>NC_090198.1:26409086-27751053 GCF_033026475.1 Channa argus
TGCTATTTTTAGAACCTATCTCCTCTCACACAGAAAATACTGGATACAGAATGTATACGTTGTGTTGTGGGTTTGTTTCAGCCTTGCCTGCTCTACAGTTTGTTGTAAATTCAAAGTAATAAAGCTAACAACAAAAAATAATCACAGGACAATACTTCTCTAATTTACCTGTACAACACAGTTACCCTATTGTGACTCTTTGACACCACTCAGCAGCCTTTGGGACCTGATTCCTACAGCACATCTGGGTAGGTTAAGGCACAAAAAACACTTTGGTCCAGGTCACGGTAAGACCACGCTTTCAGCTGAACTTGTTGAATGCCACAGGTACCTGCTAATTTTTTCAACTCGCCCTGTCAAACATTTTGGCAATGTTGTTATGGCTGCATGTCCTTCTTAAGTGCTTCGTGCATGTGCATGTGCATGTGCACAAGGATAAACAGGGACAGGACTGGGGGCCCCACCTTACACAATATAATTTACCATTTTAATCCAATTCAACTTTATTTATAAAGCACCTTAAAAAAAAAACAACTGTACCAAAACATGAATACAAATAAAACAAAGTAATATTCGTTTTATAGTTACTTTACGCTGTAACATGCTGCCATGAACAGAAAAAATATCGTGATGTTTTACAAATATAAAGGTAGTTAAAGTACTCTGGGCAAATCAAATGTCCTCATACATCTCTTTTCTAGACTTGTGCTAACCACTCCTGGGGGGGATAATGCGTTTCTATAAAGGCCACTGAGCCGCCAAATGCAGCAGTGACATGTAACACAGTCACTCACACTTGCCTCTTGGGCAGGTTAATATTTTTTCAATTGAGGGGTCAAAAGCCATCTGAAATGACTGCAATGTGTCACTGCAATACTCCAACTCCAACGAGTACACGCAGTGTTTGCTCATTGGTCCACAGGGAAGCCTGTGGACTTGAGCTTCTGTGTAAGTGACTGACGACACACAAGACTGTAAACAGGACGTGCTTGAGGAGAAGATGGAGATGTAAATCAGAGGGGATATGTGGTGGAACAGAAAAGGTGTAACCAAACCCAGAGATAGGCCTGTCACAAAATACTTTGACTTTTAGGGGTGGAGCAACAGTTGATTACAAAAATATGTTGATTTACGAAAGGTGCATTGACACGTGCACAAAAATATAAATATCTGTGATCTCAAATCACCTGATATGAATTCTTTAAGAGGTTAGCTGAATTAAGTGTCCCTGTCTGCTACAGAGACGGAGCAGACAGCTCAGGTAAACTCAAAGTTACTTCCTATCTCATAAATTAACGATCTATAAGAGGTAATTATCAAAAAAACGAATCAATTAAACTATCAAAAACGTGCGTAAAGTGATCGTTTCACCTGTGCCCGCAGTTCCCGCATCCACCGTCATGTGTTCACCACAACGAGCTTGTTGGCTAATAGCTAACTGCTACTAACATGTTAGCTTACATCCACCTAAAGCTGGAAGCTAGAAAAAGCTGGATGTGCTGCACTTAATTCAACTATTGTGCCACTGGTTCTGGTGGACACTGACATTCTCCCAACCAGCCAGGACTGATTTCACGTTCATTCTTCGATTCTGTTACAGTATTTAAACTAAAGCAAACTGAACTGTTTACTGAGGAAATGTAGATGCACCACATTCCTTTAACTTGAATAGAACAAACTCTTGCCTTAATCACATTGTGGAGAAACTTCATATTAGTCTGTAAAACACAGATTACCATTGAAGACCAGTCTAATATGTTGCTGTTCCTGTTGTGTTGCTCATGTCAACATAAAGCCAAATATATGTTGGTTCTTAGGGTCATATGATGTATGTAGCACGAGGAACTGAAAGGAGTGTGATTTTGCTCAGTCTGATTGGGGAATTATTATATTGTTATATATTCATTGAAAAGTAAAAAGAGCTTAAGGTGAAAATAATTGATAGATTATTCGATTAATCCCCAAAAAAATGATTGTTTGGTGCATACCTAATCATTTTAGCAACTTATTGTACGATACATGGACAAGAGTTTGAAAGTTTTTGCTGAACTTGATATTGTTTTCATGGAGCATCTTACACCAAATGCAGTGTGACGGATGCTAATCAGCAAGCTAATCCTACAGCTGACTGAATATTATCTGTACCTCAAACTCAGGATGGTATTTTTGTGAACATTTCCTGTCTTCTTGTAACTGTACTGTAACTGGATCGTTACAGAGCTGCAAGTCTGCAGGCAAGGTGCATTCAGGGACATTAAAAGTGCAGAAAAAGGTTCTGTGCAAAGTGTTCAGGCAAGTAGCTGCACAAGGAATGTAACTGTCTTTGAACAGTAACAGCTAACGTGTTACATACAGTAATACTTTGGACAAATGACCTCCCCAACACTCCACATGAACACACAAAGATCCAAATGCAAGGGTTTGCCAATGGTTCAACATTATTTCACAAATTGCAATAACAAATAGAAAGAATATTGCTTTTGTGGTCATAAAATGTTGTAGGAATTTCTAGTTTGTTGCAGTAGGCCTGAAGGAGGCACACAGTTTGTTTTAATGAATAATACTGAATGTGAAGAGAAACTTTGTTTGTTTAAAAAGAAAACCTCCAGAGGGCACCTTTAATGAACACCAGAAGTCCCGAGTGCTTTAAGTGCCTAAATATATATAAAATGTTAATCAGGGTTTAGTTGCAAACATATAAAATGTTAATCAGGGTTTAGCTGCAATGAGCTAATATTGCACGACAAATGCAAAACACTGTCAGTAAATATTTTCTCAATTCATTGATAAAAAATGTAAAACAAGTTGTAATACATTTCTTGTAAATGTATTCACTGCTGCAGATACGCAGTATATACATGATTTCTATAAGACAGGGTTGAAGTGATGCATGTCTATATGCTGAACTGATAAGTGAGTGTTAACTTTACATTTTGTCACCTCGCTAAAAATAATGTAGCCCAGAATAAGAGCCCTTAATAAAAAAAGAAGGAAACAGAAATCTTTCATGAAGTTGATAATATTGTCTTTCAGAGAGGTGTTTCTTTAATTGTATGGCCATTTAGGATCTTTTCTGTTGCAGTTGAACAGCAATGCATAATACTGTACAGAGAGGTGCTGCTGTGATTTACACTAGACCCTCATTGATGCAAAGGGACTGATATATGAAAACATAAAAGAAATCCCAATAACAAAAACAACTGTCAGCATAATGCAATACAATTCAACAGCATTGAAAATTAACTTCCAATGTCCCAAATGTCCATGGAGCAGAGGGGGGTGCAGCTTGGCACAGGAATGCAAATTCTAATAGATTTCTTTCATCATCAGCCAACAATGTTAATAACAAGTTATTTAAACTAAGAAACACCGTGTTTTTTATATTTAAACATAACCATTTCAGATCTGCAGGAGAGTCATGCTCTGGTGTACTTGCACCAAAACAACCACCGTGCCTTGCTTTGATGACATAGTAGTATTACAACTACAAAGGCTATGTGGTCACATGTGTGCCACAAATACTGGGGAAGGGGTTTGAATGACTGGATCAAAATCCATCTTGGCGGTTGTTTAAGCTTGTATTTAATACCAGCTTAAACTACTGATCACCTAAGACACATTTTAAAACCAAGTGTAAACTGGCTTTTAGAGTCCACACTTAAGTTACCTGATGTCTTTGGACTGTGAGAGAAAACCACAGTACCAGAGAGAACTGCCAGAGTTTTGTAGTTTAACTACTGGCAGGCACTGCCTAGTGGTGCAACCGAATACTACAGCTGACTACAGTACATATTCTGCACTGTCCAAAGGTTTTTTAATCAGTCAAATTTATAACAACAAATTCTTTTTAATTGCTCAATCACTAACATCCGATATCAGGTATTGATCATATCTGCAATTTTTCCTTAAGAATATAGCCTTTAATTGCTGTCATGGGTGGTGAGACAGATATGTAGATATAATCTTCTTTTCTTCATAAGAGATGAAAACTCGGCAGCTGGCTTTGATCTCTTAAAAGTAAGTACATCTTAGTATCAGATTTGACTGTTACTATTATTAAGCTGTGTGTATTATCTTATCTTTGTGTTTTACACTTCTTCTTCGTCCTGTTCCTGTACGAGTGTCAGTGCATCCTGGGTACATAACTGTGCTGTAAGCTGCTTTGGCACTAGCAGTATGCAGTCCCATACTGCTGCAGCTACAGCTCAGTCAGAGAGATAATGGCTTATTGTCTGCTTCCCCTCAACCATCAACAGATTAGAGGCATGTAGACACGCAGGCTCTCCCTCTCCCCTTCTCTTTATTTCTCCCTTTCTTGTTCTCTCATACCCCCCCCCCCCCCCCCAAACACACACATACACCCCCACACACACACACTTATCTCATTTTTCTTCTCTATAAGCCGACTCACTCTCTCGACTCACCCCCTCGTCTTACGCCCACCCCACACCCTGTGTCATTTTCAAACGTGTTCTCTCTATTTTCAGACATCATCTTCTTCAACTCTCCTCCCTCCCCGTGTCTCCCTTTCTGTGGTTCTGACCAGAAAACTGTTTACACTACCAAACAGTGGCTGATGTGACCACCTGACATTTAGACAAACGATCCGCAAATGCAGCTGAGGAAACACAGAGCGGAAAATGAGAAAAGAACGGCAGAGACTAAAAACAGCAGACAAGACAAGACAGAGGGGCAGAAGATAGCAAGGCTGATGTTCAGAGTTGTGAAAATGGTGGAGGAGGAGATGCTGAGAGAGGGACACAGGGGACAAACAGAAGAATATTGACAAAGAAGCAAGAGAACAGCACAGGAGGAGGAGAAAATGCTGCAGAGAAGAAGTGAGACAGAAGAAGTAGTGGATAGAGAGCAGATGAGACTGTGACAGGAGAGTTATTTCTGTGGTCATATAGACATCTCAATGAAAATGCCAACAGCCTAATCAAGGGACTCAAAAGGGCAGAGAGAGAGTGAATGAGAAGGAGTGAGGTGGAGGAAGTTGATGAGGAGGAAAGGAAGGGACAGAGGTTCAGATTGACTGATGCAGTAGAGGAGATGGAAGAGAGACAATGAAGGAATAGATAAAGAAAAGAAAGGCAATAAAGGGAGATGGGAGGGGAATGAAAAGGACAAAAATTGAGAGAAATGAGTGGCGTGGAGAAAAAAGTGAGCAGGGGATGAGAAACAGAGCAAAATGTAGAGAGACAAGAATCAGAGTCATGGATGAACAGAGGGGAAAAGACATGAGGCGGGAGAAAAAGGGCAGAGGGATGAAAGAAGGCATGAGATGAGAAAAGTGAGAATCCCTACTTGAAACTCCTCACAGAAGCAGCTAAGGGGGGACGTGATGCCATCTTTGCTGGCAAAATGTGGCAGAATTAGAACAAATTCGAGTTGAGGATATAAACCTCTAACTTCTAAAAAAACAAAGTCAGACAAAAACGCGTTTGCATCTCAGAGCAGGACGTAAGACGGAGGGGCAGACAGACGGGCAGAAAGACACATAGGCTGTGTTATTTAGCCGTCATTTGTCAGACAGAAGTTAGCATTTGCAATTGTTCAGATTTAATGGTGTGTAAAGGACACTGCAACATCAATTTTAATATCTGTGTGTGTGTGTGTGTGTGTGTGTGTGTGTGTGTGTGTGTGCGTGCGTGCGTGCATGTTGTGAAGAAGAGAAGACAGAAAAAGTGAAAGTGAACGTGTAGAATAGCTGATATTGCTGCAGCTGGAGTCTTTGGAGTCTTTTACAACCTTTCCTTTATTATTTCCATATCGCACTGCTTTAGGCCTTCCCTCCCTTCCTCCCTCACTCTCTCTTCCTCCCCCACACGCTCTACACACACTCCTCTCCTACTCCTCACCATTTTTTTCTGTCTCTCCATCAATCTTGCTGTGTCTCCTCTTCAGCTGACAAGTCAATATTGCTCAGCTTATGTCAGTGTGGCATAAAAAGCTCAAAGCCTTAGTTTTGAACCATTTTCATCTTTTTTTTTTTTTTTTTTTTTTTACTTGAATTGATGAATAGCTTCAAATGTTTCCATTGCCCCATGTTATTTAATTTAGTTTAAAACAATTCAATTTGATTTGATTTACTTTGATTTGATTCCACTAGATGTCGGTTGATAAAATCCTGCCATTTCCCCCAAGGATGGCACAAGGAAGCTTTGGTAATAAAGCACATTGTGCTCTTTAATGGAAACAAATAAAACCTTAATTTAACAAGAAACAATTTAACAGCCATTATGTGCTAAGTACGTTTCTTGGCCTTTAGACCCTGGGAACTCATTCCAAAACCTTTTTCTTTTGTAGAGTTTAAACATAGTTTAGAGGCCTTGCTTTTCCCCCGTCTCTCCATTCACACTCTGTGTCTCTCTCTTCCTCATCTCCTGCTCTGCCATTACCAAGGTACCTTGTAAAAAGCCTTCAACAAATCAACAATTGCCTCAGTCAGTCACGTAGCCAGCCTGTAACACAACCAATCAGCCAGCAAGTCAGTCAATCAACTTAACAACCGGTCCATCATTTAGTCAGTAAATCAGACTGACAGTCACTCAGTCAGCCAGTCGGCTGCTAGCTTTCTCACCTCCTCCCCGCTCTCCCAGCGTCTTCACTGTAGGAGTGTGCTGCAGTGGCACAGTGTACCACGGGACCTTTTCAGCAGAGCTCCTACGAGGCTGGTTTCCACAAGCTAACATCTATTAACACTCTCTGCATTTCTCCGCTCCCTCTTTCACAATCTGTTTTCAGCCTCTCTTCCTGCGTCTCCTCTGTCTTCCTTGCTTTGTGCACCGTGGGACCACTTTTTTCCCCATATCCTTACCATGCAGGTTCAACACTGCTAGCGACCATTACCGATTATTAAAAATTGATAGAATAAGAATGATGCTACTGGAGGAACGATAGCCTGTGGCTAATGCATTTATACTCCAACACACACACATGCTCAGTTGAAAATGCATAAACACAAAAGCACACATAAACAAGCAGGTTATTAATCCGGACATGCATTAAAGTGTTCCAAATGCCACCCATGCAAGTGCAGAAACATACACACAAAAATAAACACCCCCACACTGACAGCCACATATTTTATGTGTTTGTACAAACAGCTATGCCTGTAATTATTTTCATACAAACTTCCAGACTTTATGGAAATAAGCAGTTTAAATTCCTTCACATGGACACAGACACACAAACACACACACACACACACACACACAGATACAAGCAAACATAGCCACTCAAGCAGACATGGATAAAAAGCAAACACTTATACACACTCAAGGGCTTTCGGCTTGTCCCTTCAGGGGCCACGGCGACACGTTGATTTGGCTTGTGTTTTAACGTCGGATGCCCTTCCTGCGGCAACCCTCTCATTTTATCCGGGCTCAGGACCGGCACCAAGGTTGCCCTTGGTGGCTGGGCGGGGCCATTCGAATCGAACCCGCGGGCTTCTGCATCCCAACCAAATGCTCTACCACTGAGCCACCAGGCCCCCGTTAAACACTTGTAAAACTATATATTCACTTGCACCACTAGATTAATATGACACGCAGCTTGTACAGCCTTTGCATGGTTGCACTCAGAAAAGCTGTGTACACACTCAGATATACACACGAAGCCCAGACGTGGAAGCACACAGACTTTTAGCTTATGCACGGACATTTACACACAAAGGGGCACTCAAGCACAAAATAATCCCCTCACTGCTTCTCCCTAACACACCCTCACAGATCCAACCCTAACCCTAACCATTTTTTCTCGAAGGCCAAGGCAAACTCACTCCAATCATATGCTGTTTATTCTTTCAAATAATTCATCTCTAGCAGACTTTTCAACTCACAATACAACTTACAAATACAATTCTGGCACACTTGGCAGAGCAGTGAACCTGTTCATTTGAGGGACAGCTGCATAACAACAGCAGATAAGTGGAGTACATGTAGTTTTACTAAAACTGCAAGAAAAGAAATTGGAGGTTGTTGTCAGTGACAGAAACTAATGAAAAATCAGAACTCTTTGCCAACCTGATGAGTAATTATTACAGCGGCTCTATGCATTTCTTTGTGTGTGTGTGTCACTGTCTCGCTCCCTCCCTAAAATCACATTAATGGATGAAAGTAGCTGCTACTGCTGCTGACTCGCTTTGAAATGGTAATGTAACTCATTGGCTCCATATGTAGAGCCTGCACACGTCCAAACACACACACAATGCACAGACACATACATCCACACAGTGTAGGTGTGCTCCAACACTGTCTTACACACACACACACACACACACACACACCATGCCCTTAAACCATAGAACTAAGCGAGAGAAAAACTGAAATAACACTAATGTAACATTAACAGACACATTAGCCTGCTTAATGTTAGCCCGGTAGCCAACTATTAGCCCACAGCTTAGAGAAGATGTCATGCTAACAGAGAGGCAAAGCGGAAATAATAAAACAGCAAAAGTGCTACATTAACAGCCACATTAGCTTCTACAGCCACAGCAAACCCACAAATTCAAATTTAAAGCTGCGGGGAGGCACAGAAGACGTGCACCATCATTCAGCGGCATACAGGATCTTTATTCAAGCTAAAAAATCTCCACCCTGCTTAAGTTTCCTGAATCCCTACCAGCCTCGACCAGCTGACCGTGCACTCTCATCAAAAAGTGATTTTCCCTACCTGGATCAGTAATTACCATATGACTTTTATCTCAGTTATTTAACTTGCCACCCCCGTCGGTTATGCCGTGGTTAGGAACAGTTTTACATTAAGGCCAACAATAGTTGCACATCACAAACCTCAGCAGATGAATGAATGTGCTTATGCAGGGAGATCACCGCTACAGAGGGCTTCGGCAAAACAGAACAAAAACAAAAAAGGAGAAGAAAAAAAAAAAAGAGAGTGAGGAGAAACCTGACCTTTAGCCCAAATGCTCAAATTATAAGTGAGCACCTGTGCCAATCATAGTATATAGAAAGGTATCAGCACCTAGTGGTTTGCAATATAGTCTGAGGCCCAGAGGTTCAGAGATTTTACTGCACATTAAAATAATTACATGTAAGATTCAATATATAGTGCAATAATTCCTGGTTGAAAGCTTTGTAAGAGGCAAAGAAAGTCACAAAAACAATCATGGTGTTACAATGCTGTTGGAAATATGCGGCTGCTGAGCCAATTCAAACTGCAGACAGAGGACATATATTTAGAGGAACAGCAGCACTTGTTTGCTAAAGACACTAGAAAAAAGATGGATGAGTCCATTTAGTTAACATACTAATTTTGGCAATGTATTGGGGGAAAAAAAAGATTTGAATCTTCATTTCCAAAATTCATCCACCAAGGACTATAAAAGTCCTTTCAGTGTCTATTTACTTTAAGCCTTAATTTGTCTTTGGTTAGTATTTAATATTTCAGCAATATGCCCAGAAGATGCTCAAATATTAAAAACCTAAAAATAAATAGGTGCACTGCACAAAGGTCAATGTAATGCTTTAGAATCTGAGCCCCCGAAAAAAAAAGCTGACTGTGCAAATCTTCTAAGATTACTACGACACGCTTAGTCTTGAAGTGTTGGTGAACAGATGCAGAGAGGTACTGTAACTTACATTTAGACATTCCCAAAGATAGAGACTAATAATTTAGGCCTGAAATAAAATACACTCAACTATATGCAAACATGGAGCGGCCAATGTGCAGGACCACTTTTTGAACCCACTTTGCTGCTAGCAGAAGGCATGACATCAGCATTAACCCAGCAAACGTGGAAATTAAGTAATTCCCTGCAATTGGTAAAAATGTACCATAGCTGTTAATGTTGGGAATAATTTGTCAAATTAAATTTGGATATTGGTTTTCTCAGGACGTCTTGTAGCCACACTAACCAATCTTTCATTAGGAGCTGCAGTTAAGAGGTTCATTTCATGCTTATTTTTAGACCTGGCAAGCTGAGTAATCCTGCGTTATGAAATAACCCTCAGCTCCCACCACAGCGAGGCGTCTGCACCACAAGGTACAGAAAAACAGCAACAAACTGCTGTGCATTAAATTATACCATCCAAACACAAAGTTTCAAACCAATGATAGAGCACACAGCTCATCACGCTTGCATTTGGAATTCAAGTGCATACAGCAAATCTTTATTTAGATGCTGGATATATGTAGATACAGTAAGTGGCCCCTCTTATTTGGGTTTAAAATAAGAGAGGAAAAAAAGAAAAAATAGATTTACACTATGAGAGTATGAATCAGAAATAGATCTTGACAAGTAAACTAGACATGACATTTACTCATGCATACAAATGGGTGGTAAAACACAATTGGGCCAGCTGTGCAACAGCAATTTTATGATGTTCATAATTTCAAGCTCTGTCATGGTATTTCCTGTGATATACACATGCTCACGTCCTCATGTGGATTTTAAATGACAGATATAGGATCCTCCCGTGTGTGTGTGCGTGTGGAAGACGCGGTGCAAGAATAAAAAATTTTAGTCCGCTCATTAATATCAGCCGATTTTAGAGCCCGGTTCTCTTATGCCGCTAGGTCAGCTCGGTGGATTTCCCTCCATATCTGAGGTATAAATTCAGGGAGGACAGGGTTATGATGTTATTACTTAATGCCAGACATTACTAGGTGAGCAGCACAAGATGGAAAAGTCATTCCTGATTAATCGGTTCTGCTGGGGAATACATTTTCATTTTCAGTGCACAACAGAGCTTGTCCTTCATCTCCGTCCCGTTCTGTCTTTAACACACTTGTTCTGATCCCTGCCTCCATCTCAGTCACTCTCTGTTTGCACTTATATTCTCCAATCCTTTGTCTTTTTCTCACTGGCCTCGCTCCCTGCATTAGTCTGCTGTATGTAGGCCGTGGCTCCTTTAAAAGTTTTGACATGTGAACACTTTAAAGACAGATTACTTGCTTATTTTCAGACCAACATGCCTAAAGACTTTTCTCTTTCCATCACGAACATAATGATGGACCAGCCCCTGAGTTGTATACATAAGTAATGTATACTTAACAACTCTGTGTATTCTCTGATACTTCAACTCTACTCTGACATTAACAGTAGCACAGTTTCGCTTCATATGTTGTGCATTCTGAAATGGCACTTTTAAAGTGAAAGTACAACAACCACTACAAATGTTCAAGTTGAAGTATTCTTGTAGGAAAGTACTACCAGGAAAACAATGTAGTTTAAAACACTATTGAAGTTTAAGCCGTTTGTTTTACATGTCCCTCATAAATAAAGTTTCTGCAGAAATCCAATCAGCAGTTCTTTGCTAAGTGTAATTCTATTCAAGTTAAGGGAGAACGAATTAAAAACTCCTATATAATAAATTTATTTTTAGAATTATGCAACAATTACTTATTTTTTTGTGCTCAAATATGTAACCTTTAGTTAGTAGAAACAAATCAGTGAGACTAAACTTGAGACGATAACATATTTATTGTGAACTCATGTACTTGTGTGATCTAAAAGCTCTAAAAGGTAAAATGAGAGTAAGACATTTTTTATTTATTAGATTATAATATCTGCTTTAAGTAACTTAAGTGTGACATAAAATGGAAAAGAGTTAAAAAGTACAATATTTCTCTCAAATTACAGTGGAACAAAATTAACAGTGAAAATACTCCAGAAAATACAGTACAAGTACATTAAAAGCTGCTCTGAAGTATACTACTTGAGTAAATGTACTAGCTACCTTGGCCTGTGTGTATTTTGAGGTATATTTCAATGTCAGAACTTGTGAGAGTGAAAAACACATGGTTCTTGGCTTCCAGTATTCATAAGATCTCTCCCTTACTCTCTCTCTTTGCTCTCTATTGAACTGTGTACTCTGCGGTATTTAACTGTATTGAAGTGTGTGTGTATTCTCTGGTCTCATTGGACCACTACAAGGACCCTCAAGTACCTGAAAATCATCAGTACTCAATGAGAAGTCTCACTCTTTCTGTTGCAGGTGCACACGCATGCACACACACACACACACACACACAAACACACACACACACAGAATCTCCCTTGCTCTTTCCTCAGACTCAGATCATCTGAACTGTGTTTGATCTTTGGTGTAACTGAGGGGATTCAATTATTATACAAGCACCTGAAAACTGAACAAAATATATATTTTTCTGTGCATGTGTGTTTGTGTGTGCCTTTTAGTCTGTCTCACCCACGTACAGGTGAAAGTTGCAAGTGCTCCCATGCTTCTCATACACAGGAAACAGAAAATTATTAAGCACACAAACGCACACACACACGCACACACAGGGAATCCCACACAAATGTGCACTCAGACATACATCATCTTACACACAGCTAAATTTAAAAGGGCGCTATAAATAAATGTATCATTGCACACCAGCACAACCACAGAGACCCCCGCAGGCCTGCACATGCACACACAGGCGCTTCTGCATATGTGTAGAGACTGAACTGTACTCCTGACAGGAGCAATCTGAGCATTCGATTCGTTACCATGTCAGTGCCGCAGTGTGTCAGCTAATTATTTCAAAATATCCCTTTTATTTGATTTTTTGTTCATCTGTAACACTGTTTAATTAGGGGCCATCATAAGCAGTCATCTAACATTTAATAAAGAGATGCTTTCAGTATTTAAGTATTACAGATAGTTTCCATGAATATGACATGAAATGTGTCTTCATAAACTATTTTTGTTATTTTTGAGTGTACAAAACCTTGCGTTACCTGTGCAAGCGGCTTATTACAACCCACTGTTAGTTATGCGACCTGGGGTGGTTGTATTATGGTGATGAAGGCAAAGGCTAAAGTTAGCTGTTGTAGTTTACTGTACACAGAACAGCAACAATTGCTGTTAAGTTGTAAAAGACTACACTTTCACATGAGAGACCACTGTTTGTTTCCCATTCTCCAAGCAAATGTTTTATTCATGAATGTTAACTGCACAATTACAGTTGGGTGCATTTTGTCCAAACAGTCCCAGGGACGTAGTTTAAGGGCCTACAAATTGGGGAGTTCCCCTAAAAGCTACACACCCTTAAGAGCCTATTTTCTGTCTGCATTCACACCACCAGCACAAACAATGAAGAGAAGTAAATTGGCCGATGGTCTGATGCATTTACAGTACTTAGCAAGGTCCTATATCAGTTTCTGGTGTTCAAAAATGTGTTTTAAATAATTGTCTTCAGGCAAACTGGCAGGTACACGTCATATTTCAATTCTGATGCCAACTTTTATCTTCCAAAATGAACTGTAAATTTAAATGAACATTTAAAAGCCAACAGTAAATGACCTCCTCAGGAATGAGTGGTTAGTCCTCACAGTAGCTGGGCTACATTCTGCTGAGATGGTTTCACCTGCCACAGCGAGTCTCACTGTGCTAAAAACATCACGAGGAAATGTACTAACAGCAAGATTCGAATAAACTGACCACATCTCCTAAATCTAAATGGGTACGTACATTTTCGATGAAAAATATTAAATCTGTGGCACAATTTAAGCCTGGCTGAATTAGGTCAGTGTTTGACCATTACATGGCTTCTCTTTTGGTGGTAGAGTACCTATCCTCAATTGGCAAGTACAAAAAGTGCCTCTAAATGACATTCTTAGAACTATCCAACTATTATCATTCTAGGTTTCTTGTTGCTGGCACAAAAAATGGGGTACGTCTGCTTACACAAATTATTGACACCCTGCAGCTGCTTTGGTTGCATCTGAGGTTAGGGACAAACAGCCAATACAATTCAGGTTCTTTTTCTAAAACTGTAGGTTTTCAATTCTTCAAAAACTAAAATCGACCGTTTAATTCTTCTAAATATGTGGTCAAAGTTCACTCACATGCTACAGAATACTTTTAGGTGTTCCAAGTACTTTTACAAAAATACTGCAGTGTTCTACAGCAAATGGTATGAATCATGTGCTACAGGTGGGGATTTATGCAGGGGAGATTATAAAATGAATGGTTACTACTGATTAGATCTGAAGAAGGCTGTGGGATCGGGTTGAAAGCTACTAGCAGAGCTGTGTAAGTGGAGCTTGCATGTTGGCACGTCTCACACTATACATGTAAATCCCTGGGTCTTGTAGGCTTACAGAGAATTGGGATTGGGCAGATAGCTCTTTTTTAATTAGCTATCCTCTCTTCCACAAAGAATAGTGTGTGTGTGTGTGTGTCCCATGTGTAATATTAGTATGCCAGGCAAGGGCACAGACAGCTAGTTCCAATATCTTGTTGTTTGGCATTGATTGAATGTCAGCTAATTGTCAATGTGTGCATGTACTTGTGTGTGTGTGTGTGTGTGAGTGTGTTAACTGCATGTGTGCATATGAATGGGTCTGAGTGTGTGCAACTGGTTCGAAATGTCCTCATATGGATAAAAACATTAAAAAGCTTTTGGAAACACAATCAGTTCTCACTTACAAAAGAGAATGGAAATAAGTCACTGGCTTGTCCTATGTGCCTGTGCTTGTGTGATTAAACAAGTGCTTCATAGTCCCAGTGGGAGTCTAAAATGAAGTTCCCAGATATGTTATTCTCATCTGTCTGTGTGTGTGTGTGTGTTTGAGTGTCTGAGCACACGCCAAAAATGTCTTTTGTACAGTCCCCTGTAGAGTTTAGTTAACAATATATGAATTACATAAGCACGAGCTGGGTTTTATGGGCTTCACCATCACATTTGGACATTTCTTGGATAAATCAACCTGTTGAAGATTAGGCTGAATTCATTTTTCTAGCTTCAAGTTTGGCAGTTAATGGTACACAAAACCCGTACATATTGCAGGATTTGCCACAGTTTTTTACATGGGCGTCCAGGAAGCATAATGGTGACTCACCATAGTGAATGTAATTATATTCATGTTTTATTCAAGTTCCAGCTTCGAGTAATGATTACAAAAATAATGTGAGTGGTGATTAAAAAGGAACTAATAGCTTTGTTAAAACAGGAGCCTCTAAATACAGAATCTCCCGAAAAAAAATTACATTTAAACTTTTACGGAACCATTGTAATTAAAAGACAAACAAAAAAATAATACTAAATTAAAAAACTGCATGATTAAAAAAACTCTAAACTACCTCTTCAAACTTTGTCCTCCATTTTCATGCCACCTGGGTCTTTTATTTGGACTTCAGTTCATGTCTGAAGATACCTGACATTTCCAGACAATCAATAATTAGCTGTGTGTTGGAATTTAAAATGCGACGTCACATTTAAAAGCCTGGCAACCATCTGGGGCTTGAGGTTTGACAAAATAAATTATTTCCATCCTCCTTCTGTCTTTCCAGATGTCTGTGTGCCCTTTTTATTTTTCTCCCACTCTGTGTTTCTCTGTTTTTAACTCTTCAATCACTACAAATAGCTGCTGGTCTGCTGCACTTCACACCGCAATATTGACACAAAAAGGCTCCACTTTTGGCCATTATCAGAGTATCACTGATGATGGATTAAAAAAAGGAAATTAGATGTTGTTTTTTTGTTTAAATTGAGAATATTCACAAGCTGCTAAACACATTCTGTCAGTACATACTGTAACCGCTGATGATGCTAAAAACAAAAACCAAATTGAAACAATGCAGATTCTAAAGCTTGCTCTCTCACACACACACACACGGATAGTGGAGTGAAAGATAAACTGCAGGTGATAAGAAGTGACTGCTTCAATCATAAACAGTTTAAATGCACCATCATCGTATTCATCAACACACACAGATCTCCTGCAATCTTACTCAAACCCATATATTTCCGAGTTCACATATGGCAAGGGAATACAGGGAAAGATAAGATTGAAACACAAACACACAATATAAATGCACAGTGTGAAAGATCCCAAGGGTAGATTAGTGTTAAGGGAAAAATAATACTATTGTGTACACACACATACACACATATGGGATTTTATCTCTACTACAATCCATTTTTCTCTTCATGGCAGAGGGTAGAGATCTGACAGATGAGTGCATGTGTGTGAGAGATAGGGGGAGAGACTGAGGGAGAAATGCAGATAGAGTGGCACTAAGGAAAAGGGGGAGAAGGGCACACAGAGGAGCTATTGATAACCAGAGTAACAGTATAACGTTCCCACCGAAGAATCCAAATGTTAACACTTTCTTTTCTTGATGAAGTAACACACAGCGTCAATCTCTCCACGGTCACTGAGACAACCAGCTCCACTGTGAGTGTGGCTGCACAGAATCGGGTTTCACTGAGCATGCTGTTTCATTCTACGTGTCCTCTGGATTAAATGTCACCCCATCTCTCTGGGTCTCTCTCTGCTCATTTGGTTCACAGTAACACAGGTTATCTAGTTCGCTGCCAGGGCTCCCTTACAACAATTTCTGTTTCACATGTGATCTCTCATCTTGTGCCTCCACTGAGGTAAACTACATGGAATCTGGACATGTGACTTATTTTGTACTTTGTTTATTTTGAGGAGAATATTTGCACAGCACCCAGCAAGCAGGCCCAAGGAATTAGCATGCTCACACTGTACCCCAGATGTAATACTGTGTCCAAGTTGGGCAGTGCACTCTCTTGTTCCGTCTCTCTCTCTCTCTCTCTCTCGCTTTCACACACACACACACACACACACACACACACACACTTACCCTCTCTGTTCAGGCACATAGGTTCCCATTCTCTCGTTTACACTCTCTCTCCTTCTCAGTATCTCAAACACGCACGCACAAAAGGACACACGCACCAATACCAACAGCAGCGTGCGCGCCCACACGCACACAAACGTAACTCTCTCTCTCTCTCGCACACACACACACATACACACCAACGCTGGCCGCATGCAGCAACCAAACAGCACGATTTAACCGCCGTTCGTTCCCTCTCACTCCAACATGCGCGCAACAGACCAACCGGCGATTAGTATGATCTTTCTCCAGCACACGCGTGTGCCCACATGCCTGGGCGCGGGCACGCACACAAACACGCAGACTAATCAAAACCCTTCAAAACTCACCCTTGGACGAGGAGAAATCCCCGATGAGAAGCCCCAGCAGGAGGAGAAGCGGCAGGTCGCGTCTCAGCCTGCCCGTTGTCTTCACATTCATCCTCCTTCTCATCGGCAGCATCTCCGACGCTCCCAAATCCGTCATTTTGCTGTTAAATAAATCCAAGCTGGCTTAATTTTAAAGCCTTCTCCCCACCTTGCCGCTCTGCTTGGCTGAAGGAAGCGGAGGGGGGTAAAACAGGACGGCCCCCCCCTCCTCCCTTTTCTTTCGTTTTTATACAAAACAAAATATATATATATTGATTACACCCGAAATCAATCACGAATATCCCAAACGCACATGTCCATGTTGAGGTTTGGACAGAAGAGCCGGTGACGCGTTGACGGTCTGGGATCGGGCAACACGCCTCTGGTGTGAGCTGTCATAGCAGAGAGCGGAGGACCGGAGGAGAGAGGCAGAGAGATGAAGAGATTCTGTGAAGGAGAGGGGAGATATGGTTGGTAGGTCCGCACAGCACGGCCAGCGAGCGACGACTGAGAGAGGGAGAGAGAGGGGGGGAGACAGGCAGACGCAAGGAGAGAGAGAGAGAGAGAGAGGGAGGGAGATTAGTTGGGGAGGTAAAAGAGAGGGAGGGTGAAAGATAGTGGGGAGGAGGAAAGAGGAGGTGAGGATGAAATAAATTAAGGAGAGGAGAGGAGAGGAAAGGGTCAGAGGACAGGGAGGTGGGGGTGAGCAAGGTGAATGGGCAAAGGAACAAGCGAGTAAGAGAAAAGTAGAAAAAGTGATGAAGACCAGAGTGAAAGCAAAAAGAGAGAAAAAATCGATTTAATAAAAAAATGAGGAGAGGAAAGAAGAGACAAATGAGAAAACTGAGGTGGAAGAAAAGAATGAGGTGAAGGGGATGAAAGAGTGAACAAATTCAGGAAAGCTCTACAAAGAGAGGGAAGGGTAGAAAAGGGACGACAGGAGGGAGCTGGAAAAGACTGGAAAATGGTGAGAGGAAAGGGATGGAGGGGAAGGGACCCCCAATGAGAGGGAAGAGGAAAGGAAAAACAACTTGAGGAGGCAAGGACAGAAAAAACCAAAAAGAAACATGGAAATGGGGCAGAGTAGGGGGATTCGCTTAAGGAAAGAGATGTGAATGGGATTGAGATGCAGAGAGAGAGAAAAGAAAGATGAAGTGATGCCCACAGAGACCAGGGGCCCAATAAAAATGAGAAGGTGAAGACTTTAAAAAAAAAATTGGACTAGGGACAAAGCTGAAAGAAAATGAAAAAGAAAAGTAAGGGAGGTTGGCTCAAGCCTGCTAAACACACACACACACACACACTTTCAAGCACATTTCCAACCTATCAAAGAAGGTTAGAAACACACAAAAAATCATCACACTCTACCTCTTGTCAATCAATCTCAGTACCATATAAACACCACTGTGATTCTCTCATCTCTACAAGCAAGCACCCCAAACAGAGCCACGAGCCAGTTATTGATCCCCAGTCCCCAGTGGAATGTGCAGAGGCTCACGCTAACAAGATTACAACGCTACAAACACGACGTGGGGACTTAGCCCGCTGAACCACCATGACGGCCGACAGCAGCAACATTTAGAGGCAAATGCAAATTAGACATGTCACTCCAAATTTGGGCTATTACAGTATTTCACAGCAGGTGTCACCCAATACTTTCCCACCATGAAAAGGAAAGAAAAAGCAGTGGGTGCCCAAAGTATCGACTCTTAAAACTGACATAAGCTTTGTGACATCACCCATCGTTTTCGGAGAGATTTTCTTGCGATGAGGATTTAACACTTGTTGCCATCTCAGCAGTTACTGAGGCCAATCAGGCAAACTCTAAATGTGCCCTTTCTGCAGCCTTATTATCGAAAACACAACAGAAGCATTCATAGATCCTAGAGAAGTTTTTTTTTTTGTTTGTATCACGCTCGCACATTTGGCCCATGCAGATACAAATCAGCCTGGGAAGTCATAAATGAGTCTAGTTAGGAAGATTTCTGCAGACAGATCTTTGTTTGTTGCATTGTTGAATTGAAATGATCAGCAAATAGTCCTGCTGTTAGCCCATAGAACATGAAAAAAAAACCACTAAATCTGGAATAATCATCATTTTGCTTCAGGCCACGAAAAAACCTCTTGGGTCCTTGGACCACATGTTGCAGGATTTATAGGCTCCAGCAGCTTGTTTTTGCTTTAAATAGTTTTCATAATAGATTTGTTGCTAATCTCCCACCATGTTCATCTACACTGATTATGTTCCACTTGGCAACCTCCTTCCTCCTTGTACGGATAGTTAACCATCTCAACTTTAATATCACAGCATGTGTGCATGTGCATACCCATGTGTATGTGTGCTGCATGTGTTAGTATGAGTGTGTGTCATGTGTGTTCCAGTGAGTGGTTGTGTATGTGTGTGTGGGTTGAGCCATTTCACAGCATTGCTGTGACTCATCCATCAAGCTGGTAGCTCTCTGTGCGTTGGGCTAGTTTAGTCATTTTATCAAAATTTTTTTACATCTACTGGTGGGAGTCTTAATAGCAGCATACGCTCCTAAAAAGACTGTCGTTCCCCGAGACCGACAAGAGGGTCGTTTGACACAACACAAGTCTGCTGCTGCACTACTTCAACAGAAAGGCAGGCAAGGAGAGTGGCTGAGACAGGCAGACCGATACATGCATATATAGATAAATACTGCAGAAAGAGAGAGAGACAGGGGCAGATAAACAGATAGTTACATTCAAAAAACATTAGTTATCCAAACACAGTCTGTAAGCCAGTCAGGCAAAGGAGAGAGCACCCATGCAGCACCATGGACAGCTCCTTCCTGTTTCTCGGTGTAGTAAGGCTACCATCTACTGGTCACACAGAAACTGCAGGACAAAGACGAGCCTTCGAGGACGGACGGGGGAAGGAAGTGAACTGCAGTGGGATAGTAAAAGCTTGGATTTAAGTTGACACATTACTGAAACAGTAGAGAATAAAAGTAAGCGTTATTCTGTGGAGTCAGGTCTGTGCAGCCTCTTTATGTCATGTGCATGAGTAATAACGAGCACGGCAGCCTTCAGATTATTGCCGAGGAAATCATGGAAATAATTTGGGAGATTGGATCATCTGTGACACAAGCAGCATTGATCTCTGGACCAGAAGCAGCTCAGTGATAGTCACTGATCGTCATACCCGGGAGAATCCACAAGAACAACTAAGGCAGACGTTGCAGATGCTCAGAAGAAGCTTAGGTTTACATGAGAGCTTGGGGCTGGGCTCTGATGTGTGCGCGACGCTGAAGAACACCTCTCGGTGAAAAGGAGCCCTTTCATTGGATACAAGTTGTAATTCCTGTGAGGGTGGTCTATGCTATAATTGTAAGCCAAGAATAGTTCGGCAATAATATCAGCTGAAACAAGCACAGATTGGAAATTTAACTTTAGCTCTGTACTGCTTCAGAGGGAGAGCCAAATTACAAAATAAGAAGTCAGCCACGGAACCAAAGCACTAATTCTACAGACATACTGTATGTGCATTAAAGCAGACCATGAATCATCCAAGATAGGCTAGTTGTTGACCTACAGAGGTTTTCCACATGTCATGTGATACTTGTAACCACCACGTAAGAAATGTTGGAAACATGAACTACAGGCCAAACAATTCTGGCTGTATTTTGTGAGACTGCGGAGTAGATGTGTTACCAAGTGTTGGGGGAAACATAGAAACTTTATCATGGCGGCTGATGGAACAGACCGGTCTCCTACCCTGTCTACTGATGTCTCTTATCTGGATAGTGAAAGCAAACAGAGATATGAGGACAAACCCACAGCTATGGAGAGATGATCCATATCTCTTGCCTCATAGCATGTGACCAGTGTTTAGTTAGATCCTTGTATTACACACACAGCACAAACAGTAGAATGTGAGGACAAATGGTGACATGTCCAGTATGGCAAACATTGAGGTGTTATGCAACTGATTATGTCATTTTAATAAGTCAAATCATCCAGGGTCTTGTGTTTTATATTTAGTTGTGAGCAGGAAAGAAGAAAAGGTGGTATTCTCATTTGCCCTCTGTTGCAAGAACTGCTAACCTTACAAAAGAGAGCTCGGCGAAAAACACTGCACTGACATGAACTGAAAACAGAACACTTTTTAAAAAACAATATTGCCGACCACCGCAGATTTGTTTGTTTTGTTTTGACCTCATTATGCAAAAACCGAAAGTACATCTAGATCTAAACTGTATTGTTATTCTTCTTCTAATGATTGTGAGGGAGAAAATGATTGGTTGCTTTGATAATGGTGTTTGCAACTTTTTCATGAGGTGTGCCAGTTTTTTTCAGCGTGCATTCATCTTTTTAAACAGAAAGGCTTTTTCCTACCTGATGATTATACAAAGCAAAGCTTGCATTTACAACGCCGGGAGAAAGTGCCCATGCCCTTCAAAGTTTTCACCTTTGTTTTATTAAAAACACTGAATCACAGCTGATGTAATTTGTCTTTTAGCCTGACTGAAGGGAATGTGTTTAAGGGATTGTAGTATAAATATACCTGAAGCTGGAAGGTCCAATTACTGGTGCAGCAGTATCATGGCCAAAAATACACCATGAAGGAAAAACACCACTCCAATCAATTCAGCAAGCAGATTATTGAAAAGTAGAAGATTTTCAAGATTGGAGTACATTCAATTCATCTGTGTGAAATGGAAGGAGCTGCTTAGAGCAGGGCTTCCCTATATACAGAGTTTATACTTTTGTATGTTTTTTTTTTTTTATTTATTTACTTTGTGAAAATCTGTTCTCACTTTGACAGGAAGGCGTTGGAACCTTTGTCCACCCCTGACAGAAATGAATAGTATGCCCTAGCTTTATTATTAAATACTACACATCCTCATCCCAATTATTTCACAGACTGATAATTATACAGAAAAGACTAGAAAAGTAATTAGGTTATAACACAGTCAAATACATCATATTGTTTAAATTGCAGGTGACTACATTTTTAATAACACACACACACACACACACACACACACACACACACACACACACACACACACACACACCATTGCCTTTGAGCCCATGTCACTAGTACATTTTTTGTGATCAATCAGTGATATTAGGTATACATCACTGATGGCTATGAGCCCATGAGAGGGAGACTGCTCATTCTGGTAATGGTAGCTGACTGTAAGTGGCTGCAGTAGTGGTTAAAATCTGTAATTTAAAGGGTGAGCAATAATCAGTCAAAAGCAGCGTCAAAGAATTTTTTCCAACAATCATTTCCTTCAAAGTTCCCAGAGGCCTCGAGGCAGCATTTCCACCAGAGACTTCTGTTTTCTGCTCTTCAGAAGAAAAGAAGTACTGTTGTGTGTCTCCAACAGCTTTAAAGTTTTGCATGTTTTTCCAGCTCAGACCACAGAGGACCAGAAGTTAAAATATTTCAACTTTTAGTACAACAGAATTCGGCTTCAAATGGGTTTTTAACATTCTCTGAGCAGCAGCGGGAGCAACAATCAGCATTTGGCCCAACATCTGTTGAAAGCTACTGTAAGATTCACAGGGAAAGTGAAATAGTGCAAATGACTACTGGTTATCCCACATTTTATTTTTTTGTTTTGTTATGGAAAGTGTCCCCATGCCTGAGAGAATGAGTTATTATAGTTTACCAATAAGACAATTCTCTAGTAAATTTTATTAAACATTTCATCATTTAAGCACAGTAGTAGGTATCAAGTTCCTTTTATCTTGCATCACTTCACCATCCCCACAATATACAGCTATACAAAAAGGTAGGAATTCATTTTTAATTTACCATAACAGTACAGCACTACAGTCATTTCCAAATACAGTATTTTCATTGGTAAGCTACTTTTTCTACACAGGAGGATGGATTACTGAAACAAAGCGCACACTTCACTTCACACACCTCACTGCTCTCCACACCTTCAAAGACGCACAAGCACCAATGTAATATTACGTGAGGAAACAAACCTGTTGATATAAAACAAACTGACTAAGTCTAGTTTTATTTTTCTCATCTACAGTAATTGAAGATGTTTCTGGACAAGCTGCCCCAAGCTGCTCTCCGGATTTCTCCTGCAGATAACAGGCCTCAGAAAAGAAGTAATTTACCACTGATGTTATGGGAATAAGGCTTACTTTATTTTATTGACATTAGCTAGTTTTTAATGCAGAGCTGCAATAAATAATGTGTAAATCATAACAACAGAGGTGGATAGGAGAGGTCTTATTGGTAACGGCTTTAGGAGGTGTTTTCTTCAGGTCCGATGGTGAAAGGTTAGTACCAAACTGGCAAAGCTACTTTGACGCCTACTGTAACATCCTAATGAGCTTCAAGGAAGGAAAGTGACATAAGACAGAGAAGGAGAGAATACTGGGGAGGTGGAAGCCTGTGTGATAAGAGTGATAACACATGTTGTAGAGGCAGGTACACAGGTGTGGTTTGAGATTTTAGCCTGGTCTTTGGTGTGACTTGAACACAAATAGTTTGAAAATCACAGTAGTCAACTAAAGTATATCTTAGTGAGCCAGGGTCAATGGAGAAGAGACTTAATTGACTCAACTCGAGGCCCCACAGGTCAGGAAAACCAGCACATTTTAATGAGCACAGGTCTCAAGGTGAGCCACTATATTTATTCAGCTTGACAGAAAAAGTAAGTTTAAGAGTTCTCATTCACATGACCACAGAATGTTGAACTAGTTTCCTGTGCTGGACCATACCCAAGTTGTCTTCCCGTGGCTTCGCATACAAACACAATGCTCTCTGTCTTGAGGTGAACTGTGTGTGTGTGTGTGTGTGTGTGTGTGTGTGTGTGTGTGTGTGTGTGTGTGTGTGTGTGTGTGTGTTTGTATTTTGCAGTGAGCTAATAGAGAACACACAAAGTCAAAAGACACCTTGTAGAGAACATTACAGTATGGGGGGGAGAATATAAGAACCAAGAAGAGTAAATACAGAGAGTCAGGAAAATAGACAGAATCTGAGACAAACGTGATCAAGTGTGTTACAGTACAACGAGAGAGAAAGGAGGCGAACGAAACTACGAACGGTTAGAGTGGAGAAGGAAGAGAAAACGGCAGGAGAAGGGAGAAATCAAGTATGACGAGAAGGAGGAGAAAAGGGGAGCAGAAAGAAGATGAGAAGCAGAGAAAACAAGTCCCTAGTGATTTCAGCAACTTCTCAAGAAAAACATATGCTTCCATGATTAAAACTTAAGCTCTCAGCTCTCTTTTTCTTTTTTTTTTTTCTGCTGTGGAAAAATAAAAGGAGTCTATAGTGACTTATCAACCTTGGAGACACCTGCTGATTTTAAATTCGACATAAACCCCTTAATTAGCTGAATGAAAGAATTATAACCAGGTCTGAAATCCAAGTGCATATTTGGTACTCCCTGTCAAATTATTGTTGGCCTAAAGGTTTAGCTTCAATCTGGGTTTATTGGTTTGAATGCTGGGAGATTTACTATCTTAGTGTTAATCAGCTGAAAGTCAGAGCTAGATATGAAATTTCAATACATCCTGATATGCCGGATCAAAATTGTTGTCAGTCAATGTAAAATATCTCAAATGAAGTAGGAGTAAGTTAATGTGCAGCTTTCATGCAATGTCAAGTGAAAGGAAGAGACAAAAAGACATTTTTTTCTAAATTTAAATGACCTAAATTAGCTAGTTTTGCTATGATACTTGGACATGTACTATGTAAAACCAGACACACCCACACGATTTTCCTTTTAAGTTTGCTCAAAGGATTGTAAACATTTTAGATTCGGAGTAGAGAACATTTTCAGAATTCACAATTTCCGCACAAATGTAACTTAAATTATGATTTTCATATTTGAGTTTCAATTGCTAGAACTACATAATGGTAAGTTTGATTAAATTAGACAGGCAGCCTGTGGTATCAGACATACAGGTAACTATGGAAGTATAAAGAATATACAGAGTCCACACTTGTTAGAAATGTTTCTGTAAAACTTTTCAGCCTAGTGAGCATCAACAGCTCTTCTTCTTAAAGGTCTTCAGAAATCTTGTTTATTCAGGTCACGACACACTTGTTCAAACCTGTGGTGTCAAGATCGGACTAATACTGAAGGCCGAGATTTTTCTATTGACAGAAACATGACTCTAATTTCTCCTTTGATAATCCTACAGTTTCACATACTTTTGTTAACATCGGATTATGCTTGGATTGTATTTTCACAGTAACAAATGAAAGTTTTTTTTTGTCGCATTTGTTCAACTGGGTTTCATTTATATGGTTTCAGGGCTTAATTATACAGAAAGAGAACATTTTAAAGGGTTCACAAACTTTCAAGCACCACTGTAGACGTAACTGCCAGGGAAGTTTGCTTTACCACAGGTTTGTTGGCATTGCTGCTTGTCTTCTCACCAAGTAAATGATATTGGAGCTGTCGGAAACTGTCAGAATATCCCTTGCTATAGTTGTGACACAAACAAGGCGTAATGGGTTACAAGGAAGAGCAAATTAAAAGAAAGAAATAACTGTCCATGATGAATGGAGGAGGACAGAGAAGAGCAGAGGATGGAAATGGTAAAGAATAATAGCTCTGATGAGGGGCTGATTATGAAATAGGTCAGAGATGGAGTAGTAGGAAAACGGGGGTGTAGAATAAAGCATATTAAAAGGAGGAGGAGTAGAGGGATAAACACTTTACATTTGTGAACATGTACAACTCCCTCCCAAAGCTATTACGCAAAGAGCAAATCGTCTCTTGATAAAGTCAGTATGAGATAAACCCTGAACTCAGAGCTTTGATAACAAATGGTAGACTGAATATATAAAGACTGCATGAGCATCCATGGAGCTGTTTGAGGGGAGGTGAAGGGACACTGGCACATTTTCTGGTTCTGCCATTTGCACAAACGCTGAGGAGAAAATGGGAAAAAGGTGTAGAAAAGCGGGAGAGAAGAACTTGCGAATTAGGATGGCACTGAGTTACTGAGGGAGAGAGTGAGGTGGAAAGGGAGTGGAGGTGGAGAAAAATAAACAGATTGGGAGGAGGTGAGGTGATGATAATGATGAAAGCTGTGAGCATGAGGGCTGGAGGGAGGGAGAGAGGTACCGTAAAGAGGAAAAGAGGAAAGGGAAGCAGGGGGGAGTGGAGGGTGGTAATGATGATGGTAAGGGATGATGAGATGTGGTTAAATGAGAAATTATTTCCAAGACGAGGCGGGAAGGAGAGGGAGCAAGGAGCTCTTTTCGTGATGAGCTGGGTTTAAACGTGGAGGAGGAAAGCAGAGAACGTACTCAACAAAAGAGATGAGAACGCTGGAGGAGTGGAGGGAGGGGGTTGGAGTGGGGGGGCTGGCAGCAAGGGAAGAGTAGAGGTGTATGAGTACACACAATGTGCTATTGACTGAAGGCTTTCTCCGTTAATTGCATATTCCCTGTGATTGCACTGTGAATTGCTGTGCTGAATGAGAATAACTTTGTCTCACCCTTCTTTCAGACTGAGACATGGGACATATAAAGAAATATGGAAGTAGAAAAAATACACAGAGACAGAGTTAATGACAAGGTAAAAAAAAAAAATGTATATTTTACTAACCGCAGAGAGGCACCATGCATTTGGACACCACAGTTTAAATTTTTTGGATTACAACACACTTGACTTTTGATTGTGGATTTGATTTACTTACACTAAAATTACAAGTATGGCCTCAAGGGAACTTACCTTTCATACAAGGTGGGTCAAGAAGTCTGGAAGTCTAAGTTTGGCACGTTTTCCTCAGGCCTGCAGTCTGAAGCACTCATACAACTCACCATATGGCGCCAGTCTCTGCTGGTTCTATTATATGCACAGCACTATGCTCTGGAAGCCTTTGGACAACAACTGTATAAGCTAGAGAGCAACTACAAAGAACTGAGTGGAGTGGTGACTGTGCAATAATGATTAAAGAAGCATAATCAGAGAGTATCACATGTCCTACAAGATGTATTTGCTACTGCAAATGAGTTGTATGAAAGTAATCTTTTGAAGGCATGGGAGGCAATTTAAATGTTTTTTTTATTGCCCAGTATCCTGGATTATGAAAATGTGCATCAAGATCCTTTAGTATCTGTATAGGAAGCGAAAATGTTTGTCCTTCAAATCAGATAACTGAAAAAAACCCAGCAAACCAACTCTGCTCCCCAACATTTACGAAGAAAGAATTGTTTACATATCTAACAAAGACACCCGGCTAAAATTTCTGTAAACCTTAAAAAGACAATTTTTGTTGTATTTGAATAAAACAATACATCACAGTGCTGGAAGATTAAGCTGTAGGCATGAACTATGTATTGTTTTTACCTTTAACTGGTAGATTGACAAAGTTGCTGTGCCACTGTATAAAAAAAAACTGACCTATAGCTTGTGTTTAAAATATTCCTTTTGAAACTGCATTCACGTTTGCTGGAAGCCAGAGTTGATTCTCGTGAGTTCTGTGTCTGTGGACAGGGACTGTAACTGTGTACCTGTGTTGCTTAAGGCACAGGAAACACATGATTCTGTGACTATACAGAATAATGTAGAAAACTAAAGGGTCCGTGCGTCCTTCACAAGTCATCGGGAGAGACACACTGACAGAGAAGAATAATATGAAGCTCTTCCTACACAGTGCATTTGAGGAGACACAGCATTCCATAGTTTATTTAGTGCTTTTCTACCTTATTGGTGTCCAAAAGTGGGGCTTTGCCCATTCTGTCTTACACACACACACCCACAAACACACAGGCAGCTACCTGGCATGGCACTTGTCCGACCCACAGAGCAACATGGGGTCTTACACAAGGACACTCGCCATATGGACAGGAGGAACCGGCAGTTGAACTGCCGACCCCACGACTGGTGGACATCTTCTTTATACCACCTGATCCACAGCCATTTCATAGTTCAATAGTACAAATCAAGCTTGTATTTCAATTTGAAGAAATATACTGATTGCAGATAGGAGCTGTGTAAATGATGGATTATGATTATAAGAAAGGTTTTGCAACAATACAAATATACTTTAGTATTGCTCAGCCACTTGAAAGGGGAAACTTAACAGTGTGTTTTGAATACATGTAATTTTGCAGAGAAAATACTGGAACATCTGGTTCATAGATTACTGACTAATAAGGAAAGAATTTCTTACTGCAAATTTTAAAAAATATATACCCAAAAATCTAAGAGAATAAATAAAACCACAGGTATTTCAGTAATTCATGCCAATAAGGACCAGTCCAGTCCAGAATGTTTTGATTATCTCACAAACTCAGATTTAATTTGTAATATTATGATATATATGCTGTACACATAATCACACACAAATAACAGTATGTATAATAAAATGGTGCCATCAAAAAAAGGGTCACATTTCAGTTCTTTTAAAAGAAATTCAGTTCAGCTAGAAATTTACCACAAAATGTCTGACCCTCCGTTCAAGTATACGAAAGCCAATCAAATAATGTGACCCAGCAGTAATAGTCATTTGAAAATATTTGACCCTCATTAAATAATATCTGTCCAAAGTCCACAAGCGCTGCTCTGTCTGTGCCTGTTTTACTCAATCAGCCTGATGACTCGTCTCTATCTGTGTTCTCCACCTGCATTAGACACACACACCACACAAAGTTCATACAGGCATACACACTTGTGCACCTATATGCTTGTACACACACACACATCCTGACATGACAGCCCCCCCCACCCCACACACACTTGTCTCTGAGATCAATTTCAATTCTCCAGTTAGGGAACAAATCAGCAGACAGCCTTTCATCTCTTCAGCCTCTCTCACTCTTCCTCTACATTGCCCACTTCTCTCTATTGATCTCTGTCACTTTCCTGTCTCGGTTTCCGTTTCCCTCAGACTCTTCCTCATCCTCTCTCTTTAATATTCCCTTGTTTTGTTGTTGCATGTCTGTCCTCTGTCCACCTCTCACTCTTCCTCTCCATCACTTCTACCTGTAACTCTCCACCAAGTCTCTCCTTTCTCTGTGTTTCTCTATCTCGCCAAGCTGCCTCCCCTTTCACCGCTCGGGTTTTCGTCTCTAAAATCCACCTACTCCCAACCTAACACTCACACATCTTATTAAGTGTAGTTAATTTCCAATCCATGAAAAGCTATTGACCCTCTGCAGAGGTTGCACACATTGTCAATTTGTATTGAATGGGGCACATCTGTAAGCTTGTCTGTCTCTTTGATCATCTGTCTACCTGTCCTGCAGCAACTCTGCTCGATTTGTGGATACATGTGAACTTATTTCTGGTAAAACTCATTTATTTCCCTAAGCATGCCTGTTCAATTCTTTTGATACTTTTGGTGATTGGAACAGGCGTCCTTTAATGAACACAAGACTGCATAAATGAACTCTATGAAAAAAGTGACACAACATCTGAACGTGGAATAAACTGTTAAGAGTAAAGAAAGATCAACTGTTTGTAGTCATTCTGAAAAATTAATAACAACTCTGCATGCCCAGGCTTTGTTTCTGGAAGATAAGGAAATACAGCCAAGGATGTGTGAGTGTGTGTGCATGACTGATAGAGAGAAGTGATGAGAGAGTTGGAGAGAATTTAATAAGAAAGTGAAATAAACTGATGGAAAGAGAATTATGTTAATGTGCTGCTCCTGACCCTTTGAAAGATTTGTTGATGAGATGCTGAGGCAGAAAACAAAATTCTGGTATGTTCATAATGACACTTTCAACTTGGATAATATCCCTATCATATCCCTGTGCTGGGGTAATTAAGAGTCTGTGTGTGCCCACACTTCCTGCTAATGCTGCAGTCTGTGAGACAATGCGAAAGGAAGCGCTTACAACATGTGACTGTGTTTGCATCATTAAATGTACTTAATACCTCTCCCTTTGTAGACATCATAATTCATGATCAAGTATCCTGGGTTCTGCCCACTTACACTGGGCTTTGACATACACCAACACACAGAAGTTATGTTACACTAAACAGAGCCACCTAGTCACCTAGTCCTGTTCAAAAGTATGACGAGGACTTTAGAGGTCATCAATGATGGATAGGTGTGTAAAAATATGATTTTAATTCATATTCAATTCAGAAAACATGTACCGTGTGTGTTTTTTTTTTTTAACTTCATGTGCCACCTGGAGAGTTAAACTAATATAAACACATTCGGAATTGCTTTATGCAGTTTTTCCATGTTATTTTCTTCCATGTGAAGACATGATTGCCAGGTGGGAGGATGGAAAGCAATCATGGTGACCTGCATGTCTGGTATAATCGAGTGCATTCTATCTTCTGTTCCCATCTTTGTATCTTCATGTATTGCTTAGCTTATATATTACCTGTATACAGATGGCCAGGAAATACTGCAATAACTACAAACCAATTATTTTTTCAAGTCCAATACCATTTCATTTATCAGTTATTCTGAGAATTAATCTTCTGTCAAGGAAACATCTCTAGATAGCAAACTTTGACTAACACTCAAATACCCACAGGTATTTATAATTACAGAAAAACAGAGAAAGTCTGATAATTATTAAAATTATGTTCTGATTCTAAAACCGACTTTCAGTAAATCCACTTAGTTGCTGGACAGTTTCAGCAATGTGTGCAGTCCTTCTCACCGAGTTGGGTTAAACCTAACATGATTTTCAACAAATAAAACCTGCTTTATGAACCCTGTCAAATTTGATACTGTCTATAAAACACATTGCGTTATGATAATCTAATTTGCAAAGAAAAATCATCAAACCAAATCAACTAAACTCAATAAAAGTATTATTCAGTACAAAACCATTAAATTGCTTTGCAGGTTTTTTTATTGTTCCAGCAGTTTCACGCTGACACTTAAACACAAAATATTTATCTTGATTGTTTTTACAGAGTGGTGATTATCTCATTGCTGCTGCCACCCATTGCTAAAGTAGAAATTGCGAGGCAAGATGGGAAGACCTGGGTTACAACGGTGCTAAAAACAGTCTTTTAGCAGTTTGAGAAGTATAATCTACTGTAACATGGCTCAATGCACCATCTTAGTAATCAATAAGAGACACGGCTAAATAGAGTCCTTAACCTCCTTCAGAGCCCATCACAATCATGTTCCTATCAAGATTTTTTTCTATTTATTAAAAAGTAATATACACCGTCATAGAAACGGATAGTCAATGGGCAAAAAGTCATTAGTGCGTTGATGCACAAGGTCAAACAAAAGTGGCTTTCATTTGAAATTTAAAAGGTATGTTTTCAGAATATGGAAAAAAGTGTTTTAAAGTAGAAAGACGGGTTGTGAATATGATGACATTTTTTTCTTTTTAGAGATTAAAATTGTGCTGAATATGTTTATCAGACATGGAGTCATTGTTAACATGAATACGGGGTTACAGTACATGTTTACAGCCATTTAGCGGCATGTGTCGCTGGCAAGCTGACATGCACTGAATTGACATTCACTCGAACACATGCGAGGAAGCCCCCCGCAGGCACAACACTGGTGAAAAACAAAAAGTCAAATTCTCACTTCATCTTCTTTTCATTGATTTTTTTTTTTTTTTTGATGATGTAATCAATGGCAATCCCCATTTCCTGGAAAATATTTCTAAACATTAGCTCTGTGCTTTTGTTTCTGTACTCTTCATATCCCCCTGAGCTAATTATCAAACATTTAGAAAGGGCCTGTAAATGTCCCCATTGAGTTGGACTAATGGCCCCGTGTGCATGAAGTATGACAGCCTTCTAAATTAAACAATTTGTTCAAAGCAGGTCCGCCCCAGAGGTAACCATGTGCCTAAAATATGACTGGTTTGTCTCTGCCTGCTTGCCTCCAAAATGCTTTGATACCCATAAAAGGCTATTACAACCGATGTGGCTGACGTATCTGTGTTTATTGGGTAAAATGTAAACGGTTGAGGGAGAGTTATAATAAAAATAATCTTAGGCACACACCACGGTCTGAACTAGTTCAGACAGTTGGGGAGAGGATGTGACCAGGCTTGTTCATAAGGCATCTCTTATGGGTGCTATGCATGGTCCTAACACTTGTGCCATCATTGGAGGTCTTGGTGTGCAGTGTTACAAGGAAGAATGTATGGGCATGGATGTTAGGACACCACATGAACAACCCTTTTACAGTTCGCCAATGAATGTTTCTTGCGCCCCACACCTCACTCTTAACTTTACCATGTGTTTCAGTTACCTAACTAACAATACTATTGACTATATTCCATGAGTGAGTCTCTTTGTTTGTCTCGTGCTTGCACATTTGGGTGATAGGATACACACAGACTACAAATAGCTGAGTCAAGCTGGACAATACACTGGACTGCACATTACACTCAAAACACTTTACATAAAAGCCCAGAGCCGGCTGTATTTTCTGCATAGGGGCAGGTCTGTCAGCCTCTGCAAAACCATACTGGGGGTGTTCTGAGAGTCTGTGGTCTCTCGTGGCATTTTCGATGCTGTGGTTTTCTCAAGTGCAACACGAAGGCGGTGGGCACAAACAGAGTGAAAAAATAAATTGGCTCTTTCCTGGGGGTAGAGCTGGATCCTCTACAGGTTGTGGCAAAGAGAAGGATGTTGTCCAGACTTCTAGGCAGTTCTTCCCACCAGTGTGCTGGCTTCGACATGGTTTGCCAGAGAGTGATCATTGCCAAGTGCTCCACAGAGCGCCACAAGAGATTCTTTCTTCCAGAGGCAATTAAACTTTACAACTCCTCACCCTTTTGTAGGGGTTAGGGGACTGGGACTGAAACTGGACAATCATATTTTCTTCCTAACCTGCTACTCATAAAATACTGAAATTCAATAGTGTTGAATGTGCAATACACAGCTATCACACTAATCATGCTCTTTTCCTCCACAGCCAAACGTTATCACTGTTAAAGCTACAATGTGCAACTTCAGCTACAGTAGCTGTAGCATCACACATGAAATCCATCCACTCTGCTTCGCTGTGCTCTTCTAGTGCCTGCTGCACTCCGCCACTGAGCCATTTTAATATTGGCATAATTTTGTTAAATTCTATAGCAGGCTTATTTAGGTATTAAATCAGTAACGTCACGTGACACAGAAAGGTTCTGAATGTAAGATGGAGGAAGCTCCATTAATGAGGAGCTGGAGTTTTTGATTCCACAGTTGCTGCAGCTCAGTATGTAATACTTTAAAGTAAGACAGCTTGTTAATGTCTATTCAGCCTTCCTTCACAATATCGATTCAATTTTATTGGTTGACAAAAAAATTTGAAACGTATCAGTTTTCTTGGTTTCATCTTTGTCATTAAAAAACTGTCAACAACTAGTGTTTGTCATAGCAATTAATAACCTAAATAACACTGAAAAATGATCAACACATGTTCAAAGCAGTGTTTCTGTCGTTACCCACAATTTGACATGTCTGTGACGTACTTATTAAGCTACACTGAGTTCTATCTCCAAAATTACAGAATTGATAACAAAGTCCAGTTAAAAGGTAATGAAAAGTATTGCTCAATGGACCTACAGCGAACTGTTTTCATATGTATGAGTGAAAATAATTGAATATATACATAAACCTCTGTTCACTCTTTGATACACAAACACACACACACACACACACACACACATATAATAATTAATTACACAAATTAATAATAAGCCATCCCTTGAAGTTGATTGAGTCTTGATTGCAGGCTGCAGCTTCGTGGCTTAGATGAAGCTCAAACAACTAAACCAAATGTTGTAAATTACACATTGCAGACCCTCTGCTTTTCCCCCTCAGCACCTCTCCCCATTTTCCTCCTAGTGGTTAAAGTATGCATGTTAGAGATGCTGCACAACTGCACAATTTGTACTAATGTAAGTTGCCTTTATCAAACTATGTTCTAAATAAAAAATAAAATTGTCCTCTGATGGTTCCAGGTGGGAAGTTACAGTAAATTACATTATTCCATTTAAATGTGTTTTATACTGAAAAGAAAAACAATATTTCCAGCTGCCTGGAGTTTTATATTCATGATGCAAATTTTAATGAAAAGTCTCATCTTTAAATGTCACATTTAAATGCCAGAGTTGGATTTAATATGAAAATACTAAGTCTGACTGATGAAACAGAACAGTAATTTCACACAGATAAAATCAAATTCAACACTGCCCTCATCTCATTTGGCTTCAGCTGTTTAACACTGGCTTTTGCTGCTCTGTGATCAGTTCTCCTTTGATGCACTGGGTTCTTTAGAATCATGCCAAATGTACCTGAACTTCTCTGCAATCAGTTCTTTGATAAAGCCTTTATTTTGAACCGTTCGACTGTACTGCTAGGCTCCATTTTGACCTATTACATTTCACATTACTGTGCGTTATTTACTTTTGGATTTGTGCTACACTTCTATACTGCTGCATTTTACTGCACCAAAGACAACTGTTACTACAGCTGTGAGTCTCAATTATTTTCCGAGCAATTATTTAACTCTTATTTTCAGGATTAACCTATAAAGAAAATCAATGGTGGAAAAATAATGTTGGTTTCATTCAAAATCGAAATTTAAATAACAAAGGAATACTGTTTTCTATCGAGGAATACAACCAACATTTCAAGTAAATTGCATATAAATCTATTACACATGTAGCCATTGAATCCCTCTTACGGCGATTGCTCGTCTCTTGTCTCGCGGGATGGCATGTGATAACAGTATAGGGTGGTGCTCAGCTTACACTCAAGAGTTACAGATCCTCCCTACCACCATACCAGTAGTACTGTATTTGAAACCTGGTTTTACCTGGGAATAACTGTGTTTTTTCATCTTCACCAGGCTGAAGTTATTTTGTTAGTGATGGAATATTCAGCTGGATGACACTGGGTGGAGTTAGGAAATGTTTTCCAAGCCGTGGAAAACAAAACAATGAAGGACAAAGGCGAAATTTATTTGATAATGTGAACTCTTTTACCGCTTTTTTACTCTCATTATATTCATCCTAAACACGAAAAATGTGATGAGAAAGCAGAATTAAATAGTTTACTGATGGTTACAGAAACAGGAGGAGAGAGAATAAAATGTATTTGTTCATGAAGACAAATTTTAGCAGACTGGATGGAATCAGAGTTGCAGTACAATCTGTGTTTGTGTTTTTTCCCCACCTGAAAGTTCAGAGGAGGTTTATCAGCTGTATTCCTCTGTCCCAAACACTTAGGGTGGGACAGAGTCTCTTAGGGGTTAATGACAGCGCATTCAGCCTCATCATGTGCCATTTGTTTCCCTGAAAAACAGCAATTACAGTCTTTGACTCATCAAACCAAACCACAGCAAAATAACCAGTTAACAATATTTCTGAGAGTGTTTCATTTATATTTTGGATCTGTTAATTTCACCCTGGTGATTTTCCTGTGTACATACAGGAGCTGCTGTAACAAACACATGTGAGGCAGGTTTCTACTCTAAGCTGATTCCAGTTAACACGGTGCTTATTGTCTCTTACAAGCAGAAACTCAGTAAATCTGCTTCTTGTCCAAGTTTTAAATGGATTTTTTACTTTTAGTAACGCTCTCTGTTGTATAGTCGCGAGTTTGCGATACAACAAAGGAGAAGCTTTAAAAGTAGAACAATAGTAGAACCAGGCCTGATGCCTGCAGAGGTTTGGGAGATTTCATTCATATTTAAATGACGTTGTCATTCAAACCTCTCAGGTGTGGGACCTTCTTCATTGTTACCCACCCTCTCCCTGCCCAGCACCTTTATAGAGATGTTTGTTAGGGGAAATTCGTCCTGAAACAAAGCAGAAACACTGACACACCGCTGCAGAGCTCATGATCCACACGGATCAACAGGAACTTCATTAATGAGACCGTTATTATTAAACATGTCTAACGCTGACACTGGACAGGATTTTTAAAGTCGTTAAATCCGTGCTCACATCCATCCCACTTGGGAAAGGCTGTGGACATTGACAGGTGGGGACTTCCCCACCTCCCCTGTATCTGGTTAGTTACTAACATGATCATTAAATTTATTAGTTCAACATTAGTTCAACACAGGAAGCAGATAACGCTGGTAGTTTATTAACCAGAGATAATTCTGGATAAACAGCTTCAGATTAGTTTTCATGATTAGATTAGTTTAAAATAAACAGTTCTAAACAACACTGAACTACATGTTGGACACACAGTAGCCTATGAGCAGCTTATAATAATAATAATAATAATAATAATAATAAATAAATCGCAGCTGACAGACTGACGAAACAGCGCAGTGACCAAAGGAGCAAATACAGAAGCCGCGGATTCATAAACTGTGCCATTTCTGAATTTTTTAAAACTTAAACCCGCACACTAAAATCAAACACACTCACATTCAAGTACTTGAGCCTGTCTTAGGCTTGTCAACCATTTCACATTTCAAAGCTTTTCAGCATTCGTCCAACTCCAGTTACTAAAGCCACAAAAAGTGTGATATGCAATGACTACAGTGGCCTAATAATCTTCCATACTTACATGTTAATGACAAAACTACAGAAAAAACCAAGGCTTCAAGCGTGTGCAGTTTTAGGGGGGTCTCCCGTGGTTGACTCTAAAAATGGAATAAATACTAGAGGAGACTGTATAAAACAACGGCTCAGGACTAAATTCAGCCAAATGGTGGTGTCGGTCAGAGGCAAACATTAATGGAATACACTACTGTGAACAGGGTGGACCAGGGGAGGATTGTCAGGAGAAGGATGAATATGAGAAAGGTGAACAGGAGGATGTGGTGGAGGCAAACAGAGCACCGGCTGAGGGAGAGGAGACTGATGCAGCATCTGGTGCTGCTGAAAACACTGCAGATGTGAAGGAGCTGGGCGGACCTGAGATGGTGCTAAGGACATGAGGGCAGGTGTTGTAGCTGCAGCAGTCTTGAGGATATTACTATCAATTTGTGATATTTTATCTTCTCTTTTTTCAATAAGCAGTTTCAAAATTGCGATTCTACTTATGAGTGTTTTGAAGTTTATTTCAGTATACAAGCACCTTTTATGGTGTCAGCTTATTATTATTATTTTTATTGTGAAACAGCTCACACTTTGTCCAACAATCCCATTCACACCAAGTCTGTAATGATGCATGCTACTTATTCAGCCCCAGCCATGCTGGCCTCCTCATTTTAATTCAAGTGACTTGGCACCATCTATTAGTTTGGAAACCAGTTCTCCCTAAGGTCCCAGGTATGTGTATGGGTAGAAAACAGCAGCATTGCATCACTGTTTTCACAATCCTTGCGTACCTTGTGTATGGTTGGAGGATTTTACAGTTTAGCCAAAAGGGGCAGACTTGGGTCTAATCATCCCTGGCCAGTAACAGCATTTCTTCCTCCTGAACGTCTGCTTTTCCACAACATAAGCAAATTCTGGCAGAGGCTAAAGTTGATTTCACAGCAGAGATAACAGCAGCTACACAAATGACAGGTGTGTGCATGCAAATAGTTGTGGACAAGCTCACTACGTTTTCCACAATTATCGTTGTGATTTGAAAGTGATGCCTCACCAGCAACTTGTAGGACTGCGTATCAGATGGGTTTGGCATTATTTTCCAACAAAAAACAAAACTTCAAATGAATGAAGATGCACAGGGCCGCTGACAAACAGCAGCATTAACTGTGATAAACAGCAGAGCTATGTGCTGACACACTGTCTACAAACACACACACACATCAGAGAGCTTCTCATATTAGAGCTGCTTGATCAGCCACAGTAAGTAACACACAATGTCTCCCTCAAAGGACTGTAAACATGCTTGTAGTGACTGTCAAAGTTCTGCTAGAACCACTGTCTATCCACCAGAGAAAAGGGAAGTCTGACAGCTGCATATCATGGCTGATTACCTCTGTCTACATCTCTGTTCTTGGTACATGTAGTCGATCCTCCATGTCCCCTGACCCCCCATGTCACATACTACTACATAGCCACAAGGACCTTTTAGTAGTAGTTCTTGAGCTTTCAACTGTTTTATACCTTCCTCAGAAAATGGATGTTTGAGAGCAAACTAGTGCAGAATTGTGAAAATTTCCAGGGTGCAAAGGCCACTCCTTCACCATTACTACAGTACTAGTGCTAATACATATGTGTATTCACTCAACACACTGTCATTAATGAAATTCCACAACGACAGGATTACAGAGCTGAGTTAGAGAGATTTAGCATCACCTGTATCACCTCCACTTGGGGCTCCGGGAAGAGAAGAGCTCCCCTGCTGAGCGAGACAGAGAGCAGTGGAGGTTGCAGGAAAGACAGGAGACAGGAATGAAAAAATGTGAGAGAAAAATGGGGGTAGGCGGGGGACAGACATACAGAGAGAAAACAAGAGAAAGAGGGGAGAGAGGTAGGAAGGTAAATTGACTTTGAGGAGGTTAAACTCGGAGTCTATGCCCAGAAGAGACTGATTATGATAAGGAGCAGAAAGGAGAGAGAGGAGACACATATTTCATTAAAGAATGAGAGGAGGTAGGCACAGGGAGGGGGTGAATGTTTTTTTTCTTATCCTTTTTTTACCTGTGTTGTTAGACAAGCTAATTAGGTTAGCAGCTAATTAGCTTGTTTTGATTCACTAAGTCACCTTCACCCCAGCTTTGACCTATTGGCTACTAACTGAATAGGCACACACTGTCAGTCACATACACACACATATGCACACTCACATAAACACACACACACACCACTGGGATTGCAGTTTAAGTAGCTAGCAGACAGTTATATTGGATTTGTTTGGGGGAAGCAGGTCCAATGAAATTAATCAAGTTTTCTTCCACAAGTACAAAAACTCTTTCACATGCCTCTGCTTACACACACACACATACACACACCACAGACACACACACACAGCTTCCCAGGTGTTGCATTACTGTAATAATAAGTTTATAAGTGCTAAAGTGTAATCGGATCATGTCTTATTGTATTGGGAATCAGATTACACATTGTTGTAATTGGACAGCACACAGACTGAATTACACTGTGAAAGACAGTTAGCACAAACCACAGCTTAATTATTATATGGCAACTCCACAAAAACAGAGTGAGACAGTGGGAGACAAAAAGTGAACAGGTATAAGCTACACTACATACATGCAGGATTCAAACTGGTATCACGGAATATAAATCTGTTTTTGAACTGAGATATGCAAACAGTTTTTGGCAATAGGACAATGCATTCATCGCATATATGATGGGGCAACATTAAATAAGCCAAATGTCAGCATGGCCAGAATGACCTGTACCTGGGATAATACACTGCCTTTGTGAAATGGGTTTGCATTCAGATCATCACGGATGGGTTATCAATTATCTAAAGCCACTATAAAAACAGTGTCTCAGAGCTTTTGGAACAAATGGAGGACGCACCTAAAACCTGGCTAGCTCAGTTGGGTTTATGCCCCATGTTGGGTGCAGATTAAATTTAACGGGGGCCTTGTGGATCAGTGGTAGAGACGGCCGTAGGTTTGAATCTCATGCAACCAGGTGCGACCCAGCCAAGGCACCGAGGGCCACCTCGATGCCAGAGTCCGGATAAAATGGGAGGGATTCAGCAGGAAGGCCATCTCGTGTAACAAAAACACAAGCCAAATCAATGTGCGGAACACTTTCTGCTGTGGTGACCCCTGAAGGGACAAGCCAAAAGCCATTAAAGGATGCACCTCAAACATAGCTTTTTTTATGTTAACAACATGTCCAATGTCAGCCGCCCAAGTATATTGTCTGTCCTTAGCTTTCACCCAGTTGGTAACTGACCGCACGGTAAAACTCATACATGATCTTAGATTCTATCTACATCATCCCTTCTTATTGGAAGAAGGGTCTCAGACCTGGTTTAAGCCATATTTTTGGGTGATGGGATCTCAAGTGGACAGCACTAAATACAAGTTTAAATGGCCGCTGCTGAAGGAAAATACTTCTGTTACTTTATGAGGTACAACTGTGGAACTGCTCATCAATGCAAATATCTAATAAGCCCATTTCATGACAGCCACTCAATACATTTACACATGTAGACATGTTAAAGACGATCTGTTGAAAGGTGATTCAAGCGAGTACGTTTTATTGGCACACTCTGGGACCCTTTGTATCAATTGAGCATCACTTAAATGCCATCACCTTGAGGAAACACGCCATGTCACAAAGTTATATTAATCTCAAAGTGGTTTCTGAACACGACAATAAAAAAGATCAATGGTTTTTGGTTCGTCCCTTTCAGGGGGCATGTTGATCTGGCAAATGTTTTTTTAGTCGGATGTCCTTCTTGCCGCAACCCTCCCATTTTATCCAGCTTCGGGACCTGCACCGAGGTGGCCTTTGATGGTTGGACAGGGTACCCCATCAGGGTGTCTGGTGGGGTGGGATTTGAACCTACAGCCTTCTGCATCCCAACCCTTTTTCTCTACCCATTGATCCAACAGGCCCCATTAGATCACTGTGACAAAATGGCCCCTAGAGTCTGAGGACAAAAGGGGATCCAGCCTGGTACTGGCAAGGTGTCCATAATAAAGTGGCCAGTGAATGTTTGACATCAATGCAGGACACACTGACCATTTGGTTGAGGGTGTATTAACCTCAAAGAAAAAAAAGGCCCTGTATGCAAGCTATTAAAATGCTAGCTTGGTAAACAAATCCGGCACTTGCCTAGAAACATATATTGGCATAATGACATGCGCATGGCCGTGAAAGTGATGCAACAGCAGGGAGGTGCACACCAATTATGGCCCAAGAGAACAAGTATTTCACATTCTGCTGCCGGCATCCTTAGACCAGCTCAATGTGCTAAAATCCAAAGCACACTGTAATTTATAGGATTATAGTTGGGGCAAAAGCACCAAATTTACCAAATTTCAATGCCTCAAACCCCCATGAATGGTATGATTTGTGTAATGCTAGATTGTCCAGTTTAATAATAATTTGTTCAAGAAAAGTCCCTTTTACTAAATCAAGACATCCTCTCTATTCCAAGCACTCGTTGCGTAATGGTGGCGAGTGCACTGAATTCTAAGGTAGTAAAAGGAGACGGTTTAATGCCAAACCCTACAGTAACACAGCAAGTGACAAAGGCCCACAAATTTTCTACCTGCAGCTGGAATTACAGACACACATCCTGCCCCATGCATCTCTTGCAAATTTGTCTCCTAAAACTAAAATTTCCCAAAAGACCTTGACCAAACATTCCCTCGGGGCATGTTTCATCCTTCTGTCATTTTTATCTTTATCCATCATGTGCATCATTCATCATGTCTTCATCACATCATTTGTCTCCATACTGATTTTAGTGAGGAGACAATTGATGTGATGAGTGAGAGAAAAAGACAGGGGCCTGTAAGGCTGGTGCAAAATACACCAAGTATATTAACTATACTGGTCTCATTAAACAACAATTTCTTTCTCACATTGGTAAACACTTGTCACTAGGGTTATGAAGGACCTGTACAAATATTACATAGCATATACCGTACATGTAAAGTAGAGTATTTTCTGTGTTTTAGCACTGCTTTTGTAGCTTGTATATTTTGTATTGAAGGGTTGAAATTGTGAAATCCAGTCAGTCTGTAATGTTTACTGCTTATTGTAAGCCTATGATTCAATTGAATACATAAAGTTGAATAGATTATATTACAAAACATCTAAATCCGGTTTACATCTGTTTTATTAGCTTCCATTGCTTAAAAAAATTGCGTCACAGCTCCGAAACCTGTCACCATATATCTCACCTTACAGATGATGTGCTGTGCTCAAGAAACAGTACTGGACATCTGGGCTTTTGCAGGGTGCATGGGCTCCCTACAAAACCCCTGTTGTGCGGTTGCTGTGTCTGGCAGGAATGCCAGCCTTAGTATAGTGGACCTGTGCCCTATCCTATATATCATTCCCTGACACCTCATTGAGCTTTTCTGTAAGAATCATTATGACAGATGAGACCGTTTGCAAATGCAAGGCCCATATTAGGTGACTGCAAGTGGTCAAAAATGAATTATGTGATACAAAGAGGTCCTCAAATAATTAACGCAGCAATTAACTTCCCATACATTTTGTCCTTCCCCACTGTAAAACAGCACAAAAGAAGTACGTTATCATACCTTAATCCTCAAGGAAATTTGAAGTCACTCATTCCCATAAAGTTTACTTAAATCAAATAAAAATTGTTGGAGTAATACAGTAACTCGGTTGTTTAAAGTGTATTTTGAAAATTCGGTTGACTTTATAGCATTACAAAAAAGTTGATTCTGTCGCTCATGCAACTATTTTAGGTTAAAGTATGACTTGAGATTTTAAATCTATTATGTTTTTTTTTTAAAGTTTAAAAATCATATTGTTCTGAAGTACAAATAATATTAGTTTTTAGTTCCCAAATGCCAATTTTTAAAAATTAATTTATTTAATTATTTTGTTTCCTTGTTCCTAATATGCAAATTGAATATTTCAATTAGGAAACCAAAATTTGTTACATTATGCTTATGGACTAGATATTTTCATTTCCACACCAGGTACTAATCTGCCATTTTGCAACTGTTTAAATTATATCTCAACATTATGCGTTTAACAAGTACTCCGCTTTTAAGTTGTGCTAACATTTGCATTACTTTGCAATCATGCAGATCTCCAACTTGATGTACAGTTAATGATTCTGAAAAGAGTTTATTAATTGGAGTTGTACTTTAATTTTTCTAGTTACCTGGTGTCTGATAACTCATGAAGCTGCAGCAGTTAGTCTGAAAGCACACAACGTGGGAGGGGCCAAACTAACCCTTCTTGACTTGTTGTCACCCTGAACTCACGGGAAAAGCTGAAAGGACAAAAAATATATATATAAATTCATGGGTTAGGTTATTGTATAGAGAACCTTTTTGCTGGCTTTGAATTGTTATCCAGGCAGGCATGCAAACATCAAATGCAGTCACTGCAGGTTTTGAGATGAAAACTATAGATCTGCATTAGCTCAGTAAAATAAATCAGAACAGGGACACTGACAAAACCCTGTCTTATTTGCATTCCATCACACGATTTTTATCAGACGTGTGGAGTTGATCATATTTCTGAAAGGTTTGATTTCAAAGGAATAATACACTTTGGATACGTCTCTTAATTTAAAAGTATCTAGGGAAAAAAACAACATGTCTGTGGAGATTGTCAGTCACCCAGGTCATAGTTTTCCCAAAAGTCTGCCAAATCCAGTTTTTACACCTAGTCTTACATGGCTCACAGACGTGAAAACAAATTAGGCAGGTTTATATTTATAACTTGTGCTTTTGTATTTTTTCCATGCCGCTATACACCACTCAAAACCAGCTATTTTGCTTCTTTGTTGCACTTGATAAATATACAAAGGGATGGAAGGAGATTTGATGGAATATGAAGATATGGTAGAAATATTTTTAATGCATTACAATGACACTGAATTTGAATGTGCACCTTACCATCCCCATATGCACACACTTTCTTTGTTTGTTCAGCAGGACAGGAACAGCATCAGTGCAGATAGAACAGGAGCCCTGGTCCCACCTACCACTGAGGTGTGAATTCATCAGAATCAGTCAACAAGTCTTCACCACTTGTAAGGTATTTTTAAATCCTCTATTTTTCCTCATATTGCTCAACACCTTTATCTGTTTAATAGATACCTTTGGTCATTATCTAAATTAATATTTGAAACAATCTTCAAGCTGAACCCAACAATGAATTGCCTCTACACTTGGGTAATGTCTCCAAACTAGATTAGCTTATTTTTGTGCCTGCGCCCGTTGACCTCCGTGCTCTGCAAACAGCCAAACACACTACTAGGTGACGTTTCTTCATCCCAAAATACCTTAATAACTTTGGACAAATACTGCCCATAATTCTCTCAATCATCATAATTTTACTGAACATGTCATACATTTGCTGCTAACTGTTTTACTTTAAACCACTGTAAACATTAGAGAATTTAAAGCAGTTAGGGCATTTTTTATGTCAAAAGTTTCTATTTAATTTGTTTTGGAATATAAAAACCAGTCACCCATTGCAAATTGTTTCATTAGATGAAATTAGCTTTGAATTTTGTTGTACAGATACACAAATACACCCTGAATATGTTTTTTTCAGGTTAAGATGGTGACAACCCAAGAACAGCGACTCTGGGGGCAGTGGGCAATAAAGAGAAAATACCTGCAGGTGCTTCACTTTGAAATTCACCCCTGGATCAATTGTCTTCAACAATCAGTTTAGTATGTGATCAAACTGATAATTGATCAAAGCTCTCCATTTTGAAATACCCAGAAAAGCCAGGCAGCATCTTTCTAGTTTTAGTACAGGATGTCCTCTTAAATCTTTATGATGGATGAAACCTGCACAAGCCAAAGTTACAGTCCTTCTAGTGTCACTGACATTGTTATAATTACATCTGTAATTAAAGCATCCAACCATTCATCCATCCATTATCTGTAATTGCTTATCCTGTTTAGGGTCATGGGTATGGGGGTGAGGGAGGGTGCTGGAGCCTACAGGCAATTTATTGTTACCAATTAACCTAACATGCAGGCATTTACCCAGAGGAAACACCTACAAGCATGGGGAGAACATGCAAACTCCACACAGAAAGGCCACGATTCAAACTGTGAGAGCGTAGTGCTCACTACTCCACCACTGGGCTGCCCGGAATGAAATCAAGTAGATCTCACTGACTACGCCTTTCATATGTGTATTATTGTAATGTGTGCATTTTTGTTTTACTTTAAAATTAATTGTGTTATGTTAGTCTTACATAATGCAGAAAAATTCTCTTCATGCATTTATAATATGAACAGATATATGCTTGATACAATTCCAAACTACTCGTTGTTTAGTTAGTTTTACTAAATTTTTAGTGCTGCAATGATTAAAACCAAAAAAACGTACATGCTTAATGTAACTGAGTTAAAATAACTCATCGGGTTTTGCACATAGATTTGATCAATTCCGTTTTATAGCAAGTACAGAACGGAACAATATGAACATATGGTACGATGCCTCCGTTCCTGTAACACTGCATAATGAAAACACGCACATACAAAACAGCTGTGATTTAACTTTCAGCCTGGATGAACAAGAGAGGCCTTTCCATCTGATTTCACTCTTTCATCCTGTCACTCATTCAGCCACCCATTCCTTTTTGCCCTCCTCTTAATTTGTTTTTCTACCCTATCTCCCTCTCACACACTCTCTTTGTCTTTCAAACACCTTTTCCACTAGTCCAGGTTCATACTTTTCTCCCTCACTTGCTTTCAATTAGTCCTCTTGTCCAATTCTTATTACCTGCCCTTAATTCCTCCTCCTCTTCATTTATCCTTTCAATTGTTGCTTCATTTTTAATTTTCTCTGTTTGATTTTCTCTGTTTGCTAGCACAAGTACTTTGTCTCTCATTTCTCTCCCTTTGCCTCTCTGTCGCAGTCTTTTTCATGTCAGTCTATCTCCCTACTTTCCCCACACTGTTTTTCATTACTCTCTGCTTCTGTCCACCATGTGCTGATTTACTAAGTGCACATCATTGCTCTGTTATCCAACCATCCATTTCTTTACTTCTTCTTTTGGTAATCCCTTGCTGTTTATGTTGGGTTTTCTAAAGCAAACCCAAACTAGAGTATTAATTGCTCCCAATACTGCTATTGTGCTTGCAGGTAGCACAGTGGCTCACTGGTTATCACTGGTACCTCATAGATGGAGCACCATTTATTTTTTTACTTTAGGGTCTCTGTATGTCTATGTAAGCTTCTGCCTAGTGCTCAGGTTTCTTCAGAGTCCAGAAAATGTCTAGACTACTGCATTCTACATTTTCCACGTTGTAAATGTTCCGTGTATACAGTACATGTGTTCACAAGCAAGATTATGGAAATGCAAATGTATGTTTATGAGCCTTTATGAATCCTTTGATTGTAAATTAAGGGTGTGCAAATGAGGCTTGTGCAAGTGTGCCCATTTCCACAATGGTTGATGATTATACAACAGAACCAGGTATGTGATGCAATGAATGCACATGCATAATATAGTCCTGGAGATAAAGGTGTAATTGTTAGTCTATACAGAGTTTTATGCATCTGGCCCCTGCTCTTTGGTTTGATACTGTACATACAGTGCAAGAGTCTGGGGCCGAATGTATCACATCTGCATCTGAGGAATTGTCACAATCTGCCCCCTATAGAGTTCTCATGTATTTTCATTGAATATTGCAATCATTTGCACCGTCCGTGGATTTCTCCAAGTGGAATAATCTTGTAATCAGTGATTGGTGATGTAATTTGTGAACCTGCATGTCAACATGACTAAAGACTGGGCCAAAAAAAGGATAATGTGGGCAGTAGAGCATTGCTCAAATGTTGACAGTGTTACACTCTAGACTCGGCTCAAAGAATGCTATTGTAGTTGGTTTTACTGGCTAGACTTACTGCTTTGATCAGTCAATGCGATCTCTGCATTATAGCACAGTGCCATTCAGTTCAAACATACTTTCGACTTGCACTAAAAATTCCTAGTAAAAATGCTAAAAAAGGATGAGAAGGACGTTCCTTGTTTACTGGCTTTCATTTGTCTGAGCGGTTGCATCAACAAAAGTTAAATCCCAGACTTTAAGTCCAAAATAAGTGTTGAAAGGTGTAAAGGACAATCAGGCTTTCACATGACTTTAGCAGATAACTGATGTAGTGACTGGTACAGTAAGAGTGTGGCTGGCTACTATTTAAAAATGATGAAGAGGAGTAAGTATGGAGAGCTGAGAAGGAAGGGGAAGATGCAGGTAAAACAGGGTTCTTGGTGTTTTTCCATTCACTTGAAATAAAGTATTGAGAGTTTGTGGAATGACAAGAGTTTAGACAAACACGTAACAGTAAGACTGCATGCAGGTGTCTGTGCAATACATCAGGGTTGAACTAGTTCACAGATCAATAATCGGGCTGCTGTAGGAAAAATATTAAACACTTAAGATCTACTGACCTCTACAATGTACTGTAAAAATAAAAGTATCATATTGTTTATTAGGTAGGATGTATGTGACAATTCACCAATAAAGTGAAATTACTCATTTTATTGATCTGATGGATACATAACGTTGAACATGTTTTATTACTTCCCAGATTTTTTTTATCAGCAAAGAACATGTTAGGACTACAGCTTTGACTGATTGCACATTTGCACTAAAAACCTAAAACTTTTTGAAAATTAAAATGAATTTGCTTAAACTTCTGTTGTGTTTCTTTGTGACTAAAAGGCAAAGGCAATAAAAACAAGAGCAATAGAGGTAGATGTCAAGCAAAAGACTGAAAAAGGGTGTGCATCATGAACATTTGTGCACATCACAAGCCCTTATGATATCATTCATCCAAATGCTTCAGAAAGTACATAACACTTAATTTCAGTTTATGCTGCAAACACAAACCTGATAGATCTGACAGAAAGAGAACAAGAAAGACAAACAGAACACAGAGAGGTGAGTCAACAACAGAACAAAGCACAACAAAGAAGCTGATGCCATCTGGCTTGTGCTTCTTCATTACAGCTGTTATACACACACCCATCTCCAGCATCCCTCTCTCTGCAGGACACCGACAATATTTTAATACGATTCTATCTGGGGATGAACAGAAAGGGAAATAAGTCGCTCTGGGAATTGATAGACTTGCAAATGACCGCCAGAGAAGACAGAAACAGACTGAGGCCATCTTCATGGGTTGATCGGTGGAGTTCACCAACTGTACACAAGGCACAGTGTGACATTTGCAGGGCCTTAGTTATAAAACGTATAGTTCATGTCCTCTGTTCTCATTGGCTGATTCACACTTCAAGCTCTTGCTGAACAAACTATGCACAACATTAACAAGATATATAGAGGGTGTTTATCCTTTTCCAGGAGCACCATCACTTTGCAACCACTTCAGGCTGCAGTCTTCTACTGTTGGCCAAAATGGATTTCTAATGATTGAGAGAGAAGGTAAGACTACAGCAATAAAAAATGACAAGGCACTTGTCCTAAAGCCACCCGGTGTAGTCTTGGTCTGTGTGCTTCAGGTTCGCCTTGTGATGTGTAACCCACAGGCCTCAGTTGTAGATTGTTGAGCAGGTTTTCTTACAGTTAAGTTGTTTTCTTACAACAACTTAACTGTATTTGGCTGCATACATCCAATCAGCAATTGAATGACATGAAATTTTGACTAATAAAAACATTCACCTCAATTCTGGGTTATTGAGCTTCTGAAAGTATGAATACTTTCAGAAGCCATGTGGCACACACACATGCATTTAACCAATGTATTATATTAAAAAAAACTATGACAAGAAAAAAAACATTTAAAGAAAATTGTGATTTTTGTGAAGTTGTCTCCAATGTTATGCCAACTCCCATCTGTCCTTTGAGTAAGGACACACTTGAATTTATCTTTTGCCCTCTTCTCCTTCTTAAAAGATCTTTCATTTAATGTGAAAAATGTGTTTTATGTTTCACTTTGAAATTAAATGTCCAGCTCCTCCCTTAAACTAAGCTGAAATAAACAGAACTCCTTCTCCATTGCGATCATTCAGTCCAGGCTCTCTGACAACTTTCCTTTTTGATCAGTGATGAAAAATATCCTCTATTGAAAAAACTTTTATATAAAATGTAGGCAATTAATTTCAGTGTTGTAGTAACACAAAAGCTGACATTGGTCAGTAGTAGGGGCGACTTTGGTGCAGAGAGGTAGAGTGATTGTCCAATCTCACAGTTGTTGGTTCAATCCCCAGCTCCTCCTGGGTGCAGACCATTTAGTATGACTCAAAAAAATCTACAATACAGACCAAGACCACAATGGCGAACCTAACATCAACCAAGTTCTTTTACATTTCCGAAATTCATTTACATTTAGTCATTTAAGGAGACGCTTTTATCCAAAGCGACTTACAAGTGAGGTACAACGCAAGCAAAAATCTAAGTCAAGGAGAAAACATCAAAGGAAATATTAATATATTTTGACATCCCAGATGTCACAGAAATGTTGCCCTGGATGCACAACTAGGCTGTCTTATAACCCTACTGTATAACTATTTCTATCTAGTTATATATATGGACAGATAGACAGAAATTGATACTCAGATCTCTCTCTCTCTCTCTCTCTCTCTCCCTATATATATATATATATATATATATATATATATATATATATATATATATATATATATATATATATATATATATATATATATATATATATATATTTTTTTTTTTTTTTTGTAATTTCTTTTTCCCCAGGGCCAAAAAGCATCTGAACCCAGTAATTTTAATGAATGTCTAGTTATATAGATGGACAGATAGACAGAAATTGATACTCAGATCTCTCTCTCTCTCTCTCTCTCTCTCCCTATATATATATATATATATATATATATATATATATATATATATATATATATATATATATATATATATATATATATATATATATATATATATATATATATATATATATATTTTTTTTTTGTAATTTCTTTTTCCCCAGGGCCAAAAAGCATCTGAACCCAGTAATTTTAATGAATGTTATAGTGTGTGTTACAAATTATCACAGCTCTGTTGAATTACTGCAGAAGATGAAAACAGGTTTGCTGAAGGTGACTTCAAAATCTTTGGACTCATTCATAATTTACTATCAAGTCTGAGTAATGTCCGAGGCAAGTCTGGAGTCAATAATGATGAGTTGCACATTAATTTCAATGCCAGTGTGGCTGTGGCTCAACAACTTGAGAGTGAATTCCACCATAACAAAATGGTAATATTATTGAACGGCTCATTGGGAGCAGAGGGTACAGTGTCTTGCTCAAGGACACTTCTTCAAGCAGTCGGGAGTCTGGAATTGAACCACCACACTTGTAATTACTGGATGGCCTTGCTATACCACTTGTCGACATTGTCGCCTGCAGAATTTGGTGCCATGCGAGGAATTTAGACCAACAACCTCACAATTCTAATTATCTTTTTTTCAATAGCAAGGCAGGGGTTGACCTCCAGCTCACAACCAATGTTAAACCACATTCCAAGTCAGATTGTTTTTTTTTTTATATTGTAGAAGCCATTGTATAAGCCAGAGTACCACTGCTGAATGTAACACCAGTTGTGGGTTGAGTCCTCATGAACAGCAACTACATGTACATGTGCCCATGATTAAAAACAGTTGCTTTTATTTTGAAGGTGTGAATTTTAGAGCTCAGTGACCTGAGGTTAAAGCAGTTTGAGTGGAGGACTTCAGACTTCACCACAAGATATCCAGCTACCATAAATGCTCATTGCATCATTTTGAAAAAGTTTTAAAAAATGGCCTTTATTTTGAAGGGGTGCACTCAGCAACATTAGGTCATGCTAGAAAATGCGTCTTTCATATTCTAACCACTACATATTGCAAATTGTTTGTGATTTCCTCTTAGTGACTGTAGACGTGTAATGAAAATCTTGTCATGCCCTCCAAAAGAAGATAAAGTGGCCTTAATAATAAATGACCTACATGGGTGGAGCAGGAATGATATCAAAACAGATAATCATAAAAACATAGCTTTATTATGTTGTGTGTGTGTGTCCATTTTGTATAGGGGGCAGAAAAGCTCTCTCTCACACCTCACTCCAACCTTTCTATTACCTCTGCCTCTCTCACCTGTCTCACTTTCAAATGTCTACTGCTCTTACCTGTCTCTCTTTCCCACCTCTCCGTCTTTCACCTGTCTCTCTTTCCCACCTCTCACTTTCTCACCTGTCTCTTTCCCACCTCTCCCTCTCTCACCTGCCTCTCTTTCACACCTCTCCCTTTTTCACCTCTCTCTTTCCCACCTCTCCCTTTCTCACCTCTCTCTTTCCCACCTCTCCCTTTCTCACCTGTCTCTCTTTCCCACCTCTCCCTTTCCCACCTCTACCTCTCACCTGCCTCTTTCCCACCTCTCCCTCTCTCACCTGTCTCTCTTTCCCACCTCTCCCTCTCTCACCTCTCCCTCTTTCACACCTCTCCCTCTCTCACCTCTCCCTCTCTCACCTGTCTCTTTCCCACCTCTCCCTCTTTCACCTGTCTCTTTCGCACTACTCCCTTCTCTCCCTCTCTGTCACCTCACTCCTACCAAACTGTAGGGAAATAAACAACTCATCAAAAAAACATGAATATCAAAAACTCTCCACAACAACCTGATTTCAAATACACCAAGATAATGTTAATGTGCAGATCCTGTCAACAAAATGGGAGTTACCTGTGTGTTGTTCACCAATGCTAACATTAGCCTGACTGCCAGAAACTACCAGTAAAATGCACTTACACTTACAGCAGAAGGTGGCACTTATACAGTTCATCACTTTTGGGTTGTTTGAAGCATGTGTAGAGTAGCTTGTACAGAACATTTGCATCAAAGACGTTTTACTGCGACACTCAGTACCTGACCTTCACTAACCAGAAGCTGCTTTTGCTGAAGTTTAGCTTTAACATGAGTCTCAGCCTGTTTCACATATGATCTCCCAACATTGTTTGGAGAATTCAGCCTCGGACTTTGTCCAAAAGTGGCGTTTCAGACATGTAACTCACAGATCGTCTGAGCAAGGACCGTCTACTAGTGTGAAAATCCGCTTGATTTCTGTGCACACAAAGGAGGCACAGTATGTTATAAAACTTAGGCTGTGGGAAACCATGCATCTATTATCCAAAAAAAGCTTCTAAACATCATCAAGACACCCATTCCCTCACTTTTAATCCTCCGGATGCTTCGGGACAGAGCAGCGTGCTATACACATGAGCTCACGCAAAAAATAACTTAAAGTCTGGGTAATGTCAAAAGTATCTCACTTGGACTTTTGCTTTCACACGTGCACCTCCTCAGGGTAATGTCAGAATTCCAGTGCATGTCTGTAAGGGGCTTCAGATAGCTAAAGCTTAACTAAGCAGCTTACATTAAAACAAGTTTAAATATAAAAAGACAAACACTTATTTACTATTTAATCTGTGCTGCCAGCAGTCTGTTACACCACACATTCACATCTCCTACACTATCAGATCAACATACATTTTAATGGAATAAATTATTTATGGCCCTCAAATCAATTAATGGTTATCTCAAAATCCCTAGTGGAAACCTCAGACGGCAGGTGTTGTTGGACGACAAAGAGCAAACAGTTTTTAACTGCTATGCAACTGCTATGTTTGGGTGTGTCTACTAGTTATATATGTAAGTTATTTTATAATTGAAGAATTATAAATTGCTTCTATAGAATCCTGCACCCAAAGACTTTTATGATGAGCAATTAATATTACACCTGAAGCAGAGAAGCAAAGTTTGGACACTTATTTCCGAAGGCACTGAAACACATGTCTATTAACATTAACATTAACCTAACAGTATGAAGTGCTTCTGGATGCTCTCTTTTATTAAGCGGTTCAATTTTGGCCATAATCTTGAATAGTATCTTGAATTTCACTAAATCCTAAAATTTTAGAGACATTCATTTGCTTAATTTAATAGTTGGTACCAGATAAACTGGTTAACATCATGCTGTCCAAAAACCAGCAATATATTCTCCATTCATAACTTTATCATATCCTGTTTAACTTCAGACTGTTTTATTTATTTGCTGTGTTTGCGTTAAATTGTATTCAAAAGTGTGACTATTAAACTGTCCAAAATGCTTCACACAAAAACACCGTTACACACTGAACAATTAACAGAGCTGAATTTAACAACATGTCAATTAAACTAAACACTTCACCTTCACAATAGTAGGATTTAATCAAGAGCGCTTCTCTAAATATGTTGCTTTATATTGTACAATGGGTTTGTGCTCACCATTTGGTGCTCTAACCAGCTATCGGGGTCCTAAATTAAAATTCAAAAACATGCAGAAAATCTTGTGTTTTATCCAGGTTTCTTGAAGCAGCCTCTTCTCCTGAACCAGGTTAGGAAATGTTATGCTGATCCTCATATCAAGACCTATTGTTTATGTAATTTAACTCACAAGCCTGCTACTTATATTAAAAGAATATGAGCAGAAAATAGCATTCTGCAATGAAGATTTCACAATACCTTTCCACTGGAATTCTATTTATAGGATGGTTCTAAATGTATACTGCCAAACTGTCAACCGATGTCTCTCGTATATTTGGGAATTCTATGCATTTAAGACCAACAACTGTCATTTTAATTCAAGTAAATCCATGTCAGATCAAAGGCATTACTGTTCTAAAAGCATACGGTGCCGATCCTTGTTTTGTCTTAGAGTACACTGAACCACCGTTGCAGAAAACACTGATAAATTTGATGTGTCTGTACATTTACCTTAAAAGCTTTATTCTATTTTTCAGTGTTGGTAATGGCTGTGTCCTATAGTAACACATCTTTATGTAGTTGTTCTGCAATTATGTAATTAATTTCACCAAAAATACAAGTGTCTATTTATCACATAATGAAATAATTCCTGATAGATGAGTGTGAACAGTAAAACCGGAGCCCCCTGTCCGTCTGAATGAATGCGCTATTCCTTAAGTATTATTTCAGCCTTAGTATGGCAAACATATGGCTTAGAAACCCACCCAAATCCCCCAGGCTTGTTGAAAGTGGAACTTTTTTCACCAGCCCCTAATTTAGTTCAGCTCTCCACCACTTTACTCTGGACAGGTATTGCACAATCGGGTAGTGTGAGGTAGCATGCAGGAAGCAGCTGCCCACAGTCTTATATAAGGGTGACTAAACCATATACACCAGAAACAATGAGCTGAAGGTGGCCTATAGCTGCTAGAGCGACAAAAAGTAATCTGAGGTAAGAATAGGCTCAAAAGTAGCATCAGTCCGGAAATGCATAAATCCCCCAATGTTAGAAGATGGAACAAACAACCCGAGTTCAAGGAGTGTGTTGGCTGCACCCATCCCAAGCCTCATGCAGCAATCGTACAGAAAACCAGAAGCAATATAGCCACTATAGGCTCATCATTTCAGTGTTTACTAGCACTTCAAATTAGTATAAGGAAGACGCATGGATTTGTGTAGTCTGTGTCATAGTTAAATATTTACAGGTGAGCCTATTCACCTTGACACGACTGAACCTGAGCCAAACACTGGATGGTACTGTTGTGATCAGTTCGGGTAACCCCCCTCAGCCCTATGTATTTAAAGGCGTAAATCATCAACCACATTAAAAAAAAACATTTTCCCTAACCCTCATGACTGCATTCCTCCTCTCTTGCCATTGATACAGTCTTAAAAGAGCTGATTTCTAGTGAGTCAACATAGCTTCTCCATGTGTCTCTACAGCGGGTGGTTATTGTAATGACAGCCCATAATTATAGTTGGCACTGAGCATTTCAGCGTGTGTCCAAATCCCAGCCCGGGATGGGTACCTTGCTACTGACCTTTCTGTAGATCTGAGGGGCAGCAGCTGTGAAAAGAAGTAACACTGCCCTCTGTGACATTACCATTGTGATGTGTACAACATTTCATAGATCATGGAGCAGAGAAAGGGAGACATCAAGCTATTTCCACCTCCTTTTATAAACATTAAAATCCTTTTTGGAATTTTTTAGCTTGCAAATTATCTTACATCTCTACATTAAAGCCCATAATATCTGCTCTCTCTCACTTAACTTGCTCCCAGGCTATATTGTGTTATTACTATGGGACTGTTTTCAAACTGGGGGAGATATCCCCACAATGCTCACCATATGTCCATGCAAAAAATGCATATACACAGTCACAGGTTTTATTGATGCAAATGCACAAACACACAGATTTAAGACATGCATTAAGATAATTACATGTACACAAACAAAAATGGCATTTCCCCTGTTTGCACACACGCAAACCTGAAATTTAAGAAAAATTCTTCAGGCTTAAGCACCAACTAAAATCAAAGCCCTGTACTGACACCCAGTGGTAACAGTCAGATACTAAAATTGTATCTGGCCAACAAGGTCAGCACTAGATAGCAGCTGATTAAAGTTGTGTTTCTCCAAAGGAATAGCTGTTGCTTTTGACAAAGAGTTTAAATAAGTAATATCAGAATGGAAGCCAACAGAAAAAAAATTAAAATTACACTGGGTTTTGAAAGGCAAGGCAAGCATGTTTATATGAAGTGTGAAACGACAAAAGTGGATTTAGGATAGGATACAGTAATCATAGTGCTTGTCCCCATGGTGCTGGTTGAGTTGTAAAAGAACATAAAGAGGTTTATAAGCACAGTGTGAGATAACCAGAAGATAAAACTTGGCATTTCATGCTTCCCTTGAGTCACTGCTCACCGACCCTTACAAAAACAATGTCACATATGCGCACATACACAAAGCTCACTCCAAAGAACTGATCCTGTATACATGCTTTTTATTTTTAAAACAAAAATGAGGAAGCATTTATATAAAACTCCCAGAAACACCACGAGTGCACCTTCTATACAGCATTTCCAGTGCCCAAGGGGATCGAGTATAGAATAAAAAGTGCTGGTCCAGTACATACATACAAATCCTCACAGCTATGGAGAAAATAAGGGGAAGAAAAACAGTGTGTTTGCACAAATTTTATTCAAATTATCGACGGTGGATAAAGTGCTCAAAAACTGTACTTAGTAAAAGTACATATACACAAGCAAAAATTCTTATACTACATAGTTATAGTTTAGTTATACTCTAGTAAGAGTATAACTTCCCACTGAAATTTCTACTTAAGTAAGTATGTACATGATTCATATTTTATTTAAAGTATTAAAAGTACTTGCCTATTATTTTTCCTCCTTTTTCCTTTCTTAGGACCAGTGCTGCTTTATGTTTTGGGGGGAGTTTCAGTGATCTGCTGCTTTTTCAGTTTTATTTCTAACCTGCTCATCTTAACCCGTATTTTTTGGCTGTAATTTCTAACCTAACATCACACAGTGACAGTCAAACTAACAGCACTGTAATTTAAAGAATAAAGCCGTCTTACAACCACTGACAGAATGTCAGAGCTAGAAATAAGATGCACAGAGTAAAAGAGCCACAGAAATCCCTTAACAAGGAGTAAATATGAGTGTAAAGGTATGCGGTTATCTGGTACGATTATTTTGGTATTTGTACCTGATTGAATCCAAGTAAGCACAGTGGAAGGTCACGCATAACCCCACATCGAATGAATCAGCAGGGGCCGCTGTCAGTTTTCAAATCATTAACACAAACAACTGGCTGTGCACTGCTTTACAGCTCCCTGTACATGGCCCAGAAAGAAGGTGAGGTAAGTTAAGAAAACGGTCAAAAAGCTGCTCATTATATTTTTTGATCATCTCTGACATGGCAGATTTAATTTGACACTGCAATACATGATCTCCATGTGAAGGCACATTTTAACATACATTCAGGAGCTTTAGGTCTAAAAATAGACCATGAGTAAGGGTGTTTCCGCTTTAGAGGTGTGCGCTCCATCCAGATCTTGGTAGACAGGTCAAGCTCTGTGCAACACACTAAAGAGTAAAATTACTCCATCCACCACTGATTATAAGAAACTATAAACTGATTCTTGAAGTTTAACTCTTTGATATCATTGAATTTTAGTGCGATGACAGTACACCTGGGTTTTCGTTAGGGCAAGAAGTAGTCATGGATAAGGTTAGTGTAAGACTCCAGGAAATGAAAGTCAGTAAAGTAAAAACCCCACGAGGTGATAAATACAATTGACTCTTTAGAAAGGTTGTTATAAATACAGGTGTGTGGGTGTGTGTGTGTGTGTGGTGAGGTACATGCAGTTGTGTGTGAGTGAAAATGATCCTTGAACCTTTTTACTGCCTCCCATAAAAACCAAAGAGATAACTGGAACATTTTCAGTCAGTGACAGCCTTTGATTACACACACACACACACACACACACACACACACACACACACACACACACACACACACACACACACACACACACACTTCAATCACGTCCCTTAATCATGCTGGTTGGTTACTGTATCTTATGCTCATGGTTACCGAACAATATCACCAAAAATCATATACACACTTACACTTACTGGTTAACATTGCTTACATAAACCATGATCATCCATAATCAACACACACACGCACGCACACACCCTTCAATCACGTCTCTTAATCATGCTGGTTGGTTACTGTATCTTATGCTCATGGTTACCGAACAATATCACCAAAAATCATATACACACTTACTGGTTACCATCGCTTACATAAACTATGATCATCCATTATCAACACACACACACACACACACACACACACACACACCTGAGGGGGCTGAACCTGACTGTGTTTATGGGTGTTTCGCTCACGGTGATAACTGGTGATAACTCAGACAAAGTGACGAACAAAGAACAGACTGACGAAGACAGTGGCACAGTTTGGTTCCAGTCCAAAACTCAAAATGAAACTAATTTAAAATCGACATATTTGCATATTTGGGATATTGAACCACTTCACTCTAATTTGGCAGACTGAAAGATCTTTGCTGGAGATAAAGGTTCCCCGAGTTTGGACATTCTTCTAAGGTGGAGGTGAACTAAAGACATCAAGGTACACTTTCTGTTTCTTAGATTGAACATAACTGACAATACTCTGTGTTAATATTATCATAGAGACTGTCAGGTCCCTGTTTAAAATATTTTTCGTCTTGACACACAGCCACCGTGAGGAGGAAGCCGAGAAACAGACAAGGAGGATAATGGAGGAACTGAAATACAGAGGAAAGAAAAGAGAAGGACGACATGGGTAAAAATCTTTCTGATTATTGATTTCTTCAAAGTGGTGACTGATGTTACTGATTAAAAAGGTCATTACGGTTAAATTTAAATGGACGACATCTTTCAAATGGATAAAACAGCCGATTTATGATCTATATACACTCTCCAACCCATGAAAACAGGTTTTAGAATTATTAAAAGTCACACTATGCCGTTTAATGCTTTAAACACAAAGTGGCTTCTGTCCAGGTCCTTTTTTGTTCCTGGTTATGCTGTGTGTCTTTTCAGACAACTCTTGGAAACCCTTTCCCACTTCTTACGTTTCACAATTATTGTGGTCACTCTGCTCACGGGAACATTCTCAAGCTTTAGAAATGGTTATATGACCTTGCCCTGATCTACGACTTGATACAATTTTATCACAGCAATCAACAGGGTTCTCTGGACTTCTTGTTACACAAACAGTTCATCATTTATTTTTTAGAGACTTTGTTTTTAAGGGTTATTGATTGTAGATTAGTAAAAAATAGATGGCTATTTTATCCATTTACTTACAGGTACTTTCTGAACTTTCTATCTTTCTGGGGCTTTGTTTATTGTTTGGGACTTATGCCACCTGTGATTTTATGCGATAGTTGACTTAAATAATTTGATTTTTATGTTTTGTGGAAGAAATTACATAAGGAAAGGTTTTTGATAAATTAATCACATGATAAAAATAAGAACACAAATAACAAAACATGCTTGATGTGTGAACCCCATTGTTCAAACAAGGGGAAATTAATATTAAAGATTAAAAACTAAAGTAAAAGTAAAAGCTGCTCACACTTTATATTCTAGAGGTGGCGTATTTAATAATGTTTAAAAGAAAATTAAAATCTAAGAACATCTTAGACAATTTTGCATACATAGTATTCCTTACATGTAGTTACTCAGTTTCACTCTGTCAATCTTTTTAACATGCTTCGATGTTAGATTATGTCAAAAGGAAAACACATAACCTCGGTCAAGCCTTAACATACACTGCCCAAGAAAACTGATAATGATGATATACACATATTTTTGTCACTTTTATATAGCAGCAAAGAAGTAAAGGTTGCAATTGACAACTTTTTATTTTGTGTTAAACTAGTATTTACTAGAAGTAAACACCGAATGTGTTTCCTTATTTAAGGGAGGCCAAAGTTTGTTCATTAGGATATAAAGCTGTATCTGAGTGGCTATGACAGAGAGACAGGTTTAAAAAGGAAACATAAACCTCATTGTTAGAAGGTTAACTATTAGCAGCATAGGTATTATCACTAAACTGTTTATGCAGTGACATATTATGCAGTATTAACACGTAATATTATTCACAGGTAATTTCCCCTATGCACTGTGGTGACTCTTTTTATTACTGTGGCTGATGCCATCCTTGCAGATACTGACTGCTTTTATGGGAATACTGCTCCATTTATAATGTTAAATACGTACTACGGTTTTAATTACTTTCTACTAAATTATCAACGAGGTCAAAAAAGTGGTCAATTCTGAATAGAAGACGGTTTGCAAGAAAACAACTTAAATTTTCCACAAGTAGGGCTTTAAAAAGTCGGAACTTGAGGAAAATCTAATTTTATGTCCTGCTGTCTGCAGGTCTCTTAACAAGGTTGAATTGTACTTTATTGTACAACCGTGTCCTAAAATTGGCATCTATTATTAAAACGAAGGACTCTTCTTACAGCATGTTATATGTTTTACAGATCTTGTAATCTGTACACTTAGCAAAGATATTCCACAAAGAGTCTCAGCTAATATAAAAGTATCACTGGTCAGACGCATGCACTCATCTTACATGAGCGGCTTCTGCCAACGTGGCTCTGGCCGTACTTAACAGCAGTACTGGATACATTTGATAATATTTTATAGTTGCTATGACAAGAGTCAAAGATCACAGTGTTACCAATTCGAGAGAGGCATCCCACAGGCTGATAATTATTCTGTGCTTGACATTAATCAGCCTGCAGTGGGGGCTGGCAGAGAGGCTGACAGACACTTAAATGTCATTAGTTTGGTTTACAGTGCCAAAAACACAGGTATAATCAAAGGTATTCTGGGGTTTCAATCAGCTATGATGGCCACTGTGTACCTGCAGTTTCTTGAATCAGAATCCAGTTTGGTACCCTTATAACATTTAATCATCTCACAGCAATGCAAACTGCAAAGTGATGGCTAACAGAGTAGACAGGCAAAAAGTATTAAACACATAATAAAATGTCAATAGAATAAGATGAACTGCGCCCATATCGTTGTATCTTGACCCTTTGAGAAAGTGCATTATATAGTTTAGAGTTAGTTTTTTTGATAAACTATTCAGTCCCTACAGGATTTCGTAGACTTTTATGTGATGCGGCCCAAAAATGCCTGATTATACAAGAGCATTTCTTGTGATGTTTTTAGAACACAATTCATAGGAAGTGCAGAATTCACAGGGAATTAGATAAATTATGCAACATTACAAATTCCTGAAAGGACTGACTAATTAATATTTTCCTACTTCCTGGATAAAGAGCGTCCACCCCATTGAGTAAGCATAGTGGCCTCAGCCAATCGCGTTAATGATCATTATTATGCCATAATAAACACCTTTATTTGGTCTCACTGGTTTCCTTGTAGGAGGCTAATCCACCCTCTGGTTTATGGCTTTTCCCGTATCATCCCTCTCTTCACTGTCACATCTCTACAGTCACTTTGCACCCTGTAATTTGATAAAGCTGAAATAACACACCCAAGACATTCTGACATCCAGTTGTAGGGCAATAAACTGGCACGTTCAGTGAACCACACAGCAGATTGTTAGTTTGTTTTTAACACACATAACAGGCAAATCCCACACTTAAAAAGGTCCAGCACTGGTAAATAATACATTATTCTTATGCTATATTATTATGAATATATGCGGTACAATATATATTGCATGTGTGTGTGTGTCTCAGGGATACATGGGATCCATTTCAGCTGAACCCAGTGGGAGCTGAGAAGGAACAAAAGAGAGTATGTTTTCAACTAGCCCAGTACCTGGTCGCGGTCATTGTAGGGGTAGCAGTCCTGGCCAGTGCTGTGGTTGCCAAGGTAGGTTTGTCTGAATGTGAGGCCTCAAGCTCAAGTTCTTGTGGTCACTTTTGATTCTGATTTTGCATGTCTGTCATGTGATGTATTCAATGTAATGAATGTTGGAGGTATTGCAGCATTGCATGACACTGCCTCAGCTATTTTAATTGGATTTTGCTCATTAACAGTACTGTGACATGTCCTTAATTTTCTACTGATTATGCAGAATTCCTAGTTCTCCTTCTGTTCGTGCTCTACTGTACAATAAATAACTTTTAATGTTTATAAGGAAAAAACAGTTCATCTGAAGTTATGTAGTTCCTTAACTATCATCAGTTTGCAAAATCTCAATCTCAGATTTGTAGAAGAAATCTACATGCACCTGCTGTGAATGTACATAAATACAGACATCATGTTAAACTGTCTATTATAAAAAGCAAAGCTACATTTGTTTTAGATCAGTATTTAGTAAACATTAGCATTTTTAAAAAGGGACTATAATTCAAGCATTTCTTTCCAGATTTTTCCAAGAGTTTACATATTAAAAAAAGGCCTTATCTATGCAGTACAATGAGCAACACCTCTGCTATTTATGGTAGGGGTAGAAGTTTTCAGAGTTGAGGCCTTTGCACCCAATTTAGTATTTTTGATGTCAATCTCTCTCCAGCTCTGTTGCTTTGTATCGCTCCCTTTTCACTGATATCATATTTTCATGTTTTTCTCTATGGAAAATGAACTGTACATGTGTTTGCATTGACCAGCTCTTGCCTTTATTTCATGTCAATGTTTAAGTTTTTTTTTTTTTGGGGGGGGGGGGTTGTCTTTCTCTGTACTTCATGAGAATGAATTACAGGGCTATAGTAGATCATATAATGTTTTTTAAAACCAGCCTTTTTTTTTTTTTGAAGTAATGAAAGAAAAATGTTTGATAGACTTTAGTGTAAATAAGTATAATAAAGCCTGTAAAATATCAATCCAAAGAAAGAAATGTAGTAATTGTAGTAACTGTATAACAAGTATATGACCAGTATAAAAGCAAACTGCCAGTTTGCTTTTGATGTTCTGTATCATCTGTACAATCTGGTTTCCTTTAAAATACTTGAATTTTCTGTCCGATCAGGGCTCGCTCTTAGTGTTGTCAACTTTATCCAGTAACACCTCCATGCGCAGCCCAAAGGAAAAACAGTTCTACATGCTGATGTTGGTTTTCTGCCTGGTCTGCCCCAACTTCCTGGTGTTTTTAAAGTCACTGTGGAGATGTGCCTTCAAGAGCTTTGTACGACCCAACATGAAGACCATGGGATTTGTACGTTTTTCTAAAGCACACTAATCTATTGTGTCACCAATGTGTCAGTTGGTTAATTTAGAAGCCATTCTCACAATAGCACAATCTTTATGTTGTAAATGCATGTACTGTACAAATATTGTGCAGATCACAACTGTGGTACTACTGTATCTTATTGACATATTTTCAAGCATTTCAAGCTAATTTTTTAATTTATTTTGTTTGTTTTTTTACTGCACACCCATACCACCACGCATTTGTATATGGAGCACATCCCCAGAACATTTCCTGATTACTAAGCCAACCCTAAAGAGAAGGGCATCAATACATGGTGTCAATTTAGCAACAACTCTGTTATTTTGATTGTTTAGATTGCAATGTAATGACAAGAACAAACCTGTAGCCCGTAAAAATACTCTATGTGAACATAATGATCTTGTTTCATTCCAGATTTGTAGCGTGGAGTGTCTGGTGTCTCTTGGTACTTCGGTCCTGGTGCTAGTTGTCATGCCTCAGTTTGACGTGTTGACCAATCTCTTTATCAGCGGAGGAGTCTGTATTATGTCAGCAATTCTGCAGATTATCTTCAGACTACAGACAGAAAAGTGGAAAATCTTATTCCCAGTCTGCTCCCTCATCCTCACAGTTGCTGGTAACTGTCGTTAATTTACTGACAACCTGTAAAACAGTCTTCATCTGACTGCCTGGCTTAATTTCAACATGAAATTGATGACAGTCACAAGACAAATTTATATGATAAATTCTATCTTCCCTGACCCAAGATAAGAACATTTTCTATTAGGCCATATGTCATATTTAATAGCCACACTGACACATCTTTACATACTGCATCTAAAATTGGGACTTTGGGGTAAAGCAGCGATATTTCAACCCCTCCCTTCTAGAGAGCAGACTGTATGCAATTCTGGATGTCAAGCTGACACTTGTGTCTATTTCCCCTTTGTCACTTTTTGAGTTGTGTCTTTCCATTCACTGTCTGGTTCAGTAAACCTGCCAACATTAACTGTAACTGTGTCAGATGAATGATGTAAGATTTACACAGCACAGCAACACTTGTTGTCTTCTAATTTTAAGCATTCAAGCACAAATTGCAAGTAGGTTGGAAAGCTCATGTTCCATGGTGTAGGAAAAACCTCAGCAGCTTTCACTGTTATTTACAGTAAGTAAGTTTTAGCTGCAACCTGAATGAAGCCTAGTGGGAGAAAACTGTCATTCATTTAGGGTTCATGACTTCAATCCTGTCTCCTAGAAATTACACATATACACATTTACATTGTTTTCCCAATTATGCAAATGTAATCAGTGTTTGCATTACGTTCAAACAGTAAATAAAACCCCATGTTTGGCTACTTTACGTGACCAAGGTTCACCCTGGTCCTTTGGTTAGATTTATGCAGCAAATACAAACTGGTTAAAGTTGGAGAAAGACTGTGGTATTGGATAAATGTTAACACACCTTCAAACCACAGCCTTTCCCTTATATTTTGTCAGGTTCTAATCAGTATCAAATATTTTGGCAGAAAACAAAAAATCCTAGAACATTTCCATGGTACTTGATATATCAATATCTTTTGCAACTTGCCCAATTTAATAGTCAATATATTCCACATTATGTTTCCTTCCTTCTGTTGTTGTGAAATAATTTTTATTAAAAGTCTTTTCTAGGAAACAGGATTGATCAGTTTTGTTTTTTTTATCAAATGATAGTTCACTCATTACTGCATTGCTTAACTAATAATCTTGCATGCAAACTCACTGACATGACAGACAAAAAACAGAGATAATAACTACCTGCTTGACTAACTAACTAAATGACTAACAGGTTACTGCCTACTTGGACTTGACTACTACGTCCGTGTTTCAACGCTCGTGGACAGGCAGAGCTCAGACTGCTACATCTACATTGCAATTGGAATTGTCTCTTCACTACTTGTTTCCATCTGCTGGTGGGAAAATCCACTGCAAGCTACTAACAGACTGCAGGTACAAAGTTTTTCCATAATGTTTCTAATGTACCGTCTATACTAAGAAACTAAAGCCTTAAAATATAAAAAGCTAAAATGAAACACAAATGTCAGTTGTTGTAATTGGCCCTCTCACATAGCCAGCATTCACTGCCTTCTGATATACAGTAGCTATTAAAAAAAAAGAATAAGTTATCACCTTTTATATTACAGCCCTGATTCAATTAAATTTGTTGATTTAATTTGACAAAAAACACAAAAAATATTTCATGTCAAAGTGAAAACAAAGTGTACAAATTTAAAATTTGATAACTGAAAGTATGCGATTGCACAAGGGTGTGAATGCTTTGAATAACCACTGTAGCTTCAGTTGAGTGTTTATCTTTGCACCTATAATGATGTGATGCCAGCAGTGACTTTGTATCCATCTCTTTCTGTTTGCGTGTCCTGCAGGAGACACGGTTAGAACTGGATGGTTTCCGGGACTTTGTGTTTGTCATCAGCAGTATTCTGAGAATAATCGTGATAGGTAATTATCTATCAATGTTTATCTCAACATGCAATATTCAACATGCCATGGTTACAAAATTGCATATGCCCTTGAACAGCGCTGTACAATAATTGCCTACATTTAAGATAAAGTTTTCCAAAGTTTTACAATTTAGGTGAAATCATGGGTTCAAATGGATTGTGGAGAAGGTTTTCCGACTTTGATAGTACATTGTTACATTGCTGTTCTCAGTTTTGTGAAGATCCGTTCCCTGCACAAACATATCAATTCATTCTACTCTAAAAAGAGCCCAATTGGTTTTATATACAAAATCCAGTTACTTTCTAAGTCAAATGACTTCTCTATTTAACATTACCCCATCCTAACGCATCATACTTTCTTCAAGTTTTGAATTTATTGTATCTTTTTTTGTATAGTTTTATATTTCATGTTAATTATATTATAAAATGTTACTGTTTTACATCAGTAACACGTTTAATTCTGCTTTAGGTGCTGTATACTTGTTGTACCACGTCCTAATTCAGAAGTCCATCATCTGGTCGGACTTTAACCTGAATAATGATGAATGGGAATTACTGCAAACAGGACTTGTGCTGTTTTTTTTACAGGTAGGAGGGGAAAACAGAACAGGAAAACACCTGTTTTCCCTTTACAGTTTTTTCATAGATCACGGCAGGTTAAGAAACTAAATCAAATACTAAAACTACACAGATTAGTGTTTTTAATTGTCCTAACTTAGTCAAAGGAGTTTAAACATTTGAGATTGTCCCCAAATTCCACACCTTATTTCTTAAAACGTCACACTCTTAACCCATTATTACGTCATAGTTCTGTTTCTTCTCCTTTATCAATATTATTCAAGCAGCATCAAACACATTAACACATTTCTAAAGATGCATAAAACATGTCTCAAACAGGCCAGTATCGCATCCTAATTATGGAAATTTAATGAACTGTGGCTAATGTACATATGTAGCCTTAGTAAATGCTACACTAACCTAAGAATTTGATGTATTGTGACTCAGAAGAAAAAAATGTCATTGTCTCCTATTTCAGGCCTTTTGCTCAGCTGCCTGCCACTGGTTTGGGGTGGTGGCCTGCAAGATTCATTCAGTCAGGATGAGTTTTGCGCTGCCATTGTGTTGCACTGGACCTACAGTGCTATTCTTGGGGCTGATACTTTTCCTAACACAAGCACAGAAACTGGATGGAGCACAGACTGAGAGCATGACAGGTAAGGTTATACTAAGAAATGTTTTTGCCTTTTAAATGTACCTTTATTTATTTAATGAATTTCCAATGAGAAAAATAAACAAACATTTTGTTTTGTATACTGTAATATAGAGAAGCACTGTGCCAACTGATTAACATAATTGCACTAACTGCCAACTTCCTAAAATGTTCAAACGTTGCAGCGTTTTGTGAAAGCCTGGCCTCCCTGAGCCATAAAAATACAACCCCTGTGCTTTTACTCGAACTTACACGGAGCATCTGTCGCACTTCACTTAACAGGTATGTTTGTTAAATGATGTGTGTTTGAGTGAGGTTTCAACTGTGTTTTTATGTATGTGAGCAGAAGTGTTTCTTACATAACAAGCAATCTTGATGGTCTATGACAGGGGCTGATATAATTATACTGTTTCAAAAATATGCATTGCGAAATAATCTATATCAATATATTGAGTAATCTATACAAAAGCATATATATACTGTACACATTAATTCAATGTATATTTATGAAACATTTGCTTGGCAGCTACTACTTACAATGGCCCTTTTCAATGCTGGCAGTGGAAGGAGTGTGTATGTGGTCAGGCTTCATCACATGCACCTACTACGTATGGAAGATTAAGGTATCATTACGCACGCACGGGCACACACCTGCCCTTTATTTACAATAAGCTTCATAAAGTCATTTCACCCAGTTAATAGTGACGAATCACAAAGCAGATATGTTCAGATTGTTTAATCAAAAGCTCCAGCGTGCCAGATTGAAACTTAAATCACAACATTACACAGGATAATAATTTAGTTCTACTACTCCTCAGGGGCCTCTCATCTAAAATCAGACACCAACACCAACATGTAAATGCCTTTATTTTTCACCACGTATTAGGTCCAGCGTATAGAAAGAACCTCTCAGCTCTTTGTTCGTCGACTTTATGAGTCTGCCTTCATTGACCTGTCTCTGCTACTCAACACCAAGATGAAGGTGCCACGAGCTCGAAACCAAGACAGGTGAGAGGTGTCTGAGAAGAGCGTGCACATATTTTTGTGTTAGTCTTATTTAGAAATCGCAGATGATTTACTGTCAACTAAATACTCTCCTCTTCTCTACAGCCATGACGACATACAAAATTGTGTGATCTATCTTTGTGCCACCATGTGGCACGAGACCTATGATGAAATGCTGAAGATTCTCACCTCCATGTTCAGGTTAAATACATTGTTGTTACAGCATCAAATATGACTTTAAATCCCTTTTTTTGCACTGATCTGACTGTTATCACACCATTTAATGGGTTGTTATCAGTTGTTATTATTGCTATCCGCACAAAATTATGGTTAAGTAGGCAACATACCTCCCAGTTAGTTCATTATCTTCCCCAAGTCTGATAAAGAGGAGACCTCTAGCTGAAGAGACGTTTGTGACATAGTTCGATGGAATCGGAGACAGTATTCCAGTTCCCACTTCAAACTGTAACAGTATTTAGTAAGTATTTTAACCCAAATCGGGATCCTTCTCTAAACCTAACAATAATATCTTTTTGCCTAAACCTAACCTAGGGGCAAAAGTCCTTACCTTGTGCCTAAACCTAAGAATATTGTAGCTCTGTGTTTCTGTGTGCATGACAACAATGACCAGGCACGATACCATAATTCTGAACTGGCTGTGAGGTAAAGGATCACCTACTGACCCATAAATCCGCACTAATCAGAACTGATAACAGACTTTTAAGTGAACCCTAACAGCAACATGAAATATTTTTGCTGGCCTTACTGGTGATGCAGACGTGTATTCCATGGTGTGTCTGTACAACACAGCATCATTGTTGGGTGTGAATACAGAATACAGAACGGGAGTCGCAGTGAAACAGCTGCTATGTTACTCTTTAAAATCAATCATGAATCTGAAGTCTTTACTTCATTTGCGTTTGGCTTTTAAAACTGTGTGCTCCTAACTTCTTTCTTTTGCTTATAGACAGTTTTTTAAAAGTGCAGCCTTTTCAGTACTGTTACAGAGCTTTGTTGTTTGCTTTTCAGGATGGACCGCTATCGAGGAGATCCAAAAGAGGAACATAAAAGCTCTTTTGACTTTGAGTGTCACATTTATGTAGACGATGCATTCATGACTGAAAAGGACACTGGGAAGAGGCTGGTAAATTCTTATGTTAACGACTTGATCCATGTTGTCACAGAGGTTTACAGGTGAGATCACTTATCTACTACTTATCTTTGCAAACTTACATTCATTATATAACTAGCCTGTAAATGATCCGTCTAACCAACCATCTTTCCTTCCATCTGATCAGGGTGTTCACCAACAAAGAACCAGATGATGTGTCCATCATTGAAGCCCCCTACGGTGGCAGGTTGATGTTTGTTATGCCAGAAGGCAACATGCTTTACGTTCACCTAAAAGACAAGGAACTTATCAGGAACAAGAAAAGATGGTCACAGGTATGGATCTGTAGTGGCATCTTGTGTGTCCATATATTCTAGTTCACGCATGTGTAAACCCTGAAGGTGGCTGGTGGTAAAAGACTTGCTCCCTCCCTTGCAATCAAAACTGTTTCTAAATGGGACAAATACATTACTAAAACTGTACCTATGTCTGTAACTGGTCTTTTTACTCTTAACATTATTGTAAATGACTTTCAGGTCATGTACATGTATTATCTACTCGGCTGGAAGGGCTACATTGTCAAGAACCCTCAGAAGATTAAAGTAAGACTTTTCTGCCTTTATGAAAAATTTGTATAAATTAGTATTGGACAGTATGTTCAAAATACTAAGTAAAATTTCTATCCTCTTGCATCCAGCGCCAAAATAACCCTTGCAGAGCCAGTTTGGTTTCCATGGATGGTGAGAGTTACTTGCTGCCTCAGTATGACAATGACAATAAGAGGAAATTCATCTCAGACGAAAACACATATATCCTGGCACTGGACGGAGACACTGACTTCCAGCCTAAAGCTGTGATTCTGCTTGTAGACAGGTCAGCGACAAATCAAATGATTTTGCAACACAAAAATCGCCAACAACTTCTGATGGACAGAAAGTGTTTTGTAAGACTTTTAATTATTACAATTAATAATTGTGTTGTTTGGCAGGTTGAGGATGTATGAAAATGTAGGTGCAGCATGTGGTAGAATCCATCCTACTGGTATGGGTAAGTAGAAAGATTTAAAATGGTAAACTAGGGTTGGATATCAGCACTGATTTTCTGAGTCATGCAGTCAAGAATTGACTAAACAATTCAGTTCAATTTGAAATTATTATGAATGATTTATATCAGGCAAATACCAATGTGATGATTGGTGATGAATGATTCTCACAGTCCTGGAAACTTTTCTTTAAACAACAACATTGTTGTTTCACTAAATATAACGTCCCATAAATTTCACAATAAACTAGAGAGATTGATTCTTAACGCATCTTTGCTGACTTGTGGACGTTTGCATATGCAAGAGAATTATGCAAGATCGTGATTAACTGTAAAACTAGTTTTTAAATCAGGCCTATGTGAAACTATTCTCCATTTTGCATTTGTGCTCATTGTGAACAGTTTCAGCCTCTATAACAACACATCTACTAGTTTGGTCAAAAGAAATATTAGAATATGACTATTAAGTTACTTTAAGGTGCTTGTTCTCTGCAGCTGGCACTTTTATATATTGTGCATTTTCCAGTTGACGATTGTCTTTCATTTGAATCATCTTCAGCCCCCATTTTCTCCTTATTTTGAATACATGGCTCTGCTCATGCCATTTCAGGTCCCATGGTGTGGTACCAGAAGTTCGAGTATGCAGTAGGTCACTGGCTACAGAAGACAGCAGAGCATGTATTTGGCTCTGTACTGTGTAGCCCAGGATGTTTCAGTCTGTTTAGGGGATCTGCTTTAATGGATGACAATGTTTTAAAGAGATACACAACAACTGCATCAAGAGCTGCGGAATATGTGCAGTATGACCAAGGTTGGTACAAACCAAGTGTCCTAACCATTTTTACATCTGGTCCTAGTTGTCCCTGTACTGTACATGTGCATTTTGTCTTAGGGGAGGATCGTTGGCTGTGTACCTTGTTACTGCAGCAAGGATGGCGTGTTGAATACAATGCTGCATCAGACGCATACACCAACTCACCACAGGAGTTCAAAGAGTTTTACAACCAGAGGAGACGATGGGGACCTTCAACACTAGCCAACACACTGGACCTTCTGCATAGGTTAGTGCTATTTATAGTGGTATACATAAGCCCATTCCCCTCCCCAGCTTTGCAGTGCCGGTCCAAGCCCGGTAGAAATTGGGGAGGGTTGCATCAGGAAGGGCATCCGGTGTAAAAACTCTGCCAATTCAACATGCGGACAATGATCCGCTGTGGCGACCCTGAACTCACGGGATAAGCCGAAAGGACAAAAATAAATAAATAAATAGTGTTAAACATAACAGTGAGTAAAAAACATGACATCTAATTTTGACAACAGTAAGTTGTTGTTGTTATTTTTTGGGATATAAATTGGCAGTTTCATATCTGCAAGCTACACCACCATAGCCACATGATTACTCGGTTTGTGTTGGCCTATCACATAAAATACATTTACATTTGTGGTTGTACAGTGACATTTGTGACCTAATTTGCAGTGGTGCAGAGACAGTGAAGAGAAACTCATCCATCTCCAGGCTTTACATTTTATACCAGATGTTCACAGTTGGTTCCTCTATTTTGGGACCGGCCTCTGTGACTCTCATGATAGCAGGTAGGTTCAGTTCAATTTTCCCTATCAGTGGTCATCTAATGACTACAGAGGGGGAACATATTCATTTGACTTATTTTTTTAATGAATCTACATTTTCTGGGCAACTTAAAATATCTCAACTACTTGCTCAAAAGGCGAGTGGTTGAAAAACCATAACATAAAACACTGTGATATTGAGCATGGGGATTCATTCTTTACTTAAATTTGCTGTTGTTATTCCTGACAGGTGCCTTCCAATTTGTCTTCAGACTCTCAGGAACAATTTCCATCGTCATCGCAAGCATTCCTCCCGTCTTCTACATCATCCTCTGTTTTGTAGCCAAAGCTAATACACAAATAACCATTGCTGGTATTATGAGCGTTCTGTATGCATTCCTCATGACTGCATCCTTCTTTTCCATCATTGGTACGTAAAAACTCTTATCTTTCTTGTTTAACTTGTTTTTTTTTTTGCCAAACGTAATTAACATAACACCTTCCTCTTTTAGGTGACATGGTGGTTCAGGGCACCTTCCTGACTCCCACTGGCTTGTTTTTGGTTTCTATGGCAATCATGTATTTTGTGACAGCGCTATTACACCCAGAGGAGTTTGGTATGTCTACATAATGTTGTTACACTATTTGCAAGAGGTGCAACGGATCGCAAAAGTTACGGGGCAAAGATTTATAACCTAATTTCCCCTCTTATGAATCCCAATTTTAAATAACACTTTTAAAAATTTAAAAAAATCCAGGAAGTTCTGCATATATTATTACATGGATACAGCATTGAAGATATCCAAGATTTGAATAAAATGTTAAAATGTAAATCTTAAATTGAAAGGGAAAATGTTCAGCTGCTAAATTTATCATATCATCATGTGTGCTGAACTATGGGGTGAAGGCGTGATCCGTTACACCACTCATAATTAGATAAGCATTATTTATGCCATATTTTTACATTAGTTTATGTGTTTATAGTAGTTATGATATTTTATGTTTATCTTATGTTACTTTTACCAGTTTTATGTTATTTTCTTCTGCAGGAATGATTATCTATGGTCTTATGTATTTCATCTGTATCCCCAGTGGATACCTCCTACTGACCATCTACTCGTTGGTTAATATGGACAATGTGTCCTGGGGCACAAGGGAATCCAACAAGTAATGCACTTATCTTTAGTAGGACAAGCAGGGATACTTTCTGCTACTTTTGTACCCTTCATTTTTCATATTTTCTTATTTAAAACAGTACTGTAATCACTAGTTAATCGTAAGCCAATCCATTAGCTGATTACCTGACATCTGATTTCAGCTGTAAAACGTTAAAATGTTAATAATAAAACCAGTAAAAACTGTGGACATTGTAATATTTCCACAGTAATCAATAATATGTGCAGCAATAATGGTAATTGTGTTACTATTACTATTAATTAAGAACTGATTAAGAATTGTTAACATATACAATCATTTCATCTGGTAAACTCATGATTGTTGTTATATTATAGAGCAAACTGATTCTTGTATTAAAGTATCAACTTTTAAATAACAACAATCATATATAATCAACCTGTAAGTTGTATGGCATATACAGACTTTTTAACCCTACTTCTCTCTTTCAAGTTGGGGTTAAGATATTAGCTACATTAATAAATACCGAAACTTAATGTGCTTTAAAGATGGAAGGAATGACTGCACACCATCATGGCTCACACCTAGATTTTGATCGTTATTACCTGGACTTGTCTTTTTGACTCTAATATACTAAAAGTAAGCATGAAAAATAAAAAGCTATGAATCAGAAAAATACAATAATACCAAAGAAATATGCTAACCAACTTACAGTTTAGGATACACCTTGCAAAAGTATTCATACCCCTTGAAATGTTCCACATTTTGTCACTTTACACCCACAAATGTAAGTGTATTTTATGTGATAGGCCAACACAAAGAAGTACATAATTGTGAAGTGAAAGGAAAATGATAAATTAATTTCAAATTGTTTGTGCATTTGTATTCAGCCCCCATGAGTCAAAACTTTGTAAAACCACCTTTTGCTGCAATTACAGCTGCAAGTCATTTAGGTTATGTCTCTACCAGCTTTGCACATCTGGAGAATGAAACCTTTGCCCATTGTTCTGTGCAAAATAGCTCATGCTCAGTCAGATTGGATGGAGTGTATCTGTGAACAGCAATTTCCTGGTCTTGCCACAGATTCTCAGTTGGATTTAGGTCTGGACTTTGACTGAGTCATTCTAACACATGGATGTGCTTTGAGCTAAAAAAAAAACTGCATTGTAGTTCTGGCTTTATGTTTATGGTTGTTGTCCTGCTGGTATTAAGGCATTAAGTCTTTTGCAGACTCTTGACAGGCTTTCTTCTTAAATTGCCCTGTATTTGGCTCCATCCATCTTCCCATCAACTCTGACCAACTTCCTTGTCCCTGCCGAAGAAAAACATCCCCACAACATAATGCTGCCACCGCCATGTTTCACATTGGAGATGGTGTGTTCAGGGGGATGTGCAGTGTTAGGTTTAGACTAAAAAGTTAAATTTTAGTCTCATCTGACCAGAGCACTAACTTTGCTGCGTCCCCTACATTGCTTGTGGGGAGTTCTTGTGGCTTTCTTGCAACAATGGCTTTGTTCATGCTAGTCTTCCATAAAGGCCAGATTTGTGGATTGCAGGACTAATAGTTGTCCTGTGGACAGATTCTCCCACCTGAGCTGTGGATCTCTGCAGCTCCTCTAAAGTTACCATGGGCCTCTTTGCTGCTTCTTTGATTAATGCTCTCCTTGTCGGCCTGTCAGTTTAGGTGGACGGCCATGTCTTGGTAGGTTTGCAGTTGTGCCACGCTCTTTCCATTTTTGGATGTTAGATTGTACAGTGCTCTGTGATATGTTCAAAACTACCTAACCCTGCAACTTTATCCCTGACCTGTCTGGTGTGTTCCAGTTGTGTGTTCTGCAATTCATAACGCTGTTTGTTCACTAATGTTCTTTAACAAAACTCTGAGGACTTCACAGAACAAATGTATTTATACTGAGATTAAATTACAAACAGGCTGAGTCTATTTACTAATTAGGTGACTTCTAAAGGCAATTTGTTCCACTAGGTTTTAGTTAGTGGGCAAATAAAATATACATATTAATATATATAATAAAAATACAAATGCAAATTTATCATTTTGCTTTCACTTCATAATTATGTACAACTTTATGTTGGTCTATTACATAAAATCCCAATAAAATCCATTCACATTTGAGGTTGTAACGTGACAAAATGTGGACATTTTTAAGGGTATGTATACTTTTCAAGGGACTGTACGTTTCACGTAAATTTAATTGCTTTAATCAGTCATATGCTGCTGTTTATCTGGGTCATGGTGGGAAATGGGTGTTGTTATTCAATTAATTAGTTATCCAACAGAGAAGTGGTGGCAACTGAGAATTTATTTTTTATTTATGCTAATCTGCATCCTACACATTACTAATCATATTTGCCTTTGTTTCAATGTTTGCGTTTATTATGATTGTATATAGCTGATGAGCCAAACAATGAAGTTGTGGGAAAGAGTAGTGGAAGCTTGGCTAAGGGCAGAGGTGAGCATTTGTGAGCAGCAATATGGTTTCATGCCTAGAAAGAGTACAATAGATGCAGTATTTGCTTTGAGGATGCTGATGGAGAAGTACAGAGAAGGTCAGAGGGAGTTACATTGTGTCTTCGTAGATTTAGAGAAAGCGTATGACAGGGTGCCGAGAGAGGAGCTGCGGTATTGTATGAGGACGTCTGGAGCGGCAGAGAAGTATGTTAGAGTGGTGCAGGATGATGTTGTTCGGCTTAGAGACAGTGGCACTGAAGAATAGACATGAGGCAGAGCTGAAGGTAGCAGAGCTTGAAATGGTGAGGTTCTTTTTGGGAGTGACGAGGATGGACAGGATCAGGAATGAGGACATCAGAGGGACAGCTCATGTTAGATGTGTTGGAGATAAAGTCAGAGAGGCCAGATTGAGGTGGTTTTGACATGTTTAGAGGAGAGACTGTGATTATATAGGTAGAAGGATGCTGAGGTTGGAGCCGCCAGGCAGAAGGTCTACAGGAAGACCAAAGAGGAGCTTTATGGATGTAGTGAGAGAGGACATGAAGTTAGTTGGTGTGAGAGAAGAGGATGCAGAGGACAGGGTTAGATGGAGGCAGATGATTCGCTGTGGCGACCCCTAAATGGGAACAGCCGAACTGAAAAGAAGAAGTGTTTATTCTGATTGCACATTTTTCTACTGTATTCGTTTGTCAGAGGGGCAGGAGAAGCGAAGAAGAACCAAAGTATTCTGTGTGACAGAAACTGTAAACTCTGCTGCTGGGACATGAAGATACAGGTACAGTTACTGAAAAGCCTTCCAGTGAATTAATGGATGGATGGAGAAATTCATGTTGTTTTGCTTTACAGATATCGCAAGAAACAGAGAATTTGATGCTACAACAGATCACAGCCCATACTGCACAGCAAGTCCTACCATCACAAAATGCAACCAAAGAAATACCTCAAGAGCCAGCTTCAGTGCTGGAGCCACAAGCCAAACTTAACACCCCTAAAGAAGCAGCTGTAAAAGTAGTTGAAAAGCCTCCTAATGACAAACCAAAGAGGAAGGTGCCAGAAGACAGCGACACTGCTTCCAGAAGCAGGTATTTGTCATTTTTCAATTTTGTTCATTATCAACCTATTTGATCACTCTAATATGTAAGTCAACCTGCTGCTTGGACAAAATGTCTTTACAGTGCTGACATTAAACATAAAATTAGGTAAAATAATAGGTATAAGTTCGCACTACCCAATATTTACAAAAATGTGTCTGTGTGCAGTGATAACAGTCTTGATACAAGGAGCATATCCTCGAGTGTGTCCCACAAAGATTTGTACAAGAATAACTTTATGACTGATGATCTAGAGGAACAAGAGGAACTTGTTGTTAGTGGTGAGATATAACTTTACTGTGAATTTGTCCTAAATAGGACATATTTTATACCCGAATACAGTAGGCAAAGAGTAACATCATAACATTGCCGTTTCTTGTATGTTTGTGTGCAAATAGACTGGGTGACGCCAGTGAAACAGGAGTTTTTGAAAAAACTGACTTATGCCAACATGAAGAGAAATCTACAGGAACAAATACGGTAAATAAGAAGTGTTTGTATGTTCCAAATCATCAGGATTTTTTAACATTTGCAAAACCTTTGGCAAAGTCTGCCCAAAATAATACTAATAATAACCAAGTTTATTTCCGTTTGCCTTTTATTACCTTGTTACTTGCAAGCACATATACAATGGCAAATTTAACTTTATGTGCATATGTGTTATTTCTTATGCGTGTACTTACTTGTTTCGTAATTAGGTCATTTTAATGCCTAAAATGTTCCAATTCCAACTGTATGTTTACAGTCACTTTTTCTTTTCTGCTTTCCTTAGATACACACTGCGCAACAGAGATTATGATGAAGTGTGTGAAGAGTTGGTCTTAATGTTAACTGATACTCTTAATCGAGAGCTAAATGGAGTAGGGCCTGAAGATGTTCTGACACAAAGTCAGTTGGAAGAGTTGCAATATGCGCTGACAGAGCAGGTGATCAATAATAATGTGTAATAATGTGGTATTCTTGATACAACATGTAATGAACTTGGGAGCGAGTTTTCCTTTCTATAAAATACAGAAAAAGTGTACTTTGAGTGCTTCCGTTTCTGAGGCTGAACTTACAATTTACTGTAGAGATGGAATGATTAGAATGATGCCTAAGTGACTTTTTCTGTCCTCCAGGCTCGGCATATCCTTAAGACGAGCCGCATGGAGAAATTAGAGAGGAAAGTTAAGATAGCCGTCGAGAAAACACTCACTGCCCCACAAGTGCAAAAACTAGACGAGGTAAGATTCTGATTCCCTGAAAGGAAGGGTATGGTAAGAAAGTCCGGTCCTATATCAAGTAAATGTAAATGTTTTGGTATTACAAACTATATTTTCAATGACTGTGTTAATTAAGGTGTAACAGTGACAAAGAAGTGACCCTCCTGGTATTGTATTGTCCTACAGTATTTGTATCATGGTAACATTTACAGTGTTTCTGTATTCAGGTTTCTGTATACATTTGTCTTAAAAAACATAACTTTATCTAAGTTTTTAAACCATAACACTGGGTTAGACTTACTAAGAGCTCACGGCTTGGACAGCTTGCCATCAAGGGAAAAATGCATTCCCATGTTTATTAAGGCATCAGACATCATAACACCATGGTGTGTGCCTGTCAGCTAAAGCTTACTAGGGTGAAGTCAATGAGAATCTGCTTTTGGGAGTCGCCCAAGTACAATAGACAAATCATTAAAGCTGTTGTGAAATGACCTCAACAGCAAGTATTTCCTCAAGACATCCTAAGAATATGGCTGAGCTAATACTCCTTGTAAATGTTGCCCAAATCTGATCCATGTTAACAAAAGTCTAGTTTGACTAGTTACTGAATGACCAGTTCACTGACTTTTTCCACCTGTGCTGTGCGTGGACATATTCAGTAAAAAAGGGGTTCCATTTAAAGGCCTTGTCTGGTGTTAGCTCAATCACATTGCATTTATCGAGGCAAGAAAGTTCCAAAGGCCTTACATGCTTTCTCTTGCATCTGTAGTTCCTTTATCTTTACCTTATTCAGATAATTCCTACATTTTATTTGTTGGGATAAATCTGTGACTGTTTAGAACGAGAATGACTTCTGGAACAAGTTAATTGAGCGCTACTTGAGGCCTATCGTCGATCAGAAAGCCCATCAGGAGGAGGTCAGCAGAGAACTAAAGTCACTGCGCAACAAGGTCAGATATCTGCCGTTACTTCTGCAAATCTTTGTCCACATTTTTTTGTTTGTGTCAAGGTTTCTGTCTCACGTTTGGAGACTACAATAGTGACAATTGTCAGCTTATTTTCTAAAGAATTACAAAAACAGTCTGTGTTATGCTCTTTTCATCTCAGTTAGCGTGTCAGTCCATTTTATATGCACATTCATATTTTTTAAAGGCTTACAAAAAACATTAAAGTCTCCTTTCTCTGCACAGGCTGTGTTCCTGTATTTCATTGTCAACGTGCTGTGGGTGGTGGCTACCTTCTTTCTGCAAGCTATTGGAAATGATGTCATCAGCATCAAGATCCCTAAATACTACCCCAATGGAACTGAATCTGGAGATTACCTCAAGGTTGGGACAGACAAACAGACAGTTGTAGATGCCTAGATGGAGACAGTTACAGGAAGGCCCTGACATATTTCTCAATGTCTGTCAGTATTGCTTTAACTCCTGCTCAATGTTATAACCATTATTGTCATTTTTTTGTGGACAGGTGGAGCCTCTTAGTCTGATGTTCCTCTTGTCTTTTGCTATTCTTCTCATTGTCCAGTTCCTGGCCATGTTATACCATAGGTAAAAACACACACACACACACACACACACACACAAACTTGTGTACTGTATGTGCCACAGAAACAATGAATTGCATCATTTTTTAAGCTCTAAATTTAAAATTGTACTTGACAGCTTCATGGCTATTTTACAGATGGACCTTAAGCCAAGCAAAAAATTCTCCTCAACTTCCCAAAGTCCCCTCACCAAAAGCAGAGAGCTTTTCATGAATAAATTACCCCAATCATTGAGATTTATATATCCTGTTGTTATTGGAACATTCTACCTACCTAGTTCTCCATTTTCCTATATTTCGCACTGATGTTTCCCTTTTTTGCCTCTCAACAGAGTCTACACTCTGATCCATGTGGTGTCCTATCGCACCACAGAGAAAGACTACAAAGAGCGAGACGACGTAAATAACCCACACACACACACACACACACACACACACACACACGCGCAGGGAGTTTGTCTTTCGACGAGAACCCTTGCCAAGTACAAGACCTGCAGTGGTTTTATGATATTAGGACACTAGGCCATTTCAGCTTAACCCTGACAGAGAGCAGCCAAATACTATACAGTCTATGGGATTTACACACTGTGTGGCGTATAATCACGCAAGAATATGCATTTAAATTTAAGTGTGACGTAGGCAATTGGGCTAAAGTCTTTAAATAACATAACTAATGTGAGAGAGAAAAAAAAATCCGGTAAGCCAAGAGTCAAATGCCATCATTTTTTTTTTTAAAAAGCACACGATATTTAATATTTTGGATTTGAACTGTTAAATTCTCGAGCCTTTTCCCAAAATTATCCAAATCACGACAAATAATGTTTGAATGAAGCAAAATAACGTATGCGTATGATACATCTTATATCCCTTATCATAGCTTAAGGAAATATAGGTGGGATTGCAAACAAACTCCAGTTCAGACTATTACATGATTTCATGGACACAAACAGACACCTAGAACATTCAATGAGCAGCAGGAGACCCCCACAGAGGAGCCCCCCACTAACACACAGCATTACTTTGATAAGCTACTAAAGCTGAATCATTCGTTGTGTAGCACAACTTAAAAGAACAATCACACACGTGGAGGGTTCGTACTTTATTTCAACCTTAGCACCTAAAAGTGCAGAGTGTGGGTCACTAACCCCGACTATATCACACCAACAACTAAAACCAGGATTTCCGAACTAAATAAAAATTTAAGTTAAGAGTTAAGGGGAGTAATTGCTTAAACAAATAACCACAGCGAGCAGTTTGTCATCAGGTCCCACAGCAAAGGGGAGAGGACCTTACTCACCTTTACCCGCTGTCCTCCATGATGGCGGTGTTCAGCTAGCTACTAGGTCCCGTCATTTCTCTCTGGACTTTTCTTAGGCCTGCAATATTTTTGGAGCTTCAAAGTATTTGCTGCCATCTGCTGCCAGTTCGTTTTCCAGGTTTAACCGGCCGCCGGTGCAGCTTCGGGTTAGCTCTTCCTGCCTTCGGGTTCTGCTTTAAATAGCTAACTTTAGCATTAGCTTGGCCCTAGCTGTTGACTAAGTTTGACAAACGTTCATCTCACATCAGAAGCTGTGGCATTTTCGCAGACTGCGCTAAATGCCAAGTTAATTTTTTAACCATCTTGTCTAACTTTTTCAGGTTTAATTGGAGTAAACCGTGGTTTTTCTTCTTGACTTTGTTATTCTTAGTTATTATTCAAGGAATGCGAACTTCTCTTGCGTCTGTTCGGTCAACACTTAACACTGCAATATCGCCTTTCACCAGAGAAGCTGACTGCCTTCTTCAATACATTCCAACACAGGGGGCGCTGTTTCTTTTTTTAACTCGAAGAACACCTGGGGAGATATTGATTCACTCAGTGGCTCCAATCTAATACAGCAGCTCTTCCATGAATTCTACGTTAAAAAATAATATAAAGAGAACTAATGTTTCTGGCCACCCTATAAAAAATGAATGAAGGGGCCAAAACTTTAGAAACACTTGTTCTTATAATGCATTCCAGTAGGAGTCCACCGCCTCCTTTTTTTTTTTTTTTTTTGGCCTTTCGGCTTATCCCGTGCGTTCAGGGTCGCCACAGCGGATCATTGTCCGCATGTTGATTTGGCACAGTTTTTATGGCGGATGCCCTTTCTGACGGGGTTGGACCGGCACTGCACAGCTGCGGAGGGGAATGGGCTGTCAGGGGTTCAGTGTCCTGCCCAGACACACTTATAGCCGGGACCGGAGATCGAACCTGTGGTCCGTGGAAGACTGCCCTACCAACCGAGCTACAGCCGCCCATAGGAGCCCACCACCTACTCTGACCTCAATAATAAACGGAGTAGAAATATCGCCTTTCTGACAGTTTCAACCTAATAAATGAGAAGTTATAGTATTGTAAAAATAGAATTCATGGCACACGTACTGTATTGGATTGAATTAGTTTGGTCACGTGTATCTATAAAAGTGGCCAGTGAGCGTATAATTATCAGTCACAGATGTTGATGTCACTGAAAATTTCACTGAACATTTCTAACATGTTAATGAACTTGAATGAGAAACTGCATTGTTTAAGCAGCCACAATAACCACAAATCACACAGCAAAAGGACACTGACATAAGTAGATAAAAACAACATAAATGGCCATACAGTTTTTTATTCTCTATAAATTTAAATAGAAAATAGAATATAATGTACAATTGTATTTCAATTTTACTACATACAGTGCAGTATTGAATATTGATGCCATATATAAAATTGTTGAGTCAGAAAAGGTTTTCGTTAAATTTTTATTTCATGAATGGCAGTAATGTGACTACACATCACTCCTCCAGGGAGAAAACAACGCTGCTGATATGTAAACTTTTGACACTGTTAAGTTTATTCTGTGTATGTTCCTATAGTGGTCAGTTTTACTAGGTGAACGTTTGACCAAGGGCATGTGAAGGGCCTTGGTCTTGAGGGTCTTCGTCATTGCTGAACACTTTTTGTGATGACACATACTTTGGTTGTTGTAAATAATATGACTGCAACAAAAAATGTTTTTCTGCATATAGTTATAAATCATGTTCCTGAGAGCCTTTTCTGTGTGTGTGCCTTTCTGTAATCTAGGAGGAGGAGGAGGAGGATGGTTTTACTCTGGAGAACCAGTTCTCCAATGGACTAGTCGTTACCAGCGATGACCTGTAACCAGTAACTACCCGATGTAACCAGTGAAACTCAACAACCAATCAGCATCTGATTACTACTAAAAGGCGCTTTGCGCATCCAAGGGTTTGCAAATGAATCAAATACTCCTTTCACCTTTCACAAAATAATATACTTTCTAATGGTTAAACTTCATAGCAGGTGTCCTCAGGCCATGTCTTAATTTTGATGTCACAAGGAAAAGTCTTCCACCATTTTGTTGCACTTATTTTGCCTTGCAGCTAGTGTGACTTGACTGTAATCCAACTGGGGAGGCGGAATTGCACAAGGGAAATCAGATTTAACAAATCAAATAAGCTCTGTTCTAGGATTCAAAATGAGGAATTTTTAAAAAACTAGCTTTAAAGTTTTCATACAGCAGGATCTCAGGTAGGAATATTTTAATAATGAAGTGTTTTATTTGAATGTATCTGCTCTAAAACGTGTATTTATTCTATTTGATGTGTGCTTGAATGCCCAGTATCTAATTGAACATCTGAATCACGGGTTCTAACTTAAGAGGGTGTTCACTTATTGTGTGTACTGTATGTCCAATTTGCACAAACCATTTTACAGTAATTGTTTTTTTATGAATCACAATGTCTGGATGTTAAGAAAATCATTAGCATTTGTTTGTAAGAATATGTAATTTTAGGCTTGTTTAAAAAGTATCTGAATAAAAGAATATGTTGTCTCCTGACTACAAATCATAATTTACCTTTAACTGGTATGATTGTGACAGCACTGTGTTTGTTCAGTTATAGTCAGAATTTGATTACAAAATGTGTATCCAAGCTGGATATTTTTAACATAATTTATTGATGTTTAATAAAGTTTTTAATAAAACCTACTATAAAGACACTAAATTTGTCTTTGGTTATGAAGCGATACACAGAATTAATAATACACTTTATCCTGGTGTGTGCAGAGTTAAGTGAGTAAAGATTGGCTGCTGTATCCCATAATACAGAAACCTTGCACTGAGGGGGGGGTTTGGGGGCAAGCGGGATTTAGTGAGATAAAGACAAGTGCTTAATTAGATGGGTTTCATGACTTTTAGCTGTAAAAACAACTGACTCTACTGGTAGTTCTAACTTGACATTTTTTCAAAGGTCTTGACTAAATTCTCAGTGATGTAAAACTGTTTCTGGGATAACTAAAAGGTATAGAATTCTTTGGAGCATTAATACTGAAATTTATACCTCAAAAGATATGTACTAATCTTCACTCTTATTTCTCATAAAATATAAAAAGAATAAAAGCAACATGAGTTGACCTTTTTTAATCAATTTCATTCAAATGAATGGAAGCAGTGGACACAGATATATTAAATAGAAGCAATTGCAAAGCAATCATCCAATATATTTTTGGGGAGTGATGTTTTAGCTGAGGGGAGGGCACCGATCCAACACCGAGCTCAACTTTAAAGATTAATACCCATTTTATTTCTGATCCCTGTTGGTGCAGGGCAGAAACACAATCCCCATGTGATAAAGAGCCTGCAGGGCAATGCACCTTTTAAGGTTGTGCACACTCACAAGTTGGTTCCATTTCGGATTAAAGCTCAAGTTGGATTGCTGCTACATTTCCCCAAACACCAAGTATATAAAAATAAAAAAAAGGAACACATTTACCTAAACTCAAAGGATGATGCATTCATGTCAACACAGTGCTAAACATGTTCTGTACTTTAGTCTGAAAAGCCCATTTTACACCAGTATGGTGCTTTTCAAGACGTAGAAACTGAAATATGCAGAAAATATATGTTGTGAAAATTCAGCTGTTAAGAACACATCATATTTTGAGTTTTAACTTGTGTGTCACCTAAAAAGAGACATCCGGTATTACATTATGGCTGCTAGTGTACCCACCACTGTCTGATCTCCACCTCTTCGGAAAGAAATGCATGTTTTTTGCCATAACGTTTTATTTACTTTATCGAGCATCTGTAATAAATGTGTTGTGCATTAAACTTGTGAATATTTGACAGGTTACAATTCAGCTTGTTTCACAAAGGAGAGTTCTCACTGACAGCCAGCAAAAACCACTGTAAGTTAAGATGACAGTCAGTGGCAGTCAGTCAGGCCACAGGTGGAAACTTCAATAATCAAAAGCTTGGCTGAAGTTGCGTTTGTGTCCTCCTCTGCCGTTCCGGAACCCGTTACCACGGCCACCATTTCCCCTGAAATTCTGTCCCCTTCCGCCTCTAAAACCTCCTCCTCTGTCACCGCGGTTACCACTGCCAAAGCCTCTGTCACCACGGCTTTTGAGCTGCTTCTCCTCCAGCTCTGGGAGTTCTGTGGCTACAGTCAGTTGCCAACGGCGACCATCCTTCCAGCTCTCCTGTTGAATGAACAAGTGGGGTAAGAGGGATGTTAGCTGTCAATCAGCTTCAACAAGAAATGTGGTATTTACATTTTTATTTTCACATAACACTGCATTCCATCAAATATCTTGGACAGATGAGAGTTTTCACTGTTGTCTCACCTGAATCTCTTTGACTTTGTCAGTTGGGACATCAAAACAAACTCCCTGTAAAGACATAAAATGAGGGCGATGGTGAGTTTTATCTTTAGTCCGTGAACCTGCTGTAGGCATGGTCACACCTACAGAAAATGTTTACACATTTCAGCAGATGTTGTGCAAGTTGCTTGCTGTAGATAATTAGCTGTGTGCTTATTGTGTGGCTGGAGTAGCAGAGTTCACATATAAACACAAACATTTCACAGGATTCTATTCTCAATTTGCATTTTGATTTACCAGTGGGACCTCATTTACTTTTCGATTTGCCAGCTCTATTAGAATCATCTATGTGCTACTCCATGGGGCCTTTTTGGCAAGTCACCGCTATTATTTTCAAGAATGGCCATTGGCTATCATTTGGGCCCAATTCTTTCTAGCATCTACTTCTCCTATTCAAAACTATATACACAATGAAATACACACTGCTTGGTGCACAGATAACCCAAATTTTTGTAGTCTAATTTATTCTGTTCAAATATCACACAGCAGACACTAAATTATACAACACAGAGCTGTTGTAGGGAAGAAAGGGTAAAAAAAAAAACTCCTCTAATATATGAATATACACAACAGCTGCACCTCAGATGCCCATGTTTGTGTGTATACATACTGTTTTGCCTTTGAGGAAGGTCATTCTGCAAATGTGGTTCTCCATCTGTTCTCCAAGCTGTTCTTTAATGGTTCTCCAGGCATAACCCAAATTATACATCTCCTGAGAACAAACCAACTGCATAGTGGTGTAACCCTGCAAATACAAACAAGAAGGATAAGGGGGGGAAAAGTATTATGGCCGAATCTAATTAGAGGAATAAGATGTCAGGTTTGTGTATGTGCCAAAGGGCTGTTAACATTTGAATCATCTTCAATGTTGGTTAAGTATGTAGCTCTATATGAACTCATATGACGCTACCCTGTTTGGCAGTGGCACATGAGTTTATAGAAGCGTGCCTAGATGTCCACATAGCTTTGTTTTGTGAATATAATGGGACAAGTGTGTTGTGTTAAGAGTGTTTATAATGGCAAACTTACAAGATCTGAGTTGAGCAGCGACCTCTGCTCCAGACTTGTGGCTCCAGAAATGTGGGCTAGTGCAGCAGCTAGTGCTTCAACTGCTCCTCTCTCCTCGATCAGCTGCTCAGCTGATGCTCTGAAGTACCCGATAGCTGTCACTGGAACAGCATCCAGAAATCTGAATACAGTGAAGAAATAACATAAGTCCGACAATTAGATGTTTAAAAATGATTTTCCTATCAAACACTATTGTAAGAGTTTCTATGAAAGCACTGTTTCATGCTCCTTTTAAGTTTCCCAAGCAATAAAAGAAGCCTTCATTATGAACCAGACCATAATAAAGCAGAGAGATTCAAATGTTTCTACTACAATCCATCAATTAAAGTTATTTAATACTTCTTAAATATATACCCTTCCACTTGGCTTGCATTTTCAAGAATTACCCACCTGACAGCATCTTTGCTGGATGATTTGATAATATCATTGGCAGTGGGAACTCCAACACGTCTGAATGTAATACCCTGGAACATAAAATAGTTTTCATTTATATATATCTATATCTATAGATATTATAAATAGATATAGATAGAGATATACAGATATAGATATAAACACACACACACACAGATTTACTCATCTGCACCTTCCCTCTGTTTTTCTCCATTGACTAAATACAAAAGAACACTTACTGCTTTGTCTTCTACATAGCGCAGCTGGTCCTCTTCTTTCCTCTGGTAGAAACAGATGCAGACTCCCGTCCTGCCTGCTCGCCCCGTACGTCCGGAACGATGGATGTATGACTCTACATCCTAACAATAACAATTGAGAAAGCAAAATGTTTACTGTTAAGATTCATCCACCAAGTAAACACTTCATATTTTCAATGGGTCCCCAACTGGATTTTTTTAAATTAAACTCCCTTTGAATCATGCAAATGGTAATTTAATTTAAATTAACTGTACTGTGTTATTTGAATGGAATCTACACTTTAACATATTTCTATATAATCTACTTAAAACATACCATTGTAGCAAAGAAATTGCATGTCTGTTTAATACAAAGATATGCTCAAATTATGAATTGGTAATTTAGTAATCATTTTAAAAAGTGCCAAGTGGCACCATAGCATACCTTAGGTGGAGAACACTGGACCACCAGATCAACTTCAGGGATGTCTAAGCCACGGGCTGCAACGTTTGTGGCAACCAGAACTTCAAAGGACCCATTCCTGAATCCTTTCAATGTCAGCTCTCTTTGTTTCTGGGGAATGTCTCCATGGAGGGACTGGGTACTCTAAAAACAATCAAATATGATGACAAATGAAGAGACAATGCTTCATTTGTATCCATTTTTGCTCTGGGGGAATTAAGATATTAAACAGTATAAAAAGAATCTTAGAAAATAAATCTCACACATCTCTCAAGTTTATTGTTATGGATTTTGATCATATTTAAGTGTGTCTGTGTGTCTACCTGCTTGATGGATGCATTCATGGAAAGTTCGTTAGCCTCTTTCTTTGTTTCACAAAATATAATGGTTCGTCCATGGCTGCCACTGTAAACCTGGATCACATCACCTATTACAGCTGCACGTTGTGACCAGTGGCATGCTATGGCCAGATGCTACGGAAAATACATAGATAACAGAGAGGGAGTGAGAAGAGAAGTATTTTTAATCGCAATCCTGGTGATGGGTAATACAGCAATAAAAAAACAAAAGTGCTGGGCTTTCAACATGTGTGATTATTTTGCAATCCCAATTACTTTAAAGATCGACTTCACCAAATTTCAACTCTATGGCTTTAGTTTAGGGTGTAAAGGTACATTATTTCTTTTAAACTTTTTTTTAAACTCCCTTTGGTTTGGACCTCCATGTATTAAAATATTTCTCTAATCCTTGCTGAAAAACTCCTCCAGATGACATCACATGGAGGAGTTTTTCATTATTAGGTGTTTAGATGATGTCATCTAGGGGAGCTTTGGAAGAGCATGTGGTCCATGAATACAAACTCCATAGTGTGAGCAATGAAATGGCATAATCTCAACTAAAAGTTCCTTTAAGTGATGTGATCTGGGGGCGTTTTTAAGCTAGAAAGAGAGAGATACTTTAATACAGGGATCTCAGAGGGAAGTTTAATGGCATTCAGTTACACGTACTGGTCAAACTAGATAAAGAAGATCAGTGAAGGCCTCATTTAACTATGCTAGGGTTAGGGTTAGCTAACTCGCATGCATACACATACACACTTACTTCAACAGTTGTTGCTGCTTTCTGTGTTTTCTTGCCAATCAGATCAACGTGTCTGCAATTTGGTCTCATGTATTTCTTGGCTACCTCATACACCCAGGGGGGGCAGGTCGCTGAAAACAGCAGTGTCTGGGGGTTGGAGTCACAGTCTGAAAAGTAACAGACAAATAAACAGTAATTATTTTATTTATCATGATCAAAATTATTATAAATAAATAATATAAAAGCACTAGACACAGATTCACTTCACCTTTCTTATATGATGAAGCCAAAATTTCTTCAACTTGCTCTGCAAATCCCATATCCAACATTTGATCTACTTCGTCCAGAACAACATGTTTCAGTTGAGTCAGGTCGAGTTTGTTGTTTTGGAGGTGATCTTTGATTCGACCAGGGGTTCCAACCAGGATGTCAATACCATTACGGATGGCATCAACTAGACAGAAGATGAGGAGAGAGGCTTATTATTAATATTGGTGTATATATTATGTTGTCAAAACAGCTGATATAAACCCAATAAGAAAAGAAAATGAAACCACAAGCTGGTATCTACAATGTCCATTTATACATTGTAAGACCTAAACTGGAGTTTACTTAATGTTTAACACAAAGAAGTGTTCGGTGTGTATAAATGGAATGTTCTGATGACTTTAAGCATTATAAAAATGTTTCTATTAAAGATAAACATGAGTTGTTGCAGAAGACTCACTCTGGGGGTTGTATGAGCTGCCTCCATAGAAACAGGTTATAGCCAGTCTCTTGGAGATGTCTTTAAAGTCCTTAGATACCTGGATAGCTAACTCTCTGGTTGGAGCCAACACCAGGACCTGCCAAAAGGCAAAGAAGAGACTATCGTACACAAACAAACTTACACTGCAATGCCACCAATTTTCGGTGATTTTTGTAAAAGCGTGCGTGCATGTACCTTTGGGGGGCGGCCTCTGGTCATCTCCCCTGAATCTCTCTGGAGCTTCTCTACCAGAGGGATAGCAAAGGAAAAGGTCTTTCCTGTTCCTGTTCGGGCTTGGCCAATTACATCCTCTCCATCATACACAGGATTAAATGTCTTCACCTGAATGTCAAACAGGTAAGAGACTCCGCGAGCTGAGACAGACAGAATGAGGGGACACAAAAAGAGACAAATGATCAGTGTTTATTTGTGTTACTACACAGTACCTCACAGTTCTAAAGCCTTCCGTTAACACTCTGAAGTACAATTTCTCTAACAGAGTTAAGTCCCTGACCTTGATCATTAATCAATATTTACAAAATTCACATGAATTCAATATGCATTTGTTTAGACATACACATCCCTTGCAATAGATAAATTTTTTTCCAACCAACTTACCAAAAGGAGGTGCAACATTTCAAAATATTTTAAAAAGTAATTTTAGACATTTATCTGGTCTCAACCTATAAACCAGGGCAGGGCGATATATTAAATTAAAAATATATAAACAATGTAAATGGCAGCAGCAGCACTCCTGCATTCCCAACATTTTAATGGAAATAATCGCCATTTCTTAGAAATGCTTGAACTTGTTTGCTTTGCTAGTCAATAAGCTAGAGTAATGACCAGCACAGTGGGTGAAGATAAGAGGATGTAATAAAGGTCGTCATATTACATTAATGTTATAAAAACGTGAGACATCTCCGCTCCTCTCTTTTATTTGTCTATGCACGGAGGAACAAGAAAGTAACGCGAGGAATCAGTGTTAGCTTACTGCTTACAGTGACTTTACGGTGCATTCAGGGATGTAACAGAGTGGAGGTCACCTGTGTTTTTAAAGCATTCCGTGCTCAATATGCAAAAAAGAAAAACCTTTTTTTACTCCACATCACCCAGCTCTAGTATAAATTACTGTATAATATGACATTTACCTTGTAGTTTACTGATAGTGAAAGGACAGATCCTGAAGTTGGAGAAAGCCCCTTCCCTCTGCTCCGGTGTCTCTTCCTAAACATCAAAGAGAGTCAACAAAACTAGCTTAAAGGCTTAAAGTAATTTGGGATATTGGTGTATAAATGACTGAATCTCCCCAACTAGAAAAGTTCAGAGCACCACTTTTTAAAAACATCCTAGTGGAAACAGACTAAAAAGCTGCACTGTCTATTAGGGGACAAAAAAATGTATATGTTGATTTTTCGTGACAGTTACGCCCACGAGAAGTTATCAATACTCTGACGCCACCTATCAACATGTTTTAGTCACTTAACTCAACTCTTTAAAGTTGATGTAATAAATTATGTACATTTAAAAAAAAAACAAAAAAAAAACACATATACTGGATTATTATCTTGTGATACATTGTATGTGAAAGAATCACAGGTGTTACGATATATCAATACCATGGACAAAAACAATGGTGATTGTATCGTAAGTTAACCTGTGATTCCCACCCTACTGTCTACTGTCTCCATTTCGTACCGTCTCTTTTTCACTGTCACCGGCTGAGTCTTCACTTGGCTGGGACGGTGTGTGGACAGGGGTGTTTGGTGTGGAATGTCCATTGATTTCTCCCTCTGTGATGGGTTTCTTTTGCTGCTTCTTTTTTGTCTAAAACCCCAAGATAAAAGGGAGACAAAATTTGATCTTCTGCTCCTGAGCATGGCCAGAGAATATACATTTGTACACAAAATCATAATCTGATTAGAACAGATCATGTTTCACAGAACAATTGAATGGATAACAAACAGTTTTATTGTCCATTTACTCCCATCATTTGTCTTTTTTGTGAGGATATCTTTCCAACTTGTACATAATAGTAATATACAAGACAGCACTGACCTCTGTGTCTTCTTTCTTTGTTTTCTTCTGCTTTGGTGTTTTAACATCATCACTGTTTCCATTCATGTCTGTGGCCTCCTCTATGTGGCCATTCTCTTGGTCCACTGCCAGCTTGTCTTTTTTCTTTTTCTTCTTTGGTGCTGGAGGTTCACAGTCTGGTTCCTCCTGCTCTTCCTGCTCTTCAAGCTGCTGCTTCTTCTTCAGCTTCTTGCCCTCCTTGGTCTTGATCTTTAATTTATTTAACAGACACATAAAAGGCAAAGTTAGGTCCAACACACTGCAGATATAAAAAATAAATAAAAATAAAGTATTGATTAAGATTTTTTATATGTAAATGTACTGCAATCTCACTGAAACATCTTTAAATTATAAATGATTTTCTAAAACATGTTATTTCAAAGTGGTTAAGGAGCATCACATTCTAGTTTCTTTGATTATTCTATTAGGAGCAGAGACTACCTGAAGTGGTGAAAAATTATTTCAAAGAATGAAAATTTGTCAGTTCAACACTACATAATGACCTACTATGCCAATAATAATAATAATTATAATCTGATAATAGCAATTATTTTTATTATTATTATGAATAAACATTTCAATGACTACAAAGCATTACAAGAACTGAGCATAATCTATTAATTTAGCTGACATATTTAATATGTACAACCTTGTACATGTGCAACCTTGCAGTTAAAAATGTCATACAAACATTGCAATATGCATCTCAAATATTTTCTCCATTAAAAAAAAAAAACAAAACAAAAAAAAAAAACTGGCCAGGCCACAATAATCACAAAAAAGTCAGTGAAATCCTGAAAGAACTAAAAAGTTCACATTTAGTATTTGGACAACCAACAATACAATCTAATCTTTAATTATTTGTCCATTAAGATCAAATTAATACACATTTTATTCAAACTATCTCATTCTTTTTGGACCATTGCTCTAAATTATTTTGGCCTTGGAAATGTTATAAAATTTGTTATTTCATTTTTAATAAAGTTAAAATTACCCAGAAAAGTAGCCAGTTTAATAAAAACAGTAGTTAAAATAATTACCACTTGGTGTGAAACTTGAGGTTTGATTGTTTGTTGAAAATACAAACAACTACACTTCTTAGCAGACATAATTACTTACATTTTTGTTAAGTGGGTTTTGTTTTGTGTACTTGGCCCAACAGCTGACGAGTTCAGCTGTACAACACGTCATCAAATCGCGCCAACAGCGCAGATAAATATATATATGGATAAAGTGCTTTCAAGGCTTCCATGTTATCGACCCGTGTGAACACATGATCTATAGATCTGCGTAATAACACATGGGCATGCCATGTTTTCTTCAAGCTAGGCTAATTGGCTACTTTAACAATGTATGCTAAAATTAGCATAGCACTGGATCACCTGCGCTTTATTAATTTGTACCGCTATCGATTAAACATTGATATTAATATTTTACTATAACTGTCACACACACAAGCCTGTCCTTCGTCTGTTTGCTATCAGTTAGCCAGGCGATACCGAACACTCGCGTTAGCATGTTCAGCCACATGTTGTTAAACATGAGGCAGCCGGGAGAGGACAGCTCGAGCCACACGGATATTTTTTAGTCAGTTCAGAACGAACCGAGCGTTCTCTCACCTTTATGGGTTTGTCACTGGTGAACGTGTCCATCTCTTCTTCCATAGCTTGATCTTCGGTTTCAAAGATGATTTTTGACGGCATTTCTCTTCCCTGTTGGAACCCCTCTGCGTGGACACACAGGCAACCCTACGGGCACGCGGATGAAAAGGAACGTGCGAGGCGGAGCGACGTCGGAAGCGCATTCACGAGGCAGGCATAGAAACAGAAACGATAGATAGACACCGCAGACAAGAGTGGAGCGCGCTAGATCTGCAATCGCCTCAACACTCTTCTGTCCAAATACTGTCCACTACATAATGGACTGAACACACCTGAGAGCAAATTTGACAAATAATTAATTCTTCTTTGAGAGAAGTGCAAAAAAGAAAACGTTCTCTGCATATTAACTCTTTACCTACAGTTGCTTCACATGCAGACATCTTCACTTTCTGCACATTTAATTGTGTTGTAACTGTTTTTAAATGCATGCATTTTATGTTACCTTATATTTTAAATCATTAAAAAATTCAAACCTATTTTTTCAGTGGTACAGATTAGTTACTGATATATGTGATGTCATTTTAGAATTGTGATCTGATTTGAGTAGTGCAGGGAGAGAAGGACGTTGGGAATATTCCAGGTAGCGCATGTATTAAAAATTGTCATAACATATTTTATGATGAGACTGCAGGTGTAAGCTCAAGAGAAGGCAGATGTATATGCACCCCCTCACAGAGATGTCAGGTTATCTATGGATGGAAAAGTTTATAGCTACTATAAAATGTTAACTTTTTTAGTAGGTGGAGCACACAGCTATTCTGGTCATGTGTGCCGCTAACTTCCAACCAACAAAATGTGTGTGTGTGGGGGGGGGTCATATATGCAGATGTTTGCAGTTTCTTTCATGCTTAGTAAGACCTTCAAACCCTAAATATCCTAATACCTTGCTGGTGTTAGGTTTTACTTAGGTTTAGCTGTTTAAATTTGCAGTTCAGTAGTGTTTAAGTCTCACACACAATTTGACTGAATGATAGCCAATAAATAATCAAGAGAATTGATATGTTGCGCTATATTACCAGGACACATATTTTGGTCGGTTGTGGCTTTCTTCTCTTTTTGGGGTAAGTCTTTCAAAGAGTTGCATGTCTTTAGTTTTAAATAAAATTATTGTAATTGTAAATTTGGTTCCAAATAGAGATTTATACAGTTACACTTTTAAAGAATATACAGTATCTGAAATGAAGTCAAATAACAAAAATCAATGGCAAATATATAATTGATTATAAATTATAAGTTTGTAATATCTAAATTTGTAAACTTGACCAATTGAAATTAATATATAATATCCAGGCTTTATTTTGCTAGGCTGTGCTTTTTCTTCTCGTCCTTTTGGGGTGTATCTATATACACAATAGGCCTGCAAGGTTTATTATTATCAAAAAATAATACTAAAAACCTAAATGGGAACACATTACATTTGTTTTATTCAATGTAGGCTCTTTGAAAAAACTTCAGCTATAACAGTTTGGAAATGTAACTCACTGATTTGGATCGAGGCTGTTGATAAAAAAGCTAAGCAAAGGTGTGCGGCTGCCTTTAGGAGACACGAAAGCCCAGAACAGTAATGCAAAGACAACAGTAACCCATTTTGACACGCAAACCTTTAAAACTGTGTTGTTTCCTCTGACGGAAGACATCGCGCACAGCTTGCAACTCGTCTCCCACTGTGCTCATAATGTTGATTCAAAAAAATGTCAACGTTAATGAGATTTTAGACAAAGGTCATCACAGACTGTGCAAACGCTGTGCTATATATACTGACAATGTCCCCACAGTCTTAAACGTCCAGGGCACATGGTCTTCGACATGTGGCTATGGGGACCAGGCATCAAACCACTGACCCTGCAGTCTGTGGATGGCTGCTCTATCAACTGATCCACCGCAACTTTGCTTTTGGCTTCTTTCTAATTCATTTCGGATCCTGCTCAAAGAGGACCTTGTCTGTTGGGGCTCAAGTTTCAGTTTTATCGATGGTTTACGATGTTCTCTGGGAGTTTTATGTTATGACTTATCGGCAAACATGTTAAGTCACTGATTAACACCCGCTGTTTTTTTACAAGGGCTCAGAATGTCTCACTTTACCTATTACTCATACATTTGACCAAGTCCTAAACTTTACATTATAAACATAATACTATGTAGCTAGTCCTATTTAAACAGATTGGTAAACAGACTCTTCAACCTTTGAAATAACAGGGAATATAAATAAATAATTTAGATTGTATATTTTGTATGCTGCTTACTTCATATTGTTATAGTATAATTAAATACTTGTTTTAAAAGATAAGTGTAAAAAAACAGTGGTGGATGAAGTACTCAATAACTGTACTTAAGTAAATAACAAACATGCAAACAAAAATGTACTCTAGTAAAAGTACAAGTATCCACTGACATTTTACTTAAATAAAAGTACATGATTTCTATTTTACTTATAGCATTAAAATTCTAAGAAAATTTTTTTATCTCGCTGTCTTTGTGTTTATGTTTTTTGTTCTTTTTTGGGAGGGAAGCATCCACAAATAATGTTAATAGACATGAATGACGGGTCGAAGATATTTTAGCTTTTGTCAGTTTTATTTCTAAATTACTCATGTTGTAACATCACATAGTGACAGTAACAGTCTAACAGCTCTGTGATTTCAAGAATAACACACTGATTCAACCACTGAGAAAATGTCCAGAGAGCTGCGAATAAGCTCAGGATGCAGAAAAAAAGAGCCACAGAAATCCGTTAACTAACACAAAATATAGGAGTAAATGTATGTGGTTTTCTCGTAACAATATTTAGTTATTTGCACCTGATTTAACCCAAGTAAACAGACTGGATGGTCGTAACCCCACTAAGCACTAATGCACGCAGCTGCTTCCTTCAGAAGGAGAAGAACAAATTGTAAATCAAACAACGCGGTTATAGCGTGTAACGCAACTTTGATTAGAAATGTAGTAGAGTAAAAACTACAGATATTTACTCTTAGATGTAGTGGAGTAAAAATCAAACTAGCCTTAATTAAAGCTACTTAAGAGAAGTACAATTACGCGAACATACTTCAGTCCTGAAGTATGTTTTGATGATGGTGCTCCATCATCGTCATCATTGCAACTGTAATGTCAAAGATAATTGTTTTGCACATTTTCTACCTGTTTATCAAATGAACAACAAACACGCTGTACAAGCTGCATTTTACATAGGTTTGAGGTGAGTTTCAGGTGAACACATCTTTCCAAACCTTTAACTGAAACATTAACACCTTGCTATCGCCCTGTTTCGCTGGTGATGATAATTATTTTACTGCCAACCTAATTTTACCGAAGTGTTACTAGTAGTTATAAATGTAACTATATTTTATGCTACACTTGAAACCGCAGCTTGAAAAAGGGCAAAAGAGCAAAACACAGATTTATGTTTCATAAACATAATATCTGCACATTCACATAAAGTGAAATTTGCAATTAATTTATCGAGGATGCAAACTTTTGCACCAAGTGCTTATTAGTATTTACTTTAACTTTTTTATTCTGTCATTGACCATTTTTGTTCCTTTGGATGATGAAATAACATTTGTGGCTGAATATGCATTATTATTATGTTTATTATGTTATAGGTTTAGGTTATAAGGGGATGCAAACTTAATTTTATTGCTTCAGTGCCCCATGCAGACACAGCTTACTATTCTCTGGTAACCTCCTGTGTTCCCGTGTGTCTTCATAGGGCCATTTATATCTCCTCAGGACATTTTTCAGCCTTTGGGAGGTAAGATTTCTATATGATCAGTTCTCATGTATATAACAGTTTATAGGAAGTTTGTGAATTCTTCTATGCCTTTTTATAATATTTCATCATCAGCTGTGTGTACTTTACGCTGTCATATTTCTAATAAATATTGTGTGTGTCTCTTTTAAGCTTTTGCCAGACACCTGCTGATAACCCTGAGCCTGAAGACTGCAGCAACTGGAGGTTTGGAGACCTGAAAATGCAAACTGGGTGATGATCCGCTTTTCTTTTGACTAACAGAGAGCAACAATGGGTCACTTACATTTACACTCGTCATATAGTCCACATCCTTGTCCTTTTATAAACATTTACAGTTATAACTTCTCTATACTGTCATAAAAATCCAAGCAGAGGACAAAGGATGTGTCTTCCAGAAAACGTACTGAATCTCCTCCACTGTTATAGATTTACAGTCCATGCTTGCTGTAGAGGGTCTTTGGCATCATTTGGCATCAGCTCTCTTTTCTAGTTCCCTGAGTGTTGCCACAAATCCGAAAGCACTGAGCAGAACACAAAGCAAAATTCAAATTAGGCGATTTTATTAAAAATCTGTGATGAGCTCTTTTGCCTCACAACAAGAATATTCCTTTCTAGAAGGCATGCAGAAGTTCTTCTGACATGCTCCCATAAGATAAAAATAGTGCTGCATATAGGTTTTTCTTCTTTTTTTATAAAATACTAATACTGCATTTACTGTATTTGTTATTGTATTTACATAGTTATTTAAGATATTCTGTGTATTAATGTTTTTTTGTACTGTGTGTCTCTGGCCATGACCTCTTTTGAATAATAGGAGTGGATTTGGTAGTGGTAGGAGTGTCCTACCAATCTGCCCGATGTTTTGTTGTTGCTTTTTGTTGCTCTGTTCTTTTCTCTCTCCCCTTTCCACTCACCCCAACCGGTCGAGGCAGATGGCCGTCCACCCTGAGCCTGGTTCTGCTGGAGGTTTCTTCCGTTAAAGGGAGTTTTTCCTCTCCACTGTTGCCTATGGCTTGCTCCAGGGGGAATTGTTGGGTTCTCTTTATATATCTTTGTAATCTTGACTTTATTCTGTAAAGTGCCCTGAGATGACTTTGTTCTGAATTGCCGCTATATAAATAAAGTTGAATTGAAATTGAATCGAATTTAATTTGATTAGATTTTTTTCTTCTTTTTCAGGCTGAAATATGCTCAGCCAAGCACGCAGAAAGGGTAAGCTGTTAAAATTAACATTTTGACTTTATTAAAGGGAAACCATGTAGTTATTCTCTTCAGCAGCTATGGGTGAGGCGTTCAGGGACAGTTCAGAGTGCCGAAGAAGAGTTCACAGCCTTATTTAAAGAAGTCACTGTCAACTATACTCTTTAATCAAAATGATAAATTATTAAATATACCCTATTTTTATTATTGTAGAACTGTTTTAGGCCAATTTTTTTAAAAGCAGAAAAACCAAATGTCTGCTGGTTCCAAGCTTTTGAAATGTCAGGATTTGATGCCTTTCTCTGTTGTGCATAAAAGTAAACTAATAGCACACACACTGGACATATATATATATATAGATATAGATATACAGCAGCATATCTTTCTCTATCGCAATAAGGATTTCAATATGCCAATAACTTTATGTCAGTAACTTTTTGGATGTCCACAGACGAACTGATGTGAACTCAGTGACAAACTGGAATGCTCCTCTGGTTTGGGAGGGGACCTTTGATCCGGTGGTTATTGATGCAATCTATAAGAAAATGGACCCAAGAGTTGCTGTGTTGCTGTTTGCTGTTGGCAAGTAGGTGCACACAGTAGTCTCACCAGATATTACAGGAGGGAGATTTGAGCGGACCCAATGGTTCAAGAGGAGGTCTAAAATCTGTAAACCCGAAAATGTTATTCTGTATTGTGTTATTTGTTTTGTGTTGTATTTCCTGATTGTTAAGCTTCAGGCTTCTTTTGATCTGAACAGATACACCCGTTTCCTGAAGGCTTTCCTGGAGTCAGGTGAAAAGCACTTCCTTGTTGACTTCAGGGTGACTTATTACATCTTCACAGACAATGAAAAAGATGTTCCCAAAGTGAGTATGTGGAAAGGTAGTACTGGTTACTGCTAGACTACTCGCAGACATATACCATTATATACATGCAGCAACACAACATTTCTGGTCTTCAACGCTTCTGTCTCCTTTTGGGATAATACTTTAGCAAACAGTGGTCAATATCTCTTTAACATTCATACAATATTCACACCTTATTAGACATCTGTATTGTTAAAATATGTGAAAAAAAACTTTCAAAGAGAGATTTGTAAATGTTTCAATAATTACAGTAAAGAAAAATGAACACAATAGCCACACTTTGTGTTCATTTATATGACTATTGTAAAATAACTCAATGTGTGGATATTCTTTACATAATAAGATGAAAGAAAGACGTGTTGTGATTCTATGTTCACAGAAAATGGAAAAAAACACAGAATACTACGAAAATACTCATAATATATTAACCTCGAGCTCATTGCATCTCCATGTAAAAAAAAATAGAAAAAAGCACAAAGAGAAATAAACAGAAAGGAGACAAATAAATACAGAGAGTCCTGAGAGAGACAAAGAGACTTAACTACAATGTCTGTCAAATTTATAGAAATACCAGAACTAACATGCAGGGAGAAAATTAGAGCAAAAAACACAAAAGTGAATAAAATATTCTTCTGTGTCACATTATTAATCAAAATAGATGTAAAGTGCAAACTGTGTAGTGGCATCACTGGTTTAAAAATAATTGCAGATAGTTTGTATTTGATACATTTTTAGTGCAAACACTTCAAAGTGTGGCTCAGCATTTTTGTTCAGACACAAATGCATCACAATATTTAAAATGTTAAAAATTCCTTGTGACTTTTATATTTGATATTGTGTTATATAGTTTGTATACTCTTATGACTTTCACTGTGACTGAATGTTACTGGAAGATCTATAATTCACCTGTTTTATATCTTTCTTTTTTAATATTTGACTGCTCAGATTGAACTGGGCTCGGGCAGGAAGATCTCCGTTGTCACTGTCCCTAGTGCCACCCGCTGGCAGGATGTAGTACTTGGAAGGATGAAATGGGCATCAATCACCATCGACAAACAGGTCAGCGAAATAAATAGGTCATAACATGAAAGTCACTTTGTATGTTTAGCACCTTCACTGCACACGTTACACGTATTAGTTAGGCAACACACTTCTCTCATGAATATGCATGAATATTATTTCAGCTCATATCTGTTTTTTTTGTCTCATTTATCTAATTCTCTTATCTAAATCTCTCTATGTTGCGTTTATCCCCACATTTCAGATCCGCAATGAAGCGGATTATCTTTTTATGATGGACATTGACAGCGTCTTCCACAACCGTTTTGGAGCCGAATCTCTCAGCCAGCTATCTGCTGTGCTTCACCGTGGCTACTACAAGGTTTGACTGTTGTTCATATTGTATCTGTTTCACGCTAATATCGATATGAATATAATGTAATGTAGTTTTTGTCCTTACATTCTATGTTGTTGCTGATTCCCATACTGCACTTTGTGTTCAGCTGTTGTTTTTCAAATCATCTTGCTTCATCAACCACAGACCTCAATTGACCTCAAACACTGTCAGCATTGCATCCCATTGCTTTTAATTCCTGCTGCATTTAATAGTTTTTATGCTTAAATGTTTTACTTTAGAATACAAAAAGAGATCGTTTTCCATACGAGCGTCGGCCCAGGTCCAAGGCTTACATTCCTCCTGGCGAGGGAGATTACTACTACACTGCTGCAGTCTGGGGCGGATACCTGGAGGACATGTACAAGCTAGTCAAGTAATCACAACCAAACTATTACCAAGTTGTTTTTACTCGAATTGCTATTTTTAATGAAAGGATAATGTACAACAGAAAGAAGAAGGAATGACTGGATACAACAAGAGCTGGCCATTTAGATAAGGGACAAATTAGAATCTTTACCTTCAAAATTCTTAAAGAATGAAAGAACTCATTGCGCAAAGTGACTATTTTTCACAATAATACATATTACTGGATAATATTTACTAATTCGTTAACATCTACACTGCTATAAACCTGCAGCTGGTAAAGGCTGAGCTAATTGTTATCACTTTGGACTCTTATAGGTTGTAAATCTCTTGCCATTAATCAAAAAGTTTTGTCTTTTTATATCCAAGTAATATGTCAGAATTGAAGACATTTTATTTTATTAATATTATTAACTTGTAATTACAGCCGTCAGATAAATGGGGTGAAAGAAAAATTACAGTGTTCCCTCTGAAAGTCAATCAATGTCAATTTTTTTCAACTAAAACATTAATACATGAATTAATACATGTGCCTTTAACACTAATGGAAAATCATTCCTTGAGGCACTACATGTTTAACATATTGTACTTCCTACTAACTTCCATTAAACTGGAATGGATTTGTTTATCCATGATAATGTGGAGCAAGCCAGAGACGGACCATAGTGTGGTCCGTTTCACTATGAACTCGGGATCCGTAGAATCAAAAACTGTTGTAAAATCAAACAAAACATTATGTTTGAACATTTCTTGCCATTAATCCAAACATTTTATTTTATACCTAAATAATATGTCAGAATTATTTTAAATTTTTTAATTTATATAAATTTTATACATATATACATGTATGTATGTATATACTGTATACATTTGTGTGTATATATGTGTGTATATATGTGTATGTATATATATATATATATATATATATATATATATATATATACACACACACACACACACACACACAAACACATATATATACATGCATATATATTACAGTATATACTACTCTTTTCCTAAACTAAATTTAAAATTAAGAATTGAGCTCTCAAATTATTGTCTTGGTTTTTTTTTTTCAGATACTGTCATGAACAGTCAGAGGAGGATGCCAAGAATAATATTGAAGCTGTGTGGCAGGAAGAGAGTCACCTCAACAAGTACACTGTCACAGTTCATTCATAACCATTTACATGTCCTGTTTAGTCTTTTCTGCTAGTTTCCTTTATGTTTCACTTTTATGGGTTTGACTAAAGTTTCTCACCCTTTGTGAAAGGACAATTCACATTTCACGTACAGAATGTGATGCACAGTTCTGAGACTCAAACACACACATCTGCCTTTCTGTCTGTCATGCAGGTACCTGCTGTACAACAAACCAACCAAGGTACTGTCTCCAGAATACCTGTGGTCAGACTACGATCACACACCACCAGATATCAAAGTGGTCAGGATCTCCCAGCTGGTCAAGAACTATGCAGAAGTGCGGCCTAATGGTGGACAGTGATTCTGGAGTGTATTCACTATTTGACCTTAATATTAATAATAACAATAATGATAACTGGTATGGTATTTAATTTGTATACTTACAAGTATAACTGAAACATGTATAATATAAATGGATTTCACTCTTGGTCTCTTGGTATAAAAGCTAAAACACACCACATGTGCATATTCCATAGTGTGGCCATAGAAGAATGGCTGATTCAGTGAGGCTGACAGTTTTCTACCTCAAACATAAATGGAACACTTTAACTATTGTAAACTGAATTGCTGGTAATGAGTAATTCAATCACTTCACATGTTATGTGGTCAGTGATTATGGGAAAGGACATGCATGATAATACAATGTTGTGTCATGAACTGTGAGACAACAGAGGAGGAGATGCCACTGTGCATTGTGCTGTGGGGTTCCTCCCCTCTGCCTTGCTCATTTATTATTTGTACCAGAAGTGAGAATGCCCCTCCATCATCTACAGCTTCTGTGTTTTCTATTCTGTGGAGATCAGAGCACTAAGTTTGAAGGCTATGACGTCTTAGTTGTCTTGTTTTTTTTTTAATATTCTCAAGAAAGGATCTTCTTGCCCCCTAGTGTTGATTTGTTTATTTAGATTCCCCATTAGCTACAGCTTAATGGCAGCTATTTTTCCTGGAGTCTCTCCTGTTTACAAAGGGACAATACAGAAATACACTTTCACACTACTCATAACAATATGCTAAGATGACTGTCCATCACACTTCAAAACTGTTATTAATACAAATAATGACATTTGACAAAACTAAGACAATACAGAGACAGACTAGCTCTGACTGAATCATGATTTCAAATACTAAGAATGATTTAAAATGTAGACTTTATTATTCAAAATATATTTTTTAATTAGGACTCGTAATGCTTTTTATTAAAAGCTAAATGTATTTGTGTATTCATCTTGTGAAGTGTGAACACACCTTGCTTCGATGTTTTCTCCTTGACTTCGATTTTTTACAAGCTTTTATCCAAAGTGACAGCTACAAGTTGCTTTGGATAAGAGCGTCTGCTAAATGACTAAATGTAAATGTAAGTACTTTGTTCAATAAAACAAGTACTTAATAGATCATGTCAAAAAGTCACTTTGAAAAATGGTTTTACATAAAGTGTAAAAAGATAAACCCATTCCATTGCTAGGGATGGAGTAGGGAGCCAGTTGTAAAACACTGGAGAGTAAAGTAAAAAGAAAATCAACAGAGTTCAGAATCTGCAGTGGTACATAATGTCCTAAAGAATTTAAAAAGTGATGGTCAATGGAACTTTAAAAAAAGTCTGAATTCACAGACATCTTATTAATAATATAAATTATTTGATTGTTGTGTTTTATGGCATTTATTGAAAATGACAAAGAACCAATGACTGGCTATATCCTTAATAACAATAATAATAATAATATTAATCGTAATAATAAATGCAATACCACAGATGACCTGTGAGGGCAGTAACACAATGGCTGTTCTCAGTCTGCCGCAGAACTCACGCGAAGAAGAAGTAGAAGTATGTTTGGGTTGGAAATTTGACCAGTCGTCCTCTGAGCTGGGTTTCCAGTCGTCCTTCAGCTGATCTAGACCCATTTTCTCGGCTACAGTAGGCACCAGCCAAGCAGTAACCATGGCGGGAACACTTGCAAGAAAAGCCGTTGAACACCTGAAGAGCAAAGAGTTCAGGGATTATTTGATGAGGTATGAACTGAAAGCCGCTAACAGCTACATTTCTCTGTTAGCACACATGCTAATGACGCTGGCTACTTGAGTTGGCCGAGAAGTGGCCAGGTTACATCTACTGTGGATAACTTAGCTAATGTTTAACAGTCAGCTAAGTCTACTGCTATGTCGACTTAACGTTTTTATGCAATTCTTCACATATTTTCGGCCATTTGTGTGTTATTAAAGATAAGTGTCGTATTTTCATGCTTTTTCTCAGACAATTTTCAAGGGCGATTGTGCTTTTTGTGAGCCAGCGGTGCAGAGTTAAGTTGTCACGCCAGTTTTACGGTGTCTGCTGGAAATACCGGGCAACCTACTGGAATAACAAGTTGTAATTTATTTCTGACTACATTACATCATAGAGAGTTATTGTAAGTTTCTATAGAAACACCCCAACAGTCATTGGTCGGGGTTTGCAACCTGTAAAAAGCTGTGATGAGCAGCTGACTAATTCTGACATTAACGACAAATGCAAAGAGAAGTGAGAACATTTTGACACTTTCTAACATATTATTACTACATTGGTTAGTTTAATGTGTACAGGATTGTTCGCAGCCACTTTTGAAATGTCCTGCGGCGACGCCATCTTTGTTTACATTTGTCACAGATAAAAGACTTTTCTGTTTTTAACAGTCTTTTTTTCTCTAACGTTCTGAAAACACTTTAAAGCAAAACAAATGTAAACACACTGTAGCTGCAGGCGATTTACACATTCAAATGGCCTTTTAGCCTTTGGCAAAAAAGTCCCATTTTTTGATATTTGTTCAGCAGCTCGTTTCTTTGGCTTTCTGACAAAACATGGCTATTATGGGGTGATGTAGTGAATACGGAAATCAATAAGTTTATTGATCTGTGCTGAGTAGTGGAGTTGCTGGAATGTTCACTAACCTGTTATTGAAATGATTTAAACTGAACACAGAAATGTGTTCACAAAGCAAACTAAACAAACTATACGCTTTGATCCTAGACTTTTTAAAAAACTTGTCCTTTTACCTTGTGATTTGTGACTTGTGTGAAACAGACTTGTGACCTGTTTGATGTGGCAGCTGCTTTTGCATAACCTTTCACTTATCAGTAGACTTACGTATTATCATGTTCTTTTCTCTCCTATGTTGCCCTGAAAACAATGAAAAATAATGTCAACAGCACAGTAAGTCATCATCATCTGTCATTAAATCTGGTTTTACTTTGTGTTTGTCCTTTTGTGACTGCCCGATGTTTTTCTCTGTTATTGCTTAATTTTGATTGTTTGTCCAGTGAAGACATAACTGTTAGTGGTATCATTTTCAAAGCTTTGTCACTTTGTGTGTGCTTTCACAGCATTTCTGGGGTCCTGTAGCAAACTGGGGTCTTCCTATAGCTGCAATCTCAGATATGAAAAAGAGCCCTGAGATTATCAGTGGCAGGATGACCTTTGGTAAGTCACACAACACACACTGATTAACACATATGTACAAATGCAAGCCGGACACAAAGCCCCCACCTCATTTTTTTTTTTTAAAGCTCACACTGCTGGGAGATAACAATAGATGACTTAATTTTTTTTTTTTTTTTACCTAAAGTACAAGTGCAAGTGTTTATTTGTCCATTTGGATATTTCCTCTGGCTTTCCTCTTTTCAATGTGAGAGCTTTTACATTGGTCTTGAATCAACAGAAAAATAACCCCATCTAGATAGATAGATAGATAGATAGATAGATAGATAGATAGATAGATATAGTGGGCAATAAAGAAAGGCTATTTATATTTCATGTTTGAACAGAGATAAGTGTCCAGCATGAAGTGGATTATAAGAAGACAGTGGTGTGATATCACGGTGATAGTCTCACTATTGTCTGTGATTGCTCTCTTCTTCCAGCTTTGTGCTGCTATTCATTGCTCTTCATGAGGTTCGCCTACAAGGTTCAGCCTCGTAACTGGCTGCTGTTTGCCTGCCATTTCACCAATGAGGGAGCACAGCTAGTTCAGGGAGGTCGTCTCATCAAATACAAGTAAGCAGTTCTCTAATCAGTTTTGTTTCTCCTTAACGTGAACAGTGTGTGTATTAGAAAATAGGCGTACTAGTTTAGCACCACCCGCACCACATTTTCTCATCCACATTTTCCAAAAAAAATTGCGCCTTTGTGCCACAACATAAAGTCTTCAGTCAATTCTTTACAGAAAAATTGCTATCCGTCTAGTTTTTCTAATGATAAAATTGGTATACTGTTGGATGAAGTCGTTTTCTTTGTGATCAACATTGTGTGTTCATAAGTGTTTTTTTTCTTGCAAGTTCTGTGATTTGTAACAATGAAAAATGTCTTATCAGTTCTCTTTAACTTTGTTCTTATTTTGAAACCGCATTTTTTACTTTGTTCAATAGTTTATCATTTAGTCAATATTGGCCATGGGAAAGTGATTGCTGTCAGATAGACTCAATGTTGAAATTTAGGAAAATGAGACCTAGTTTGAAAGGATTTGTTCATCATTAGGTAATAGAATGAGATTTTGTTATATGCACATTGATGGCTTCTCTGTTGTTTCAGCATGGAGAAGAAGAGTTCCTAGTGGTGGAGGGAAGCAGATGCATTTTGCTCACAGCAGAGTGACACCTTCCTGCTACGACATCCACCAAACCCATAAACAAGGACATAAAAACTCACACATGTAGACATTTTATCTAATTATTGAAAGTGTGGCACTTGAACCATTTTTTTTAACCTGATCTGACGATCAACCTCATGAAGTTTTAGTCATTTTGCTACACAAACAAAAAAGCAGTTACTTTCTAAGACTCAAGGTAAACTGCTACGGTTTATTGTTAGAGTTTTGCAACACTCAACATTCACACATAAAATTTGGGCAAATGTACATTCAGCTAAGATGTCTAACAGTTAGATGACTTTCACACTAAATCTGCAGCCAATCTGGGATTAAACTATTGCCATTCACCATTTTCATTTCATCTCAGGTCATATTTTTATTTACTTGCAAACCTGCTCTGGAATTTAGATATTAATGATATTTTATAGAGAAAAAAGCCTACACTGACATCGCTTTGAGCACATAAGTCCACACTGTAGCAAATTATCCCTTCCATTAACATATAGACATTTGTTTGTTCATTAATCTTCACTGAAACAGGGAGCTAAGCTGTCTGTTCGTTGTGCTCTGAAACAAGATCTTTGTGTTGTAAAGTGGAATCAGAGTGTGTGTGAGCTTTGTGGAACGTGTGATTGCACAGTGAAATGCTTAAATCATGCATAATGAATACACATCTTTTATGTGGTGAAGCTGCCCACACTCTTAATCTATGTAAGAAGGCTGATCCTGTCAATCCTGCGTGACTGGGCCAGACCAGCTGCTTTTGTCAGTGCCGAGCCCTCATTTACTGTGTGTTGTAAACTGTCATTCACGTTAATTTATCGTCATTGTACAACCACAATTCCAAAAAAGTTGGAACGATGTGTAAAACAAATAAAAAGAAACGATTTGCAAGTCATTGCATTCTATTTTTATTTAGGGTTATCGTGCTAACTTTTTCCGAATTGGGGATGTATAAGCCACGTGATTTATTTTTCCTGATTTAATGATTTGATTCTTTGGATTTGTTCAAATAAACCAATTAAAACCAACTTGAACACAATTCAGTGACTGGACAACTTGTTTGTCACAAACAGTTTTGCGTTTAGTTGTGTCCTGCACCGTGGTCGTTGTTGCTTAGGGATCAGCTGATGTTTGTACGGCAGATATTTCAACATAATAATGTCAATGAGGCCTCTGCTTTGCAACAGTACAGTGAATGCAAAGCAAATAATTTTTAAAGTTTCTAAGAGCCACATCAATAAATTAGACACATCTCATCACAATTTTGCCTTACATTATTTTACAAATGTAAAAAAACGGTAAAATCAGGATTTAAATGTTTGTAATAATTGTAATTTGCAAAGTAAAAATACTTTAACTTAAAGTTATTTGTATTATTAACTAAAAACACAGTATACACAGTACACGGATCCTCTTAATGATCTTAAGCAATACAGTGTTGTGGCAGAGCTAGTTATAACTTTTTATATGCTGTTACATAGCTTAAGAATGCTCAATATTTTAAAAATGATCATATTGGTCTAATAGTTATGTTTTTTGTGGAAAGAACATGAGAGTTGATTATTGAAATGGCAGCATGACAGGACACCTTTCAATACTGATTGGTTACAGCATTTACGCTAATGATATCCTAATCTTTATTATTAATATTGACTGTGAATTCTTCACCATTCACATATGATAGTCTAATCTTTATTATTATATTTCTTTCGTATACGTTTTTTGGCACTTAACAACTTCGGCCCACTTTCAGCTAGAACACCATTCAAACTTTTAAATTTTCAGCTTATTAAGGACGTGTGCTCTGTCATTCAGCTTTTTAATATCTTTTATGCTTGCTTAAAAAAAAAAATCAGCTTTTTTTCAGCAAGTTGTTCTCATTCATAAGAATGGAGAGCCTCTTAAGCTCATCCTCCGGCTTTAACTAGTCAGCCATACTTCAGCCCATTCAAACTTTCAGCAAATCACAAGACTTTCAGCTATCAGCCTTGTATTTTGCTTTTCAATATCCTTTACAGTTTTTGAATAATCAATCTTATTTTTCTTCTTCCTTCAACTTTCATCTGTCCAAAATAAATTATATATTAAAACAGGTATTTCTGTGTTCTTTCAGAAAATGTAACTCTCATAGTGACAGGACTTACTATTCCATTCAGTATTTGGCCAGAAGTGGACGAGTGCTGTCTGAAACGTCCATTGTAGCCCATTATAACGGCCCAGAAATTCTCAAATCACAAACGGGCTGTTTTAAAATCGGTGCCCTGCCTTCATTTTCTTCAAAAAAAGTATTATCACCGTGTTCAGTCAAGCTTTCTGCCTCTCAAAATTTTTTTATTTTGTTAACAGGACTAATACTTTTTCACATTTTGCGAGGCAAAGTGTGAGCAGTTCACAGCCCGTCTTCAGCATATGTGAGTGACTTTAGTCCACCTGCAGTAATAGGTCCAGGTTTGCCAATTGGACAATTGTTAGAATCTCTTCAACTTTCTCCACATTGAGATGTAAATGGTTCTGCATACTTTGACCTACTGGAATTGCAACTTTAACGTGATGTTTTGAAATCATGTTAAAAAAAATTATTGAAGTTTTTTAAGGCTAACTGCTTTGAAGTTTGCCTAACCAGTATGTAAGGAAGTGACAGTACGTTTCAGCTCTTTCAGCAAAAACAGTAAAGCTTTTTTCAGCTTTGCTTGGAAACTCGTTGCAGAGGCGAAGGATTCACAGTTCATGCTCCCTTTGGAAATGCTAATTCTAGTTTGGACATCAAGGCGCTGCTGGATAAAAAGAGGTTTGACGTTGTAAAAGAGAACTGCGGCCAGCAGGGGGCAGTGATGCCCCCTACAGAAAAGGGCCTTTGTGCATGTGAGACATTAAAAAACAAAAGAAGAAAACCAACATGGCGGCAATCAGCAGTAATGAGTGGAGAGCCGTCTGCGACAAATTCACTGACGTCCAAAAGTTAACAGAATTAGAATCACGAAATGACCCAGAAAACGATCCGTTCCGCTCCAAGTACAAGGCCAGGGAGCTCCTCAGAGAGATCTACTGCTCGTTGAAGAATTTCGACGCTGGGGAAAACGAAGATGAGCAGCAGCAGCAGCAGCCAGCCGAGCCGCCGGAGGACGGGCAGAGGGGGGACTTGTTCTGTCAGGACATCAGCGGCGACTCGGCCGCCGGCCTGTGGGCCGCCAAACTCGGGGCTGTGGAGTACTATCTGGGCGTCAACCACGTCGACACAGAGGAGCTGTCACCCGGGGAGGAGCATCTGATGAATTGCATGAAAGTGCTGGAGAGATGCAGAGTGTCGCTCGGGAATGTGTCGCTGTTCATCCATGTCAGGGTAACGTTGACGTACCTAACATCAGGCTAATGCAGCGAAGCTAGCGTTAGCTGCCAGCTTGAAATTAAAAAATTAATGCTTATGGATGCTTCCATTCACAGTAATCTTTATAATAATAATAATAATAATAATAATAATAATAATAATAATAATAATAATAATAATAATAATTATTATTATTATTATTATTATTATTATTATTATTGTTTAGTTTAGTATCTCAGCTGAAGCAGGTCATGTGATCAGCCATAGAGCTGTGACCAAACAAGCAACCAAATAACACACACACACGGAAACACACTGGAAACACACTGGAAACACACTGTCTGAATAAAAGCCTTTTTGATACTTTTTATTTATAGTAAACGTTTCAGTTATTTTAGCAAAAATAGTTGAGCTTTTGTCTGCATTGTTTCATTATTATTCATGCCTCCTGTTCTTTCCTACAAAGTGCATATATTTGATTTGGGGTGATCTTCGGGCAGTGCTGCCCAGTTCAGTAGCAGTGCAGGGATGGTAACGTATTAAGAGATCAGATGATGCGGATCACTTAATGCTGCTCTTGTGTCGGTTTGTTTGTGTTCTCAGAACCAGTTAGGCATCCTTTGGGCAGGCCGGGATGAGACAGAGAAGGCCCAGGAATTCCTGGAAACAGCTGAATCCATCTACCAGCGTTATATGAAGGAGGTAAAGTTGGTTTCCTGCATAGCTGCTTACAAAAGCTGCTGCAAAGCTGTAATCAAAGCCATTGGAAATCGATATCTAGGCAGGTGAAAATAGACAAATAGTAGATAAAAGTAAAAAATCATTTATCATTTTTTGTACATATACAACTGTCAATTTGCTATTACCATAAACGGGTGTAGTGTCATATAACCACATGTATGTCTGCCAGGTGCCAAAAAAGCAATGCAGTGTTTTATTTTTTATAAAGGGTGTGTACATGCCATTTTTAGGGTGCTGTATTTGAAATGTGGATACAGTGCAGTATGTTGTATGCGGTCTTGTGTTGATTGTAAGTAAAAACAAATCCAACGGGAAGTCTTTTGTTTAAGATGAGCAGGAGAGCAAGGCCACATCCTCTTCATCAGCAGCCAGGGTCACTTTGTTTGTATGTTTCAGGATGGGAGTCCTCCCACTGATATGACGGAGTACTTTGCCTCTGAGGAGAACCTGCTGACACATCAGGAAAAGACCAAGAGGTCTTTTTTTGGAACTTGTAAATTCCAACATTCCTGTACAGATGGCCTGCAGATATGCACACATGCAGATGATGTTAACAATATTGTTACTCTGCTTTGCCTTCTCTCATCCTGCTTTATCCTTTTTTTTTGCCGGTCCACCAGGTTTGAGCTGGCCTACACACATACAATGTACTACCTTGCTCAAGTCTATAAAAATCTTGGTGAGTCATGTCTTGTTTAGGTAAAATAAATAGACTGTAATTTATTTATAATAGAAGTTATAGCATAAGCCATACATCATTTTTAAAATCATTTTTAAAATCATACATAAAACTCTACAATGTGTCACTTTAAATCAATAAATGTCCACTTCCATTGAAGTTACACAATGTTCTCTATTTTCTATTGATATAATACAGCTGAATGTTATGTTTTTAAGTTGATAGATGTAATTTCTAGGGTGTTTTGTCTTTCAGGTGAAACTGAGCGTGCTGCCACCTACTGTCACAGCACCCTGCAGAGACAGTTGCAGTTAAATCAGTTCAGTCCAATGGAGTGGGCTCTGAATGCAGCTACACTGTCACAGTATTATATCACAAAGGTAAAAACCATTTCTGTGTGTTATGACCAAAAATGCTTTCGTCTTGCTTGTTAAACATTTTTACCAAAACCGATTTTTTTTTTGTTTGTTTGTTTTTAAGGGCCGATACATGGAAGGTAGACATTGCCTCTCAGCAGCTACTGTAATATTTGACTTTTCAGGGGAGGTTCCATCTGAGGCTGCAGCGCGGGAGAGTAAGTATCTACCTGAAGTATCTTGCCTTTAATTGTATTCTGTACATGTCAAGATAAGCACAGTGGTCGAGTGGTTAGCGCTGCCGCTTCATCGCTAGAAGGTCCCTGGTTTGATCCTCTTGATACTCTGGTTTCCTCCCACAGTCCAGAGGCATGGAGTTAAAGGGTGACCTGAAGTCAAATCCGTTCCACGTTCCAAACATGCAACATGGCAGAGCCCCTGTACTGGATTACAATAAATTGCCCCTGTGATCATAATGTCATGCCAGATCAGCGTATTTAAACAACATGACAAGGAAAAATAAATTCCAAAAACTGCTCAACAGTGTCAATGAGTTTGAAGTAGACATATAGTAGCATAGCTTTTATTTCTTTGCCACATGGCACACAGTTGGTTCATTAGGACTGCAGACACACACACACACACACACACACACACACACACACACACAAATGTTGGTGTTCACAGATTGTAGATGTTGATCGATGTCTTTTTCTGATTCTGTCTGCTTCAGGTGAGACAGAGAGTGAGCGTAGGGAACAACTGAGACAGAAGAGAGCAGAAATTGCAAGATGTTGGATCAAATACTGTCTCAACCTCCTGCAAGATGCTAAGAAGCAGCTAGAGGTAGTGGATGGTTGTGCGTGTCTGTGGCATGTCTTTTAAATCTGATGTCTGAATGAACTGGAAAAAGTCCAGCTTGTTCAGATATTATCACGTAATTCATCTATTTGGTTCTTGCCAAACCTTGATGCGCATGTTTGCTCTTTGGAGTATCTGTAAATCTTTGTGTTTACCCAGATACATTTCTGTTTGCTTGTGTGTATTCGAGCTTAGATTTACATAACTGTTTTGGGTGCGTCTTACATTGTGCGGCCGCATCTTGTTTGTGACCAGGACAACATCGGGGAGCTAGATACTTATCGTCAGGAAGAGCTGAAGAGAGCAAGAAGACATGATGAGGAGGAGGAAGAGAAAGGCAGAAAGAGTGCTCTGCTGTTTGGCTCTGAGGACACCTTTGACTCCATTGCTAGTGTGGAAGAGAAGGTCAAAATGCTTTATTTTCTTCACTGCTCATTGAACGACAGGTAGAAGTCGTGATTTTGATGTAATATGTAGTATTGAACTCTGCTTTGTATTTTGTAGGTCCCATGTTTGTTGCCATTGGATTTCACTGAGGCAAGAGCAGTGTTTCTAGTGGGACAGAATTATGTCACACAGGTATACACGACACGACACGTGTACACACACACACACACACACACACACACACACACACACACACTCTCAGTCGTCATTGCTTATGTGGCCTGCGTCTTATTCATTCTCCCTTGTAGGCAAAGGAATTCTTTGAGATGGATGGATATGTGACAGATCACATAGAAATTTTGCAGGATCACAGTGCTTTGTTCAGGGCCCTGGCTTTTTTTGAAGAGGACCTGGAGCGACGTTGCAAAATGCACAAACGAAGAGTTGACATGCTGGAGCCAATCTGCAATGGTAATGACCTAACTTTGTTCTTGAGTCTGTGAATATTTACATAAGCTTGATGGAAGTATAAAAAGGTGTATTTAAGGTGACGCAGTAATGAAATCGATATTGCCTTATTTTGCTCTTTGCCACTCTACAGATTTGAATTCCCAGTACTACCTACTGATCCGCAGACAGCTGATGTTTGAATTGGCTGAGACCTACAGTGAAATGATGGACCTGAAACTGACCTTGGCAAACAGACAAGCAGACTCAGAGACACTAGACAACCACACCATCAAGAAATTCAACCATCTCTGCTCGGCCTCTGCCAAGTAAGTCTTCTCGTGTGTGGAGTACCCGTGTGTCGTGATGTGTCTACACTACTGTTCAGTGTTTCTTAGTAATGTTGTGCTCTCCAGGTACTTCCAGAAGTTCCTAGACTCCCTGTGTTCTCCCGAGGGGAAGTTCCCCGAGCATCTGGAGGACGAAGTGCTCAGACCAGCTCTGGTGGCCCGCTTCAGGGTGGCTCGACTACTGAGCCGGCTCATCAGCTCTTTACCTTCTGCCAAGCTGGAAAACCTCACCAAATCTCTGGAAAACTACAAGTATGAAAATATACATCCAAAGTAAAAGTACTATTTAGAATGATAGTATACAGTAGATTGACGTTAAAAGAAAAGCGTGAGGGAATAGAAAAAAAGATGTAATTGTTTGCTACTTTTTTCCCATTAAATAATACATTGTACTCCACTGCATTTCAGAGGGAAACTGCTGTTATATCTGATCGTTATACCTGCTTTTAACTTTGTAGATTGAGATTATTAATACAAAATATAATAACCTATAATAATGACATGTTCCTATAGGTTAAGATAAGATTGAGGGCTGTGTGATGTGACATTAGAAAACCGTCTGTCGTTTCATACTATCTATATTGTTGCGTCTCCAATCGCACTCTTTTCGACGGTATGATGCGTGTTTGGTCCACGCGGTGTGAGCGCCGCAGAGTACCGACCTAAACGTACACTAAGGACACTGAAGTTGACGCAGAATGGAGAACTCGAGAACACGAGGTGGGTGTAAGCGACAGTAAGCCAAGCTCGGGACCGGCACCAAGGTGGCCCTTGGTCCTTCTGCATCCCAACCCAATGCTCTGCCACTGATCCACCAGGCCCTCCAATCTATTTTCATGTAGTTTGCAGAAAATATGCTTTATGATAATATATATTATTATCAGGATCATATCTCACTGCCCTATTACGTTTCCTGAAAAGATTTTTTTTTACTTTTGCAGGAGTTGTGTACAGGGGTATTTCTGCTTCTTTTACTTGTGAGATCTGAGGACTTCGTCAACCACTGATAAGTTTTACTCTCCACATCTTGTCTAGGTACGTGGTGGAGTATTGTGAGAGCCACCCTGCGGCAGCGGCCACTGTGGAGACGGAGCTGGAGCTGAGTAAGGAGATGGTCGGCCTGCTCCCTCTGAAAATCAACCGCCTTAAAGCCCGGATGGCTGCAAACAACTGACGGACGCCACTGTTTACTAAACGAATTGCTAAAAGCGTTAAATTCATCTCGATGGTCTGGTTAGTCCAAATGTACACATTATGATCAAGAAATTAGACAGCTGACTTTGTTTGTACTGGCGATTGCCTCCTTTTTGTGCAGTGAGCATGCTGCTTTCAGAAGACCTTTTGAACATACTTCACAATGTACATATGTGCTCTTCCCCGTGTAGTAAAACTTTACACTGTAGCTTTTTTGTCACTAATTGCCTTTGCAGAACAAAAATGGTTCCACTAAGTGGCCTCTTAACATCATTAAGGCAGACACTTTACTACTGAGGTGTCCTCTGTAACTGCTTTCGTTTATGATAGGTTTTTTTATTAATCATATTGGTTTTCATTTATTGTGGCTTTATTTTCTGTAAAGCTCTCCAGCACATTACATCTTTCTTCAGCTTCTGTATGTGTCTGATGGTAACACAAATGTTTAGGCCTATTGTAACCAGGTTTATTTTAGGTACACTAGTAACAATGGACAGCTAGAAGCACAGGCAATGGGTCTGATCCACTTGGCACCACTGACAAGTTGTTTTCTTTAAAAGATGAAGTGACCTGAAGCCATGATGCATGATGCCAGCTTTATCTAATTGAAACGGTGTGTTTTCCTTCTGCCTCTGAGGCATAACAGTGTCATTCTTTTTTGTACAGCAGATATTGTATGTAATGATTATAAAGTGTCTAAAACTGTGTTTATTAAAGGCAAAACTATTATGTCCCATTAAGTTTATGTTGTTCTCCAGTGTATTTAAACTAACCTTATAAACACGTTGGGACTTCCTGAGACTTTGTGTGTGTGTGTGTGTGTGTGTTCCAAAAAGCTGTTAAGGTGACTGCTCACTGTCTCAACCAACACCTTATTTAGACATTTCCAACGCTCAGAGTTGATCAAAACTGTCTGTTCCACACCACTTATCTTTTGGCTTGTTACAGAGCTAAACTCAGTTCTATTTATTTGTGGACTCCTCATACGTCGGTAACAATTGCAATACATTCTTCCGTGAGAACTTGGCCAATGCCTCTTGGTGGAAAACCCGCTCCTACACATAATAAACACTGATTCGTGTAGGCCGACCTGCTGAAACATAAACAGTTTCCGTTGTTGAAGCTACGGAGAAATAAGCCATTTCCAAGCAAGAAAGTTGAGGTTTTTATGTAAAATGTTAAGCAAATCATGTCATTGTTTTAATTGACGTTTTATGTAAACATCTTAACTCAACAGAAAACATTAAATTAAAGAAACTTTTTTTTTTTTGCTTTTTCAGATTCTGTCTGTCTCAACCCTTAGAACGACAACCTGATTACATAGGCGTTACATTAGGAACAGAGTAACAGACCATGTTAAATGATAAAAAAATGCTTCCTTTAGCACTTGTTTGCAGAAACATCTCTTTTCCCATGAACTTGTAATCGTCATTTCTGACTTATGTCTACAGGAACAAACTCAGTACACAGGAATGAGGAGGTGTCAACTGCAGTTTGCTGCGTAAGTTATTTTTCTGCGCGCTGACAAAATTTCTTGAAGAAAAATGATGACATGTAATTGTGACTACAAGACACTGCTCCATTTCTGCCTCACAACCATTTATGGGGCTCTTGACAAGTTTTTTGTCACTTTGCCACAACTGGTGAAGTAAGTCGTTGGCTGGTGTTTGTATACGTGTTAACAACGTGTGTGCGTGTGTGTGTTTTTGTGAGTGTGAAAATAGTGCTGTCTCTGCTGCCATAAATTCTGGTTTCTCAGACAATAGCTTTGAATTCCACAAAACGTTACAAAAGTGGGAATAGAAACTGAGCTGACTGTAAAACCCAACTGTTTGTATACCACACTGGCTGCTGCAGGCGAATGTATGTAACCTATCAGATATTCTCATGTATAAAGTAGCTTTTTAAATTGACTACTATGAATAATGGAAGAGGAGTGTCAACTGGAGACATGCTGTCTCTGCAATGATTTGTGTAAGTGATCATATTGTATGTGCCTCATAAATGTCACTTATAGTGTGTGTGTGTGTGTGGTTGTGCACAAAGACAGGGTTGGACAGGCTAGCATGTCATTTCCTGAAGGAAAATGATAGCAACTGATGTTACCAACTTCCTGCAGCATCGTACTGATGTGCCAGCTGAAACAAACTGTTCCTTCGCTCTCTCTCTGTCTCCTTTTGTCTGACGTAGTCGAAAAACAGGCGCCGACGAGCAGAAAGACGAATGCAACAGCAGTAGTAAAATGAGAACAAATATTTGACAGAGCGCCTAAAGTAGCACAGTATAAAAACAGGTCAACCAAGCAGTGTGAACAACAAATTGCGGTTTATGGTTTTAGGATGGTCTTTTTCTGGAGCTCTCTGACACACTGACCTGTGTGTGTTTATGTGTGCAGCTCATTTTGGTTTTACACAACCCTCACAAGGAAAGAAAATACATGTGTAGTGGCATTACAGGACTAACAATGAAGACAACCCTAAACTTTTACGATTTTTAATGTGACTTACATTTCTGTTCCATAAAGAGTAGCTGGGGTTGCGTATTGTAACTACGCCCTTTGACAAATATTGAAAGGTGCAGCAACATGGTGTGACATGCAATTAAACCTCACACAAATGTGACACAAAGCCACAGATGTTATCATCCGAGTTCCTTCCCTCACTGGCTCAAGTGATGAAACCAACACTCATCTAAAATAAGATAAAACTCATTTACGCTGCAGCTGCAGTAATACAAATGCATGCTGTGCAGGCAATGACTTCATGTTACGTTTAAAACCAGGCCTTAGGTTGGGTTTGCATTTAAAAATAACTAACCCAGTGTATGTGCGTTTAAATCACAATCACATAAAACACTGGTGGATTCATTTCTGTCCACCTGTAATCAACAGAATGGACCCAAATATGCCCGGATGCCTCCATTTCTTTCCTCCGTCCCTTCCACATTTTAGGTTTTAACTGACTGCAAAGATCAAACATCAAGTGCTTCATATATTTTGGTTGCACAGAACAGAATTTGGCTAATAATTGGGTCTGGGTTAAGATAAAGGGGCTAGAAAATGCATTTTGTCAACAGGTGTTTTCACAAACGTGTGTGTGTGTGGGGGCTTGTGTTATACATGTTGTGGGTACATAAGTCATTGAATTCTAGAGGGAAGATGAAGGGATAAGGTTAGGCTTAGGTTTGTATAAGGGTTGGTGTAAGGCAAGCGAAGATTATGGTCAGGGAAAGTCTCCCGAAAATCAGTGTATGTCCATAAAATGTCCTCTGAAGTGACAGAAACATGACTACGTGTGCGTGTACACACTTGCACTGGGGTCGTAAATGGTGTCAGCGGTAACTTTTATTCATTTATTTCTTAAATGGTCAGTGCACTCAAGTCAGTGTGTAGACCAAATATAAATAAAACACCCACTGCTTTTTATTTTTTCGTGCGAGACATTTTGGGATAAAAAGTTCAGGAAAACTAGTTTAACCAAATATAATACTCAATTTCCTTACGCTTTTAATTTTAAGTTTTCAGGTAATGAAGAGACCATAAGACATGACGGACTCATCTGAAGAGCTTTTTTTTTACTGTAGTTGTGAACTTAAGGTTTGTAAAAGTTTGGTAACTGAAGGATAACATATCTTTGATTTGATACTTAATATACAGTACACAATACAGTGTTTTTATATAGATGGTAACACTGAGGGGGCAATTAACCCTCTGTTTGGACTCTGTTTTGGTTATTTATTGCAGAAAGACAGCTGTACATATCTCATGACATGCCACAGCCCGTGGTTTATTCAGGTCACAAGATAATCAAGAATACTGTTCACTACTGAGAAAATCCCCAAAACCTACTGCGATGGATGTATGAAGGCATGCGAGTTCTAAATGAACAGACATATCCATTTTGTTTTACTTGCTAGAAACTGTTCTGAGAGACTGTGGCAAACTACTTGAACTTCACCCTGAAGACTTGCTCTTTTTATTAAAACTGTCATCATGCATTCATTGTTACATTTCTGTGAAATCACATGAACATGTCATCATATCGTTGCAACATGAAAGAAAACCACCCTTTTTGTCATATAGTTTCCTGTTTTACGTCCTAACTGCCAAGGAGTGACATCAGTGATTGCGAGCGGAGTAAGTACACACCCAGACACAGCAGCAGACTGGTTCGATGCTAAACATTTTGAATGTGGTATAATAAGTAGCGCCAATGGATCAAAATAGCTAAAAACTCAAACACAACAGTAAAGTTCATTTAACTCCATCTATCCACCCACCGAGGTGGCAGCATATTCACTAAGGCTTTCCAGAGCTGGTCCACTGGTCCACAACCAGCACTGAATCCACATTGTTCCTCCTGGATCAGAGGTTTGACCGTCAGTCAAAGCCTCTTTTTCTCAGGACCTTGGCATAGATTTTCCCCGGAGGCTGAGCAGTGTGATAATCGGAGCACCCCCTGATCCCCTGATCCCCTTTTTTAAATATGGGAACTTATGGGAATGTGGGATCAGAAGCTGTAGTGGAAAGTAACTAAGTACATGTGTTCAAGCTCACTTTTGATGTACATGACTTTACTTGAGTAAAGCCATTCCATTCTTCTACATTTCAGAGGGATAGTTATTGGTTACTTTTTGCCTGGTTACTTTTTAGATGGAGATAAAAATCAGTAGCATTTACTTGGATTTACTTTCAGATGAATAATGCAAACTATCATCAACTAGATGTGGTATTATGGAATAATATATCTGACAGTATATAAAATCCATATCATCCAGCATTTAACACACATACAGTGCAGATTTCAAATGGTCCACAGATACAGATCAAGAGGCTGAAATCTGTAGAAATAATCTGAAAATTAGAAAACAGACATTCAGAGTAATTCATTGCATGTGGGGCCATGGCCCATACAACCTATACCGTCCTTGTCAGCACCAGAAAACAAATGTTCTTGGACAGAAAAGCGAATTTTACTCTAAACCATTCAGGGTTCATGTAATTTTTGCGCTGGTCTCATTTTGTGTTTATCCCTGTGAAAGTTAAAAGAAAGTGAGTAAAACCCACAGCTAAAAGCAAGTGAAGGGATGATCCATCTCTCCCCCACTCCCTTTCTGTTTCTGTATAAACTAAAGGGCTTGTGAGAAACTCAATTGAATTAAAGTGAGTTCATCTAAAAGCAGAAGCTTTTCGAAGATACTATCTTCTTCTTATCTCAATACGAGATGAACCAGCAGTCAATTAAAACAAAAATCGCTTCCTCTCGTCTTTATAATCAGAACTACAGATTGAATCTTGGCTGCTACGTTCTGGTATTTCCTCAGCCCAAGTGGGTAGTTGCGCAAAACACCGACCTGATATCTGATATTTGAGGCAGCTAATGCAAAAGTTTCCACTGAGGATGTTCAGCACTTTGTGCAGCACAAGTCTTCAGGAAACTGTGACGCACTTAGAGGGCCGAGCTCCTGCAGAGGGAGTTTGACTTTGTGTGTGTGTGTGTCTGTGAGCCAGTTTGCACTTATTCTTCAGCAGGCAAAGAAGCTTCACATTAGAAGGGAGTGACCTTATATTTTCTTTTTACTCTGTTGAAGAAAGACACTTTTAAGGATGAAAGTGATACTTTTGCTTGTTGTGTCCTGCTTTGCCCTACATAACGGAAATGGTAAGTGGACAATTTATTATAAAATCTACCTTTTGACAACTGTTGGGGTCACATTAGATGTGAGTGGACATTACTTAGACTTTATTTAGAGAGGAAGTGGGTGTAATTATTTCCCAGACTTAATAATTTTCAGATTGACAAACTAAACTAGAAACTCTGCCTCTTTCTTGGTATTTGATTATGCGTGTAGGCGTCCGGTGCTTACCGTAACTAACTGTCTGTTATGACTCATTTGTTAAACATGTTATGCTGACGGCACAGATCTCCATCTTTTTCTCCACCTGATCAGCAGAACACACGAATCGATCACCTTTATAAAATCGGAAATCTGAAACTAACACTGCAGGGTGGGAAAGAGTTGGGGAATTTCTGTTTCTGTGTGAGTTTCCCTGTGGCCTATTGAAACGTGAATACATCAAAGAGTTTTTTTTTTACTCTAACCATGACACGGTGTCCTTTCGTTAATGGGAGGACGACTGGATGGGGAAAGCCCTCAAAACAAAGACTGTGAATGGTTTATTTGTTTCTTCACATCACTGAAAAGGTTTCAGGAGGTTAATGCATAATTTGGAAGACATTAAAGCAGTTTAGTGCACAGTGGTGCACCTGTTCTTTTGTCTTAGTTAGATTGAACCAATTACTGGACAAATTAATGTGTAAATTAAAACATTGGACACAGTATTGAAGACTATATTCTTCTATTCTTTCATAGAATTTACTCACTTTATATCCTTTTTCCGTCATGTTGAGATGTTTTTTTGATGGCAGCTCAACATCTGGCCCAGCGGCAGATGAAAATTGGGCTTCACAAACACTTTACAAACATATGATTAATATGAACATAGAAACTGAAAAATAAGCAGAAATACTATAAATGTAATAGTAAAATTATGTTTTGCTGTATTGTATTGTAGCGGCTATAAGCTCTACAGGCGCTGAATGGTCAACAGTCAACAGATTCATGTCAGAAAGTATCAGCCCTTCAACATATACACTCTCAATTTTTACCAGCACATATGATTCTTCACACTACCTTTCACAGGAAGTAGCTCCTCTTAATCACCGAAATTTCCAGCTGTCACAAACTATAATGGCCATCATGATGGATGTGTGAAGCATAAACATCCCACACAAACTTTCCCTGACAGCAGCGACAAAAATACACTTTTCAAACACTTTGTTGGTGTAGGAACTTTCCAAGGAGCAATATAATGTGCTTTAAACTCAGACCCCAACAGTGAGGACAAAACTGGGTATAGAGAACTTGGCAGAGCACTTGCGCAAATTTTGCTCACTGCAGCTTTCACAACAGCGTCGCTCATCGAGCAGTCAAAATCTCACAGTGAATAACTTTAATTATGTTTAAAATCCGTTTTGCTACGAGTAGAGGGATTAATGCTTATTTGCTGCATTAAACCCCTGAGAGTCAGATCGTTTTCTGGAAATTACCTGTTTGGAATCAGATAAGCTCAGTGTTTAGATAAAGCAGTTGTGGTGTTACTTCCTATTCTCGAATAAACCAATCTGACAACCATTGGCCAAACTGTTACTTTACCCTGTTGCAGAATCATGTTGTAACGTCCTGAAATACTCAAAACATGTAAAAACTTCTTGTCACACTGAAGGGATCCAGATGAGCAACCGGCTGTTGCTCAAGAATACTCCAGAGGAAAGTTTTTTTTCGAATGCCGCACGAAGAAACAAGCATAACTGACACTGTTTCTGTCCACAGGAGCACCTACTACTGCTGTGTACAAGTTTGTGGCATGTAACCCTAAGGATGGCCAGGCCAACTGTGTGACTTATCAAAGTGCAGAGATGGAGTGGACTCCAGACCTTCCAGCCAAACTGCCGGCTTCTGCTGCACGGCATCTGTAAGTATTCATGTGCTGTTTATTCAAAGCTGAGGAGTCTCATCAGTCCTAAAATGACCCCCCCCCCCCCCCCCCCCCGAAAAAAAGCCATATCCCTGTTGTTGAGTAAATGCCGTCCACAAATTTAGAAATGCTGATTCTGCTTTGGATCTGTTACCTTGGTTAACACAACCCCAGCGACCCAGCCTCCACCTCTCTGCGTATTCAAGTTGTGTGTGTTTGTGAGAAAAGATGTAAGTGTGAGGTAGGTGGCCAAGAAAAGCCAAAATAGAAGACAACGTGGAGGGATAAATAAAGACAGAGGGCAGGGAGGTTGGAGCTGGAAGAAGTGAGACCTGAAGAGTTCATGGCCTGTTTCACATGGTCACAGAGCACAGATGTAGGAGTATATAGATCTTTAGCAGCAGCTGTTGGTGGAGAGAGAGAGAGAGAGAGAGAGAGAGACACATATCTAATGTTGATGTGGGTTCAAATGGGTTTCATGACTTTCCTCCATGTCTTTCTCTCCCTTTCTGTTGTTTTTCCACTCTACGCCTTTTTTGTTGTGTTGGCTCAGGGCTGCATGTAATAAAGGCAACTACATCCTGGTCTTAATGAAACCAGGCTTGTTCAAAAACACCCTGTGCCATCAAATAGATTCACACTAATGTTGTGAAACACATTTTTTTAATAATGGTTGCGAATGAGAATGAGAGAGAATTCCATTCCTCTCCTCCTTAGTCTTCTGGAATGAAAAGTTCACAAGTTTTTCTTCCTCTATGAGTAAATCCTTCATGGGTTTTATTGTTGCAAAAACCAAACGTTAATGTACCTTTACTGAGCAGGGCACAGACCTTCCCTTGTTTGAGTGTAAAAGCACTTTAGAGTATGCTTTTTTGCTTTTTTGCTTTTTACTTATACTCTTGGTTCATATTGTTCCATTTCCTTTGACTTGGTTCAACTTCAAAACTGTGACCTCGTGGAACTAATGAGCAAGTAAAGAACGGCGTGTGTGTGTTGAGCACATATGGTAAAATAATATACAGTGTCCTTAAAGGACAGGTTTACCAAGACGTTTTGCCTGCTGTGACCATTCCTCCTGTTCACAGTGGCCATTTCAAGATCATTTCCTGACACTATTGCTATAGAAACAATGGGGGAGCTAAGTCCAAAGTGCTTGTTCTGTGCAAGAAAGTATTTAATACTCCTGCACTTAAATTGACTGACTAATTTCTAGCACTTACAGTTTATACATTACCCGTGTATAGAGCGTAATCATAGTCCAGTAGGAACATCTACGTAAACGGCACAGAATCTGTCAAGTACAATCACTTCGGTGTTTGTGATTCAGTTATAATTCAGAATTAACACCTTCACTCATCTTGAACTTGCTTTTTTGGGGGGTTTAGCTTGAGTATTACATGTAAATGGAAGCCATTAAACTTCCCTTTGACTGCCTACAATTAAAACATCTCTACTTCTAGCTGAAAAAGGCCTCAAAAATGACATCACTTGGAGGAACCTCTGGTTCATATTATGTTATCACATAATATGACACATTGCAGTTTGTAATCACAGTCAGCCTGCTTTGCCAGAGTTCCCACAGATGACATCTGAACTCCTAATGATGAAAATAACCCTCCTGGTGATGTCATCTGGAGAAGTAGAGAAATATTTTGTTTAAGGAAAGTTTAAAAGCATTAATGCACATTAACACCGGAAACTAAAGCCATAGAGAGCAAGTTGAAAATGAGTGAAGTTGCCCTTTAAGCTTATATTTATGCCACCAATGGACTGAAATTAGTTTAGACTATTCTTTGTAAAGCTGTAAAAAAATGATGGTGTGTAAAGCAAAGGTTTGCTGCAATTCTATCGGTGGAGAGCGTTCTTGCCAATTAAGTGGATTGTCCAAGGTTGAAAACTTTTTAGTACAAAGTTCCCTCTTTGTGCTTGTAATTAGTTACTAAACATGTGACTACTATCTGAATCGTTACATCGTGTTTTGAAAAACCTGTTTTTTCCGCTGTTAGTTTTACTGAAGGAATCTTTTAGAGGCATCTCTTAAAGACCTGTATTATCATGAATATCTGCAGCGAGTAGAACCTCGCTCAGTGCTCATACACTTACCCGAATGTAGTTTAAAAGCAAAATTGTGCAACAGTCTCAAATTGTGGACTGGTGTGAAGGCTGAGAAAGTGTATATCACAATCTTTGGTCTTAGCCCTCAGTTTCCTCTTTTAAAGACAGTAAATGTTTTACATTTTAACACCACAAATCATATTTTACCCAGCTTCAGATCAGCTATAGTACTGTCAAAATCATATTGTATGGATCACCATAAAGGCTCCATGTGAATGACCAGCTCCCTGTTTTTAAACCAGTGTTGTATTAAAACTCTGCATTCCAAAATCTTAAAACACATCTTCATATCACACATCACATCATCTGAAGCAAACGTTTTGGATCAGATACGCCACATATGATAACGATTCCACTTAACTGATATTAATGATTACATCTCATCTGGTAAAAAAACAAATCCTCCTGAAAATGACCTCACATGCTTGTGACACTGACATACATGAGCAGGTGTAGTGAATGAAGGTTGGAAAAAAAGATCATTCTCATAAAATGTGGTTGTGAGTCACTGTCTCATTTACTACAGCCTCCTACATTAGTTTTAGCCTGATTCAGAGCACTGGGACCTGAGCAGCAGCAGCAACAGCAGAAGCAGCACCATCCCTCACTGCTGCAGCTCACACTGAACAGGAAGCCTGAGGGAAGTGCTGAGAGGAAGTGGGCTGTCACGTCTAGTGGGCTGCTCTTTCTAGTCTATTGTTTCTGTTATGAGCCCATTTTGTCTAATAGTAATGCTTCAGAAGTACCAGAATACAGGTAACAGGGAAACAATACCTGCGGATGCTGGAAACTGTCATTTGATTTATTTATTTCAGCAACCCTTTAAAGACTCAGGTCAAATCTCCGTGAGCCAATAACAGACTGTAGTTGTAATACAGTGCTAATAGGAGAGTCTAACCATGCAAGGCACACCCACACATCCTCGAATCACATCTAACCAGGAACAATAAGTGGAAGCATCTGTAGGAGAATAAGGAATGTGCAGGGCCTCTAAGCCTCTAACATCATCTGCACAATTTCTGCACGCTGTATATCCTGCCACCTCCACCAGCTTAAGCTAAAGGTTCGAAAGTAAAACCAAAAGGTCAAAACAGTGAATATGCTTGGTCCTTTGAAGCAACATACCACATCAGTAATATCGTTACACACCAATTTAAGGACACATATAAGAAACTACTGAACTTATGAATGTGAGCACAATGAAAACATAAAGAAAGCCTAGAAGATACATGATAATTCTGGCATTAAAATAATGGAAAACATGTGCATAATTGCCACTAAACCTCCCTTTGACGCCCCTATATTAAAACATATCTCTGCTTCTAGCCGAAAAGTACCTCCAGATGACATCACTTGGAGGGACCTTCACTTCAGATTATGTCATCTTGCTGCTCGCACTACGAAGTTTGCATTCATGGTCCACGTCCTCTTTCAGTACAGCAGAGAAATATTTAAATATAGGGCAGTCAGAGGGATGTTTGAAAGCATTAAAAAGTTGTGTGGTGGGAATCTTTGTGTCTGAAATTTGTGCAGCATGTGATGTTGTACCGCTCGGTTCTCATTTGGTATGCAGTGAAGCATCACTGACAATAAGATAACCTGAGCATAAGTGTTTTGTTTTTTTTATCTGAAGTGATGATCCCAAGCAGTCCACAAAGCTTGTTTTTCAGTATCTGATTATCTGTGTTTGCAGAGAGGCAACACCTGTGGAGGACGAGCATCCAGATAAGGAAGGGAACGATGAGAGAGACACGACAGAGCCGGAGCAACCGATTAGCAGTGATCAAGGGGAGTCCCCATCTGATGAAGGTTCTGGTGCTGAAATTTATGATTGGTACAATGGAGACCAGAGTTATTCTAAGAATGGAATGGAGACAGGCTCCGGGATGGACATGGACCTAAACAAGAGTAATTTTAGCTTTTCATTTTCCTCTTCTTCTACTGTATGTGCATCCCCTGTTTCTTCTGCTCCATGTTGTCTGATCTGACCATGTTTTTTCTGTTAACAGGTGAGGATATGAGTGAGAAGAGCCATGCATTCCGCAGGTCTCTGCGCGAGGAGGAAAAACCAGTAGAGCAGGCGCTGAAAGACGAGCACCTGCTGTTTTAGACTATACTTCCACCCTTTCACACACACACACATGAAGCTAGCATCTCCAGCATTTCTAACCTATTTAAAGAGTAAAAGTGATATTGCACCACCACCTGGTGGTTGGACAAACTTGGTAGTTCAGAGACTGCCGGGCCAAGTATATATTCAATATAGTTGAGGTTATTAATGAGATTTGTTCACTTCAGGGGCCAAAGAACAAGTGTAAATATTGTAAAAGATTGGACTGCATAAATGAGACACATTTTAATTCAGTTTTAGTTGGCAGTGCGCTATATTCTTGCTTTCTTGTGTAAAACACGTGTAAGTGGGAAAATGCTTATTAATATAAATTGTGAAATACGCTTTCAAATAAATGTGATATCAGTGCAATAAGATGACGCCTTTTTCTATGCATTTTTCACTCTGTAATGCTGTGGGTTAGGTGGTTCCAACTATTTTTTGGGAGCTATGAGGCCTGTGTTCCTTTAAGACACACAAAAAAATGATTTATTTATGTTATTTGGTCCATTTTGTCTTTACACTTTACACATAGTCAGGTGGGTTATGCAGCCCATCTTGGGAACTTCTGGTCTGAAAAGTTAAACTAGAGAGTCTTGCACCTCCCTGAGGAATGGATTCACAGCTGGAATTATTAAAAATATGTATTTTGCAAATGCATGTAACACAATGTGCATTGTCTTATTTGCATTTGAAATACTTCAATAAATAAAGGATTTTTAAAATTATCCGATAGTGTTTCAGTGTCTTTTATCTAGCTTTGTTATTGTTCAGTTATTTGTTCAGTTAAGAGATTCAGTTTTCCACTTGCTTCATGAGACAGCTGTGAATCTTTTAGTTGGAGAAACTTAGATAACAGATCTGTCATATTTATGAAAGAAAAACTTAGTTTTACTCCTTTGATATTACAAAATAAGGGGATACTAACCTTTGCATAGATAGGAGGGAAATTTATCAGCAGAGAGTTTAACAGTTTATCCACCAGAGAGCGCTGATAAGCTTCATTTTTAAATGTGAGTCCTTCCACCCAGTACAAATGTTTCCATAACAACATTTGAGGCCTTTTCTCCCTTCAGAAATTTATGTAAAATAAAAGAATATCTCCCAATATTTCTGCCACATGATATCAAAGACAAAGGTCTGCTTGTGTGACCGTGAGAGCTGCTAGGATACACAGTGTTGCCTCTTCATTCTAACAGAAGACAGAAGAAGCTGAATCTGTCCAGCGTGCGATATATGGGAACTTAAAAAAGGTGTACAATTTTTTTGTCATGCTGGGAACTTATACTTTGTTTAATGATATGAAACATACAGTAATGTTCAAAAGTTAGTACCACCTCTTTTAATTCTATGTTTTGGTTTTTTTGTGTAAAAAGAAAAAAGAAAAAGGAAACATGTCATTGTAGCAGGTTTTAGTATTTGGCAAACACAACCTCAAATGAACAAAAACAACTTTTTTCATTGTGCCATTATGTATTTAATAAAAATTAAGCCAAAAAGAAAAATGTGTAAGTATCGCTTCAATTCTTTCATTTTTTTTTTCTCGGCATTGGCTTTGCACAGCTCTCCTAAAGTTCCGCCACAGCATTGTATTGGGTTGAGGTCTGAACAGTGACTAGGCCAATCCAGGGCCTCATATTTGCTTCTAGACTACTCCAGTATAGAGACCAGTTCCTATCAGCAAACTGTCTAAACACCTGCTTTTATAGAAGTCTGATGCTGATGATCATTTGATCCCAGGCTGATGATCAGCAGCACCTGGCTGCAAGTTCCCCTCTTAATTCCTATGGAAACAGTAAAGCCCTGCTTAGTATTGCCTACGTTTTGGCTTCATTTTTAATAAAATATCAATAGCATCATGAAAAAAAAGTGTATATTGTTGTTATCCGAGGTTGTAGTGACCTAAGACCCACTACTATCTTAGTAAAAAAAAAAAACCAAAAACCCATAGAATGAAAAGAAGGGGTGCTAACCTAAGTGAAAATAATAGACAGTTGCTGTTTAAAAAAGAAACCCTGAAATTGTCCTTCATACTTAGAAGCTCAGCCAAATGCATTTCTCCTATGTCTATTTGAATTGCTAACTTTATGTGAACGCAACGTTACTGTGCGGTTAGTATTTAATGTAAAGGCGTCTTATCAACATTACACTAAAATAAATTCTGCCCTTTGTGGTGTTGCCTCCTCTGGTAGATCCTGAACCACTGCAAAACACAAACTTGTGACTGACCCACGAGCGGATTTTTCGACGCGCCCGCCCCCGCCACACATGACCCGGGTCACATGACGGCGAGCGTTCGCTACTACCTCCTGGTTCAAGACGGACTGGCTACACGGAGCGAGGCTAGCTGTTAGCTTCTACTGACGGCCGAGATGGTGAGTGTCCAAATAAGGAAATGCAATTCGGACTAGAGTGAAATGAGCTGGGGCGTTTATTCATATATAGACTCAACGTTCACGTGGACTCACAGTTTTGATTGACAACGGTTATTTAATATTTAATCAAGGTTAAACCTGACAGGAAAGCTAGCTGGGTTGCTATTGGCATTAGCATCCGCGACGTTATGAGGCCGACGCTCCTTTCCCAGGGATGTTCTGACTAACAAGCGGCTCAGCTCAGCTCAGCTGCCGCGGTTATGCTTCACGGTGACACCAATACTGGTGTTAATGAGCTAATAATTAAAGCAGTTACAGCCTGTTAACGTGAACAACATTTAAAGCTTGTGCATGTGTTCAACTGAATGTTACAGTCAACGCTAGCTAACGAAGCTAAACTGTTTTTAAAAAATGAACCATGTGGTGGTTGTTGCTTAAATTGGTAAAAAAAAAAAAAAACCTGAATTGCCTGTTGATGTCTGTGTTTGTACCACATTAGTTTGATTCAGGTGTTTTCTCCCAAAAGCGCCCTATATTTTAGATGCATCATCTCATGGGACAAGTTGAACTGAAATGTCCCACTTGTGTCCAGCCTGTGATTGGTGTCTCTTGACATCTTGATAATTGGGCTAGTTCCTCCAGATTCGCAGCTCCTGCATGTTGCAGCTTGTATGTGTCACTGCGTGCCAGCCCAGAGGAACATAATGTGGCTGTGCAGATGCCAGGAGTGATTGAGTTAGGGTGGAAGTAACAGATGCTATCAAGGGGAATGGGACTAGTGCATTCAGCTTTGTCTGTTTTTTTATGATCTACCACTAATGTCTGCTCGAATGACTGGAACGGAAACATTTCTTCTCGTGGCACTTCCAATGTCATCCCCCTGATTGGCTGTTTGCCGGCTTTGTACCTCACTTCGAAGTCACTTTAGATAAAAGCGACAAATGAGTGATTGTGAATGTTGTTTTTAACTGAGAATCCGCCTCAACAGCCTGTTGATCATAGATTTTCTAGTCACGTCTTTGAATTGGCCTGGTCTTTGTTGTTTCCTGTTTTAAGTGAGTAATCTGTCCCATGTTTTGAATTGCAGCTGTCATTGCACTTCATGCTTTCAAGGAAGAATATAGCAAGGAAGCTTTTTTTCTGTGCATCCTAACTTTTCTGAAGTTACTAGGCATTAAGTCAAGTTATTAATGCATGTCATACCTCCTCCCTTTCATGTTTACTGTCCCCCTGGTAAATAGAAAATTCAGTCAAGGTAAACTATACTCTAAAACAAATCTCAAAGTTACACCCCATCTATACTCTGGATCAGACTTTTGCACATATTAAATATTATATGTGTAAGAGGGTGTTTTTATGATGTCTTTTTTTTTTTTTAAAGAGTTTCCTAGGAGGTTTCTTTGGGCCAGTATGTGAGATAGATGTACTGCTGAATGATGCAGAGAACAGAAAGACGGCCGAGTTAAAGACAGAAGATGGGAAAGTGGAGAAACACTACCTGTTCTACGATGGAGAGTCTGTGTCCGGCAAGGTGAACTGTTATTAATGAAAGCAGGCTGTAGAGCTCCACAAGGCTCAATACACACATGTAATCAGATTCTATTTATTAGTCAACAATAGTCACTCAGCAGATAATGGACTTCTCTGCCATGCTCCAGTCTATTTTGGGCTTGTCTCTTTAAATGAGTCCAGTGGGAAATTAAAATAGTTTTGATGTGTGGGCAAACACTGACATAAAGTGGAAAGTCTATATTTAAGAACAACAAATGTGTCAGCTAATATCACTGGCTGACTAGCTTTATTAAGTAATAATGTAGATAATTGTACATTTTCTAATGGCATTTTTCTGACTGTTTTTACAGATGTTAGATCGGCAACATTTAACAAATGTACATTATATAAACGCAATATAAGTAGCTGTGTAATAACAGATGAAAGCTATTGATATTTTGCTTTTATCTCTGTCAAAGTGTAGTTGTAAATTAGTAATATTCTTAAGCTATCACCGTTACGCATGTGTTTTGGCTAATACTTGATCTAATCTCATGTTTTTGTCTCCAGGTTAATCTAAATGTGAAGCAGGGAGGTAAACGACTTGAGCATCAGGGAATCCGCATCGAGTTTGTTGGACAGATAGGTTAGCTTAATTAAAATTGCATTTTTATCTCTTTCTATAACTCCTTTACAAGGTTTATAAATCTATAACTTATTTATAAGAATGATAATCCAACCTCACCATTTTATTGTTTTAATGTACATTGGGCTGGCAAACATTGTCAGCAGTAGGATTTTCTCATGGGGCTGAAAGGTTTAACAGAGCATGTGGTCATCATGTGCAGCCTGCCATAATGGAGCTACACTCTTCTCCAACTGTATTTGCAGTAGGGGTATGGTAAATGAAAGCAGTGTGCTGAAAGTGCACAGAATCAGGATCGCTGTCATCGAAAATATCAAACTGAATATATCATTGAAAGGCATAATTCTCTATTGGCTTTTAGAAACAAATCTTATTTCTCTTTTTCTTGTCAGAAAACAGGTTTGCCAGAGTCAATTTTTAGTTTCTGTATATCGTGCTTATGTATGTACATGCTTATTGTTGTAAGGAGGAACTAGATTAAACGTAAAGGTAAATTTAAAGTCTGTTCATTTTGTTTTATTTTAGAGCTGTTCTCTGATAAGAGCAACACCCATGAGTTTGTGGACTTGGTCAAAGAGTTGGCTCTACCTGGAGAACTTACCCAGAACAGAAGCTATGACTTTGAGTTCATGCAGGTTGAGAAGCCCTACGAGTCCTATATGGGGGCAAATGTCAGACTAAGGTACACTGATTATACAGTAAAATAATACAGAATTAACAACATAAGGCTACTAAATATGAGTAGCAAAAATGTATATATAATTTTTATACATTTCTCTGAGGACTGAGTGTAGCAGCTTCTAGCATCCTGTGTCCTTCTTGCAGGTATTTCCTCAGGGTGACAATAGTTCGTCGTCTGTCTGACTTAGTGAAGGAATATGAGTTAATTGTTCACCAATTAGCCACCTACCCAGACGTCAACAACTCCATCAAGATGGAGGTCGGCATAGAAGACTGTCTTCACATTGAGTTTGAATACAATAAATCCAAGTATGTATCAAGAAAATATTAAAACTCCAAATGAGACCTGCCCTTAAGTCAGTTCAAGCTCTTGATGTGTCTCTTTGTTAGATACCATCTCAAGGATGTGATTGTTGGCAAGATCTACTTCCTGCTGGTCAGGATCAAGATTCAACACATGGAGCTACAGCTCATCAAAAAGGAGATAACTGGCATAGGTATGAACCCAGGATGATTGCATTTAAAATAAAGGAACCTAGATCCAACACCATGACTTTGTGCTAGCCTTATAGTTCACTAGTTTTAAAGTTTCGCTAGTTTTAAAACTGTGGTTGGTTTACTCTTTTGAGACTAATTGGTTCCCAGTAAGCGTAAATAAATCTCCGTGTGCTTTGCTCTACTTCATCGTGTTCTGTCATACTCACTTTATGAAACTGTTGTCCTCCTTTTTAGGCCCCAGTACTACCACTGAGACAGAGACTGTTGCAAAGTATGAGATCATGGATGGAGCTCCAGTTAAAGGAGAATCAATCCCGATCAGACTGTTCCTGGCAGGTAAGAGGTCTTCTTCTCACCAGCTGACATAATGTAATCTTGCATAGTCAGGGAATCAGTTTTCCTCTTAACGTACACTTTATTCAATCACTTTGACTTCACCTTTCTGTTTCATTACAGGATATGACTTAACGCCCACCATGAGGGATGTCAACAAGAAGTTTTCTGTACGCTACTTCCTAAATCTGGTCCTGGTGGATGAAGAGGACAGAAGATACTTTAAACAGCAGGTAACCCACATGCCATGAGATATTAGTTTTAAAAAAGCGTTATTCATATGTGTATACATGAATGTATTTTAGTTTTTGTTGACTTTATGTATGAGTGGCAAATGGCTTGTTTACTGGAGGTGTGTCCCTGCACTCTCTGGTCAACCACCAGCTGTCCCTACTCCTACTGCAGAGCATAGACCAGCCGAGCACTGAGCCTTAATGTACTCAAACACAGCAAAGTAAAACTAAATATGGATTGGACTTGGATTGACTTCATTTTGGTTGATACTGATACTATGAAATATGGCTGGATCCGCCCTGATATAACCAACTTGGTATCAGAATGGGACATTTCTCTAATTGCTTGGTTTATCTTACACTTTTGGGCAGATATCTTGTATGACAGCTTATGTTTAGCTGTTGCAAAAAAAACATACAGTTCAAGCATTACACTCATGTAGAAATCTTCTAAAATAATCCTCAGTTCTACTTAAGATAATGAACATTTATAGGTGCTTTTCTTTAAAACATTGAAGGAAAGGCAATACCCTGCATATGTTAGATCGCTGTACTAACTCTTTAAGACAGACTGTATTTCATAAGCTGGCTAAGCTGATTTCCACGTTGATTGGATTTCTTACTCCTGATGAGATTTCCCCTTAGTAGCACTGGCCCCTTTCAAACACGCACTGTAATTCTGAAATTATCCGGAATTTTTTAGGAGGGGGTGTGTGAACGAAAATGTGAAACGCTGCTGACATCATCCGGACTTTCTCCTTCGAACCCCCTAGTGCAAAGTCCATATTAGGTGTGTGAGCTCTTGCGTGTTGCCGGGGGGATAAAAAGTGAGCGAATGGGCCTGTTGATGATGTTTCTATCACTCGACTACAACAGTGTTGTAGTCGAGTTTTTTTTATTAGATGCACATCTCATATGTGTTGTAAATATTACACCATTACCCACAAATTATGTTTTATATCAAACAGTGCCTCCTGTGCACGATGATCCCGCACAGAAATTTTCACAAGTGAGGACGGTTGTTACTGGGGTGATCTCCCGCTGTGTGTTACAAAGCCACACCGGACAATGTCCTAGGGTGAATTCTCCTAACGTTGTTCATGAGTGTTCCCTTTGATTCTTCAAGCACACAGATGCATTCCTGTATACATAATTTCTCTACTTTTCTGTGCATCGTTCTATGTTTCCCTGAATATATTTATCTGTGTCTGTGTTTAGGAGATTGTTTTGTGGAGAAAAGCCCCAGAGAAGCTGAGAAAAAGAAACTTCCACCAGCGTTATGAATCACCTGAGTCCCGAACCCAGCCAGTGAATGCTGAGCAGCCAGAGATGTGAGGGTGATGGTATAAACTGAAAATACACATAGACACATCCCCACTTCACACTGCTGAACAGCCAGGGGTGTGAGGGATGCCCCATCTCTTCCTGGACTGAGAAATGTCTTTATACATGAATACACATAACAAATCTTCAGACGTTCCCCTCATCACACCACGGCTTCAGATGTGAGCTGTTCTACCGCCATCACTCTTTTCCCCACAGGACTCAAACACACATACGGAAAAACAAGTCTGCTGAGTGGTAAATGTCAAAGCAAATCAATCCAAGCAGGGAACAGTGGGGCAGCCTATTTGATCCTGTCGTCTGGAACCGAAACTCTCAAGCACACACAAGGGAAGCCATATCATTTTAGTTTTGAAATGCATAATAAAACAGGAGCAAAGATGGAAATGGGGGAATGGCTACTGTTCATCGCCACGTTATTTTCTTAATTCTTCTGCAACACGGGTTTTTTTTTTTCCTCATCTTCCCTCCAAGCTTGATATAAAATTACACTTGTGATCAAAAGTATTCAAGATGTGTGGGGATCAGTCAGAATGAAGGACATGAGATGTTTAACTATGACTCAACTCACAGTGCCTGTGTTTGAGCTACACTAATGTCACTGTGCTGTCGTCCATCAATCTAGCTGTTTTTCAAGTTTACTTTAAGTATGTTGCAAAAGTCCACAGGCTGCTCCTTTCGAGGTGATGTCCACACAATTAAGAAACTAAGTTTAAGGCAACAAGTGTCAATTTTAACTTGCGTTTATCCTTGAATTAATCTTAAGTTGTGGTTTTTGTAAAAGTGAAAACATTATCCACTCATTTCACAAAAGATATTATTTTGGTCCAAGATGGAATGTTTCCATTTTATGGTCATCTACAGTTATTTCATTAAAAGCATCTAGCGCTATAATTCATTATTATTTTTATTACTAATTTATCCGCAGATTCTCAAGTAATTATTTCAGGAAAAGTCAAGAAAAGTTCAGTTGCTTCAATGCAATTTTCTACAGCTTGAGGTGACCACTAAAAATGTCTTCTTTTGTGTGACCAACAGTTTAAAATCCAGAAGCATTAAATTAACAGTTGCCTAATATTGACCAGTGATGACACTTGTCAATTAGAAGTTTTGTTTCCTTTTTAAAAACACGTCATCACTCAGATTTCTGTCCATTCACTGATAATAGACTAATTGTTGCAGCTCCCAAAGCCCCATGCATTAATATTGTCTGCTTGTTTGAGAATCTTGAGCTCAGCACATTTCAGTTTCTTAGTAAGATGATTACTTGATGTGGTTTTGACCTTGGAATTTAATTCTGAAGTCAAGATGTTTCTCTTGCCCATAACATTTCTTTGACCCCCAAAGTGCTGTTTATCTATGCCTGATATTTAAATTTGAGTATAGAATGTCTTCCAAAGTTCTTTAAATTGTCAGTTCACCCAAATTATGGAAATAATAATTGGATAGAAGAGGGGAATTAAGCTCCAGTGCTTTAGCTACACAGATGAAATTGTATTGACCTCCATTTTATTGTGGTGAAACAAAATGGTCACAGAATTTCTACACATACAATGTGTTTTGCCAAATACAAAGCGTGTCCATAGAAAATGTGTAATTCTAATTTTGGTGAACTGAATCATTAAACTCTTGTATCCAAGCTATTGTTTAAGCTTCCAAAGCAATTGGCGGATGAAAGGCCTGCAATTAATACGCAACAAGCAGTTTCGGTTTACATTGTTAATCACTCAGTAAAACAATAAATCAGCAGGCTTTAGCTTCACTGTTCTTCTGGCTTTATCTTCTCGACAGGTATTCAGTCCGCCTCTTGTACTTTGAATACTAATGTAAGAAATGGTTCTTGTCAGCTATTGAAAGCACTGGAAGAGATGCAGTATCAAAATACTGTAAAATCAACAAATGTTCCACTGTGATGTTCAGACCGACAGTTTAGGTCCTGCTTTAAAGACAGACATACACACAGTTTGGTACAGTTACCAGGCTTGTGTGAAGGGTGAGTTTGCCCTCAAGCCCTGATCTGCGGTCAGTTTTGCACTTTTCCCCCATAAATTGTTTACTCTGTACTAAAAAGGACACATAAGCTGAATTGAAACATCAATAAATGACAGCTTAACCTCAATGATCTCCTGTGTCCATATTAGAAACGCTGTCATTTATACATCACTACTTGTTTTAATTTGACATAGTAACTACAATATTTGTTGCTTTTTGTCTCTTTCATGCGCCAGTTACACCTCTGTGTTGTATATTTCATTTCTGAAATGTCTGAATGCTCTGATCTACAGTTCAGTCTTTCTTTTGTCCTTCACACTGCTGTTGATCTTCATGTTGGTTTTCCTTTGGGAACTGTGTACTTTATTTGCTAGCAAGGCTTTGTTTCTCTGAAATATGTTCTGCATTTCTGATGCTGTATTGTTGGGGTTTATTTGGTGTACTTTTAATACCTTTCAAGGTAATGAAACACTCAAATGCCAAAACTCTGTGCCCCTGTCTTATCTACTGCATGTTAATCTTTACACAGTGTCTAATCACACCATGAACAGGTGTGTGTGTGTGTGTGTATATATATATATATATATATATATATATTACACACCAAACACAAATGTATAGCTAAAATTAATAGCGAATAAATCAAATTTATACAGAAGATCTGTGTCATTCAGAAGCATTTAGATTAAATTATACAGAATAGTTTGTGTTTAATGGTGATATTAAAATTACGTTACATTAGTCTCATCAATTTTGCTACAGCAGGATACTTTGAATTCACCATCACAAAAATGCATTAGTCATGTCCTCATTGACTTAAGGTGGTGCACTGCAAAGCCTCAAAAGAGTATTAAGGGTAAAAATGCACGATCCATTTCTCTGCAGAGGAATTGTATATGGAATATCTATACTCTCCTTTTGCAGGTGTTCATGTCGTTAACTCTAATGTGTTAACTAAAATTAATGTTAACTCACTGAAAACATAATGCTACTGCACAAAGCTGCATGCGTCTGGGTCCAGGTTTCTCTCATTTTTTCCCCTATGGTGATCACCTGGGAATTGTATTTGCGAGAGTTCCTTATTGTAAGCTAAAATAAACATTTAACGTTTGGATCAATGCACAAACTACTGTCACAACACAATCCGGATTTCTCTACTGCCCTAAATTGGCAAAAATATTTTTGCCATTCATACTACCAAAGAAAACTACTTTGAATTTAGTTTAGACAGTTTATTCACATTTTCACGTTGGCTGGTCAAACCTTTATCTACCCCCACGGTAGAGGTTGTTACATTTTGGATGATGACCGGTGTCTCTTTAATTCTGCTATACTATCTTTTTAAAATAAGTATATAAGACAACACTTACAAGTACTTTTCTAGAAAGCTTTTTTTTTTTTTTTTTTTAAAGCTGGTAAATGTGTAAAGCCTATTTTTACCATTTTGTGGCTGAAAGCTTGTTAATTTATAATACGACCTCATTAATCAGTGGATTATATTCTTATTTTTAAGAATCTGTTTCTGTGCAACTGGAAAATAACTTGTAACTGAAGCTGTAGCTAAATTACATGTACTGGAGTAAAAAATACCAATTCTTCTTTCTGGGTGGTTGTGGAGTAAAAGTAAATAAAACATATGAACAAATAGAAATAGTCTTAAAAAGTCCACCAAATTATAGTACTTTTTGTATAAGGTACTACACAATTTTCAGGATCAATTCGTTTATTAGCCTGCTTATGTTTAGTTTTCTTTGATGAACTATTTAAACGTGTGACCAGTGGGTGGCAGTAATTTATAGTGACGTTCAACACGAAGCAGATAAATCCATCAGATACCCGTCGAAGCAAACGTATCGCGACAAGATGTTACGAAGGGTCACAAGACCACGTGACCACCCCAAATTTAGCTTCATAAAGACACCGTTATCAACACAGTTCTTTCAAATTGATTAGGCGAATCAGAAAATTTCGATTTCTTCCCCACTAGATGTTTATGGTGAATATAGTGAACGTTTAACTGGATATCTGTCATTATCCATGCAGTACACGTAATATTATGCTGAGTTTTGCCACAGGCACCTCAGTGGACAACCACAGAGCGACGGGTCCTCTCCCACGTTGTGTAAGCAGGAAGAGAAATGTATTAACTGTCCTCTGTGGGCTTTACTGCTGTGTAACCCACTTGCCGAACATCATGGAGGAACAGTAACACAACGTTTACACAAAATCCCTAGAAGGTGCGAACACAGAGGGCACAACCATGTCAGTAAACCGCTGTATGCATTTGTTTTCTCGGCTTCAACGCCACATTAACACCCGGACTCCCCGCATCGCCGCTGGCGGCTTTCATGCTTCTTCTGGAACTAGTTTATTAGATAAACAACATCAGGAAGGTTTTGTAGTTTGCAGCAGAAATGTGTCGTCTAACAAGTCGCCTCCGAAAGCCCTGGACACATCACTGTTTGTTCCCGTGTCTCTGAAGACCGACTCCACGATCGAAGGGAGTGTAGGAGCGGAGTTGACCCAACCGCTCGATAAAAGTGAGCAAATCCACCTACCCTGGTCACTAAGTTAAATAGATTTTAGCTCTGTATGAATGTGTGATGTTAAGCCTGTGGTTTATCTTTTAATTATAGCTACGAAAGTCAATGTTTGTGTATTTTCTGATGTCAGATTTTCTCTGTTCCGATTCAGACGAGCTGCTCAAAGTTCTGAACCGGTTTTATAAGAGGAAGGAGATGCAGAAGCTGGCAGCAGATCATGGCCTGGATGGTGAGACAGAGAACTGTCATGTCATTTCTAAATAAATGCACGTCACTGCACGGACTATGTATAAGTTTAATTGTTTTACGTAAATCATGTAATAGCAACTTTAGAAATCTTATTTCTGAGACTTTCATTTGAAAAATTACCCAATATAAATTTTATTATTTCTGCTCAGAAATGTGCACCTTAACTAGAACCAATTAAAAGAAAATGTTGAATGTAAATGGCGAAAATGCTTGTGAACATGTTTTATATTTGTGCTGGGAACTATACTAACATGAAAAGGTCAAACCGTTGGTGAGTAGCCCTATACATCCTTTTGTGTGTGTGTGCGCGCAGCTCGTCTATTCCATCAGGCCTTTATCAGCTTCAGGAAGTTTGTCCTGGAAGTGGCAGGGCTCCCCGCTGATCTGCACATCATCCTCAATGACATCTGTTGTGGAGCAGGTTGGTAAATTTCTGATAAAACCTATGTGTCCAGAGCGATTACTTAAATTGATAACTGAATAAACTTTTATATCTGCTCCTTTCAAGGTCATATAGATGACATCTACCCGTACTTCATGCGCCATGCCAAGCAAATCTTTCCCATGCTGGACTGTATGGATGACCTGCGAAAGATCTCAGACCTTAGAGTCCCAGCCAACTGGTATGTGTCATTGATTCAGAAACAGGAGTGTGGGTACTGTTGATACATCATCATCTACAATAAATATACTCTAGCACTATACTTTTGTACATCTTTTCTTTCATTATATTGGTTCTAGGTTGCTTGTGTCACACTTTGGGATATTATTTAGTGGTGGTAGTATCTGTGTGTGTGTGTTGGTCAGGTACGCTGAGGCTCGTGCTATCCACAGGAAGGTGGTTTTCCATTCTGGTCCAACTAATAGTGGTAAAACCTATCACGCCATTCAGCGCTACCTGGCTGCTAAGTCTGGAGTCTACTGTGGCCCTCTGAAACTACTGGCGCATGAGATCTTTGAGAAGAGCAACAACGCTGTACGTATGCTAAGAGTTAACTTCGGTCATTTCTACATTAACTGTATTGTCCACAGTAACAAAAAGGAAGTCTTTTCTACTCACATTTAGTGTCTGATTAAAAACACATCAGGTGGACACACCGCTTCACTGGGTGACATATTTCTTCATTCTGAAATGTGTGAATGTTTTTTTTGTTTTTTTTTAACAAATGTTGCCCCAGATGTTGACAACTAACCATTTGTGAGTCGAGGGCACTGCTGGTAAAACCCCTATAGAGATTGGGGACAATACAATTAATTTAGAAAATGACTGAACCTCATCCTTTGAAGGTATTTTAAAAGTATTTAACATGGGCTGGGGAGTTCTACTGCATATGTGGAAAAAAGATTAAATAAAGCCTCAAGTGCCCCTAGAGAGACCTTTTATGAAATCCAAAAAAAATTCCCCTGAATCTCCAAAATACAGTATCTGTCAATGGGCAAGGTTCATTGTGAGTAAGGAGCCTGGTTTTATAGTATAAGATACAAAACATAAGAATATATCAGTTTATTTTACATCAGATTTGAACCTTTTTACATGCAAATGCAATGCTAAATATGTGAATAAATAATTTAAAAATATTTTAGTTTCTGACTTTTTCTGTCCTGTCCTTTGTCTCTTCCACCCTATACTGATGACTGCTCTTATGTGTGTATCCCCAGGGTGTGCCATGTGACTTGGTTACAGGAGAGGAGAGGATCTTTATGGATTCAGAGGGTCGGGCAGCTGGTCATGTAGCCTGTACCATTGAGATGTGCAGCGTCACCACACCTTGTAAGTTAACATCTCAGAGACATGTAAGCATTTCCACTCGATAGCTTTAATATAAGAAGACAACCGCATTGCTTTGCGGGACACGGAAGTAAATACTGTAAAAACAGATTTCATCAGCCCTGATAAAAAAATGATTATGATATCGAAGACTTGATTGTTTTTACTTGTTCAAATTAATCTTAGAAAGATACACATGTTTGTACACATGTACTTGCCAAACTAAAACCACAGGGAGCAAAGTCGCATCACATTTTTCTGTTTTGCATTGTCACCAATGCTCAGATGTATGTATATTGTTACTACTCTTAACATGTTCCAGTAGTGTTTGTGGATTACAGATACATTTGATTTGTTTTTCATGTGATGTTAAAGGCACTGCCATATTTTGGATGAATGTTTATTTTGCTCATCTCCCAAAATACCAATCTTTTCAACAAGCACTTGTCTTGTTTTTAATTTATTTTCACAATGGTCTAAAATATTTACCACATATTTGTTTCTCTTGTGTATCCGTTTGTAGATGAAGTTGCTGTAATTGATGAAATTCAAATGATCAGAGATCTTTCGAGAGGCTGGGCCTGGACCAGAGCACTGCTGGGTTTGTAACCCACTTAGAAACAAACAGTCAAACAAACAGATGACAGGCGGCATTTTATTGCACTCCGTGTGTTTGCAATTGATGTTTTCTCTGTACTTGCATAGGTCTCTGTGCAGAGGAGATCCATGTGTGTGGAGAACCAGCAGCCCTAGACCTCATCAGGGAGCTGATGTACACCACTGGAGAGGAGGTGGAGGTGAGGCTGCAGCATGTTGCACAGCAAAGAGAAAGGAGATTTTGTCATGCATTTTGCTTTAACCTGTTGCTGTCTCCTACTTCCTCTCTCTGTCCTCCCAATTTCTCTCTCTTTCATCAGGTTCACACATACCAGCGTTTAACCCCATTTTCAATCTTGGATCATGCTGTGGATTCATTAGACAACCTGAGACCGGGGGATTGTATCGTCTGCTTTAGCAAAAATGACATCTACTCCATAAGCAGACAGATCGAAGCCAGAGGACTAGAATGTGCCGTGATATATGGTAGCTTGCCTCCAGGTGAGTGCGTGATGCATCAGCTTATGCTCATTTTTAAAATAAAAATTGGATTTAAAACTATTCTTTGAGTGTTTTTTTTTCTTCAATAAAACATCTATGTATGAGCTCCAGAGTTTGCAGATTCTGTTTGCTTACCTGTGGTTTACAGGCACCAAGCTTTCCCAGGCCAAGAAGTTCAATGACCCTGATGACCCATGCAAGATCCTGGTTGCCACAGATGCTATTGGAATGGGCCTTAACCTGTAAGTTAAATCGTACAAGTATAATTTTTCCATTTCTTCAACAAATTAGAAGATAAAGTTTGTAATAAAATAACACATTTCAAAATGTTATTTGTTAGTAAACCCTATAATATACATTATTTTAATACATGCTTCAAATTAATGCGCTATCTCTTGGTAGTTTTGGGACATAAACAGATTGCAGACCTTTTCTTCGATCTGTTACCACACTTGTAGTGTATCAGAAATGACTGTGTAGTTACCATCAAGTCAGCTTACATTTATCAGTTTGTCTTTGTCTTCTTCCTCTCTCTCTTCAGGAGTATAAAACGAATCATCTTCAACAGTCTGGTAAAGCCAAATGTTAATGAGAAGGGGGAGAAACAGATGGAGACCATCAGCACATCACAAGCTCTGCAGATATCTGGCCGTGCAGGGAGGTCGGCCTCGTTCTCACTTATTCCTGCTTTGGAGAAGATGCAAACCTAACAAACAAGTTTCTCTTGGGTTCGTTTTTTCTTTTTAAACCTCTTTTCTCTGTCACAGGTTCTCCTCCAAGTTTAAAGAGGGGGAGGTTACCACCATGCACAGAGATGATCTGCCTGTCCTAAAGGAAATTCTCAGCCACTCAGTAGATCCGATAGAGGTAATTACTCATACTCTGTCAAACAGCTGTTACAACCAAGCTTTACTGTGTATCCCATCAGGTTCTTTATGCACAAAGATGGTGCACAAACAATATGGTGCACAAATGTATTTATTTATACTGATATGTCTCTGTCCGCCAGACTGCGGGTCTACATCCGACTGCAGAGCAGATCGAAATGTTTGCATATCACCTTCCTGATGCCACACTGTCCAACCTTGTTGTGAGTATACAACCATGAATCCTTTTATCCAGCCGGCTCATTTTCTAAATTAATCTTATTGTCTACAATCAACATACAGACGCTTAAGCAAACATTGAATCTTCTCTACTCACATTTTTTCAGCCTGCATCCTGGACTCACTCGTTTGTTAATGCCACAGACCTCTGTCGCTGTCCAAAAACAAATGAAAACACTTCAGCCAGACCACTGCATTGGTTGATGTGTTTCTTTATTCCAAAAAGCAAGAGCCTTGTCATATTTGTCCACGCTCTCTGGAATGCCACCTTAAATGCTGTGCGCAGTTCACATCCTTAAAGACAAATAGGAAGGTCACCAGTTTAGGAATGAAAAACATGTGTCCTCCAGTGGAGCTGTGTGACTGGCTGATAGTTTTTGGACAACAATGGAGGTCTGTGGCACCAACCAATGATTAAGTCCAGGCTGCAGGCTGCCATCAAATCCAACATGAGTAGAGTAGCGAAGCATTTGGTGTAGTATCAGTATGGTATTTGTGGAGAATACGATTGATTTAGAAAATGATTAAAAAAAATATCTGATTAAACTGGACAAGAGTGACACATTGCTCTGCACTTGTTTTTTTTTTTTATGTGACTATAATGACAATAGGCTTTGAAAAATTAAACTTAACTAGGTTCAACTTTGAGCAATATTTTTGCACCTTGAAAGAGCACATATCTATCCAGAATCACCCCCGCAAAATCTGCAAACTGACATTAATGTATAAAATTTGCATTTACATTTAGCATCGAGCTGTTTGCCCAAAGCTTTGATCCAAAGCGACTCAAGGCACAAAGCAATCCAAAAACATGGAAACAGAGACAAGTCGTTAAAAGTAAAGTGCAGTAAGAGGAAGTGTTTCAATAAGTGAGATGAAAGCGTCAGGTTGGGAGGAAAAATGCATAGAGAGTTGCAGAACAGGGGGGTTAATGACAAAGTAGCCCATTAAAATATGGCAGTTTATAAAAGAAATATGCAGGTGTTCAGTGTGAATGATCTCTTAAAGTGGCTGTAACCTCATCTTCTTGTTCTGACAACTTTTATGCCTTCTCTCACTCTCCATCTCTTTCCTCAGGACATATTTGTCAGCCTCTCTCAGGTGGATGGTTTGTATTTCGTCTGCAACATTGATGACTTCAAGTTTTTGGCAGATATGATTCAGCATATCCCACTCAACCTGAGGTCACGATACGTCTTCTGCACCGCTCCCATCAACAAGAAGCAGCCTTTTGTGTGCACCTCCTTCCTAAAGGTAAGGATGAGAAGAAGTAGAGGAGGGGAGGAGGAAGAATGACTTGATGAAGAGTAGCAACAAAGGGGAAAAGTAAGAAAAGACAATGACTAGGTTTAATAGCCCAAACAAAACATTCAAACTATATTCATCAATCACACACAAACACTTTATAAGGTCTTAAATACCTTAATTTCCTTCATAGATGATTTTACTTTGAAATTTTAAGATTGACAACACTGATAATCAGGAGACAAAGTGCAACAAGCCCTGAATAGTTTTTATGGTCACCGCATTATGCTCACTCACTTTATAGTTATAATGGTTCAATAAAACAAACTTAGGTCCCTGATAAAATACTTGTCCTCATAAAGTAACCTTTGAGATTCAGGGTGATGTTCCAGATATCGGTGGTGTAAATGTGTGCCCAGAAAAACTTTATGCTTGTACTTTAGCAAACAAGTAGATCATGTAAATGCAAAGGAAAGCCTACATTTTCTTTCAATTTTTTTGAATGAATAATGATCCTATATTTCTGTTTATCAGTGGAATATTAAAGACAACAGCTCAAGAAATTTCCTTCCGTTTGCTTGTTAAGCTTTGTGTTGTTGTGTAGTTGTGTCTCTGTTGCACTGATTGGATTCTGGCTCCTCTTTCAGTTTGCACGCCAGTTCAGTCGAGATGAGCCCCTGACATTTGACTGGGTGTGTCGCCATGTCAGTTGGCCTGTGGCTCCACCCAAAAACATTAAAGACCTGGTTCACCTGGAAGCTGTTCACGACGTGTTAGATCTTTACCTCTGGTTAAGGTATTCCATTTAAGTTACCTTTTTATGATTCCATCCCATTCCAATCCAAACAGGACTGTAACTGGCAGTAGTGGGACAAATTTCCTTTCTCCGAACTCTTTACAGTATAACATTAAATTCTGTTAATGACGTTGCCCCCCTAATCTTTGTTCACTTCTCCACAGCTACCGTTTTATGGACATGTTTCCCGACACGGCCTCAGTTCGTGAAATCCAGCGGGTGCTTGATGACATCATCCAACAGGGCGTCCGAAATATCACCCGTCTCATCAGAGCCACTGACCCAGTCATCGCTGACTCACTACCGACACACAGCGGCAGGGGAAGACAAACAGTTGGTAACAGCAACGCTGCCAGTGGTAGTTATTTGACTGGCAGCAGAGGTCGAAGGTCACAGAGAAGCTCAGGAGAGGTGATAGACAGCTCTTTGGCCAGTCGCCTTGTGAGAGACGGACTGCTGACCCCCGATTTGCTGCGAGAGTTGCAGAGAGAGTGGTCTAAACACCAGGAGCACGAACCCACTGATCTGAGTGCACTCGATGCAGAACATCACAATAAAAACAGCAAAGCGAAAAGGAGAAAGAAGAAGAAATGAAGGGGCAAAATAACTGTGAGTGGTTGTTATTGTTCCTATGGAGATGAATAACTGGTGGGTGGTCAGACTTTGCTGACCCAGGGTGGATTCAGCTGAAGAAATTCACATATTGTTGTGGAACAGTGTTTTGTTGGAGCTGCCACAGGAAGAAACTTCGTTTACCACAATAGTGTCACATTTTGATACTGCATCATGTGTTCTGCAATATTCAAATGTAGAAGAGCCACAGTATATATTTATCACATATACAGTCGAACACGCAGCCTTTAGAATGCACCCAAATAAACTACATTTTCTGTGAACATTCTCTTTATATTTTCAGTAGTGGTCATATACAGATGGGATGCCACATTTTTTCTTGTTTGTATGTTTAAGATCATAACTAAATATCTATTGTTTTGACTATCTTGATTTATTTAATTCTATGTGTCAAATTATTTCCTTAATAACACCCATCTATGTAGGGCCACCAGTCTCTTTTTAAGTAATGCATCTGATTTTGATTTATTTTTGCTTTGCTGTTAAAGCCCCTTAACCCTCATTCACCTGCCTTAACAATAAAGCATAATTAAATCAAAAATTATATGTAGTATAAGTAAATAAGAATTATATTAAGAATATCATACAGAACCACAGAGTACAATAATAATGTGACCTGCATAAGCAGTGGAAGATGGATTAATGAGTAGAAGAGGGGTTAATGGGTGCAGGTAGTTAGTAATAGTAATGATAATGAGTTCGAATAGCATTTTCCTTTCAGCCTGTCCCGTGACGTCAGGGTCGCCACATCGGATCATTGTCATTTGGTTTCCCCCAATTTCTACCGTCACTGGCACTGCACAGCTGGGGAGGGGCTCAATGTCTTGCTCAGAGACACTTTGACATATAGCTGGGGATCGAACTACTGAACCTGTAGTCCGTGGACAACTGCCTTGCCGAATGAGCTACAACCGCCTGGGATGGCTAAATGAGTGGAATAAAACTTCAGATGCCTGAGCAACAATACCAAATTAACACTGACCTTTATTACGTATCATCAGGTGAATCAGTCAGTTCTAATTTCGCACCCGACTCATGTCATACTGTGTGTTTGAGGATGTTTTGAATTACAATACTGCACTCAGTCTCTGGCTCAGGGCTCTGCAGACTTCCCGGGCCCCCGTGCTTGTGTGCAGTTTGATTGTAATTCATGTATTCTAATTAATGCTGTAATTAAAAACTTTAACATGATTTGCATTAGAACTAGACAAAACAATGGCTCTAAAACCCTTAAAGCTTATGTAGCAAAGATATCCAAATTCTAAAAGTGTATTGGGAAAATATCCAAAATTGTTGTGAAATAAGAAATGCGTAAGTTTAAATTTATAACCTCACTGTGTTGTACGTAGTTGCTTTTCTTCCTTCAGTGATTAGTCTGCCACCTTCACAAAATATGCTCATTTTTTTATGATTGGTGATTTACAGCATTGATTCTGTTTAAATCAATTTTTATTAGCTTAGGTTCTGCACAATGTGAGTAAAGGACTAGTGTAGTTTGTGAGATACAATATAACAAGGCTAAAAGAAGAGGTTGGGCCATAAGACAGAGATAAGGAAATGAAGAGGTTTGGCCTGTTGTTAATCATTACGTTAATTAAAGGATGGTTTCTGCTCCATGTAATCAGGCTGGGAAAGGAGCTGAGCAGGACAATATGTGCACACACAAAAGACTTTTGGCATAATTTTATAATTTATGCAGTAGCACCCTGCACCAACTGGAAAACACAAAAGTCAAAAACTAAACGGCTGGAAGAGTTTTCATGTTGGTGTTTGCTGTACATCAAGATGTTTGCCGTTCATCTGGTTTCCTTCTTCTTCTCCAAACTCAAGGAAGACCCCACCAAGAAGGTAAGAGTTATTCTGGAGTGTAGCCCAACATACACACAACTTTATCTAAACCTTGGTTGTAGGAGCACAAGTACGGTGTGTTACTGTTAATTACTTCCTTACTTGAGGTATTATGAGACTGATTAAGGTTGACAGGAAAATTCAGGAGTGTGAAGTAATTATACAGTGTGTGTGTACATGACCATTAGATTCAGTAATCTTACAGTATGCTTCACATTAATTCCTCCGTCCTCTTAGACAATTATTCAACTTGCAGTGCATGATTGGATCAACTCCATTGCTTTGTGACACTATACGATAAAAACGTGCGCTAATATAGTGCTTCATCATTGTTGGTGCAATGCGTCCGTATAAATAACAATTTTACAATAATATATCTCTATCCAGCATTTTAGCTACTTTGTTTTTTTTCTTTCTTAACTCTGTGTAAAACGGAAGACAGTGGGCAGCCCTGAATTAAAGTAATCAAAGCACCACAATCATGAGTTACTGTGTGACTTTGCCTTTTCCTGGGAAATGATTAACGTCCCTGCTTTTCATTGTCACCACTGGTCTCTTCACTCACATGGGATCAACACACTTTCTCACAGAGACTCCCATTAAGTAATATCTTACCAGGACCTTGGCCTAGGAACCATGTTACCACAGTGATCGTGATAGAGTACACAGAGTACAGGGTGGGACTGTGATACATGCATACATACAACTACTCCTGCTTCCCCCTGCTTTGATCATGACATGTGGCAAGTCCTGGCTTCTATGTGTCTCCCCTATAAAGTTCATAGTGTGCATCATGTCACACAGATGTAATTACGTATTAAGATTCAGAGTTTAGGACCAGCACGAACTAAATGTGAGTGTATCTTTTCGCTTCTCTGTGTTTACTGTCTCCCTCTTCTCTCTTTTTTTCTTTTCTTTAGGTGGACAGGTTTCTGTATGCAATGCGTCTCCATGACAATCAGCTAAGCGACATCTCGGCTCGTTTCCAGGAGGAGATGAAGAAGGGGCTCTCGGCGAAAAGCAACGCTGCCGCAGCAGTGAGGATGCTGCCGACACATGTCCGCTCCACTCCTGATGGATCAGGTTAAATACTTTTATTTTACCACATTTTCATGCTGCTTTGTTTATTCTGAAGAATCACTAAAGGACACAAATCCCCTATATCAGGCTGATGGCAGGAGCAAATCTGTAGGTGAGAAGACTGCTCAACATCCAAAGTGTCTGTGAAGCACAGTGGTAATGTTTTATGCTATAGGAACTGTAATTCGTATCTTTATTGATGATGTAACTGCTGATCGTAATAGAAAAAAGGATTCTGAAGTGCATCGACACATCCTTTAGAGAAAACTGGTGAAGTCCGTGCATCCCACCTCAACCAGGCATTGCAATTAAAGAATATTCCCTAAAGTTTCACATAAATAACGTTGCTGTGTGACGCTGTCATTGCTGTGTATTAACACCGCAGTGATTTCTACATGGTAACACATAAATATCATGACATAAAACCAGAGAGTGTGCGGTTGTACTTAGACCTACAATCCAGATGTTATAGTGTGTTTCCCTTTGCTGCTGCAGAGAAAGGACAGTTTCTGGTGTTGGATCTCGGAGGCTCCAAATTCAAAGTGCTCCAAGTTAAAGTGAGAGAGGATGTGGGGATTAGGAAGGGGGAAGTACAGACGGAGGAGAAAACCTACCCAATACCTAAGGAGCTGGTCACTGGTAGAGGAACAGAGGTAAGAAAGTGATGGGAAGAGCAAGAAGGGATGGAAATGGAAGAGTTTGGGAGGATGAAATGGAAAATGAAACATGCATTAAGGTTTCCAGGATGACAGTCTTTCTCTCCTTCCTGTCTCTGTGGGCAGTTATTTGAGCATGTGTCTGAGTCCCTGAAGGACTTCCTGCATGAGAAGAACATCAGTTTGGAGAAGAAACATCCTCTGGCCTTCACATTCTCTTTTCCCTGTGAGCAGTCTGCCTTGGATCAGGTGATCACACCCTACGTTCATTAGCTTGTCATGACTTGCACCAGCAGTTTATTCTCTTCTGTTTTTCGACATGTCTTTTGGATTTATACTCCTGAAACCTGACAGCCCCTTTCCTCTCCTCTGTAGGGATTATTGTTAAACTGGACCAAGAACTACCGAGCATGGGGCCTGCTGGGGAAAGATGTGGTCCAGGTCCTAAGAAAAGCTATCGACAAAACTGGGGTAGGACTCCAATACGACACATTACATGTGACACACAAGCTGTTTTTCTGAGACCAGCCCTCTTTATAAGGAGCTCATTTCAGACCTCAGTCTGATGCTTCTGAAACATTACATGAAGTGAATGAGTTCATTGATCATTACAATACACACATGACTCACTGCCTGATATACGTTGACTCCAGAAAGTGTTCAGGTCCCTTCACTTTTTGCGCAATTTTACTTTTAATTTTAATGGTATTTATGAGAAATTTCAGTCTGGTTTTAAATCTCGCGCAAGTACTGAAACTGCCTTGGTGAGGGTGCTCAGTGACATTTTGCTGGCGTTGGATGCCAAAAACTCTCGTACTCATTCTGTTAGATCTTACTGCTGCATTTGACACTACGAACCATGAGATTCTCATCTCCCGTCTTGATAACCTGGTGGGGATCCGTGGAACAGCACTTAATTGGTTCAAATCTTAAATGTCAGTTCAAACCTTCTCCATAAAATGGGGTGAAGCGTCATCTGCGACTTGTCCTGGCAAATCACAAGCTCAGATCAACTCAACAGTACTATCTCGTTGGTCAAAGCATTGGGGTGATAGGGCCTTTGCTGTTATTGGCCGTTATACTTTTAAATCCAAATTTAAGACTCACTTGTTCAAGCAGACATCTGATACGTAACAAGTGATCTCAGACTGTTTTTGTTTTTATTATTCTATGCTATTGTTCTATTTTTAATCTTTTATATTGTTTTATGCTTTTGTAAAGTGCTTAGGTCAATCCTGGCTTCTTGTCAAGCGCTATATAAATAAAGGTTACATTATGAATAAAACCATAAACCACAACAGTAAAGTGAAAATATATAGATTTGTTTGTGACCATTTTTTATAATAAAAAAATCTTCATTAAAATCTTTGAATTACAAAAGTATTCATACATCTCTGCCACAACGGTCTGATAGGTGCAGTGGTGCTGAGGTGGTCTTCCTTTGAGCGGCTTCTCCCATCTCTTCAGAGCATTTCTGAAGCTCTGCTAAATTGACTGTCGGGTTCTTGGTCGCCTTCCCGAACAAAAATTAAATCTACAACACAACAAAGTGTGCACAAAATGAACGTTTCTGAACCTTTTGACGTCCTGTGTGTACCTGTGTAGATGAGTATGTTATTGCTGTGAAAGGGTCTCTCATTTTAGTAACTGTCACTCTGCAGGGAATGGACGTGGAAGTGTTAGCAATGGTTAATGACACCGTAGCGACCATGATGACCTGTGGTTTTGATGATTCATACTGTGAAGTAGGACTCATCATTGGTAAGTATTCACTGTAGCCTATAGGGGAAAAGAATCATATGTTGTGCACATTACCCTTGTACAAATACAATTTAGAACTTTTGTTATATATTATTTTATTCTTTATATATGTAATTTCAAATATCTAGGAGTTGATAGCAGGTACACCAAATGATTTCCCCATTAAAGTCCAAATGGACACAAAGGTGAATCCAAAAACTATAAACAGACCCTTTGTATATGTATCTCATAACCCTTTGAATTTATTTATGAAGGACCTGTCACCCAGGTTGGGATCCAAATGTTAATAATCCTAGACAGTCATTAATTAGCACTATGTTGCTCATAAAGTTAGAATAAAATATTTTTTGCCTCTTCTCATGAAATGACTGTGACAATGCGATTTATTCTTCATAAAGTGACCAATCTCTTCCAAACATCCCACAGTGAAAATTAAAGCACAATTAAATGTGGTGAAACCTTTTTTTTCTGTTGTATTTTCTTTAGGGTTCACATTAGGCATGTGAGAAGGAAATACTGATTCACAATTTGAAAGCTGGAGGTGCCTCGGCCTCTAGTGGTGCACTGCTTCATTGCACGTGTCTCTGCATGTGCACTTTGTTTGAACCGTTTTAACTTTCAGATTCTTATGAGTAGATACACATTTATGAAGTAGGTTGAACCATTTACCTTTGGTGAGTTTAACATGATGAATTTTCATTTTTAGGTCAGACATAGTGAGGAAACTAGTGCATCCACTGCATGTTTCTACTGAACATACACATCACTGCTTGGACTCTGCGCATGATTTTTGTGTTTAGGTACAGGCACCAATGCGTGTTACATGGAGGATATGCGTCATGTTGACCTGGTGGAGGGAGATGAGGGCAGGATGTGTGTTAACACTGAGTGGGGAGCTTTTGGAGACGATGGAGCCCTGAATGATTACATCACTGAGTTTGACAGGGACGTCGACTCAGCCTCCAACAACCCTGGGAAACAAACGTAAGAAATTTAGCTTCGTCTTTTTTAGCAATCAAGCCATACCCACCGTCCATCTGTCTATTTGTGTGTTCTTACTGTTCTTTTCTAACCCCAGCTTTGAGAAAATGGTCAGTGGGTTGTATCTCGGCGAGCTGGTGAGGCTTGTTGTGCTAAAGATGGCTAAACTAGGACTTCTGTTTGATGGACATGTGTCTGATGCCCTGAGGACCAAAGGATCAATCACCACTGCACATGTAGCAGCCATGGAGGAGTAAGTCATCTACCTACAGTGTCTGACATCAGTGTGAGAAAACAGTAAGACACTGTAAATGTCCATGTCTCGCAGGTACAAAAATGGTCTAAAGAACACCACAGATATTCTCATGGACCTTCATTTGAACCCTTCACCTGCCGACTGCATCGCTGTTCAGCATGTCAGCACCATAGTGTCCTTCAGGTCCTCAAACCTGGTGTCTGCAGGACTGGCTGCCATCTTGAGTCGAATCAAGCAAAACCGTAATTTGAGGACATTACGGATCACTGTTGGTGTGGATGGAACCGTGTACAAGACTCACCCACAGTAGGTTATCGTGGAAACTTTGAATAAAACCATTTTTTTGTTTTTCTTTTCTAGTTACTTGTGTTGGGAAAAGAATAGTGAATCAAGAAAGTACATTTTAAGGATGATCATAATTTTTAAAACAAAAGACAAATTGTTGTGCTCTTTGGCCACACAGAACCTGTACTGGAACAGATACTGGAGCTTGTTGCTGTTCAGGTGGTGGCAGGATCACATGAGCCAAAGCATAAAACAAAAACAGTCAGGAGCCTATAGGGACACTGAAAGTGCTTTTAGTTGCAGTTATTATCCATCATGTAATGAAAGCTGAGATCCACAGAGCTTGTGCTGACCTGTTTAAATGGGTATCTAAGGTTAAATTTAAGCTGAAGCAGCCTGGGTTCAGTAAATGAACTAGATGTGTTGAGTTCCAGTGGAAGAAAAGTAACATAAAAAGGAAAAATATGCTCACAGTTTCTCCTCTGAACATGTCCAAACCACCTCAATCTGGCCTCTCGGACTTTATCTCCAACACGTCTTACATGAGCTGTCCCTCTGATGTCCTCATTACCGATCCTGTCCATCCTTGTCACTCCCAAAGAGAACCTCAACATCTTATGCTCTGCTACCGTTGACCCTAAACACCTAAAGTCCTGCACCTTCTTCACCTCTGCTCCCTGTAACCTCACTGTTCCACCAGGGTCCCTCTCATTTACACACATGTATTCTGTCTTGCTGCGGCTAAGCTTCATTCCTCTGTTTTCCAGACCAGACCTCCATCTCTCTAGATTTTCCTCCACCTGCTCCCTGCTTTCACTACAGATCACAATGTCATCTGCAAACATCATAGTCCACAGAGATTCCTGTCTAACCTCATCTGTCAGTCTGTCCCTCACCAGAGCAAACAAGAAGGGGCTCAGAGCCGATCCTTGATGCAGACCCACCTCCACCTTGAACTCCTCTGTCACACCTACAGCTCACCTCACCACGGTCTTACAGCTCTCATACATGTCCTGCACCACTCTAACATACTTCTCAGCCGCTCCAGACGTCCTCATACAATACCACAGCTCCTCTCTCTGCACCCTGTCATGTGCTTTCTGTAATCTACGAAGACACAATGCAACTCCCTATGACCCTCTCTGTACTTCTCCATCAGCATCCTCAAAGCAAATACTGCATCTGTTGTTCCCTTTCTAGGCATGAAACCATATTGCTGCTCACAAATGTTCACCTCTGCCCTTAGCCGAGCTTCCACTACTCTTTCCCACAACTTCATTGTGTGGCTCATCAGCTTTATTCCTCTGTAGTTGCCACAGCTCTGCACATCTTCCTTGTTCTTAAAAATTGGCACCAGTACACTTCTCCTCCAGTCCTCAGCATCCTCTCACTCTCCCAGATCTTGTTTAACAAACTAGTCAGAAACTCTACTGCCACCTCTCCTAGACACTTCTATACCTCCACAGGTTTGTCATCAGGACCAACTGCCTTTCCACTCTTAAACCTCTTCAGAGTCTGTCTCAACTCCTCCCTGAAAACTTGAAAACATTCCTACTTTTTCAACTTCCACCACTTCGTCCTCTGCTCTGCCTTTGTCCTCTTCATCTTCCTCACTAGCAGAGCCAATTTACACACCACCATCCTGTGTTGTCTGGCTACACTCTCCCCTACCAATACTTTACAGTCACTGATCTTTTTCCGATTACACCGTCGACACAAGATGTCGTCCACCTGAGTGCTTCTACCTCCGCTCTTATATGTCACCCTATGTTCCTGCCTCTTCTGGAAGAAAGTGTTCACTACAGCCATTTCCATCCTCTTTGCAAAGTCTACCACCATCTGTCCATCTGCATTTCTGTCCTGAAAACCAAATCTGCCCATCATATTCTCATCACCTCTGTTCCATTCACTTACATCCATTGCAATCTGCCCCAATCACCACTCTCTCATCTAACTTACTCTAGAATTTCTCCTTCTCTTCTAACTCACAGCCTACCTGTGGGGCATAATCACTAACAACATTAAACATCACACCTGGATTTTCAGCTTCAGACTCATCATCCTTACTAAACATTCCTCACAAACTCTTCTTTCGGGATGACTCCTAATCCATTTATCTTCCCATCCGCACCATGGTAAAAAAACGTTGAACCCTGCTCCTAGGCTTCTAGCCTTGCTACCTTTCCACCTGGTCTCGTGGACACACAGTATATCCACTTTCCTTCTCTGCATCATGTCAATCGACTCTCTAGCCTTCCCTGTCATAGTCCCTAGTGTCAGTCCTACACTCTTGGCTTTCCTCTTCTCTCTCTGCCTACGAACACGCCTTCCTCCTCTCCTTCCTTGAGCAACATTAGCCCAATTTCCAGTGGCACCCTGTAGGTCAACAGCTCTGGTGGTGGTCGTTGTTAATCTGGGCCGTGACCTGTCTGGTATGGAAGTCAGATTCGGTGTGGAATTCATGATTGCCATGTTGAATTTGGCATGTGTTTTATGTCGGATGCTCTTCCTGACACAACCCTCTGCGATAATCCAGACTTGGAACTGGCACAAGATGACTGGCTTGTGCAAGTAGCCCACTACAGTATATGAGAGTAAACCTTTTTTAATTTCCGCAAAAGTAGTACTAGCACTGGCTTCAGAAGTTTTATAATTATTTTTCCGTTCGACTTATCCTGTAGGGTCAGGGTCACCAAAGCGGATCATTTTGTCCACATGTTGATTTGGCACAGTTTTTACGCCCGATTCCCTTCCTGATGCAACCCTCCCTAATTTCTACCGGGCTTGGGATTGGCACTGGGTGGCTGAGGATCGGGATGGGCTTGTTGGAGGTTCAGCGTCTAGAGACGTGTTTAAATTTGTAAAATTCTGTGTAATATAAAACCACTCAATCATATCAGTCAATCTACCATAAATATACAAAAACATATCTGGCGATACAGTTTAAATTTTAACTTCTAACCAATGTCCTTGTGAATGTCTGTAAATCAGAAAAATCCATTGGATGTATTGATGTGAGACTGTTGGAGTAGAGTTCACTAAATGTTAAATCAGACTGCTTTTTATTTCAGGTATCCCAAACGTCTCCACAAAGTGGTGCGCCGGTTGCTTCCTGAGTGCAGCGTCAGATTTGTCCTTTCAGACAGTGGCAGCAGCAAAGGAGCCGCCGTGGTAACAGCAGTCGCACAACGCCTCTCCTCACAGAGACGACAGGTCAGGGTCACGTGTGTGTCTGCCTACTCTTGTCTTATCTTGATCTTAATAAAAAGATATCTGACACATGCCATCTGTTCTTTGTGTTTCAGGTGGATGAGACACTGTCTTCCTTCAGACTAACCCATGAGCAGCTCCGATTGGTCAAGGCAAGGATGAGGGCGGGGCTGGAGGCAGGCCTGAAGACTAAAGGTCCATCTGCAATCAAGATGCTGCCTTCCTTTGTGTGCCGTACACCTGATGGCACAGGTCAGACAAGCACCACTGTTTTTTATTCCTTAAATCTGATATTACAGTTACACCTCTGTTGAAAAACACACACACACACACACACATAAGCAAAATACCAGACACACAATCAACACTTTTTATTAATTTTAGCTTTATTTTTCAGTTGCTCTTTAAATTTTCATCATTTGTTTCTTCCAAGAACGTGGAAAATATCTTGCACTGGATTTGGGAGGAACCAACTTCAGAGCGCTGCTGGTAAAATTTATGAGACTTCAAAAGAGTGTGCGGCTCTACCATAAGATCTACACTGTACCACTGGAGATAATGCAGGGAACTGGAGAAGACGTAAGACAAATGCAGGACAAACAGTAGTTACTTTAATCATTGACCAAAGGAGGGCGTTAGACTCCTGTCAGAGCATTATTGGTATGTGTTTCCTTTCTCTCTGTCTCTCTGTCTTGGCTGTAGTTGTTTGACTATTTAGCAGAGTGCATCAGTGACTTCCTGGACTACATGGGGATAAAGCACGCTCATCTGCCTGCGGGCTTCACTTTCTCTTTCCCCTGTGAGCAGACGTCTATTGACAGGGTATGTGTTGACCACAAGTGTGGGTCTTTGGTTTGAGTTCAGTTCATTTATGCTAGTTTGTTATAGTCAACTTTTTTCCCCTCTTAGAAATAGCAACCAGTGGTCAATCAATTTTCAAATGTATCTCAGCAAAAGCAAAGCATACACAGGGTAAAAAAAAAAAAAAAAACCCAGTAGGCAGACATTTTGTAACCTTTTCCAACCTCTGTGCGTTCTGCAGGGTACACTGGTGAGCTGGACCAAAGGCTTTAAAGCCACAGACTGTGAGGGGCATGATGTTGTAGACATGCTGCGAGAGGCCATCAAGAGACGCAACGTGAGCCAGAATACAACGCAATAGGGTTTTTTCAATGATGGCCCATTGATAACGATGAAGTAAAAGAAACAATGTGAAAAAACAAATGCTATAAATTATTTTTGTAGGAGTTTGACTTGGACATTGTAGCTGTGGTCAATGACACAGTTGGGACCATGATGAGCTGCGCCTACGATGACCCTCAGTGTGAAATTGGCCTGATTGCTGGTATGGGATATTATGTTCGACTGTCTGTTTTTTCTTTTCAGATTGAGGCTCAAATTAAGTTTAAGGTTAAAGGATAGTTTCAGACAATTCCCAAATCAATTGCAATTTCAATATTCCCCAAACAACAGTGAATAACTGTCAGTCGCACTTCTGTCTGCCAGTCTGCAGCTAGAATTAGCTTGTTTGTCTGTGCCATAGATCTCTGTTGTTGTCCAAAAACTACTAAAAACACATCAGCAACAACCAAATGATTTGAAGCACCAGAATTCCACCATAAAATCTTCCCAACCAAGCATTTTGTAATGAAGTATTACAAATATGTAATAATAATTCATGCTTATGTGGGGTTCACTGTAAAGTAAACAGGATTTTGTCTGCACAGTCTTCTCTAAATGTAACACAAAGATCAGTCACGTGATTCAATTTTACAGGAACTGGCAGCAATGTTTGTTACATGGAGGACCTGAAGAACATTGAGAAGATTGAACAAAACAGAGGAAAAAAACATCAAGAGGACAGGACACCTGGAAGAGAGGAGGATGAGGTAGGAGACTAGTTTAGTCCCTGAGTTGTCCTGATATTCCCTACTTTTTGAATGATAATGTATAATTATAATCCCAGCGCTGGTATCTGCTCTCAGAAGGATGGTGGCATGGAAGGGCTAAAGAAGATGGGAGATGCTGATTTACAAAAGATGTGTATAAACACAGAATGGGGAGGTCTGGGTGATGATGGCTCTCTGGATGATATCGTCACGTCTTATGACACAGAGGTGGATCACAACTCCATCAACCCTGGAAAACAAAGGTTAGTATGAAAGGTTAGTATGCACAGTGTGATTTGGCTTCATGTTTATGCTCTAAGATTAGGTGCCTTATCTGATGGAGAGGTTTATAACCTGTGTTTGTCCTCATGGATTTAACAAGATGTTTGTGTGTTTAGGTTTGAGAAGCTGACCAGTGGGATGTATTTAGGTGAAGTTGTCCGTCACGTGTTACTGGATTTAACCAGAAGAGGTTTGCTGTTCAGAGGACATGTCACTGAAACTTTGAAAACACCTGGAATATTTCAAACCAAATATCTATCACAAATAGAAAGGTAGGAGACTTATGGAAGAGCGGATCGTTTTCCATGATAAAGGGAGTAATACGTTTTTTTTGTCAAATGTGTTTAAGTGGGCTATTTATTTTCAAAATTTGTTTTAGGTCATATTTTTAACTTTTGAAGCCAGAAGCTTTGACTATTTTTGTCAGCATCAGAATATATTTGATATATAAATAATAATACGAATTTTTGGAGCTTACTTACCAAGTAGGCTGCTTATCCAACTGAGACTGTACATCCACAGAAGTTACACTATTTGTTTCTCTCTTGTCTAGTTCTCAGTGGATCGTAGACCAAATTAGTTAATGAACCAGTTCCTTTCAGAAGCGTTAAAACAGATCAATGTGATAAATTATCTTTTGAACAAGAATTTTAATTGAGCTGGTTGTGAACATGCCTTTGCATTTCTTAGTAGTGTGTGTGTGTGTGTGTGTGTGTGTGTGTGTGTGTGTGTGTGTGTGTGTGTGTGTGTGTGTGTGTGTGTGTGTGTGTGTGTGTGTGTTGTCTCCCTCTAGTGACCATCTGGCTCTGCTGCAGATCAGATCTATTCTCCAGCAGCTCGGCCTCAAAAGCACATGTGATGACAGCATCATTGTCAAAGAGGTAGAAGACTGAGTGATGTCTTCAGTTTTACCTAAATGGCGAGGGAGTCAAAGCTGTCCGTCCTGGAGCCCTGACACTAACACATCACACGATGACCATGTGTTTTGTTGTGCCAGCGCATGGACTGTTTGTTTTAAAGCCACCGTGTCTTTGACGTGAAATTGAATTTTACAGGAAGAATGATGATTTTTTTTGCATTTGAATGAACTGTCTTTGTGCTATTAATAGTGGTCCATATAACTACTTAGTTTTACTAGTTTGTTGTACTAAATTTCACGTTAAAGTGCAGTTTTATGTACGAAGTTTAAGTCTAAATCAGAACAATTATATAGGCTACAATAAGCACGTTACAAAGGCTGTGAAACAACGTATACATGAAATGGAGCAATCATTAATAAATATTGTAGATGTAAAATAGCGTAATTCTGCAGCCTTCGTGCTTATTTCTTGTCCCAAATTCCAGATAAAGGTCAGGAGTTAAAACTGTGACGTACAGTTCTCAAAAACTCATGTTGCAACTTCACATTTTTTTGTGTGTAGTGATATGATATTGTCTGGTTCACAAACCGTGGCACCAGCAGTCTGTTAACTCTTGCAGTAATGATAATGGTTTTCATTGTTAGGTCTGTGGAGCAGTGTCACATCGTGCAGCTCAGCTGTGTGGGGCAGGAATGGCCGCCGTGGTCGATAAGATCAGGGAGAACCGAGGGCTGGACCATCTCAACATCACTGTGGGGGTGGACGGAGCACTCTATAAACTACACCCACAGTAAGTTGTTTTCTTATTATACTTACTTACTTTTACTCTTTATTTTGGATGACTGATCTTCTTCTTCTGTCGTTTAAAGTTTCTCCAAGGTCCTTCAAGAAACTACCGGAGTTTTAGCTCCTCAGTGTACTGTGACCTTCCTCCCGTCAGAGGAGGGCAGTGGGAAGGGTGCTGCCCTCATCACAGCTGTGGCCAGACAGAAGCATGAGATGTAACTTGACGTGACCTGAAGGCCGTAACAGGTTTTCTCTGCATCATCCCTCACATGTGTCTCATCTGGAAATGCTGTCCTTTGTGCACAAATGTCCAGCCAGAAGCCTCGCCCCGCATAATGCTTAAAGGACTGGATGTCAAATCACAATTTAATCATATGAGCCCAAAAAGCTGAAACGTGAAACTGACTCCACTGCTCTGAAACCTCCAAATGCCACTGCTGTAATTTTTCTTGCTTGAAAAGCTTTTGCTCGTTTGAAATGCTCACCCATTCGTTGATCTAAGATTTTTCAAATCAAAAATGTTCCAATCAGTTTCCTGAGTGTCACACCCTGAGCTGCATGGTCACATGCACTGAGTAATGTCTCATGATAGCAGTTTATAATCATATCACCTAACACACCATGCAGGGTCCTCAAGGTTTGCACTTTGTGAGACCAAACAAAAACTATGTTACCACCTGCATGATATTTACCATAGTAACCGTTATGTAAGACAAACTTCATGTTTTTATCATATTGTACATACAAAGCTGAACAGTATTTTCCTTTGTGCTCATAGATTCACACGCTGCATCCTTACAACATGTTCTCATTCACTAAATGTTTCTGTTCTACAGTGATTGTTTAATGAACCAGATGATTCCTACCCAGTGATTTAATAAATTATTCTTTATAGACATGTCATTTATTTATTAATAGTGTATGAGCCAACCAGGGTTTCCTCTGTTTTTTTATGTATGTTGTGTACTGTGTAATGTATTGTGTATTGCGTTACGTTTAGGCGTACTGATGATGTCATTAGTGATGTCATGTGGCTCTGAGGGGTTGCCTTTGTTGGTTGCCTTTGTAGTTTACCTTTTAAAACTGTTGCCCAGTTGTCAAGGAAACAAAGCCTAGCGAGAGAAGCTCATTGTGTCTTACCGTTCTGTGGGTTTAGCCATACTTTGAGAAACTTGTTTGATGAAACTGATTGTGAACGTGTTTGCGAGATTATTGTTCTAGTTTGTCTCATATGTTTGTTTTAAGATTTATTATGAGCAGTAGGTGAGACTGGGGTCATCGCCTGAGATGTAAGGTAGATATGTCCAATGGCTCCTTTGTTTATAGAGTCGAGTTACTGCCCTGCAATAAATCCTTACATTCATGAGGATTATGTAATGTTCAGTGCTGTGTTCAAAAATCTTGTGGAGTGAAAATGGTTACATTTTTTTCTCCAAAGGAAAAACTAAATCATCTCGCCCACATCTTGAGGGGGAGTACTGTCCCAACTTTTTTTCCCCTGGTGAATTTCAGGGGAAAGAAATCCGACAAAACAGAAACTAAAATGTGTTAAATGGTAGAGGAGCAAACTTGGACCAGTGAATTCTGCTTCTGGGAAGAAAAGGTGTGTGTGTGTTAGTCAGCAGTACTTCAGAATTGAGGAAGGGCGGGAGGGGGATTGGAACGCCGCTGACCACAGTGCCCAACAATAAAAACAACCAATGCTCTGTTCAGTCATTCTGGACTAACTCTCTTACACGCTGTCCATGTGATCAGCTGACTGGTAAACTGCTTCTCTGTCCTCTGGCCATCCTGTGTGCGTACGTGTGCGTGTGCTTTATCTGTCTGGACTGGAGCTGTGCCCATTTGTGTCTGCACGGTACACACGGATATGCACTGATTAGGCATAACATTATGACCACCTGCGGAATGTAGTGCAATCCAATACAGTGACTCTGTATGAATGACCTCAACGTTTAAACCGAGGTCATGTGCCAGAAACACAAAGCCCTAAAACAGAAGGGACTGAAGGTAGGAACCAATAGAAAAGATTACAGAAAGGAAGGAAGTGGGCCACAGTAAGAGTGAGACAGCTAATCTGTCAGCGGGGATTAATAAGTTAGAATGCTGTCATCTGAGGGCCACGTCGCACAGCGTAATCCCACACTGTCCCAGCAGTGACCTGGTATAGTCTTACAGCTAAACCATGCATGCAGCTTCAGTGCAGTGACACACACAAACACAGATGTGATGCTGAATCTGCAGGACTGAATCAGAAACTCGCACGTTTTTTTTCCCCCCTTACAATCTATCTCGTTCTTTCCATTTCCTTCCTTTCTGTCTCTTTTGTCCTCCCTAGTCAATACGTCATGCACCTTTACTCTATGTCCCTTTTTATTTTAAAGTTGGAAGTAACCTCAAATGACCCTCGCATCTTTCAGACCTCTCCCGATAGGCATTCCTCAAAGAGCAAGGTGCGTGAGTTCAGCTTCTGTGCGTGTGTTTGCGTGTGGGTGTGTGCCTTTGTCTTCCCTGTGAAGCAACAATAAGAGCTTTGACACACATGATTCAGATGCTGGTTCTTCAGGACCTGCAGTACAAAGAGACAAGGCCCGGCTCTTTTCCAGGAGGACTGTGCTCTCATTAGTCCACATTTATCCAGGAGTGTCAATTTAATTTGACAGCAGTTTATTGACTCTAAAGACACAATGGATCGCTGCTCGAAGCCCGGGTTGAAACCTGTGTGTGGAGTGGACAGCAGAGGAGTGAAACAATTCAGTGACGCAACACATCGCTGCTGTGGCGACCGTTGGATGCCAGTGGATCATGGGAAAACCTTGTCAATGAAGGTAACTGAATCATCCCAATAGCATATAATCTGGAAGAGCTACCTGTGCTGGAATTGAGATGATCTGTAATAGTGCAACATGTGGTGAACATCTGGAAGTAGGTGTGATATTTTTGTAGCTGATGGAGGTGGCAGGAGATTCTGGTAATAGATTTCTGCAGGCACAGTGTTGTGCCTGCAGAAATCCAGCCACATCCAGAGGTCACCGGTTTGAGTCCTGCCATTTGTGGGGAGTTTGCGCGTTTTCCCTGTGCTTACGTGGGTTTCCTCTGGCGCAGTCCAGTTGCCTCTCACTATCTAACAGGGGACTCTAAGCTGACCATAGAACATTTTCTACCATTTGCCTTTCATGTAGTTTTGGGCATGAAACAACCTGTTTTGTTGATGTCCTCATACTTTAAATCATTTAAGGTCATTTTGTAACTGCCAGCCTGTACATGCTTGTACGTGCCATCTGTGTCTCAGCCTGTAGCAGGATGCTTAAATCTAGCTCTAATATAACTGATGGTCCAGCAAGCGCAGCTAACGATGTGGGCAGTTTCTTTACGATGACAAATTGAAATATTCCAATGCTTAAACTTAGCACTTTAAAGTATAAGAGTTAAAATATCCGCTGTAGAAAAGCTCAAAAGACCTGGTTTTGGTGAAGCACCACTCTCCCTGCACACGTCAGTACAACAAGTCTATGTGTACAATGACCAAAAAAAAAAAAAAAAACATCCAGACACTAAAATACACAAGGTGGAGTTTAAAATACTCAGGCGTCTGTGCTGTTTCTTTCCAAACTGAGACAAAATCTGCACACGAAAAAATGTAAACTAGATGGGATTAACTCCACTGCCTTCATAATAAGTGTATTATGTGGGCTACAGCTCCTCTGGGCCAGTGGTTCCTCTGTCCAGACAACAAACTCCTGTTGTTGATGTCACATCTGTCTCAAAATGGACAGTGGAGATCAGGGAAAGAGGCTGATTCAGTGAGTGAGAGAGACAGCAGCTTGGAGTAGAAGGTGTGCACTTTTCCACTTACTGTACGAAAAGAAGTTTAAGCAAGTTTACTGTATTGGAAACAGGCAGTTTAGTGTCCAGATGGTGATCAGCCTCATGCGGAGCCTTCAAACAACGGCACTTTCAATTCAATTGGATTCTGTTTTAAGTTATAGTGCCAAATTACAACAGATACAGGCAGTTGTAAGGTCAAGACCATGGAGAATTACAGAGAAACCCAACAAATCCCCCTTGATTGAGAGCAAGTGCTAGGCAACAGTGGGAGAAGAAAAACTCCCTTTAATGCAAGAAACCTCCAACAGAACCAGACTCAGGGTGGGTGGTCGCTTGACTCAGCCAGATGGGGCTGAGTGGAGAGTGGAGACAGAAAAGAAAAGAGGAGCGACAGGAAGCAACAAACAACATAGAAGCGCTGTTACTATCCCAGTAAATCGACTACTACACATGTTGCACCGGTTAAAAACACACTACAACCTGGATGAACTTGTTCATCCATTGTTGCCAAAAAAATAATTCCTCTGACACTGGCTCCCTTCTCACCTCTGCTTCCTATAACAACTTTACTATTAAAATCACGTCACTGAGTAAGAAGCCGTGACTTACCTAGACTGGGGACGGGCACATATTCCCATTAAATAAAAGCAATTTAATGTTGGTTTTAGTCTGTGTGTGTGGGATTGTTGTAAAAATGATTTACTATAGAGGAAACAAACAACGTTAAACTTCAGGCTAAGACGAATTCCTCCTAAATGAGGCAATAAAAGTAACCTTGACCTTTATCTTCTGAAGTGCCTGCATTTGAGAGCTTGTAACAATTCTCCTACAGTTTGGGAACAAAAGTAAATGTCTCCTGAACTTTCCACCTAAACCCTGCAGTCGTGCTGTTCTCGCGTACACTGGAACTGACCCTGCCTCACCCTCCCTTCTGTCGTGTTCCTGAGATTTACCAAAGCTCTGAATAAACCCTTTCCTCCTTCCCTTCACAGTTTCCCATCTGACAGTGTGATAAAAAAAAAAATCTAATTAGGGCTCTGAGTAACATCACGACAGAATGATTCATTTTCTAACTCTACTTCTTCCTTGTAGATCCCAAACTCACGCCTCACCTTGCTTCCCTCTTTCTTTAATGTTCCCATCCCCCTCAGCGTCTGCCTCTCCTCCTTCCTGTGGAGGCAGTGCCGCTTCTTTACTACTCCTCCATCACTCAGTTTGCCTCCCAGGCTTTCAGCCAAGCAGCCAATGGCAGAGGAGAGGATGTGGCACTCCTTAAACCCCTCACACTCTCTATCCAGTGAGCTCTCATAGCGTGGGCAGGGCTCATGCTGTGGCCCCTCCCTTGCCTCTGTCTCTGCCTCTTGCAGCTAAACTTGCTGTCTCACTCATGCTTCCTGGCTCTACTCACATGCACAAAGAAGGAAGAGCTGTATGGTCTTAGCCTTCCATGAAGCAGCCCTGTCCATTTTAAACCCCACTGGATTGGATATTTTTACGTGTCTTGTGTGAAAGCTTGTGTGGACAAAGTAGAGCTACTGTAGACATTTTGGTATTCTTCTCTTTTCTTTTTTACCCTTTAAGTTTAGACTATTCTCCATCTGACTGTGATCGTGTGACTGAAGGAGTGTGTGTGCCTTTGAGTCAGTCTGCATGTGTGTGTGAGACAGAGAAAAGAGGACCAGGATGATTGCGGCCCAGCTACTAGCCTATTACTTCACTGAACTCAAGGATGACCAGGTTAAAAAGGTGAGAGCTCCCTGTTTCCTTCATTTGTTGTAATGCTGTTTTTTGTGTGAATGAGGGGGTGAGGGGGATGTGAAGTGAAAGCAGAGGGTTGAGAAGAGAGGGGAGCATGTGTCGCAGAGGTCACTGAGTTTATTCATACAGTCATCGTCATAACTTTGCTGTTAAACCAAGTTTAGTCTAACTGATGAGACACAGCTCTTTGAGGAAGTGACTAAAACATTCATCGTGACGGGAGGACTTTCCTAAACAGTTCCCCTCTACTTGTTTCGTGCTTGTTAACATCAGTTTTTACAGCAGAGTTTAAGTCGGCGTGGCCTGGTGAGACGTGACAAACTGCACTGGGGAGTTTCAGCGTAGTAATGTGTGTGAGGAGACACGGATGTGTGATTGGTGCCGTGATGTCAGATTTTTAAGAGGTGTGGCAAAGAGAAGGGGAGAGGAAGTGAGTGGCAAGGGTGAAAGGACAAAAACGAGCAGAGGGATGGGAAAGGCAAAACCTGACTCCAGGGAGCACATTTATTTTAGGGTTCACTAATGTGTTCTCGTTAAAATGATGCTTTCGTTTCCCTCGTTGGAGCTCAGCCGAGTGGAAAAGGAAAATGAGCTGAAAGACCTTGAATACGCTGAATTAAGTTATTCAGTAACACAAACTTTACAGCCTTTCATCATTTGGCTGCAGTATGTTAAGACCAGGTCACTTTGAGTATGTTCTACAAGAAAAGCTGACTGAATAAATTAAAAAAAGATCAAGGTGAAATAGGAAACAAGTGACGTCAGTCAAACACAGTGTATGTGTTTCTTTCGTAACTTCTCAGCTGAGGAGCTGCCTGAGGAGCTGCCCCCCCCCCCCCCATCCATCAGTAAGAATTCTGCTTCTAGGCAATAGACCCAGTCTTATTGTGTAAGCTGGTGCGTGTGTCATCGTATTTTTAGTTGTTTAGCTATTTTCTTCTCTAGTCTCTTCACACTTTGTTTGAAATTGAAAAACCTCCTGAGCCATTTCCCAACATGTGCATTCTGATTGGTGCAGCGTCCCTTTAAGGTCGCTCACTGATGATGTCACACAATCATCACCAGCTTCATTCTCTGATGGGCGTCTACGCCTGGGACTGTTGAAGTTTGCATTATAATATATTTTTGCTGCTCATACTGTGCGTTTCTAATACTAATAATTTTTGTGTTGAATAAAGTAAAACAAAATCCACAACTGTACCACTTCCTTCCCCTTATTTTCCATCACAGCTGAGCTCCAGACAAGGTGCATCACAAAGCTGTTGTTTACAGGTGTGATTCTTCCAAAAATGCACTCTGTTAAGGTGAAAGGCACGTAGCAGTAGCCAGGATCTGATGTAACACGATACGCCCCCCCCTCCCTCTTTACTCCTGCTCTCTTCCTCTCCTTGCCTCCCTAAAATAGGCCAGCTTTGAACCATGTGACCATAGGTGATGGGCTTACACACAAATACACACACAGTCCCAGGTGTGCAGCTATTGTGTAACTTCTCAAGGAGCAACGCTTGTCAGGGGCCTGGAGAACCACATCTGTAGCTGTTAAGTTGTGAAACATGCCCCTCAGGATTTAAGCAGCCGTAAGTGAAAATACACATAATATTACTGATGTTTGCACACACTTTGTGGTGTATCTGCAGCTGTCGAAGAACCTCAGTCAGCTGAGCCTCTCCCCTCAGGGTGGTGTCCTTGATTGTACTTCATACCTCATAAACTGTGGGCCGTTAGCAGGCCTCCACAGCAGTGTTTTTTGTGTGTGCGCCTAGGTGGAAAGGAGGGAAAGTGCAGGAGGAAGCAGTGTACAGTGAGGAACAGTATTTTTCCACACGGCAGGGCTGTGTGTGCACGACATCATGCGCATGTGGAGTCAGGTTTCATTACTTCCCCGCACCACCTCGCTGTGATGAGGACTACAGGGTATTGTTGAGAGGAGGAATGCAAACAGAAAGGAGAGGGGGAAGAAAAGTTGAGGCGAGGACATACAGGCGGCGTGATCTCTTCCTGAAACATAACCCGAGCTCCAGACTGTGTCGCATACTGTAAAGTTGTGTGTCAGAGGTGTGTTGAGGGGAATACATGGCCATGGCCACATGGCCAGCGGGCTGCATTTTCTAAGGACATGAAGCTCCTTCAACATCTGCAGCACCATGCTGCGGATGTTTTATGAGTCCGTGGTTGCCAGCTCCATCTTCTAGGCTTTGGTTTGCTGGGGCAGCATTATGAAGGTGACAGTAACAGACTGGACATTTTATCCAAACTCCTTCTAATCCTGGACATAGTCAAGTGCTCCACAGGAGATCCTTTCCCCCACTGGCCATTAAACTGTTCAACTCATCCCCCTTCTGTAAAAAGGAGGGGGACAGATTGGTCAAAATGGACAAATAGCTTATTTATACCTTTTTTTTATAGCTTTTATTTCATTTATGTTTACTCCTCTAGCTGGGTGTTTTCTTACTTACTGACCAGTAGTTTGTACTTGAATTTGTTTATTGTCTTGGTTTGGTGGAAGTTTTTTCCCTTTCTTTTTTCCTTTTGATGTGGAGAGCAGCTGTAACAAGGCAACACAATTTCCCTGTGTCTAAAGTGTGAAGCTCACAGCAGAGATCAGGTGATGCCTGACAATAAAGTGCTTAGGGATTGTTCCAGTAATGTAAATTGTGTGGATTTGTCAGTTCTTCCCCCTTGTAACCAGGATCAGACTTGTCAGCTAGGAACACATTGTTATTTAAGAAGGCTCACTAAGAATGTATTCTCATTCAATTAGCCTATTAGCAACAAATTCTTATTTTAACTAAGTCAGTCGAATGAGAATCCAGATCTTCCAAACACGCATTAGCAACAGAGAACCCAATCAGAAAGGCTCATGCTGTACTATTAGGCTGTGCAGTTTGCTTCATCAGTAGGAAATTATAAGAAATGCAAACAGGAAGAGGTGGGTGGTGCTGGGAAGAAAGCGGTGTATCCACTTCAGGCAGGCAGCAGGAGTTGGCATGAGCAGAATGAGATGGCAGCTGAAATAGATGTCTTTACATAAGCTGACAGCCAGAGCTAATGACCTGCACTTATCCAAGTTAAGTCTCTTCATTCACAGACTGTGAAAGTGATTTGGATGATCAGCTAAATTTGGAAAATGCAAGGTTCAGTAATAACAAATGCAGTTTAGTTAAGATTTACAGTGTTGACATATTAAAATTGACAGGCGGTTTGTCCTGTGAACGTGTAACCTTAGCAGATAGGCATTAATTTAGGGAGATGTCACCACTATTGATGGTTGTGGAGGCCCCTCACGGATTTGTTATTTGAAGCAAAAGTCACAGGAATTGGGGAGAGAGGGAGAGGGAGAGAGAGAGAGATGTATCCACAAGCACTTGTGACACAAAACAGTGAACCACAAACTGCACAGATCTGCAGGCTGAATGTCAGTCGTGTCATTTGAAGAGAAGTGACCGTGAGTCTGCACACAACCATGCAGACGTTTGTGGTGCCATGGTGCCTCATGTTAGATAGGGTCAAACAGACTCGCAAAAATACATATAAAACTACTACAAACTCTTTGTATTTGTGTGTTTGTGAGCAGCTTTAGTGTTTTATCACGACAAAGCCTCAAACCAGAATATTGAACCAAGTTGACTTTCAAATCCTCGGTTTTAAACTGTTCAATCTCTGCGGGTTTATTTCATCTTGTGCTGATGAGGCAAAAACAGTCTGTTTGGTAACTCTGGTGTGTGTGTGTGTGTGCGTGTGTGTGTGTGTGTGTGATCACCAACATGTTACCTAAAACATCTCTTCAAACCTCTGACTTAATTCAACGCAGGATGGGCTGTGGACCTACTGTATGTGTGGTCCTGCCCAGCAGGTTTACTGTACTCACATATTTTATTGCTCTTATTAAGGTGAAAGGTCATGTTTACTCAGCTGTGGACTCATGTATGACAACACCATGTGCTAATGTGCTTTCACACCAGTGATGGACCCCACGTTTATACAGAATATAGTGAATGCCAAACCTACAGAGGAGTTACCGCTTGGATTGTGTTGTTTTTGTGCATGTGACTCTCCATGCATTTAGAGTCAGTGTGTTTACACACACACACACACACACACACAGACACACACACACACACACACACACACACACTATAATTCTCTCCTAAGAAATCCATTTCCATTTTCCGTCTGATGCAAATTCCTTCCTGTAAGTACACACACTCACTAACTGCCATGCTCCTGAACCCGTTGGCGAAGACCAGAGCTGATGCAGGAAATACAGTTTGTGTGATTCCCAGAACGGGAAGTTACAGCATTCCTTTGTGATAGTTTTAACAATGTGTAGCAGTAGTAAATTATCACCCAGTGCCCACATGAACGTCACAGTGCACACAGGCATTGATGTGTGTGTAATCATATTGACTAATGTGTGTCTTTGTGAACCACAGTGGCCCTGACATACAGTATTTTGCGAGCGTTTGCTATGAAACACACTGATGATGATCCAGTTCCGGAGCCTAAGATTTAATCCTGCTCAGCTTTACCGACTTTACTGAATTACAGAGCAATTCCTGATGAACGTGACATTTAATCAGAGTTGTGTCTGCCCTTGGTTTGTTTCACCACACAGTGTGATGCTATAGTGGCTTTCACCAGGGTAGTTTTAACATCCTGCTCAGATGTTACGCCACATAACAACCCGAGCAGTCTGATGTTTTATCTGCAACACTTTGCACAGTGGGAATTTTCAACAGCCACTCTGTCTGGTCAAGATACATGATTTCCAGTAGTGATGTTTATGCCTTTATTGAAACTACTGTAGCTGTGTCCTCTATACTGCATGGACCCTTCCTAGCAAAAATCATTTGTGTCTTCTTTTTTAACTGCAATATCTCCAACTTGGCCACATCATGATCACAACTATAATAAACCACGAGGAACACCCTTCTTTTGCGTAATTAGTAGTCCTTGATAACAGAACTAAGAGTGATACACCCCGTTCTTCCAGAGTTGCAGTGTGTCACACTGATGATGCTCTGCTACTCATTGTCTGTAAAACATGATATGAGAGATGCAATTGAATTATGCAATTACAACTATTTAGTTATATTCCAGTATATAGCCATATAAAAATAGATAGTAACTAGACATGAATCATAGACATATACTATGATTCATGTCTAGTTAGTCAGGAAATAATGGCAAATGAGTCATATTCACTTGAATTGAACTATCAGAAGTGTATGAGTTTGTGTTTTTGTGTGGGCAGTACATTATGTGCATGTGTGAATCTTAATTTGTGGATTATTACTTGAAAGGCTCAAAAAGATTAACACTAATGTTTAATTTCAGATTGATAAGTACCTGTACTCCATGCGTTTCTCCGACGAGACGTTACTGGACATCATGCAGCGGTTTCGCAGGGAGCTGGTCAAAGGATTGGGTCAGGACACTAATCCCACCGCTGCACTGAAGATGCTGCCAACGTTTGTGCACTCAATCCCTGATGGCTCTGGTTAGTACCGCTTACCCTTTATTATAACCATGCTGACCCACAATGGTGGAAATGCTGTTTGTGATTAAATCAGTTCAACAAGGTCAGGCTGCAGGGCTAGTTTTGTCTCAAGCTCTTTGTGGTTTGTCCAATTAAGCTGGAAGGGCTACTTTACCACACAAGCTATTGGTCTGGGTAGAAGTCCAGTGAAGATGAAAGATATTTCACTCCTGGCCATTTTAAAGGAAAACCTTTCATTGCAATAGAGATCTCTGCCTCAGCCCGACTTCAGAAAGACTGCAGCAGGAGGTTCCTAACGTTGACCTAGTCTGCAAACGACGACCCTGCTGCAGTGTGTGTGGTTCGATTAGTAGCAGAGCCACTTGAGACAGCTGTTGATGATTCTTGTTTCTGGTTAGAGAGCAGAGGTACTTGAGGAAGAAAGTGTCTGTCCAATGCAGCTGAAAGACTGACTTTATGATCTTAGACAGCTGAATATTAACGGAAGCAAGCTCACACTCTGTCTCCCTCTTTCCATTACATGCAAACACAGGTCGATACAAAGGAAATCATAACGCTGCTATAGTCTACTACACTGTGAAGGCTCTGCATCCACATGTATAGCCTTTAATTATTCGCACTAATCCTGGTGCCATTGAGAGAGAAGATGGTGAAAATTAAAGTCCAGAAAGTGCAACGATGCACAAAGTTTAACAGCATTAGCTGCTTCATGTAACTCATAACTGCTGCTATTGAGCGAGTATAATCTTTTCTGGATTGAGATCTGATTGGTGAACTGTCACTCTGCGTACTGTATGATACGGCAGGCAGTTATGAATGATTACTGATATTTTCTTACACTTGTTGTCAATAAACAGCAAGGTTCAGCAGAACGCTCATTACTTTTTGCTTTTTTTGTTTGTTTAGTTTGTTTGAGCTACTGCTGTGTTTGTCAGAGGTGGTGGTGGTGGGACTGATTCTGTTACAAAGAACAGGAAATTAACATGCATTTTATTTCACCTTATAAACAGTGGAGACGGCTAAAGTCATCCTATCTTCTTATCATGATCGGTTACAATATGATTTAGCTGCCGTACAACACGTTTTATAACCTTTTTATTATCTGTGTACGAATGTTATTTTGTTTAAAGTAACTCGTTGTCCTGGATCACCAAGGATAAAGAGAAGAAAGGAAACTTAATGAGTAATTAACCAGAAACAGATCATATCTGTTATCACTTCTTATGAAAATTCAGTGCCCCATTTGTTTCCGGCTGGCAATGAGTTATGACATGGAGCTAAACTCTGCTGAAGTTCCTCGGATCAGACCGTTATAAGACAAACACATTCCCCCAAACAACCAAATGACATTTAACACTGCACTGTAGAGTTTATTGGATTTACCAGTAATTACAGATGACAGACGCCATCAAAAGCAGTGCAGCCTACTGTCTACACACATCTGCTTGTTCTCTGTACGTGGATAAGATCAAAGTCTAGAGTGTGTTAAAACAGCGGTTTTGACACATAAGAGTCAATCCAGAAGATCATGTTTAAAATAACTGCTTACAAAGACGCTATTATCTAACAGCACCACTAGGCTCGGCTCCTTTTCCCCAGCTGTTTAATCTTCAGTGCATTCTTGTACTGGCTAACTGCTTTCTCATGTTGTGTATAGTCTGGACATTGTGAGCCATTAATTCACTGTAATCTAGTGGGAGCTGTATTTGTTTGCTAAGCTAACATTTGAGAAATGTGCTGAATATGAATGACACCCTGTTGAGTTAAAGCCCCGTCTCCTCAGCTGTGGTAGTTTTCAGTAGCTTTGTTTTTCAGTAACTATGATTGAAACTAAAACCATGTTGCATTTGCTGCTAGAAAATAATTTAAGAAAAAAGTTCAAATTCACATTTCTCTGCTTTTTCTGTCCCACGTTTCCTGAACCAACAGAGAAAGGAGACTTCATTGCACTGGATTTGGGAGGCAGTAACTTTAGGATTCTCCGTGTCAAAGTGAGCCACGAGAAGAAACAGACGGTTCAGATGGAGAGTGAAATCTATGACACGCCGGACGACATTATTCACGGCAATGGAACCAGAGTAGGTTTATACTGAAAAACACAGGTGGAATGTGCACGCACCGTGTCCTCCACAGATCCACCTGAGACCAACTCCCCCCCCTTTGCACTTCCCTTTCAGCTGTTTGACCATGTGGCAGAGTGTCTTGGTGACTTCATGGAAAAACACCAGATCAAAGACAAGAAACTTCCTGTTGGATTCACTTTCTCTTTCCCCTGCCTGCAGACCAAACTAGATGAGGTAAAGCACAACTGACTCCTATGCCTAATATAAATGGATGGATACCTACACGGGCAGCTGAGGGGGCAGAGAAGGTCAGAGACAAAGTAACTGTTCATAGTTTTTAAAAGTAAAAATAAAAAACAAACAAAACATAAACCAAATGACCAAAAAGCAGACATATAAGGAGCAATGAGAGTCTCTTTCAGCCCGGGGGTCCTGTACAAGAGGGTTGGGGGAACTTTTACATGTTTGTGTCCAAGGGCCCATCTCCTAATAATCAATAGCTGGACTGGAAAGCTCCTTTCTTGATTGCAGTGAGGTTGCAGACTTCTTTGTAACATACTATTCAAATATAGAAAGGTTACTGTCTATTATAAGGTCTCACCTGAGAAGAAGACATGATCCACAGCTAAATGTGTGCCACACTAAACATCAAATCTCTTTACTTTTCCACTTTCCCCTCAACCCTCTGTCCTTCGGCTCCAGGGGTATCTGATAACATGGACAAAGCGTTTCAAGGCCAGTGGAGTGGAAGGGATGGACGTTGTCAAACTGCTCAACAAAGCGATTAAGAAACGAGGAGTGAGTCTGTCTCATTCACGCTTAGCTCTGTAGTGTGGAGCTTGTTTGCTGTGATGTATTGTGTTGAATTCAAACTGGGATCCGGGATAACGTCTCATTTTCTCCATGTGTCTGCGTGTTAAATATTGCAGGACTATGAGGCGGACATCATGGCTGTAGTAAACGATACAGTTGGAACGATGATGACCTGCGGATTCGATGATCATCGCTGTGAAGTCGGCATCATCATTGGTACTAAAGCTGTGTATTCAAACAGCCAAGAAATAAGTCTAATTAAATGGAATCTGCCATTCACGAGATGAATCAGTAGTATGGAAATGAGGTCAAACTCCATGGATGTGTATTTCTGTGCTTTTAGGTACGGGCACCAATGCCTGCTACATGGAGGAGCTGCGCCACATTGAACAGGTGGAGGGAGACGAGGGCAGGATGTGTGTGAACACTGAGTGGGGAGCCTTCGGCGACGACGGGAGGCTGGAAGACATCAGGACAGAGTTTGACAGAGAGATAGACCGAGGCTCTCTGAACCCTGGCAAACAGCTGTATGTCAAATCAAAAGTGCTACGTCCTTGTTTGTCCCTGAGCTGCTCTGAGAGCCGTGGGGGAACTGCAGGGTAGAGACTATCCACTTCTTCTTTTTCTTCACTATGCTGTAGGTTTGAGAAGATGGTCAGTGGTATGTACATGGGCGAGCTGGTTCGTCTCATTCTGGTGAAGATGGCCCGAGAAGGCCTGCTGTTCGAAGGAAGGATCACCCCCGAGCTACTCACCAAAGGGAAGATTGAGACCAAGCACGTCTCAGCCATTGAGAAGTAAGTCGACATGCATAGATTCAATGAGCTTACTGCATCAAGCAGCCAGTCCTACACTGTCTCTGTCTTATTGTGTCTCTTTGCTCTTCAGGAGTAAGGAGGGGCTGACGAAGACCAAAGAGATTTTGATCAAACTTGGTGTGGAGCCCTCAGCTGACGACTGCATCGCTGTGCAGCATGTGGGTATTGATGCTAAAACAGAATCGTGCGAATTAGATTTTATTTTTAGGAGCTGTTCCAGCTATTAATTAAAAGCAAATGGAGCAAACAAAATAAAAGCCTGCATGTTAATGTGTGTGGTATTCAGAGCCTTTGCTTACAAGCACAAAACATCAGTTATTTTTTACCAGCGATCTGAAAGGAGTTGACCTAAAATATGAGGTGCAAGATTAACTTTTTTGCACCCCATTTGACTGATGGCTCTACTTTCCCTCTTCTGCTTGTTCAGGTTTGTACCATTGTGTCTTCCCGTTCTGCCAACCTGATAGCTGCCACACTGGCGGGCATCTTAGTGAGACTGAAGGAGAACAAAGGAGTGGCACGACTCCGAACCACAGTGGGTATTGACGGGTCTCTCTACAAGATGCACCCACAGTAAGTGAAGCTATGCTTTACAGCTTTATTCAGCATGGAGGCTCTGTCATGCATCATCATGCATCTCATTACAGTTCCCTGTTCCAGTTTGCACCATCCCTAATACAAAATGTGTTAAACTCTCTTCACTGTTCACAACTACTCCAGGTATGCTCGGCGTCTTCATAAGGCAGTCCGTCGCTTGGTCCCGGATTCAGATGTTCGATTCCTCCTGTCAGAGAGCGGCAGTGGAAAGGGGGCTGCCATGGTGACGGCGGTGGCCTACAGACTTGCTGAACGATCGCACCAAATTGCCCAAACTTTGTCTGAGTTCCGCCTGACAACTCAACAGCTGCTAGAGGTGTGAAGAAAAAGATTCTGTAATTGTGTGTGTGTGTGTGTGTGTGCATTGATCGATTTTTGTTACATCTGCTACTTAAAGTATCCATTGTTTCTTTAGGTAAAGAAGCGTATGAGGACAGAGATCCAGAATGGCCTGTCAAAAAGCACTCAGGACTCTGCTACTGTCAAAATGCTGCCCACATTTGTACAGAGCACTCCCGATGGCACAGGTGAGACACACACACACACACCACCACACACCCCTCAGGCCCAAACATTAAAACTATTTTTAGAGAGAACATGCCTGTAAACTAAGAAGGGAACCAGGGGTTATACACAGATACCAATATGCAGGGAAATTTCATCTCCAATGCAGACATGTATTTGGATCTACATAGTGACGGCTTTACTTTTGGTGCACTGAACACGGTGTGCTGTGTCTCTGACATGTCTGCGTGTTTGACATGGGGGGGACTGTTTTAATTTCTCACCTACTTTATCTTCCTGTATGTGCAGAAAATGGGGACTTCCTGGCTTTGGATTTAGGAGGAACCAACTTCAGAGTTCTGTTGGTCAAGATTCGCTCTGGGAAGAGAAGATCAGTGGAGATGCACAACAAGATCTATGCTATTCCCCTAGAAGTGATGCAGGGCACAGGAGAGGAGGTGAGCTCCACCAGGCATTGCACCCACTTAATCTGAACAAACTGAAGGGATGCAAACAGAAAGATGGGCCAAAAACTTTAAACTGCCACATTGGTGGTACCGAGAAGATTAGGATGGTCCAGCAAGTACAAATGTTCCTTCAGTGTCACAAGTAATAAAAATGCTCAAGGAGTGTACAAATAAAGTTTTAGTATATTATTGAAAGTTATCAGTCCCCTTTCATAAATAAATTAAAAGATAACGTTAACAAATTATAATTGTAGAAGTTGAATCTGCATTGAATATTATTTTCATGTAATAAAAATGTTTCTTTTACTCTTTTTGCCCTTTCAAAATAAGTGTGAGCAGAGGTGTAATTAGTGAAGACGTGTGGATGTGCAGGGGTTTTAGAAGGAATAGAGCTGTGCCATATGTCATCCACAAGATATTGTTGTTGCTTCGTTGTTATATTGCAATATTAACGTTATAGTCAGGCGATAAAGTGCATGGATGTAACACAGTAAGCAGGGTGTGGGCTGAACTTGTAAACTTGTAAATGCTTAAAGAAACAATGGAGGCAGTTAGCTGATGGTCTTGTGTGTCTGCTTTGAATCGTTGTCCTGATGTATGACCCAAGCTCAAGCAGGCTTTAGTTGTCGGACAGATGGCCTCACATTTGCTTCTAGAATTCTCTGGTATAGAGAGGAGTTCATGGTCGACTCAGTGACTGCAAGGTGCCCAGGTCCTGTGTCTGCAAAACAAGCCCAAATCATCACCCTTCCACCACTGAGCTTGAGATTAGGTATGAGGTTGTTTCTGCTGAAGTGCTGTACGGCGCTGGACATTAAGACCAAACAAGTCCACGTTGGTCTCATCTGTCCATAGGACATTGTCCCTGAAGTCTTGTGGTTTGTTCAGATGCGGTTTTGTGAACTTTCATGTTCTTTTTAGACCAAAGATGCTGTCTCCTGGAATCCCATGCAAACAAACCGTATTTGTTTAGTCTTCAAATTTCCTTTTTTTAATTTGCAGATGAATCTTTATTGTTTTTACCAAAAAACACACAGAATTAAAAGTGGCAGTACTAACTTTTTTGCACATGGCTCTCTGAATATATAGTGCAATCTTACACATTGTCTTCCATCGTCTACCAGCTGTTCGATCACATTGTGCAGTGTATCAGTGACTTCCTGGACTACATGGGCATGAAGAACACTCGTCTCCCTCTGGGCTTCACCTTCTCGTTCCCCTGCCGACAGACCAGCCTGGATGCTGTGAGTGCCGCCCTTCCTTCCTTTTCCTGATATGCTGCACTTAAACCAAAGATGTAAAATGGAAGCACAGATAAGCATGCTGTACTAGCATTTAGAGGAAAGGTCAAAGAGTGTCATCTGATATACAGAATGTATTTAATTGTTTGTGCAGGGCATCCTTGTGACATGGACAAAAGGCTTCAAGGCAACAGACTGCGAAGGAGAAGATGTGGTGGGACTGTTGAGGGAGGCCATTAAGAGGAGAGAGGTAAGATATTAGGAAAAGGATGGAGGCAAGGGATGTCTTCCTGTCGGTAGTGATTCAGTTAAACGTGGGACAATGTCCATAAAACGTAACCAATGAGATTGAATCGTGTCCTTTTTCAAGGAGTTTGACCTGGATGTAGTGGCCGTAGTCAACGACACAGTGGGAACCATGATGACCTGTGCCTATGAAGAACCCACCTGTGAGATTGGGCTCATCGCTGGTTAGTTCACCTTTTTTATTCTAATGATACCTGTTCAGTTTTTGCGGTCTCTTCCTCTAATGCATTTGTCTGTTTAAAGGCACTGGCAGTAATGCATGTTACATGGAGGAGATGAAGAACATTGAGATGATTGAAGGAGACGAGGGACAGATGTGCATCAACATGGAGTGGGGGGCTTTCGGAGACAACGGGTGCCTCGATGACATTAGGACAGATTACGACTGCTCTGTGGATGAGTTCTCCCTCAATCCAGGCAAACAAAGGTTAAAATGTGCCTCACGTACACACACAAGCAGAATCACTTGTTTCTTGTATGAATTACAGTACATCCGGTTCATGAGGATGCACACATGCATATGTATATTTATGAATGTGTTCTGTGTTTTACAGATACGAGAAAATGTGCAGTGGCATGTACCTCGGGGAAATTGTTAGAAACATCCTCATAGATTTGACGAAGAGAGGTTTCCTATTCAGAGGACAGATTTCTGAAACGCTGAAGACCAGAGGCATCTTTGAAACAAAGTTCCTCTCACAAATAGAAAGGTAAAAATACCAGCTTTCCTGTCTACACCATTGATCTTGTATCACTCACAGAGGTGAAAAGTAAGACATTTGAGTATTCGCTGTTTAATTAATTTACTTTTCGCTAAAGTTGTTTAAGCATTTTATTTCCTTTCCTTTCTGCAAATAACTCTTCTTTGTTCTGTTTCTCTCTCCAGTGATAGATTGGCTTTGCTGCAGGTGAGATCCATCCTGCAACACTTGGGGTTGGACAGCACTTGTGACGACAGTATCATAGTCAAAGAGGTAAGGTATAACAGGATATTGTACATTAAAAACAATTGTGTCCAATCAAAACATTATTACACAGGAGCCAGTTTATTAGGTACACCTAGTTAAAGCTGCCGCACTGCAGTACAACAGTCCTGTGATAAATCTTCGTGAGACTTTCAACTGTTTCCTCATATTGTGCATTCGTATTACACAGAGAGTTGTTGTTGTTATGCTTGGCCTCGGTAATACAAATTAAGTGGACAAAATAATAGAAACACCTGGTAGTAACTCAGTACAATAGAGCAACACATCTGTGAATCTGTCATTACATTTTAGCCTTAGCCAGGATGTGTTGCAGGAATGTAGGATTTGGATTTGGTGTACCTAATAAAGTGGTAGTCTATCTGTGAAAGCGTCCCATATGATATTGTTATCAAGCTCAACTTATGAAAGAGCCAGGCACTGGTTTTCTGTTTGAGCAAACAGTGGCAGGTACAGTGTCTGAACTGTTGCAGAAATGATTATGGTTTTCGTCGTTAGGTCTGTGGAGCAGTGTCGCATCGTGCAGCTCAGCTGTGTGGGGCAGGAATGGCCGCCGTGGTCGATAAGATCAGGGAGAACCGAGGACTGGACCATCTCAACATCACTGTCGGGGTGGACGGAACACTGTACAAACTACATCCACAGTGAGTTTAATTTACCACTAATCGTTTAAACAAAGTGATTCGCTCTCTGTCTGAAGATTATGAGATGGTATAGTGACCAGGCCATAGTTTCAAAAGGAGTATTTTTTTATACATGTATATTTTAGCACTTAAACAAATGGCATGTTCATCTTCTGCATGGGAAAACTGGATTAATTCTGTATTAATGTCATTCCACATGATCTTACTATGCAGAAAACATAGTGCAGATGAAGGCAGAGAAGAGCTGCACAAAGATCTGAACAAACAAGTTTCTAGGTCGCTTATTTTAAAAGTGTGCAATGACAATTTTCTGTCTTAGTCATTTTATGACAAATTTAGATGTGTGCTATAAAAAACACACCACAGATGACATCAGTGGCTTGCTACCTGCCTAAATCAAAGGGAAATCAGACTAAGCAAGGAATCTGCTTAAGTCATGCTTTACTTGGGAAACAATCAAGTAGGAAATGTGTCGCAGAAGTTGTAACACAGAGTTGCAGAACAGAAGAGAGCTTCCTGTCTCTCAGCTGCATAGAAAGCGACAAGATGATCAGGAGAAAAGCAGGACTCAGACTGCAGTGCAGTGCTCAGCTCAGACAGGAGGGGTGTTACAATGTGACAGAACACTTTGTCAGGATAGTCACCAGCTCACATGGGTTTTGTTTTAATGCTGTGCATCATTTTTGCATTACTTTAACACCTGGAATCTCATTTCCTCATCTAGTTTCTCTGGAATTATGCACCAGACGGTTAAAGAACTGGCTCCTCAGTGTGATGTCAACTTCCTGCTGTCAGAGGACGGCAGCGGGAAAGGAGCTGCACTCATCACAGCCGTGGGCTGCCGGCTGAGACAAGAGCTGAACAATAAATAGAAAATATATTTCTCTTCTGTGTGGCTCTCCTCTCCCCACTTCTCTGCATTCCCTCTCTACTCTCCAGTCTTAACTCTCCCATTGTTTCCATTTCTTCCCAAATCAAACCAGTCTAGTCAGCATGTCACGCTCCAGTAGCTGCTTCAACCCGCCTACGTGACAGAGAGGAGATGGCAGAGAGTTATGGACTGTGTTGTAGTTAGATTATGTTAGATTAACTACTGTACCAACATTCAGACTCCTAAGGTTCTTGCATTTTTTAGATTTCTTGGGCTAAGCTCGTAGAGATAAAACATGCACGTTAAACTGCTGTGAATATGTGCAGGGCTTTGTCGTGATCCTGTGTCACCATCTGGAGGATTCCTCCGACAACTGCAGTTTGTTGCAGGGTCATTTAAAAAAAAAAAAAAAAAAAAACACTGCAGAAAATGAAAACATTGGTCATCAAAAAAACAGTTTTGGACCAGAGTCACTAAGTGTAACTGCTTACTCACTGTCTGTACAAAACCACATAGTGTATAAAATGGATATGAGCTCAATATACATGTGTAATAAGACAAAAGGGAATATTTTTGCTTTAATGTTTTTAAGACCTTACCCAGATATAATACAATATGTTCTTTTTACATTGTTACTATTTATTTTATTTTTATATTGAGGGATGGTAAAAATGTTGCTTTTGCAATAACGACTCCCTCGCATTTGGTTCCTGTACGAGAGGACAGTGGCGTGATAGAAGATGGACGTCTACCATGATTTCATCTGTAGGGAAAGCTGTGTTATGTGTTGGCTGAATGTTCACGTGGCAGTTTTTGTAAAGTACGCCGCTGTAAAAATATGTCCAACAATCACTTGTATTTTACAGTGTAAATCCTGTTTGGTAGTGTCTTGTTGTCTTCACGTGCGCTGTCCTCCCCCGCCGTCACAGCTAGAGCCATAAAACAAGAATGTGGTGCTGACATACAGTTAGGTGCTAGATGAACAACGGCCAAACTGTGTATACAAAGACTCGGGTAGCCGAAACTATAAACGTTGTTTAAACATTTTGACAGGGAGCCTCCTCCCCAGACTTCATCCTCCTCAAAGCTCAGGAGGCTGTTTCAGTGAACTCATGTATGGCTCATTCAACTAGCACAGTGACAATTCTATATTTATGTCTGTCTTTATTGAAAGCAAATAAAGCAACTAAATGTATCCTAGGCTATAGGAAGACAGAGGAAAAGGTTGTATCCCAACACTAGGTGGTATTGTGTCGAGTATCTGTGGAGAACGGGGTACTATAATTTCAAAATGAGCACAATTCCAAACTGCCAGGATAGTGATGAGCAGCCAGCTTCTCTGCCTTCCCAAGTCAATTTAAAGCCATCGCCATCACACAGAACAACACGGACATCTTAATGTCTTCAGCTTACAAACCATGACTATCTGTTCATCACTGTCAATCCGTTCATAAATAAATGAAGCTGTGTCAATCCAATGGAGTCATTCTTTACACCAGAGATTAGTGTGATTGTGTTTTGAACAACATAGGACTCCATGTCTGTTTGCATGAGCAAAAATGTGACACCTGTCAACTCCACCAGATCTGCCACCACTTTGTAGGTGGATGAGAAGCAACATTTCAAATTCAAAACTTCAGTGTGGTTGTTTCCTGACTCATAATAACAACTTTATTACCAATGTCACAGTCATTTAACATAAAGTTAATTTTAGCTTAGGCCATGAGGTACTTAACCGGATTTACAAAGACAACAATTACAGGTATTTCCTATCATCACGGTGTACAGTCAGCTTCGCACATGTTGAAACGTGGACGGGTTGGGTGGCATTTGAAACGCTGACAAAATGTGAGTGAAGTCAAGACAATTAGCTTCCGGGGGTTTGACAGAAGTGTGGAGTCAACAATTCAGGAATTACAGCCATTTTAACACACACACATTTTTGGTGGCTCAAATAATGGAACAAATAGCTTAAAAGCAGTTGCATGGCAAGGTGGGGCCTGTTTCCGTGTTACAAGCTTTATTGTCATTAAGTACATATATACATCTACACATACATGTTACAATGAAATTTGCCCTCTGCATTTAACACATCCCCCTGCAGGGGAGCAGTGGGCAGCTAGCACTGATTGTCTTGCTCAAGGACACAGCTGGTGCATGGGCTGGGATTTGAACTGGGAGACTTCTGCATCCCAGCCTGATGCACACTGATAAAAAGGCCTGGAGGTGGTTCTGAGTGTTGCTTTTGCATTTGGTTGCTGTTCACTGAAACTCTGAACATGAGGCCCAGAGAGGTGTCTATGCAAGTAAAGGAGGCTATTGTAAGGCTGAAAAACAAAAGAAATCCACCAGAGAGATAGCAAAAGCATTGGGCGTGGCCAACACAACTGTTAGGGACACTCTTAAGAAGAAGGAATTATCTGTGTAATCACATCATCTGTCCAATTCAAGAAGACGGTTGAGGAGGTGGGCGTGTCATTGTCAGAGGCTACAGTCAAGAGCCGGCCAAAGGAATAAAATGAGTGTGTGTGGTGGAACAGGGTCACTGGTTTTTACCATTATGACCGGACTGCTGATAAAAGTAGCAGTAAGAAGTGTTCAGAACCATATTCTCTGCTGGGACTCAGACAAATTCTGCAAAAGGGTTTCTAAAGGCAAATAAACTGGATATTCCTCACAGGCCAAGTTAATCTCCACCCGACTGCAGCCCAACAAAGCATCGTTTCACTGACTGAAGACATGACTGAAGGCAGAAAGACCCACAGACGAGCAGCAGCCAAAGGCAGCTGCAGCAAAGAGCCTGACAAAAAGCCTCGGCGGCGTCCACGGCTTCCACACATTGAAAGTCTGGACGTCACTCAGATCTTCAGTGTTTCATTTTAAATGCAACGTGGGGGTGTAAAGAGGCCAAATGCCAAGAAATGAATTGGTCCAAAACTTCTAAAGCTGACTGTATATCTTAAAAAGTCAAAAGATTTTTTACACCTTTAACGCCGACAGGCAACAATTTTCAAAGATAGCGAACTGACTGTAAATGTGAAAGCACACATGACATTGATATTTACATTTTCACTTCAGATAACTCACTTTTAATCTGAACTCAACTGTACAGTAGGACCATAACAAGGATGCCAGGGAAATTTTGTTAGGTGACAGATGTTTCCAAGACATCCTTCTGTAGAGCCGCAGATACATGCAAACCATTTAATTAGTGTTAGAGCGATTCAGTGAAGCCTGTGACAATTTAAAGGACGGGTTCACATTCTTTCAAGTGTGTTATTATGAACACTGAAAGAGGTTAAAGGTCACATGGGCACCTGACTGTTGCTTTAAGACGGACTTCACAGAAATGAGAACATGTCTGTTAATGTACTGCTGATGTATTTGTGGTGATTCTGTCATATTGTATTTTGTTTCTTGTGGTCAGGACCTAGGTCCTAGATAGTTTACAGTAAATTGGTCCTGATGCCTCACGTAAAGAGACACAGTTCTGTCAGTCCCTACTGTTTGTAGCACGTTGTAGCTACAGCACCCACATAGCAATAATATATTTCAAACAGCACCTTAAACATGTGCACCACATTGGAATTTTGTCTTCTTCCAAATCATCTTGGGTGAAATTCTTGTGTTGTGTGACTGTGGTTGAAGTTATTTCAGCTCACGTCAAAGTGGTGAAAATGGTTTTAACTGTTGTTAAAAATGTTTCAGTAAAGTGCAGATCATTTTAATCATCACTTTGTGCTTGTTGATTGATGAAGAAAATTTATTAAATATACAATTGTCCATTTACGAATGAAGTCCAGCCTCCAGGGCAGTGAAAATTCTACTAAACCACAATATTAAGACTTGGTGCTGATGCCAGTGGACTGTTCATCCTGTCTATGCACAAGAAAACCGGTAACCACGGATCAAATTTAACTTATGCTACACTAGATTGTTACCATTTGCATGTTTTTCCTCCAGAAGAAGGGACACAGAAATGAAATCAAGGATCAAGCTATATGGATTAAAGTGAAATTAAATCACTAAAATAATCAAAACAAGTAAATGTTCTGTGATTATCTCTTCAGATTTTCCCTTCGGCAATTAACGCAAAATATCCATCTTTTTAAACCAACTGGATTTGTAGCCATCTGCAACTAATATCAACAATGGACCCAGTCCAAGATCCGGTAAAGATCCAAGATCTTTTCTTCAGGATTTTCCAAATGAATGAATGTCTCCTATAACGTCTGGCAAACTCTTCTCTATTTTAGCTGCAGTCTTCACTTTATTTGTCGGTCTTCATGTCAAGAAAGTTGTCATCCTGATTTGTCTCACCTGTCGTTCAGTTGTTGTTCACAAGTTTGGCTGCTGTTGCCTGTGTATCGTTTGGCCACTTCACTACATGTGCGCTGCGCACGCTGTATGTTTTTGAGGACGAGTGACTTTTAAGCTTCACGCAGGCATCGCTCTTTGTGTTCAGCTCATTGGTGACAGCCAAGCTTGTGTCAAAGGAGTTTGTTTTTATTGAGGTGCGAGTGTGTGAGCTGCTACGGCGATGGCTGCGCGTCATAGTGACTCTGAAAGTGTGCGTGTGCTGCAGTTCCATCCTGTCCTCCTCTGACACTTTGATGAAGGGACACCAAGCAAACGCGTGACGGAAACCAGCACGAAACCTACAGACGGGAAGAGGAATTGGTTTTCAATTACACGTAAAAAAACACCGCAACTTCAGGGACTTCGCTGTGTGGACATGTCTTTTACCTTTGGTTTAGACAACAGTAAATTATAGGATTGTACATGGTGGAACTCATCGCCAACCAGAATATGGCCAGATACACCTGAGAAAGAAAAAAAAAAAAGATGACACCCAAAGAATCAATAAATTGAATAAATAAATTTATATCAGGAAGAAAGAGAGACGCTAACCTGTTGAATGTACTGCTGTTTATAAATGTCTCTGTTAAATGATCCCAGTATGAAGTAGATGTGGTAGGGCAGCCAGCAGAGGGCAAAGGTCACCACCACCACAACCATCATCTTCACCACCTGTGGGAGAGCGGTAAGGAACATTAGCTGACTCTGCTGCATCTTTAATTCCAGAACTAACTGAATCATTTAGTTCAGTTTATCCCCAGCTTATCTGTGCATTTTTACATCAATAAATGAGAAAATTAGAAATTTGTGACCTTTCGTTTGGCTGTGATCTGGCTGTGGTAATGATCTGAAGCCTCCCCAGGGATGTGACCCCCCCACAATGACCGGCCGACCAAACTGTAGGTCACCAGCATCACCAGCAGAGGGAGCAGGTAGATCAGTAATATAAGTGCATACTGGTAACTACAGAGGGTGAAGGAGAGAGAGAGAGAAGGCTGATTAATCATGTGATGCGGTGAAAATTAAAAACACAATATTCCAACTAAGGAATCACTACTAGTGCAAATCCTTATGTTTCATCTTATAAATGCTTTGTCTGTGTCTATATGTTTATTACCAAATCTAAATATGTATGTCATGTTGTGTGCATCTCTGTAATCTTACCATCTTCTTACCTTAGTTGATGTTTTCCTCCATAATCGTCGGGCCAGTCGACCATGCACACGGTTCTGGGGAAGTAAAACCTCGTCACGCTGTAGTAGCACTGAGGGAAAGCCAACAGGATCGCTACAATCCAAATCAGAGCAATCAAAACTTTTGTGGAGGTGGAGGAGAGACGAGGCTTCAGAGGGTGGATGATGGCCATGTACCTGGAGGAAAGAAAAGGTTTGTCTGTTTATAGTTTGGTTTACAGGTAGAAGAAAGAAAAAGGTTTGTCTGTTTATAGTTTGGTTTACAGGTAGACAGCCAGATGTTTAATGCGGCAGATGGTTAAAAGTCAGTTTCTCCTCTATAATAAAAGCCTCCACTCTGTTTCAATTTACCTCTGTACACTTGAGGTGATTAAAAAATTGTCCTTTGAACACTCACACGTAAGTCAATAATGTTTCCTGTTACACACATTGTTCTCAACCTAAAAAAGCTTTATAGTCTAAATATCCAGTTATTCAAAGTAATAATAAAGTTAAATAAAGGCTCTTTCTCATTCCAATTGATTATTTCTTGAGCACTGGCCTCTGAGCGAAATGTTAATAAAATGACTGCATTGATTCTGTTGACTTGACATCAGGAGAAGTATACAACATTGAAAACCCTGCTGATTAAGACCAGCTCTGTCGCATAATTCTCCGGAACGTAACTTGACAGAAACGTAATTCATTGCAAAGACAGCGCGTATAGTAATTACTGTTAAACACAAAATCCAATTTATATTCTTATGAATCAAAATGATATTATGGATTCAGTCCTTTACATGAATTAACCGAATTAAACGAGGTAACAACCATTCTGGCTAATATCCAATCTGAATGTAAATTACAGATTTTAGATGTATGTATGTATTTTAGATCGGGGTTAAAAGCTATTTGCAGATGTGCAAGTAAAAGAACCTTTATGCACAACAGGATAAAGTAATGTAAACTGAGAAGTTTTAGCCCATTAACATATCAACAATGGAATAATACTAATAAATGTGAAATACTGATAAAAATGAAGAATAATCAAGGTGGCCATGGCAACCCGTCATAAATCTTAATCTGTGTACTTAGGTTTATTTCCTAACACAGTATGGTTGGTCAAATGATTCAACTATCATCATTAATCATCCATCTGAATTATTCACAGCTGACCACATGAATGCATTTTAATCGTTAATTAGTTTTAAGGATAATAGTACGACGTGATGATGCATCAAATGATGTGCTTTACAGACACAAATTTAAAAGCATTCTGCTGTTGTTGTTGGAACTAGTGTTAACATTGTGTCCTCAAATGAAATTAAAAAATAAATTATACAGTGACTACAAACAATGTGTCACTTTGCTCTCTGTGAACTCAAAAACACGAGCTGACATAACCAACTATAAATGAATCAAGCTCAAAAACTGCCCCTGTCTGGGCTTTCATTTGCTTCTCAGTTCTCATTTTTATTCTCAGTCCCAGTCGCCTCCCTCTTTAGTAAACCTGCTTTAACTGGCACAAGACACATGTCACATCCAAACAGCTTCAAAAAGGAAACAGCATTTCAGGTTGTTGCTGCGATGTGGAATTAGCCACAAATCATAAACCTTGTGCCAGTTTATGAATGAACCTTATGTCTAAAACACACGAGTGTCCAGTGTTTGACTTCCTCTCTCTGTCCATACTTTCTCCTCCCTGTCCTCTATTTTCACTCAGGCTCTGTACTGGACCACTATGCTGTCCTGGGACCTCTCTCTTTCCCCTGACTGTTGTTTTTGCTTTGTTCTCCTTGAGTCTTGCCCTTTTCACGAATCTGTCTCCTGTGTGTTTGTTTTGTGGTGTGTTTAAGTTTTGCCTGTTGTTAGCTTGTGAAGCGTGTTCTTGTCTCGTACTCACGGTCCCACTGTATCTGGTGGTGGTACCTGGAAGTGGCTTGACATCTTCTACTGGACATTCACAACATGCTTTATTTTGTACACACATCTCTCTGTCCCCCCTCTGTTGCTTTTTTTGTCCTATTTTTATGTAGTTGTACTTCATCTGATTCAAGGGTCTAGAGACTGCGGGTGTCAAAGACAAATTTGTAATCTGTGATAATGAGCTTTATCTGTCAGATGTGATTTGATTTGTTTAATGTGTAACCGATCGTTTCCCGCTTGCAGCCACAGCTGACGACCCAAAAGAAAAGCCTCCGAATAAATTCACTGATGATTCCAGAAACTGGAAAGCAATGAGAGAGACATTATTGAGTTGTAAAACAGGTTTTACACCTGGTCTGATCCATTCATTTGGCTCATGTATCACCACATGCATCACGAGCAACACAGCTGTGCATCAAACTGTCAAACATGAACATAAAGTTCCTATTGTGTTTTCAATCTTTTTTATAGAGCCTCTATATTTCAGTGCACTGTAATTTACTTGTGTGCTTAATACATTGAAAACTTACTATATATTATGGTTTTGGCCCAGTTTAATGCTAAGAGCAGACGGACTGTTAATCCTCCATTTTTACACCTAAAGTAAAATTCATTAAGAAAGAGGCATAAATATGTTACAGATAGCTCAGTGGTTCATGTAATGCTGCATTAAAGATACAGTGTGTGAGTTTTTCTAAACTTTTTATGACTCGCCACCAGCAATAACCGAGGCCTCAGGGTTATGTTTTTGGGTTGTTTGTCCATTCGTCCCATTGTTATGAACAATTAATTCTCAGGACCACCACAGGACCATAAACTGATTGGATATGGTATTCAAAGGCCAAAATTCAAGGAAACTATGACCTCGTGTCTGTCCCCTTTCTGATCTCAGGAACATCTGGAGGGAATTTCACCACATCTGGCAAAATATGAGTCAGACATACATGTTATCAGCAACTACAAATATGCTCCCAAACTTTTCATAATCTGTTGAGACTCCCATGACACAGACTGATTGAAGAGCACCGTCATGAGCAACAGTCACCCATGAAACCAGTCCCAGAACTTCTGTTATTCTGCTTGATTTGTTAGTTTTGAAGCAGTTCTTGTATCTTCATGACAAACATGAGCAGAGCATGCCCAAACACAGCAGAGCGGTGCAGGGAGAGGTAGAGGGACGACCAGCTGGAGAACGGATTTTTGAATTTTGAGTGTAGCACTGTGGATTTAACTGTTTCAATGTGTCTTAATTAATGCAACTACCAAATGATATTTCCCAGGATCAGCGACTCCAATTAGTCTCGAATCTAAAAGAAAACCTTTTCTCAGGTGCCTACTTCTTCATATTACATAAAAACATTTTTGCAGAGAACATCATCATTATTTCCGCATGAAAAAGATTTATTATTGTCTTAATTCAGATTGTAAGAAAAGTTTCTTACCGGTCCACTGCAATGGCAGCCATGGAGTATATTGATGAAAACATGGCAGTGATGGGGAAGAAGTTCTGGAATCGGCAGTATCCCAGGCCAAAGTACCAGTCGTTGTGAAGCGCATAGACAAAGTTAAAAAGCGTGTTGAAGGTCGCCATGGAAACATCAGAGAACGCCAGGTTGACGATGAAGTAGTTGGTTACAGTCCGCATGCGTCTGTGAGCGAGGATGATCCAGATCACTGTGACGTTTCCAGTAATGGACACCAGGATGATGAAGGAGTAGGCTATAGCCCACAGAGCCACCTGAGAGAGGAGAGGAGAGAGGAGGTGAGGAGGAGAAGAGAGAGGAGGAGAGGAGGGGAGGAGAGAGGAGGAGAGGAGGAGAGGAGGAGAGGAGAGAAGAAGGGAGGAGAGAGGAGGAGAGGAGGAGAGGAGGAGAAGAGAGGAGGAGAGGGGAGAGGAGGAGAGGAGAGAAGGAGGAGAAGAGAGAGGATGCGAAGAGAGGAGGAGAGGAGGACAGGAGGAGAGGAGAGAGGAAGGGAGGAGAGAGGAGGAGAGGAGAGGAGGAGAAGAGAGGAGGAGAGGGGAGAGGAGAGGAGGAGGAGAGGAGAGAAGGAGAGGAGGAGAGAGGAGGAGAGGAGATGAGGAGAGGAGGAGAGGAGGAGAGGAGAGAGGAGGGGAGGAGAGAGGAGGAGAGGAGGAGAGGAGGGATGAATGGAGTCACTTCAAAGGGATGTTCAAACTGTCTAAACAATCAATAGCCTACAGCAAACACCAAATAGTAAAATTTATAATCTTCTCCCCAAAAAGAAAACATAACTTGTGATTTTGAAATCACTCTTTTTGTCTTATGAAAATAATTTGAAGAGTAGACACTGACCACTGAAACAGTGTGAAAGTGATTTATTTGAAACAAGCTTTAGATTGTCTCTATGATCCTAAATCTGACAAACAACTAGTCTGAGAGAAGTTTTTAATCCCACTCTCCTGTTCCTCCAACACAGCAGAGTCTATTTCCATCGCTCGTGATGTTGCGCAAATTCGATCTAAATCTATTTAGTCATTTCATGAAGTATTAGGTGCACCAAATCAAATATATGATATTGATCATAAGTAATCCTCGAAAAAAGACAGTTGGACCAACGTCGCATTACACGATGTCATCAAAAACTGAGCGTGGCCACCGACAGTGCATGGAGGACTTTTTTTCTGTAGGACTGTAGACTGCATACAATCTGCCAAGGAACTGGCTCTGACTACGACCAATTTCATTTCAGATCTCGCTGTTTTTAAGCCCACCTGCCAGTCGGGCTGCTGGAACTGGTTCTCAGCTGTCCCGTTTCCATCATCCAGCCAGTCGGTGGTCGGTGATGACGGCAATGAAGTGGCCTCCACGGCTCGTTCCATGTGTTGAATGAGACTTTCGGCGTCCATATTCTGTCCCTGTTCACCTGATGACAGAAACTTCATGGTTGTTGTGTGAATTATGCGTGATGAGGCACAGCGAGAAGTAGATTCTCACAATCTTATAAATTGATTCAAATGTTATTTTTTATGTATTTACAATAGGTTTAATAACATTTGTCTAATTGCATCTGTAGAAAACACATTTAGCCATCGTGCTACTAGTGAAAGATGTGGAATTGGCTTAAATCAGCTTTTATTCTAAATTTGTGAACCGTGATTTCAGCTCATCATATCGCATATGAAATGAGTTTCAGCTCGAGTTATTAACCCTACGTTGTATCGCTGCTCTGGCACGTTTCCCAGAAGTAATCTTGCCCTTGTGCGTCCCCTAATGTCACGTGCAATTAGTTACAGTCCACATTTAATAAAAAGATACTTCTATAGTTAAAATGCATATACATGCCAACATGCGTAAAGTCCGGACATTTGAGAACCCACACGCAATAATGTGTCACCAATAAGCGCAACGGTGGTGCGTTGCACGGCACCAGGGGAAGAGATTTTCAACAAAATGAACCAAACAATCTGTCAGATGATTACTTTCATCACGCTTACCTTTCTATTTACGCCAGTGAGTTGTCAGTTTTCATAGCAGTTTGTCCAATCCATCGCTCGTGATGTTGCGCAAATTCGACTCCTAATGCGTAATGGACATCCAGATCCATCAATTACGTCCTCTTTCTTTCTCTTTTCCTTTGTCACTTTCTCCCTCAACCACACTGTGCGTGTCTCCCTCTCCAGGAATGTGTTAACTACCTGACCACTGCAGGAGCTGCTCGGAGTGACGGAGACGCGTCAGTCAGGCAGGCAATGGTGGGGCTGCGGGAAGAAACACGAAGATATGAGTAGGGGAGAGGTTAGACAAAACTCTGGTCCTCGCCGGGGTTTTCTGGGTGTGTGAAATTAAAATAAATAAATATATACATACAAATTCAAAAGTTGATAATCGAAAACAACTGAGACGTGGAGACGATGGAGACTAAAATGGTGAAATAATGGGAAAAGCTGGCAGCTTGGATGGAGAAGGAGAAAGTTACACAAAGACTAGAAGTACATGCCCAGTGTCTGCTGCTGCCGGTGATCTCTGCAGCTCTTAAATCACAGCTCCCCTAAAATCTGAAGCAATCTTCTGGTAATTTCCTGTAAGACTGTCCTTAAACTACTTATTGTCTGTCATCTTCTCTCTTCGTGCAGCACGCAGAAGGCAGCCAGAGATGAGTGATTTGCAACATTTGCAGGGTTGGAATTTTGGGGTCTCTTGGTAGTTTTAGAACCAAATATGTATATTTCATTTATATGTGGATGTAGCCGCACAATAACCTTACAAATTCCAGGAAAACATTCTCATTTTTTTCCACACCAGCTTGTGTCTGCAATCGAGGTTGCAATCACTTGGGATCGACTGAGGCGTGAGTGGCTGTCGCTGCTTCTAAGGAGACTGTGCTCCTGCGGGGGCTTTTATGTTTGGTCTGATGTGCTTGAAGAGATCAAACTTTATTGCAGTCTTTATTGCAATCATCTTTGGTGAGGAGCCTCTCGATTCTGTGCAGCCTATTACAGTACATGATCCAGTTCCTATAAGACCTCTGTTTCTCCACATGGTTGGCTTTTGTTAAATGCGATGATGTGGATCTTTTCAAGGTCGTGTTTGATGCTACCGCCTAGGTGTACACAATCAGTACAATATCAAAGCTGATCACACCTTCCTTTAAGAAGCTGTGCTCCTTGAACAAGCAACGAGCTGCTCCACTGAGTGATATTTGTGATACCTAAGTTCATTGGAAGGTTTGGTGGAGGTTAAGAATTTATCAGGGGTAGATTATAAAAGCTGAAATATAAAGTGCTGATCGGTGTTTGCAGAATTGGTAGTCACACATTTTGGAGAAGATGTGGCACCACAAATGTGATAAACTGCTTAATTTGCCCCCAGAGGTCAGATGTGCTGCTAGATTTGCAAACATGAGGATGTGGTGTGTAATGTAAGTACTTGTGTCCTTGTGCCGCGTGGTTGTGTGTAAATGGAGATGTACAGTATAAATATCTTCTGTACATTTTATGCTTCTCACTAACCATAAGCTGGTACTAAGGACACTCTTCATTTTGCAAACTGTACAATGTTCACATTACTGATAAATGCTCACAGGAGCAGTAACTCTTTGTGTTTGTGCTGTATTTGTTTGGTTCCTGTGTGTGATGACTTCTATGGCTCTTTCCTTCTCTTTTTTTGTACTTTCTGCTGCTTTAATTATCACCAATCACGTTGTTGTCTCTCCTCCTGCCTGTTCTTTGTCTTCCTCTCTCGTATGTTTTTGGGTTTGTTTGTTTTTTCCACACAGAAAATAAAACAGACAGTCGTCTGACTCACACTGTTGTGTGTGCACTTTGTGCGCGGCATTCGTGTACTTCCATGTGCTCACAAATCCATTCTGGACAGCAGGGCTTAGAGAGGGGCATGTTGGAGAGCACATACAGGCCAATAACACATTTCTATCAAGCAGGTGTAAATGTACTAACAGCTTTTTTCAGAATTGATAAAACACACTCCCCGAAATCTTTGTTGCTTTACTCAAAACACTAAACACAAAAACTACAGTAAACTTTAATCTACATTCACAACCCTTTGACTTGTCTCACCAAAAACAACCTTAAATGAACATAAACTTAAATGAATGTTTTCTTTGCTTAAAACTGATCGCTGTTCTCAGACGACTGTAATCCTGTCTCCTTTTTGGAGTACATGAAGCACTGCACTGAGACATCCTTCTGTGTACTTTTACTGTAACTTTCCGGTGCAGCTTTCCGAACGTCCAAGTCGTGGAGGACAAAGAGAACGATACCAAAAGATCATCTTTGATTGTTGTTGACCGCTCATTTTCAGGCCGTCCTCATCATACTCCTCTTCCTCCTCTTCCTTTCCCTGAGATGTGCTCCTCTTCCTCCTCTGTTGTTTCCCTCCATTACTGAAGTCACAATTCAACTCAAACATGCCACTTGCACTCGAACTGGTTTTTTATCCTGTTCAACCTCAATCACTGACTACACATAAGTGTGTACAGTTTTTATATGAAATGGTTTCTGCATTTCCTGAAATCTCCCCCACACATAAAAATGCACTGTGCTCTTAGCATAACATACTCATATATTTATCATACCTATAAAAAAACTATATTTTTTTCTATATTTATACTTTAAAAACAGAAAACATAAAGACAATTATTAACAATTTCATGTTATTCATTCCGCCTTCTGGCTTCTTCATCGTGTCTCTGGCTTTGGGATCTGCAACAGGACTTCATGTGACTGTCTTTCAATCCTTCTAATAGTTTATGTTATTTTATTAGAGGTCTTCATACTGTAATAATGTATCAACAAGTTTAACCTAATCAATTTGGTCACGTCTCTTTTCTATAGTGACGTCCTGCTGTGTACTTTTACTGTAATGTGAGTTTCAGTTGTGGCTTTCTGAACATCCCAGTCAAAGAGAATGTGAAACAAACTATGATTCATGATCGTTGCTCTGCTTTTATCTGATATCACTGCTCTCGTTCTTGGTCTTTCTTGTTCTTCTCCTCTTCCTCCTCGTCCACCATCTCTAACACCTGGTCCTCGCACTCTTCTAATGTTTCCTGTCTATTGCTGTTTTCAAAGAACAACCCACACATGCCACTTACTGGCCAGACTTTCACATTGTGCACTTACAGGGTTACTTTTAATCATTTGTCAGAAGCTTTTAGCCAAAGCTACTTAGCTACTACAAGTATGGAACAAGTCAAGTGAATATCTAAATCAAGGAGAACACATAAAAGCAAAGTGTTTCCATTTCATGAGATTAAAGGACAAGGTAAAAGAGATTTTGTTGTCAAAGAGTTCTGTTTCAGCAGTTTTTGGAATATTGTAAGTTTGGCAGCTGGTTCCACTCACTGACTGGACTCTTGTATATAGTTTTTACCTGTAGTGTATTACAACAGTACAACAGCTTCATGGTCTATGTGTAGAATTGTGGATCAGATTTTAGCAAACAAATGTATTTTTAATAAATTCAGAGTTTGTCTGATGAAAACGGACAGACGCCATGGGGACATTGCTCAGGTTTGCTTTACTTTGCTTTGCACAGTTGTTGACAGTCCAAGGTCTTTTACCTGTGAAACCAGATAAGAGAAGGTGAAGGTGATAAATAAGGAATAAACCAACTCAAAGGGTGCTGATAAGAACTGAATGGAGCTGACGATGCTGGACACACTGCATACACAGACAGCTTCATCAGGACGCCTGCTGTTTGAGTGAATCAAGGCTCTAAAGGTTCCCAAAGCATCCCAGCATTAAATAAATCCTTAAAAGTTATCTGGAAAACTTGTTGCTGGTGTTCTCCTTTGCTGTAATTATGTGTCACAATGTTTTAGTTACTGTTTGCAAAGTAATTGTTGAGCTGATCTCTTTTGTTTTCATGAGTTGTAGGTTTAGTGTTTGTGTTGTTTTGGGACCAGGATCTGTTGGGAAGACGTTTCCCTGTATTTCATTTTGGTGTTTCTACTGTGAAAGTAGAGTGGATCAGTAGGGTGGTCAGGAAGAGTAGAGGCAGGTTTGCATCCTCCAGGGTGCTACTAAGGCGAGGGAGGATAGGTAGTATGGAGTTAAGGGGGGGCTGACAGTTCCGTTCTGTATGTCTTTGCACGGAACCTCACCACTAGGGGGCAAAGTTACCCGTCTTGAGCATATGGCTTTAAATGGGTGATTAATCAAAGCTACTAGTTTCCATAGTAGACAAAAGAAAAATCACTGTTCAGAGTTTGGAACATGTAATTGCTTACCGTGTCTATTTGCTGTGTTAATCCATGTCTGAAATTAATTAATAATTAAAGATAGGCTAATAATGCCTACAAGGTTACACAATACTATATAATATTTGATTGAGCAAAGGCAACACATTTATTACAATTACAGTGTTTTTGCAGCCTTTTTGCAAATTGCTTGGATTATTTGTTGTCTGACACGTTCCATGGTGTGAAACTTGCTGGTTAAGGAAAAATGAAGGAGACTTGATATATAATGTATAGTTTATTTTTAGGATTGTAACTATTTTAGCAACACTTGAAATGTTCCAAGTGTCATGGGCTCGCATTTCCTGCCTACGCCCCTGGACACGAATCCAAACTCAATTTTAAGCTCCAGGGGTCAAAAACACGTTTATTTCTCTTAAATGCAAATAATACGAAATAATGAAATAATATGAACTGTACGAATGCACAGTTGCTTCAACTCTCTTTGTCATCGTTTTCCGGGTATTTGCGCTCATAAATCTCCCATCCATCCATCCATCCGTCCGTCAGTGCTGTGCGCGGCACCAGGTGTGGAAACGCGGAAGTGCGTTGTCAACAGTAGTGCAGGAAGCCGCCGGAGTCACTTGTCCACAGTCCCCGACACGATGCCCGACGGTGAAGAGGTCCGATACTGTCAGAAATGCTCCTACATTCTCCTCAAATTCACTCTGTGCGCCTACGCCATCGGCTGGTGGGTGAGTACCGCCACGGTCACGGTTGGTCAGAGAGGAGCGTTGTTGGTGCAGTTGTCTTGGCTGGAGTTGGGAGCGGCAGTGGCTGCGTGCGTGCGTGTGCATGTGCGTGTGCGTGTGTATATGTATCGGCATTCAATAGGTCTTTCTAAAAAGTATGGCGATGAAAAAGCGACACTGCAGCAACACTCTATCGCTTTTGTGTTCGTGATCTACAGCTTAGCGACAGGTGGTGAACGGGCTGACGATTCTTATTGTCCAGGCTGGAATTGTCCGACGTATAGTGGACGCGCCCTCCTCCGTGCATCCTGCTCTAGTCTGCCTCCTTTAAATGTGAGAAACTCCGTCATTCGCAGCAACAGCAATGTAGTGGAGAAAAAAAGGGAGAGGAACAGCAGCTTTATGGCCTGTTTCGATCGGGACTCCCACGAACTGGAGGTCCCGTTGAGTCCTGCTGTGGTCAGCTTGCACCTTGACGTGAGTCCTGCAGTATGTGCTCGCGCTGTCCTCGTGATAGCTTACCAAGGTGGAAACCGATGAAATTCCATCATTTTCCACTAAATCGCATTCGAGTATCAAGCATTTGGCCAATTAACAGACTTCTGATCATATTGGATGGCATCAGAGGGAGCTACAGGGATAATCGGTGTAATTGTTTTGTTTTTGTTTTTTTTCACCGCAAACACACACAAACCTGCTTTAACACATGAGACACCTGGTATTGTGAAATCTGCGGGTATGGTTGGGTTTGAGTGGCAGCCTGTGTCAAGCTTTGCGCATTAAAGCAAATATGCCAATTAAGACTATAATTTAAAATAAGGATTAAATAAGGATTACAATGAATAGCACAGAGCTGAATGGTTGGACAGGTAGCTTCTTGCTTCTGGTTACAGTACTTCAGTCACGTGGTGTATCTGAACGGTGATCTCTGAGTGACAGGAGTGTGCTGCACGTGCTGAGCCTAACATTTGTCAATAAGTACAGAAGACCTACAACAACAGGGTGATGTGAGGAGTTAAAGCATCAGCAAAATGACTTTATCCAAATGCAAATGTATTAAAAAAAAAGCCTTCTTTGACCATGTTTAGCCTTTTTGTGAAATAGCAATGTGTCATCAGTATGCATGGGTGGATTATGAGAAAATGCCAACCCCCTGCTCTGTCTCTTTGATTTGTACTGTGTAGTGTAGTGTAGTTGTGGTGGTTTTCCTTTTTGTTTTTTACGAAAGTTTTCAGTTTAATAGTCTCTCGATGTGTGGTGTCAGTTTTTGTCATTGTGTCTGCTTTTAATAATTTTGTGCATCTTAGGACATTTTTAGGTTGTTGATCCTCGAGTTTAAATACCTTAGCACTTGATTGCTCGTTGTGCATCCCTTCAACAGTCATTTTGATGAAGGGATGCCTGCTCCCTGGGCGGCTTCCTGGGCCTATCTGACCGCCTGCTCCCTGGGCCTGTGTCTGGTATCCCTGCTCAGTGAATGTGAGTTTAACTTTGTCATAAAAAAAAAAAGGGTGCTTTTTATGGTACAACCCCTGTAGCTGCTTCCTCTCAGAGACAACATGTCAGATTGTCTATTGTTGAAGACAAATAGTTAAAGGTCACAAAGAGACAAATTATCTGAAATGATTATTCAAATGATAAGACAGTAGGGAGAGTGGGATTGTGAAGGAGTGAGAAGCCAAGCGGTAATGTAGAGGGTTTTACTATGAAGGATGAATTATTTTATTTTATTATTTTGTCAAAATCTTTTATCTCAGCTTGTTGAATAATTCATGGCAAAATTCTCGCCCCTCTAAAGAATGTGATCAGCTTGATATGGTCAAGAATAAAGTGCAGTCACATCCTCTAGAAAAAGTACAGTAGCAAATGTTTACACGTTCAATATTAAACGCGTGGCTAATTTATTATAATTAGCGTGTGTGTGTGTGTGTGTGTGTGATTGTGCTTGAAGTGGTTCATGAAACTGGTGTGTATGGTGGTGGGAGTAATTTATGTAATGTCCTAAGTAATAGTTTCGGACCAGCATTGGATACGTACTCTGGTAGTGCTTTCTGGGCCGTTTCTGCTGTCCAAAAATCCTCAGACCTTTAGAAAACTATTGCTTTAAAAATAAATAAATAAATAAATATGATAACCTGTTCCTCAGTGTGATTCAGTCTTGTGCAGGACAGGATGTCACTGTGCTAGAGATCGGCTGCCGAAGTTGCGAACAGCCAAGCGAAACAGCACATGTTAGAACAACAATGTCAACAATAGAATAGTTCCTGCTCACTGTTGAAAAGGTTTGAGAGTAAGTCACACAATGGCTTAATCCAACCCAGCTTTATAGTGAATGATCAGAGATGTTACTGCTGACCAAGACTAAAACCAAAAGCAAACCAAAGCACGAGGGTGACGAGTCATATTTCAGTCTTTGACAGACATTCTTAAAATATAGTTCCAAAACTGTAAATCGAGACATGATGCACAAGCAGGAGAGGTTGTTACTGTAATTGTTGGTGTATGCGAACAGGTTTTGTCAGCACTTCATGATTCCAGGTAGTAACCTGCTGTGATTTCTCATTCTCCTGTCGGGTAAGTTTTGCAATAATGCAAAACAAATGCAGTGGTTTTTTTCTTATAACATTCCCAGTAGTGATCTCAGTTCTGAAAATCTTCCTGTTCCTATTGGTTACTTTCAATTCAGTCTTCTGCTTTTGCAGCCTTTGCCCACTGAAGGTTGACTGACCTCATACTGATACACACAATAAAACAAATTCACACAGTGGGATTTTCCCATGTAAGTAAATGGTATTTATATAGCACCTTTCAAGAGCAGAATGTCACAAAGCGAAGTTGTAAGTTAGCACTGCAGTGTCAGTGGAAAAACAAAGTGAATCCATCAGAAATCTTCATTTGTGTTTGAATTTGACCTCAAATTATGGTCATATGTTCACAATTATGAACAAATTAAGATTTTAACTAACAACACAAATTATTGTATTGTTCTCGTCTATACTGAACACAACATTTAACCATTTACAGCAGAGGTTGGGAAACTACTTGTAGCCTAATGGCATCAACAAAAGTAGGAGGTGAGTGCTACTCTGACTCATGATGTTGACTAAAGTTTTCAAATGACTGCCCAGGTTTATAAAAGCTATAAACAGGATAATGGCAGGGTGGCTGTCCTCCAGCTGAAAGTCTGTAGAAATGTATTGAGATCAGATTAAAAAGGACAGGGTGATACATTTTAGGTACCTTAATCAGCTTTCCTCAGACTTAAAAAGCTACATTGATGAGCAGTGATACCGTTCAAACAAACACGAAAGAAGTCCAGGTGTCATGACTCAACTGCCAGGTAACCTCAGCTTGATGATGTGATGTGATGCAGCAGAACAGTAACCTTAAACAGCAAAGCAACTACTACAGAAACACACACACACACAAAAGAAAAGCTGCTTTTTGGAGCGGACCAGTCAGAGCCTAAACCTTTTAGTCAATATAGATGCTGTGGAACAACGTTGATAAAGCTGCAGTGCAGTGCAGAGGAAGCAAGGTTACAGTCGGCTTTCTCAGGAAAGCTGTTTTTTTTTTTTTTTTTTGTCATGTATATGGGGAAGCTGGTTCTGAAACCGGCGTAGGGGGTTACTGAAACTAACCGGCTTTCTCCAACTGCGCATGTGTGTAACAAAAGGCTGCGGACAGCTCAGTTGTAGACTGAATGAGAGGAGAGATTATCGGGATGATGCAGCCTCATTTTTAAACCGTAGCCTGACAGATAATGTAACCAACACAAAGTGCCTCTTAGCAGTCTAAATAAGTCAGTTTCGTGTGTGTGTGTGTGTGTGTGTGTGTGTGTGTGTGTGTGTGTGTGTGTGTGTGTGTGTGTGTGTGTGTGTGTGTGTGTGTGTGTGTGTGTGTGTGTGTGTGTGTGTGTGTGTGTGTGTGTGTGTGTGTGTGTGTGTGTGTGTGTGTGTGTGTGTGTGTGTGTGTGTGTGTGTGTGTGTGTGTGTGTGTGTGTGTGTGTGTGTGTGTGTGTGTGTGTGTGTGTGTGTGTGTTTTTTAAAGCAGCTGTGTGTCTTCTCTCTCTTTGGCCTATTTTCCCCCTGTGCTGTCACTTTGCTGTGGCAAGAACACACACAAAGTAAAAGTCAGAAAACAGCGTTTATTTTGTCACTATACAGTTAAAATCTATGCGCCAGACTTCCAAAATAAGATGAAGGAGAAATCAGGTTCTCTTCTAAAAGAAAGTCGTACCATTTTTAAATCCACGGCATCATTTACTTTTTCCACCAGATGTTGACTTACCTACAGTGTGACAGTCCACCCTCCTCCACCCTTTCTGTGTCTCCACTGCTCCCCTTCCATGCTCCTCCCAGCCTTTCAAGTATTAATGTTATGAACTTATAATGTCTAACAATGCTACAAAGCTCACCAGGGAAGCAGAACGGTCTACTTAGGTCTGTTTGGTTGGAAGGGTGAGGCTCTTCAAAACCTTTTAGCAGGGAGTGCGTCTGCACTGCTGACAGTGTTGTTATAATGAGTCTGCACTTTCAGTTTTACAAAATATTTCCACTAAAAACCTTGAAAAAGTTAAGTTATTTTATAGTTTGGGATTAGTTTCACAGATTTTAGTTCAATATTAAACAGTTGGTAACAGTATAGCTCTAAGCCTTTTTAGTGCTTTTGGTGGATTTCAGTTCCTTTGTGTCTAAGGTCTGCAGTTTTAGTGCAACATGAGTTTCTGCATCACGTCCCCCCACAGCAGTTAGTCAGACACACTAATGGCACTGCGAAGTTGTTAGACTGTAATTATAGAAGTTATATAATACAATTTAACTCGGGTCTAATGTCCTGATTGTCACTAAGTGCACGCAGATAAACAGTGCTGTCTCTCTTAATAAACTATCTTGGCTATTTAAATTAGGATCTGTTTACACAAACCAGATTGATTCACAAGTCTTTATAAAGATGATCGCTCATGAGTGTTGACATTCTGTCATAAGAAATTTAGAGGTTGTCTGTGTGAAAAGTGTCCTCCTCAACTCCTGGCTGAAAGCATGTGAGTTAGGGGCGGGCGGGCAACCAGGCAGCAGTGAGACATCATAACAGACAGCAAGTAGAGACATGTAAGGTAAAGTCCCCATGGTGGAGTATAAACAGAAGCTGAACGCTCAGAAGCCACATGACTGCTAATAGAAAAGCACACATTTTCTTTATTTGCTTCCCCCCCTTTTCTTTCTGCTGTCCTCCTCCCCTCGGACAAGAATGAATACATTTAAAAAAGTTGACTCCACTTTTTAAGATTGTTTTTATTGATTTATTTTTTAACAAACACGAAGATAAAATATTTTATGGTTTAAAACAACTGTAAATGTGTTTAAATTATGCAATAGCCTTGTCTTGTAAAGTTGCTGTCTTCATTTATCGTCTAGCTCCAGCCCCTTTGTTTTCCTGCTAACACTGCTCACCACAATGAGCAAAGTAATATTCTTAATGCGTTGGCAGGAAGTGTTGGTGACCGACTAAGCTGAACACAAGCATGGGAGTGTTGTCATTGTGAGCATGCTGACTTTAGCATTTAGCAAAAAGCACTTCTGTGCTGCAGCCTCACAGAGCTGCCTGACGGTAGATTCATATGTTGTTTTATTACAAGTGTACAAACTAAAGTTATAACACTTATTATCACAACCTGTCTACTTGCCCATGTTTGTTGCCCTGTTTAACCATTTATATCAAGATTTCCTTTATGGATTTCAGCAGTCGTCAATTTATGGTATGAAAATAAACCTGTCGTTTTCATATTTTTGGCACTCACTGGACCCCTCCTGGCTTCAACAGGGATAAAAAATAGTTTGTGTCACTATAAATGGGTCATTGCATTTGGCCCCTTTCTACGTCAGCTGCCTGATCACATTACAGGCAATGTGCCATTTGCCAGCACTTGTGTCTATGCAAGTGGACTTTTCAATTTTAGTTTTGTCTGGAGATCATTGTAGCGACAGGTGATTTTGGTGTTATGTATTCATTCACTATATTTGTTAGTATACATAATACATTATACCTCAAAAACTCATCACAAAGAACCAGAATCCACACGGCTAGATAATAATAAAGCCCATGTAAGCAGAATCATTTTTCTTTGTAATTTGTGTGAACTGACCCTTTAAGTCCCCAGTAGCCACTGACAGCCATTGCAATGAATGCATAATTACAGCACCTGTAGCCATATGCTAATTTGATCCAGATTGCAGATGCTCAAGTATGTTAATGTTATACTGAATAAACAGATGACATGAAACAATTATTCCATTTGCTAGACTGTGTTCCTGAAAAGAAAGGGTTTGTTACAAGTTTCTGAGCATCATCTCTGTATAGAAAGATGGATTGATGGATGATGGGGAGGGAGTCGTACACAGTTTAGACAAGACAGCTGTTTCATCGCATTGATAGTTCTTAAGCAAATGTGTTGGCTATTGAATTATGGTGCAGTAACAGAGTGTAAACTCTGGGTGTTTGTCTATGTAAATTTGCAGGCAGCACTGATTGTTACCGATTATGTGCTTCAGAAAACCTAATTAAAGAAAATGGTCTGCAGTCCACTCAGTCCTGTGACTCAAATGAAAACAATGACTATAAACAGATTCATTAGGTTGAGTGCATTCAGTGTCATACTCCAGAGATTCCTACAGACAGGGTGATGCCGAGGGAGCTGTGTTAGGACCACATAGCTACAGAACTGGCCCAGATTTGATAGGAGGGAAAAAATCTGATTTAGTTTGTTTTGCCTTTCCATGAAAGAAATCTGACCTGAGTCACTTGGAGATGAAAAGATCAGATTTGGGCAACTTCACAAGGTAAAGTTAACATACAAAACTCAAGGAAGTACATACGCTTCACTGGGGACCAATGAGCATACATTTGTAGAGGGAGTTGCAGTGTTTAAATGAAACATTGGAATTATTTCAGATGGCTTTTGAGACTACAAGTGACTAGTTGGAGTGACTGTGTTACTCACCACTGCTGAAATTGACGCACCTTTTGCAGGTTTATTGAACATCTTATGCTATTTGTAAACTTCCTACCCATGTGGTTAAGGTCTGTGATACCTCCATGACCTTCCTCTCTGTATTTGCCCTTAAAAGTGTGTTTAGAAGATTGGCTTTGTTCCACTGTGTTTTCTGCTTTTTGTCTTTTGCTGCTAAAACTAGGAAAAGGAATGGCGATCCCCCGCTAACTGCTTCCACTTTGTGTTTCCAGTTAATAGGGGGATTTATTCTGGCCATTGGAATCTACGCAGAGGTTGAGAGACAAAGCTACAAGACACTGGATGGAGTTTTTTTGGCCCCTTCTATAATCCTGATCCTCCTGGGAATCCTCATGTTTGTTGTTTCATTCATTGGAGTCTTGGCTTCGCTGAGGGATAATCTAACTCTACTGAAAGTGGTGAGTGGTCTTCCAACAGTAAAGCCAAATAATGTATCTTTTATATTTTATTTTTTTTAAACAACGAGGTGGCTGTTGAGTGGCTTAGTCTGTAAATTCCGGTTCGTTCCTAAAATGTCATTGTAACATAGAACAGTGTGTGCTTGGACTGTGATTACACTCCTATTTTACACATATGAAGCTGCTTTCATGTGAAACAGCATTTTATGTGTAAATGGGAGAATTTAGGCTTTATTTATTACCAAAACTAATTTAGGCACCTTAAAAAAAAAATGTGTGGTTTTAGTTGTTGCCAGATGCTGAAAAACCAACTGTATAGGAATTTTAAACAATGTAGTGATCTTAAATATACACACTATATTTAGAGAAGTAGAATAAGGGCATTGGTTTAGTGATAATGTTGGCTCCTAAACTTAACATTTTAAAATAAGATACAATTTTTACTATGTAAATTAAAGCGTATGGCCCTTTCTTTCTGCTGTCTATTCAGTTCATGTACACCCTGGCAGTGTGTCTTCTCCTGGAGCTGATGGGAGGAATCTTGGGGCTTCTGTTCCGCAACCAGGTGAGCTGTTTGAGATCTTTATCATAAGCTTGTTAGAAACAGTCCCACCTCAGCAAGTGGGAGGTTGGGACATTTGTCAGGGAAGTTTTAAGTCAAGACAGCTTTATTAATTTGTTTTAATATCCCAAATTATAACTAAGGGCGTTTTAACCTGTATCCCATGTCCTTAGACATTTGTTTCAAACATGTAAACTCTCACAAAACATTTATTGTGGACAAAATTAGAACGTAAGAAAGATGAGTGAGGATAAATCATTCAAAGCTTGAATATAAATATTTATGGCAGAAAGGCAAACTGCTTTCACATGCTGCCAAACAGGTAGAACCTGAGCCGAATTATCTGTTTTCCATTTGAAAGCAAAGATGAGCACAGACAAAACACCACCCTTTGTATTAGGATAACACCCAAAGTGTAACACTTACCAATATTCACTTTCACACCACGAAGATATGATATAATCGGTTTACTTTCAGGGTACAACAAGCTAACGCAGTCTACAAAACCTCTTTCATAAAGATTATAGTCTTCAGTTGTTGTTCAGAACTGTTTTAAGGATGTGTCGATTGTTTTGGAGGATGCTTTTTCTGCTGTTAAGCTGTGCTGCATTCAGCCTAACTTCACCACTTTAACCAAATCGAGTGTATTCACTATATTTTAGTGCATATTTTAGAGATATAAACAACTAAATCACACAATGTATTATCTTATGTTTAAACAATAAAGACTTCACTGACATTAATCGAAACATTAGTTCTCATAGGGACATATAACCACAATTAATCTGTTTTTAAAGACTGTTTGTTTGTCTGATATTAGTGTGCTGATGGGACGTTCTGCTTCCCTGACCAGTCTTTGCGTTGCTGTATCGGTTTTCTATCTTCCTCACTTTTCTCCTATTGTCTGGCTTTATATCTCGGTCTTCAGTGTTTGATCTGATTTCGCCGCCTGCCATAAATTCCTCTAATGTTCCTGTGCAAACTAACGCAGCACAATTGCTTGTTTTTCTGTCTCCATGACTCGATAAGCAGGTTCCTTCAAAACAGGATGCAATCATAAGCAATACTTTGTGTCAAGAAAGAAAGGAAGGAAATACTTGTGTCCTAGATATTTTAAAAACTTTAATTCCGCCTGGATACATCAAATAATTACCTGTCTTGTTAACGCTGACATTAACAAGACAGGTAGAACATTACAAGACTTCAGTAGACTCAAGCAATACTTTGTGTCAAGAAAGAAAGAAAGAAAGGACAAATTTCAATGTGTCCTAGATATTTTAAATACTTTAATTCAGCCTGCATACTACAAATAATTACCTGTCTTGTTAATGCTGGAAGTTAATTGTTCAATTATTTTTATCGTCAGACATTCAATGGATGTTGCACTGCAGGTGGCTGATTTAAAATTCGGCTTTTGCTGCATTTTCTCAAACACACAAGCAATAGGCTCAGGATTCAACACCACCTGGCTGTGATTATTAAAATCTTTATATGGTAAGCGAATTGAAGGCTTTCATTGTGAAACAGCTGCAGCGAGGTAAGCTTAGTCATCATGCTTATCGACATAATGAAACATCAGATCTGTGGCAGGGGATTTGATGAACCTCCTAACATATCCTCAAAGTGAACATCACCTTTAATCATGATGATAACGTAGGAAAAATATCCATGTTTGAATATTGTTTATCCAAAGTATACAACACCCATCTACATTGTATGTTGTTGTGCCATTTATTGGACATTATCACTTGTGATTATCAGCATCATATATGTGGTCCCATAGGTTCCTGCTGCTCCATACTGGCTCTGTAGGTCATTATAAAGCAATACTATGTGCTGCAGCATTGCTTTGCTTGGCCTAAAAATGACGCTCCTTGGTTAGATTTGGGCACAAAAATGAGAAGGTTAGGGAAGGATCGTGACGTGGGTTAAAATACAGAAACAAAATGGACCAAAGTAACAAAACTGACTTTTATAACATTGAGCGGTGATATTAAACAGGACATGAACTGGTGTCTCTCATCTCAGGATCCTGTGTTCTATAAACCAACCATCTGCACCAACCACCGTTCCTGGCACTGCTTGGCTCATCGTATTTATCATCAAACTCTGACAGCCTGCCATATTTACTACAGCCAATATAATTTGCCAGTCGACCGTGTACCACGTGTCTTGGCCAAAATAAATATGCCCTTAGTTAGTAGGTAAACTGCCAATTGAGAACTCACCTTTTGGTGACCAAAGGTCAATGGCTGAAACATACCAGTATGTGGCAGTGAACCCAGTCCTCTAGACTATTAAAGCTACAATATGCAACTTAAGCTAGTTCTAGCACCAAAATAAATCTCGCACCATTACTGCTAATGTGCCCATGGTAGATGGATTGTCATTGTCTTGACAACCCCTCTGCTGAGATATCAGGTTTCCTGGGGAACCTCTTGCTTGTTTATGTCTACATGTGGATCTGTTGTAAAAATCTGAAGTCTGTTGTTCCCGTTCCCCTTTTCTAGGCTTTTCATTTATCTTATTTTCATGTCACATAAAAAATAACTTATGTAATCTATATCCATTTATCCATGATTGTCAAAAGAAACTTTAAGTTACCATATGATTAGAGAATGTGAAGTGCCATCTTGTGAAATTTCTCCTGCCTTCCTATTGGGGAGATGGAGGCTGTGTTTTGATTTACTATAATGTTGCCACAGAAGATCAGTGCCTCCTCCTTAACTTTATGAATACAACTGTGCTCAAATTCTCAAATTAACAGATCTTGCATGGAGCCACTGAAAAACTACCACTGCGTTAACTGTCCCCAACAGTTAGGACAGTATAATGTGTCTTAAGTTCTTTGTTATGATTGTACAATTGAGAGCATTAATGGCAAATAAATGTCCACGTTTTGTTAGTTCTTTATTGTAATGTCACGAGAAATGTTCATGTGTGTTTATAAGTGGAATTTATAACTGTGCATATTTCCTGGGCATCTAATATCCACGAATACAATGTGAAAATTAATGCCGCCAGCCTATAGTGAGTAGTTCAATAATGATCAGGTATCATCTGTCTCAAAGGGAAAAGCTTCAGTAAACTCAAAATCTGCACATTCTAATGTATCTTAAACATGGCTATAGCTTCACTGTGAAGACCGGATACGTTCAATTTGAGGAAGAAAATAAATCTAATAAAGCTCAGTTCCTTAAATCACTATGATTCTCATGAGTCGGCATAGACTCAAATCATAATCTGTGTTTTAAAAGGGACAAATGAGGAACATCAGAGCACCCGAATGAGGAAAAAACACCCAAACCTTCGTTGCCCAGTCTGATGAAGTATAAATGGAACTAATGAAGCACAATCAAAGCGTATAGTGGAGTGAAATTAGTGGAATAAATGGACAGCTGTTTGAATGAAAACATTCATTGAAAAGCTCTTCTTGCTTCAACTGTGTGACATCCTAAATTGCAAATATTTCTCAGTGTGTGGATAAACTGAAGCGTTACACTAATGTGACCCCGCCGCACCAGATTGTGAATGACAGATGTGAGCTGTCAAATTTTAATATTCCAGTTCAGTGGATTAGTCACCTTGACTAATCACAGCATCTCCTTTCCAGAAACACTGACACTGACTCAGCTGTCATAGAAAGAAAACATAAGTGGTAACATGACGCTCCTCCGTCCCCAAAACACATTTAAACTGTCTCTTTGCTCTCTTACAGACAAAAGAGTTGCTGAACAAGACGATCCAAAAGAACATCGAGAATTACTATGATGACCTGGACTTCAAAAACCTCTTGGACTTTGTCCAGAAAAGGGTAAGTTTATCTTGGTGCTTGTTTTCTGTCAGCAAAAGACAGGACTGAATGTTCCGTATTAGCGTTCCAAAAATCTTCTTATGCAGTGCAGCACAGCACGCTTTATAAGGCTGAATTAGGATCTGCTGGTGGAAACCTCACCACCTGTGAATTTGGCAATTCCAGCAAGTAATGTCCAAAATAATGTGAACCGTGTGGAGCCATCACTGTGCACCTGCTCCCAGAGTACATCATGCTGCCACACACACAGCCTGAAGCTGAAGATCTCATTACCAACTTTATGAAAAACATAGGGATGTAATTGCTGCAGACAGGGAAAGCGATCACACACAAGATTAGAAAGCATCCCCCAACAAACAGTTATTAACTAAACAGAAAAGGGTAGTTAGTGTGTGTGTGTGTGTGTGTGTGTGTGTGTGTGTGTGTGTGTGTGTGTGTGTGTGTGTGTGTCTGAGTTCAGCATAAAACAAAATGTCTCCAATGGGAAACAGTTTTTAAATTCTTGGAAGTGAGAACTTTTACATATTTCACATGTTCTCCACCTACAAAGTACCAAGTGCCTTCTCCTTACAGTGTCTATAAGAAGTATTCTCTCTACTTGTAAGTTTTCCCATTCATGTTCAATTTAAATATTTATACACAGTAATGCCAATTTATAAGGTGTAACACAAGTGCTGGCATAGCTTTTTTCCCCATTGAAGTCCGGTTTTAGTAGATGCACCTTGGCTCCAATTACAGCATTGAGCCTGTGTGGATATGTGTCAAGCAACTTGGAACATGTGGACTCTGCACTTTTATTCATTTCATGAATAAAACAACACCTTATTGTCTCTAAAACAATTCTGTGTAGATTTGGCTGTATGTTTGGGGTCAATATCTTGCTGGCAAACAAATATTCTCCCCAGTCACAGTTCTTTTGCAAACTGCATCAGGTTTTCCACCAGAAAAACAGCATAATGCTTCACAGTGGGGATGACATGTTTTTGATGATGTATTTCAAAACTCTGCTGAGTAGCTGACATTACATAACAGTAAAGCAATATTACCCCATGTTAAGCATATTTTTGACTCTCTTTGTTTTACAGTGTTATTATAATCTTATGACTGAATTGTAGTGTTGAGTGTTCAGGCTGAAGGGAGTTTCCACTATTTATTTGACCACATCTGTGTCAATGAAGCTATAGAAAAAAATGTAAAAGTACAAAAACATCTTTCTGTCTGACACAGTGTAGTTCAACAGAAGCATCTTCCACAATGATCATACAGCAGAATTGACTCCTCAAAAACTGTTTCACTTTAATTGAATATTAAATATACATTAAAAAACCCTGACAATCACCCCTGGGTGTAGTTTAAAAAGGGTGAATAATTCTCTATCAACAGTAAATAGATTATATCAGCAAACCTTTTTTATTTTAATGTGCTGTGTTTTGGAATACTGTGTGTAATCATGTTGGTTCTTGACACACTGATGTACATTTAGTGGAAAACGTTTCTCAAGCATCAAGTTTCAGGTCTGACAACTGGTTAGACGAGACTTTTCTAGGGCATACAACGTTGAGTGTAAACTCAACAAGAACTGTCTTGTACAAAATATAATTTAAAGTCATACCCTATCATAAAATGGTATACTTTTGCTGGATATGATAACTGGATTTATCCAGTCCTGCTTTAAATCTGTCAAATGTTTACTCAGACGTTTCATTGTCACTGTCTAAGTAATAATTAGAGCAGCAAAGGAAGATGGATTTCACTTTGTAACATGAACAGGTGCCTTAGCATCCAACAGTTTTCAGTTCATGCAGTAATTGGGCAAAGTAGAAAGTAGACAGGATTTAACCTCTCAAGGCTTTTTGAAAAGACATTGTTTGAAATTGTGTTAGTACAACTTTTCATGACAAGAATAAACGTGTTTTTATTTAGATGTTATCAGACAACACTTCATTAAAGCTGACGTGATTAATGGATTGTGAAAAAAACATTGAGAATTAATTCATATTCAGGCCACACTGCCAGACACTCTCAGATTTCTGATTTTCATGTATGTGTTTGTAATTTCACCTTTAACAACATCCTGGGTCTCAAACTGTTTCAGCTTCAAGGTTTGTTTGGTCCAACAGTAAAAACGCTTTAATTCATGGTTAACTGTAGCTTTTTGGCTTTGACACATCCAATTGAAATGGATCAGTTTTGAATCAGAAGGAAATGAGGGAAAACACATTCTGGAGCCAAAACATAAATCTATATTTTAGTGAAGGGTCATACCATGTCATACCATGTCTGTTCTAGGCAGAGTGGAGAGAAATTTCCACTCTGCCTCAGTAAAGTAATGGAAATGTGACATTGGCTGCATGCGTCCTCAGCACTAGGAAAAGACAGTGACAGCCTTTTTCCTCCCTCACAATTGCATTGCATAGATAATCTGTCATAATATTGACTACTGCAGTGTCTTAGTGAAAAAAGCTACAATTATTAATTTTCCTTATTAGTGGAACCCATAGCATCTCCACCATGCAAACGCCACACAACCTAGAATTTAGTGTTGTCATAGAGACCAGTGTTCTCACAACTCCTACAGTGGTTTATATCCAGAAGCCTTAGAGCACTGCAAACAACGAAGGCATTCTGTCATTTGGACAGACACTGACTTCATTTCCTCGGTGCTATGTGGTGGTTTGACACAAAAGTGATCATGCATATTTATCATGCATATCGTTTTGGATTCATCACCGGGGGCATTAGTGGCATTGAGGCCAAGCCAGTCCAGGCAATGTTATTTACATAGCACATTTTATTAGAAGAGAACTCGTTGTGTTTTGCATGAAAATGCATTCAGAAAAAAGTAGCATGTGGGTCTGAAAGTGTAATAAAGGCGTATAAGAAAGAAGACCAAAACAATTTGGCAAACCTCTACACACAGTAACTAATGAAAATTGGATCATATGTCTTAGGATCATGATATTTTGATCTTTTCAGAGTAGGACGACAGTACCTGAGATCAACTTCATCAAATCTCGTTCTTACTAGAGCCAAATTATATATTTATGCACAGTTTGTAATCAGAAATTACTCATTGGTGATGTCTCCTAAAGCAGAAGGACTTCCACTGAATTTCTTCCATTAACACATAAACACTAACATTATCTAATGTATCTGAATAATGTGTGACATCACAAATCCAAATGTTAACGTTTCATTGGTGACTTGATGTGCACTAGTTTGTCAGGGATTGCAGTTACCAGAGAGAATCAACACAAAATGTACTGAAGTTGGAATTAGGAAACACAGATCTATTACTAGCTTTTAAAAAGAAAATGTAAAATCTTGTACATTTTTGTTTCTTCTACAGCATCAGTGTCAGCCAAGCTTCTTTAGATGGGAGGTGTCAGCTGTCGTAACTTCTCCCCAGAATCAGCATTGCCTTAGATTGGTTTAGTGCATGGGTTAAGTTTGGGTTTCCAAGTGTTGAAGTCTTCATTTAATTCTTTATTGAAATAAAGCTGGAAAAATAGGAGATCTTTGGTCTGTCTGCAGGAAAAGTGTATTTTTGCCTGTAGTTCAGTGAGTAAAGCCAGTAAAATTCAAAGTATGCTGCAGGAAACCTTGTCCTGTGTTCAGCAAAATGGCTGTTTGTACCAGCACCACATACAGCAGCAGCTTTGGTTTATCTGATTGCTGACTGTCGCTTTTACACTGAGGCTATTAGAAAAACCCTGTGAAGTGCATCCATCTTTTGCAAAACTTTGCCTCTTACAGTTACGTGCACTGTTTCTATGTGTTATTTATTCAAAGTCGTTGCATGGCCATGTGGTTAAGACCCTTTGGGTTTTCTGCTGCTTTACCATCTGTTGTTTCCTCTGCTGTCATCTGTCTAATAGTATTGGATGACCCATGACAGAGACATGACATTTGGAAGGCTGATGGATAGTGGTTTGTAAATATTATACCACAGATTAGTTGGCCTTACGGCATTTTTAATTAAAAGTACACATGCAGGTGTCTGCAAAAAATTCACATGGAGGCAATTGGAGAAGACAAACAAAATAAAAAAGGCTAAAATATTTGCAGAACTCAGTCTGTCACACTTTATGCAGATCCACCAATGTGTTGGTGCAGATGCTATTGAATCTGTGAAGCAGCTGCTGCAAATGTAAAGCCTTTCACAGCAGACACAGGTGGTAGTTTTTGACTCCCTGATGGATTGAGGGCACCAACTAAAGACACAAACTCTTTCTGACTTTTACATAGCAAAATGTAAATATAGTTGGTATGTCTATTATCTTAAGATTATGTTTTGGGCATGTTCGCATTTACATGACATGCAGCTCCACTAAGGTGTTGATTCCGATCTTTCAAAATAGGACACAACTTAATCAGAAACTCCTTATTATACGGCTCAACACCGTGTGTGCTCAGAATAACAGTCAATATTGTTAATTTGGATGGAGTCAGTGCAGTCATGGCCAAAGGGTGTTAGGAATGTTGTTGAGAGATAGAAGGAACTTCCAAAGTCATGGAGGCGAGATTTAAATGGCAAAAGATGATTTAAAGGATAATTTTAGTCATTGTTGTTCACAATCACCATAAAGACAATAAAGCGACTCAACACAGAATCTTCTGTACTATCTGTTTTATTCGTTCTCAGGCTGCAGCCCTAATTGACTTGTTTGTTGGTGCCTCAGATCTTCGTTGTTGTCCAAAAATGATGAAAACCACATCAGCCAGACACACGCTTCACTGGATGCCACATTTCTTTATTCCAAAACCGTTTGCATTTGTTATTCGTAACAATCATAGCACCGTATGCTGAGATTCGGCACTTCCTTGTATTGTAGAAGGTTAACTGTCCATGTCCATTTCACCAAACCGATGAAGAGTTTGGATAATAGTTACTTCATTGCAAAAAGGATCTGGCTTTTTGCAATGAAGAAACCTCACCGAGTGCAGTGTCTGGCAGATGTGTTTTTTTTTTTTTATATAGTACTAAATAAATAAATAGTTTTTGGATCAACAAACAAGTAAATCCAGGCTGCAGGGTGACAAATAACCAAACTATAACTAAATTAGAAAGCAATAAACATCCCATCCGATCACATCTCAGTTTGTGCCACCAATTGCGCACAAAAAAAAAGTTATTTATATTTATTTTATGGACAGATTTATTTATTTTTTAATATTGATGTGAGTTTGCCGTTTTTCAAAGAATACTGTGTTCTGTAGTCCTTCAGGTTTGTTCAAATTTTTTATGGTACAACTTCAGGTGGAACAGGAGTGAATAAGCCTGCAGGTTTAATTGCCGCATGGGTGTCGTATAATAATGACATGTGGAGAAGTGGATGAACCGACTACAAAATCTGTGATTCATTCAGCAGATGTTTCACTCTGAGAAACTTGCCTCACTCTGATCGTTTTCTTCTGGTAATTGACCCCTGAATAACATTTGTGTCCGACAGTGACGATAATAGAAAACCACAGGAAAATACAAATACCTTTTTTATTGGCATTTTAAGAAGGATGCTTAAGAGCGGCTCATTATCTGTGACACCAGAAGAGGCGCAAACAGTAATTAATCACATTTCACTTGAGACACTTTTACTTTGATGTCAGTAAACAAAATGTTGTGTAGCTCAACCATCAGTGTGAAAGCGACTGTTGTGAGGGTCTCTTCACTTTTGTCTGTCCTCTCACGCAGTCTCATTGCTGTTGACAGGTGTTTTTAAGAGCTTGGCGCCTCATGTCAGTCTTGTGAGGATGCAGAGTCTCCTGAACCACACTCGACATCAGTCTGCCCAAAGAAAGGATTCACTGCAGAGCTGTTTTGCATTGCACCTTCTAAACTAGTGATTCAGGATGAAGGGAAATGTTTTTGGAGTTGGACCTAACAGTTCCAGGCTTTAATCAAATAATAATTGCTTTGCCGTCCTCTGGCCTTTGTCTTGGTCCCAACCTGGTGCTGGTGCTCTGTGGCATCATGCTAACGAGAGGAGGGAGTTACTTGCTAGCATTCTGGCATCATCTCAGCATACTGATGACACTGCCTGACAAAAGAGCAGCCTCATATATATTCATTTATTCATCGTCTTTCTTGTCCTCTCTTAGTGTTCCTCTTGGTGTCTGAACTCTCACCCTGTTTGTTCTTTTTCGCCTCTTACTGACTCACTTTCTCTATGCCAGTGAAATGTGTCGCACAAAGCAGAGCAAATGGAATGGTTCCCAGGTTACAGCTGGTACAGCAACTTTCTCTTTGGGACACTGAATAGAGACGTTGTTGTAGATTGACTGCTATCAATTGAGGCAGTGCATTATTCTTTTTTCTTTTCGTTTTTTTTTTTCTCAAATTTTGAAAAGCATTTGGTTTCAGATTTATTATCCGATTATTAAAATTTTCTCACAGAGCACATTCTGTTAAACACAGGCAGAACTAATTTCATTAATAACAGCAGCATCCTATTAATGATATTTGATAGACCAAATATATGTTGCTAGCAAAGGTCCAAATGCCCATTAAGAGTAGAAATGGAAACAGTGCTTGGTTGTTTGCATGAGATTGTGTTGTTTTAGTTTATACTTTGATGGTTAAATTAGTTAAAACTGGCAATAACATGGCTGCCTAACAGAGTGGCTGCTCAAATGGCCATCTGACACAGAAACACTCAAAAACTAATAACGAAGCTGTTTGAAGCAGCATTTTAGTCAATGTGACTCAAAAGCTCTCAGTCGAAACCAATAACCATTATGTTTCTTAGCAAAACTCATTTGTTGTCTCTGTGAAGTAATAGTAGGTTGTTTTCTAAAGGGCTTGTCAGTAATGGCTGAAATAGAGGGCAATTAAAACATAATTGGTTGGTATCGCACTATTTTGTGGCTGTGAATCAACAGCAGGAGGTGGGCAGGTATCAATTTACTGTAAGTATTATTGATTCAGGAGGAAACATGTTTTCGTGTGGCAGAGTGTGTAGCACAGGTATCACAGACATGGCTTTAATTCCATGAGCTTGTACTCAGTCTAATAAATGGTATACATTTATTTATTTATTTAAAGTAAAAGTTGTATTGTATTTGTCTATGGGTCATAAAATAAAAAGTTAAGGGGATTTAAATTGGAATGACATAATCACAATAATCCAATTTTAAAAATAATTTTGTCCAAATATATGATGGAGTTCAAATTCTAAGTAAAAACTATTTTTAAATACATTCTTTACTTTTACATTATACAATTCCGACCAAATGACACAGCCGTACACCTACATGTAAGCTTATTTTGACAAAGTACACACAAATAACAGATTTATAATTAAATGCAAATTGTCATCAATTATGGCTCATTTCATCCCACAATGTCAGTGCTACAGCTATAATGCGGTTTACAGCATTTACTTACTTTTTATGTCTCCCCTATCTATTGCTCATTTGCTGTATACATTTCTGATTTAATTTTCCTTTCACTTTTCTCGTGTGTGGCAGTTTAAATGTTGTGGAAGTAAAGACTACACAGACTGGTCAAGAAACATGTACCACAGCTGTACTGCACCTGGACCACTGGCCTGTGGTGTCCCTTATACCTGCTGCCTTACTCCTAAAGTAAGTATATGTTTTTGGGTTTAATATCATGTCCTCTCTGGCTCTCCCACTCAATTATGCAATGTCGCCACTAATTTCTTCTCAGTCTCTGCTTTTGTCCTTCAGCATTAGGTTGCAGCAGCTGTGACTATTACAGTACCTGCTGCATTTTGCTTGGATCACCTAGTAGTTAGATACCATGCTGCCACCAAACGCACTTTTATTAAGCTGCATTTTCTGTTGGTTTTACAGAATTTGACAAATTAAATTAAAGGAAAACCCTGAATAAATGAGTGGCATGACACAATTGAGCTCTTAACATCTAGTTGTGGCCTGTTGCATGTATAAAAACTCTCGTTTGACTGTGATGTTTGAGTATTGGTGCAGTTTGTAGGGAAATGATCAGACTGTGCCAACAAGAACAGTCTGTGGATAGTTACGTAGAGAAGAATATTGTAGTAAGACGGCAGCGCCTAAGCCCCTCATTACAGAGATGAATTCAGCGGTGCAAAAACCTTTAGCACAGCTTTACAAAGATATGAAAAAATTAATCTAGTCAGATGGTCCATTCTTCACCATATTCTCAAGGCCAGTCCATGTTTTGTGTACAAAAGTTCCAATAGCATTATAATAGCACCATCCAAAGAGCATGAGGCATCACGGAATGGTTTGAGGAGTATAATGAGGTGTCAACCCCGTTTTTGTGTGTTGTCTGGGAGATTTTGTACTGACATGTTACATAGAATTTTCCAGGACAATCATCAGAAACCTAATGTCATTTACTAAATGTAAATGAGTGTCTTTTGGAAGAATGGTGTTTCATTCCTTCAGTAGATTTTTAGAGGCTAGAAAAATGAGTCCCAGGTGCTTTGACAACGTTCTGGCCCATCATACGTCATGTTGATTTTTCCTGTAGTTTGTCAAACATCCGTACATACAGAATATAAAGAGCAGAGACATGAACATCAATGTCAACGTGAGCTCAAAGGGCTTGAATGTTGATAGGCACAAGTAAAATTCTATAGCTTACAATTCTATAATATCTGTTTAAAATTCTATAGTTCTATAATAATTTTATAGTTTCTATAGTTTTCTATAGTCAGAATATTGACAGACATGCTATCAATATATGCAAAATATTGCTGACAACTCCATTTGCAGCCCCTGGGTATATACACATACACGTTAACTGACTTTGAGGGTCCGCATGAGATGCAAGCATCTGTAATATTACCCTGATTGTTTAGCTACAGAAAACCTTTAATCATTCGTGGCTCTATTTATTCATAATGTGCGTGTGAAGCCCTGAACACTCAGGGCTCAGTTTGTATGTCATTATAGTAATAGCTGTAATAGCATGGAGTTACCTTTTAAAATGCATCCCATCATCTTTATGATGGTGATTAAGCTTGTGCCACGCTAGACACAGTCACAGGCAATTTTCTCCCACACAAAGCGACACACATGCTCCCCTTTAATTTACACGCCCACCCTCTCTCTGAGTTTAGAAGGGAAAAACAAAAACTTTTTATTCAAACTAACTTTCCTCTGAATCATCACCTGCAGTGTGTCGAGCCCATAGCTGTACAATGACTCCTATTTTTTACCTTTTTGTATGTGTTTTATTTTCCTCTTCAGTTGTGTGAAATCATTACCTCATTCTAGAAGACTGTTGCAGACAGACGAATATGGGGAAAATATCGTGTGGTCCTACTGATCACACCACCACACGGTAGTGCATTATAAATCTTAAAATTAAACCTAACAGTGGTGTAAAGTAAATTTGTAAGTTGACATACACAATGTACTCAAGTAGGCTGAGATGAATGGCTGTTCAGGCTCGTATCCTACTTCGTTATCCATGCATCCAAGTAGTTGTCTGTGGCAGATGTAATGAAATTTCCTACAGGCTTTTCTAAGATGCAGCGCTGACAAGAGGATGCACGGGAGTTCAGTGACTTTGACCTTCAACCTTTGACCAATAAAATCGAATCCGCTCGTCCTTGAGTTTTGTTGATATTTATGCCAATCTTAATAAAAATTCCACCAAGATGTTACCTTGACCTTTGACCTCTGACTCCCAAAATGTAACTAACGGCTTATCCTTAAATCCAATTGAACTTGTTTGTAACAAGTTTAAAAAAATTCCTTTGATGCATTACTGTGATATTGCTTTCACAAGAATGGGATGAATGGATGGAATGTTATGTTACATGCTGCAACATTAAAGTCTTGAGCACATGAATGTATCAAAAACTATCAAAAAAATAACATTTTGAATTCAGCACTTTTACTTCTAACAGAATTTCCACACTGTGCGCTGATTCTTCAGTAAATGATCTGAGTACTTTTTGCATAATGACTTTAAAAAGGTTGATCGCTCCTTTTCTCTCCTTCCCACTATGCCAGATGCCCACGGGAGATTATGTACTCCCATTTGAATATACTGTATGAATACATTTCAGTGTTTGAATAAGGAAAAGCTGTGCACACACACTATACAGTGCACTATACAGGTGCACTATACAGGATTTAACACCACTGCAGTCAGTGTTTCTCCGGGGAAGAGACCTTCATTTGTTTTGTGATCACTGGAGTATGTCTTATTATACATAGAGATTACATATAAGAGTTAATGTAGAAAAAATATGTAAAATATGTTAATTATAATGAATCTATAATGTAATTTATAAGTTGTTTTAGATGTAGGAATTAAGGAGTACTTGTAAGTGGTATGCTTGTAGGTTGTTTATTAGAGACAGGAAGTGTGTGTGTGTGTGTGTGTGTGTGTGTGTGTGTGTGTGTGTGTGTGTGTGTGTGTGTGTGTGTGTGTGTGTGTGTGTGTGTGTGTGTGTGTGTGTGTGTGTGTGTGTGTGTGTGTGTGTGTGTGTGTGTGTGTGTGTGTGTGTGTGTGTGTGTGTGTGTGTGTGTGTGTGTGTGTGTGTGTGTGTGTGTGTGTGTGTGTGTGTGTGTGTGTGTGTGTGTGTGTGTCAATGAGGGTCAGGCTGACCTGGCGTATGTCCCAGAATTAAAAAGTTCCCAGCAACTATCTGGAAAACAGTTTGGCAAGGAAGAGGAGAAAAACAGGATATGGTGTTTGTTTGTAGTGCAAGTATGAAGTAGTAGAAGTTGGAAGAAGTGGGATAATAATAGAACGTGTTGTGATGCGAAGGATCTTATGCATTAGAATAGAAGAGTCTCTCGGTTAGTGTTGGAACGGGCGCTGGCTCTCTCTCTATTCACTCTCATTTAGCTCTCTTGCTTTTTCCCTTTCTGACCGATGCTTCTTTTGGCTGAGTGAGTTTTTCGTCCCGTCTGATACAGATTGGAACAATAAATCTATTGTCTTGATATATGGACTTGTTGTGGTCTGAGTCATCTTCTGTCCGCTGTTGGCTCTTCTTGACTCTGACGCTTTATTTAGCTTCTCTTAACTTTGTATCTCCTCTCCAGCCTAATGAGGTGGCTAACACCATGTGTGGGTACAAGGTGCTGGACAAACAGGTAAGACCACAAAGACCAACTTACCTGAATTGAAACATCAGTCTTTTCTTAATTTAAAGAGCAGCCCCTCTCCTTAAATGCCATGTTAAAGTTTTTTGCCGTCTTGAAAAGTCAGAGCAATAACATGTACCAGCAATAACATGTACCATCACAACAGCATGTAATATTATTTAGTTGGATTTTGCATAAAAGTATTTACAAATTTGGGAAAAATATATGGAAAATCTACAACACGGCTAACAAGTGTTTTGGTTTTCACAGCGGTTGGAATTGATCAGTACCATCCATATTAGAGGCTGCACAGATGCTTTCTTCATATTTCTGATGGACAACTATAAGATTATGGCTGGACTGCTGTTAGGGATCTTGCTACCTCAGGTACACACACACACAAATATAACTTTTGTTGCTCAGACAAACTAATCTTTGAAAGAGTTTGATTGAAAAGTGATTCGGATGAGACTAAAGATTGTCATCTTATGGTGATGGAAATAGGAAATCATTCATAGACCAAACCATCTAATTTTGGTTCCACCTTCCCCCGTTTTGTATATAACTATAAACACATCTTTTTTTTTTTTAATCTGTAAAATAAGTTTCATGTTTGATTTAAGTGATTTCAGTGATCTTATGATTTCATGTTAAGAACATTCTTAGAAATCCACATCTTAACAAATTCCGAGTTCTTGGAAGTTCTTTCACTATGTTGCCCAGAGAATTACTGTGGTTATTAGCAAATGCTGTGCAAGTTATGCAGTTGTGCCCACGCTTTCCCAAAGTGTCACCTCTGGTATGTCATAATTTACACTGTGGAACTTCTCGGTGTGACTGTATAAGCAGATTTGTCTCCATGACACAGGCCACCACCAGGCTGAGATAATGACAGCTCAGAAGAAAGAGCATTGAATTTCTCTTGAATTCCTTTCTTCTTTTATCTCCTTCTCGCATCTTATGTGGACAGGACTTAAAACGTGAGGGTATGGGGTACTGGAAGTGGTGGCAGGAACAAGGAGACATTTAGGACAAATGAGAAAAACTCGTGGTGACCTCTGATTTGACCTATTTTCTTTCTTTCTCTAGTTCTTTGGTGTGGTAGTGAGTTGGCTGTATATCACTCGTATTGAAGACACAATCAGTGAATACTCTACCCAAGCAGACTCGCTGATTGCACAAGACAGACAGTTTAGGGACCATGGACGTGTGGCCAAATGGTTTAAGTGTTTGCCAGAGTTCGACTGATGAAGACAAAAGGACGAAACAAAGGGAGTCTGTCTTTGAACCACAGGTTTGATACACGCTCCATCATCATTCAATAATTTTTCGGGAAGAAGGAATTTTTCATCAAATTGTTTTGTTTTTTTTTTGTTTTTGTTTTTTTGGTACACATTGATATTCAAGTGTTTCTTTTCAATTTCACAGTATATTTCTAAGAAAATTCGTTTTTAGGGGCAAATGTATTATTAATTATTAATTGCTGCATTAACGAAGTGTTTACTAATGCATGAGTGGGAAATAAGAGCTAGTTTCTGTATGTGATTTTAGCCACATGATGCCTCAGACAGTCTCAGGGATAAACACAGAAACCATTAAAGCCTCTCTTACATCTGGTCTTATGACCTGAAAGTCTGGTCCGTTCACAAACATGAGGACTGATGTACTTTTATACCTGTGTTTAGTTGCCTGACTCCTATGAAGCCGGTTCTGTCATACAACTATTACTGTTGCCAAAAAAAAAACCTGCACTGCAGGACATTGTGGAGCTTAGGCACTTAATTCTGTTATGTGACAGCAGGACATGTTTGCCTTGTTTTATATGGAACTGAACACACTTAGATGTTTGAGATGAAAACTGAATCATTTTTAAATGTAAAAGTCTGTAGATTAAAACTGTATCCCCTGTATATCCCCGAACCTTCATATGTCGTCTTGCACTGGTTATATGGCTCATTTTCTCTAACTTTTGCTTTGAACTTACAACTACTAATTTTTTATGTTTTTTTTTATTTAGATACATTTTCTGTTTATCTTCCATGTCTCTTTTTAAATAATGAGATAATCCAAAACATTGTCTATTGTGAGTTGATTTTAATGTATTCTAATACAGCAGCACTGCCGTAACAAACTAATATCTCAGGGTTGTAAAAGCTACAGTGTGTAATGTTTTAAAAGAAATATGTTCCAGAAGCGTATCTTATTGTGGACAGGTGCTGTGGGTGGTGTATCAATAATTATTATTCATCAAGGCAGAAAATACCTTGAAACTGGTTTGACCACCTTTATTCATCCCAAAAGAAATTGTCAATCATTAGTAATCTAATTTCTAGGCACATGAAGCAGTCCGATAGGTGAATAATGTGAATTTAATGTCCGACTGAACTTGGTTAAATTTTCTTTCAAGACCTGATATTTTTGTAGACCTGATTTTTGTAAAATTATTTTTTTTGTTTGTTTGTTTGTTTGTTTTTTTTTTTTTTTTTTTTTTTTTTTTTTTTTTTTTTTTTTTACAGGGGACATTTAATTTGTCTCCGTGTGACTTTACACTACATTCTTGCATAAGATGCTGTAATTAAATGTTTGGAAGCATTTCAAGTTGTCAGGTTCATGTTTAAAAGCCAAACACAACTTTACTGAGTGTTGCTGTTTAAACCTAAACAGACCAACATGTCATTTCATGGTACAGGTTGAATTACTGAGTCGGTGTAGCTCGGTTTATTTTACACTTAATAACATGTTCTATACTTTGGTACTTTGGCCTTTTAATGTAAAAGTTTGGAATTTTTAACATTGTAACTCGTGAAGCTTTTATGGTGGGTTGAAGGTAACAATCATGTATATTAAAGTGGTTGAGGGTTTGTTTTTTAGTTTTTTTTAATAAGTGCTTCAGCCAGAAATACTACTGTTAATATTTAGGGTGCTTTCACACAGATTCAAGCTTTTTGACACATTGTTAAATAAAAAGAAAACATCCCATTTTCACATTAACAAGTAAGAGTGAAAGTAAGTAATTATTATTTGTTTGGAACTGAACACTCTTCTTGAAGCACAAAGAACTGACTACACAGTTATTTCCCTTTGATTGACATCCCTTTTGTGCCTTTATTAAACCACATGTGGTGAGTTAAAAGGTTTTGACTAATTGTTGGCACATCTCACATTTATTAGACTCACTGGTCAGTCGGTGTATTCAGGATGTGTGTCATTACAAAACATTTTCTATTCTTACAATAAAACTGTATTAATGTCGTGATAGAAATTTTCCTTACACAAATAATCTCGTGTGTGTGTGTGTGTGTGTGTGTGTGTGAGTTTTAAGCTACACACTTTATAATGCTTATAACCAAAGTCTTTGTTACCTTTAATGTGTACAGCAAGGAAGGTGTTCTAAACAATACATTACAGATGTCAATGCCAATATTGGCTCTTCAGAAGCGGTAAGATCATAGAGAAATGTTTATCCAAAGAAATATTAGTTTCATAGTTGCTTGGACAGTCAGGTTACATGTTTTATTAATGCCATGTTCTGTTTATAGATGATTTGTGTTTGAGATGCACCAACCCGCTTACTGAGTGAAGTTTGTTGTTGGGGGAAAAAATTAAATGGTTTAATGCTTTTTGAGTTCTGTACTTTATCTTTTACTGTACTCTTGAGATGATGGTGCTGTGAAGAGCTACAGTATTTAGAGATGGGTTGCATATAAATAAGTGACGGGTGACGTCTCTCTGTATGTTTTGTGGGGCAGGCTTCATCCCAAGTCACTAGTTCTGCCTTAATTTTTCATGCGAACGTGTCTAAGTGTAGTACTTCACAAGTCCAACTAAAATGCAGATAAACATCCTGTGAGAGGATGTCTTAAAATATATATTTTTTAATATAGCGTAGTTTAAACAAACTCAGTTTTACTTAACTGCTTTGATGTGAAACATTTAAAAGTCCAAGAAGGCTGCACTAAACAATTGGTGCATTATTTTTTAACCTTTAAAGTAAATACGTCTTTTTTCTTACCTAAGGAAAAGTATTGGAATACATTTTTGAAGTCATTAAGACTACGGTATTAAACAAATGTATTTCTTGACACAGTTTTGTTTTTTCAAGCTCAACAGAAACCATGGTAAAAAAAAAAAAACTATGTTAAGTTTATTATTGTTGAAAGAAGAAAAAGAAAGTGTAAAGTTTGTCATTGTAAAAGGTTGTCGGAGGTGAACAACATTAGTGGCAATTTAAACAAGTTTAAATAGGAACAAAATGTCATTGATATTACAGTGAAAACAAAGTTTAATGTTCGATCAGCAGTCAATTGTTTTTACAGATTAATTCAAGCCAAACTTTTTTTTAACATGCAACATACAAATGAGTAGAACCCTTAGTTGAATGGAGGCTGCAGGATTACGTATAAGCTTCCCGTTCTCCCTGTTCTCAGACATGTTTCCAACAGACACGATGTTTGCTTCTTCCACTTTGTGTGTGTTTTAAAAGAGAGTGAATTCTGGTGATGAGCATTTGTTTCCAGTGGGGTTTTGGGTTTTTCTATTGTACTTTTTTCTTGCTCCTTCTTCTCCTGCCGCTTTGAGGACTTCCTGCTGAATGAAGCCTATTAATATTTTACTCCTACCACCTGCGTTGCACAGAGAGGTACAATACGCTGTTTTAAATGCTGTGGAATAAGCGCTCATGTTGCTCTGTTCCACCAACAGCAGCTTAAAATAACTTGTTGGTTTTCCTCCCACCAGCTTCTGTTGTCTCTACTAGAGAGAAATTATTTGAATTAGTTTTTATTCGTAGGCTTCCCTTCAAAGCAACACTCCCATGTGAGGTCAGTTTTTCCTGTGACTCAGTTACTGCTGTGGAAATTGGTCAAACTGGCCATAAAAAGCTCCATATGACACATTTAGTACATATCATGTGCAAGACGTGTTGTCATAAAAGCCATAAGAGTTGCCAGTAAGTTAATGAAAGTCTTGTTCTGCCTTCCAACTTCAGTTGTTAGTCCTTAAATACACTGGAGGACATTCCAATGTTTAACTGGGTATATTTCATTTATATTACAGATAACAACATAGACACTGGACGATTCAGCAAAATCCTGTTTATGTTCAAATGACTTGTTTTGTCTCTCCTGCAATAACTACCTTTCTATAAAGCATAATTAAGGTTACATGAAGATGGTGTTCACATACTTTAGCTGCAGTACACGACATGGCAAACACGCGTTCACCATCAACCTCTGCCTCATGCAAAAAGGGCACATTACAGTGACACATTACAGTTAAGTCTAAGTGAACTTTTTGGATTCACTTTAAAATTAAAGGACACCGTCACTGATCTTGAACTTTTTTTGGGTCTTGTTTGAGTAGTACATGCAAATGAATTAAAATATCTCTCTACTTCTAGCTGAAAAACGCCTTCAAATGACAATTCACTTGAAGGAACCTCTGGTCCATATTATTTTATCTTGTTGCTCACACTATGGAGTTCGTAATCAGAGTCAACCTGCTTTTCCAGAGTTCCCACAGATGACATCTGGAGTCTTAATGATGGAAAAACCCTCCTGGTGATGTCATCTGGAGAAGTAGAGAAATATTTTATTTTAGGGAAGTTTAAAAGCATTAATGTATATTTACACCGTAAACTAAAGCCATAGAAAGCAAGTTGAATATTTGTAAAGTTGCCCTTTAAGCTTCTATTTATAAATGGTTCTTTCTAAATCGGTTAAAAAATGCAAAATATAGCTGCAGTTCTATCGGGCAGCTGTGGACAGGACTCTTATCTTTGCTATTACCGTGTCGTTAGGGAGCGTGACTGTAGAGGAGGGCAGTTTGTGTTGCATCAAAATTACTGGGTGTGAAATCCCCTTACTTTCAGAAATCTATCAGGCCATGTTATCTTGTTGGAATTTTTCTGTAATGTGATAATGTGCAAGCCCACCGAAACAAATTCAACATGGCAATGAAGTATTGAATGTTGAATCTTGAATCTTAATTCTCGAACACCTTATCTCATTTGTGGAGAGATGCTGTCGGCGGCTCCTGTGACAGTCTCATTGTGACTGACACCAGTAGCGGTGCAGAGAAACTCGCTTCTCTCCTCTAAAAGCAGCACATTGTAGCTTTGAGCACAGTCTTATTTGTATATCATGTAAATACACACTGTGGCAAGAAATATTTACTTTCATCAGACCTAAAAGCAAAATGTTTTCTGCATATCACATGACCACTAATGCCAGTTTTTTATTCACTGGCAGGACATAAAGTGTGAGTTGCAGCGTGAATACAGCCTTTGATTGACAGTGTGGAGCAGCTCTACAACAGACGGACACTGACTTTGCAGAAAGAGATTCTTTCCTTTGGAAAACTCTCAGTAGATTAGTGTGACTGTCGGTCATCTCTTCCCATCTCCATGTTTACACTTTGACTTTCACTTCTCCTCTTCAGCTGTTCACACTGAACCATGTGAGCAAACAGATGGACACGGGGCTGAAGGGGGTGATGGGCATGTTACATGACAGACAGCAGACAGTGTAGCACTGCTTCAATTCATATTTTCCCTCATATTTATTTGTGTCCTGATCTTGATATATAATTCGCGCAGCCTTTCAATGACACTCATTTGGAGACACTTTACAAGGTTTCATTCCACTGACTTCTCCTTAATTGAAAGTAAAGTTTTAATTTAAGTTGCAGTAAGTTGTTTCGTTTTGCTACAACCTTTTCTCACATTCAGCAAAAGTGGTAAAAGGAAAAAGGAAACAGAACACGTCTACAAATGACTCTCACGGTAGAATAGATTTCAAACTTGATCTTACTTTTTTAACAGTCCAGCACAGAGCCAGCCATGAGCTTGTTGGCACTTAGACAAGTCTTTGCGTTGTGTTTTTGTGTTGTTGTTGTTTTTATTTATTCACAAAACCGTGTCTGTGTTGAAACAGACATAACCCGTGTCCAAGAGAACAGCCAGTAGTGTTCTCATAATTAGGCTGATTATTTGTCTTGTTTTTGTAAGTATTTTGTTACATTAGAAAAGAGTCAAGCTTGCAGAAATGTAAAACTAAAAACCCACTGCCATAGTGAGCTTAAAAGACCAGAAAATATAATACAACTTTTATGTACTGTATATGATAAATATACAGCTTTTATCATACACCAAATAACTGCATGCATGAACATATTTTCAGATAATCCACAGATTAACTGTTGCCAGTACGGACGTCCACCATAGAAACAAGAGTGTTAGGATTTTTAAAGGGCAACTTCAACAATCGCTTTCTATGGCTTTAGTTCAGTGTGTAAATGTACATTAATGCTTTTAAACTTCCCTATTATAAAATATTACTCTGCCTCTAGCTGGATGTCACCATGGGGGAGGTGGACCATGATTACAAACTCCAATGTGTGAGCAACAAGATGACATAATATGTACTGAAGGTTCCTGCAAGTGATGTCATCTGGAGGCCTTTTTCATGTAGAAGTAGAGAGATATTTTAATATAGGGACATTAAATGCTCAGAACCAAAGGTAACATCCTCCACGTCCTCACCACCCAACCCACCCCAAAGCCCTGCTTCTGCAGCCCCGGACTCTGAAACATCACTCAGCAATATCAAACGTGGTTTATTGTAATACTATATAAGCAGAATTTGTTTCTCAAAAAAAAACAAAAAAAAAAAAACGATTTGAGCAAATTACAGCATTTTCTTTGTTTTTCATGACTACAATTCCCGCTTACTGGAGGAGAAGGACAGGATGAAGGCGTGTTCGTGCGCAGGGAGAGAAGAGCAAAGCCAAACGTCAGCGAGAATGAAAGGAAATGGGTTCAAGACGGTGGTGAGACGGCGACGTTGTGCAGCTTAGAGACAGTGGCTATGAAGAAAAGAGCGGCAACAGTCACAGCTGTTGTTGATGTGGATCACAAGAACATGACCATATCAATTTCCACGTTAAAATGTCACTTTTACGAACAGATAATCTGCCTCGGATGCCCAGAACACCGACAAAACCAGTCTATAGTTAAAGTAGGTAGTGAGCAGGTAATGTCGGATAAGTTCAATCCCATACTTCACGGTGACACCACAGAACAATGACGTGTTGTTAATTAATATCATTTTACATTGACATATTATGTTCTTCTTGTCACACTCAGACTCCCACAGTGACACTTTGCCCAGTAATGTGTGTGAGCGCACTGGTCATTTGTTAGTCTGGTGTCAGGTCTGACGCTGACATTTAGTCTGTGACGAACTGACCTAATCAGGTAGCGCGCGCAGCTGAAACACATACGGAGACCTGTGCCGGGCCAGGTCCATCCACTCTGGGCTGTGTACATACAAGCGAGCGTACGTCTTTGAATAAAAATGTACTTCACATGTGTGAACTCCTCTCACTGTGGAGAAATTAGAGTTTTAATTTTTTATTTTTTAATAAGCGCAATCCAAGCAGACACATTGTTTGGCGTGAATCATCCAAATGGCCACATCCCCATATTATGTGAGACTCATTTATTATTCTGGTGATGAGTCTCATCTGGGGCTGGCATTTACCGCTGATGAAACCACTCAATAAACTAACAATGCGGATTGATTGGGTACAAAATACAATAACAAACACAGGATCCTCTCAGAGAAGCTCATTGAAGCTGTCATCATCAAGTTTACCATGAAACTGTTTTAGATTTTGGATTTGTTCTCAGTAAGCTTGTAACAAACTGCAGTTCATTTTTTCTTTATGGGGATGAATCTATCTAGTCCACAGTTTCTAATGTCTGCACACCATCTCTGTTCCTCCATTATAGATCTGAATGCAGGTGGGTTTTGTAGTGGGTCCTCAAATTAATTCACTCCCTTCTGGTTCCAGTGAGCTTGAAAATTAAAGGGAAGGAGAGCGAAGACCAAATGATGGTGTACAGAGCAGATTGTTTTGTGAAACAAACAATCCTCTTTTCTGTCACATAACATTTGCTCGCTCGTGCTTTAGTGCACCTGTTTATCTTCCCGCTGTCTTCCAGGCGTCCCCGGGAATCAGCTGTTAACCATCTCATCAATAAACATCACTGAAAAACATTACAGAGCATTTGACTGTTTTTAAAAAATGTCCTTGCTAACAATATAGAAATGACATTATGATTAGCATCTTTTACCAAGTCTCTTTATTATTACAAAAATCTGTCATATATCATATATATTGGTGTCCAATGGAGTCATCTGCTCCCTGCCATGTTTTGTGAGAACAGTGCAAACTGTCGAAGCTGAGTTTACACACAGCTTTACATCCGCTACATCTCGATGTGGAGAAGACAGCCCGTGTTGGATGCATTGCACAGCAGAGTCTATATAGTTATCATCACTGAGCAGTTTCATAAATTGAACTCAATTTTCACCCCCGTGTTGCTTAGTGTGCTGACCGTGAATCGGTACAGTGAAGATCATGGGGACCATCATGCACAGCCACAAATCATAAATACTGAAACAGCAAAACTAATTTTGGAGATAATGGTAGCAACTGAGAGAAGCAGGCATTTGACCCCAAAGCTACCTTCATAAGACCTTTAACAATCTGTACTCTTTTAGTAGCTTCTGTTCAGATGCCCTCTACCTCCTCTGAGCTGCTCAGTAGCCAACAGGTCATAGTTGCAATTGTCCTATGTGAATGTGAAGAGGTACAAAAAAAAACCACGTGCTTTATCAATGTCCCACTGCACAAATTCCTTTTGCAGCATAACCGTATGTGCACAAGGAGGAGATGCTTAAATTCTCAGTATCTGACTTCGTGTGTGTGTGTGGTGTCTCAGTCTTCCTGTGAGCATGTTGTTGTGCACCATCTCTGCATCCTTTGTATTTGATGACACCGTAATTAACTCATCAATTCTAATTAATTCCTGCCTCACATCCTAACACATAACCTCCCGATGCTGCTCGGCACCGACTCATTGCTTCACCGACTTTTTGGTTGAATAAATCTGCATATACGAGGTGTTTTCACCGAGGTGTTTAAATCTGAGGTTTAATAATCACATTCAGGTAATATGTTGTGCCGGCCCTCGGATCTCAGGCACTAAAACAGTGATGAGTGGCTGATGCATGTTGCATGTTGGAAATTTCCCCTTTGACAACATTGGGACGTGTTCATTTAAGTGCTTCAGTGTCAATATTCTGGTGTTGTGCATCACAGTCTCATGACTTACTGAGACACTTGAATAGGACAGAGGCATCATCTGTGCAACAATTGTTCAAAAACAATTGTACATTAAAACACATTGGGACTGAATTGGGATTTACAAGATTGTTACAGAAACGTGTGCTGACAGTGTCACCGTCATGCAGTTGTTAGTTTTTATCGTTGATGAGACGATAATTAAAAGCGTGCAGAGTCGTATCCGTGTAAAATTCTGTAATCTTATTGTACCTCGGTAATGAGCACTTTATTAGGTACACCAAGCGACAAGAGTCCTGCAATAAATCTAAAGGGTTTTAAAGAGGTGATTGACTCTTGATCATTTTGGAAGAAGTCTGGATTGTGTGACAGTTGTTTCGATTATTTTGTCCATCACATTTATCTTGATCAAATAAGGTAAATGACCACCTCTCTGTATACCTACAAAGGTTCCCTAAAAGGGACTGAAATATAGGGGAAATCTTTCTACTTTTGTACTACCTGCCTGAGGATGGCATCGTGCCTCGTCCACTCTAGGTGAAGTCACCAGCTGCTTCCTTTTACCCGCCAGCAAAGAGCTGCACAGAGGAAGGTGCAAATCATGCCGAGGCTCATATGCTAATACTCAAGCTCCTCCGCACCTGATTCCTTCTCTCCTGGAGATAATTCAGTCATTCTGAAGCAGAGGTGCAGCTGCCACCGTCATCAACATGTCTCAAGTGAGTGGTGGGCTTGTGGCGACTTCTAAGGTGAACTCGCATAAGCTGAACCCTGAATTAGTGTTTTTCCCTATTGGTTCTGCAGACAGTCCAGGTTCACCGTGTCATGTTGGTAAATGAGACGGATGAGTTCAGCTCAGCCCCCAATCTTCTTTAAAGTGTTCAGTTTGTGACCCCCCACACTCCAAAGACACAGCACACCAGCTGATTTTTATAGTAAAGTATTGTGTTGTCCTGTTACTATATATTATAACCAAATGGAAAAAGTGTACAGTTAGATATGGAGTGTTTGTCAGTGTCATACTCAACAACACACCTTAATGCTGTTGTGTTTCTTCACCACAGGCTACTCAAACTTTTAAAAGTGCTAAAACTTGGGGCCAAACTAAGTTCCAAAGGAGGCTGATTCCTGCAGCAAGCGTCATAATGACTGAAAGGCATTTCACCATGGTGAGTTGGAACTGTACAGACCGCTGCTTAACCAGTCCCTGCAGATCTGAGACCGCAGGCTTTTATTCAGCAAACATATCTCTGATATACAGTACTGAGGACTCATACCACTGAGAGACCAAACGTACTGTAATTCAGTTCAATTTGAGTTATTTCAGCAGTGTATGGCCTTTCAGCCCTCCAGAAATCCCCAGCTTCCGGCTCGTCCCTTCAGGGGTCGCCACAGCTGAACGTGTTCTGCGTTGATTCGGGTTTTCACGCTGGATGCCCTTCCTGCTGCAACTCTCCCATTTTATCCGGGCCCGGGACCAGCACCAAGGTGGCCCGCGGTGGCTGGGAGGTGCCACACCTGGCGGCCTTCTGCATCCCAACCCAATGCTCTACCCCTTAGCCACCAGGCCTCCCGAACGGATGTTTTCCTCATTTCCCAGTAAACATACGTTGTTAATATCTGTGATGGTCAACAACCGTCATACACTGTTGCCCATAAAGTTGGAGTAAAATATTTGTTTACCTCCTCACATGAAATTATTGTGACAATGCGGTTTAGTCTTAATAGATAAAGTGTATATGTTCTCAAAACTTCATTGATCAATCTCTTCCAAACATATCACAGTGAAAATTAAAACCCAATTAACCTTCGGAAAAAAGAGGAATATGTGTGTGAAAACAAAATAATTCCAACTTTATGGGCAAGATAAGTTATAATAGTTGCGAAGTCTCTCTGTTCCAGGTAAATTACTCCCTCCCTTTTCCACAGCTGAGTGATGAACAAAAATAATTATCCACTGCATATAATGTTCCCAATCTATAATAGATTTAAAGTGAGACCATATACAATTTGTCATTTTCTACTGTACAACTGAGGCTTACTATGTCTTATGGATATACACTTTAAGCCTCCCAGACCTTAGAGAAAGCACCGAAATACAAAATGCTTCTAATAAAAGGAATCCATGTTTCTCCTCACACCACTACTTTTTCTAATGTATGGAGGTGCTCATAGGGTCAAAGAGAAACTAAGCTTGGTGGCAGGTAATTTTGTTCTTAAGAAGAATAGCCTTCTTCTTGTAAACAGTAAGTAGGCCCTTAACTTGTGCATTTCTTCTATCTGACTCACTATAGCAAACACAGAATAGTCTCTATCGTCTGAGCTCATGTTACCGGCAGCCACATTATATCACAGCTATGACTAAAAACTCGGGAATTATAATATTGAAATCGGCTTTGATTTTGTGGCTCTTTTTGCCAGACATGTCCTTTTCTGGATGACATTTACAGTTTAGGCTCATCTGAGCCCAATTAACTCAGGAAACTGTGATCATTCAGATTCCATAAGGCGACATTGATTAAATTAATATCGAGAAAAGCTCATTGACGTTAGGAATGAGAACAAGTAAGATGTAATCAATTGAAACATTGCCTCTTCATCTCTCTTTCACACTAGTTTGAGTCTCTTTTTTTTATCTCTATCTTGGTCGCAATTTCTTCAATAAAGCTACTGTAAAAACACATGAAGCTGCTTTACTGATTAAAAGGCAGATGTTCACCAAGGAACCCAGACGGATGTTCACTGGGCAATTTCGTGACTTTATTGACAGAATCAGAGTCAGTCAAGAACGGAGTTGGAAAAGGCAAAAAGACCTACCAGTAAAACAACTTTTCTCACTGAATATCTTTAAATAACTTGGAAGATCTCTGCACTGTTTTTAAAATTTCTGGGTTTTTCCAGTTCCCTGCTGTTTCTAGGTTCATTTCCTGTTTCAACAGATTTTTCAATAGCAGCTTCTCCCTGTCAGCAGAACTACTATTCCCACATTTCCAGAGAACAAATTGAGAAAACCTACATCACCTCCAGCTTTCTGGACATTGTTGTCAGTGCAGAGTGGTTTACGACAAACTGCAGCTAGTTCTTAAAGAGCTACATCTGACTGTGTCCAATAAAACCTTGATAATTAATATGTAAATAGAGATCAGGTCAGTCCCGTCAGGTATTCAGGTTTTTTTGCTTAATGTGTTCCACTAATGAGGCTACTGCAGACTAATTATCATGGTGTCTTTGTCAGTGTCCCTCTTTTCTTTCTTTCACTCCCTAATTTTGCTTCTGACCTTTTCAAGAAATGGTAGAGAGGCAGAAAAACATCCAGAGGCCCTGACAAAGATAAAATGAAACATTGCAGAGAAGGGAAGTTAGCAAAAGGGACAAAAGTGATCACCAGAGTTTCCTGTGCTCCTCGGCCAACGTGGCGCTGAATCGCCTTGATTAATGCGTCATGGAGGTTCACAGTGGGCACGTGGTGTAAACTCGTCCTGTAGTCCCCCAGAGATGCTGCACCCACAGTTTGACAAGATGTCAGAGCTGCAGCAGCAGTGGCCTGACAACTCTGCAGCATTTTTCCGTCACCTTGTTTCTTCCTGTTACAGTCGTTGCCTTTGGATTACATTGAAATACCAAGAAAGCAAGTAGATGTAATTAAATGCAGTTTGAACGTATTGATCAGTGCAATAGAAATAGGACAAATAGCCAATGAGCACTTCTTTCAAACCTATATTCACCGATATTCCCTAATCGCAGTAATTGGGCAAATTTGTGTCATCTGGCAAAGACAGTCAATAATCTGAGCATTAGCATTTCCATGGAATCTATGTTAACACCGTGATCACGTTCTAGTGTTTTTTGCCAAGTCGCTGTCAACAATGCCAGCTGAGTCACCTCATCAGAGCACAGTTACACGTCTGCAGTAATTAAATCTCCACTGTGCACTGTTTTGTGGTTAGTATTCAAGCAATGTGGAAATTAGGAAGTCGTCTGTTTGGTACTTGTAGTTTTACTTTAGTCCTCAGCGTGAGCAGGTTGAGGTGTTAGCAAACAACAGTTAGTGAATAGCGAGTGTGTCGGCTGATCGCTGGATTGCTTCATTAGGGGGGTGAGGATGTGACAGGCCTAAGTTGCTGATAAATGGACCACACCTGTGTCCTTGTCTGGATGAGCTCATTGTGTATGTGCTTCTAATTAAGATTTATTCAGGTTGGGAATCTCAAAGAGAACAAATGGTGTGTACAGGGGGGTGAGGGGGTGCTGTGGCTCAGAAGGTAAAACAGTTTACAAACAACAAGGTCAGCGGTTCAAATCCCAGTTCCTCTTGGCCACGTGTCTTTGGACAAGACACTGAACCCCAAGTTGTTCCTGGTGTGTGTGTGTGTCTACTTCTAATTCTGATAAATGTTTCAGTGTAAAGTATTTAGGTTTTTCAGGGTGACATAGTTTGGCTGAAGCCGAGTTGTAGAGGTGAATGATTTTTTTAAAATCATCTTTATTCTTTTGATTTAAAAACTAATTTCAAACTAGGTTGGTCCAACAACTTGTCAAGAAAGAACTAGACTAGATTTGAGCTTAAACACATACTGCAGCCCGTCAACAATGTGTAAAGGTTTATGTTCAGCTGGTAATAAAATATGTTATAAGGGTTTTTACGTTTTGAAGGAGCTCTAAGAATCTATTTATTTACCTTTCTCTCTCTGGTTTGTTTCTGTCAGTGATAACTGAACAATTAGGGTGGGACTGTGGGAATGGTGCATATGAGGGGAGCAGATCAACCCCTGTTCTCTCCTGAGAGCTGGTGTCATGGTTATGTTTTCTCAACCCAACTAATTGTCTCAGCAGCTTACATAAAGTAATTAGTCTTTCTAGATAAAGGTTCAGGTATGGCGATGCCCTCTGTGACGAACATCTGACCTTTTCCTTACCCTCACAGAGGTGAGTACAGCAGGTTTCTGCAGTAATTAATTGGATGGCGTTGGACATCTCCATAACCCACTGTCTCAAACTAGGTGTGATGTTCTTCGTGCTACTTTATGCCAAAAATGAGCAACATATTTTCATCCAAACGTTTGTTCTAAAAATGAGGTTAAATGCTCTCAGTCCGTCATCAGCCTGCTCACACAATAACTTACATTGGATAAAGTTAACTGGTCCGTTTTGGTAAGAGCGAGCCGATCAAAATGATGCTGCAAACACAGCTGTGCTATCATGTTTTCAAGTCTGATACACTGTAGTGATACAATGAGACAACACTGCACACACTTGTGAGAGTGTGATAAACGAACAGGTCTGTGGCAGTCATCTAACATAGCTGCCCTGGAGGGAATTACCCAGCTGGATCATGTTTCAGGCGTGTGTCACCTTTTATTAGAGGGAGAGGAATTGAACAGTCCCGTCCTCCTGAGTATCAGCCAGGATTCCCTCGAGCCCAGAGTGAGGAACATTAAGCACTTGAGATTCTATGAGAGAAGAATGACTTCTTTCTCAGGTTAACAGTGATACAATAAACTAGCAAAGAGGCCCGAAATACAAGATGATACAATATAAGATAATTATGGCACTATACGTGTTGACTGACTGGAGCTGCAGGGTAGAAGCAACAGTCGTTCACATCTCTGCACAGTGACGGAAAAACTGCAGGCAGCAAAACTACTACCACAGAAATACCTCAGTATATTATACATTATATTACTGAATTATAACTACTAATGCATCAAGGTGTATATGACCTCAATGTTGCAGCTTTTAGAGCTCATTACTTACTTTACTTACTTTAAAACCCTCGTTTAACATTTACTGATATTTTTTTTCATTTGCCATTTGCCAAAATTCTGTCAAACAGAAAAAAATGTATATAAATTTCAGATGAACTTTAAGGCTAGAAAGATGTGTGGGGTCTGTCCAGAGCGAGCTGGCATAGAAGCCTGTGTCATGCTGGCATGTAACGTTTACATGAGCAAATCTCTGTTCTGCCACGTCTGTGCCCCCTCAGTGGTATGTTATTGTCTCACTGACACAATGAACTTTGATCCTCACTTCTAAGTTAAAACTACCATAAATGGTAGTTCTGCCATTTTCGAAAAGCCTGATGGAGATACAAAGCATCAACAGAAACAAAATTCAAAATACAATATACATAAAATGTAATAATTAGATGGTATTTAGATGGTATTTCAAATTATTGTAATATTTGAGTAGTTGTAATGTTTGGATTTATGAACAAAGCCATTTTAGAACTAAATGTTTTGTTGATTGTGTTGGATTTAGGTTTTCTCTCTGAAATTAAAATGAAAGATATCTAATTTATCAGGTGGATTAGGCAAAAATAAGCGATCACCCCTTTGGGGCTGCAGCTTCAGCTCACTTCACTGATGCAAAATTACTGCAACAGTGGATAAGGACTTTGAAAGTTTAACAAGTCCAATGACTATGCAGCAGCCATTAATATCAAAAAGGCTGCCAGGTGTCTTAAATGTTGACTTTAAACCTGCGGCCTAATGCTTCGTGAGACCATGTTCCTTTTGTAAACTGCAGGTTTTACCAGGATCTGCTGTCACCTCCTGGACAGCAACTGAAAATGCAAACGCCTTGTTATGCAGACAGGTAAAGTACTCTACATGGCTTTTTAAAAAAAAACTGACTTTGTTCCTTGATTTTTCCTTTTTTTTCCTTTTTTTGTGTCTTATTAGACCTAAAAAGCAAAAATTCGCCTTATAACCACTGCTGAGATAGTCCATATTTGTTTTCATTCATTTGTCTGGTCCTGATTCAGGGTTCTGTCTCATGACCTTTGGGTGGCAGCAAAGCTCCATCATTCAGAGCCACAGGGGCCATTGTGTGCCTCCGTTTCTGTCTCTCGTCTGTGTTGCCATGTCCGTTTCTACAATTCGGTTTATTGCTACACACAGATTCCTTGGACATGTTTAACACATATTTAACTAACTTTAACACAAAGTATATGTTTGTCTTAACACTAGCACTTGACTCTATAGACCACTGCAGGGGTGGAAGAAGTACTCAGTAAAAGAAGTAATATGTGTAGAATATTTTGTTACTGCATTCAGCACCAAATCTTGAATAAATCTTGTAGCACCAAAGTACTAAAAGTTCATTTACTCGTCAATATGACTTGAATATTCTTCAGAACCAAGTAAATTATATTACTGGATTAGAATAATTGTTGCATTCATGTTTAATGTTGTTTAATGTTGCAGCTTGTAAAGGTAGAGCTTATTTTAATTAGGTTTCTAAATGTACTACTGCATTTCATTCATAGGATCAAAAGTCCAATTTTGACTATAATATCACAATTAATTAAACCTTTCTGAATTAACCATAATACGCAAAGTATAGTAACTTCAGCTGTAAGATAAATACAGTGGGGTAAAAAGTACAGCATTTTCCTCTCCAGTGTAGTGGAATAAAGTAAGTTGATGATCAACGGCCTTCGGCCCGTCCCTTCGAACCCGCGGCCTTCTGCATCCCAACCCCTAGCAGTGGTGTAAAGTGACATAAAGTGTCAAAATAGAAATGCTTAAGGAGGATAAAGTAGGCTACAAGTACCTCAAACCATATTAGTAAGGGTTTTCCACCACCAATTTTCTTACTTGTTCACATAAGTGTATTTTATTGTAAAACAATAAAATAAAACTGTTCATTCAGGGTGGTCCTGTAGAACCAGACCATCTTAAATATTCAGATGACAATTCATTCCATGGAATTTTAAACTTATTGATTTTTTATTTTTTTTTTTATGAGCCAGTTTTTGTTTTTGTTTTTTGGCACAGCTGGTGAGATTACTTGTTTTCCCGCAATATCTGGCAACCCACCGAGGAGCTTGTCCAGCCCATCATAATACACAGTGCGCGGAAATGTTCAAGGCGGAAAAACTAAAAGCTTTGGTCAACGAGCGACTGAAGGCAGCTGCCGAGGAAATATTCCACCTGTTTGAACAAACTATCAAAGACTACGAGGAGGAAGTTTTTCGCTCAAAACAGGAGGTCGAGCAGCAACGACGGCGGTCCGTGAGGGAAGGTACGAGCAGGGACACACAATCACTGCGACCCCGTCAAAACACGGAAGCTGGTTAACAGGACACCTGTAACCTGGGAAACGTTCGCTTAGTGTCACTGCAGCTTTTTATCTTCTGAGTCTGATGCATAGGAGAAAGAAGGTAGCGCCATTTCGCATCCCTTATAGTATCATGTGGAGGGATGCAAAATGGCTGTCGCTTTTTTTTTTTCCCCTTGTATCTTTTTAGAACCAGTTGTTGACTAAAATGCACGATTAAAGAAAATGACCCCAACAGATGTAGAGAGAAGAGAGAGAGAGCGAGGAAGCTGTTTCCATTCAGCTCCCCTTCTATTCATCTACAGTCCATCTACTCCTTAGTGAAGTAGAACAAGAAGTGTGTTGTTAAGTAACTAGTCAAATACAAGTTTCAGCTACTTTACATTAATTTAATTCCACCAAAGTTTTGATGGTCCTCACTCCTCTACATGTATTTGATGCTGTTGTTAGCGTTTACCATCTTGCGCAGTACAGAGTAAGATTGAGGAGTAAAAGCAGGGTAAACTCAACCCTTTAGCAGTTGTGCAGTTTGTTTTCTACACCAAGTCTTTAATAAATACAAAACTCGTTCTTACAGAAAAATAGCTTTGCCATATTTTTAAGGGGAAGCTTGTAGTTTACAGCACAAGTGCAAAGTTAGTTATAAAATAAATACTTTCTCATTTTAAATGGTTTGTTTCGTGGGTTTGTATATGCTACAATTAGCTTTTACACTTACACCCTAACTAAAGAGTACATTTGTACACAGAAAAAGTCAATGAACTTTGGATGCTGTTTTCCCATAAATTAGCTTTTTGAATTAGTTCTTTCCTTGAAACTAAACAAGACCTAAACCTTTTAATTTTTTGCAGAAATGTTGATATTTATACATGTACTACAAAACTCGACTAGATTTCAGCATCACATTCAACAGGGTTTAAAATGACTTATTTTAACCCAGTTTGCCTGACATCAAGCGAAATCAGGAAAAAAATCTGCCTGCCTGGTGCAGCTCTTTGTTAAATACATTTTCAGGATAATTTGTAATGAATAAATATTGTATATTGCTAAAATTAACTGAACTAATGGGTTTTTCTGTTCATGTGTGGTACTGCCTAGCTCCTCTGCAGCTCTCTGTCCAGGATGGCAACCTTCTGTCTCAGCAGGAGCACTGGGAGAAGGCGGCTAATGAGGGGGAGGATGAGCAGGAGCTCCCACGAGTCAAGGAAGAACAGGAGGAGAAGCCGTGGGCTGCTCAGGCAGGTGAAAAGCAGGAGGAGGCTGATACTAAAAGCACTATGTTCAATATAATTTATGTGCAGAGAAGTGATGAAGATGGAAGTGACTCACCTCATCAAAACAAAGACCCTTTGCCCAGCAGCTCATCTGGACAGTTAAAAGTAGAACCTGATCAAGACGGCTGTGGTGCCGCAGAGTCAACCAGTGAGTGTCAGATTAGTGGAGATAGCGATGACGAATGGAGGGACAGTGGAGAAGCTAACTCAGGTACAAACAGGAAGACTTCACAACTAGCTGGTGAAGGTGCTGACAGGCCACACACCTGTAGTGTTTGCAACAAGAATTTCAGGATTAAGTCGATTCTTACCCGCCACATGAAGACGCACACAGGAGAGAAACCCTACAGTTGCAGCGTCTGTGGTAAAAGCTTCATCCAGCGTTCCTACCTGCAGACTCACATGAATTCTCACTCTGGACAGAAGCCGTACACGTGTAGCTTCTGTGGCAGAGGATTCACGCAGGTTGGGAACATGAACGCCCACATACGAATCCACACGGGAGAGAAACCTCACAGCTGTCCATACTGCGGCAAAAGCTTTAGAGAGAAAGCGGATCTTGTCAAGCACACAGTAATTCACACTGGTGAGAAACCGTACGGCTGCTCTGTATGTGACATGAAATTCAGCGCTCAGTCCAATCTGACGCGCCACATGAAGACTCATTCAGGGGAGAGGCCGTATAACTGCACCTCGTGTGGGAAGAGATTCATTCGGCGCTCACATTTAATCACTCACATGAAAACCCATGCAGGAGAGAACTTGTGAAATGATTACACCTCCTGCCCCATGTTATGTCCAAGGGGCAACAGTGCAGTGTTCTTCTCTAAAGACACATGAAAACCTTTAGCGGTGTTACAGTAGACATGGGATTACATTTCAGATTTTTTTGAATAAAAGATGCTGGTTTGTAGTTTTGTACTGTTGAATAAAGTGCACAATCAGTGAGTTGCTGTACTTTGTGTTTTTTCAAGGGTCTTACTGATTTGTATTTTGTTAGGGCTCTAGAATCATTGTGATCCAAACTAAACTGTAATTCTTTGTTTTTTCAGCAAACATTTTTAATGCTTCTAGTTTTGATGACAGGTTTTCATTTATGCTGCTTTCTTTGAAAGTTGTGGACAGTATTTATGGTTTTTGTCTGAACATAAAAGGTGTCACATTTTTCTCAAGGTAAATATTCTTTGGAGATAAGTCAAATTATGGAAAACATTTGCAGATTTTACTGCAATAACCTTGTAATGGACACAGAAAATGCTGTTCAGTCATCGTCCTAACACTCTACAGCCAGTCTTTGGACTATATACTCTCTCACTGCAGGCATATGCTCATCATTTTAGTTTATCATTTTACCATGTTACTGTTTGCTAATTAAATGCATAGAACAAGATAGTTTTTGAGGGTGTTAGATGAAAAGTCAGTTCACTTTGATTGGAACGTGAGTGTAACAAATTTCATGAAACTACTTCCAGTGCTTAATGAGACAGTTCACTGTAAAGCATAAATGTCAATCTACCGGTGGTGCTGGTGGAAAGGTCACAGGTTCCACAAAGTCAGTAGGATTTATCCTCTGCTGACCACGCATGTCTGTATAAATGTTATGAACCTCCATCAGATAGATGTGGAGGTTTTTCAGTGGTGAACCAAAAAAAGACCGTTTTTTTTTTTTATTTCCAGGTAATGATCAAGGTGCGATGACTCTTTTACACTGTAAAATAAAAAAAATGGCAATGCCAGTAGAAGTCTTGATTCAATTAAGATTACCTGTAGGCAGTAGTGGTGGCAGCCACATTGCATCAGCTGTTCCAAAGGTCAAAATGCAGAAAGGTGCAACTACGGTTCAACTGCCGCTCCTATTTATTTTAATCATTATCTAATGAGGGTTTTACAGCCAGATCTCTGTAGACATCCTCATAATCCCAACAACCTTCCAGAAGAAAAGAAGGTAAGTCAACAGTAGAATTATTTTCAGATGGGCTGAAACCTCAGGTTTCAGAGAATCAAATTTTATGTAGAAATCTCAAATGCTCAGTCCTTGTTAAGTTTAATTAATGTTTCAATGAGAACAATTTTAAAAACCTTAATTCTTAGAATATTATTTTGAAAGATGTATTTTATTGTAATAACTATTGTAACCTTTTCCTTAGGAGAATTATCTACTATAAACACAAGTCACATCTATGTCCTAAAGTGCAAACAAAAAACAAAATTATCCTTAACATAACTAAGGAGCACAGATCTCTGTGACTAGAGATTTGATGTAGAACAAAAGCAGCACAACTAAACTAATGGTTACTCTGCGGTGGCTTTTCAATAATAACACATCATGATTTATTGGTTGATTACACTTTGTATTAACAGTCTCCAAAGCAACTAAAGTTGTTATTTAATATAAATGCAATAGGGTAAACGTATAATATTGAACTCTAAATGAAATTACACTATGAAAATAACCTAAGCTTTTTCCCTTTAAAACTTCAACAACAGAACAAACCAGAAACGCTTGTCACACACCTACAGAGGGCGATGATTTTTCCGCCAAAAAAACACGTGTTTACGCCGGAGCGCTGCTCTTTGCGTCATTTCCGTAACACGAAAATGAAAATTTGGCGCGACCAGCTTCTGAATCGCCCACAAACAGTAGAAGACGATCGGTACGGCGGGTTTTAATGGAATATGTGGGTAGTTACGGCCGGTAACGACAGTGATGACCTTCCAGACTCTGGAGATGAAGCAGAGCGAGCTGTTTTCTGGAGGACGTAGCCAAAAGATGAGCGGTTAGCTAACGTTAGCTTTGACAACACCGCGGGCCCGTTAGAGAAAAGACGCCGACAATAAGCGGCTTAATCCGCTGTAAAAGCTAAAAAACGCGACAACCTGCGGTTCGATTACAGTCACCATGAACAGAACAAAGCTGAAGAAAAACAAGGTGAGCATCTGGTCTAACTACAAACTACGATTCACTGGTGTCTTCATCCTCAGGGTGCAGACAGGTTTCAGTTTTCTGGGCAAGACTGTAGGAAAACAGCGTTTTATTTAGATATTTAAACGTAAACCCCTCAGCTTAGGTTTGCAGTGGAGAAAGTATTTCTATGTTTTAAAAGAAGCACCAATACTGCACTGATAAAATACTCAAATACAAGAATTTGTATTTTTATTTATTTGTATACAGTTCCTTACCAAACAGTAAAAAGCTGTTCTACGATGAACTTAAAGTAGCAAAAGTGAAAGCAATGCAGAAGGAAATGTCCCTGTCAGTGTTTTATAAACTGTATCATTAGGTTTTTTTGGTTTTTTTTTTTTTTTTTTTTTTTTACTGGTGCATTAAAATCATTGTGAATGACTCATTTATCATTGTAGTTTGGATATGGAGAGTCTATTTTAAAACAAAATAATAAAAAAAAACCTTATAAAAACTTTGTTATTAACAAAACTACAGCATTTGATGAAGCCCCTGCATTAATTGATATTCTGGGAAGACCCGTATGGAAACGGTCAAGTCAATTAAATGTTGTACAGTATTTCACTCTAAAATATTGTGAAGGAGACGTGTAAATGGAAATGCATAAAGTACAATTTTTAGTGACACACTCTCTCTGCTGATCATTTAATGTGAAGCTTTTGCATGTTGGGACCCTTTTTACAGTCTCAAATGTTGAGTGGTTTTTACGAGCTGACTCCTTGACAGACGAGTGGCACCTGTGAAACGCTGGTAAACATTTGCTTTTGTGGTTTCTGTCAGGTGTCTCTAGGAGGGCAGAAAAACATCTCATCGTTCTTTTCCTCTCAAAGCCACAAGGTAATGTTTTTTTCTTTTTAATGTAGTTTATGTCTGTGCTGCCTTTTCTTTTGTTTTTGTCCATGTGCATGTTCAGGCAGGTACGACACACACTGTTCGTATCACTCAGGAGACACGTTACACAAAGTTTATCTAGTGCACCGTGATTTACTTGCCTTTATATGAGCGTTTTGGAGTCAGCATCATGTATCTAATCATTTTCAAAAAATAACCCAATTATGTTTTAATAGGATGATTAAAATGCACTACAAGCTAAAAGTATTTTTAATGTGATGATTTGACTTGCGGTTTTCTATTTTTAATATGGGAAAAAAAGAGTGCCTGAATCCTTATGAAGCTTGGAGGCTTTCTATTTGTGCTGAAAATGTAATGATTTGATGTTTGAAACTGCATTTCATGAAGTGACACATGCTTCAGTATCATTCTTCCATTTCTAATGGCAATATTAGATATAAAATGTAACAAAAGACGGTAGACAGGTAATATGGTTTTTCTTTGCTTGTCTTTTTGTTGTTGTAATTTACCTTCTTTTCCTTTATTTCTCTACTGCACATAGTTATTTTACTGTTGAACGTGCACTTAGGAACTTTGCTACTTCTGGTATAATTGTTTAGGTTATGTATTGAACTACACATTTATACTGTGTTACTTTTAGGACAAGTTGTCTTCAAAAAGCTTATCCGTCACCGTCACAGCACTCGCCAAGTCGGAACCTCAGATCAAGAATGGTGAAACCCCTCTGTTCCGACTGCATTCCCCCTTAAAGAGGAGTGTTCTCGGGGAAATTGAAAACCTCCCACCCTCTTCACCAGATCTTCTCCTGTCTGTGCCTGAGACCCCCAACAGTCAGATCAGACTTAGTTCTTCCTGTTCCCACAGAGAGGCGGGTTGTCTGAGCCCCCGGCACAACACAGAGGTGGTGAGCCTGGTGGAGATTGGTCAGCTGTCCCCCATCTGTCGTAGTCCCCGCTCCAAAGGGCAGAGAATGCGGAGAGTAATGTGCAGTGAGGGAGTAAAAGCCAATAGTGAAGAAGGATGCTCTTTGAAAAGACTCTTCAGCCCCCCTGAAGAGTCCCCCCATCCCAAGAGACCAAGAGTTATGCTCAGCCCCACACGTAACAACTTAAAACTAACTAATCCTGTCATTGGCCCCTTGAAGACAGCTAGTTTCTCCAGCGGTGTGTCAGGGAGTCATGGAGAAGGCACTGAAGGGGACTTTAATGAAAGCAGAAATGCAACACTGTCACTGAAGCCTGTTTTGTGCCGCACTTTGGCACAACAGAGAAATCATCAGGAAGAGCGAGACAGGGAAGAGTCAGGTTCCTATTTCACTGTGATAACAGAGCAGAGTGCAATTGAGGAGAGGACCGATGTGAACCTTTGTCTGGCTAAAGATACACGCTCTCTTGATGCTCGTGTTCATGAAACCAGCGCGCAAATCGTTATTTCTGCAGACAGAGCTGAGAATGAGGGAGTAAGAGACAAAAAAGAGACGAGAAGAACTGCCGTGACATCATCAAAGGGAGACGACGTGACCTCATCAGATGAACAACAAATTACAGGTTAGGGTCTATCTATCCATCTCCACTATAAATATATAAAACCTTTTTTTTCCTGCTGGGGCCAGTTTTTGACTTAAACAAAAAACCAGATGTGTTGTGGAATTTCCAACACCACCCATGCATTCTTCATTGAAAACCTTAATTTCTTTTTAAAGGTGTTGCTGTGTACTGAGCTGCCAATAGGGTCGCAGTGGGAATTTAGAGAACTGCTGCATACCCTCTGACCAATGAAGCAAAGCTCAGATGTATTATGATATAATAAATGTTATGCAGTAGAGCGTGGCTGGTTGTGGTCACAGAGCGAGAGGGTTCACCCTCAACTGTGGCTGCTCACTAGTAAGTCTGTCATTATAGAACGAAATCCAGATAATGGAGCTCTCTGGAATGTGGTATTGCTAAGGATGGTTGAGAAATGATGCTATAGCTAATACGGGTTGCTGTGATGTTTTACATTGAAAGGTCGCACAGATCACAGGGATTGGTTGGATTAACTGTTGCGATTGCTACATCTCAAATTCTAGGAGAGACTGTACATGGATACCACAGCTTCACATAACCTGGTAGAGCAGTGATGAAAATAAGACAACCATCAAAAGTGTTACATCATCTTTCCTGTCTGTGGGATCAGCAGTGTTTTTGAGAGTGTTTTTTTTTTTTAAGTGTGTGTATATATACAGTATATGTCAGTACAGCAGTGATTCACATCTCTATCTCTGAATGTTTTCATTAGCTTTTAATTTTACATATAATCCACAGGAAAGAGCTCAATGTGTCCTGTTGAAGATCAGTTGGATGAGAGCTGGTTTGCAGAGCAGCTGAATCCTAGTAAAGCCCTTGTCACACAGGATAAATCCAAAAAGCCCTGGTGAGAAACTCATGAACACACAGAATAAGGGTCTAACTGCACTGTTTGCTAAAGTACATACATTTGTTTAAATATCAAAGTTAGAATGATTAAAGAGGTGAGATTAAAGGAGTTGTTGGTCATTGTGATGCTGACTGAGCAGGATGGTGGTGCTGAAACATTTCTTTTGTGTGAGGACAACAGTCATTCTTCATTCATCCTCAAAGTGAGTTGTGAGTGAAAAGATGCTGAGGTTCATTTTTCTGCTACAGTTTGAGCAGGCACAAAATGACCAAAAACAGACATAAATGTCCAAGAGTAGACATTAAATGACAAATGATAGACAATAAAAGACCCAAACACACATAAAAATTATTCTCAAAAAACAGATGCTAAATTAGCACAGACAGACTCAAAGATGTTGAGGGTCCCTTCCCCTTCCCCTCATGTATGTAATCAGTTTCTCTCTCCCCCTGCAGTAAGGTACCAGATCATGTGATTCTTTCTGGAGGCTCAAACAACCGCTACTGGGTTTTGGACGTGGAGGAGAAACCAGGCCACAAAACGCTGACCATCTCGTGCTTCAGAGCTCTACATCCAACGGAGACATGTCTGCTGAAAGATGGATGGTAGTGCAGTTATTCTACTCTGCTATTTGGTTTTTGTTTTCCTCATAATGTACATTTTTCCTAAATTCCTGAAATGCACCCTGGATTTACCACGCATCATAACTTCCAGCTTTTCATAATTGTATTTTTTAAAAAAACAAACAAAAAAAAAAACGATTCAGTGGAGGAAGAAGTACTCTGATAATTAACACTGTGTACTGTGTCCTGGTATCAAAAGAATGGAGTGGAACAAAAGTAGAATATTGCCTCTGAAAAGTAAAGTTTGCAGGAGCAGAAATGTAAATTAGTAAGATAGTATTGAGTTACTTTCCACCCCCTTTTAATTTTGACTTACGTACTGTGTGCATTGCAACTTGTGGAAATTTCTGTGTATAAAATGATCGCTCCTTGGCGGTTTTCAGGGAGGTGATGCCTGTTTTTCGTGGGGATGTGGTTCATTTGGAGGGCCGATCTGATGGTGGAACCTGGATAGTGGGCAGGGAGCAGGGCTTCCTGGTCTTATTTCCTGATACACTCATTTCAGGGACCAGCATCTCAAGCTCGATCCGCTGCATGAGGCGTGCAGTCCTGGGAGATATGTTCAAGGTGAAAGATTTCACTTTTAATATCATTAGCTGTTTTTATGCCGGTTGATTTTTGTGCCTCTTGTCTTTGCATTTCCAGGTGTCTTAAAGTTGACAATACACATTAGATTGAAAGCTGACAGCTATTTACCACAGGTGTCACCCACCTGAACAATAACCACTAAACTAACTTCAAAACAGGTTTTCGTGTTAATTATCGTTCGGGCCGTAGCTTGATGATCTTCTGGTTTTTGTTCTATGTGCTGTAATGCAGAGTTTTGATGGTGGCTCCAAGCAGATGCTGAATGGCACCATGGTACATGAAGTCTTTCAGAGAGCAGCTGCAGCTAAAGACTTTTCTTTGGAAACACTAACTCGGCTGGCTGACCAAATCCTGCACAGTCCTCAGCACCTGGGAGACATGTAAGTAATTAGACTACACCAAGCACTCGGTCAGAACAGTCTAACATGCATTAAGCTTTGACCAGTTGTAATGCATCAAGATGAATCATACTGTAACTTTGTGTTACTTTGTACATTTGTCTTGTTCAGTTATGTTTGTTTTTGTGCCGTGTGTCTTAAGGTACAGTTTGGGTGTTAGTCAGGAAGAGATGAAGCAGGAACTGCGTGATTACCTCCCCTCTCTGGAATATTGGGCTGCGGAATACCTCAGCTCCCCAACTCCAAAAACCATCAGTCTCAAAATGTATGTGTACACACATTTGTAGGTATTTGCCCAAACCAACCAGTATCTGGGTGTGTGGGGTGGGAAAATGTCAGTGGGTGGTATTCACAGAAAAGTGATTATTATGAAAGTAAGGATGTTTCTCCTGGGGATCAGCAGAATCTGCTGCCAGTTCTGCCCATATTCTGTGACAGTTGGTGGAAACTGTGTTTAAGTGTGAACTGTCCAGTCTGAAAGTCTTGGCTCGTCTTCCGGTGTGTCCCCAGCTTTCAGCCTCACCCCTGCTATTTGAACCAGCGGTGTCCTTCCGGTTTCTCATTGGAACTTTAGTGTCCAGTGAGTCACACTAGAAGTGCAGCAGATTAGAACTTGTATTCTTGTTTCTGTATATAGTATATACATTTAGGTACTTACACTAAAGCTGGTATCAGAATATCTAATTGTCTTTTTGTTGTCAAACATTTGTACCTCTATCTTTGAAATAATGCATTCACAAAAATATCCACACTCCCAATGTGTAAAACTATAAAATCACCGACTTACAGTAATGACCTGAATGCTTACCTTACCCATTATAACCTCTTACCTAATGATTACCCCCCCTAACAATAGACTTAACCTAACCTTAAATTAATTCTACGCCCTACATTTGTAAATTTTACATATAAAAATGTATGTATCCAGATAACACAAGTAATATAAACACTAGGCGATGGAGACTTGCTAACAAAACTAGCTAAATTAGCACTAATTATACAAAATAATTGTTTTGTTTGTAAATTATATTAGTTATTGTCAGAATATTCTCATCCCAAGTGCATAACTTATGTCATTAATTTTTTTTTAAGGTAAGGTTTAATTACATTTGCCAATGTGCTTTGTAAAACCAGTTTGACTAAAGATTTTAGTACTTGTCTATTCCTGTGTCTGACGTCAGGCCCAGCAACAGCAGAGCTCCTACAAACCGGAGTCAGGACTCGGCGATCATCACAGTCACGGAATTGGCAGATATAGAAGAAAATGTGTGGTCACCAAGACTTGGTCTGAAAGGGAAAATCGACGTGATGGCGCAGGTTCAAATCCAAAGACAACGAAACGGCAATCACAGAACTCTAGAGAGGAAGACGCTTCCCCTGGAGCTGAAAACTGGAAGAGAGTCAAACTCCATAGAGCATCGTAGTCAGGTTGGTGTCCAGCCCCCCAGTGTTCAGTTAGGTAGACTTACTGTACACCTGCAGACTGGTGGGGTCATGGAAAAACGAATCTATCCACATTTAATCTGGTCAGCGGACTCTTCTTTCTGTGTTTAGGTGATTCTGTACACTCTGATGAGCATGGAGAGATACAATGCTGAAGCCGGCTTCCTACTTTACCTCAAGACTGGCAACCTGTACCCTGTAGGGGCCAGTCACATGGACTGCAGAGGTACTGTGGAAGTGCTTATAAAACCTGCAGTTGGTAATGGTTATGTGAAAATATAAGCCTTTATTAACGGGATCTTAGAATATTTTTCTATTTTACTAAAAAAAATCTAGAGCATCTAGAAAGCAAGTTTGGATGGGTTAAAGCTTTGGGGCTTCAATTTTGTAAAACTTGCAGCAGCTGTAGAGCAAAATTACTACAACACATTAGTGATTTTAGGTTTTGATTTCGTCTCTGCGTAAAAATCCAAGGAGCATGAGTTTAGAAGTGCTTACTTCTATATGTTAATATGCAGTGTTACATATAATAAATATTTATCAAATCCTTAAGTTTTACTGCAGTAAAACAAGCTGTGGAATCATCTTCACATCTGTAGCGTTAAACCTCTAACACACTATTTATTTTAAGCTTTAATTGCACTGATTTGTACCCAAACATGGCGGCACAGTGAAATCAACAAAGGGTCTTCTTGCAGTCTTTTACCGCGGCCTTTTCATCTTCTCGTGTTTTTTTTTTTTTTTCTCTTTTCTCTTAAAACTGTCAGAGCTGCTAAAGCTGAGGAATACTTTGGTTCATCACATCCACAACTTTACAGAGAAAAAAGCAGAGCGGAGCGTTTTGTCTCGGCTTCCTGACATCGTGTCAAACAGACAAATCTGCCAGTATTGTCCTCAAAGGAGAAACTGTGCTTTGTATGAGAGGTAAAGCTTTTTTCATTTTGATTTTAGAATCACGGAATTTTCTTTATCAAATCTAATCAGCTGGCACAAATAATATGTAGGTAGCAGTTAAGAGTCATGTCTTCCATTCTTGTTCCTTGCTTGTCCCTCTTTCTCTTACTTGACAACTCTTCATGCTTTCTCCAGAGCGCTGAATACCAGCTCCACAGATTTGAGCGAGGATGTTGTGCGTGACTTCCTGCAGGACGAGACAGGCCATCTCACTATGCCACATCTCAACTATTTTGCCCACTGGCTGCTGCTCTGCTGCCTGGAGGCTGCCACCATGGAGGCCAAGAATGGCCGAAAGAGAGTGTGGCTTCAGACGGTTGAGGAAAGGTACAGCAAAGACTGTACTCACAAACGTAGACACGTAAACACTGGGAGTCGATGGCTTCTCTGAATTTTTCTGAACTCCAGAAGTGCATATAACTTGTATATGTTGCTGTTTCTCTCCTGGGTTTGTAGTGAGAAGAGTGGGAGCTGTGTGGGGAACATGCAGCTCAGTGGCCCAGTGACCGTACAGTCTGAAGGAGTCTATCTCCATCGTTTCCAGCGTAGCAGTGTTGCATCCCAGCAGGTTTTGGGCAACAACGGTTTGTCCAGTGGGGATCGCATTGTCGTGAGCGACACGGAAAGTCGCCTTGTTGGCTTGGCAACGGGATACCTGTGTGAGGTCAGCAAGACATCAGTCAGCTGCACTCTGGACAGGTGAGGAAAAAATATTTGTGTCATTTGGCTTAATAAAACAAATCTAAAACAAACAAATGATCTGCAGCTGTTTCCTTGTTTAATGTGTTTTACAGGGACTTGTCGAAGTTCAGTGACATGTTTCTTCGCTTGGATGGAGATGAAGGTGTGGTGGGCCTCAGTACTCACCTCACTAATCTCTCCAGACTGATGGAAAACTGTCAGGACAGGTAGCCTGAGTGAAATTCCATTTTTTTTAAAGTTCCAAAATGCCATATAAGTGATGGAAAACAGGCTTATCCCACAGAAATAAAAAAAACTAGGTTATAGTTTAACCAATAGCCACATGTGTTCTATTGTAGGTTTGCTGTTTGGAATAGTGCCTTTGTGTTATTAATATTTATTTTTCGTTCAAATGTCTGTCTGTGCAGTGGTCGTCTGAGGGAGCTGGTTGTTGACCTTCGTCCCCCAGAGTTTATTTCCAACCTCAGTTCCGTTCTGCCCAGAGAGGCCAAGGACACTGTGGCCAACATCCTCAAAGGTCACGATACTGCTCTGCACTTCTGCCTTTCTCACATACTCTGCTCTACTAATGTTGGAACAGTTCAGTAAATTAACTTTGTAGAAGAAAGCTATTACACTCAATATGTAGATCTCCAGAACCGTCGCACAGATGATGAAATTGTAGTTTCATACTCGGGTCAAAAATAGGAAAATTGGACACCTTCACTATTATTTTCTAACATGAAGACATCTCATCACAGTTTTCCATTAAAGCCTGTGGGGTGACATTGTGCCCTTGTTTGCTTGTTGCATAGGTCTCAACAAACCCCAGAAACAGGCCATGAAGAAGGTGTTGTTATCTAAGGATTACACACTAATCGTTGGCATGCCTGGCACGGGCAAAACCACAACAATCTGCACCCTGGTAAAGTCCTCACTTTCACTTTTAAGCTTTATCAAATCTAAACTATAAACCAGTGTTGTCTACCTTCTGTGACCAAACTGTGTCTTAGCTGTTTTTCTCTGTTTACGTCTTTCGGCTGTTTGTAGGTTCGCATTCTACATGCATGTGGGTTCAGTGTGTTGCTGACCAGCTACACTCACTCTGCTGTTGACAACATCCTGCTGAAGTTGAAACGTTTCCGGGTTGGGTTTCTGCGTCTGGGGCAGAGCCAGAAGGTGGGACAACAGTTGACGTCTTTATTCTTCAGCCTTGTGTGAAACCGTTCATTTTAGCTACGGTCTCTGAGATCCCGCTTACCAAAGTCCACTCTGTTCCAGTGGGCCAAGCAGCCTAGTTAGCCGTGTGTGTGTGTGTGTGTGCGTGTGTGTGTGTGTGTGTGTCCAGTATACATGCATTTAAGGACTTGTACATAAAACTGTTAGGAACATTGTGGGAGGAGCCAGAAAAAGTCTCTGATAGTTGGGAAAGTCTCACAACAGTTTCGACAGTGCAAATACACATTTTGTGTATTTTTGAAATGTTCCTGAATAGTTTGTGGAAAGTGGATGCATTTTAAAAATGAATTTTCTTTCTCTCCAGTATTCTAGTCGTGATTTCTCAATTGTTTTCTGCCCCCCACCCTCTCCAGGTTCATCCTGAAATCCTGTCTTACACAGAGGAATCTGCCAGAAAGTGCCAGAAAGTTCACACTCTGTCTGACTTGGAGCAGCTTTATAAAAAGGAGGTGAGATATTAGTTTGAGCAACATTTTAATAGCAAATACAAGTTTAACTGATTTTACATAAACTGTGGTCGGCAGTCAGCAGTGCTTTTCATAAGAACATTTTACATCTCAGTGATTTTCCTCATTTGTTATCACCGTAATTCAAAACAGTCGGTAAGATGTGTGAAATGTATATAAAAACAAATCTCATCAACTCATATCAACCGGCGTAAAAACACATTCCACATCAAGGTACGGAACATGTTCTGCTTTGGCGACCCCTGAAAGCACAAGCCCAACGCTGTTGATCTATGAAATGCTCCAACATTTCTTTTTGATTTGTGGCAATAACTTCTTTTTGTTGCCCCTGTTCCAACGTTTTTGAGATGTGTTGCTGCCATCAAATTCCAGATGATGATATTTTCCATGAAATACTTTGTATGTCTCTGATGTGCTGTTTATGCTCTACTGTGCATAGATCTGGTTGAGATCTGCAAATCATTGCATTCTGTGTTTATTTCCGTTTTCACATCCTCCCAAATTTTTTTAAGGTTGTACATGTCATAACATTTAAGTGTAATAAATGCCTTTTGTTCAAAGCAGCTCCTCTTTTTGTTTTTTTTCCTAGCTGGTAGTGGGAACCACCTGTATGGGCATCAAACATCCCCTTTTCACACGTCGCCGGTTTGATTTCTGCATTGTAGATGAGGCGTCACAGATCAGCCAGCCTATCTGTCTGGGACCTTTGTTCTACGCCAAGAGATTTGTCTTGGTTGGAGATCACCAACAACTGCCGCCAATAGTGCAAAATCAGGAAGCTAGGTATAAGTTTGTACTAGAACATGGAAAACATGAGTAGTAATTTTTTTTGTCATCCTTGGTGCACAGCATGTAGGGAGTGTGATGGATCCCGTTATGCGATTGATGTAGTGTTGTAGAAAGGTCTGTTTTTTAATTTTTCTTTCTTCTCCAGGACACTTGGGATGGATGAAAGTTTGTTTAAGCGACTGGAGCTTCACAGTGAAGCAGTAGTTCAACTCAACGTACAGTACAGGATGAATAGGTAAACCTACACGAACACATCACCCGGAATTCTTTATTTTCATGAGCTCAGATTTGCTCTAAAACATTATGAATACACTTAACTTTATAATTAGCTAGTGGTGACTAAAATCTGTGTGTGTGTGTGTGTGTGTGTGTGTGTGTGTGTGTGTGTGTGTGTGTGTGTGTGCGTGCGCTCCTGTCTTCAGGCAGATAATGTCTCTCAGTAACTCCCTGATGTATGAGGGCCGACTTGAGTGTGGATCAGAGAGGACCGCCTCAGCCCTGCTCACCCTGCCTTTCCTGCTCTCTGTCCATTCAGAGATCGGCGCTTACTCTCAGGCTCATCCACAGCTCGACCTGGCATGGATACAGGACACACTGTTGCCGAGCAACCCTGTTTGCTTCCTCGATTGCTCAATGGTTGGTGGGATAGAACATACACTGCAAACAGAAGGTTAAACAGTGTTTAAAATGTGTTGACTTAGAAATGAGAAGCCTTTGAGTGAGAGTTAGAGGAGGTGTCATGCTGTCGGTGATTTACATTTCAGATTGAATAGATTAGTGACAGGGTATGAGCATAAAACCATATAGAGGAGTTTCTCTCAACTCTGTCCCCCTGTAGGTGCCAGCCCTGGAGTCTGTGGAGCAGGGTGGTGTTAGCAATCACACCGAGGCTGCTCTCGTACACATGTTGCTGTCACTGCTGATAAAGGTACATCAGGTTCCCCACTGATACTCAATAACGGTTTAAGGGTGTAATGAATTACATTTTAATACAAATACGTTTACATTTTCAGGATCGTTGTTATGGTGCTGACCCATTTTTCTTTTTTCAGGCCGGGTGTAAACCCAGTGATATAGGCGTCATTGCTCCCTACCGACAGCAGTTAAAGACCATCTCCACTCTGCTGCAGTCCTCTGCTTTCACCGGTGTGGAGGTTAACACGGTGGACCGATACCAAGGACGGGACAAAAGTCTCATTGTGGTCTCTTTTGTCAGGAGCACTGCAGAGGAAGGAAATGTAAGTCTTTCCCTTCCCAGCTACTCGTTGGTTTTTTTTTTTTAGTTTTTTGTGCCTTTGTAATTGAACAAGTGAGAGGAAACCTGACCTGATTCCCTCTCTCGATAGTTAGGAGAGCTGTTGAAGGACTGGCGTAGATTGAATGTAGCCATTACCCGGGCCAAACACAAGCTGCTGATGGTGGGCTCTGCCACGACGCTACGACGCTACGCACCTGTGGAGAAGCTGCTCCACCATCTCCAGCATGAGAACATGATATCCTTTACAAATACATCTTGCTGTTAAAACTTTCCCTCAATTTCCATACAAATAGTTCTTTAATGGGTATATTGTTTTCATTACATTTGCCAATTTTTTATTTGTTTTTTCCTGAACCATTACTTTACATTATCCAGCTCCCACCAGCTGCCCACAAGGCCTTACCCAGCATGGCCCTGTGACAGAAGGCTGTGGATCCATGATGGGGTTTCTGGTCCAGTGCCCGCCTCAGTGGAGCAGCCAGTGGTTGTGTGGTTCAAAACTTTGTCCTTTGAGCAGAAATGTCAGTCAATATTCTTAAGAGTGCTTTGCACAATATAAAATGCAATGTTTTGTTGAAAACATGCCTATAATTGTCAGAGCATCATACGTAGACTGAACCTCGGGGTTTGTGGAGATCTTCAATGTTTTCCTGCTAATTTTACTGTTAATTCACCTGAAATGGTACACACTTCACATTCTTAGTTTTAGCAGCATTTGTGATTGTCCACACTGTGAAACGATGGACAAGGATGAGTTACAGACCAGTTGAACTACTAACACACACACACACACACAAACTGCAGCTAAAACACGTCGTGTTAGGGATAACGATACAATGCATCAAATTAGTCCCTGGTTAGTATTTATAACAAAATACCTCTGGCAGTAGACTGACATTATCTTATGGTAGCGTAACTATTGGTACTTTCACAGGACTTGGTTACACATGGAATCATCCATAATGTGAATATGCACACTAAGCAGGTAGTTATATACAGAATTTTAGTTTTCGACAAACAGTCAAAATAAGCTAATAAACATCCGTCAGTTAACTCATCTTTAGTTTTAAAGACCTTTAGATTAATTAATTATTTAGTGGATCCACTATGGATCACTGGACCTGATAAGAGTCGTTGCATTATCAGAACTTCTTTATAATGTTGTTGTTACACTGAAAGAAATGGGAAAGCAAAAAGTGGTACGTGAATCTGATTCTTTCAAAGAGCACGTTTACGGCATCATATTGCCAGTAACGACAAAAGCTAAATTAAAACCCCCAAAATCCATTTCCCTCAACGCTTTTGTATGATTCAGGACTAAAGCTGTGAGAGATTTATTGTGGAGGAAACAATTCAGTGTCATAAGTTAAAACAAAGGAATCTCTAGGAAACCACAACCTGGAATATATTCGGATTTGAAAATGTTTTTTTAATCTGATGCCATTTGATGATTTAACTAATTTTTTGTGTGTCCGTTAACATCTTGGCAAACAGATTTAACTGTGATTCTACCTTTGATCTGTTTTATGTCCAACACCTCTGATTTTACATGTTTTGTATTTGACGTACATTTTATTGTGTTATGTGAATTAAATAATAAAAAAGTCCTTTTCTCACACATATTCTGTTAGTTTGATGTTTAATTATATTGACCAGTTGACTTGAGCACTTTTATTATTCTGTCAAACTGTTTGGCTGCATGTGTCTGTGGCTACAGTCTGATTGTTCCCTGCAGAACAGTGACCGTCTGTCCAGCTATGTTGATTCTTCCATCGTCTCTCACTTCAAGTTCCAGCTCCCCACCTCGACTGGAGCACTGGTAGGCTGCACACACAGGAGGTAATAGACAATTTATAAGGGACCTTTACATGTATCCAGTCAGTTGTGCAATTTTCAATGCTTGGTGAAAGACTTTTTAAATTGTTTGTTGCTGATCAAACCTATTATGTTGCACTACATTAGTTACCCAGCATTTTCTTCTTTCCTAGTTTCTCAGACCAGTAGCTCCCTAGGACTGTGAGGTCAGAACCTGCAAGGACAGAAAGTACATAAGACCAAGAACTGTTTAGCAAATTGTACAAGACACACATGGATACACAATGTCTGCAGATGTCTTTGAGCTGGTTCCTTGTATGTACTTTTATGGAACAGCAGGATAATGATAAAGTAGGATTTTTGTGAGATGTGCATGTACAGGACTGGCGTTGGTTGAAGTACACATCTAACCTGTGACCGGATCCTCAGGGATGCCATACCACGGAGAAAAGTTTCTGTAGTGGAAGTCGTACCCTGGTTGCTCTTCCGTAGATCCTAAGAGCAAGAATATAGCTAATAGAACAAAATGGTGGTTTGCGACGATTTTTTTGGTTGACGTCCTAAGATGATCACAACTGTACTGATAATGTGTAATATTCTATTTGTTGGCTGAACATCAGAACCAACTAACTAGTAGTATTTAGTTGTTTTTTTTTGTTTTTTTTTTAAGTTCCAAAAAGTCTTATGTTATAGACTTACATTTTTAATGTGTAATGATGCTTGTCTTAATTTGGTACCACTTACATTTCAGTATGTGATCCTGTTCAACAATATCTGGACTGATTTATAAATAAATCAAACCTTTAGCTCGAATTACCTTTCACAGTGACGATCACTTCCATTACTCTTCCGCTCCTCTCACTGTTCTGAAGAGCGACAGGGTCGACTCGTAGACCCGTCAGCACTGATCTGGAAACGCAACACATACATGTGAAAAAGTATTTCATACAGTTTTTTGTAAAATACACTCAGCAGCCACAACCTTACCACCTCATGATTTTATAAAATATTCTGTACTAATGAACACTGATGTATCACTATGGGTTAATAATCTGTCAGTACATTCAGTGGTATGACATTAAGACGGTGGTAATGTTGTGGCTGCTCAGTCCAAGTTGAAAGCCACAAAAGCAGTTATTGAATATTTAAAAGAACGAACAAGTTAATTAGTTTTTCAGGTTTGAATTTATTTAAAATCAAAAGCTAAAATGGCATGAGTGCTTTTCTAAAGCGTTCTTTAAAATGGGTTATTGCATGGGAAACCTAATTGCATTGTAAAATTGAAATGAAGTGTGCAGGAGCAGAGCATTTTTTGAAGTGACATGTAAAAACATGTTTAGGACTTGTAGCGGCATCCGTATGCATATAAGAAGGAAGTTTTTCTAACAGTTGCTCACCACACATTCATTTATAACATGCCTTTGACCAAGCTAGCACCGTCAAATGCTGTGTCAATGCTTTGACCGTAACCTGTCACAGCTGTCAGCCAATGGAATCACCAGTTTCTTAGTGATGGAGCTCAGATAAACATCGTGAACCGGGTGGTTTCCAACTGCTGCCTGTGTGGTGCACAGAAGCAGAGATGTGGTCACACACATACAGGAACCACAGGGAGAAAATATGCACTATAAAAATCACTTACCTTGATAACATCTCTGAACTCATTGGGATCCTGAGAAAAGGGGGGTAAGCATAGTAGCAGTTATAGTAAATTGTAGTTTTTAAAAAAAAACTTAACCAAACATTTTTTTTATAATCCAACAGCTGTGTTACAGTCTCTGAGTAACAAACAGTACCTGATTGCAAAGGGTTTGTGTTTCCCAATGGGTCCCAAAACTGGTCTCCAGGGACCCCCTGCCCCGCTTGTTTTCCACCTATTATTTCCCAGTGCTGATTACCTGGGTCAGGTGTGTTCACTGACTCATAATTTCCTTCGTCCTCCCCCACCCAACCTTAACATTATTAAGATGGTATCTTCCAGTATGGGTGATCATACCTGATCCAGGTAATCAGCTGTGGATAGGGCGCAGGGGTCCCAGTGGACCAAGAGCTGGGAACCACTGTGTTAAGTGAGGTTGAGTTCTACATGATGGATGATAAAAAAAGAAATATTTCCTAAACAAGTGTTTGTTTGTTTTTTATATTGACCTTTTATTCACATCTGAGTTGAACATAGATGTTTTACACCATTTAGTGTTGTTTTCCACCACTTAGCCGACGACATTAATGTCGCATCTTTTCACCTTTTTGCACAGGTGCTTGAGATGGTAGATCTGCAATGTTGTACTGTTTTATCGGACCCCATACTGTACCTCCTGTGTGGGTGGGTTTAGAGGAAAGTCCATGACATAACCTTCCCCCTGCCGGGTCACAGTCAGATCTCCGCTTCTGGTCTCAAACACTAGTGCAGGATTTATGTTCTCTGACAGACACAACATGAAAATTAAAACATTACATGTAAAATCGTGATACAAATTCAAAATGTTGACACATAAATTAGCATTGCCTCAAGATTTTGGGTTTTCCTGTGCTCTTAATGAATGGTTTTACTAAACAATGCTAAATTAACCTAATTAAGCTTTATTTTCTTTGTCTTACCCTCATGTTGGAACAGCACTGCTGCGGAGGCCAGAGTGCCATGACCACACAGACTGATTTCGCTGGTCGGTGTAAACCATCTGAGGTGGAACCTTGATCCTGTTAATCACATTTTCAGATGGTTGCTGCATCGCAACATAACAGGTCTACTCTGCATGCAACTGTGCCGAGTCTGCCATTCAAAATGATCAGCCAAGAAAATGTTTCTTTAAATTTAGCAGGACCTCACTGCATAAAGAAAAGTTTATACACATTTTGATTTGGCTGCGCTTCCTGAAGCCACCCTGGGACTGCCAGTGCACGGCTGGGGATGGGGAATTTGAACAATGAGTACTAAACCAGATGCCCTTCCTGCTGCAACCCTCCCATTTTTTTAATATCTAGGATTTGGGACTGGCACCTTGGTGGCTGGGTGGGGCCACACTTGGTGGGGAGTCGAACGCTTAGCATTCCCATTAGCATTGTATTTAAATTGTTGCTTAAGAAAGTGACACACTATTAACCTATAAAATATATTTCAGAAAAGGTTTTCAAGTTTTAGTTTTAAGCCTTTAAATCATTTTCCAAATATGCCACCTTTTTCTGAGCCTGTGCCCCAGTCTGCCCCCCCCCCCCAAGTAAAAACTAATTAGGAAATCTAGATCCATCCCTGAAAATACTAAAAATAAATCTGTGATTTGTAGCAACTTGCTGACCAGGCCTATCACAGAAAGGTGTGTGAGATCAGTAATAAGCCATGAAATGGTGATAGTGACCTGTGGTGAAACTGTCAGATGGGTTGATCCTGGTGATGAAGGCTGTTTCTGCCAGGTTCAGCTCTGCTGCTATCTTCTGATACAAGTCCTCGCTCAGCTCCTGTTTCACACGCACATGACAGAAAATACGGCAGACCTCGAGATCTTTGGACAAACAAACACAACATGCAGTTTAGAAGCAGCCAGTGCTTTTCCTACTCACACGCGTGAGCGGACAAACAGCTGCGGGGTTCCCTCTGAAAGCCGACTTAGTGAAGGCATCGACTGTGAACACCCGGATCTCCAAAGTGGTGCGGCTACTAGTGAACATGGCTGAAAAGGACCGTCTGTCTTTGGTGAGACAGGGGTGAGAGGACGGGGCTGGACGTTCAGGATCGGGCTGACGGCCTCCTTGCAAGAGTAGCCCACCCACTGTAGGCGGGGCTGGACAGTCCAGTCCACCGTAACCTTTTATCCATCAACAGTTGGCCAAACTCCACCGGCAGTTTAAGCCATTTTTATTTGTCCTGGGACCATCATGGAGATTCCCGTGTTCACGGTCGATGCCTTCACTAATTTACCGTTCAAAGGAAACCCCGCAGCTGTTTGTCCTCTCGTGCACGTGAGTAAGAGTATTACGGTACTTGTGCACACGGACTGCTGACTGAAAAAGGCTCAAGCACGTTAACTGGGTGACAGTTTGTGCTAAAGTGAGATTTGCCTGGACTGCGCGCTCACGCGGTTGCAACAGGTTGCAAGTGTTGCAACCGCGTGAGCGCGCCGTCCAGACAGCATGGCGTGGTCACTGCAGTGTTTGTAATGCCTGCACCCACCGGCCATAACACGATGACCTGCTGTGCAATTTAATGCAATCCAGTGAAGCAGCTCTGCCATGAATTCTACTTTTACAATTTTATAATTTCTCAGTTTTTAAGTTGAAACCGAAAAAGGTGATAATTCTACGTATTATTGAGGTGGCCAAAACATTAGAACCACCTCTTCATGCAGAGCCTCTGTATTGGATTGCATACTAGGTTGGACAGGTTGTCTTAATTTTATGCCCGGTCCTTGTATGCTCACATTGAGGTATTTATACTTGTGTATTATTTTGTGTGTGTTTGAAACAGGAGCTGACTTATGAGTTGTATCAGAAGATAGCGGCAGAGATGAACCTCTCAGAAACCGCTTTCATCACCAGGATCAACCCATCTGACAGTTTCACTACAGGTCAAATATGTGTTCAGTGTATCACCACGAACCTGGACTAATCGGCAGCGATTAGTTGATTCAGCAGAGAGGAACTGTGCTAACACAGACGCCCGCATGACTTTGTTTGTCCGTGTGTGTGTGTTTGTGTGTGTGTGTGTGTGTGTGTGTGCACAAACCGTAGTAACACTCGTCCTCAGCAGCCCGATATAGGTACACATTGTTAAACACAGTTAGGACACACTTCTAGAAGTTTCAGCATCATCCAGACTTTAAAGTCTGTAGCTGCTCTATTCCTTTGGGTATTGCGTTATGGGATAACAGTGTTTATTACCAGGCCATAAAAAAATAAAAAATAAAAAAATAAATAGATGAATCCTGTCTGCGTTCAATACACTTTCTTAGTGTGAACACACTAGTTACTCATCACATGCTTAGAATTTGTGTATGGAATCAGAATATGGCTTTGGTCTCTTGTCATAGATATTTTGGTTGCAGACAAAGCTGTAACATGTGGCAATTTAATCTCACACGGGGTGGAAGGTGGATATGTATTTATTTATTTTTTTTAAATGGCGACCGTCTGAACATGTGATCAACAGGATCAAGGTTTCGCCTCCGATGGTTCACACCGACCACTGAAGTCAATCTGTGTGGTCATGCCACTCTGGCCGCTGCGGCAGTGCTGTTCCAGTGTAAGGGTAAGATACAGCAGATTTTTTTTTTAATTGCAAAACACTTCAAAGAGCCTTTAGCCTCTACAGTATTTAGTAAACCTACTTCATTAGCTTCAATGTGAATATAATATTCTATGTTTAATGTGTCTATCAGAGAATGTAAATTCTGTAGTGGTGTTTGAGACCAGGAGTGGAGACCTGACTGTGACCCAGCAGGGGGAAGGTTATCTCATGGACTTTCCTCTGAACTCACCCACCCAGGAGGTACAGTATGTCATCAGATATATGCATCAGGCTGCTATCATGAGTTCAATAATCTGTCTCTAGATGTGCAGTCATGCTAAAGTATGGATATGTAAGTATGTGGCTGTGCAGGGAGGAAGCCCTGACAACATAACCAACAGCATCTGAGCGCAGGAATAAACATTGTACTAGCAACTTTTGAATTGAACTGTGGAGAAAAAGTAATTAAAATGCATGATATGCAGTATACTAATGTCAAGAGAACAGCCTTTGTAAACGATCTCATTCTGATTTGTGAAAGTACCAGATCTTAAAAAAAAAAAAAACCCTAATGCTATAACTGTCACGTCTCTTTTCTAAAACTCCTTCTCTCAGAATCCCAGTGAGTTCAGAGATGTCATCATGGTAAGTAAAAGAGCATTCTCTGTCTAAGAGGGAATGTTTAACAGCACTGATTCCTGCTGTACTGTCCACATGAACCAATGCAGATGAAGATATTTCACCTGTTTCATTACATTGTTGTTGTTTTTTTTTTGTGTGTGTGTGATACAGGCAGCAGTTGGAAATCACCCAGTTCAGGATGTGTACCTGTGCTCCAACACTAAGAATTTGCTGCTTCGATTGGCTGACAGCTGTGACAGGTCACAATCAAAAGAATCATGCAGAGAAACTGATGCTACAAGCTTGATGACCTTTTTACACAATGGGGTTAAAACATGGTGATGCTGCACATTCATTCAGCAGTGGGTTTAGCAGAATGAGGCTGGGTGGTATCAGTCGGTTTATTGACTCTAGAGCAACTTCAGAGACAAAATGGACAAAGTTCTCAGGTGGGAAACTGGTTTATCATTGACATACTCAAAAGCCTTCCAGATAATTTTGTTCACACAGAGGTTGTGCTTAGCCTTCTAAATCCGTAAATGCATTCAGACATGGCTCAAATTATAACTACAATAACTCAGTGAAACAGCCTTGTTGTTCTTGAAATGTGTTGAAAGCTGTTTTGTCATGTACTTTATACACACATGGCTTTGGTTTTCTTAAAACCAAAGACTTGACTGAAGAGATGAGGCTAAAAATAATTACCAAACGTGACCATGTTAAAGCAAATGACCACTTAAACTATGAGGAGGTGGTCTCAGGAATCCAACTGAGACTCTTTACAGGTGCTTTGAAGCGGCAGCCTGTTAGTTACTCCGAATCCTATGAAGATTACAGACGGCATCACCGAGTACGTACACATCTGTTTGACTACCACTGTCACGCCAGCGAGGTGCTTCCCCAACAATAAGCCCTGGATCACAGAAGCAGAAGTTCCTTCAGTGAAAGGGGCAGATACCTGCTGAGGAACTGAGGCTGAGGGAGAACAAGCTCCAGGATACTCGGTCTAGTATGAAAACGATCACAGGACTCAGTCAGGCTGAGGGAAACCGGACTAAAACCAATGAGTCAGACCAGTGTCTCTTTCCCTTTTTTCCCCCGTGTGCTGTCGCTCTGCTGAGGCGCCTTCTCTCAGCATGTCAATATTATCTAAAGTAAGTCAAAGCTAGAGGGGAGACCAGATTACCCAGAGTTCCAGCAACTTCGTTTCTGAAGTTGCATGTAAAGCCGTTCCTGGATCACTAACCTGGTTACTAAAGTGGAAGGACACCAACACTTTTAGTCATATCTTTATATGTGTTCTGTCTCCAGGTCAGTGCTAACTGGTCTAAAAGTCGACCATGTCGCTCTTCAGAGCAGTGACAGAAGTGGAAGAATCATGGGAGTTATTCTAACAATGAAAGGTAACCCCGAAATATATGTTCAATCCCTTTAATTAGAAACCAGTTGCACTCTTTGTTGCCCGAGAAGCCCATGTTAAATTCTTCCAGTTACTGTTTGTGTCTTTGTTGCCTTTCACTGTCTTTTTGAAGTTTCCAAACTTTGGCCAACAAATGTTACATATTACCTTATGGTTGATGGTCCTTTTAAAATATTTAGGATCTCCAGACGAGCAACCAGGATACGACTTCTACTCCCGATACTTCGCTCCATGGTATGGCGTTCCGGAGGATCCCGTCACTGGTGAGACATCTACAGCTAACATACAGGATATAGTACTATATATGCTCAAATAACATGATCAAGTTATCATAAACCCCTCAAATTTATTTAATTTTGATGTTCTTGCCAATTCTATACAACTACCTACCGGCAAAAGGTCCAAAGACATTTATGGATCAGACTGTTTCAGACATGCAAAGTTTGTTTCATGTTATATTTACCTGTAGACTCTGCTAAACAGGTCTTGGTCCTGTGTGTTTTGTGTCCATGCAGGTTCTACCCACACCATCCTAGGTAGCTACTGGTCCAAGCATCTAGGAAAGAAGAGAATGCTGGGTAAATAATTCTACATATTTAACATCATAGATTTGATCATCAATAGAAGTTTTAAAGGCAAAGTCTTGAAACAACTTTAAAAACTCTCGTTTACTCTAAGAGGTATAATTTGCCCTTATATCTTCTCCATTACTGCTATTACCTCCTCTGTGTGCAGCCTACCAGTGCTCCAGTCGGGGTGGGGAGCTGGAACTGGAAGTGAGAGACGACGGAAGAATCAACATAGCTGGACAGACGGTCACTGTTCTGCAGGGAACAATCAGACTGTAGCCAAACACAGGACGTGTCCATTTAATAAATCGACCACGTTATAAAACAAGAAAAAAATGGACTGTGTTGTAGCACTGAACCAACCAACCCTGAAACTACAGTGCAGATGGAACATGCATGAAAATTTGAGCAGAACACGGCTTGTTCATGACTTTAAAGTATTTTCACCAGTTGGTGGGTCCACACGATCACATACAATACATGGGGTGGAAAGATGTTTTAGCAGGGTGGCATGAGATGCTGGTATCTAGGTGTTTGTGCCTGTTCCATAGCTCTAACCCTAGTGTTTTATGTCATGCATGTAAAGCAGTGAATAGACATTTTATTCCGAGTGAAATGGAAAAGCATGTTGCTACACTGGAGTTTACGTGATGTGAGCAGAGAATAAAAACAGCAAATGTAGTTCAGCCTGAACCCTGTCTTCTTTATTCTCTTCGTCACTGTTTGCTGCTGTTACTCTGTGTGATTCTGTTTTAGAATGTGTGCGATTCAACACCAAAGTCTTGTCCCAATGACACATTTTTGGTTGTATGTATGCATCACTTGCTGTACGCATTACTTTGCTGTATTTTTGTGAAACATTCATAACAAAGGGAAAGTTGAAAGCCGACCTCAGACTCGCCTTATGGACGTGCCTGCTATTTTGTTAATTTAATTAATGGAACTCCAATGGAACTCTCCTTACATTCCACGAGTAAATAAAATCTGTAAGCATCTACACTGTGAAACAGAGCAACACTCTGAATTGACACCAGCTACACTTACTGTATCATTCACAAAGCTAACATGCTGAACTGATTTGGCCTTCTAGTCAAGATCTTTTTATTTGACCTCCAGTACAACGTCTCATTTTATAGGTTTCACTTTTCTATGTAATTCGATTTACTATGTACTGTATATTGAGCTCTTTCTATTCCTAATCTAAGCAATTTGTGCAAAAAGCATGCAGCATCCTGAAGTCTCTTGGGCAGTTATTTGATGTTTCATTAATACAAATATAATTCGACCAGTCTAGATTTTATTTAAAGCAGGTATTTTTTATTAAATGGTACACAGCAGTTTTAATAAATGTTTCTCTGTGCTGAAACACATCCTGTCGAACTCTCTTTGGCTGCATGTGTCTGTGGTTACAGTCTGATTGTTCCCTGCAGAACAGTGACCGTCTGTCCAGCTATGTTGATTCTTCCGTCGTCTCTCACTTCCAGTTTCAGCTCCCCACCTCGACTGGAGCACTGGTAGGCTGCACACACAGGAGGTAATACAGTATGGTTTAGTACAGTGATAATGGACTGTGGAAAACTACATCTGTTATCAAGTCTTTAAAACATTGAATTGGTTCATAAAAGACTTTTGTCGCAGATCAACTCCTTGATTTTAATGATGTAGAATTAGATTAATTACCCAGCATTTTCTTCTTTCCTAGTTTCTTAGACCAGTAGCTACCTAAGACTGTGTGGGCAGAACCTGCAAGAACAGAAAGCACAAGACAACAAGTTTGCATGAGTGGAAGCTGCTTAGTTTTCTATATTTGTCATTTAACCTGTTGAGTGTAAATGTGTATAACAGTATGTTAACGACAAAGGACTGTAAAGTTATTGTCATGATTTTGGTCAATATGTGATGACCTGATTATATTATTGGAGAGATAAAATCATATATATATAATTATGATTATATATGTGGTTGAAGTCGGGGATTATGAAGCAGTCGTCTCACCAGTGACGGGATCCTCGTTGATGCCATTCCATGGTGCAAAGTTTCTGGAGTAGAAGTCGTATCCTGGCTGCTGGTCTGGAGATCCTATTGGCAGAAATACACGCACACAAGGTTTAGATCGACTGTGGTTTTCCGTGGAGCTCCTGGGCTGGTTCTAACAGAACGGTTGGCTGAAATTCAGAAACATTCAGTGGGCAAAGAGATTTAACAAAGATGCCAGCAGACCAACTAGGAGAATATAACAGGCTTTTCAGGCAACAAAAAGTGATAATTATTTATTGAAGAGTTTTATGGGATCACATATTAGGCTCTGGTGACCTTTCATTGTGACGATTACTCCTCTGATTCTTCCAGTCCTATCACTGCTGAGAAGAGCAACAGGGTCGACTTTCAGACTGGTTAAAACTGACCTGGGCACACAAAAACAAACGGGACGAGTTGGTCTCGTTCTACTTCAGGAAGAACAAACAACATGAAAAATGGCATGAACCAAAGTATTTGGACCTTTAACCAAATATCTTTTAGGATTTTGGAGGTCAGTCTGTATGTGTTTTGAAGTTTGTTTTGTTTTTGTCTTTTTGTTAGCATCTCTAATTTGCCATTTGTTTGGTCTTCCAGCCACATTAGGAAGTTAGGGATATGGTCCCATGGACCTTAAAGTTTATACCAACATCAGCAAATCTGGTAAAAACTAACCATAAACTGCTTGGAGATTATATTTTAATCTTAACTTGACCCTGTTTGGGAAGATTTTTTCTTCCTTATCACCTCAGACAGCTCTTTATCTTTCTCTTGTCCGTGTGGTGCACACAATGAACCCAAACAGCATAATGTTCCCTAACATTCCCTACTTTTAAACAGGCTGAATGACTGATTCTAAGATTGAATCACTCACTAAAATTCGAAAGTGAACACAAAAGGTTTTAGTTAGCTTAAAATTTCAGTACAATCTACTTCTCCATTGCCCCTTTAAAAAGGGAAACTATAATTTTGTTTAGGCTATTTTAGGAGATGTCTTCAGAATAAGCAAAGATTTATCTCATTTCAGTGGCTTTGTTTTTGTGGTAAACCAAAGACATGCACGCCTGACATGCACATTACAAGCTGCTTTTAATTTTAACCCTTTTCATGAAGAACAGAGCATTTATTCGGCGAGAGGTAAGAGCACCAAAAGTTTGATCCATGTCTGTCTTCACTGAAGGATTCAGAAAGCTAAACATTAACCTCCAGACAAACAGGCAAAGGTCTGCATGTTTTGGGCATATGAATTAAAACTTTGTCTTCTTGGCTCCTATGACGCTCCTGACGGACCAATTACAGACTCAACCCATCTCCCCCTGATCTGTACACCCATCGTGAAATGAAACTGTAATAAATTTTGACTTGTTTTTAGCTTTTTATACTCTTTATACTATAATAATTCGCCACAAACATGTCTTTGATCTGTTTTTCTACTGTCATCTGAATGCTGTATGTCAGCGAGTATGTGGCGATTTCTCTGTATGTGCGTCTTCACTGTAACCTGTCACAGCTGTCATCCAGACGAATCACCAGTTTCTTAGTGTTGGAGCACAGGTAAACCTCCTGAACTGGGTGCTTTCCAACTGCCACCTGTGTCACACACACAGAAGCAAGGGGAGACACAATCAAACACAGACAAAAAAAACTCACTGGTGAAAACTCCTAATGCAGATGGGTTCGTGTGTGCAATGCATGCAGTTTTCGCAGAGAGAGAAAGTATCTAGTGTGAAATCTCTACTTATTTACCTTGATAACATCTCTGAACTCATTGGGATCCTGGAAAAAAAAAACAGATTACAAGAACAATTTTAGTGCTCTGTAGTCTTCTTAAACAGTCCTGGCAATCCGAAAGCTGTTTCACACCAGTGATCTAACATGGTTGCAGAGTTTATAGAGTAGGTATCATAAAAGCTGTCGCCTGAATAGTGATGAATGACATCATGGTAGTATGACCAATGATGTAGTAGATTGTTTAACTTACAATTTCCAACCAGTCAAAATTAGGTGAATTATAGTCCGTATACGGTTTAGTTGGTGTTTGTTGTGTTTACACTTCTTGTTTCCTTATGGATCTACACATTACATCTTTCATCTTTTTTCAGACAAATAATTGAATTGATTTGATTGCCTGGTTCTGCAGTCTAATGTTGTACTGTTACATATATCTGACCAAATACTGTACCTCCTGGGTGGGTGGGTTTATAGGAAAGTCCATTGTATAACCTTCCCCTTGGCGGGTCACAGCCAGATCTCCACTCCTGGTCTCAAAAACCACTACCGGATTTACATTCTCTAATAAGCACAATAAACATAGAATATTATTTGCACATTGGAGCTAATGAATTTAAGTTCTCTAACAGACACAACATGAAAATGTAGACTATTACTTTCACAGACTAGCCGATGAACTAGTGTTTTGATGTGTGAGTGTGTGTGTAGGTGTAACAGCTAAATGTTTTTTAGACCGTTACATTACAATTTGCATTATATGGAAAAACTTTGAAGGCTTTATCTGTACTGAGACATCTTCAAAGTCCTGCGTCCCACAGTGTAAATCAACACTTACTGATGTATAAAATACAACCTTGATTTTAATGATTGCGTGTGTTTCTTCTTGATCTTACTCTTGAACTGGAACAGCACTGCTGCAGAGGCCAGAGTTGCATGACCACACAGATTGATTTCAGTGGTTGGTGTAAACCATCGGAGTCGGAACCTCGATCCTGTTGATCGCATTTTCAGGTGAGCGCTTTATCACACAGAGACATGAGACATGTAACATTTATAAAATACAGAGTGACTGTAAACCACAGTTTTAGCTGTGACAGCTCATTGCATTGTTGTTATCCATTCCCAAAAGACCTGTGTGTGTTTACCATTGTTACCTGTCAGGCTGCTTATGTTTTCTAATTTGATATTTGTAGCCACTTCAGAAAGTGCAGTCACTGCTGCCTATTTTAATGAAAGTCATTGTAAAGACTATAACTTATAAATTATGTAATAGTGACATATTATACATATATTTTACCTGTAGTGAAACTGTCAGATGGGTTGATCCTTGTGATGAAGGCTGTTTCTGACAGGTTCATCTCTGCTGCTATCTTCTGATACAGGTCATTGCTCAGCTCCTGTTACAAACATTAATCTATAACATATTTAATAATTTACTGTTACCCTACAGTAATGCCCCATACACGGTCACCGTCTCCAGTCATGCACTAATGGTGCAACTCAAGAGTAACTGAAACTGTGCAAACTACAAATTTTCAATCAACACCTGCAACTGAGCCATTTTTACCAACGACCACCATATGCAAATTCGAAGCTGCTTCTATTTCCGTGGATTTTGCGAATGCACCGTGCAGTGCTTTAATATTCTTACTCACATGCATAAGTGGACAAACTGCCGCAGGGTTTCCCTTGAACGGCACATTCGTGAAGGCATCAATCGTAAACACTGGAATCTCCATTTTCGTTAGGCTAAAAGTTAAAATACTTGAAAAATGACCAGTGGCTGCAGTGGGGTTTGACGGAGTTGTGATGGACTTTAGACCTGCCTGCTTAATGACAGGCGATGAGTGCACAGCCTTCTGTCAGCAATGCCTCGTCTCATCCTGGGTTGCCAGATTTTTAACCCAAGTTTTTTATTATGGCACACCGTTTCTGCTATATCAACATAAAATGGTGCTTAAGCGAATTACATGGTTGGTGACGTAATCTGCGTGCTCACCTTACAGTTTCATTGACTTTGATAAAGCTTATTAATCAGTAGTGAAAGAAAATCCCGTGTTCAAAGCTTCAAGCCAAGTATTTATATTGTTTTATTATAATCTTTGATGCATTCATGTGTAAACATCACTGTAATGTTGCAGCTGATAAAAGTAGGGTTAACTTTAAAGTGGCTTTATGTGCTGCCATAATAACACATCATTTTATGGATTTAGGATCTGCATCAGCAACTAAAGCTTTCAGATAATGTAGCATTACTTTTATGTATTGTTACCCCAATTAGATAAAACAGTAGACACATTTAAATAGTCTAAAATAGCGTATAAATACCTCAAAGTACTTACGTACATTATTATTATTATTATTATTATTATTATTATTATTTTTATGGTCTGGTCAGCCAGGTTCGTATTAAGCCGAAGACTAACGAGCTTGATATACCCAAAACCAAGATCTTTCTTCAGTGGCCCAGACTGATGACCTCTGACACCAGAAGACAGAAGAAAGACCACAGGAGACTGGTACTAATGTTTATGTTATAGGATGTTTTTTGTTGTTATTTTATAAGTTGTTTATTAACTATTTCTAACAATTAGTTTATTAACTATTTCTAACATTGGGGAAAAATTGGGGCCCCAGGTATGGATGAACCAAAGGGAGTCTTTTTTGTCTTTGAGACGAAGTTAGGGGAAATTCAGACATGTATGTGGCGTCCAGATGGCGTCATCAATGGCGTCACAGAACTGCCTTTGAAGTTTGCCTAAACCAGTCGTCAAGGAAACGATGTTTGGTTTCTGTGGAATTACTTTGTTATAAGCTCAGTTGTGGAACGTGGAATAAATGTCCAGTGTGTTATCATACAAGCCTGCCTCTAGATCAATAACAATATTAATAATAACTATTAATTTTAGTGCTGACAAACTGAAGTTGTCGTTTATGTGACGTAATCTCGCGATAACGTACCTGAGCGGGTTTGCTGGCAGTGTCACCTGAGGCTCGGGACAGGAGTAGGAGACCGGGGACAACAAGCGAGTGTGAGATAATTTAACTGCTTTCAGACATTTTTTACGGACATGTGACACATTTCTATCTAGGAATATATGTCCACGCTCAGCGACCGCGCACGGCCGTTAACAAGCAAACTAGTTTGCTGTGGACGTTTGACCGCTGTCAGTGTCCTACTGTTAGCCTTAGCTTCTAGCTAGCCTGCTAGCTGCTACTGTTACCAAGCTAACATTAGCTCGCCAGGCTTATGGAGGAGGAGTGTTAGCACTGTTAGCTAACCCTGTGATTAGGAAGAAAAAAAACTCACTTCAACTAAGAAACTGTACAGTACTAATGAATGTGTAACGCCTTTGAAAAGGTGTTGCTGAGTTTAAGTTGAAATCTCTTGGCTTTACCAACACTTTTTGACCCAGTTAAAAGGAGGAAATGACCAACGTTCGCTCACCCAAGTGTTGGGACAACTGCAGCAACTTGCGTTATAGTTTTAAATTAATAGACGAATGTTACTGTCTACGGTTTGTAGTTACGGGCGCGATGTTTTGTGTCTGGCAGTTGTTTAGAGTTCTTAACGCCAGTCTAACGTTGGACTACATGCAGATATCATGTACTAACTAACGTGAGGCCACGTGAGGACGACATCCATGTTTCATAGTTGCATGTTATTTCTGTTTTATACTGATAACTGTACAATTAGTACAGAAAGATAGTCCAAAGCAGGTGTTGCCAAAACAAATATTAATAAGTGCCGATGTGATTGAAGTTACACTTACATCTAATGCACGTGTGTGTGTGTGTGTCTGTCTGCCTAACTTGGGCCCACACTTCACACACTGGCCAATGCTAGGATGTCAGAGGATTCTTGAATACGTTATTATACGATATATTATTTAACGGTCATGACAACTGTAGTCTGTGCTTATTTATAAAACTATTAGTGGAAGAGTAATTGAATGTCTTGCTGCTGTTTTGTACCCTGCAGTGAGGATGTCTTTGAATGAGGAGGGTTATGTGGTCCGGATCAGAGGACTACCCTGGTCCTGCACGCAGGAGGAGGTGGCCAGTTTCTTCTCTGGTGAGAACACACGCGTATACCCACATCCAACTTTTTAAAGTGTGTCATGTGAACAGTGTTAATTTCTGTTAAGAATACACGCTTTTTAAAAAATGTTTTTTAGACTTCTTTTGATGAACAAAAATGAACAGGATTTGAAGTTAAATAATTGAAATTTGAAGTTATTTAACGTCTAATGTCAAAGACTTAGTTCTGGATCAAATAGCAATTTTAAGAATGAGTTCAAGTGGAATCCAGCTGGGCTTATTGACATTTTATTAATAACTGTGACCAAAATACTTAATCAGTAAATGGTATGATTTGCATTTGTTTTTCTGGACCTTGTAATGGTTCAAATTAGATAGTCCCTCTATTGCAAGTTCGTTCTTTATGTCAAGAAATGTTTCCGAGCAGGAATCTTTTAAGGAAATCTCAATCCGACTTGCTTATTTACAGACTGCGATATCATTGGGAAAGTAAATGGGGTGTGTTTCACCTACTCTAAAGAAGGCCGTCCCAGTGGAGAGGCATTTATTGAGCTGAAAACAGCAGAGGATTTCAAGAATGCGCTGGCCAAGGACCGTAAATACATGGGACACCGATACGTAGAGGGTGAGAAATATGAACACTCATAACAGAGTGTTGGACGAGTGAGTGTCAGTTCCGTTCTGCTGATTTTCTCTCTAAGCAGTTTATGAATTGTATGGCATTATTATAGAGTACTAGATTACTCTATAGATGATGTTACCTTATTGTTGCTGTGAATGTGAGGCTTGTGTCATTCTTCTCCTTTCAGATTAAGTGTTTTCTTAAGTTCATCTGTGTGTTTATCTAAACCAGTGTTCAAGTCAAACCGAAGTGAAATGGACTGGGTGCTGAAACGTAATGGTCCTGCTGACTACGACAACTGCAGTGGTTGCATGCTGAGACTTAGAGGCCTGCCCTTTGGCTGCAGCAAGGAAGAGATTGTTCAGTTCTTCTCAGGTACATGGACATCTAGACTTTTTAACATTACTCTATTCAAATGTACTGGTATTATATCATTTATGTCAACCAAAGGGTTTTTACCAAGTGCTGACAACACTGCATGGATTGTATGTGTCAAAGAGCCTCTAAATTCTCAGTGCAAGACAATCAAGTGATATAGCATCAGTAAAACAAATTCACAATTAAATATAGGTAATATTTATGTGCAGCCCTGTATCTTATATTTGTCACATCATCAATATTAGCACTCGTATGAAATACATTAGGACTATAATCTGACAGCAGGATAGTTATTGTCTTTTTAACTATTAGAAAAGAAAATTTATGGTTGTAGAAAAATAAATTAAAAAGCATTCAACTTCACATTTGCTAGCTATTTAATAAATAGTATCAAGAGATTATGAACTACACTTCTGCCAGCTGTCCACACTACAACGTCTGCATCAAGCAACAAGTAATGTTTTTCCAACACTTAGTATATTTACCTTATTAGCAACTTTCTGTCCCGATGGTTGGCAGGAATATGCATCTGCATACAATTGTCTATATGTCATGGCCCTAACATATTGAATGATCTGTTTCTGTAGTCTTATTTATAGTATGAGGACTAATTTGTCATTTTAATGAATTGTTATTGTTTTTCATTACCATGTTATTGCCAAGTCTTTATTTAGCATTTTTGTGCTGACCTGTAGCTATCATGCCTCCCGAAGGGGATTTATTGATAACATGGGCTGGGCTGGTTTGGCTGAGGGAGACAGTTCCTGACACTGATCTGGGGTCAGCACTGTGACAACTGTTTATCATCGTTAAAGAATCATTATTAGTGTCACTCAACAGTAATATATAATAATTTGGCCAGTAATTTTTTGGTAGTGAATTAGGACAAAATTGAGTTACTTATGCCGACTCCAGGCCAGTAATAGTCCTATTCTCCTGCTGGGCACTTTACAAATATAAATATTCAGGCCTCTAAGCTGAACCTTTCTAATTCAGTCTTTTGAGATATTACAGCTGTTTTCTATTTGCTGTAATAACCTTTATTAATCCTGAAAGCTCCAGTGATACAGTGGGTGTTGTTCTATCTATTTTATATCAGTCTACCTACCGACCTATGTATTTATGTGTGCTTGGGTTGAAGGGTTGAGAATCGTGCCAAATGGGATTACTCTGCCAGTGGACTACCAGGGGAGGAGCACAGGGGAAGCCTTCGTGCAGTTTGCTTCAAAGGAGATAGCAGAAAAGGCTCTGGGGAAACACAAGGAAAGAATAGGGCACAGGTGGGACAGATGGGAAAGGGATGGGCTGGACTGGGTTGGGCATCTATTGTAGTTTTTTAATGGGGGTTATATTAAATAATTATGATATTAATGAGATGAGTTCTATTATGGTTGAATGATAAGAATGGTGTTGGTGTGCTAGAATAAATATAAACAATGGTAAAATAATTGGGTGGGCAATGTAATATGTTATGCTGTAATGTTAATGGAATGGGTTTTGCATTGTGATTATGGTAATGTAATTACATTCTGAATATTGGGATGAAAGGTGATGTATCTTTCGAGCTAAAGGTGGTGTGGTCATTTTATGCCATAGACAACTTTACTGGGGGTCATTTAAGACCTGGGTGTTGTATTTAATTGTGATAGATTTGGGCATATTAGATCATATTTATTGGCACTTTTACACATGCAGTATACCAAACTGATAATTGACTGTGGGGATTTAGAGTAGAAGCATAGCAGAGGACATTCCAGGCAGCCTTTATTACTGAAGCATCAAACTTCTTTCTGTTTGCTAAGTCATTAAAACAATCCAAATCCATAACAACTGAAGGTAGCAAAAGGTGATAAATCCACTACAGCCCTAAGCCCAGCTAACAATGAGACTTTGCTGATTTTGTTTGTCATTTAGCTCAGCAATCAGCTCCAGGCTAAAACCAGTTTGACCACTATTTAGAATATTTGTTTTATGTGTTTCCTTCTCTCCATGTAAATCACATCTATGTGTGTAACCCAGGCTAAGCCATTTCTACACCTTAACCCTCTTCTCTACTTCATACACCCCATGGGACTCTCGTATTACAGGTATATAGAGATTTTTAAGAGCAGTCGTAATGAGATCAGAGCTTATTATGAGCTTCCCCGACGGGGGATGGGAGGTCAGAGACCAGGGCCCTACGATAGACCCATGATGGGAGGCCCCAGGGGAGGCTTCTTTGGGGCTGTACCCAGCCGTGGTGGCACTGTGATGGACACCATGAGGAGTGGAGGAGGTTATGGAGGAGGTGAGCTACTAACATTTTTTTCAATTTAACATTTCGTTCCTGCAGCAGTAATTGGTGACAGAAAAGCAGTTCATGTTGCAGTTTTTACCTTTGTTGTGCACTGTCAACGATACAGCACAGTCTATAACACACTGTGATAAGTATAAAGAGAACATTTATTAGAAATAGATTATTATTTTATTATTATATAATCTAATAAATATATTAGATTATTATAAATAGATATAAAAAAAAAAATCCTTTACCATGTGTCATTTGTATTGTGGCACAGTTGATCCTTGCATCACTCATTCTTTTGTGTGTAAAATATTGTTTTTTTTTTTTTGTCTTTTGTGTTGATGTCTGTGTTCAGGTTACAGTGGCTTTGACAACTACAATGGTTTCAGTAACTACTGTTTTGGCAACGGCATGTTTGACGAGCGAGTAAGAGGAGAGAGGGGAGGAAGAGGTAAAGTCCAAAATGTATATTTACACCCTGGCTTTTGGACTTTGAAATAATGCTTGAAAGCCCCAGCTGACACATAAAGTTTAACTCCCTGCTGAAAAGCAATTAAAGCAATTTTTAATGTCCAAATACAGCTGACACCATGTCTACATTAAGACAGGTAAATCTGTAACTGTACCTTCTCTCGGTGTTTCTGCCCCTAAACCAGAGCTTTTCTAATTCCCAAACAGGTGGTGGCAGTAGCGCCGCATTTTACTCTTAAGAGCACTATCACTACTTTGTGTTGTCCTCATCTTTCTATTGACAATGCATCAAATGAGACCAGAAATATTAGACTATTTGTGTTTCAGTGTGAACCGAGGTAAATGCAGAAACAACCAGAACCACCACATTTTAGAATGTATCCGGCTAAACAGAGACATTGCCTTAAGAGGGACTTTGGACCATCTTTTGTCCTAATCCCCAGAATTAAGCTGCAGGAAATTAAATATACTGTTTTGCAACTTTTTTCCTTTCAAGTGCTGCTTTTGAAACACTGGCAAATGCTACCACAACACTGAGTTCTGATTATCGTGAACTAGCAATTTATAAACATGGACAACAGACCTCTCTCCCTATAGCATATAAAGGTTTTACACATCGACTAAGAATAAAGTAACTTGCAGAACAAAGCTATATGAAGTATGTTTTAATTCTTCACTGTTCAGCTTGTTTCAGTCATTAAGATAATAAATGTTGGTATGGATCAGATTACTTCTCTTCTACATTGTTAAATATTGTCAATATGCACACGTTTGTGTTTTGCCTCAGGGATGGGAAGCCATGGTTATGGTGCTCAAAGTGATGGTGGCTCAGGCTTTCACAGCGGGCATTTTGTCCATATGAGGGGTTTACCTTTCCGTGCCACAGAGGGGGACATCGCTAAAGTAAGAACACACCAGAGCATACATTTTTCATATTTCTCTTAAAAATATCCTGTTGCCCATACATGGAATGTAACAATTCCCCAAAAGCTGTGAATTCAGTTACCTAAAGAATTAAAATTTTAATCACAGTCTTAAATGTTGGCCCTTATGCCTGAAAATCTTTTTGTGACATTCACAAATTCAAGTTTTTATTTTATAGATGAGTGGTCCAGACTTGTCTACAAGACTTTTTTCAAAGGGGAAAAAAGCACTAGATTTAGGAATTACAGTGGCTAATGTAATATAATTAATAAATATACAGCATATAATAAATTTACGGCTATTGAACAAGCTCTTAAGAAGTTCCAGTTTATAGTTTAGTTAAGTCTGGTGAAAACCCACCTCTAGTCACTTCCTTTAGAAAGATAAAACATATCCTATGTGGAGCCAAATGTTTGTTTAATTCATACTGTATACATCTTAAAATCACATAAAACAAACTAAAGCATTTAAATAAACACTTAGTGTTGATAGTCATGAAAAAACTTTGTGCCTTTTCATATGCTTATATCTTATGTAGTTGTCTTTTTTCACCTCTTCTTGTAGTTCTTCTCTCCTTTGAATCCACTGAGGGTCCACATTGACGTGGCTCCTAATGGCAAGTCGACTGGCGAGGCTGATGTGGAGTTTCGCTCCCACGAGGACGCAGTGGCAGCCATGTCCAAAGACAAGAATCACATGCGTATGTGCTTTATTTTTCATCTTACCTGTTCTCCTTTTGGTTCTTGAAAGATTTAATATATTACTTTATGTTGATGGCACAAAACTACTTGTTGACAAACAGCAGGTGACTGGTCTGCAGAATATTAGCCACCTGCCAACCTCTCTAACTAATGCAGGAATTGGTACCTTGCTAGAATGCGAGTTAGGCATGGAGATGTCGTCCAACAGCTAAAACTGGCTTAAGGCCTCAGTGCAAAAACAAAAAGTGAACAGAATCATGTTCATGTATTGACAGCTTTGAACAGTGGCAGGCCTTAGATTATGTGCACTGACAAATCATTCATGTTTGATATCTGGTTCCTATTTAAACAGCACTGAGGCCCTAAAGTGCCACGCGTGTGGAGATTTAACTTACACGTCTTACAACAAAATGTCACTGACAGTTAAATTTTCCTAATTTTTCAAATTGCTGCTTGGCTCATTTGCTCTGACAGCGCTCATTCAGCATTTCAGTGTTGTAATGTGAACACAACATTTGATGGCACATTTTCAGATCCTGAGATGTTTAGCAGAATATTTCAACTAAACATATTAGAAAAAGATTATATCGAGTTATGTTTTACGAAGCCCTGTGCTCCTAAAATACAGCTTGTTTATAAATCAGCATACTATGATTTAAGTATTTCAGACAAGTACCCAGATGGATTTAATTTCTCAGGAGGCTGAATAACAGACTGTTTTCTCCACAGAGCATCGCTACATTGAGCTGTTCCTCAACTCAACAGCCAGTGGATCAGCTGAAATGAGTGAGTTTTCATTAACTGTTTTCATTTTGGGGAACTTAAAACTTTATAAAACCTTTTGTGTTGGTTTTTAAATAAACCTTGAGATTTGTACAGGTAACCTAATTCAATTGTGTCCAGTCCTTGGTAACAGTGAAGTTGGGTTTCATCCTTTCAAAATCACCTGTGTTTCTGAAACTCTTCCAGGTCGTGGCAGTGGTGGTTACTATGGTAACTCTGGAGGCGGAGGGGGTTCACGCAGCAGCGGCCTACGTGGTGCATACTGAGGATACCATCCTGTTGTTCCAAGCCATTCTAGCATTTGTTTCCTGTCTCTTAAGGCCACATTTACTCGATTTAGGTTCATAAGCAGGAAAGTTACTCATGTAACAGCTTTTTTTAAAAATTTGTTTTGTTATTGTGGGACATATAACTACCCCCTCAAAAACCATGAACAAACCAAATATGACCTTAACAAACACTGTTTTTCAGCATTCCTAAAAGCGTATGAAGAACAAATCAACATGACAGTTTTAATATGTTGCAGGTGCTGAATGGAGTTGAGTCATATTTCTTGTCTTATATTTTTTTAAACAATTGGATGCAGTATTGTAGTTTTCCATGATTCAGATAAAAAGTACATTTTATTCAGTGATCTTAAGAGAAACTAAACCATTTTTAGTGACTTTTTTCCAAGGCACTTGATCTTGTCTCTATGTCTCACTGTAGACAAGCGATGTAAGGCTGTGCAGATGTAGCAGGGAGACAGAAAATGAACAGCTAACGCATTGGTTTGATTCTCAAAAGAATGATTGATTGTTACTGGGCTGTCAGGACTGGGAGGAATCACTTTAAATCCAGTAGCTTGATGATAAAGCAAGCGATGCTCTTAAGGAGGAGAAGGGACAACACCTTACAAGTAACTTTCTCTGGACGAATTCCTTAAAACACATTTTACATTTAGTGTATTCCAATTTAAACTTATTACAACAGTCATTGCATTGTTCATAGATCAGCTTTCCTGCTTTGAAAAAAATTGATAAATGTGAGCCTGTGTGTTGTTTTTTTATAATTGTTTTCACAGTTCATTACAGAATTTAAAACCAAGTTGAATCTTATAATCTACTCTCAAAGAGTGGAAGAAAGTCTATATTTGAGCTGTAAGATAGCTTATGCAGCTGTTGTACATTTTGCCTAATAAATTTTATATTTAATTCTCTTTCTGTCCCCGAGTGTGGCATCATGGTCAAAGAGGTACATAGAAGAAACAAACAAAACAATGTCCAGCTGATTTTAAAAGACCCAACAGTGGAACAGCAGTAAACATTAACAGGAAAACGCAATCAAGAACAGTCTTAACTGATATGTTTGTAATGCGATTTAATCAGAAACTGCTACAGAGCCAAGGCAACGTACTGTTGGCAAGAGATTTAATAGTAACTGATAAGATTTAGAAAGTTAAAGGGCCACAGTGATTATTATCATTATTTATATACACAACACTGTACACATCCCACTGAAAGCTGGGAGATTTACAACAGTAAAACTAAGACATTTCAGACCTGGGTACAGTTCAGATTTGTTTGCCTGTAGCATTTAAAAAGATGTACAGTTGTGACAGTTTAAATATTTGAAACATCTTGAAATGACTCCAGGTCTGTTTTATAAATACTTCCAGCTCTGAAAAATAACAAGTTGTAAACATTATTTCTGAGCACATAACCACAATGTGCATGGAATTTTCATCATAACCAGCCACTCTAAGCTGTGTACTTAACAGTCGTTAGCATTAGTTTGAAAACGTCCAAATCTTGAATTAAAACAAAAATGTCCGGAGCAGCAGTAAAATATTTCTTTCTAAAAATGTCTCAATCTGCACAGATCTAAGTTTAAGGGAACAGGGAAAGCTCAAACAAGTTCCCAGGAGATGTGAAAATAAAAATGATTGTGCATAAAACCCCCAAATCAAAATCAAATGAAGCTGTGACGGGCATCATAGTATTTGACAGTGTTCAAACAGACAGTGTGGCTGTGTCGTCACAACTTTGTAATACTCACGTCAGTTTTTTACAACCACACACCCAGCAGTGAGCTGGCTGTACAAACAAAGCCAGTCAGACAGGCCGACCCTGATTTAAGTCAGTTATGAATCTGTTGCTACTCTTTATTTGTATTGTGTATTTAGCAGCATCCACTGTAGTAGTAGTGTCTCCAACAGTGAAATGGGCCTTAAATGTAGACTGCTTAGTGTTGCCACGTTGAAATATTCTGGGCTATTGTCTCTACATTGGTCCTCTCTATACATAAATACAGGACTCGTTTTGGCAACATGAGAAGCACAAGTGGACAATTTCCATTGTGTTAAACAGGCACAAAACTTTCAGTTGTTTTCAAAGCCACAGACTTTGAGGAACTAGTCTAATCACAGTCAGCAGAGATGAAATTGGTGCATAGTCATTTCTGCAGAAATTAGTTTGCAGAAGTGTCTCATTGCACACCAAACATTTCAAGGCTACAGATCTGACCAGAGGTCTTGTCTCATTATGTACCGACTCCCCTGTCTTAACAGAGCTTAAAGGTTGTCAGGTGCAAAATACTGTGTATCTAAGTGGCTGAAAACATGCATACCAGTTTGGCACACAGCCACAAAACTGAAATATATCCAGTTTGTATTTCAGTTTAAGTCTCTGGTTTGGTTGGTTTCATTTTGTGAAGTTGACCTGATCGGTTGTTCCTGCCAAAATGCTGCCTAACCGTTTGTCTTTCCAATTCTGTATGCAGACATTCTATATTCCATCTGTTTGGCTATGCTCATGCTCGAGTCTTGATACACACATCAGAAAAATGAAAGTACTACTTGACACTAGAGATGTGGCTTAACTGCATTTAGCTGCAGCAGTACTCATGACAGTTGGTGCAGTTTCATTTTCAGTTATTTTTATAGCAAAGGTCCGCCCATGCTCTACACCTTACAGAGAAATATTTGGCTAATCCTGACCTGCTGATCAGACAGTGAGTGCAATTCACCTCAATTTCCCCACAGCTGTTGTGCTATTTAGAGTGTATTTGGTTGTAATGTGGTCAACGGTCACATTAACTGTTTTCTTTATTTTAACTTGTTTTATATGTTTATGAATATGTATCTGGCATGCACAGCCTTTTCGTTCTCTCCAAGCCCAACCAGTGCAATACCTGGAATGACCCAAAGGCAACTTTTGCTCCCGTTGTCTTTGTTACTAATACTCTTCTACATTTACTGTAAAGACATTTTTTGTAACCAATTCATATTTAGTACAAGCAAACGGTATGTTGTGATTGTTTCATAAAAACAAAACAAAAACAACCATACTATTACTTAAAATTTGAATATCCAATATTGTCAGTTATCCAGTAATAAATCTTGGCCCTTGTTATAGCAGACTGATTGTTTAAATATTCTATAAAAAGTCATCGCGTCTAGTCAAAGTAGTGACATCAAACAAAGATGGCTCTGAGCGATCTATAAGTGCACATGATCCCTTCCTAACAGCAAACAGATATGTTAGGAGTCTTACAGAGACTGAAAGGTGAATATTTACTCTCTGATGGACCGAAGGGGACTTGACAGGTCACGTTGGATTGGAGGAGCATCTCTGCAGGAGGAGGGCGTGGCAGGTATCACAGACTCTGACTGGTTTCGGTGAGGCCGGCAGGGGAAGCTCGTTGTCAGAGCAGCTGTTACAGAAAATCTCCCCGCAATTCCTACAGTGGTGCTGGAGACAGAGGTGGAGTATTAGAACCACAGTTCACGAATATTTTGGTGAGTGTGTTTAAAAACGGATTACAAATGCCCATTAGTTGTTTCCACTAACAAGTTTGATGCAATATAATCGTATGCATTTCTACATAATGTACATTATTTAGAGCAGTGCACAAATCAGATGCTGTTATCTGCTGCTCTGACGGACAGCAATTCTATACGCAGACCCCAAAATCACATCTGATTTGGTGACGAACCATGTCCAACTGTTGTACAGGATGTGGACGTCTACCCCAACAAACAAGGAGCCCTCACGTGATTTCGGTGGAAAGATTCATCAAACTGACCTTTCGTCTTGAAATGGAAAACTCCTTCTCACAAAGCTTGCAGTGGCTGGCCTCTTTGTCCTTCAACCACACCTGACCCCCCTGAAACAACATCGTCAACATTACTGTACTTTGTGGATCCCAAATCAGCTTTGTCAGTGACATGCGGCCTTCTGCAGTACAAAATTTGTCCTTCCCATTACATCTTAAAACGTGATGTTTCAGAAGATCTTACGTGGTCTTTTTACCCTTTAACTGCTGTTTTACCTGAAGAGCTTTGTTGGCTTCTTTGATGTCCTCGATCTTCATTTTGGATCTAATGGCAGAACAAATATCTAGGTGATTTTTTTATATATCAGCTGAAACATGTAAAAACTCAAATATTAACTAAAGGTTTTTAAGAGTTAAAGATAAAAGACCATTTTATTTGCTGAAATAATAACATGCAATTCTTTTAAAATTTTAGACACCATATAACCCACTGTTCATCTCCATTATTATTATCTAGTCAAAACAGCCAAACCATAATCCTTAAAGCGAACATACTCGCTAAGTTTAGAGCCCAGTTCCTCGAGAGCCTTTTCTTGGTCTTCACAGATGGTCTTCAGCTGAATGTTTTCCTCCTGGAGACGATGAAACTCCTGTAAAAATATTAAAACGAACAGCAAACATGCATTGGATACAGCACAATGTAATGTACACTGCATGTTGGTTTCTCTCCGCTTTCTTACCTTTTTTAGTCCGTTGATCTGCAGTGCCTCTGTGCTGAGCTGAGCCACCGTGTCTTTCTCTCTGTCTAGATCATTTTGTAAGGCCTGTCTCCACTCCCTCTCAATCTTCAGGTCTGTCTCCAGTTGCTGGCTGGAGACAGACATAAAACACAGGGCAAACGTTAGAGCACACTGCTTTATTTTGATATTAAATATAAAATAGTACAATGAACACGATGCTTTTAAGTGTTTAATGGTGATTTTTTTGGGGGGTTCAGAGCAATGACACCAAGAACTAACTGCCTTAGAAGAACCACGCTACACAGCTTAAGGTGTAAGGACTATGTTGTTTGTCTCGTGTTCATGCATGTGTGTGCACGACTCTACCAGTCAGTCTGTTTGTGGTGGGCTTTTTCTTACAGCTGCCTTTCTCTGTGTTCGATGTGCCGCTGCAGGCTGTCGGCCTTGTTGGCAAAGTCCAACTTGAAGCGCCTGGTTCCCTCCTCGGCCGAGGTACGGTGCCGCTCTGCCTCCTGTAATCTGCACCATTATAACCAGGGAAAAACTCAGGACCATGGAGAGAAAAAACTGGGGAAATGAGGAAGGCAGTGAGGGGAGAAAAGAACAGCGGAAGAGGGGAAGGAGGATGACGGGTATAAGGGGAGGCTAAGGCCTTACGTTTATGAATGAAAGATGAAGGTATGAGGGAACCTTGAGGGTAAACAAATAAGGTTTAAGTAAAAGAAGGTGTAATTTGTAGCATTACACTAGCAACAAAATAGGCAGGTAAAGCAAGTTCAACCAAGGATGAGAGAGGATTTGTGAGGGTTCAAACAGAGCATTAAGAAATACAAAGAGGTGAAGAGTCTAAATTAAAGATGCACTAAAAACAAGGAGGGGATGAACTACCCTAAAATAAAAAGAAAGTAACTGACCAAATGCAGCATCTTAGTGTGCTCAGACAGAGGTAAATGTCTTTATTTATTCATATTTATTTCTTTGTTGTTCTAATTTTCCAGTGTCTACATTTCAACTGCAGTTCTGAATGGGGCCAAAAACTCAAACCACACCAAACACTTTCAAAACATCTAACTTTATTTGTTACGGTGGTAAAAGACAGTAATTGTGAGTTTTCAACTGTTGTACTTTGTTTTAATTCTTCTACAAATTGAGAGTAGTTACAGTACTATGAAGGTGGAGTTAGAATAGGTAGAATTATTACTTCCCATTTCACAAAGTCATAGATACGCCAAAACGGGACAACAACATAATCAGGTTCTCTTGCAAGAAGCTCCAGAGGTTTACAGCTTTATAACCACAATTCATTTACACGAGGCTCTGCAGAAACACGAGGTTCTGCAGAAACAATGAACGTCACTTCAGCTAAAGCTGCTGCCCCCTCTAAACTCTTTACACCTACAGAACTGGACTTAACCTTACAATATTTAGTTTTAAGGATGTTGAGCAAAAAGGAGAAGGGTGTGTGTCCAAAATCATTCGCTTTTTAAAGTATGGTGCATAATGTTTCTTTGCCAGTATATTTTAGCGGCAGAATTCATAAGTTTGATATTTGTCCTCTGTATACTGCCCTCAAAATTCATAGTATATGTATAATACTTACAGCTCAAAATGCCAAAATTCAAATTCTATAATCTCACATCATTGATGATACATGTTATGATAGTATTTAATGTCTGTACTTCTCTCTTCTGAATAAACTATTGATTAATGTTATGAAAATAATACACATAAGTTGCAAGGAGTTAATGAGGGACTGATTTTGGACACAGTTAAAGGTTGTCAAAGTCATTCAGAAGCAGGTCAAGAGATGCAACCCATGCAGAGCAAACTGACGCCAATTTAAAAGCAGGAGAACGTACAAACACACTCCTGTGTGACTAACTGTGGTGAAATGCAGGTAGCGACAGAAACTCTTCGTCTACGTTGTACTGCACTTGTTTTGGTCACTAACATGGTTCCCTTTCCCTTTCCAAAATTGCTGTATTGTCATGCGGATGCCACTATGGGACTGTACAAATATTATTAGGGGGCAGAGGAATTTCACAAAGGGTGATGCTTACGTATTGAGAAATTTATAACTACCCTAAAGCAACAACCACCTTTATTTTAAGCAGATATACATCAAGTAAAATATTTCAATATTTGCATGTTATATAAATTGGGAGTAATGCCTTTAAAAAAACAAAACTAAAAAAATAAAAATGTTTTCATATTAAGCATGAGATACCTGCAGTGTTTCCAAGGGGCACTAAAAAGTGACGCACAAGGCAGGAACAGGCCTGTTGTTGCTATGGTGACTCATCAAGCCAGCTAAATTGACTAGTCCCGGAAAATTTGCTAACATGTAATTTTTCTAATTGACTGTTTTAACTTTAGAATGATCTGATAATTGGACCAAATAATATTTACTAGATATTGTGCAGGCTGTGTGTTGAAAAGAAAGGGCCCAAAGAAAATATTAATAATCCTGAAAAGGGACCTGCTTTTTTAAAAAGGGAAACCTAATGTTTATCCCCCTTCCTTCCCACCTCTATAGTTTTTGTACAGTCCCTACACGCTACAGTGACTGAAACTCTCAACCTGTGTCTCTGCATCTTACCAGATAAATCCACTTAGTCTTTGTGATATAAACAGTACAGACTCCTGTACTCACTTAGTGTGAACAAGAACAGCCCTTTCATTACATGTCAGAGGCCAAACATTCACCCATCATAGTGTTAGTGATACTGCATATAAAGAGATTACTGGAGACAGGAGGAGTGAAGCATGTATAAGTGTGTCCACACCTGAGCATGTGAGTGTGTCAGTGATTTAAAAATTTCAGATAGTCTTTGATGTTGGTAAATGAGAGAAATAGAAACTGACAGGTCATATTATCATTTAGTATTAAACTAAAGTTCATAAAACATGTTGTGGTGCTTTATATAAATCCCAGCACGCTTGCTGCTGCTGCTGCTGCTGCTTCAGCAACTAAAAAGGACCAAAATCATGCATTCCAGGATCACCTGATCCTGTGGCTGCCCTCTGGCCGTCAAACCCTCTGAATATTGTGTTTGCGTATGCGTGCATAAGTGCAAGTTTGTCCTTAGAAAGAGATATCCTTGACTAGCTTATACTGGTGCTCTGTGTCTGTGCTGGCACATTTAACAAACGACATAGCCAGTGTTCTGGTCTGACTTAACAGATCCTTATCACTGCACAAAGGGCCAGGGATAAAATCAGGGGGAGAAAAAAATTAAACACAGTGGTTTCAAGGGAGCAAAATGGATCAATGGATGGATGATTAGATGAATGGCATAATAAGAGATGAACAGAGGGGATGAAAGAAAGTGGAAAGAAAGGAAGAAGGAAGAAAGGATGTCAATACATCAGTACTCTAAGTAGCCCCGGTTACACTGAACAGCTTAAGTGACTTTTAACATCACAACACAGCAGGTAAATGCAGAGATATAGTTATGTATTCCTGATATATTTCCTTTCACTGTAGGTGTGAAAGAATGAGTAATTATTAGAGAAAGAAAAGCAAGGAACGGTAATGTGGATGCACTGAAGAATACAACAAGAGCAGACAAAAACCTGTAGTTATAGGTGAAGTCTGCACAGAACACTATACTACAGAATGAATACTGGAAAACAACCTGTGTGCTCACATCTGCAACTGGAATATCTGTCACCCGTACTATTTTTAAAGTAACAACATGTTCAATTCTGAGGAGAAGATGTATCTTTCGTTACCGGTATGGTATGTAATCGGAATTAAAACTGTGGTTTTGACACTTTTTAGCTGCAACACAACAAACCTCCCACTGAACGTACTGTGTAACCGGGGTCTTGAGTCCTACCAGCCCACATAAACATTTAGAGCAGCAAAAAACATTCACAACCAATTACAAATAGGATGGAACAGGCTTTACCACCTGCAAAGAGAAGGGGAGGGGAAGGAAGGCAAGGGATGAACAGTGTCGACAAAAAGACTGTGGCATGAAGAGGGATTGTAAGGTATCAATGAACCAGCAGGTCTTGTAATGATGGATGCAGATATATACAGACTGAAAGAACTTTGCATGCATTAAGAAATATCAACAGTGCGTGTTATCAGATGTGAAAAGAAGGACTGCAGGGTTTCCACAAGGAAGCAACTCCTGACAGATTTCAAAAGCTACAGTTATTCAATATTCAGTACAGTCGCATTTGCTGTAAGAAACAGGACCTGTGCTCTTTCCTCCTACAGTTGAATGTTTCATTCCATAGATGTTAGTGGATGGTGGTGTTGTTTTCCCTCAAACTAAATACTATGGCTGACTGAAGAGGAACATTCAATCACTCAGTTACAGGGATATTTTCTGGGTAAATTCAGTGTAAAAAAACATATTTCGCATTCTGCACTCCACAGTACTTTCAGCAAACCATGTGAGACACGTTTTCCCTTTTGGGCAGCACTTTCAGGGTTAAGGTCCTTTTTATTCATTAATTTATGAAATGAACTTGCATTATACAAATCAAAGAGGAACATTTTGACTGTGAACCAGCCTGAAATGTCTTTATAAAACCAGTCATTTGGTTTCCCACTGCTGATTGTATCAGATTCTTCATTGAATATAAACATAAATCATAATTAGGGTCGCATAGGCTACATGAAAAAGGAAAGAAAAGAGAGCTGTTACACTGCAACACCCATCTACAGTAGCACATGCCTTCAGATATAGTTTGGACTGAAATCTAGTAACTAAGCAGATTACAAAAAAAGGCCTGAATAATCCCATCCCATCCCTCAACGTCAGGTAAAATCCAGGAAAATGTCAGTTCAGTTATTAAGTGGAACTTTCCATGTTTGAAGCAGAAAACAAAGCCAGACAGGAGACAAGGTTTTCCACCTCATAACCTGTCTCCTAAGGGAAACCCTGAGCAGTGAGAAGGAAGAAAACTAATCATTTTCCCCCAGGTTTCCCCACAGTTCTCTTCAGCATTCCCACAATCTAAGTCATGTAGACTTTTAATAAATACGTAAGTATTTAAAGTAATATCCAACTTTTAATGACGGTGGAAAGATCCTACGTTCAGCTGAGAACTAGTCATTTTTTGACACCCTAAAAGTGTATAAGATTGTTTAAAAGCCAAGTCAATCTTAATTTCATAAAGGGACACTGCATTTTTACAGGTGAAGCAAATAAACACTGCAGGTCAAAGGTTTTAACATACCAGCAGCTGGTTAAGACAGCTTGACAGACTGAGAGGACACATGGGACAAAGTGAGTTTCCTGTTTTGATTTGTGTGTGCTGCACCTTTACAGGCAGGGCATCTCACCTTTGCTCCAGCTGCTTCATGGTAGCGGTGATCTGATTGGTCTTCTCCTCGAGACGACTGATCACATCATTCTTCTTCTTCATCTCCTCATCAGATGACTGGGAGATTAGAATGAATGGCTGTGACAAGTTGCAGTGACCACCCACTAATACGTTGATCTTTACCTTTTCTTATCTTTTAGATGATACTTGGAAAAGTGTATTTATGTACCTGCATCTTCTGGTACATTTCTACATTGATGGCTTTGACCTCATCTAGTTGATGTCTCAGTCCGATCAGTGTGTCCTGTTAATCAAAAGCAAAAAACTTAACTTGTGATTTCTTGTCTACCTTGTCATGAGGCTTCTTCTGGTTTCCTGGAGCAGTTTCACACACTGAAGTGAAACTGTTAATCAGCAACATATATTTTGAATTGAATTGGGGAAAAATGAAATATTGATAATTAGCTGCCAGACTTGGTGTTTAGCTGCACCGGTGTGTTTTAATGCAAAAGCAAGCTGAAATAAAAACAATGGAAAACACATTTATTAGAAATATTCTCTGATAATGATGCTGACATTATTCCCTAGTCTGACAGCTTTTTCACTTGGTGATGTTGTTTTAATGGTTCTAGCAGCGTCATAATGAAGCTACTTTATGTCACAGCTCAGCTACAAATGTCAGATGTAGGTGTTTACGTTGCAGAATTCAGGTGATGGTGGTGAGAGGCAAGATGCTGACAGGGTTGCCGAACACAGAGATCTGCTCTCACAGCTGCAAGTGGCAATTACAGGCTGTGTGTGCTTAAAGGGCTTAAAGTTATTATGGCAATATGTGAAAAGTAACTTTATTATCATAACTTAATTTAGTTTAACTTAAGTTAGTTCAGCTTTCTCCAGTCACTTAATTCTTAATAGTCATAAATGTATGCACATACACACATAGTACATGGATACATACAGTATCTTCTAATTCAGGCTGTACACTACAGTTATAAACAGCAAAACCAGCATTGCTGTTAGGTTACACATTAGCAGCATGAACACATACTAACACAATACAGCAGGCGTCAGCATTTTAAGCCTAACTTTAAACATGGATAACGTTTTTACATCTCTTAGCTCATCAAGCAAAGTATTCTAGAGGGAAGCTCCACGGTAACTAAATGCTCCTTTGCCAGCCATTATCTAAGGACCCGAGAAGTTTGATAAGGGGAGTAGTTAGTAAGTAAGTCATATATATTTCTGAGCTAAACCATGCAGTACCTTACAAACTAACAACAGGATTCGGAATTATATTCTGAATTGAACTGGGAACCAATAAAGCAATTTAAGTCAGGCTCAATCTGATTGCTGGTCACTACAGCAGTCACTCTAGAGACCGCAATACATGCTTTCTGTCTACTTTCAGCTCCTGATTTCTAGTAAATACAGAAAATACAGGAAGTACAAAGAATTTAAAAAGTATGCTGACCTGTTTTTCATGAATATCTTTTTCCAGAAGTTTCATGGCCATCTCCATTTCCTGTTTCATTGACACCTGGACTACCAACTCATTCTCCACATCCTAAAAAACAAACGACACGTATATTAAGTTTATTATATGAGTTATTACACAGTCACCATGTATAGTACACACATTTTAATATGCAAGCAGTTAGAGTATGACCTGTCTGAGCTGACACTCCTCCTTCAGTTGCCTTCGAGCCTCATTGTACATCTCATCCAACCCCTGACGAGACTGTTTGTATGTGTCTCTCTCTACTGACACGTCACCCTGGGTCACCTATAGTAAATAACATCAGCAGGAAGAACATGTCAATATGCCAGGCATCAGTTTGTACTTCAAATTGGTACCTATATTAAGGTTATATCTTCAGCTGTGGCCAGGGCTAAAACTTTACTAACAGATCTGAGTGACTGTGTACCTCTAAATGTTGTTGTGTCTTCAGTAGAATAAGGGTGTTTTCACTCCTCAGCTGCTGGTTTTCTTCCTGCAGTTTGATGATGTTGTTCTTAGCTATGGCCAACTGCAAAAAAAACAACAGTTCAGGTAATTGCATTAGTCAAGCCACCAACAGCAGTAATCCTTTGCCGTCTATTTTAACATAAAACAATAAAATATGTTTAAAACAGTTCTAGTTAACTTGTGTAAGGTCTGTACACAAGTGCTTACATCTAATATAGATTTTGAGTGTGAACCCTACCTCCTCTATGAGTTTAGAGTTGGACTTTTCCAGAGAGTCAACTCTGCCCTGAAGACCATGGACTGTGGAACTAGACATGCAAACATACAAAATTACATATGTTCAATTGCATTTGCAGTTCCATAGAAATTATAGTGCCAACATTTTTTCAGAATATGGGAATGGGACTCCAGTCTTTCAAATCACAGATGAGGTGGTAAAAGTTGAATGTTTTCTTTCACTGTTATGACTCGATGGAGAGCAAATATTAGCAAGAGCCAAATTTAACTTTTAATGGCCACAGCAACAATACAGTGGCACCATGGTTAGCTGATTCACTGCACTGCATGACAGCTGATTATTGTAAACCTCTCATCTTAGATTTTGTTTTTTCCTATTGATAGAAGTAGAAGTGTTTGTTCCTTGTGCCGGTGTGGTTTTCTACTGGGTGGGTTTTTTTCAGCAGAAAGCAGCTGCAACAAGGCAAAGCACTTTCCCTCTGGGATTAATGGTTGTTTGATGCTTTGTTTTCCACTGCAAATATAGTGCGGCCTGGCCATCATACCAACACCGAATGAAGCTGCGGTGACACCACCATCGGCGTGACACGCAAGAACAATAAAGAACAGACTGATTTTATTATTTATTGCCTCTTGGCATGAGTATTGTTGGCCACAAAGAGACTTTTCTATTTTCTTCTGAAGAGACAGTGAGGAGTCAGTACTAAATAAAAAAAGATGTACTTTTTAAAACCCACTTGTGAGTGGTATTTTTAAACCTTTTTTATAAATCTACTTCAGTAGTTTTATGCTGTCACTTTGCAAAATGAGACAAAAGAGATTTTAAAGAACATGAAATGATATCATGTTGAGTACTCATCTACTAAGTAGTCCGTCTTTACAGTCTTGTTGAGTCTATAACTCATGATCACTCTTTGTGAGCAAAGTAAAAAATAAAATAGGAAAAGTAAATAAGATTCTGTGCTCTACTGAATATGCCTGTGGTGACAGACAAACCAGACATTCACATGTAAAGTCACAAGGTTCAAAAGCTAATTTAATTTTTGTAAAACAAAACAACATTTTTTAAAACTTTGCTACAGCAAGCCTAACCTCTTGAATTTCTGTTCCTTGAACTTCATGAAAGTTTATCTTAAGGATTTCTGGGGGAAACCCTGCAAATAGGTGTTTTTTCAGTAACAAGAAAGAACATTACTTACTTTAGTTGTCTGTTGAGTTCCTCCACATAGTTCTTCTGATCCAAGATGGATGCTATCTGGCTATTCCTGTTGCCATGGAAACAGATGTAACACAGAGCACCACATCCAAGAAATCAAGTGTATACAACAGAACTGAGACAAAATGACAGACCGTACCTCTCTTCACTCCTGTAGTCATCAATATCATTTTTTAGGTACATGGAGAAGTCGATCACGCCAACCTTAAAATTAAAATAAAGAACTTTGTAAAAATGGAGCTCAGTTGATTTTTAGTTAAGCACACTTGCAGACAAAAATCATTATGCCATCACAGTCTAAGAGCACTGCACTCCATACATCACATAAGAAAGAGAAAAACAAGACATTTGGTAAAATTATTTAATATAGTTTTACAAGCTATATATGAGAATCCTTAGAGTTTTTGCATTATATGAAATCTCTGCAGCTATCTCATCTTGCTTTTAGGTGTAAAACACCATCTTGTTTTGGAGGTAGGAAAGTATCAGTACAAACAAATCCTCATGACCTCACATTGCTACGCTATTCCAGCCACATTGAGTAAGAAGTGAAAATATGTTCGCACTCAGGACAAAGCTTCAGCCATGGATAGTAACATGACACCATAGCATCTGCTATCCACCTGCCTCATTCCAGGAAGGGAAACAGATGCTTTCCAGAAAATAAACTAAATAAATCTCAGCAGATAAATTACTTCATTCAAATCAAAAGGAAAGCTATAATCTTTGCTTTGTTGATATAGGCAATACATTTATCTCCTCGGTTCAGTATGGTGCAAGGAAAATCTCATACCTAATCATCAAGGGAAAAAATGATGCGTATAATTTATACTAAATGTAAAACATCATTGTCAAACTTAAACCATGATGGCAACCCCATAATAAGACAATATTTTAATTCCTGCTGTAAATGTTTTTTTAGTCAAATAAGCCAATTCTGTGTCCTAGCAGTTGTTACCTGAGAGTCCAGGTCCTCGCCTTTGACACACAGATTGGCATCTATGACATTCAGGCCTACCAGCAGGCCCACGATCACTGCTCCCTCCTCTTCCAGCATCAGTGCTGAATTCTCATAGAAATCACTATGGAAAATACACAAATCATTCTTTTAAACAAAGTTTGTTGTCGAAATAGAATATGTAAATTCTCTAAAACAAGCTGAAATGAACCAAGTGGCATGTGGCTGTGTGCGTGTTTGTACCTAAGCAGATCTTTCCTGGTGATAAGGAGTCGCAGATAGTCGGCCAGCCGTTTCTGCATCAGAGCCAGACGTAACCACGCCCTGGCTCTGCCTAAAGGAGTCCTGCAATACATTCACATTGGTGACAACGTTATATTCCATGGGACTCTCCATGGTGCTAGGCTGGTGACATGATAAAATCAGTCTGATGATCTGCGTTGCTGCTTAGATATGTAAAGGTTGACGTGTGTCTTTTTTCACATCTATTAAGCCTGTGTGAATCTGTGAGGTGAGAAAGTTAGTGTATAAAAAACATTCTGGATTTTAGCTTCAAGTCTGACCAAACCGTCAGTTCATCGAAGTGTTGTCCAATCCAAGTGATTGTCACAGTGTTTTTGTAGTATAACATTGGTCTAGATGAAAGTCGTGGTCGCAGATGCAATCTTTACCGTCGTGGGTCCACATTATTGCAAAACACTGCCCTACTACATGTCTGTTGGTCTGACTCAGCACCACAAAAGGAAACTGAATCTGTTTTCCATCTACATGAACACAACCCTTCCCCCATTCTGCTGTACCAGCGAAGACTTTAATATTACTCCCTTTAGTTCTTGCCTGGAAAACTCATCTACACACAACTGAATAACAAAGAAAGTGTGGATCTGGAAATTATGTGGTGGAATGAGAGAGCACGAGGCTGTGCTTATAGCCACTAGAGGACACTACATTAATTTTTAACATTAGATACACCAGCAGTAATATGGCACCAAAGCATTTGCTTTTTGACTTGGATATTTTATCACTCACAGTGGTGAAATATGTTTTCTTAGTAATACTAATGGCTGTAGAAGCAACGTTTAATAAATGAACACAAACGTGCCATTTTTTAGTATTTATTGTACTTCCCTTGGATGTGTTGTATTTATTGCATGTCTTACTGCCTTAAGTTGTAGATACTGCTGGAATATCAATTACTATAAATTACAATCATCAGCCAGGTGCATGCAGTATATAAGCTATTGCATGATTTTGAATAATTACTTTTTAAAATATCTATTGCCTAATCTAACGTCTAGTAACTAATTTCAATTCAAGTCTTAATTTTATAAATATATGTCTACACTAACTGCAACAGTTTCAACAAAGAATGATAAAGAAGTAGAGGAATAGGGAAAAGGGTATAGTTAACCAGCAGGGAGAGGAAAGGTGAAGTGAAAGTAAATGGTACTCAGGTACTTCCTTGATCCTGCTCAGGTCACATTCTCGTGTACGGGAGTGTGTAGGTTTATCGTGGCTTACAATTCTCAACCTGGATATTGAGCTGAACCATGTGTGAGCACATGTGTGTGTCTCCAAAAATATTTTTCCTCACTTAAGTCCAGGCAGGTCTCGTACAGAGGCAGAGATTTCTGCTGCTTCAGGGCACAGTTTCTCCACCAGCTCCAGAGGGCCCCACAGAGACTTGTTAAAGCCCAGAAAAGATTTTTTCACTAGAGAAAGAAAAAGACTTCTCAGACATGTGCTTGCAGAAACCAGACACAATTCAATCACAACTGTTTCGCAATCTTAATTTAAAAAAAAAAAGGGATTGCCGATATACATTAGCCATACCAGCAGAGCATCAACATCTTACAGTCACACTCATTCTTACCTCTGAGGCCATGTTTGAGACAGTGCTCCATAACAACAAAGAACTGCTGGAGAGGTGGGTAGTCTGAGTCCAGAGTTCGCCCGAAGCTCAGAGCAGATTCGATCAGCCCTTTAATGCTCAACTTGGCCATGTTCAGCAGGTTGGCTCGCTCCATGGCCATGGGGTCTCGCAGGGCTGCAGAAAAAAAGCCAAACATTACGATTGCTTTGATTTAAAAAATTCCACATCATAAGGATGAACATAGAATATAGTAAAACACGCACCTGTAATATGAATAATACTATAGCATAACCGGTATATTTTTGTTTTCGTCTATAGAACAAGTGCAGCAATAACTTTGGCAACAACTGTTTTCAAGCAAACAAAAGAATATTTAACACCTCTCCTACAGAGAAGGGCCTCCAGGGCCTGAGACTGTAACCTCCCACAGAGGTATGCACTTAGGTGTGCACACGGACCTCTGGGTTAATGTGTAGCCAAGCACCAGGACAGGACAAAACAATGTCAATTGGAAATGTCTAAAGAAGTTGCATGGCAGTGACGAAGAGACCCAACACTTTAATATTCCCAGCAGGTTGCATGGGAACCATTTGACATATCAACAAATGACTTCTTAGAAAGATGCATGACTGTTGGATGTCTTTAGGCAGTGGACTCCAAAAAATACTGCACAAAACGTCCTTTTTCATGTATCTTCATAATCCTGTCACTTCTACAACAGTAGAAGCTCCAATATTAAAGCACATGGATTAAGATTAAAACAGAATGACACCAAGCAGCATTTCTGCTGAGTGTTTAATGGTGTCCAAAGTCCATCCATCCATTATCTGTAACCACTTATCCTGTTCAGGGTTGCGGGGGGACTGGAGCCTATCCCAGCTATCAATGGGTGAGAGGTGTCCATCCTGGACAGGTCACCAGTCTATCTCAGGGCCAAGACACAGACACAAACACACACACACAGAACAACCATTCACACTCATGGGTGATTTAGAGTCACCAGTTAACCTAACATGCATGTCTTTGGACTGTGAAATGGAAACCAGAGTCCCAGAAATTAACATTTAATTAACATCTGATTGGGCTACAAAACATGTGATGAACATGCAAGTGTTTTACAAACACACAGCATTCACGAGACAAGAGACTAATAGATTCATTAGAAAAACAATAAGTGATTGGTGTCCAGTGGACGTAAGGACACCTCGCAGCGTATTTTGGATACGTCACTGCTCCTCCATCCTCAGCTGTTTGCAGTGGTGCTCAGCAAACATACACAACTGCCTGAAGCGTCACATTTGTCACTCACTTAAATGCCACTGACTTTTTGCTTGGGGGTTAACATGCTCTGTGCATCATGCTAATGTTTGCATTGTTTGCATGTTTGCAGGATACGTACGTAGTGGTTATCTGTAGTGCTACAATTAACAACTGAGTGGGTGAATAATTGTTCCTGAATGTTTCCAGGGTTGTTCGTTTGTCCTTAGACGTGTTCTAACTAATTAATGTCTCCAGATGCTGATCAAACTGTACCTTGGACGGCCCAGTCCCCGGGCAGAGACGACCTGTCCTCCGACACTTTGGGCAGGACGTGAATGCTCCCTGAAATGGTCTCGGATGCTTTTCTGGCCAAAGCGAAGATAGGAGCCTGCCATCTGCCGTCGCCTCCACTTCCACCACCTCCTCCTCCTCCTCCTCCTCTCATTGTGCCGCTTGCTTTATCCACAGCACCAGCTCTCTCCTCCTGTAGCCTCAAAATCCCAAACACCTGGCTTTTCTCCTTGCTGCCGTCGGCTTCAGACAGCGCCAGGTCGTGCTCTGCGGGCGATGCCATGTTCACGTACCACCGCTAGAGCGAAAACAGCCAGATTCACCCTGGTTTGTTGGCCGTTAGCAAGCTAGCTTTCATGTACAATTCAGCCGGAGACCATAATGACAACCGCGGCACAAAAATACCAGTGATGCCACCGAACGAAGCTGTGACAGGTCCGGCTCGTGTCAAACCAACCTACCCGTGGCTACGTTCACCGACTGAAAACGTAGGCGTCAGTCTACATGGTGTCCGCGAGCTCCGGAGGCGAAAGCGCAGACAACTGCTGCTGGCGAAATGTGTGTCTTCCGCACATAGTGAGCATAGTGTTGTACAGATGATTTTTATTTATTTTTTTACAGCTAACACATCTACTCAAGTAACCGATAACTGGTTCCCGACGGTCCCGCTGCACCCTCCGGAGGGGCGGGGTCACGAGGCTCACAAGACACACAAAAGGCAGCACTACGTAATGATTTCAGCGGCAGTTCTGTGGAAGAGCTGCCGCCCCCTGCTGCTGGAAGAGGGCGTTGCAGGAACAAGGCACAGCCCGCAGATTTGTGACTATATAAAAAAAAACTCTTTAAAGGTCGGTAGACATGGTAATTTAATAGGTCACATATACTAAAGTCCCACTGCTCTTCAATTGTTTTACTCAAATTCTAACATGTACCTAAATAGTAAAGCAGTCCTGTAAGAAACTCGTTCATTCACTATAAAATGTGATGCATTTAATAACATGAATGTCGGTCAAAATAAGGATAATCATAATATACATGATAATGTTGACAGTTTAAATGAGAAGTAACTAGTAACTAAAACTATTAAATAAATGCAGGGCAGATTACATGAGGGTGAGTTTACATTCGATAATAAGACTCTGCTATACATGTTAAATTTAAGCTTAACCGTGATCATTTTAAATCTGTTTGAGGCCAAAAACCGGTTTGTATTCTTTTACTTGAACCCATGACCTCAGCTGCTCTAAAGTCCTTATATAATTTTGACTTAATGCAGAATGTGGGATGTTCAACCCACAGAGGAAAATAGTTAAATAGAAATGCAAAACAGAATTTAGTTCAATTTAGAGGCATAGCAGTGGAAACAACCAGCACCCACACGGGCATCAGAGAAAAGCAACAGTAGATAAAGAGAGAGGATGCAATTTTAAAAAAAAGACAAGTTACTACAACCACGCCATATTAAAAAAATACTCAAAAATACTTAAATCTGGAGATGTTCTGTATGCTCATGCTGAGAGTCTTTTTGGATCATTTACCTATGTGGTCTTTTATTTTCTCTTTGCAGTCAGTTTTGGGATAAAAGAAATAGAGTGTTTTTGTAAAAAGTTAATCTTTTGTCTTTGCTTCATCAGATTTGGTCCCTTTAAGATAAGTTTGTGTCTATTTGTTGTCCTTTTGGGATCATTTTGTATATTTTATTTCAGCTTTGTGACTTTCAAACAAGAATTATGAACCTTTACTTTGTAAAGGGGCTCTGACTCAGGGCCCCCCTTACCGCTCAGACCCCTGGGCCTATGCCTGTAATCCATCCATATGTTTAACTGTTATTTGTTCTCAGGTCTTGGAACGAACAAAAAGTTGCTTTGTGGAAAGACGCTTTTGGCAGCTTAAAAATTTTGACTCAGCCTCATTCTTGTCCCATTAAAAGCATTATCTGCTATCAAGATGCATGAGACCAGGTTGCACACGCTTTATAACTATATAATAGAGTAGAGTATAGAGTATACAGTGTAATTCATTTGAGTTGTTCACTTACCTTGACTGTAGGCCAACCGCTCCATGCTCTCACTGTGAGTGATGCCCCAGCGGTGGAGACTCTGAGGGGAGTACATGGTGAGTGGGACTCTCCTCTGCCCACTGCCTCGTTGCAAAGAGGATGGGAATCAAGAATATCCAGAGGAATCTTGAATTGTCCCGTTGTTGTCTGACCAGAGATCCAAAACTTGCTGGACTGTGCGGAGCTGGACACGGATACCTGGAATAGACCAGGCAGTAAAGAGGATGACAGACCTATTCTTAAAATCTAACTAATGGAAGACATGTCACCAAATACAAATGCCCTTTGGCATAAAAGCTCACCTATGTGTATGTATAACACCCTGCTGACTAAAACCTTTGTGGCCAGAGACAACCCCCCCCCCCCCCCCCCCCCGCCGCTGCCCACATACATTGAGTTCTGAGGTGGAAAAGGATGTCTGCCTAGTCATCTAGGCTACTCTAGTTTCAGACCTCTGAATCACCTCTCACATCTCCGATTTGTTCAACAATCCCATCAGAAAATGGCTACTTGCTTGGCTTCAGAATGTGTGTGTGTAATACAGACTTAAGGTGCAGTCCCTGTCCACTATCTCTCATACACCATCACTTTTTCTCAAATATTCTACTAAGGTCTAACAAATCTTGAATTTCCTTGAAAATAATATGTTCTTTTTTTTTTTTTTACCTTTTTCGAGCAGCAGCTTATGTGTGGGCCTCCACGTCACCATATCATGGATGTAAAAGCCTCCAACCACATCAACTGTATTAAATTAGATCCATTACACTCACAGTAAGAGCAGCTCTACTAGTGTGGAGGATACAGCACACTGCGTTATAAGCACTGTTGTGTATCTGCTTCACTTCCTCCATTTCCCACTCGCTCTCTCTAATGGTTCAGGCCTGACCAGGGTCATATGATCTGTTGCTTGCAGATCTGCACAGTCTTTAGCTGTTTGTGTAGTGCCTGTGTTAACTGTGACTGCAATCACAACAGAAAACTGAATTGTGGCTGTTGCTGTTGATTTAATGTTGAAGCCCATTCAGTTTTTTTACTTCTTTCTTTCTGTTGATTTCAGCTTTTATTCAGCTTCTCTGTACCTTTCTTATAAGTAAGCATAAGAAAGCCTTGTCATCATTTGGTCAGTCTGAAGTTCTGCATGCCCACTCTGCATTCTTACATTTCTGCCTGTTCGTCTGCAGGCAACTACCTCCAGCACTGTGCTACATGCACAAATTCACCATTAATTATAACATACAACTATGCATTACCATTTGGACGTAAACATATTGGAATTTATTTTATATATTCATCTGATTCATAAGAAAACTGCATAACAGTGTCAATATCTTCTCTTCAGAACCTCGTTAACCAACAGTTTGCACAAGGGTCTATTCTGATTTCACATCAAAAACGACTTTTTTATTTTGCAGTTTAATCGCTGCATCAATTCCCCCAACCCTCCATCGACTTTACTTCTCCACACTGTCTCCTTTGTCTGATCTCACATCATTTCTGAACCACACCTAAACAAACACACCACTAACAGCCACATTCAGGGTGGTATGTGTGGACCATATGACCCATCCCTATCACTACAGGAACATGCCGTTCCACACGACAGACAGTCAGAGAAACCAATGAGTATTCCTCAGTGGAACCTCACTCCACCGATACGAGCATGTTGTTGTTCCATCGTAGTAACCAACCTCTCATTCTGCAGCAGTGCTGGAACTGTAGTGTTATGTACAGTGATTTCTTTCACTATTCGGATTAACAAGGAATAAGAGACAGAAATTATCAAGTGTGCTGCAAATAAAAGTACATGTACACTACATAGTGTATATAGTAAGGTTAACAACCACTATGTTTCACACCATCATCACAAATGTTCCATGATCAGTTAAACATTTATATTATCATGTAATTACTACATCTCACCTCAGCAGCAGAAGAGTGTTGAGTCTTGTTCATGCAGCGTGCCAGCAATCAATGGTCTGCTCCATTAGGCAGAAGTCTAACCTCCGGTCCTGTATATGGAGTTTCAGCCAATGACTCGGAGGAAAGTGATCAAGACGTTTGTCAAAGCATTAGCACGTCCGTCCAGCTGTAGCAGTCAGCAGCTTCCTCGTGTCCCATGACAGACACTTAAAATGGTATTAATCCGATTGCAATGTCAACATGAGCTTTCGCATAGTTCTAAAGCTGTAAGCCGGTACATGCTCTGGAGACATCACCGACAGACCCCACAACCATCACCCCACGCACCATCCAATGAAGAGAGAGCAGGGAGGTTGCAAGCAGAGGGGGAGGGGTGTCAGACTAACGTAGCAAAAGGAGGAGAAAAAAGGGTCAGATAGAAGAACAGGAGGAAAGCACTCATTCACGCCCAGACATCACGCTATAGCACATTCATGAATGAAACACATGAAGATATGAATGAAAGCATGCAAATGCAGGAAGGCAGTGCTATCTGAAAGCACAACAAAAGAGAGGAAGGTCGAGCAACCAAACATTGCCTTAGAACTGGATAGAGAGGGAGGGCGGTGCATGCCCAGATCAGCCAGAGTGTTGTGTTAGTGTGTAAGTGTATCGCTGTGCAGCAAAGAGAATTAGACCGAATCACTGCAGCTGGAAGGTCCTCAGTGAAATACAAGATGAGACTTTGCTTGAAGCAAACTTCAATGAATTAGCAGGATGATGAATGGAAAAAAGGGGATTTGATCAAATTCAAACATTCAAAAGCTTAGTCAGTGTTTTAAACTTAAACCAACATCAATGAATTCCAGACTTCAGTCAAACAATTTAAAACCGGGGATCTGTCAATAAAAATGTCTAACTCCCTTGCGATTCATCCACTATTTTTGACCAAAACAGATCAGTGGCTTTTGGCTTGTCCCTTCAGGGGTCGCCACAGCAAAATGTGTTCCGCACATGCCCTTCCTGCCGCAGCCCTCCCATTTTATCCGGGCTTGGGGCTGGTGGGCAGGGCCACTGCTGGTGGGGTGGGATTTGAACCTGCATCCTTCTGTATCTAAACCCAATTTAAATTTAATTAAATTTAATTAAATTTAATTTGACAGTTTACACTTTAAGCACATATTGACTGTTATTCCTTTGTTGAGGGCATCCAGAGCTAAAATTATGAAAATAGTGTCAGTGACCAAATATATACAGACCTGATTGTAGACGTTTGAGAAAACTGGGGCAAGAAAATGTTTCTACATTATATACAGTAGAAATTACTTCTTTCAGACAGATAAAATAAAGGAAAACTCTAATTACTGCACAGTCAGTGATCTGTCAATCCATGAAACATATTTGAAATGAATCAGGACGTTTCGGCAAGTTGAATGAAATGGATAGAATTTACTGTTTCCAAACGTTGTCTATTTGTAGCTACACAGTTAAAAAAAACCAATTCATACTTACAGTTACTTAAACATGTTACAATGAAATTGATGTATTAAATCTGTGCATGATGAGAGCAGATACTGTGCTGTTTTCAAAGTTTGCTTGGCATTTGTGTCATCTAGCTGTAAATATAAACAGTGAGATTTGTTGTTTCGTAGAGTTTCCAGTAGCTCATTCAGACCTAGTCCCAAATACATGTATGGGTGTGGATTAAACTTTAAAAAAATGGAAATAATGGAAGTCAAATTCAACAGTAGGACAGCATAAAATCTCAAACATGATGTCGGGCTACTACAAAAGACTGGCTCCAATACCGACATTAAAAACAAACACATTGTATTTTAATAGGGGTTATGCTCCATAAATAAAAATAATACATTTCTATTTACTTTAAAAACACCTATTTACAAGTTGAGTGCTTGAAGGTGTTAATGATTTTATTGACTTTAGAGCTCTTTAGTCCTCAAACTCTGCCGCATAAAGCACTTGCTGGAATTTCATCCGTACCTCCATTCTTTTTTTGGTGGTAAGTCTCTTCAGTGAGGGGAGAAGGCTGAGCAAAAACATCTCATCGTCATCTCTCAGGTTGTTGACAGCATCTGCAGAACTTATCTCAGTTTCTGTGGTTGGCTGCCTTTTGCGTTTAAGAGCAACCGGAGTCCTCTTCAACTCCTGATGGTTGTTTGAACAAGACTCCACAAGAGAAAAGTCAGTGCTATCGACGCGCAGAGGGCCTTGCTGCTCCTTACTATCTTTATATCGCTCTTTCTCTGGGTCATCGCCACTTCCAGCTACCTGTGTGACAGGAAAAACAACGTAAAGACGGACTGGTTCACACAGGCAACAGCAATGACATCAAGCTTCATATTCTTCTCCCTCGGGTTGCAAGAATTCTGCTCTTACTTTGTTATAATTTCTCAGTTTTTAGATTGAACCTTGATAATTCTACCATGTTTGTTAATGAGGTCAAAGTGGTTAATTAAAACTAATCATTAGGACCACCTCATCTTATAATGCCCCCCAATACATTTCCACTGCTCATAGTAGAATTATCACCTTTCTGACAGTTTCAACCTCAAGACTGAGAATTTAAAGCTTGTAAAAGTAGGATTCAAAGCAGAGCCACTGTATTGGGTTACATATTTTTAATAACTGCATTCAGAGGCTGTGCACACACCCACGGTGCTTAATCAAAAATCCATCCATTTGCACAGTAACTAAGGAGTTTACAGCTATGCATTTTCGTGTGCTGGTACCGTTCGTTGTGATTCTGTATGATTGGTAAAGACAGAGTTGGACATGTGCTTGTAGGGCATCAACCTGTGCTACTGACTGGAAGCCAATTGTCGTAGCTTTTATTCTGAAAACCGAGCCCGGATGTTGTGAATAAACACACGCCAGGTCTCCTTGGTTGTCAAACGTATACTTGCAGCTCACAAACGTTCGCTCCATGTGGTTCAAGTGTAAATAACTACAGAACAAACCTAATAAATACTGTTACGCTCGGTATATTGTTAGCAGCGGCGTACCAGCCAGCTACTGACAGCTAAAGTACGTGAACTAGTGCTTATGTCAACGCATGACACCTGAAGAGCGCTCACTTCTTCGGGGTCTGCTAGGCCACTTTCCCCTCTGGGTTTGACATAGGCGCTGAGCCAGGACAGCTGGATGTACAGCACCGGGACGGGCCTCTCCACCGGGTTCTCCGCGTCGCCTAGCAGCGGGAAGTTTCTCTTGGAAATTCGCTTCTTCGCTTTACAGAACTTGTCGCGCAGGTTTTTCCATTTCAGCTTCACCTCTTCCTCCGACTTCCCCATGGCGTCCGCGATTTCTTTCCACGACAGATGTCCTTTCACAGTGTCTTTGTAGTCCCGCCGGGATGGGTCGTACAGATTCGGGTGTTCCCGTATCAGCTCCGCCAGCTTCTTTTCGACTGCGTTCATTTGTTTTGTTTTTGTTTTGCTGATTTGCTTCACCGCGAAGTCCTTTCGTCCGCGCACAACGACCGAGGTTCGTCTTCTTCGCCAGGGTTAAGTTGGCAGAAGGAAGTGCGACTCGCTAAAGTTTCAAAATAAACGGCAGGTCAACGTTTTTTGTTTTTGTTTTTTAAATCGAACAATGAAATTTCCAATAAAATTCAGAAACAGACAATGAAAATAAAACTAAATTAATAATTTCCTTAAATCAAATTTTGTTAGGTTACATTAAAATAAGCTGTACTTCTTAAGTGGCTGCTTAAATTTAAACAGAACAATATGGGGAAAATATGCTATGACATGCTAAACTAAGTAATGGTAGAAAATAACTAATAAATAAAACAACTCAAACAATTATGTAACTTAAATACTGGACGTATGTTTTGGTGAACTTGTACTTTTACTAAAAAATTCAGTTTTGTTTTGTTTTTCAGTTACATCTGTACTTAGATACAATTTCCAGTTTGTTTCCACCTTCTTTTGAAATATATTATTTCTACCCTGTGGAATGATACGCAAAAATTCCAATGTCAGGATTCCAGCTCCTCATAAATGAGGATTTGATGCTTTCATTTTTATTAAATTTAACCTGTTAACTTTGGACTGTTTGGTTGAACTGCTGCATATTATTGGTGTCACTGCAGGCTCACCATTTGTTGTTCTTCTTTTTTTTTCATTTAACACCTAAGTAATTGAGAAAAAAATTAAATACTTTTGGTTGTTACTTGACATTAACCACACAGTTGTTACAAACAGGTCACAGAAATAAAATCAGTTAATGATTCAATAAACAATATCCACAACATTCATTTTGTAAGGAATTTTCCTGACTATGTTAACAACATTCTTCATAAAGCTCATTGTAAATATAGGACTTTGATTTGTGACTGAGTATTTTCACAGTGCTGTAATGTAGATAGGCTCTAATAACAAGATAGATTTAATAATAGAGGCATAAATCTACACTTATTAAGCAAACTTATTGTGTTTCACTTTTACTGAGCAGTGCCTTGTGCTTCTGGCCTGTCTGCACTAGGTGGCATATTTGCTCTTTACATTCATAGTTGGGATGGTTGAATAAACCAGGATCCCCTTTTTCTGGACACACACATATAAAAAAACCCAAAAATACTATTTTAATTGGTTCTTCCTCTGAAGTTTACAGAGTATAAATGATGAGTGTGACTCACTGTGTCAGGTTTTCATTGTCCATAATGGCTTTAGATTATAGTATTTTATTCGTTGTGTGTTTCTTTGGGGTTTAAAAATGTTTTAAAAATGCTACTGAAACTTAGCAGTGGTAAACACTCACCAGAAGTGGTGGTTTTTGCTACACAGTTCATAATTAACATAATTGCTATCAGGTGGATGATGGCTTTTTAAGCACACGCTCTGTATAAATAAAGAAAATATCCTTAAAAGATGCAATTGTTTGCAGCAACAACACAACAAATCTTGAGAGTGGTGTGTACTGCAATATGGTTTACTCTACACAAGCTACTGTCCAGAAGGTTTTGCGTGTGATTTGAGGAATAAGGTTTGACTTTCTGGCACCGCTTATTCTGTGCTCACTTAGGATTTAATTTGGAAAATCACACATTACACAAAAGTAAGAAGAAGGAACAAATATGCCACTATTTAAGTTAAATGAAATTACATGCAATATAATACATTTTCTATTTTTGTACTTGTGTAGGTGAGTACACTTACAATATAACTACTACTGCAAAATGTATGTTGCATATGATGCCGGAGATTGATTGTTTTGTCTACTCAGATCCCCGCATCACATTTTATTTACACATTAAACAACACAAGACAACACTAATTATGAGCACACCAGCTATTATAACAGAGGTGTCTTGTGATTGCACAGCCTGTTGCAGTGCCAATTACTGCTGTACACCTGTCTAGACTACGTACACAGGTTCCACAAGAATTGGCAACTTGTCATTACTGGGATCCAAAACAGCGAGACACCTTCATTTAAAGGGACGATGCTGATTGCACAGAAGATATGCACCGGTTTCATTCCTTTCTAAGCTGCTGACAGAGAAACATCGCAAAGTCATTGTCTGAAGACGTATTCAGACAGACGAGAGGTCAAGTAAACACAATGCAGCTTTATTTTTTTTTTAATTTCTTATATTGTTAAAAAGAGATGTTGAAATTAGCAGTTTCTGGAGTCTGTACACATTGTTTGGAAATTACAACAAAGGCAATTGGGAAGAAAAGTTTGAAGAAATTACTAAAACCTGCAGTAAGAGCACAAAATAGCAAAAATCAAACAGAATAAGAAGTTTTTGTGAAAATAAACAGATTAAAACCTGGCAAACCTTTGTTGAAAAATAGGGTCAGTGAAAGATTGAAGGCTACACCAAGATTTGCTCCCAATCCAAGAAAAAGCTACAAAATAAGATTCTGTGGTGAACAAATCTTTCCACTCTAGTATAAAAAAAAAAAAGATCTGTCTAAACATATTTTTACATATTAGGAAAATACACACACATAGAAGGACCCGAAATTACAACTGTGAGAGAACAAAAAATGCGTTTGCCTTCTGATTTACACATTTGGCAGAATATGCTGACTCAACCCACTAATACAGGAACATTTTCTGCAGACCAACATCTCACTCTTCTGCAGCAGCGATCGTGGCCCGCGTCTGCCTGCCGGAGAGTCCAGAACCGCAAGAGAGCGGCGAGGGCTTTAGGCTGCAGCAGTGGCTTCTCCTTTTGTGATCTTTGCATCAGAAAAGCACAGATACTCTGCTCGGATTTGATGCTGAATCGGAGTCAACAAATGGAATCAAATACAACAGCTGTGCCATGCAACTTTATAAAGCTTACAATGTTAAGTGACATTGTGAAAGGAATCAAATCCGCCTTATATTCATTATTTAATTTTTTTTATTTGGTAGGGTCGTCGGATTTAGTGGCATTCGATTGTACAGGTGTACCTAATAAAGTAGCTTTAGTTACATGAGAGCAGCATATAAAACAGCATTTTGTGAGAAAATATTCTGCTGTTAAAAAATTCCTGCTGCAAGTAGTGATGCATTACACATTGTAAAACACTACAGGATCCGTTTTTACAAGAGGCTGAAAGCCTTGCTTTTAAGTCATAGGAGATTCAAGGGGTTTTCAAGACCTCATGTGGGACACAGTGAATCTTAAAGCAATGGAATTATCGAGGACGTTTGCATTTCACGTCATCCAGGTTAACAGTCATTTTCCACAATGGTTATTTGATTATCAAACTGCTAAATATCGACTGAAATGTGCTGAGTGTCTACAGCATCCTGATGGCAGTGGTGTCTCAGCCTCCTGTCTGCCAGGCAGTGCAGGAATGTGAACCCTCTGTCACAAGGTCACTCCTCCGACCATTTGGCTGCTGTCCTCGATAAATATTTATTCTGTACTGTTGCTTGGATGTTTGTCACCTACGTCCTGTTGAAGTATTCGCTGTTGTGTGGAGCCAACGCTATAAATCAAAACTTGTGCTTTTAAATTACCAGCGAAAGAGCCGCATTAAAGTGTTTTGAGGAAAACTGTCATTTGGTTTTCGAATAGAAACGAATGTCATCTTTAAATTAATTAAATACTACATGTTGAGTAAACTCTTACTTTGGTCAGTTACAGTTGGTAAATTATTGAACTGCTTGGGTTCAGAAGTTATTTGACTTACAAATCAATTCTAGCTTGATTATAATAATAGGTTGATTTAACTCACTGAATTGAGTCGATCACCTGGACTCTTTTACTGTGAAGCCATGATGGCTGTTGCACTGTGCATCGATAACAAGTCAGATGGTCCCTTTCCTCTTCAGGCGTTCATGATTTTCAAAAAAAAAAATTCCAAATTGTGATTCATCAGACTGCAGTTTTTGATTTTAAATGGACAAGGCAGCGGTGTTTCTGGATCTTGTTTTCAATATGACTTGCATTTGTGGATGCAATGTCAAACTGTGTTTACTCCAGTCTTCCTGAGTCCATGCAGTGACTTCCACGAATGAAGCATGTCTGTTTTTGATGCAGCAAAAAGCCTCAGGGCCTGACAATCATAACCATTCGATATTGTTTTATGAACCTCGTCTCTTGCGTACAAAAGATTTCCACAGAGTCCCCGAATGTTTTAATGACATTATGAACTAGACATGATGAAATCGCCAAATTGTTGTTGAAATATTTTCCCACACAGCTTTTCATAGTGCGCTGAACCTCACTACATTCCTATACTGACCTGTTGGCAATTAACCTCGTTAGTTGAAGTGTTGCACTGAGTATTTTATTTTCTTTAACGTTACACAATTTTTCCAGTCTTTTTTTGCCCCTGTCCCAAAGTTTGTAAGATGTTTTGCTGGTATCAAATTCAAAATGAAAAAAATATTTGTTTAAAAAAATTATGAAGCCACAGTTTCCATATTTTCTGCTGTCTCTGTGCTATTTACAATCACAAATAGAATAGAAGGAGATTTTGCAAAATTCTAAGATATTTGGACCAATGATTAACAGAAGAACCCGTCTGTATTTTAAAGTCAGACATGATGGTTAGACGTTCTTTGCTGATGTGTTTATCTGTCTGCTGTGTTATCCAGCCTAATGTAGGTGGCTCAACTTCCCAAAGCGACAAGCACACACACTTTCTCTCTCAGCCACAAACGCACACACACACATCCTCTGCAGTTTGAGTGACATAATTATCTTTAGAGGAAAGGAGGAGGCAGAACAGAGCAAGATACACAGCCTAAAAACAGACACCAGTCAGGTAGTTAGAGATAAATCTGAGTGTGTGTCACAGTTAGTATTGGAGACGAGGCCCAGATAGTGAGACAGATAATGTCGGTCAGTGAATACAGAGCCAATACATTTGAACAGGCGGCTTAATCGAATGAGGTGAGACAATTCCCAAGTCGTGACCTGAATATCTGCAGAGACACTTTCCAAACCGTGTCATGCTATCTGTGTGTGTGTGTGTGTGTGTGTGTGTGTGTGTGTGTGTGTGTGTGTGTGTGTGTGCTGCAGAGCGGCTCTTTCCCAGACCAGTGATAAGTGTCACCTCAGTGGGGGCTTTGACACCTGGGCTGGTGCAAAGGGAGGGCTGGGGGACGTGAGAAGTCAGGGTTTCACACCTCGCTGATGGTAGGAGATGATCCTGTAACTAAAACCTAATACACAAACACACACATACACACGCACACACTTCACACACATTCATACTAGAGCCCATTTACCAAAGAACAACTATTTTGCTATTCAGCCTGGAAGGCAGTTAAACTTCCTCAAGAGAAGTTCAACTATTTTCCTTAATTTCACCTTAGCTGACAAACACTACCATCACATGGTAAATACAAGGAAAACTCACATTTCGAAAATGTTAAGTAAACGTATGTAAAAGTAAAAGTAACAAAGTAACATTTATACTAATTATCATTCATGCATTCATGTAAAATGCATGATTTGGCTGTAATAATTGGTTGAGATTGAATCCATTTTTGCTCATTTGTACAGTACTGAAACATATATTTATTTGACTTGTGAATTACTGTGCTAATATTTTCTCAATTAATTGATTCCAAATTATTAAAAGGAAGAACAGAAAATAGTCACATTTGACAAACTGGAATCCTAAAGTACTGTATTTGGAATTTTGATATGATCATTTATTTTCCGTAATCGATTAAATGATTATAATGAACTACTGTGTGTCCTGTCTATGTCTGAAGTATATTGGAGTAGTAGTAGAAAGTAAAAAGTAAAACAGTGAAAAAGTGTTGTGCACATCTAACTGAGCTCTCAAACAAGAAATCCTGTGTGTAACCTACAGTAACTCTCACTTCTTGGGGCCCTGGGACTGTGCTTGGTTGGCCTGTTCAGTAATCCATACTTGGTTAGTATCTCAGATTTGTACTTAAGTACAGGCCTCGATTGAATGTACTTAGCTACACTGCAGAACGGAAAAATACGCAATGGTTTCAAACACTGAAATCAGGTTGATTTTCTTTCTCAGTGGAAACTGACGGCTGCCCCGAAGGTAGGAAATCAGTCCGAAACGTGGCCTGTTTGGAAAATGCTCCGCTCTCATCCAAACGGCATGACATTCTTGACCAACAGGCTCAAACATAAAAAACCCCAGGAATGATCCTTTCACTGCTGGGACATCCATTATTGTGGCAGACGACATTCCTGCTGTAGAATTGTGACTTTCCCCTCACAGAACGTGCTCACACATTAAATTGCTGCTTTACAGTCATGTTAAAAACGTGACTCTGTTGCCAGTCGCGGGGTTTATGGTTGCATTGTTCCACTGTCGTGAGAGGTGTCCCTCACATCCAAAGAGGAAACTTTCTGTGTGAAGGGTTTCATCACTTTACCCCACTGCATTCCTCTGATAACTGCACTTTACAAATTAGGATTTATGCAAATAAATCATCGGAAGAGCTTATAAAAGGTAATGTTTAGTTGAAAAATGTAATTACCCAGCTGTTAATACAAGTACAGCTGAGGGAGAAAAAATTCACTGGCAACTATTTTGACCATTGTTTAAGTAATGTTTCCTGTACAAATCAAACTATTTCTTGTCAACTTGTCAAATATGAACATGTTTCTTTGTAAGGAGTTTAATTATTTTGAAATTTCTAAGATTTAGATTAGTTTGACTAAGACAAACACTGTGAACTCCTGTGGACATTTTACTAACCGATTAATCACCCAGTTAATGGGGGAAATAATCGGCCACTTTATCACCAATTGCTCTGCTACAAACAACAGCAAAATGTTGCTTACACGTTATTTCACAATAAGCAAATCACAGGAGTCTTTTTTTCTGCATCGACTAATTTTACACTTTATGGGGACATTTTTCTGATTCTCTTATTTTTTACATAAGGGATGTTTTAAATGCAGAACTTGTAAAGGAGGGTGTTTAAAGAGGTTTACTTAAGTCTTAAAACTGGGCAAAATGACAAGTGGCTTGTTCAAGCTCTGACTACAACTAACACCAAATAGGAACACAGAGAGATAAGGCCAGATCCTCTCTGGATGCCTCTCACACATCCTGACATCCTGTCCCTTTTGACAAACACATGCTAAAGGACTCATTTGTACCATTTAAGGCTTCTGTGAGACTTCTTTCTTCTTCTTTTTTTGCCTGGCTCATCATCATACTCATCATCTGGGTGTGAGTGAACAGTTTTCCCTTAATTCCTCTTTCTCACACACACACTTTTTACTTTTACCTTTTCACTAAAAACTAAACAAGTTATTTCTACTGATCAAATCCTTATTTTGCCTTGTAAAAATGTTTGGTTTGGCTATATTGACTATGATCTTTGGCTACAGAAACGTGGAGAGTGTATATTCCACTTAGATGGGATTTACGCAAAAGTAACGCATTTCCAAATCAGAAGGCTTAATTCAAACGCACATGAACACACACACACACACAAAGGTTATCTGTGACAGGACAAAGAGAGGGTGGTGCAGAGTGTGTCTTTGTCATTCCTATGCTAATAGGAAGTGTCTGTGCTTATCAAAGAGCAGAATGAGGTGACATGTACCTGCTGAGGAGCTATCAGCCACCCTCCACCCCACGCAGAGTGAGGTGTGCTCGTGTGTATGTTGCAGGCAGAAGCATTTTCCAAAGTCTATTTCTTATGTATGTGCAGAAACTCTCAGAGAGTTGCAGTGATTTGGGAGCTCTCGGGTTAAGGTTGTATAAAGTTGCTCTTACTGGTGTGAACCTCACTAATGCAATGTAGAATCTCACTCACTCTCTGTCTGTCTCTCATTTTTTTCACCAATCAAAGAGTTTCCAGTCAGGCATTTACAGCCATGGCTGTGATTTACACACCCCACAGTGTGACAGCCTTTAAAATGTTAACCTGCAGCTTTCCCTTTCTTATAGGATGATATTTGGATTATAAACTGAGATAAAACTGTCTTTTTTGAATGTGGTCAACGGCTATGAAATAATTTACAGGAACATTTGAATTTCCTTCGAAAACACAGATGAAACGATGGGGGGTTTTACAGACAGCTAAAGTCAGTGCGACCCTCTCATCTTTCCTGTCAGATCTCACACATCATAATGCGACACGGACACAATGACATTCAAGATTTTGTCTCCCTGGGGCTTAAAGGTCTGAGCCTTTAAAGTTACTGTTTACATTTCTTCTTTGAAAAAGCTCAGTTTAATAAGACACAAGATGAACAATGAAAAAGTGCAAATTCACTAAAAACACACAAAACAACACTAAAACCAGACAAATACAAATTCAAAAAAAAAAAACAACAACAACAAAAAGAAAAAAGTGAGGGTCTTTCTAACCCTTTATTCTAATTGTTAATACCTGAGATTAACCTTCAACAATAACAAATTGGCAAGTAGTCGGACCATCTTTGGAGCAGAAGGTGTCACAGAGTTTCTATTTCCTGATGTTTTACAAACCGAACCATCAAATGAGCATTTGAAAAATTAAATGTTCAAAATAACTTCAACCAAACGCACCTGAAACGTACATGTTTCTTGACTGCACACTTTTACTTGGCTAAAGTTTTAAATGAGGAATATATAGTGTGGTATTAGTTCTTTTATTTTACCTCCTGCACCATTGTTCATTCTCCTACGTGACTCATTTGGGTACTAAAAGTGGTACTAAAGGTCTGTTACTACTTGTTCCTGGTGCACAGAAAACCAAAATGTCACCAGCAGAGAAAAAGGCATCAAGCTGACAAAAACAGAGAATATGTAATAACTATGTCACCTGTTGAAGAAGAAGACCTGCACATTTCTGCAGTGATCGTCCCACAGGAGCATTATTGACCCTGGACTGAGCTCTGGGATTTCCCTGTTATCCTGACCTTTGACCGTGACCCTCTGTCCCCCAAGCTGCCAAACCTGGCTGCCTGTTAAACTGGTCGTCATGCATGTGACCCATCAGCACTTCAGAGGAAGCCGCAACAGAAAGTCATCTGTGGAGGGTTAAACCGTTACTGAGACAGAGAAAGGCATGAATGAAAACGAGGGAAAGGAAGAAGTGTCACAATTCATGCATTAGCACAGGAATGCTGTTAAGAGGTGAAACAGGCACAGTAGTTTCCAGCAGCAGCATGGATTTGGGGGGGGGGGGGGGGGGTCATGAGCATGCACTTGAGGATCTAGTTAAAGGGAGAATCTGCAGCAAAACAAAATCCATGTGTGCTGCATTTCCTCTGATCCCATAGGGTTTATTAAAATAAAACATAAAAAATACGTCCACAATGTCACTACAAAAAGATAACGGCAATGATAGCTGACTGTAAAATCTGATGTTAAGAGTATTGATGACACATGAACTTTTAGAGACAGTAACAGCATAAATCGTAAGATTAATACCAACTAAACCTAGACACAGACACAGAAACGTCGGTTTTGGAGAGTTAGAGTCATTTCGCATTTTGACTTCATGAAAGTTTTTCATCTCATTCAATTACAGTGTGTGTCTGTTTTTAGTGATTTAGTTTTGTCTGTGGAAACTTTGCTTTTCTTTCAGTTCCTTGTGTGTGTGTGTGTGTTTTATCTTGTCATTTTGCAGCTCTTTGAAATCATTTGTTTCCCTTATTAGTTATTGTGTAAGTTTTTTAGTAGTTTTGTTTTTGCCTCATATTTACCATCTCTTTTAGTCTTTTTACTTTGCATCTGGTTTTAGCTACTTTATGACTCGTTTAGGTATATTTTTCCTTTCCAGGGGTCCCCTGACACCTTTGGCCCGTGGGTTGGGGCCTCTGTAATCCATCCATGATAACAGTTTTCCAAAGATTTAATTTCTTTTGTCCTTTCAGAGTTGAGTTCAGCTTTGCCACAGCGGATCGCTTTTGCTCGCATGTTGATTTGGCACAGTGTTTACGCCCGATGCCCTTCCTGACGCAACACTCCCCGATATATACCGAGCTTGGGACCGGCACTGCACAGCTGGGGATGAGGATGGGCTGTAGGGGGGTTCAGTGTCTTGCCCAGGGGCCAAAGGGGCTTAGGATTTGAGAAATTCACTTGTGTAGAAAAACCTGTGAAATTATAACCTTGTAAAAGTAGCACTCATGGCTGAGCCACTGTATTGGATTTGACTAAATTGCACAGGGGATCATAATGCTCTGCCTGATTGTTGTCTCTTACTTAGTTATGAGGTAATTTGCAGACTAAAATTGAACAAGCAGGTCCTACAATAAAACCCCACTTTGTGCTGCATTACAGATATGATGAATAAGGATATGTAGTTAACCTGTCTGTAATATAATGTATGTTATGTTAAAGCACCTGTCATTTACAACTAAGTTATTCTTCATCTAGTTCAAGCACATTGTCTTGCTCTTATCTCTGTATGTAAGTAAGTATTAGTAGTAACAGTTTTACAGTTACAGATTTGATTGATTTTTCCCATAATTGCCAACAGAAAAGCTACTATCCACCATCCAACAACCTAGACTGAAACTAATAAAGACTAAACAGAAACTGAGCTTCAATCTATAATTATTAGCAACATATAAACAAAAGTGTACTCGATCTTTTACAGTGTGGATTACTATTGAGTGAGCAAAAACCCACAGACATCTGCAAAGATGATTGTCTGACGGTAAGAGACAAAACTATGAGTGCTTTCTTTTGTTCATCATTAGGAGGAGCTCAGATTAGCTGCAGATGGAAGCAGTGACTCCATCAATGGACACCGCATGCACAAAAACGGTGAGAAATGTTCAGTTCTGTTTAATGTGTTTGAAGAGTTTAGGGCTGTTCACCCAACAGAACCAGAGACAAGTAAAGACAAAGATGCCTTTTTTGAACGGGGGGAGAATGAATTATCCTGTTTGCTCTAAGCCGAAGCAAAGATGTGAATACTTATAGTTGGAGGAAAGGATGATAAATGTCAATGCACGATCGACAGAATTGTACAACTTCACTAAATTCCCCCGAACCTCCCACAGATCGTCTTAAGTTGGGCCGAAGTGAAAAAGAGAAAGCGGAATGATTGACCTCAGTAAGAGCAAACAACACAAAGAAAGGCACGAAGAGAAAAAGTAACAAATAAACAACAAAGTCAGAAAGTGGTCGGGGGCTACACAAACACACACACAAGCAGATGTGCAACACAACCATAGTGTGCATGCTCACACACAGAATGCAGAGGGTCGTCTTGGTTAACCATCACTAGTTGACAATACTGTGGTCAGTAATGCTGTGTTTGCTGAATACTTTCTATGATTCAATTGTTGTTGCACAACATCACACTGTGTTTATCATGTCTGCTTGTGTACTTTCTGTCACCCAAGAAAACGTCACAAAGTAAAGAAAGAAATAGCAGAAGCTTCACGACCAGGCCAGACGTGGTAAAAGTACACAAACTCAATGAACAAGGGCAACTAGGGATTGTCTAAAAAATACGATCATGTTTCAAAGGTGAAACATATGGCAAAGAAAGTTTAGAGTAATGAACAAAACCTAACGAATGAGACTTAATAAAAGCAGCTGGTTGGACGAGGTTTTACATAAAAATATCTCATAATTTGATTCGTTTTAATTAGTTAATTAGTTGATTCAATTTTTTATACAATTCCACAACTGCAAAAAGTAACTAGTAGCTAAAAAATGCTAAACTTTTGTGGACTAAAAGTCAAATTAACATAAAATGCAAATACTCCTGTAAAGTAGCTCAAAATTAAATGTGTTTGGTTACTTACCACGTCTGAGAGAAAATAACTAAATTATCGTAGAGATATAACTGAAAGTAAGCACATGTGAAATGTTTGTTCCTCATTTCATAAAAATCTATTATGATTGGATAAAAATGGAAGGTCAAAGGTCAACCAGGAAGCGCGTGTGCAAACTATAACCGATGTTTACAACAGATGGATCCTTGTTTGTTCTGAGACGCTGGTCACTGGCTCTTCATTTGGTCCACTGAAACAGTGTTTAAACAAATGGCAGTTTCCCTTTCAGATTGATAATTAAAACAACCTTTAGCTCTAAATTCAACCTGATCTTTGTTTATTATTCTCCTAAATCCTCCTGAACTCACATTTACAGACAAAACAAAGTCATGCAGACATACGTAAAGACGCATGAGCATATCATTTAAAGTATCTATCTCTCTCTGATCAGTGAAGTGAGACCATGAACCCAGTCTTTATTGTTGTATTTCAGTTTAAGGAATCGGGAATCTTGTCCTGGGGGAACACGAATACATGTCACCCGTCTATGGGACAACCAATCAGCATTAATACAGCTAACACAAGTATCACTTACGGAAAATGTAACAGTATATTTAGGGCACGTCTGGCTCACTGGATAGTGGAGACAGTGGTGAGAGACCAAGAAAATGGGGAAAAATGAGGTGGTTGACATTAAACCAAGATAATAATTTGGGCTAAAGTAGAAAAGACCACATGGAATGAGACTCAGCCTGCAGGTTCAGTCAGTCCAATACTGTATTAGAGGGGGATCCATGTTTTATTTTGTTGTATTACACAGACCTGTTCAGATGTCTTTATGCACTGTTTTCATGTTTTAGTGTGACACACCTGAACCCAAACATCAGCAGCTGCTTTCACTATAACCTGGTTAGTAACAAAGATGGCGAACTGCCGAAGTAGTTGATTTTAGCCAAAAGCTGTTCTTTTTTGGGGGGGGGAAGATGGGACAGCAACATCCAAAACTTCCAGAGAAGTGAGTGTGTTAGTGCTCCACTATATTGTCAGCTGTCTGTGATTGTTTGCAGCCTAGTGCCTCCTTCAGACTTTCACTGCTGCTCGCTCTGCTTTTAGCCTGGTTTCCACCAAGCCCCAAACGCAGCTCTGGCAGATTTCTTCAGTCTAACAAACTCTGTGGTTTCTTTGGTGGTGCACAACATCCAGCAACAACAATAACACCACCTGCTGATTTTCATATAAAACCTTATATGGTTTTGTAAAAAACATGATGAACTAATAAATGCTGATGTACCATGAGTTAAAATCAGCTCCACCTTTACCAACAGTGACCTCTGACCCCAAATGATGTTAATTGCTGTGCCTGTTTTTCCGTAATTACCATAATCAGTATTGTTTAAGATACAGTTTTCTTAGTGAGTACTTTTACTATTGTCCTTTAAGTAAAATGTAGATGATATGCTTAGTACTTTTACTTGAACGAATTATTTAAAGTAGTACTTGTAATAGAGATTTTATTTAGGCAAATCTTTGTGCTTTTACTTGAGTTTGTGTACTTCTACCACCTCGGCACACAGTGTGTCACATTTTGCTGTGTACGGAGCTGTGAAGCGGCAGACTGCTCCGAGTGACCATGTTGACCTTTGTCCTCCATGACATTATTAAGACCACCAGTGTCAATGTTGTGGGTGACCTTTGTATGTTTTGGATTGTTGTCCTGCTAAATGATGAAATGTGGTCCAGTCAGTTCTGAAGCATTTGGCTGAATCTCTCCACACAGAATGCAGTTGTAAACCTCTGCACGCATCCTGTCGCTTCCGTGAAATACTTATGTATGTTGCAGGCCAACATTTTCATAAATTACACAGAACACGTACTTGTTGACAATCAGAGCAAATGACTAATTTAAGGAAAAACAACCGAAGCCATAGCACGTACTGGTGATTTTTAACATGCTCAAACTTTAGAAAATTGCTGTTTTGCTATTACAAACATATTGTACTCATACTTGAGTCATAAGTCATTTGGGACCAGACCGCAGTGCTGAACTTAACATGAGGAGCATTTGTGGGAAGACTCAGCTGTTTTGCTTTTGAGTAACCGTGTTCACATAAATGCATTCAGTCAGACAAATCACACAGACGCCACATTGACAACACGCTGAAGACCCGGTCCTGAGTTTACTGTAATGTCTCTGGTGTCCTGCAGGCAAATAAGCCACAGGTGCCCAATGCTGGTCTCATCGGGTTCAAGTTAAAACACATCTACTGTTTTTACATCTGCAACTAACAGCAAAATATTGTTTTGTCTTCGCCTGAAAGACCAGAACTGAAAATACATAAAGTACACGGACATGGTCAACTTGACAAACGCAATTTGTTTTAATTTGACAGGACACGACACAGTAAAGAGAGATGGAGAATAGTGAAAGGAGAAAGCAAACACCTAAGGAACACTGAATTTACATTAAGGTACAGTGCATTCTGAAAGTTTTCAGACCCCCTTCACTTTTTTCAGTGTTCTTATGTTGCAGCCTTTTAATAGTTGTTTAAATTCAATTTTCTTCCCATTACATCCCCCATAATGACGACGTAAAAACGGAATTTAAGAAATGTCTGTCAATTTATTAAAAGGAAAAACCGAAATATTGCATGTACGTAAGTATCCAGACCCGGGACAAGCTTTGCTTTCCTGGATCGGGATATTTTTGAAATTCTTCTTTGCAAATCCTCTCAAGCTCCGGATGGGGAGCATTGCTGGACAGCCATTTTCAGGTCTCTAATCTCTTCAGAGATGTTCAATAGCCAGGGCTCTGGCTGGGCCAGTCTAGGACATTCACGGAGTTGTCTCTGAGCCATTCCCATGTCATTTTGGCTGTGCGTTTAGGATTGTTGTCATGTTAGAAGGTGAACCTTAAGCCCAGTCTGAGGTCCTGAACTCGTGGAACAGGTTTTCATTATCAAGATATCTCTGGACTTTACTCCATTCAGCCTTCCCTTAACCCTGATCAGTCTTCCAGTCCCTGCTGCTGAAAAACACCCCCAGAGCATGAGTCTACCACCACCATGCTTCACTGTAGCCATGGTATGGATCGAGCGATGAGCAGTTCCTGGTTTCCTCCGGACATGACATTTAGAACTGAGGCCAAGGAGTTCAAGCTTGGTTTCATCAGACCAGAGAATGTTATTCCTCACAGACTGAGAGTCCTTCAGGAGCTTTTTTGCAAACTCCAATCGGCCTTTCATATGTTTTGCGCTGAGAGGCTTTCATCTCAATGAAGACAAAATCAGTGGAAGGCTGCAGTGATGGTTTTACTCCTGGAACTTCGTCCCATTTCCACACAGGATATCTGGAGCTCAGTCAGAGTGAACATTGGGTTCTTGGTCACCTAATCCATAAGCTCCTTTTAGACATGACTGGAATTCTGACATTATGCTGACTTTTTCAGGAGGGGGTGTATTTGTGAACGTAAATTCCCGAGTAAGACGCTGTCTGTATTTTGTGAGTGAGCTCGTGCGTGCAGCATGCTGCTCTGTCCCGAATTGTCGGGAATTGTCAGTCGTGCCTCCTGTTTGCACTGATCGCACATGGAAATCGGCTTAGTTTGGATGGGTGACCAGCTCTTGGAAGACTCCTGGTTGTGCCAAACCTTTTCCATTCCAGAATTATAGAGGCCACTGTGCACTTGGGAACCTGCAGTACAGCAGACTTTTCTTTTTTGTAGCTTTCCACAAATCTGTGTCCTGCAATTATCCTGTCTCCTGTTGAACCTGAGCTAAATTTCAAGTCTCTGAATACTTATGTACAAGTGATATTTCAGGTTTTTTTTTCTTTTTAATACATTTAAAAACATTTCTGTTTTCACTTTGTCATTATAGGATACTGAGTGTAGATTAATGAAAAACACATTTGAAAGAGTGTGGTATCAGGCTGCAACATTACAAAATTAAAAAGGTAAAGGGAGTCTGAAAGATTTCTCAAATCACTGGATATACAAAAGAAAGAAGTGGGTGTCCTAGGAGAGGTGTCTCAAAGGAGATGAGCTGACATATGGCCAGCAGACCACTGCTTTGGGTGGAGCAGGGTGTGTGTGTGTGTGTGTAGTGGGTAGGTGGGGCCAGTGTTTGTGTGCGTGAGTGTGGGTGGGGTTGCTGAATGGTCTGATTGGGGCTGCAGATGAATAGACCGGTGGTTAGAGACAGTTGAAACTCAATATTCATTTGCACTGTTACCCTGCTGCTGTTTTTGTTTCTGTGTGTGTGTGTGTGTGTGTGTTTATGCTAAATAACAGGAATAAATCTTCAATTTACTACCTAAAAATGGCATTTCACCAGGTGCTTGTAGTGACAGTGGTTTGGCTCTAAAATAAACATAAGAACGAGTTATTTGTACTATTGGTGGCAGTTTTTTTTACAAAAAAGAAGGTGCGATTTTATAGTATTGTGATGAAAACACGAGAAACGGGATCAGATGATTTTTTTCAAACTTCAGTTGCATTTCCGATTGTAAAGTCAGATTTTAAAGTGTGTTCGTAGGCATAAATAATTTTACATACAAGTGTGCGCACATTATAAATGTGCACTATTTTGTGTGAAATATGGAAAGTCTTCAATAATCACGGCAGTTTCCTAAACGTATTTCATAGTTATTGGGATAACGTTTTCTTCAAGACAATTACAATAAGAAAAAACAAAAAGTGCCACTTTTTTTTAAGGTTTACAAGAAGCACATTTCACAGTCGGATCGATATAAAAATCTAACAACAGATATTTGCTAAAACAAAAGCTAATATTACCTATTGTAAAAGTTCAAACTGTCATCTGAAAATGACAAAACTAATTGTAATGTGCCTAATTAAACCTTTTTGTGCCTTGCCACTCTTGGTTCAATCCTTAAAAACAGCATGTCCAACCATGTGACTGATTAAATTGTAAAATATGTTCTTCCAGCTTTGTGAATGGTTTGTCTGATTTAGTAGGTGTCCTGGAGACAGTGTCAGCTACAGTATACAGGATAAAACATGGACACCAAAGAAGAAAAGGGAAAACGTAGGAGCAGGTCGCCTCAGAGGGTCAACCTCATTTCATCAACATGTGGGAATTCCTCCACACTGCCAGTCAATTCCTAAACATAAACACACACACAAACAGAGCCAGGGGTTGTTTGACGGGCTATTTGACTGAATGGCCTATCGCTATGGTTACAGCAGCACTCCATCAGTCTATTCAAGGAACAGATGGCCGATGTGCAACAGGAGGCATATGTTTCAATGAACACACACACACACACACACTCACAAACACACATACACACAACACTCTGTGTCATTCACACCCATGCATGGATGCGCCCCCGCTCAGAGGGAGGGTATTGAACAACCGGCAGCATATGTTCCACTAGTAAGAGAGCATTCATTCAGATGGAAAGAGAGAGCAGAGGAGGAGTGGGAGGTGTGTGTTTGTGTGTGTATGTGTGTGTGAAAAAAAGGCAAAAGAGCGAGGGAAGGATGGATGGAGGTGAAAAAAAAAATGATGGAGGAGAAGAAAAAGCGAGGAGGGGGCAGATAGAAAACTCCTGCTGCCACCACTGGAAGGAAACACACTGGCAGCGACCGCTGATGTTGACATCGTGCTGAAGAGACAGGCTGAACCTTGGACATGTGCTGTCCTACAGAAACATCGCAGCTCTATGTTTGGACACGAATTCAAAAGCTCCAGAATCAGTTTGTAGTCAGACTGCGGAGAATGGATTCACACTACACACAGTGGATACTGCAGGTACAGCAATGACCAGCAGTTTTGTCCAAAGATTTTTAAAAAATCATGCTTTGCAACTTCCTCCCAGACTCACACTTACCAAATAATCACCTAATTCTAACCAGCAAAAGAAGGCGTCATAGCAGGACAGCAGTAGTCGTCTCAGAGGATGAGCAGTCATATTTACACCACTTCAGGAGAACAGACATGGCCACATGCTTGTGGTGAATTAGAACCATATAGTGCAGAATTTGAAATATTTCCTTTTACATGTTTTAGGTCTCTAAATCCTCAAACATTTTGAATATGTCTATGTTTACATAGAAGCGCTTTTTTTTACATAGTGCTTTTTTAACCATGCACCAGGCCTGCACTCGCCAGGAGCAACTAAGTTCGGGTTCAGTGTCTTTCTCAAGGACACTTTGACCTGTGACTGGAGGAGCCGGGAATCGAACCAACAACCCTGGGATCTGTGGACGACAGCTGAAAAAGTCCGTAATAAAGCAGAACTTGTTAAAACTCTCTAGTTAAGAGTAGGAAAATGTGAGGGCAGACATTCATTTTCCTAAACCCACAACAGCTGCTAACACGCGAGCAAACTGTCAGCAAAACCAGCAGTTCCAGTGCATCCAGCACGCTGCTCTGTCCCGAATGGTCCGGGAAGATTTTAAAGTGAAGTCATGGCCGTGTCGATGACGTTTGTGTCACTCGACTGCTGTTGAACTTCTATACAATATTTGATGCGGAGCCAGTGGAGCTGCTGAAGAGTGTGGGTGACATGACGTGATGGCACGAGTCCGGGTTATAATATGAGCAGCAGAGTTCATAAGCAGTTGAAGTTTATGGAGAAGCTTGTTTGTGAGACACCAGCTGTACTCAAATCAAAAACGCTGTTTTCATGTGTTTAACCCAATTCTGCAATTGTTTTTCCCATTCATTCAGTAACATCCAGCCAACTTCTCAGGTTTACAGACACTGTTGGCTCACTTTCAGTGTGGACGGGCGTCCAAACAATTAGAGAAAAAGATGAATTTATGCAATCAACAATATTAGTGTGATGAATAAGATTCAAAGCCCGTCCAGTTTCTCTCATCTGCTCCATCCTCTCAGTTTGTTTCTATTACAGTCTTTCTTTTTTGAATTACCCAATTTTCACTAACTACATGCTATAAGAAAGCAGTCTGGAGTTAGTTAGGATTGATTACCTACCAGAACACACACACACACACACACACACACACACACACGAGAGCAGGCTGCAGGCTGGGAGTTGTTCTCTCTGTGTTTTGGCCTCAGCTAAAGAAAGCAGTTCATATTTATAGACTCTGCTGTAAATACACGAGGGTTATATTTGGCCACTATGGTGGCTCACTATATTTTTGGACGCCGCTTTGGTGCGTGCCTCTGTAAAATCGACTAAAACAACAACAAAATAACAAGAAACATTTCTGTCACCAAGCTTCTTTCGTGTGTGTGTATATACAAACACAGTCAACCAAGAACACAAACAGGCCTTCATCTTTGCCCAGATTAACTAGTGAAAAAAGGCCTCACTGCATAGATGCACACATACATTGGGTGAAAAAGGACTTACATAAAATATATTTTGATGCTGTCCCTTTATGTGAGAAAATGAAAACACCAATTGGCATAATAATTTATGTTTTCATGGTTAACACTAACCACCACCTTCTATAACTGCTGGTTTGCTGCCAGTGTACTCGCATGTTAACAGGTGTTGTGGTTCAGGTAAATTGATGTCTCCTCTCATATTTTCTCACTAACTGCTGTAATTGGACAATGCTCAGAATCTGAACAAACAAGGGAGTGTCATCCACCTGACCCGTGTCATATCACATACTAACAAGGCTAAAGGCAGGGTTCACACCGACGTTTGTTCTGTGGGTATACTACAACAGATGGCTGCGTGGATGAGGGGCTGTTTTCCTCATGGAACAGAGAGATGATAAAGTTATTGTAAATGCCTGCTCACTAAAAGGACAGTTCAACTCTGAAAAGCAGTCAGCTGCCTTAATTCTCTGTGTATACATTCAACATGGTGCTGCAAATATTCCTTAATTATTTTGGTCCATACTGACATGATAGCATCACGCGGTTGCCGCAGGTTTGTCAGCTGCACATCCATGTGTGAATGTCCTGTCCTACCACCTCACAAAGGTGCTCTGTTGGATTGAGATCTGGCCACTTGCGGAGGCCATTTGAATACAGTACCATCTGAATGTCCCAGCAGACTCATGGGACCAGACAAGGTTCTTCCAGTCTTCCATTGTCCAATGTTGGGGAACCATTGGGAATTGTAGCCTCAGTTTCCTGTTCTTAGTTGATAGGAGTGGCACGTTGTGTATTCAGAGATGCTCTGTTGAGTTACAAGTGATTGAGTTACAATTTCGCCCAGAGAGCTGCTGCTCACTGGATATTTTTTTCTTTTTCAGACCATTCTCTCTGAACCCTACAGATGGTTGTCTGGGAAGATCCCAGTAGATCAGCACTTTCTAAAGTAGTCAGACCATCCTGTCTGCCACTAACAACCATTTCACATTAAAAGTCACCTTTTTCCCGATGATCAGTTTGAACTTCAGCGGATCATCATGTTTAAATGCACTGAATGGCTGCCACGTCATTGGCTGATTATATATGTGCATTAATGAGCAGTTCAACAGGTGTAGCTAATAAAGAAAAAGCCTGCTGGGCAGGACCCCAGCAAACATAGGGCAGGAGGGACACAGCAGAATTTAGGGCCATTTAGAGTAACCTTTTCTTTGGACTGTGGTGGAGACCAGGGTACACAGACAGGGGGAGAACATGCAAACTCAGCAGGTTCCAAACCAGCTCCTTCTTGCTGTTGAACAAAAAACTCACTGACTGACACTGCAACGCCAGGGACATGTTGGTACAAATAAAAAGGAAGAAACATCCAAACGTCTATTATACCAGGTAATTAGTGTACAGTCAGATGGCAGACATATAATAGTTGGATTCCACAAGTCAACCTGTGACTTTAAAGCTCATTTTCATTCTTCTACATGTACTGCATTTGACCCATACAGGGGTATCCAGTACATAAAGTACAGTGGAAATCTATATTTTCTGCCTTTTTTTGTGGAAAATAAACATTGACTGCTAAACGGAAGCATTCAAATACAGTAAACCACCAAACTCCACCAGATTGAGGTTTTAAATGTCATATTCCAGAATATAACACATTACAGTGGTCGCACCTGATCAGAGGTAAATGTAAGATCAGTGGATGAAGCTCTGCCTCAAAGTGGCTGGTCGCTTGGGATATAAAGTTTTTTGACATGGTTTTGTGGTCCCCATAGGATCAGCAGATGTGATGCCCACTGTGGCCACTGCTGGACACCACAAGGGTTTAAATCAAATCCCTCTGGTACAGCTGGGTTACACACACGGGTGCCTAGTTTTATGACTTCAGCAGGAAGAAAGCGTCCAAACATTTAGATAAGACAAAGTGACTGCCACCGGAGAGGAAAGAGACCCGAGTCAATCCCAGGAGGGAGGCCTGGGAAGGGGTTAGACTGTCTGTTTGTCTCCCGTCTGCTGGAGGGACCACACCCAGACCTCCACCACACACACATACACACACGCAGGAAACTGATCTGTTGGGCAGCCAACAGGGTTTCCTGTGGTTGAGGCAGGTCTACCAACTTGTGTTCTTCTGCCTTCCCCTTTCCTCTTTTCTAAAATCACCTCCCCTCTTTCTTCTCCTGTTTTCTTTTGTTTTTTCTATTCTTAGTCTTCCCCCTCTTCATCAGCCGTTCCTCTGGTGTGGTCTCGCTGCTTCCCTCCTCTCAGTGTTTATTCTCCTCTCTCTTTAACACTCCTTAATTTCCTTCTTCCATTTTCTTTTTCTCCCTCTTCCTCTCATTTTAACCTTCCATCTCTTGCTTCCTCTCCACCACAGAAAACACATCCCTCCTCCTGTTATTGTTATTATCTCAAAGGGGCGACTGGACCAAAGTTATGTATGTTCTGTTGTGGACCCCACCCTTGTCCCCTGTCCTATCCCATATTCACCCACACCCACTGCACTGACCACAGTTACTAACCCAAAAAACACACAAACACACTGTTTCGTCTGGAGCTCAAGCTGCTGCTGGACTGAAAGGAAACACATTAGAAAGTATTTTGCACATGACTCTGCCACTGAGATGCTCAATTTCCTGCCTGTGAAACCCATTAAAACTTGTATGAAATCATTGTTTTCTGATTATTAAAGGTGGACATCTATGACACGTGTGGATATGTCTTCAAAAAAGTAATTAATAAAAAACCAAAACATTTAATTTACTTTCACTCTGCAGATAAAGTGTGATTACATATAAACATATGCATTATATTAACAGGTGATTCTAACATTAGGGACCCCCATTTACAAAGAATAAGGGAGCCAAAACATTAGAACCACCTCCCAATATAATGCACTGCAGTACGACTCCCCCACTCATTATAACCTCAATATAACATGAAGTTGTAACACACATACAAAAGTATCACCCCTCAAACTGTTTCAAATTAAAGACTGAGAAATGATAAATGTGTTAAAGTAATAATTATGGCAGAGCTGCTGTATTGGATTGCATTAGATTGTACAGGTGGACCTAAGGTGGCCAGTGAACGTGTCAATTTAATTTATTCCTTTCAATCGTCTTGAGTGCACATTAGTGAACAACTGGAAGTCTGTCTCCAAAAATATTAAAAACGAAACCATGTGACATATATGAATTAAAACTCTACACTGTGCTTTACACCTGCTTTTAGTTTGTTGGATCTTTTCAACTTTGTCCTAAAAAGCACTGTATAAATAATGGATGTCTGAGTAATGAGGAGTTCACTGAACTACAGGGAGCAGTGACTATCAGCTCTGTCCTGCCACAAACACTATCACTGTATCAACAATGTGACTTTCCTCCATGTGCTTCCATTTGGCGAGTTAATCACTCTCATATTTCTCAGTTACAGGCAAACACACAGGTAATGACAGCACTCACACTGTGGAACTTTCTCTGCATCCGGTTCCTCTGGAGGATTTTACGACTATCGTGGCGCTACAGGAAGACAGCCTGAATACAGGGACTATACATTCCTCACTGATGAGACAACGTCAGTGTGGAACTCGTAAAAGCTTTTACCATAGCCAGTGGAAATGAGCGCTGTCTTTAGGTTGGTTTCACCACAATGCAAGGATGTTTCAAATGTATTTGCTTGACCCGGGTCACATTTTTAAACAATTCTACTGACCTTATAAGAACATCATTGCTTAAATTATGACACCAGAATTTAGGGATGTAGTGAGAGAGGACATGAAGTTAGTTGGTGTGAGAGAAGAGAATGCAGACGACAGGGATGGAAAGGGAACAGCCGAAAGGAAAAGAAGAAGAATTTAAAATCTGACACTTGAAGCTTGAAGGAATAGGGTTAGTGTAGTGTTCACTATTAAGACTATTGATGTCACAATCCGGCATGTTTGGATCAAATACCAAACCAATACCTTTTATTATTAGTTAGCGGCCGATACTGATTCCCATCCAATACTTTTGTTTACCTACGCTATGTTCATTAAATATGTATCTGACATAACACACTCACACACTAACTGATCTCCACAAATCCCCCAAACTACATAATCAGTGCCCAAAGCATTTTACAATGCTTGTGTCTTGCTCGAGGACACTTTAACATGTGACAGGAGGAGCCGGGAAATGGTCCAACAACTTTAGGATTTGTGAATGACTGCTCTATCTCCTGATCCACTGTCACCCTAATCAGTAACGAGGAGGTCAAACAGATGTTGTACATACGTGCTTGAATGTGGGTTTTGATTGTAATTGAACTGTTGTTTTGTCCTAGGAAACACCAGCGATTCTATGCTTTACATCTGACATTCAAATGTCATAACCTGAGAGTCATTAATACAAAGCAGACTCAGGAGAGATGTGATTTAAAAATGGACAATGATATAAAATTGGCACCTTCCTTGTTCTACGAACCAAAAATCAAGGACACCGATAACAGACAACAGAGACTCTTGTGCTTTGATCTGGTTCTAATGAACAGAATGTGTAGTCGTTATACAATTCCATGTTTGAAACCCAAGTTGATTCTGACCTTCAACATCTGCCTCTTTTTGGATCCGGTGGATTGTGAGCTGCCACAGCAGCAGCGGAGGTGACCACAGAGGGCAATGGTGCTGTGCTTGGCTGTGTCTATGCAGCCTGAGACACCAGTAAATAGGTCTCAGCCAGGTAGAGACACAGAACGATGAAGCACAGAACTGAAGCTGCTAAGAAAACAGCAGTACAACATCATATTTCTGCTCAGTGATTGTCACACTGCCTTTTGCTATATAGGTTCTTTGTTGTGTAGTAACCGCTCTTTTATCTACTGATCAGTTCTGATAACATATTTCAATGATATTTCAGTGTTACTGTTTCTCTAGTTAAAACCATTGCCTACAAATCACTGGATAGACAGAGCTAGATATTGACCCTTTTGATTGTTAAAACAAGCGGCAAAAACAGGCTTGAGGATTAACCGTTAATCCACTTCTCATATGTGAAATGGCTCATTTCTGTCTATGGTAAACAGGTAAAGACTGACTTCAAAATTTTGTCTACAGAGATTTTTTTTAAAGATGCACAATATGAAAAACTTTTTCAATTGTCAAGTTAAATGAACAAGTTTTAATCAATTAATTCTACCTCCTCTTGCCTCCCATTTCTCTGCCTGCAACATTTTCTGACAAACAGTCCAGATGGTACTTGACTAAATATTTGGTTCGGAGAAATTTGATTCCTTTACTTCTTTCATCATGTGTTTTGCTTTCTTGGATCCTTCTCTCTAATCCTCTCCTCTACGTTCAGCGTCAAGTTATGTTCCTGGTGCAGGGGGATGTGACCATCTGAGACAAGAGAAGGAGAGAGGAGAAACAACATTAAAGTAAAGGTATAGAGGCATATTTCAAAGTATTGACATCAACTTCAGCCTTTCTTAACTTTCCAGGGCAGTGTAGGTGGTTTTGTGGGTTAAGACTTAGTTTTTGGGTATCTGAATTCGGGTACGTTTTGACAGGCTCAGTACGTTTCTTTTATTTCCACTCGCACTATTTTATACAGGTAGCAATAATTTCGGACAATGTCAACAACGCAAAACCATTTGACCATTTTATCTAGTCATTTGTGTAGTTAAAACCAACTATGTCTGTGCTCTAAGAGTTGAGGGCAGAGTTGCGATTGTTGAAGGCAGGGAAAAGGGCCAGGGAAGGCATTATTTTACTGTGTTTCCGGAAAGACAGGCAATGCCAAAGCAACAAACTTTACAATGTACAATTCAGATACATCTGGGTACAGGACTCAGGAATTGACATATACCTAATGTTAAAGTGCTCAGGTTGGGACAGAGGAGAAAATTGATCAGTATACCTTTAAAAGAAACACAAGACAAGAAGATGACAAATGTTGTGATAATTTCCAGGAGTTACCTGGGAGCCAGCTGCTGTCTTCCTCTGCTGTAATGAGATCGACCTCTGGACTGTTTCCGAGTACAGCTTACGTTCTGGGGAGCTCCACCATGGTAGTTAGGATGAGGGTGAAAATGTCTCTCTCTGTTCTCGTCTTCACTTGGGTCTCCTCTCGCTTCCCCTCTCTCCCTCCATTGGCCTCCGGGTCGAGAGCCACCTGTAGTCTCTCCTCTCTCCCTCCACCCCTCACTGCTTCCTGAAGGCCAAGCTGAAGAAGAGAACCAAGGCTAGGTTTAAAGAAAATGCATTCTTTATTTTTGTAATATTTAAAAAGACGTGAAACATATTTTATCAATCTGTTTTAATCTCTAAACACTGCAGTTCTGGCAATGACCACTTTATTTTCTCAAACAGTTACCACAGTTTTGATTTGACATAAGGAGTTTGTGTATTTGTGTTTTTGGATATGCTGCCTCGCTGGTTTGATGTCTACTTACTTGATGATGTATGTACGTGTTTCACACTGGAAGACGGAAAGGGGTTTAAAACATGGAGGGGAGAGAAACAGAGTTGGAAAGCTAACAGAAAGAATGAGAAAATAAACATACACTAATGCTAATACTACTTTTGGCACTGCCGGTAGCACTATTACCACTACTAATAAATAAATGATGTTGTGAGCTGTATCTGTGCATCCATCTGATTACACTTTTTTATCTAGAACATTATTTATCATAGTGCAACAATGTGTTTAAATTATGACAGTACAGACGAAAGGTCAAAATTAGGTTCAAGACTGACTGATATCATTAAAGTTAAAGTCACTGTATTGGAATTATTTAAAAAAGGCAAAAGATGACCAGTTTCACCCATTTAATGATGCCAGTTCTGAATAAACAATCACCGTGAATCCATCACACTACTCTTCTCATTTCTGGCCATCAGGCTTTCATCTGGATTAATAGTCTCTGCAAAAATCCTTTTTTTAGTCATGAAAATTTTACCTTATGGAAAAACAAACCAAATATTGAGGTTCTTTAAACATGGCTTTTCTGATTTTTTTTTTCTTTTTTTTTTTTGGTCACTTCAAGGCAACAGAAACAAGCAACAGATGCAGCACTTACACAGGATTATCACATTTAAGTTGACAAAGCAAACATGTTGGCAAACAGTTTTCTGTTTACACATCAAGCAGCAGTAGCTTTTATTCGGAGTCATGTTTCTGGCAACCTGATAACAATGACAACGCTGTGAAGCCAAAACAACAAACTGAAAAAAGTTCTACATCACTTTCTCTGCATGTTCATCACTACAGGTAGAAGTCCAACATTTAACCACCATCATACATTTCCTTTATCTCTTCGTGCTCTGTTTCATTAAACAGGCTGGTAAAAGTGAGTAGTAAAATGATTAAAGCAGGTTTGACCTCTATAAAAGCCCTGCACACACTCCCATGTCTTGCTTTCAGGCTCTGTGTTTTTAGACAGCTTCTAGCTGTGTCATGTTTTATCCTGCTACTGCTATGGTACATTTATACCATGTATGGCAATGTGAATACTCTACTACACAAGCTTCTTACATTTTATATGGAATAGAAGAATAAACTTTTTTTCTCTGGCATGTCCTCGATGTGGAAGGACAGTTATGGAGTGATTAGTGGGGCCGCCTCACAGTTGGAAGGTCCCTGGTTAGAATCCCCAGTCAGCTGTGCCTTTCTGTGTGGAGTTTGCATGTTCTCCTCGTGCTTGTGTGGGTTTCCTCTGGGTATTCTGGTTTCCTCCCACAGTCTAAAGACATGCATGTTAGGTTAGCTGGTGACTCTAAATTCCCCATAGGTGTGAATGTGAGTGTGAATGGTTGTCTCTCTGATCCTGAACAGGATAAGCAGTTACAGATAATGGATGGATGGATGTGCTGCATGTTTAATGTTGCCATGGACTGTCTCTGTTACACTACTGTTGTAAGAAGAACTGCCTTGGTAATGATTAAACTTATTACTGATTTGTTTATACAGATTTTCCTGTTGTTGTACAATTGTAACAAAAATTACAACTGCTAAAGGTTAACTTTGGTCATTTTCTTCATTGTTGATTCTTGAACCAGTATTTTGTTGAAAATACAATGAATTGAAAAAATGACTATAGAAATCCATTATCCTAATTTTCCTTGTGACTTATTGATTCGGGTATTTAAAAAGTATCTATCTATCCATTTATAAATGCCATTGATTCGTTAATGACTGCTTTGTTTAAGCTTTCTTTAGCCCTGATGGGAAAATACAGGCTACTAAGAACTGAATGGATTTATATCTCAGGGTAGGCTGTTGAAATGTAGTTTCTTGGAAAGAAATGTAACAAAAACTTTCTGGTCAAAACACAGCTACTGTGTGCATTATACAGTGTTCAGTGATCATCCATCAGTCTGCTGATATACGTACAGTGGCCTGCACAATTTATTCTTTTTAAACTCTGGGGTTGGACTTTTAAAAAACACACCAGTCAGTGATGAGGTAGTCTTGACATGGTTAGGTATCCCACTCTCTCTCTCTTTAACACACACACACAGAGCTTTCCTTTAAAGTCTTTCCACAATTATTTCAAGGCTACCCACAGACCAGCAAAAAATAAAAGTGGTGAACATACACACTCATCAAGGCTGACAAAAAGCTGAAAGCTAAATTATCCCAAGAATAAAGCTGCATGCTTACAGCGCTCCTTTAACTCATCTAAATAATAGGAAACCTTACTATGGTGAAACATGTTTTTTGTTCCATGACAGTAACTAACTAAAAAGTCTCCCCTACCATTAAAACACATCCTTTCATTCACAGAAACCTGTCACAAACTTTCATTTAATCAACTTTGACAGATGTGGTGGATTTTAAGCACCGCTCAAAATACAACTTCCAATACAAGTCCAACTTTAGATCTAACAAAAAGGGAGCTGTAGCCCTGGTAGACTAAATCAGGCTGCCATCAATCAACTGCCTGAGTGTGAAAGTGCAGAAAAAAAGCCCATCAAAGCACATGCTCCACATAAATGAACAGTGTGTCAGTCAAGCCACAAGTACCAAAATGTTTAAAAGGCCTATTTCAGCTGTTGTTATGTCTTTTGGTGAACTTTCTCAGATTGAGATACAAAAGAGGGAGACAAATAAGATTAGAGAAATATTATAGATTACAGTAAATATAGTGTGTCAGAAGACAGTTTGAATGTGTGTTAATCAAAACAAATGTCACCAGAACACAGATTAGGAGCGAGTAGAAGGACAATGCTGCTTTCAGACCTACACAACAAACATGATACAATGTGAAAACACGGTTGTTTTCATTCAAGTTTTGTCTTCTTTGGACAGAAATATACTGAAGAGACATATGACAGCAACTATACTGGATTCAACGTTGGAGAGTAATTGCAAGGGCAGGCGGGCAGAGGAGATATTTGCTGAAGAGACTAAACATAAGGCCTGGTTCCAAACAAAAACCCAAACCGGGCCCTCAGTGATACCACATAGCGCCACCACTGCTCTCACGCACGCAGACACACACACACACAACATTTCATATCCCCACAGCTCTGTAGTAATGATTGGTGTCTGCGTCTGGCAGAAATGAAACACTGAGGCATTAGGAGTGTATAGCCTTCCATATGTAAGACCAGAAACATCCTCGTGAGAGCCACAAGGGTCGACTTGGGCAAAAAGCAGACAGTTCGGCGCAAATCTAAGAGTCCGAGCCAACATGGCACGCAGGGAAACGGTCACAAAAGGTTTACAAGTCACAGGGTTGAACAGAAACTACAGGCTCACATTTCATAAGCGACCGCTGAGTCGCTGTCTGAGGATTTAGCAGTAAACTTCAAACGTGTCCTTGACAATGACGCTCACATTTATGCAGAACCACCAAGTAGGTATGTGAGAGGGTGAATGTGTTTGATCATTTGATAAACTGGACATGTGGACAGAAAGCAACGGTGATACATGGGAAAACAACAGGGAGAGAATGAAGAAGAGTGAAAGATTGGGGAACAACTCAGGGGAAGGGGAGACACAGAAGAGAGAAGTCTGTAATCAGTTAGTCTTGTTGTGTGTCTTAAAATAGAGCTCTCCCAGCCTATAAACAGTAACCTACTATTACTAGTGCACTGACAAAGCAAGTCTTAGACCCGAATGTGTCTGTGTGTGTGTGCATGCACATGCTGGTATGTGTTAAGGCCACAGCACACATGGAGCTTGTTAAAGCACAGCCCTCTGGGTAATGTGGTTCTGTGAGGGGCACCAGGGAACTACAACCACAGATCAACTGTAAGATTAAAATGCAGCTTGTCTGTTTGGCTCGAGGAGTATTTTCATCAGCTTTTCATCAAAACTACAGCTTGTTTCTGCCACTCAGTTCACTGGAGGCTTTTTACTGCTATATACTTTGGACAATGATTAAAAACACAGACAAGGTCTGAAACATCCAAATGAAGTACTGGAGGCTTCAAGAAAAACTGTAATTTTCTAAATTCATTGTATTACTGGGTAATGTTTGACAATCTGGAAGATGTCGTAGGCCTCTGTTGCTGTCCGAAAACCATTTAAAAACACATCTGCCAGACACACTGCTCCGTCGGGGGACATGTTTCTTTAGTCTAAAATGCTTGGTCAAGAATCAAAACAAAAAAAATTCCCCAATATGGTCTGAATCACCATAAATCCTCCAGAGATCATGCGTATATGCTGTTGACACTTGCGTACTTCCGAATGCTGTAAAGGTTATTGTGTTTTAGTGCATTTGGGGAAATATCTTTCTCGAGCAAACGTTTTGGAATGAAAAAGTAGATCACCAAGAGGAGCGGAGTGTCTGGCTGATGCTCTTCTCATCATTTCTGGATAACAACAGAGGTTTACGGCACAGATGAACGAGCTGATCCAGGCTGCAGACTGACATTAGTCATGAGTAGAGGCATTTCATTGTTGGTATTCGTGTATGTATTCAGATTGTTGAAATACTACTACTTTAAGTTAAGTTACCTTTAAAACTACATCTTAGCATTACTTTTATACCGTAATTGTTCTCTTTGTATTTTTGAGTTTGTTCAGAAAGTTTAGGATGTAGATACAGGAAACATGGAAGAGAAAGAGACACACGACAGCGGTCCCCCATCAGATTTGCACAAAGTCCACTGTGGTTGACATGTGGTACGAGTCCTAACCACAAGGCCACAAGGGCGTCCTAGAAACACATAAAAAAAAAATAACCTAACTCAGGCCAAGACTTTTTTCTCTCCGTGACCTTTATTTAACCAGGATGGTCTAGAGATCAAAAAGGCTTTTTCTGAAGAATCCTGGCAGCATAATTATGCTAGAAGAAACAAAACAGAAACAGCATTTATAGACACGTTGTGTAAGAGTGTGGAAGGGGAAAACATAAAAGGCATTAAATCACTTCAAAAACACACAATATCTCAAGAAATCTAAAGTTATTCATTAAAACAACTGCAAGTGCTCATTTAAATACTTAAAATAGTCCTGATGTTGTGCTTCGTTATCATTAAAGATAAAAGAGGAAGTGTGGAGAATTTGTTCTGTCTCCAGACTTTGGGTCCAGCTAAGCTGTCTGTTTGTAGGTTGTATCCATCTTCTCATTTTTTAATTCAGAAAGCAAATAAACATACGTCCAAATATGTCCAACTTTTGGTATAAATCATTTTTGATTGACATCTTCACAAACAAAACTTTCTTTACACAGGCCCCACAAATGACAAGCAGCTCGGTAATAAGATGACAACTGTTCACACCACTAAACAAAAGGGGAAGAAGCATTGATGTGAAAGGAAGGTGTCTGTGTCATTCAGACAGATGTCTCACCTGTGTGTCTGTCTCTGTGTCCTGGTGCAGTTTTATGACTGTACTCTGGTGCACTGCATCTGGGGCTGGACTGCAGGACTCTGCCTCTCTTCCTGCAGGTTTCTGTGAGTTTTTCTCTCAGGTGGAGAAACACAGACAAACAGGACGACTCGAGAGAACAGGAAACATGCAAAGTAAACACACGGTGTTGACAATGAAACGTTTTGAAATCCTGCAGTTGGAAAAATAGGACCAACATCGTCTGACTTCCCTCTTCAACATGCGACCACGCACATTCCCCTTATTCTTTTCATGTCTCTACTCACATCGTTGTCCAGCAGCACGGTCTTCTCAGTGCCGCCATGTGCCAGCAGGTATTTTGAGTGGAACAGTCTTCCATCAAAGCTGTGCCAAGGCATCAGGGCAGCGCTAGGCAGCGGGCAGCCACTGGCACAGTTGGCACCCAGCAGGTGGCTCAGTCCTCGGACGTAGAGAGATCCCAGCTGCACCGCACGACTAGAGACGAAAGGCAGCTAAGAGCGTAAAAAGAAAGTTTCTTCTTAAATTTTCTTTGCTGTTACTGTGCTATCAAAGACTAGATGGATGTGATTTGATTTATGAATGTTGTTTTAAATTATTATTTTTTGCCTATGTACAGTACTTTGTCTCGTTTAAAATGTGCCACATAAGTGCAGCAGCAGCAGGAAGTCTGTCCTAAGCTATGACAGTAATCACCTTCAGCTCGAAGTTTTAGATGTGCATCTCAGACAAACTAGCAGCAAGATCCGAGACATCAACCAAAATCTCCTGTACTGAAGCATCATGCTTCATGAGTTCTTTTTCTTCAGTTTGCTTATCGTCACCAACCGGAACAAGCTCCTTAAATCTTCACTCACAGTTTGCTCAGTTATGCCAATTGCAGCAAAGTGTGTTAGTGATGTTGCATTTAGAATTTCTTCGAAATGATAACATTTCGAATAGTGAAGCAGAGATGTACAAAATTAAGTTAAAAAGAATGTAAAGAACTAGTTCATTTATACATAGGAATAAATATGTATGTGAAGAAAAAAGCACAGTGGTCCTATGTACATAATTAATAGTAAATATGTACGTAATTTAACAAAATTCAAAATGATAAATGACCAAACGTCTACACAGTCGAATCAGTTTACTAGTGTAAATATAGGTGTAATCAGATTCTTGTGATAAAAAGCAGGAAAAGATAGAAAAAGAAAAAAGGTTCAATAAAGGATGATGAAGAAGTGGAGAACAAGTTGACTGTAGTGACAGCAGGCAGTGACAGTTCTCTCCGTGTGTGTGCGTATGTGTGTGTTCTCTGCTCTCACCTGTCTTCTGGCGGACAGTGCTGATAACAGTGATTACGTGTACACACACACACACACACACACACACAGCCCTGCCTGACACCTGCTTCCAGTCAAACACAGCTTCACCTACTGAGAACAATGAACCACAGGACAGAGACAAAAAGCTTGAAGGCACACACTGACACAAAGAGAGCGAAGAAAGACTTAGAGGGTTGTGTGAGGAGAGATAGAAAAAGAGAAAACGGTGGAGTGTTTAAAAAAAAAAAGTTAAACAACATGAGAACACAGAAGTGAGACAAAGACAGAAACATGAGTCTGCGTGCGTCCAGCCTGGTGGTGTGTGCTTGGTGTAAATAGCTCCATGTGGTGAACGTCAGCCAGGACAGACAGGCGACTGTCGCCAGCAAACTGTCTCTGTCATACACATACAGACACACACACACCACAATCACATTCCCATGGGGAGGAATGTTGCAACGAAACCAACACATCTCAAAACCTACCCACAACCCCTTTCCCCTAAACACACACACGCCATATAGCATGTGACTCATTGCTACTCAATTGAGTTGTCTGTCTTGTTGACATTATACATTCTATAGCCCCTTATTCACAACTAAACCCAACCCTAAAACTAACCTACCTGATCCCCAAACCTCAAGTTAGTTCATGTAAGAAAGTGTGGAAAGGTCAAAAATGTCCTCACAACAATGATATAAAACGTTGGCATACAAGCACAGAATGATATTTACATACACACACAGACCCACACAAACTGCACTTATACACACTCTAATGTAGAAAAACAAATTGTCAAACTTTGTGCGTACATTTCTGCATATTCACAAATATGTGTGCGAATTATTAAAATTTTATATACACAAGTCTCAAAATCTGCAAAATTCATTATAATAACACACACGCAAAACAAAGATTTTGTGATAAATAAAATGAATTAGAGAAGTGTGCGGCACTGTAGCTAATCCATACACTTAGCTAACCCTCCTCCTACGGCTCTAATGCTCTGCCAGACAACATATTCAAATCAACGCCCAGCCCTAATTATTGTGCAGAAAACAGACGAGCAGCAAAAATACAAATTACTAGACGTGAGTATGGTAATTAAGCAGTAAAAATAAATGGGGCTACAACAAGCAACTAGCAGCATGATCATTTTCCCAGAGAATGGGAGAGCACAGCTGACTTCCTGGTATCTGCGAGCGCTGACATGATACAAGCTGACTAAAGACTTTATAAGACCAAAAACTGATAAATGTGGTTGTGTTTTGAAAAAATATATGGTTTTCATGAATTAAAATAACCTGCAGCCTAAATTTCCTTTTTCATCTGTACATTGTTGTGCAAAACTGGTTGGAACATCTCACAGCTACTGAGGTTTATTAATTCATCGCACTGCATACCCCTGCTGTTTATTGTAAACCTTTATTACCTTTATTTATCTTTAATGTATTTTGCTTTTGTGTTGGTGTGGTTCTTTTCTGGGGTGGTTCTGTCATTTCTTTGGTGCCGAAAGCAGCTGCAACAATGCAAAGTAATTTCCCTCTGTGATTAATAAAGTTGTTTCAAGCTAAAAAAAACTTCCATATCATGATTGTCTGTAAGGATGGAGTAAGGCACATCATCTGTGAAAGACTGCATGGGAAAAGAATTCCACAAGAATTTAGGGATTTAATCATCCACTGTACGTGATTCAATTTAAACGATTCCGAGAATCCAGAGAAATCAAGGTTGGACTGAGATGAAGTAGAAAACTGTCCTGTGGTCTGAAAAGTCAAAAATGGAAATGATGTGTCCTCATGCTTAAGATCAAAGGGAGCAACTGATCAACACTATTCTATATTTGGCGCAACATCCAGTATGTTTCCATGCAGACAGCATCTTTTTCCGGGAAGGCCTTGATTATTTTAGCAAAGATAATGTCAAACCACATTCTGCAACCATCTGGTTCAGTAGTAAAAGAGCCTAGGTGCTAGGCTCAGTTTTGTTAAAGAAGAGCAGATGCAACACAGCGTTAGAAATTCCTCTGCCTGCCGCAGCTTTTCTTTTTTTAAAGTGTTGCTGGCATCAAATTCAACATGAGCAAAATCTAAAAAAAAAAAACAATCACATTTCTCTGCTTCAACCATGTTTCAAATCATATGCAAATCATTGCACTCTGATTTTATTCATATTTTAGATATCCTACATTTTCTAGAAATGTTTGTTCCTTAAATCAAAACCAAACTCAAAGACACATTCAAATTCTAAGAAGATAACCACATAAAAAAAGTAATGTCTGCAAATAAACAAGAAATAAACAAATTCTACTAAAAAGTGCTCCTCCAGAAATAGAAGTACAACTTCAAATTTTAAGTTGGACTACTGAGAACATTCTCTAAAAAGCACTTTTTATAGTAGTAAAGAAGTACAAGTACTTTACTTATTTCTCTGGGCAAGTAACTCTAACTGTGTCTCTGAGTACTTTAAAAACAATGGGAACCTGATGCTGAAGTAACTAAATTAATCTGAGTCACGTAAATAAATAAATGTACTTATTTTATCTATGAATGTAGTGGAGTAAAAGTAAAGTATTACAAAATGGAGTATATGTGTTTTTATATTTGCTTTTACCTAACCTCGATATGCTGAAGCTCTCGGAGGGATTTCAGTCTCAGACACACAGCCTGACTCAGGTAAGAATCTACATCCTCTAGAGACAATGTCTGCACCTGAAAATGCACACACACACACGCGCACGCACGCACGCACGCACGCACGCACACACACACACACACACACACACACACACACAAACACAGAATAATATATGGTTAACCAATACAATCACATCCCAGTTTGTCTTCTGCGTGGGTCCAGTTGTTTTGTCTGCTCTTTATGCATCAGTTCAACAGAAAAAGAAACAATGTTGAATGCAGAAAAAAAAAAACCTTCCTGGTTGTGTTCAAAACAAACAAACCCCGAAGCTATTTAAACAGAATGTGAATGCAGCAGTGATTAGACAACAACAGCTACTGCTGGCTCTCTGCCTGCGTCTTCCTCATCTTTGTCTACTCGTCCAATGTTCCATCTGACCAGTAGCTCATTTGACTGTCTCTTGGCTATTTATTCATTTAAATCACTGGATTCCACTGTCCTGGTGTCTGTCACATCAAATGTTTGTTGGTATCCATTAATGCCTGCTCTTCTTGACTCTTTCTACATGCAGCACTATATTGTAAAATATCTTGCAAAAATAAGTGTCACTAACAAAGGCCTAGTATTTGTAAAATGTTTGTGCGTTACTTTTGTAAAAACAACACAGGTTCTTCATAGCAACCAAATATAATTATAAGAACTCTTTGAAGAACTAATCAGACTTATAGGCTGCAATTTTACAGTGATCTGAGGTTATGGTGGAAACATTTTACAGTTGCTTCATAAGCACATTTTAGAACCTTAGGACCACAATTGAGATTAAATTCTTTGAATAGAGAACTTTGAAAAGGAGACTTTATTGAGTAAATTAAGACTCATCTGGTACATAGTTGATAAATTAGCACATACTTTTTGTTTATCTTTTGCCGAGTGATGCATGAACCTTTATCCAGGCAATGTGATCCTTTGATCTCTGTTGGGGTAAAATACAGTCTGAAGACGTCAATGCAAAATGAGACATTACAAGAAGATTGCAAACAGCACAAATGTTTATAGTTAAAACTCCATAAACACAATAAGGACAGGAGAGCGTTGAGGTGCATTCAGAATTGCCCTTGGCTTGTTTTTAGATCCAGTAAGAGGAATTAAAAGGACCAATGTCTGTGGTTGAACTAAGCACTCACTCTTTTAGTTATCCTTTGTTAAACAGCAACAGCAAAACCATATATTTAAAGGATAACTTCCGTCATTTTTTAAATTTATTCGTATTTTCAACAATCCCCATACAGACACCGAACCCAACCATCAATTGCCTACGCTCACATTTAGACTCTGTCAGCCTGCAGCCTAAATGTACTTTTCATCTGTACTACAGACCTCCATTGTTGTGCAAAAATGCTCAAAAACAGATCCGCCAGACAAGCTGCTCCAGTGGGTGACATGCATCTTAATTCCAAACTGAGAGGTGGAAGCTTTTTAACAAAATTTGCACATGTAAGGTTGATGATCTTTCTTCAGACTGCTACACAACATTATGGGAAATCAGAGTATGTTAACGAGTTATGTGTTCATTATAAAACACCATGTGTTTTATAATGAACTGGAGCTGTGTGTATGTGGATGATGCGTTAATAATAATTTTTCTACAACAATGTAGGTCCACGGCCAGGACGCATAAGCTATTGCAGGTTGTAAACTGACAGACTTTATCTATAAGTAAAGGCTGTATGGACATTGTTAAAAATATTAAAAATCAAGAAAAATGACTAAAGTCAAACTTTAAAACTACAGAAGGGAAAAAAGGGAAAAAAATGTAAAAGTACAAATCAATATTGTATAAGGCCTTTGACCAGACAAACATGCTGTGGACAGATGTGGGTGAGTGCTGATGGCATTAAAACCACGCTCAAGAGGGATAATGGCTAGAAAACATCACAAAGCAAACTGTCAACATGTCCTGTTTAACTTCATATCACACGTTGACAGAAGACAAAAATAATTGTTATCCATGTGTTATTTATGTTATTCCCAAATCAAAAGCTGTCTTGTTCGTTTGTCACCAAATACATTTTGCCATTCATTTTCTGTTTACATAAATCAGGTGAAGCTTTAGTACACCTACACCAGCTTATCTTGGCTCAAAATACCTAAATACAAACAAACCCTATTATACTTAGCTGTTTCATTTTACAGCTTAACTTATTCATTGAATGCCTAACAGATGTTTACATAATTTTTTCTGCATGGCTGCCCAATAAGCCCCGAGCTAAGGCTGGATGGAAGGAGTTGCTCTGTCATGTGTTTTCTTCCTTCAGGTGTTAGTAACCAGTGAAAACTATCGAAACAGAACAAAAGGTTATTGCTACCTGGAGGACTATGTAAGTCACCAGACACAGGGCAGCCAGGAGAGAGTCTTCAACAGCTCCATACAGCTCTGAGAATTCCTGGCAGTCAAATATTGAAAGGAAGGATGTCAGGCGCAGGGCAGAAACCTCAGGACCACTGCCAAACCACAACAGGTCCAGACTGGGACGATCACCTACAAATGTAGACAGATTTAGGGGAAAAAAGATGCCATGTATTATTATTATTATTACGTTTATTTATCAAGGATCACGTACAAGAACATTCTTGTCATACAATGAGATAATTTTATCAGATTTAACAAATGGCTTATTTCCATCTGCAGTGTCTGGGCAGGTACACATAATACACAATAAAAAATATGTAGTCAAACATAATTTCATAAATACAAATTCAAATTGCACAAGAACTCTTGCGTTCCAACACTACACATTCTCTGCCTGACTACCACATGCACACACACACAATCTCCCCTTCATCCTCTTAAGCAATCAAAATGTTGACTATGTAGACATCAGACACAATAAAAAGAAGTCTACAAATATATTTAAAGTAATAGTAAGATTGTTTCGTTTCTTAATGCTCTTAAATGAGAAGTCGGATTGTGCAAAAACAAAACTTGTTTGACTTTGAGGCCCTGGTCATCTGTTCTAAGCGTAGTTGTACAAAATTGGAATCTGAACACCAAACAAACATCAGATCACAAGATTGTATTTTTAAAATTCAACATTAAGAATTTAATCTTTAAGGTACTAATGACATCTTTAAGGTAGCAGTGTATTCTGCTCGACTACTTTTTAGGGTTGTTTGAACTTCATCAATAGATTGGAAACGGTTTAATCTGGATTCTGTTCTAGCCTGAGCCTAACAATGCAGAACCACGTATGATAAGAAACTTGCAGATACAGCACATGGGAGGCTGACTGGGACAGGGTGGACCATGTCAGGTTCCTTCAGGGAGTTGCCAGGGTAGACAAACCATTCCTTAATTACTGGAAGGTCCACAGGGCTGCCTGAAAACATACGAAAACATCACACCACTGTGTGGAGAAGACAATAAACATTCCTGTCTTTTAAATTTGACTCTGCGCATGGTGGGGTGCATTTATGACCTAATATATGAATTGAGTTTTCTGTCCTACCATCACGCCCGAGCAGAAGCAGCAGTCCGTAGATGTGCTGTCTGCAGGCCTTGTAGACAAGAGCTTGAGGCAACAGTTCAGCATCCTCCTCATCCTCCAAAGTGTTGCTACATTCAATAACACCCTCACATACAACACCATAAACCATGAAACCTTCTGCTGCTACATGCTTCTCTCTACAATCCTAGGGAAAAGCACACAGCAAAACGTATTTAGCCAATCTGGGATTTGGCACTGTCAAAACTGAAGAAACGTCCACGTTATGTGTAGCTGATACATAACATACCTTTACTATTTGTGGACTAACATATTTCTCAAAAGCAGAAAAAAGTGCCGTTCTGTGCCCACACTGAAGAGCTTTCTGACCAGGTAATAAGTAGGAGCAGATGCCCCTCTTCAGTAGTTCTTTTTGACGATCTGTTAGATTTAAAGACTGCGGGATATACACAGTTTCTTCCTCCTCTCTGCCCCACAAAGAGCTCACAAGCTGGGCTACTGCCAGCACCATCTGCCCCTGAGGAGCACCAGAGTGTGGTGCAGGATTGTTTTTCCTGGGAAACAACAAAGCAAAGTTGTCATCATCTGAAGTTTAACTAGTTAGACTCACTGTACGTAAACAATATTGGAGGGTTGCATCAGGAAGGGCACCCGGCGTAAAAACTGTGCCAAAACAACATGCGGACAACGATCCGCTGTGGCGACACTGAACTCACAGGAACTCACAACAGAACAAATCCCAAAGTTAAACCTCAGATACCTGTATATTGCCATTGCATTTTTCCTGATGTGCTGCATCTGCTCCTCTGACACCACATCATTCCCAAGGAGACAGGCCAGCAGTGGCAGCTGGTTAACAGCCAATCCAATGGCTTGACAGAACCTCTGACGGTCGTACAGGACAGTGGTCAGGCTGTTTATCCTTAGCTTTGCCACTGAGAAGTAGGGAGCACTTTGAAACACAAAAATACATGTTCAGATCAATCAGTTGATTTTAATTTATCATCCCCAGATTATCTCATACAAAACCAATTTCCAATCTATGACCGTATCATCAGTCCAAGTCCTACTGCAGGTTACCTGGTCCAACAATTTTTACTTTGGATTTAGCTTGTAAAGTCCACTCTGTCTTTTGACTGTTTTTACTGGCACCTGCCATTTACTCACCAGGTTTCACATGATAAATTTTTCAAACCTGTCATAAATGATGAAATCGGAGTCCTGTCCCAGTATACCCATGCTGCCGTGCTGACGAGAGTAACTGGCAATCTCATAGTCAGCCTCCTGCTGAGAGCAGAAGACTTCCTGACCCAATGACCTGGAAACAATAGTAAAATATGTAAGAAGCTAAATCAAACATCATCTAATTATATACATTCTTTTCAATACATATGTATGTCCAGGAGGTTTACTGCATTTTAATCAGAATAATTAATGCTGACCTGAGAGCAAAGCGTGTGAATGTTGCCAGGCCAGAGGGAAGACAGAAGAGCTCTCTACCAGGCTGCCCTCCATGCGACTTTATGTGACTAAACATTTTACAAATGTCCCTGTTCACTCGGCGTCTCCTCTTTACCTGTAGACAACCGAAGAAGATCAACTGAGTAAACTATAGGATCCAGGAAATCAATTCAGATTTTAAACTGAGAAACAATAAATACTGTGACATTATTAAAATCAGCAGATAATAATTGGGGGTTAAGGTTAGTTCACAGTGCTTTTTTCCTCACCCACTCTGGTCTCTTCTGTTCTTCTACCACCCCATCAAAGAAGAAGACCAACCGGATGCCTGCTAATGTAAATGCCTCCACCCAGGTCTTCAGGACATTCATGTATTCCCTCCACTGTCCCCCACACACCCAATCCTTACATGAATACCAGTGACGCAGGCAGGCCATTCCATCCACAACGAGAGTGGGTCCTATATAACAGGGGAAAACACCAAAGAGCAAGTTTGAATGTGAACAAACTGACCACACAGATATTCCTGATTTTTGTTTTTTCGTCCTTTCGGCACTTCCTGACGCAACCCTCCTCACATTTCTACAGGGCTTGGACCAGCACTGCACAGCTGGGGAGGGGAAGGGGCTCTTAGGGGTTCAGTGTCTTGCCCAGAGACACTTTGACATATAGCCGGGACCGAGGATCGAACCACTGACCCTGTGGTCTGTGGACGACTGCCTTTTTTTTACCAAATGAGACCCTCGGATCAGTAAATATTTTTTCCTCAGTGCTGGCCATTATGTTTATGGGGACTATCACAAATAAGTGACAACAATTTCACATTTTTATGTATCCATGTTAGCTGGATTTGCATGTTTCTAAATTACTTTACAACTATCACTTATACTGATTCTCTGTATGAAGCTGTGAACAGCAATTTTGGCATTTGTACTTGTATTTGTATGTAAATATCAAGGTTTCAAAATTAAGGATAGCACAGCACACTTATAATAGCTACCACTAATAAAATGCTTCAAGTATTTATATCACTTATGGTTAGAAAAAACACACACAAAAAAAAATGTCTTGTTTACCATCATTTTTTCTTCAAGACTTACTGCTTTTTTTTTTTCAGAATGTCTTCTTTAATAAATTAAAAATGATTTGAGCCAAGATCTGTTTACATCTGTGGGAATCAGCATTTACAGTGCACAGTCACACTACACACTCAGATAAACTCAACTGTTGGCTATGGTCGTGCAGCCCTGCTGGCGTTTGGCAGCATGTTGTCTGGCCAAGTCGCTCAGATTCACCGTCACAGAGGCTTCGGGAAAGCAGGAGTCCAGGAAATACTGAAGACCCTTTACACCCATTTCTACAGACAAGAAGCAGGGAAGAGGAAGATGTTAAAATGTCCCAGTTTAGTGGGCTGCCAATTTCATTTCCCAATTTCGTACCATGCTACATTTGCTTAGTAGGAATCGAGCTGGATGCTAGCTGTTAGCTTTGAGCAGCTAAACTAATTCATTCCGACCCAGCTGTGATTTCTACCGTTATAAACCAACTTGTTTTATGTGTGCAAAGATCCTTATCTCCTAGAATCTCATGACATAGGAAAAACTTACTTTAAAATCTTGGTTTACATGGGGAGCATCTGTCTGCCTTGTGTTTACTTGGTGTAAATGCAAATTACTTCCTGTGATCTGCACGTGACGTTATCACGTTGCAAAACAAAGCACACGTGATAGGCGCATGTACAAAGTTAAAATACAACAGGTAAAAGCCACGCATTGAAAATTGTTCTAAAATACACATTTAATCAACAGAACCCCTGGGGTGTTCTAAGAGATATTCAGGGACGTTTGCAGAGTTGCTTGGAGTGTTGGTCAGGACAATGAATTTACCAGTAACTGTACCGGTGACCTTACAACAACAAGTTTATTTATACCACAAAGTTTTCAAATTTGCAGACAATTGTGATTGTGGGGACATTGTACACATTTATATTTTATATTATTTGTTATTTGTTATTATTATTAGATTATCAGGCAAATAAAAAGGCTTTGCCACACTAATTTATGGTGTTTTCAAATAACAATTTCAAATCCTAAAGTAATCTTTAGGCACCAAACTGTTTTGTTTTTTTTCTGAATTCTAGAGGGTTAATGTCTCATTTGCAAAACTACTAACAGCATCTGAGAAAAAACTGAACTAGTTGTGAGGAGTTTTACATCATGTTTTTATGTACAAACATAATTTGAAAAGTAACAAAAGAGAGTACTACTAAAAGCAACTGTCAGATAAATGCAGTAGAGAATATACATTTCTGTCTGAAATGTTAAATTACAAAAGTTAAATTATAAAGTAGAAAAAAAGAAAAGAATACTTTTCTTTCTTTATCATAAAGTTACACTTAAGTACACTACTTCCTTATTTTTGTACACGGCTGTAAAAAACTTATTTACTTAAAAAGCTTAATTTCAGCTAAAATAAAAAAAAAGTATCCATGAGATACAAATTAGATACTTAGTTTAGATTGTCAGAGTACTAATTCTGCTCTGATTAAAAAGCATCCTAACATGGCATGAATGAGAACGGACCTTGGAGGTTTATTGTTGACTCAGTCCTCCTATAATAACTCTCCAGGCTAGGATCAGAGACCGGCTAATTGCTCCAGCTCTCCTGCTGGAGAAGGGGGAGGGGGGGAGGGGGGTGCTCTCTTCTTTGCAGTCACAAGCTATTAGGTCTACCTTTTCAACACAAAGCACCCCCATCCCTTCCACTCTATTGTCTGAGCAGAGCACGGATAAAGAATAGGGACATATGCTGGCTGTCAGTCCAGCTGTCAGCATCTGTCGTTCCTCAGCCAGATGCTCTATGGACCTGGGAGGACAATCCACCCCTCCCGTTCAACTGATCTTCATAGAGGGAGGAGCTCTGTTGTAAATCGGCACCCCATTGATGACACTGAAAATTTATGACCACTGGGCTTGTGCAGACTACATGTATTTTGGTTTCACTCAGAACCTAACGCACATTTTATTGGTGTCCTTTCTCTAATTGCCTCTGGCTGTGGCTACTTCACCTCTACTTTAAGTTGACTTTTAGCACCGCAGATGTATTTGGGAAATACGGCTCTGAACCTGTGCAGATTTTGAATCAACAGCTGGTCTGCCCATTAATCTCTTCACCCACTTCCCTCACAGATTTATGTCCAGAACTGATAACCTGTAGAGCAGGAGTTCACATTCTCAGACTTGAATCTGTGTTGCTGTTCGGATCATCCTGAGCTTATGTGAGCAACACAACGAGAATGCCCTACCACAATTCAAGCTGTACAACACAATACACAAGCACAAAAGAAATGACAATACCTGAACGGCTTACACATACATATCATATTGTATGTAGATTGTTGGGAATTATACAGTCATACTTAAAATTCAAAGCTCTCTATTATGACAGGAAATTTGCCAAAGAAACAGTCACTGGGTGCCTTGGAACAGTTACTCGTCCTGCAAGGAAGCTCCGATTTTTGTCTTGAGCGGTCCGTCAGCAGTGCTTGATTGATCATTTATTCCCTGTGAGTGGTGTGAAAGTAGAAATTCTGAAATGTGGGGATGTTAGATGGACAAATGGGGATGCACGAAGATGTGGGATGGCTTACTCATGATGCAACTGAAAGAAAAATGAAAATGTCTTTTTTGTTCCAATTCAAAAACCCTAAATATCCAGTTTAATATTACAGAAGAATATAGAATAGTGGAAAATATTCCCATTTGTCAATCTGTAACCCAGCTTTGATTAGTTTGTTTGTCTTTTGACATTTTGCATCAAGAATAACCGTCAAAACAATTAGCAGACTTTCAGAATTAGATTCTGTCATCTGACTAATCATAAAGCATGTTCAACAAAGAAAGGATTAGTCATTCCTCCTTAGTAGGAGCTTTAATTGTTTGAACTGGATGTTTTAGTAATTCTGCAAATTTCTGCTGAGTTGCCAATTTTGTTTTCAGGCCTTTTCAATATAATATGAATAAGTCTGTATAGGACCAGGAAAATGTGTCAAGCAGCCCTGAGATGGCGCTTACATAATCCTACAAACCATTTTCAGCAGCCAGTGTTTGGGCCTGTTGACTATTCACACTGGATCTTTACAACTTCCTTCTCCTCTTCAATCTCCTCCCATCTAAGCCCCCCCCACCCCACAACCCTGCTTCTGACCAAAGCTTGACTCAGGAGAAACAGAGGCAGATGTTCCAGGAGAGCACGACTGCCCTTAGCACCCACCGCCCCCCACCCCTTCATTCACAACACCTCCCATTTGTACTGGATCAGCAGTTAACCCCCGGAAAGAATCGTCCATAGAAGCACACAAACACACACTCACACGTACAAAGAGCACCGCTGCCCAAATCTGTACCAGCTCGACAGTTGTCCAGCTGAATGAGCAGCGCACACACACACACACATACACACCGAGTGCTGTCCAAAACCCCTCAGTGTTCCTGATAGTAGCCACCCGGGGGTCAGGCCTGATGTCAGCATCCAGGGCCAGGGTCTCTCTGGGCAGCTGGCCTGGCTAATCCTGCTGATGGAGGCCACTGGTTCCTAAACTAAAGGCCAAGGACCCCCAGGGGTCACAGGACAAGGATCTCAGAGAGAAGGGAGTGTGTGGTTTGTTTAAAATACCAGGGTTTTTGTTTGTTTGTTTGCTTGTCTTAAGTCCCAATGAAAAATGATCAAACAACATCAACAGTCAGGGTAAAACCAATTGCCAACCTGAATTATAATATAATAATAAAAGACAAAGAAAATCAATTACAATTACCTAAAGATATTAAAACTAAATTAAGGCTGCTTTGAAATGTTACTCTCTCTCTCTCTCTCTCTCTATATATATATATATATATACATATATATATAGCTGCTGAATATTCTTCTCCTGATTGACATGTAAGCTTTCATTTAATAAACGTGTATACAAACTTAAATGAAGCACTGCAATAACCAGATGTGTAAAATACAAAAACAATTAGGTCAAAAGTGTACAAATATTGAAGAAAAAAATGTAAAAAAATATTAAAGTTGAAGAGACTCAAAACCCCCCATCTTAATAGTGAAATATACATTTTCCTACTAAACAGATTTTCCTACAAAGATGAGCGCAAACAGGCCAAGTAATGCTAGTAAGGCTGTTACAACATCATATATGTCTGTATTATAAGTTTGTGTTACACACTGAGGCCAACAGGTGGTTCCTGCTTTCCATACAGATTCCCAATATCACCCCAACATTTCTTTTCAGCATGTGATCCCCGTCTCCTGCCCTGGGATGGAGTTTACATGAACCTGCATCACCTCCCCAGCAGCAAGTGCTTGGACCTGATACCTGACCTCAGTGTTGGGTTGTTTAAAAATTCACACACACACACACACACACACACAGAGTGAAATACCAGGCACAAGTCAAACATCACAATCAGCACTGGCTTTAGACCAGTATTCTCGCTGTGCACGTTGGAGCTCTGCATGGAAGGAGTGAAGCTTCTATCACTGACCAGACCAGAGACCATCATACTCCAGTGTGTGCAACATGTGCGTTTGTGTGTGTTTATGTGTGTTTGGTGTGATGGAGATGATGGTGAGGTTCCCACGATGGCCATCCATCCATTTCTTGGCACGCATGCACACACACACACACACACACACACAGAGGCCATATGGCCACCTCATACCCAGTGCATGCCTCCGCTGTGATTTGGCCTTAGGGCCCACTAGTAGCTTCACCTCTAGAGGAATTTTTGTGAATCAGAAGATGGAGCGTGCAGTTGAGGAAGAAGTGAAAGAGGGATGACAGACAGCTGTGGGGAAACTGTTGACATAAATTGGAAGAAGGAAGAAGTGAAGGATAACAGAGAAATGAGGAGACTTTGTGAAGAGATGGAGATGAAGGGAGCCATTTGGGAGTTGGTTGATGTTGTGGTGTTTTGTGAGCAGATGGCCGGGGCTCGAGGAGGGGCGTGCCTTGTCCTCGCGACCCTTCACAAATCACACAGCTCTCCCCCGAGGGGCTCGCGACTCGCCGTTCAATAAGAATCAATGGGAATTACTTTGCGAGAGAATGGGATGAATGGGCGGCGGGGCGCGAGACCTCTTCCTTTGTTGTCCCCCCCCTGCGTGTCATAGAGGTCCGCACACACACACACACACCATACGCATGCACACGCAGATGAACGCACACACGTAGACAATAGGAAAGCACTTCAGTTAAACAATCGACCTCCAGTTAAAACATTTTTTTAAACCTCACACGCGCGTGCGTGCACGCTAACATGCGCGCGTACGCACGCACAGAGAGGGATCAGAGCTGGGGAGGAGTTTTTGCGGTTTCCTTAAAACACAATCAGAGACTCTCCAGGCATCAATTATGTTTTAGGGGAAAATGTCGTTTTGATGCTGCATGGTGATCGGGGGGGGGGGGTCACTTTCCATCTCTCCATGCTCTTCAGTCACGCTTTGCTGGCGTAATCGGAAAATGTGTGCCACGTCATGGTGATGAATGACAGATAGTATATTGGCCTAATACAGAGAGAAGGAGAGAAAGAGCACCGGGGACCTCTGAAAGTCGGGATGAGTGTAAATAAAAGGTTTCAAGAGGGGGATTTTACGCCACGCCACTGGGCTATTGGGAAGGGGGCTGAAATCAACTGGTTAATGAAATGAGCAGCTCGGAGCGGCGTCGTATAGCTGAACGCACACAGGGGAATGTGGAAAGACGGTGGCAGGCAATGATAATAGTGTTAAAGCTTAAGGTTAAAGGCCCTTCAATCAGCTTTAAAGGGAGCAAAGAGCACATCACGGACACGCCGCCACATTAGACATAGGCTTCATTTATCTAGAGCTGACCTAAAAGGGAATTAAAGCCAAGCAGGGTCATCACACTTACGCAATGACAGAACACCACCAGCTCTCAGGGAATCCGAGTGTTGACATGATGGACTGGAAGGTGCCCATAAGACAGGGTTAGTGGTGGAGGGTGAATGACGGGCTCGTTTCAGCGCATCGAAACGACGCTGCTGCTTAGAGGATGGAGCTTCAGTGATAGTTAATTACAGGTCCCGCTCCGCCCCCGGTGCTCAAGTGTGTTCACGGATGAGTTGGAAACATTGGAAGTCAGCACTATGGGGCGACTTGTTTTTCAGGGCCTTCGCTGCCAGCAAAAACGCATTAAAATGAGAGTTTAAACTTGCTTCATCGAGTTTGGAGAGCAGTGTATGTCGTGGAACAGAATTTATGGCAATTAATGAAAAGAAGAACCAAAATTACCAAACGACTTGATGTGGAACAAACATTACACAGCTATGAATAACGTATTAAATATTGTATTAAAAATCTTCATCTCCAAAACGTAAATAGTAAGTACAGCAGAAAAATAGTGGAGTAAAACTACAATATGTACCTCTAATTGTAGTGGATTAAAAGTATAGCTTAAAGTGGAGATACTCCAGAAAGTACAAGTACCACATAACATACTTAATTACTCCATCGAATGGACTTGGTTACTTTCCACTGATTACACGAACTGTACTTAAAAACTCCTCCATATGACATCACCTGGAGGAGATTTGAGTTTTCAGAGATGTAAAATTGGATTAAGGCAGAGAAAAGGGATGTGCCACTGATACCACAGGCAACAAACTTTGTGAAGTCGTTCTTAATCATGGAAAGTACCGACACACCAAAACGTCATGTGTAAAAGTAAAGAAATATATCAGAGTATTCTGATAGATCTGATATTCTGAGAGTATTAGAGTAGGAGTACACTTTTCAACTCTGCAACTTATTTTTACCATAAACTTATTAATCCTGAGTCAAGAAGAGAAGAAAAGCAAAGTTCTGATTCAAAAATCTGTTTTGTCTTTTGGACTGGCTGGATTTGTCTTTGGTTTTGCACAGTTATTTATATAATTAAACCTGATTGGTCCTCAATCACGTATTTAAATGAAAACAATGGGAAAATTTGGCAGGACAAAGGGCTGTTTGGCAGAACTATCAGATATCTGACACAAGCCAAAACAACTGGAAACCACTGTTTTAATCTTAGTATTTCATAATCTGACAATAGAAAATGTGGAAAGAACAGCAGTCAGCTGGTAGAGGCGGAGCTGGGTTTGACCACATTAAAAATTGCCAGGTGGTAAATCCATATTATAATCATAATTTATTAGTTGCCCGCATTTTCTGCATCTGCACAAACAACCGCAGTTGTTAGACGACGTAAAGTATTATAAATACTTGCTTTAGAAATGAACTAAAAGTATTAGGTCTGAAATGGAAATACTCCAGTAAAGTACGGACATAATTACAAAGGGAGACAAAGATTCAACCTTGGTTTCTGTGGCTATTTAAGACTTTAGTTGATTATTCGCTGATGGGCTGATCTGTGAGAGTTTGATGGCTTTGGTCATATCTAATGCTTAACACGAAATTCTCCTGATTTTGGCTTGATTTTTATTCAAGTTCTTGCTTATTTATGTAGATTTTATTCTTTGGGTTTCAGCTTTGGCTGTGTTTTATTTTTCTAAGAGAGGAATCGTCTTAGATTCAACAGAATATTTTTTTTACTGTCTGTACTCCCTTGAAATATCAACAGCATTTACCTATTTAAATAAAGGTTGAATGAAGCAAATAAACAAACAAGTTCAGGTTTATAAGCTGGTATAATCAGAAAAACAGAGGAGCGCTTTGGAATATTGGCTTCTGCGGCTTGTTTAATGAACAGCGGGCAATACGCATGGTACAGTGACTTCACTCAGTTACTTCACAGTCAGAGTGCGAATTGTTCTCCACATTTCTCTGCACACAGCGATGCAAATTAGACAGTGGGTCCATGTGTGGAGTCGGTGTTATGTTCCATTCTGTGGCGTGTTTCAGGAACCTTTGCTGTGTTCTTTGGCTGTAGTTGCAGTCTATAATGTTGTATCTGCAGGAAATGTGATATTGTAAAGATTGTTGTTTATAGAAGCGGCCATGTTATCTCTCTCTCTCCCTCTCTCTCTCTCTCTCTCTCTCTCTCTCTCTGTGGTGATGTATTATTGTGGGAGAGCAGGTGCTGCAGACCCAATTACCATACAGCTGAAAGCACAAAGAAGAAAAAACTTTACTCCCTCTATGTCTCCCCTCCTCCGCATCGTCCTCCCCCTCCTTCTCCTCACAAACTCTCTTAATGACAGCCACGCGAGTGACACACCACCAACTCTTTTTTTTTAAACTGCCTCTACCAAAGAGCAAGGGAAATACACTGGCATGCGGTGAAAACCATTGAGGTGTGTACAGGCCTGCAGCTATAGTGCGTGCTTGTTTTGGTGCGTCTTTGCGCACCTGGTTCAGATTTTCTATAAGAAAATACTTTACCTTCAAGCTCTTAAAGCTGGGACCCGTCTATTTGAAGTAGTTCAAAACATAATTTATGGATGCTTATACAGTCAGCGTGAATTTGGGAAGTGATGGAAAGAAACGTGCAGTGGCATTTGTGGAGCAAATGAGTTCACGCAACCAAGCTTTTCATTCAGTGATGCTACTAAGTTATTTTATTGTGCAGTTATTTATGGTTTTATTGTAATGTTTTATTAAGTAACTTGGATCGATTAAATGATATTTTACCATTAAATCAGCAGATCAGTGCACCAGGAAAGCATTTACACACACAGTAATACTTTGGGAAAACTGTGAATGGTCACATACAGAATGCGTAAAAGTATAAGGTAGAACATATGGCCAGAAATAAATAGAAGTTAATAAGAACAGATCGAGTCGTTTTGGGGGTGTGAACATGTGAAAACCACGGCAGGGGTAACGCCATAGGAATGTGGCATAGCAGATGGTCGTTGTAGCGCAGTTGGGACGGCTGGCTGGCCGGCTGGCCATGCAGAGAACGGGCCAAGCATATGCTTTACTCTAACCCCAAAAATATGAGAAGCCACTGTCGGACCCGTTCCTGATTAAACAAATGACTTCGTGTTGCGGTGTGCAGGATTTAGCGCACAGGTTAAAGAATTTGTCGCAATGTAAATCTGCTGTGGAGGAGGGAGACGTCAGGGGAAGGAAGGGGTTGTTGCACATTTAACAGCTCACTAGCCATTTGGTCTAACCCTTTGAGAGAAACAGAGGACGGGGGGAGTAGAAAAGTTGTGTGCACCCCCTCTCCTCCCCTTCTTTCTTTGTGTTGGCCCCGGGGCGGACTTGTGGTGGTGGTGGAGGGAGGGAAAGAAGAGGAGCAGAGGGGCTCATTTGCATCTTATTACTCTTCGCCTGCTTGCCTGGTATAAAACCCTGTGCAGGGCAGGAGACCCATCAGACTGACGCACTGTTATACCGAGAGACTCACAAAGAGACGAAGACGTGTTTTCTGTGCTTAGGATCAGCATATCACTATCAATCAAGTGGAAAAATAAACAAGGCCACCGAGCGCTGCCTCTTTCTCCTGCACCGATTGATTGGAATTAACTCTCTCGTATTTCCATCGGGGATTTCATCCACGCTTCTCCGGGGGGCTCCTTCTCCTGAGGATTACTTTACACTGTAAAACGTTTTCCTTTCTGTCAAAAGCTCGTGCCTCGTATGGGAACATAGAGGGATAGAAGACGCACCAGGACAAGTTTCTCATCATCTCCCCTCCTGTGCGTCCAGAGTTCATCTTGTCTGTGACATAACGGAAAGCTTTCACAACTTTCTCCATGATTGTTTGAGTCGGGCTGCTCGGACCTGTGGAGCGTTCACTGCTTGTCAACACAATGGGACGCCCGTGTCTGCTTCTGGTTGTCACCCTGTCCCTACTCACCTGCCAGGTAGGTCCAGTAAACTAAATTCAGCATCTAATATTAAAGCGCGGTTTAACGCGCACTGCTTACTCACGTAGAAACGAAACGGTTTTTAAGATTAAATCCAATTTTTCCAAAAACGCACTGAAGTTACCTGTTTGAAACATTTTGGCACCACTGTCGCCTCTGCAGGTTTTGTGCTCCGGGGTGTTTGAGTTGAAGCTGCAGGAGTTTCTCAACAAGAAAGGGGTAAAGGGAAACGCCAACTGCTGCCCCGGAGGCTCCGCTAATCTGCAGGGCCAGCAGTGTGAATGCAAGACTTTCTTTCGGGTCTGTCTGAAGCATTACCAAGCCAGCGTCTCGCCCGAGCCTCCTTGCACCTATGGCGGTGCGGTGACTCCAGTCCTCGGCTCCAACTCCTTCCAGGTGCCGGAGACCAACGCGGACAGCTTCACCAACCCAATCCGCTTTCCCTTCGGCTTCACATGGCCGGTGAGTGTTTACAGACATCTATTTGTCATATTGCATTAGTCACATCTTCCCAGGAATAAACCACCAATAAATTGGTATTGTATTACGACTAATGTCACATTTTGAGGGAGCAATGGAAACCACGGGGCAGACTGGGAAGTTATGATCCCAGTGGGACATATTAGCTTTGAAGAGTGCAAAACGCAACAGATGCTCCCAAACTCCACACTTGAGAGGGTCTTTGTCAGCAGTGTGTGAGAGGAGCTATTGTAGTGTTGCTGTGCTCTTTGGTAGGATAAAACGGGGAGGGAGGAGGGTGTGTGTGTTTGTGTGGAGGAGAGAGAGTGTATGTGTGTGTGTGTGGGGGGGGGGGGGTCATCAAACGCTCCTCTCCTCCGACCAGGAGTGGTGGGAAATTTAACATCCTCGGAGATGGCACATCATTGGCAGAGCAGCGTGAAATTCCGCCTCGTTTGGTTTTACGGCGGTGTCAGAGTGTGATAGTAACAGGGGTGTGAAAAGGGAGCAGGTAGTAGCTCTTATTAGGTCCCTAATCAACATGGGAATTAGGCTGTGAAGTTTATTGGGAGGCCCTCTAATGGCCCTCTGCTGCCCTGCGGAGGGAGGGAGGCCTCCAGGCCGAGCAGCTGTTAACTCTCTCTGTCTCTCCTCAGGGGACGTTTTCGCTGATCATTGAAGCTCTGCACACTGACTCCCTGGACGACCTGACAACAGGTGGGTGGCAGCCACAGTGTAACTCAAAGACAGGCCAGAAGGCGAGCAGCGGCCCTGTTTTCTTTCAGTGGCACGCTTTTATGTCACTAGTGTTAAAGACGAGAACACAAGGTGTGAGCAATGCTTTATAATTTGCATCTTCACTTATGTTCCACACACAGACCTTTTTCCAAAATGACACCTTAAATCATTTCTACATTCACATTAAACCAAAATGTGCATGTTATTTGTAACTAAACATCCTGTAAAAACCCAAATAACAGTTTAAACCCTTGTTTTGTGTGTATCAGAGAGACCTTGAGACTCATGATATCTAACTGAATTTAAAGATCCTCTCTGTTGAAAACATGACACAGGGAAAATGCTGATTATAGTTTCTGCAGGTGCATGTGGTGAAATGTTTGTTTTTGTTAGCTCTACATCCTGCTCCTATCACCGAAGTAATGATGACTAACAGGCAATGGATTATTGGTGGTAAAGACCATAAAAAAATTTAATGGGCACTAAAGGTTTTGTAGTGTCATCTGTCTGTTTATTTGTAAAATTAGATGCACAGCTGAAAACTTAAACTCTGACATTAATGTCTTTGATCCAACAGTGTTATTTAATGGGTTCCCTACAAATTGTTGCCTCACAGTCAAAAATACTAAGGTGTCTGTGTGTGTGGCTGTCTTTCTACATTAAAGAAATGAAGGCATTAATCTGATAACTTATTGTGGTCCTCTTACAAATCTCCCAGTGCAGAAAATGATAGAATTCAATCATGGCACAGTACCAACACATGACCAATAACAAGCTGCCTCTTTCACCTTTGCAGACAACCCAGAGCGCCTGATCAGCAGGATCGCCACTCAGCGTCACCTCACCGTGGGAGAAGAATGGTCCAAGGACATGCAGACGGCCGGCAGGACAGAGCTGCGTTACTCTTATCGCTTCCTGTGCGATGAGCACTACTACGGCGACGGCTGCTCTGTTTTCTGCCGACCACGAGACGACGCCTTTGGACACTTCACCTGTGGCGAGCGAGGGGAGATCATATGCAACTCAGGCTGGAAGGGCCAGTACTGCACTGAATGTAAGTGGGTTTGCTTATTAGTGCAAAACTGTGATTAAGGATGTGTGCCTGGATGATCGTGTGAACGATAAGCTGAAGGTGCAGCGCTGAAAAACATGTCGGTGTGCCTATGTTTACAAAGAGCATCCACTGATGCTAGTTTTGTCTTAGTAAGAATCAAAAGGGAGCTTAAAAAAAATTTGAAAATTGAAGAGCCCTAAATAAACGGTGAGAGTTTACATTCCAAAAGCTACTTATGAAAGTTAATTTCTCCTGCAGTCACTTGCCTATCGTTATTGTTTAGGAACTTTTTCCTAATGCAGGACCCGTGTGCAACAGGCGTCAGTTAGTTATCCCATAGCACCAGAGGCCTCCATTCTAATGAGCTGCACTGGCTCCTCAGTAATTCACACGCCGCGTGCCTTCCATTAGACCGCTGGGTTCTCCTTGCCTCAAACCTCCTCCCCGATTGGCCAAGTGGGGGTCCTGTATTGTTGCGGCTCGGGCTGGTGATTGGACGAGCAGGGTTGTGTATTGTTGTGGAGGGGGCAGCTGCTCGGTGAGAGGAGACAATGGAGCAGCTGTCTGGTGGTTAGCTCCACACAGACCAGCTGGCCCTGGGGGAAGGAGGAGGGGAGTGAGGAGAGGCGGGAGGAGCGAAGGACAGAAAGGGGAGCGAAGAAGAGGAGAGGAAGAAGGAAGGAGGAGGAGAGAGTGGATAGGTGAATGGAAAAGGAAGAGAGAAGAGGAGGATCAGAGGGAGGAGGGTAGGAGAGAGGCCAAGGGTGAGAATAAGGACTTCTGACCCACAGTCAAGGGGAGAAAGGAGGCTTTGTGTGGGATGCTTTTGTGTTGGAGAGCAACCATGTTAAAGAAGAGGGCTTGTTGGCTGGTCCCCCCCCCACCACCACTGGGGGCCAAAGCTGCTGCTGTAGCCCCCTCTGGGTTGTTGGAGCCCAGATATAACTTTTTCAGCAACTTTTCAAACACATTTCAGCCTGCGGTCAGGATGGTTTTTATCATTTTCAGATTTTGCTACTTACTTTGGTCCAGAGTGGCCTCATTGTGGCCTCATTGTGACAGACAGGTGAACAAACTGGACAGATGCAGATAAGAGGGTAGGTGATAAGGCAGGCAGCAGTTTGAAAAGGCAGTGTGACAATGAGAGTGATGGAGGGCAAACACTTGTTTCCTACACCGGGTTTCCCCTGATTCACCTGTCACTATTTGTTTCCTTTCTGCAGCAATTTGTCTTCCTGGCTGTGATGAAGAACACGGCTTCTGCGATAAACCAGGAGAGTGCAAGTAAGTCCAAAAACTATGGAAATAAATGTTTAAATCTAGGCACAAATAAATCCAAGTGACATATTTATTGAGTCAAAAATGTATCATTGTTTTCCTTCTCTTAACAGTACCTAATGAATGTTGTGTTCTCAGGTGCCGTGTGGGCTTCAGTGGGCGTTACTGTGACGACTGTATCCGTTACCCGGGCTGCCTCCATGGCACCTGCCAACAGCCCTGGCAATGTAACTGCCAGGAGGGATGGGGTGGGCTCTTCTGCAACCAGGGTGAGTTAACAGAAAGACTTTGACATACTTTGCTGGGAACCCCTGGGATCCAGACAATATTCTAAGTTTTTTTTCCTAAATGTTTGATCCTAAATTTGTCCTAATTTTTGGTTTTCTGTTCTTTCCAGATCTGAACTACTGTACACATCATAAGCCCTGCCTTAATGGAGCAACCTGCACCAACACTGGTCAAGGCAGCTATACTTGCTCCTGTCTGCCTGGATTCACAGGTGCTAGCTGTGAGACCCGAGTGGACAAATGTTCAGGAAACCCGTGTCGTAATGGAGGCAGCTGCACTGTGAGTATCAAGTGTATGAAAAAATAAAACTGGTATATTCATGGCAATAGGACTCCGTGTAACCACTGTGTATATTTCTTCCTATGTAGGATACGGACAAAGGCTACAAGTGCACCTGTCCACCTGGTTTCTATGGCAACAACTGCGAGTTGAGCGCCAACACCTGTGCAGATGGACCTTGCTTCAATGGTGGACGCTGCATTGACAACCCTGAAGGAGGCTACTTCTGTCAGTGCCCACTGGGTTACGCCGGCTTCAACTGTGAGAAGAAAATCGACCACTGCTCCTCCAACCCTTGCTTGAACGGTATGTCCTCTTCTGTGATTGTAACTTTACCGTCACCTGCAATGAACGCTAAAAAAAAAAAGAAAAGAGGTGAAATGTTGTCAACTAACCATCTTTGCCACAATTGCAGGTGCAGAGTGTGTGGATCTGGTGAACTCCTACCTCTGTCAGTGCCCCGAGGGATTCTTCGGTCCGAACTGTGAGGACAGCAGCAGCATCTCTGGAAACTGTTTGTCCTTCCCTTGTCAGAACGGTGGGACATGCCAGGAGGGAGTGAACGGCTATACCTGTAACTGTCCTCCAGGTATGACATGTTTCAAGAGATTAACAGCTTAATGTAGGCTTATTTTATTCAAGCTTTATTTTTTTTTTTTGTGCAAAATCCTTAAACTCGAATCTTCTGCAGGCTATACTGGTAAAAACTGCAGCTCCCCAATTTCCCGATGCTCTCACAACCCCTGCCACAATGGAGCCACCTGCCATGAGCGTGGCGGTCGCTATGTGTGTGCCTGTGTGCCTGGCTACGGCGGTCACAACTGCCAGTTCCTTTTACCAGAGGTTTCCAAGGATCTGCCAGTAATGGATGGACCGGGTCGGCGGTACTCCCTAGATAGTGGAAACGTTGAAGATGAGGAAGATGATGAGAGCAGATTCCCATGGACAGCCGTGTGTGCTGGCGTCTTCCTCGCTCTCGTGATCCTGATCGGCTGCTCAGTGCTGGTGGTCTACATTCGGGTCAAACTGCAGGAGCGCCACAGTCACCACGGTGACAGTTTTCCCAGTGACAGCCACGAGACTATGAACAACCTGACAACCACCAACAATTGTCTGCGTGGTGATAAGGAACTGGGTGCAACTTCAATTAAAAACACCAACAAGAAGGCCGATTACCACTCAGACCTTGCTGGGTCACTGGGAGGTCTAAGTAAAATCAGCGGGCTCAACGGACCAGAGAAGAATGGCTTTAAAACTCGCTACCCCAGCGTAGAGTACAACCTGGTCCATGAGCTCCGGCCCGAGGAGCTGTCACAGTGTAAAGAAGAGGGACATGAAGGGCCAGAGGTCAAATGTGAAATTCTGCAGGAGCCTGACTCAGAGGAAACATACAGGAAGAGACAAAACAGGTACATATCTGTCAAAATGTGTGTTTTGGGTACATAACACTGGGAAGTTATGTCGTGCATGCCGTAAACTAGCCTAGGTAAAATCCCAGTGATTAAAAGTGCGATGTGAGGAGAACACACATATCTTGAGCTTTCAGGAGCATTTCTGAATCTGTGCTGTTCTCCATCTCACAGCGATGCATCGGAAATGAAAAAAGTGGAAGATTCAGCAAGCTGCAGTGAAGCAGAGTGTCAGTCATCCAGCGATCTGAACTATGACGCAGCAAGTGAAGTTAAATTCCAGTCAACTGGTGATGCTGAATACCAATGTTCCAGTGACAGCAGGTACCAGTGTACCACCGACACCAAATACCAGTCTGTCTACGTCATGTCAGACCAGAAAGATGAATGTATCATTGCTACAGAGGTGAGTAAGAAACTTTTTGAGCCTGGCAAAAAAAACTATTTAGAAATGCTCTTATTATTATGCAATTATCTGAAAACACACTAAACGCTGATGTTTCTTTTGCTCTATTTCAGGTATGATACCAGTCCAGTTGGACCAGCTTCCTCTGGTTGATAGTGGTCCACACACCAGCCCTGAGCAGTAGAGCTCAGCTTGTCTCCAGGAGGTTTTACTCCTGCCGTTTGCTGCTGTTCCCTGGGATTTATCGGAGGACATTGAGCCAAGGTGCTGCTGAGCCAGCAGCGAGTCAGTACCGACTTGGCAAGGACTTCATCATTACTACAGGTGCATTCGGGACACTTTAAACCATCGATGGATGTAGCTCTAATGCTTACTCAGTGCGATGGATGAAGACAGTGCCAGAACTCGTACAAACTGTACAGAAACGGTGCTGAACGAGCACTGAGGCAGTCAAACGGTGACTGGTGGAACTGGCGAAGAGCTCGTTTCATGTCTGCTGGATGATTTCCGTTTTCTGTCTGCAGTACTGGATCTTTTACTGCTTGTACCGGGATGAACTTACCTCCCCTTATAAACAGTGGAGTACTGATTGTACTGATATTGTAGTACCATGGAGTACTGATTGAATGAACAGTGTAGTACCTTTGGAGTACTCAGAACCTTTGAAGTACGGTTGTAGTACTCTTTATGCTGTGGTTTTACAATACATTATAAAGGCTGTTATAGATATTGGACAATTCATGTTCTGTGCGGTGCTGCAGAGTCGAGGGTGGGGTTGTAGCAATGTCCAAAGTCCCTTTACTTTATTAGAACTGCAGCTGCTGTTTTGGTCTCTTTATTGCTAAGAAGTTATTCAAAAAATCTCAGTAAGAGAAAAAAAAACAGTTGGACTTTTTTACAGCAGCTCTTTAACTCTGCAGCACTGACAGAGGTCGTGTTGGCTGAGCTGGTTCTCAGCAGAATAAAAAGACAACTGAAGACTCCAGTAGTGACTGCAGATTGATCCAACGTGGATTCTGTTGGGCCATACTGGCCCCTGACCCCTAAAGATTATGATACACAAGGCAATGTTTTGGGCAGGACAATTTTGGAAATGCTTTCAGCATTGCAGGACAAACACACAAAAGAGACCCAATGTGAAACAAATCGGACAAAACATAAAGGAAGTTTAATTATCTACTTGCATTCGTTTTAAATTAGTGCTACTCAGTACTGCGGCAGCACCTCTGGCCACAATTTATTGACTGAAAGGAAATTGCTCTCTCTCTTTAAAGCTGTCCCAACCTCTCACGATGCTGTTGAGTTTCCAAGTAAGCCAAGCTATGATGGATGAGTTTTAACTGCCAAGACCTCGTTGCACTATGGAGGTGTGCGTGTGTGAGCATGTGTGTACAGAGACCTAGTGATGATGCCTGTACGGGTTGTTGTACGTATGCACTGCCCACCCCTGCTCCCTTCACTCCCAGTCTTCCACTATTAGTCATTTGAAGGAAACCATCATCCTGCCTGTCATTGGTCAGGAGAATTTTCTTTTTATTTTATTTGTTATCTAAAGAAAGATGTATGCTTTTAATTTAATTATGTAATTATTTGGTGCTTTATTTTGTTGTGATATTTTTTGTTAAACCTGTTATAATTTAAGTTGGATTGTTTTTATTTGGCAGATAATGTATGTATGTATGTATGTATGTATGCATGTATGTGTTAGGCACTTGAGACCACTGTGACTGAGTTGTATTTAAGAGAAAAGTTGTATGTACAGAGTCTGTCATTTTAAATACTGGAGAACGGCGCAATATTTTTCCAAAATAAAAGAGGAATGAAATATAGAACATCTGATGTTTTCTAAGCCCCCTTACAGGCTACAACAGTGCACAACTACTGGTTTGTCTGTATTTAGTGAAGAGAGAGGACAGAGTTTTGCATGATCTCAGTAGATGGAAAAGCATCAGCTCTCATATATTCTACATTTGCAGTTCCCCTAAATTAGGCAATCTAACAAGAGTTGAGGTATGTGCTGTTGCAGTGATAGTGTATTGGTATTTACATGCATAAGTGTGTGTGTGTGTGTGTGTGTGAGAGAGAGAGAAAGTTTGCCTGACGCAGCAGAAGACTGTCTCCTTGTGGAACCACTAAATGAGACAAAGACACACCCCATAATCATAGACCACTTAGCTAGCCTCCTCTGAGGCAAGAGCCATCTCTTTGTGTGTGAGTAATTGTGTGTGTGTGTGTGTGTGTGTGTATGTTGATGAGAGAAAGAAAGCCAGAGAGACAGAGAGCTAATGTATATGAACAATACATGTTGATGTTAGTCTCTGTAAGTTTCTAAATTAATGATTTTGTTCTGTGTTCTTTTGTATGTAGGCATCAATACAGTGCGTGTGTGTGATTTTGTTTTAAGCAGAGGGGTATTTATAACTGGAGAGAGAAACCACCAGTCTGGAAATAGTCCCGGTTTGCCCCTGCCTGACTTCTCTGTGTGTGTGTGTGTGTGCCATTTAACGACCACTGGGAGTTTAGAAGCAGTCATCAAAGAAGCTCATCTGGTTCGCACCCACGTGCAAACACAAGATGGTGAAATTGGACGACAGATGATCAGAAATTTACTAACGTTACAGATGACACAGTGTATTAAGTGTTGACAGGGAGCCCATTAGCCCACACATGCACAAACACGGGTCATGGCTTTGCTGAATGTAGTCGTAGAATGAGGAATACGTTTTGATGCACAGCCACATTATAATAAGCAAAGTATCCTCCGGGGAGCAGGGAGCTGCCCAGTGGGTGCGCACGGAGACACAATCGCCCCTCCGAAAGCTGCTACTGTGACTACCCGAAACGTATTTGCTAGTATTTCACAAGCGGCAGGCGGTTGTTAGCACATACCATGCTAAGCTTTTTAACTTAACTTTTTTTCAGTGCTACAAAAGCTTTTCGCTGAGTTGGAAAATCACAGGAGACAGGCTTAAAGCTGGTCCTTTGTTGTTGTCAGGCTGTTCTCCGGGCCCACGAACAGTCACACACACTCGCATCCTCCCTTTCGGCATCTCTCTGGTGTCAATAGTTAGACAAAGCTCTGGTCACTGGCTGCCATATGCTGCCCTGCTGCACAGAAAGAAGAACACTCTTTGAACCTTTGAGGGGAAAAACGAAATCTTCTTTATGGTAAAATGATATAGAAATGTAAGATGAGTCATGTGGAGTTGTTTTCACGCTTTTGGAAACTGGCACTGAACATCAGGGCTGATAGTACTGTACTGCCTGAGAGTCCTATGTACCCGATGAGTCTACTTAGTACACACCGCTCTGCCACAACATTACCATAATGCGGTGGTTCTATTCTAGAATCTAATAAAAGTATGATACGGTTTCTAGAAAAGTATTAGGAAATACTAAATGCTGATGTATTATTATGGGTTAACTACCTGTCTGCACACAAAGTGGTTAAAGTCAGCTTCGTCTTTAACAACACTGATCTTTGACCCTTATTTTTAATTTATTACTGTACCTGTTTTTCCACAATCACCATAATTATTGTTGTTTAAAATAACATTGTTTTGTTAGTGAATCATTTTTACCTTTACTTTTGTACTTAAAGTAAAACGTAAATAATCTGCTTAGTACTTTTACTTGAGTACAAGATTTGAAGTAGAGCTTGTAGTGGAAAATGTTTTTTAGGTCAATATGTGCACTTTGAGTTTTACTTTGAGTTTTGAGTTTGTGTACTTGTACAGCACAGTGTATAGCATTTTACTGTGTATGGGGCTGTGTACCTGCAGACAGCTCAGAGTGGACATGCTGACCCCACACGATATTATAAAGACCACCAGAGTTAATGTTGCATCTTATTGGTGAACTTCATACCCATTTATACTGATTCCACCACACTAGGGAAAATATTTCACCTTTTACCCAAGTAGATGTAGAGTATTTAACTTTTTAGTTAATTTGGAGGTACAGATTCTTAATATAAAATGTAACTAATTATGATGTTTTATAATTAAGAACTATCAGGTGGCCTTCGGTGGTCCAGAAAAGCTCCATCTACAAGCCACAATACAATAGCTGCTTACACATCACTGTAGTTTACTCTACTTTACTTTATTGTATTATTTGTCTTCTACCACTAATGAACATTTTTGTTTCCATCCTGTCCATTTTAGGGCAGAGCAAAAAAACAACAGAAACAGTATAAAAGGCGAGCTGAAGCCAAACTGCACAAAGTTAGATAAGCACGCTTGATATTTGTAATGAAAATTACCCCCCCCCCCCCCAGCCTCTGTCTCCTGACACACACTTTTTCTTCTGACAGGGAGTAGGCAGGACCATATCTAATCCAGAGAACAGGCTGTTTAAGTGTGTCTCTGCTATAATCTGATTAATTTGTCCATTCATACACTTGTCTCACAGATTTGTTTGAAAGTATGTGTGTGTGTGTGTGTGTGTGTGTGTGTGTGTGTGTGTGTGTGTGTGCGTGTGTTTGAGTGTGTGTAAGCATGCATGTCGGTGTCTGTTCGCGTTTGTGTGTGTGTGTGTGTGTGTGAGAGAGAGAGAGAGGGATTGCTGGAAAGCTGAAAACAAGAGGAGAAAGAAGTAGCTCACTCTTGGCCACTGACCCTTCTTTTGTCCACATTTTGGTCACCTGTCATACAAGCACACATGTTTGCGCAGCTATCTCTGTGAGGACACTCTTGACATTATGCATTCCCTGTCCCCCAACCCTAATTTCCACCATCATAATTGAATGGACAAACTGGTGTGCTCCCATAGAACATAGATAAAGGTCCAGATCATGAAAATGTAGTGAGGGAAGTATTTAGATGCTTTAGTTACACTAAATATAATTTTATTTAACTCAGTCCTACAAATTACAAATATGCCTTGTGTGTAAAAACATGGGACATCCTCAGTCAACGGACCCTCAAGACAGATAACCAAAAACTTCGATCACACAAATTAAATAAATACATTTTTAAATATAAAGGAAGAAGACGAGAAAAAATACGGAAATTTTTAACTAATGACTTCAAATGAATATATAGTGGAGTAAAATCTAGCCTAAAATATTTTCCTCTAGACAGTAAGGGTGTAAAAATATTCAAGGTACCAAATTTGTATTTAGGTACAACAGTACTTAAATACAATACGTTTAACTAGTTCCATCACTCCACCGTCATGGACAACACCAACTTATGTGGAAACTAAAAATGGCTTCTTTTTCATAGCACTACTCCTTGTTTCTTTATTTAAATAAATTTGGTCAACAAATCATCTGAGGAATATTGGTCCACATGCTCTGAATTACAGTTGTTGACTCCTGCCGACTGAAGTAAGCAAGAGTCATAGGAGTTAGAGTTCTAGGACTAACTGATTAGATTTTGCTGGTCGAAGGTCAAAGTCACTGTAACTTTATATCTGTCTCTTTCTTATCATTACATAAATTCAGAAAACCCGGGGCCAGATCCATTAAGCTGTGTGAATTTTCAACAAAAAAACTGAAATACGCATTCTTTTCACCAGATATATATAAAGATGCTGCTTTGTAAATCTCTCACATCATGGAAATGAGCACACGTGCATGAGCCTCATTTCCCACTCCTATATTTCACAATGAATGAAAGTAGAAACACCCTTATACCCTTATTGTTGCCTGTTCCACTGTGAAAACATCAAGGACAAAAAATTAATGATTTGTTTTATTACAAATACGGCTGTGGTAACAGTACCACTGAATTATCACATGTAACAGTAAACAACTATTGCTTTACTGTCTCATTCTGTTGCATTCAGTGTGTGCAAGATCGCTTAGTGACACACACACAAACAGACTTTACACTTAAGTAAGGATAAAAAAAACAAACACCATAAACAGATAAAAGATAAAGTCCATCTTATAAACAATTAGGAATATTGACAATATTTAATCTTCCCCATTATGCTGTGTATACATATGGGTTGAGGTATGCATGAGTTGCACACTTTTGCCCTACATGGTCAATGTTTAGACTGTTTTTTTCCTGACTGGTTTCAGGAAAAGTAATTTGCTTTTTGCATATTTTCTGTTTTTTCTATCACTCTGGCCCCAGGAGGGAAATATGTCTATTTGGACTCCGAGGTGAACTGATTAGATTATGTAACAAGATAGACATCCGTGTAAACATCTCTTTCTGTTTGGTTGTGTTAACGCTGAAAACGTTTCTAACCTCTTTTTCTCTTCGTTAATTAAAGGCTTTACACAGCTTTGCTTTGTTGTTTTATTGCATATTTGTGTGTTTCCTGTTTGATTTGAAACATTATGTGCTTATCTTGACCACATAAAAACGGGATTTACCTGGATGAATAAAATGATTGTGTGTGATTTGATGGATTAAAATGGTAAAGGGTCCAGTGACACCACGTAAGCACATCGACACATTGTCTTACTATGTTTATCTACCAAGTAGAACATTGAATAATTGGAAATCGTACATTCATATTATGTTTTCCCTCTTTTGACACGTTTCATATCGTTGGCCACCTCTCCAGACCCGCTGAGGTGCTGTATTTGCTTACAAATTTTAAATACCACTTGCATGCACAATAAATAATTATTTTTGTGCAATACATTTTTAGCCATTTCATCTCTTCTCCTGTTTGTTGATTTGCAGAAACAGCATCATAACAGGGACTCACTAACTTCACATATCTCTCCCCTCTGGTTTTTATTAGCACTGCAAATCCCCACACACAAACAGCATCACTGACTTTTCGCATTTGGACTAAATCTTGTGGGAAAACAGAATTTCTCCATCAGCCATTATCCATTGTTGAGTTTGAACAAACGAAGTGACCACAGCAGCCCGAGTCACACAATGACAGACAGCTTATTCAGCTACTTCATCTGTCGCTGCTCCCCAGGGACCAGGCTCTGATCTTTTCCCAGAGCTCCATCTTTCTCTATCACTTACTCTTTCTCTGATTGTCTCTCTCCTCTGACTCTGTTAATATCAACAAAACATGACTCTATTAAATTTCTTAATGGAATGTACATATGTGTTGTATTTAAGTCATGTTTGGGGGCTGCTGCTTAAAGTTTAAACAGTTAACCACATTTTTAATTTCTCATTTTGGGATCTTTGTTTTTATTTTATTTATTGTTGTTTCTCCCTGGGGGTTAAAGCATTTGTAAAGACTAAAGAGTCATTCCTTTAGAGACACCAGCACCCATCAGTGCCTTCTGGTCATTACTGGTGCATCGTGGGAACAGCTTGGTGAGGACAATGATTGGCTACAAACAATGAGACTGAGGAGCAACACAAAGGACACGCCTACTGCATGATGGGAAAGAGCAGCGGAAGAAGCAGATGTTGTGACAGAGGACACACAGGAGGGGAGAAAGAGACAGCAGATGTCTCTCTCTCCAACTCTATCTGTGATGGTCGGCTTTGTGTTCAGCAACAGGTGAGAGGAGACGACAGCTTTACCTGCTTTTGACGGAATTATTCCGTGTGCAACAGGTTCTAAAACCATCATTGCAGCTTTGTCTGATTCTATGTCTCTATTGTGGTCAAATCGTCGTGTTGCAGACTCCTAAGGTCAAGTGTCTGAAATACAATGTCCCTGATATTCCTTCCCTTTCCATTTAAGTGATTTTTAAATCATTTTGTTCCTTTTTAATATTAAGCTAGAGCCTTTGCTGTCACCAAATCCCAGTCCAACAATTCTCTCCACCGCCACAATCAATTCTGACAAAAGAATTCTGGAGGCTCAAGGTTGCACAACCTCTCAATAAACACTAACACAAACCAACTGCTCCCAGGCCACTGGTGCATGCTACAGGACTTGTTTAAAACTTTAACCGATTTTCAAAACACGGAAGACCAGAGACGTGACGACAGATTTAACTGATTTTTTTTTTTAATCTTAAGAACTCACACACTAACAGATTCAGTCAAGAACCACCACAACACTTTTCATGAGGACTGGGATGTTACACAAACTTGCACGATCAAACGTGACTTCAGAGCAAAACAAACACGGATGTAGACTGTTATAGTCAGCTAGCATGTCACCTGGTAGCAGTGCCTGTGCTGTTTTGCAATGAGAAACAGACGTAGAGAGAACAAAACTGTAGCTGAAGTCACGGCTGAGAAATGGAGTCACGTTGGTTATGATTTGCTGGGGAGCCTGTGATGAGTTGAGACTAAGTTTTACTCTTGAAGTTGGTGATGCTTTCTTGGTCAGCTCACTCTCATTGGCTTTGCTCAGGCGTTTTGTATTTTTGGAGATGTAAGGTACTGTGCAGATCACTATACACTGTGCAATGTTTCGACACTCCTAAATCAGGAATGTTCCACCCCCTGGTTGCCACTGGGGCAGATAAACTAGACCCAAAATTGGCCAAATTATGCTGAAATTCCAATAAGGCAGGTACACCGCACACCCAAACCCAGAAGGGGCTCAAGTCAAGACAGGCAAACGGGAACAGGAAGCACAGCGAGGATCAATTACCAATTACCAATGTTAGCAGTTCGTTGCTTCACCAACAACAATATGGAAATAGAAATATAACTGACTTAATATTAAATGTTATTATTAAAAAGATTTCAAAGTTAATTTTAATTCCATCAAGGATCTCATGCACGTGCTGGTGACCGTCTTGCTTCACGCTTCTGTACAAAGCTATGGTGATGTGGGAGCATTTGGGGCAACGTTGGATAAAGAGGCTGACAGACATTAAATATGAATGGAGACGATTCATTGTGGGTTTGTTACTGTCGGTATGCAGAATGTTGAAATGATGACTATCTTTTAAGACGCCTTGCAAACCTTCAACCAATTCTCTCTCATTCCTTCACATGCCTTTTCTATTTCCACTTTTCTTTCAAATAGAAGCTTGGACAGCTTTATCAGGCATCACGCTGTTCTTAAACCTCTTACATATCCACATTACAAACAGCTTTATGGCATCATTCATCTTAAATACCCAAGTTGTATTCAACATTGGAATACTACCAAACCATGCTGTATAAAGCTATTAACATTTGGGAGAATTTTTTAAGAGAAATAAGCAGGATGCTTAATATAAATATATGCCTGTGTGGATCTTACACTTACTGCATATAAATATTTCGCTGCCCTTGCATATTCAGTGTTCCTAAAACTGCTTTTTCCTGACACCAAGTTCAGTTGTTAGGTTGTAAAGACAGGTTTAGAAGTGTGATGAACCTTTTTAGATTAATGGCAAATGGTTTGAACTTATGCTTTATAATGCCTCAGCTGTGAAGCCCCCAGGATTTGAAAGACAGCAGAGCTTTCAGTTTTTTTTTACAAAGAGTCAAAGTCACACAGTGGTGAAGTCTTGGAAGAGGAGGTGGTGATAACATGACGTAAAGTAGATTTATGAATCAGAATAAAATCTAAAGTGTAGACGTAACCTCAGAAGAACAGAACAGAAACTTGTGAAGTTTTATTAGACAAAGAAAAATAAACTCAAGTTTATTTTAGACAATCAATGCTCTTATTTTGTTTTGCTGCAGCAAGGTCAATCATGGTCATTCATGGAATATAACTAAGTACATTTACTTAGTACTCAAGCAAAAACTTGAACTACTTTACACTTATAGGGGCCTTATTATCTTCATAGAGTTAAAATCTATGAAGAGAACTAACAACTATTTTAATACTGTTGAAGTATTATTACATGCACAAATGCCAAATACCTTCTTCTACTTCCAAATACTTTGCTAAATTTGCCTTTACTCACTTACATTCATTTTTAATATATATATTTTAGTGTTGGTTTGACAAAGCAAACGTTGGGAATGTTTCACAGTAGAATCACTATTTTCTGACAAAGTGAACAAACATATAATAAAAATAAATAAATCCTCAATAATCTATTATATTATTTGCTAAATTGTTAAAGCAAAAGCTTCAAACCAAACGGCTGCAACAGTAAAATGCTGCTTACATATAAAAACAAATGTAATACACTTTGTTTTTTATACTTGGAGTATGTTTTCCTCATTATACTTTCATAATTATGCAAGATCCATGTGTGGTGTTACTATTTTGTACTTCTGCCACTGAATTGCTAATTCTAAAAAATCTTGAATTAGGTTTTCATTGCTTCGCAGTAAAATTATAATAATTAAAAATTTCAGCTCAGAGGGGACTGGTGAGAGTTACTTCATGAATCCCTTCACAGTTTCTATGGTTTTTGATTTTACGTATCTTAAAGGTTTTTTTTCATTACTTTTTAAAGAAATGTGCTCATTGTCTCTTTGATACCCTCTCTTGACTATTAAACCTACGTTGTGTTTTTTAATTAAACTGAAAGTCAGAATAAATGTGTACTTCCCAACACAGAGCCAATCTGGCAGCTTCTTCACAGTCTGCGGCACAGTTCGCTGGTTGGCCTTTACAAACCACTTGCATTTACACAACGTTGTCAGTTCATGGGAATATACTCCTCTCTTCAATGTGTCCATTCATGACGACCAGACAAATTAGACGGCAAATTCACACAATAGTACTTGCCAATTCATCCCATGAAGACAAAAAAGAGAGAACAGCTGATTGGAACAAATCTCCTTGTGTTTGCTAACGGTGCCACAAGGGATCAGCCATTGCTTCAAGTAAAAAGCAATTGAGACATCACTAGGTTGCCAGATTTGATAGACAAAAACTTGGGTTGCCAGGTCTGATCCGCTAAGACGCCACGTGTGCTCTGGGATGTTTCTGTGATTAGATGCTGTGCGTATGTGTGTGTGCGGACTTTGTTTTCATCTGTGTGGTGTGTATGTGTGGGAATGGACCCTGGTCTGACTTGTTGATTAATGGCCAGTGTGTGTATGTGTGAAAATGCTCTCGGTCCTGTTTCCATGCTAATGAGTAGCAGCAGATGGGAGAGAGGAGACTGAAGCAACAATGAACAAACACACCAGCAGCCGTACCACGACCAAACAGACCCTCCTGTATGGGGTGTGATTCCTCACACATTCTGATATTAGTCTGTTCTGTTTGTCGGATGGTGAATTTAAACACTGAAGGTAGTTAATCTGTCCAGGGAGACACCTTTGGAGACACCCATTATGGCCATATTATGCATAATATTTAGTTCATATTTGTATTTTTATTTTGTTTTATTCTGGACTCTGCTGAAACAGTTTTTTGTTTTTTTTCATAATGTGGTTTTATGCAGCACTTCCTCACTCAAAGCCCACTCTGTTCTGATTGGCCAGCTTGCAGAAGCCTGCTGATGTTGGAGCTGGTGGAGCGACAGTGCATGTTGTGGGCGTGCGAACCCAAATGACGACCGTTGGAAACATTTTAGTAGGGTGGAGAGAAAGTCGCTGGAAATTATGCAATGGAGTCAAGACAGCAGATTTCTTCGTCATATGTTGAGCTCACATTATGGAACTTTGGCATTGAGCCTCATCACTAGAGATAAGTTACAATAAAAAAAAATTGAAAATAAAAATTGTGAACCTTTTGTGAATCTATTGTGGTTTTAAAAAAAGAAAGGTTTATTTACAATCAGCAGGCTGACAAATCTGCTGACCCACAACCACTAACAACAGGGGCCAGTTCAGCAAAAACTGTTTTCCAAGGACAGTTCACCAACCTTGAAATAAACGCAAAATAGAATCGTTTGGACCACTTGGAAGCACTGCACTTGGTCTGTCTAACATTTCTCTTGGAGACAAATGTTTTATGAGGTCTGTCTTATGATAATGACGACAAAATGTATAGACTGGAGGTGGAGTTTCAACCATGTGATGTTGGGCCACTGAATCATCTGTGCTTTTGGTTCTGTTTCAGACCGTCTGTTCTCTCTTGGTGAACAAAATAAAATAAAAAAATCCCAATGACATTAAAGCATGAGAAAAATCAAGCAAAAATTCAAGCAGAAATTCTGACAACAGTGCTCGTCAAAATAACTTGATCCCAATTGTTTATAGAAAAACTGTATAATTTATTCTCTCATTCAAATCTGGACGTATCAAGGTGTCACCTAAAACTGTCACAGATTGCCCCCCTTCGATAGATCATTCAATAGCTTCTATTCCTACCTTCAATCGACTCTAGTTACATGCATGTTTATTAATCCTGGATATATTGATAGCAAACAGCACAATAAATGGTTGACACAGTTACAGTAACTTGATTGGCAGCAGAGCATTAAATTTCACCACAGTAAGCACGGGTGGCCCTCAGGGATGTATGCTCAGCCCACTACTGCTCTAACCCATGACTGCACTGCCACATCATCAAGCTTGCTGATGACACAACAGGCGTGGGTTCAGTCAGGAAAATACAGAGAGGAGTCGGGAACCAACTGCTCAATGCAGGGAAAACAAAGGAAATGGTGGCTGATTTCAGGAGAACCTTTATTAAACTTGTCTTGTACCATCTTGTTCTTGAAATGACAAAACTGTTTTTAGGTATGTTTGCCTATGCATGTATATGTTTCGTGCCTTACGGTACACTGTGGACGAACAGTGTCAACACTTCAGTGCACATTGTGTGATGCTGCTGCTGCTGCTGTCAAGACTCCAGGTCTACAACAGATTCATACTGTGCATGAGTGTGTCCTACAGGTGGAATGCAAAAGATTAATTAGACTGAGGAAACACACACAGAAATGTTGAGTGTGTCCAAAAGCATATTTCCAGTGTTCTGGCATTTAGTCATTAATCTTACCCTGTACACCATTTCCCCTTTTGCATGTATGCATTGTTTTCTATGTACAACCTAAAAACAATGGTTTGGCCCAGTCCCACCTTCACACAATTTTTCTCCTTCAACATTAAGTGTTCATAGTTAATGAGGAAAACATTCAGACTAAGTCCAACATGTAAAAACTGCATCAGCCCACACAACTCATAAGTGAATACGTATCTTTATATATTGTTCAAGCTTAATTTGGTGCTGTGCAGAATTATGAGGTCATCCCTCTTCTAAAGCTCTATTAGATTGTCTTTTAGGTTTTTGATCACCCAGCTCCTGGTGGTTTGTAACGTCTTCTGGTTCCCCGTGTTTGAGGACACTGTGCTCACTTTGGACATTCAAAGCTTTAGAAAGGGTTTTATACAGGTTTACAGAGGTCTACAGAGAGTTCCTTGAATTTTATGGCTTGGTTTGTGTCCTGACAAGCAGTTTGATGCGAGGAAAGTGCTATGCATACATGTCACACTTTACATTTTAAATAAAAATACTTTTTACTGCATGTTTTGATAAAGTGTGTATATAAGTGAGTATAAGTTTGCATATGCGGGTGCTACTGTGTGTCTGTGTTTAGGCCTCTCGTAGTGGGGATTTGTACTGATCCATTGTGCATATGTGTGTGCATTAGTCCCCTTTGAGCTCTGAGTGGTGGTCCAACCATTTAAACAAATATAAACATTTCCCCCTGTAAGTCCAGATAATACTAGGACTGATTAGAAACAACACTGTGTGTGTTTGTGTGTACATATGCCTTTCTGTGGTTCTGTGTACAACTGTGTGAGGAACGTTTTGGCTGGTTCTCACACCTTCGCCGTTTGAGGGGTAGGCGATGAATGTCCTCAGGGCCGTAGAAAAAGAAACAAATTGTGTGTGTGTGTGGATGGGGTGTCGGGGTGTGTGGGGGGGGGGGATTGCACAGCTAACACCACAGGAAACCATGCCTGTTTCCTGCCAAGAACTCTTTATTTTTCCTTTCTTGTTTTCCTCATTCTTTCTCTTCCCTTTATTACACACACTTTGTCTTTCCCTCGCAGTTTGTTTCCTTTCAGTCTCTTTTTCTTCTAATCAGACTATGGCTGAAATGGCTTTGAACTACAGTATGGACCGTCTCTCTGGTCCACGTAACCTGTCCACCAGCGTGCTTTTAGCAGCACACTGTGAGTGAAATAAAATTCAGTTTAATTATCTAACCCAGTTATCTCTTTGTACAGAAAAGCTTTACTTAAATAAAAGTACTAATATAACATTGGATGAATGCTATTTATTTTAAATGTATCTTATTTTGGAGACATTGCGGCTGAAGCTCCCTGTGACAAAGACACTGCTGCATCGCTGCATGTTGCCAAAAAAAGCAGTGTTAATTTACAATTTTCACAAACTCTGGTTCATCACAAACAATTTTCAGCTACTTCTGAATCAAAATATGTATGATACAAAGTTACAAATGACACTACAGGTATCCACACAAAGGGCAATGATTCGCTAAAGTAAAGAAGCAGTCAGAGCGGCGTCTTTCAACAATTCAACACGTTAAATCAGCTGAGAAGCCACCAACACCTATCGAACATCTATTGCTAATGGCGTGGAACATATTACAACAACTACAGGGACTGATGCTCACCAACAGCCCACCAGTGGCCAACAGGCAACCGTTGGCTTGATGTACAGAAGATTTACCAACACAATGTGCCAGAGTGCACAATCAAGGCTCTCCAAAATACAACAGCTAGTCTCATTTTTGAACAGCCTAAAAGGACAGACACAGGACACCCTCAGAGTGTCAAAATACTGTTGAAGAAAAAAAAGTCTTCCACAGTTTTCTGTGGATTTAAAACAACCACAAAATTTACTGCCCATCTGGTACCTTATGTCCCACAAAGTTAAAGCATTTATTGGTAATTCCCTCTCCCTGACTTAACGTTTTGGCTTTTTTCTTGTGAGTTTCTTTGGATAAAAGCACTATCATACAACATGTGACATTATGTATCAGTTTGTTAATATTGTACTAGTGTTGTATATGCTGTAGCTACTTTAGAAAAGGCTGGAAAATGTCTTATTTTTCGGTATTAACAAAGTCCATACAGAGACTAAAATCAACAATGAATCGTGTTTACTCGCTTAAACATCTGTGAATCCAGAGGTTTTTGCTTAGTCTGTTAAACAGCCATCCATTGTTGTTCAAAAGCTATTAAAGATCAATAAACCACTGGGTGACATGATTTTTCCTTGCCAAAAAAAACCCCAAGAAGCACAGCCAAAAAGATCCAAAGGCTGAGAACAGCCATCATACATGGTCTGTTTGCACCGATTGGCTCATAGCAATAACAAAAATACAGAAAAGAAAAATCACTGGCCGTATGCTTTAAATAAAACACGAGAAGAAAACCTTTTGCTGGAAATGTAATCAATTATAGATTTCTATGGCCGGGGTTTTGCATTGCATTTTCAAATTTCATATTTTTTAAATTGCAAAATCTTAATTTGATAAATAACTTTTTATTATTATATTACACATGTTATCATACTTTCCCCCTTTAGTGTTATACATCATAAGTAGTGGTCACTAATATGTTCTACATTCTCTATAGTCCATATTCTGCAATCAATGGCTTAGTCAATATTTCATTTGAAATTTCACCTCCATAACTGTTTTTGACCTTAACCTTTATTTTCATTATTTCTGAACTAATGACTGCATTTAACAGATAAATGTAGTGTTGTTTCATACTATACTTACAGGATGAAAAAAGACTGTATATAAACAGTGTCTTCCATCTTTATATACAGTTTATGAGTCAAAGCTACACGTAACCAATGGTGCTGAAAGTTCTGAAAAGTCTCTGTTTTTGCTAGGACCATGGCCTAAGTTCCTGTTAGAGGTCCTGATTAACTACAGCTGGCGGCTTCTCTATCCAAAATTTAAAAGGCTTTGTGTGACAACACTTGTTGAATTGACCAACACACAGTAAAATGGGAAAGTCCAAGGAGCTTGGAGCTTAGATTTAACAAGTCAGGAATGTCTCTTGGAGATAATTCTAAACAAGTGCAGATTCCAAGATCACAGGGTCAAACTATTTTAGTTAGCTATTATTTTATAAAGTGAGAAGGGCGGCTGTAGCTCAGTTAGTAAAGGTCGACCACGGACCACAGGGTCAGTGGTTCGATCCCCAGCCCCGGCTATATCTCAAAGTGTCTCTAACAGTCCATTCGCCTCCCCAGCTGTGCAGTGCCAGTCCAAGCCTGGTAGAAATTGGGGGAGGTTGCGTCAGGAAGTTGCATCCGGCATAAAAACTTTGCCAAATCAACATGCGGACAATGTTTCGCTGTGGGGACCCTGAACTTACGGGATAAGAAAAAAAAAAAATGGAGGTAAAGCCATTTCCCAAGATGTGGAAGCATTCTGCTGCCTGAGAGACGTCTTATAGAAATTGTGGAAACAAATATCCTAAGTCAATGCTGATACTGTGTTGTATGGAAGGTCTGAGTGGGAAAACTAGACTAGAACTTCTGTCTTGTAGATGTTAAAGATGTGTCTCCCATTGAAACAGAGTTGTCATACAGTCAAGCATGATGGAGTCATCTGCTGGAAAGGACAGGAACATCTGTGTGTCATCGGCATAGCAGTGAGGAAAAGCCAAGAGAGCGGATGATAAAACCCAGGGATGTAATATAGACAGAGAAAAGAAAAGGACTGAGAACTGAGCCCTGCAGCACACTGGTAATTAAAAGGTAAAAAAAGGGCTTTGAAGGGTTGTCCAGGTAAGACATAAGTCAGGCCGGAGCTTTTCTAGAGATGCCCATTCAGAGCGTGCAGTCAATACACTGTTTCACAGTGTTAAAGGACAACTTTGGCTAAAGATAAAGCTTTTGGAATCAACATAATGACTTTGTTTACATGTGTCTAAGTAACCAGGGTTCTCTGAGAAATCAGCTTTCTTGGGTAATCTGGGAACAGTGTTTAAATGCACTTAAGAAACCTGGAAATTTGCGTATACATGCAGCAGAAGAGAAACATGACTTTTTTCTAAGTGTTTGTGTCATAGCAGAGGGACAGTGCGGGAGGACGGAAAGGAAAGGAGATGGGAGATGGGAGACACACACAGCTGATCCACAACGGAAACTGTACGAATTTAATAAAATTCGCAAGGGAAAGTGACAATGAGGCACCTTTGTGTTAGTCACGTTTTCTGTCTGACTTTATGCAGACTTTGTTTAAAAAATGAGGCGGCTCCGCCCCCTTTATTCACGCGTCTACTCAGCTGCACGTTTCTGTCTGCAGCCATTTTTTTACACACGACACATTAGAAACCGGGTTACGTGTTTACACGGCAGAGAAAAAAGGCATTCGGCAAGAGGCCGACAGAAATCTACGTGGGGAAACCAGGTTTCCCTAATCCCCCACCACGATTTCAGAAACCAGTTCCCCGTTTACACGACACTCAAGAAAACAGCTTTCCCAAGAAAGCTGACCGTAACCGTTACTTAAGTCCACGCACATAAAATATACTTGTCAGTGTCAGAGCTGTCCAGACAATTATTGTAAATATTGTTTTTGTAAATTTTGTCAATTACACTTACCAGTGTTTTACATAAAATATTATGCCCTAATCTTAACCCACAAACAGTGAAATAGAAAAGCACATTATGAATGAGAGGCACATGAGACTTAAAGATTTCTGATAAATGGGGTCTCAGCCAACACAGTAAAGACCCTGATTCAAAAGAAAACAAAGCACACACACACACACACACACAACAGAGCAATAAGTCAAACCGGTCTGAGGCCCCATCATTAAATACCTATAAGCATGTGTTATATATGTGTGTGTGTGTGTGTGTGTGTGGCATAGACAAATCTCTGAGGAATGCTTTTAGTGCTGTTTTAATATCTCAGAACAGGAAATGGATTCCCAGAGACAGGAAGTGACTTCGTGGAGAGGGGAAGTGTTTGCCAGCATCCGCCCGTTGTGTGCTGGATGGGGAAGGAAGGAGAGAGACAGGGGAAAGAGAGTGAGAGGTGGTGTAGGGAGAGGGAGAACTGTTTCAGGAAGAAGTGTGTTAGAGGGTGTGAGGGAAATCCAGATGACGCCTGAGGTGCCCTAAAATCAACAGATTTCAACTTGCCTTTGGCAGAAAAATGTATTGGAAAGGAACATGCTCACTAGTGCATCAGCCACTGTATCATGACTGAATTACAAAATGCAAAATCATTTACTACGTCACTAAACCAAGAAATAAAACACATTTTTAAATTCAAAGTCTAAGAAGAATGAAGTCAGTTACTTTCAGTAGTGTTTGACTCACCTATAAGCATGTTTAATTAAAAAGAGGTCTTCTATTGGATTCCAATCGGGGGATGTCATAGTTGTTTCGTCTTGGATCTTCTTCTTCTTTCAGTTTATTTCATCAAGTAAGGAGATTGTTTTTCTCCTGCCAAGCTTCTTGAGGCTCAGACTCATCTTTTCATTCCATACTTGGGTATATTTATTCATGGTCAACACATGTGATCCAAACTATTTTATTTTTTTATAAATGAATTATATCTTGTTTTAATTTCAGTGTTTATCAGGCTGCTTTTCCTGGTCTTCTTGGACAGTGTCCACAGAGCTTAAATTAATACAAAGTGTCACTTTCCTACTTGTCCCTACCAGGTGGAACCATGCTTCATTAGACACAACCTAGACCGAAACATAAGCTTTTAACATTTTAGTGAAGTTGCATGAGTGTGCTCAGTTTTTTTTTTTTTTTTTGGTAAACTTAACAAACCAACATCGGGGTGAGTTGAGGTAGATTAGCAGTATTGCAATATCCACCACACTCCCAACCTTAAAGCCTCTTTGACATAAGGGATAAAAGAGACATCAGAAATGCAAACAATCTCCCACTTGACCACATGCAAATACAGAGCGAGACAGCAAGTAGAAAAGCGGATGATTGTTTATGACCAAAACACCATGTAGATACCTAATTTTATATTTTGCTTACGTCTCTTAGCCTTTGACAGGAATCTCTGTGTCAGTGAAAACATCCACAGCTACTGAATGGACAGAGAAGAATCCTATCTGACAAAGGGGGGGTGGGTGAACAGGTGAAACCTGAAGTTAATCTATTAATCTAAACGTACAGGATCATTGGCCTCTGCAAAGCTCCGACCTGAAGCCCACAAAACACGTTTGGGATGAACGGGCCAACTCTGTCGCGTTGTTGTTCAGCAGCAATGACCAGTGTCACAGACGAGTGTGAGGCTCACAGGAGCAGATACTTTGCTTGGTTGTCCACATCTTTTATGCTTTGTCATGTAGTCACATCACTGGAAAGCAGATAAGAAACGTGTACAGTAAGACTGATTTGGTTTTCAAACTCACATTCCACTGTCCGCTCTGTCTGGAGACAATAGTTGCTCCATGTTTGAAAGTTTTTTTACATCGTTCAGTACTGTCTCTAGAGACGGCATTCCTTTGAGGTGAAAGGTCATTAACGTGCACAGTGTGTGTCCCTGTATTACCCGTGTCCTCTTAAGTAATTAAAGAATTCACGTGTTGTCACAATTGTGGCTTCTCTCAACTTTTTCCTGACTGGACTCGGTGGCGTTAAAGCCACTGGAGCCTAAAGCAGAACAGTAAGTAAAGAAAAACTTGAATTTAAGACTAAGGTGAAAACTTAAAACAAAAAATTGGAGGTAAGCAGTTTTTCCAAGCATGTTGATGTTGAGGAAGAAAGTGTAATGTGTGATTGTGTGAGTGTGTGTGTGTGTGTGTGGAGATGGCACTGGGCGGACAGATGGTCCTTTGTGACTCCTGACACCTGCCAGCTGCTGCTCGGCTCCTCTTCACCTCTTTTCTTCTTTTCCCTTCTTCTCTCACCTCATTTCTTTCCTTTTCAGTCAGTGTGTCCTGCCTTTTTCCCTCTTTTTGTCCTCTACTTTAAGCTGTTACTCACAGTAAAGGCAATTCAAATATCAAACGGTAGAAACGAAGAAGAACAAGGTGTGTTGTACTCTGGCGGTCTCAGAGTTTTGGACGTACAACAAAACTAAGTAAACCCCTGTGTTTTATTACTGCAATGTGAAATGATTCAAAACTGAGCATCAGTAGGCAGGTTAACATTTATCTGTCTGAATTTATAACAATAGACTTAAACAAAAAAAGTCCATGTTTTTTTTTTTTTTTTTTTTTTTTTTTTAAATGGTATTTTGACGTCTCCACCACTGCTTCAACACAAATTCTATAGCACGGTATGTCATGACAGGAGGAACTAATCAAGATATATGGGATTTAAAACAACAATGAGTTGCCAATATATAACTATTAGTGGTCAGTGAACTGATCGGTCATCCGATTAATCAGGACAATCTTTTGATGTTTTTACTTAATCATCCTAGGCTGATTTCTGTTCTCATGCTGGCGGTTTAACAAAAATTCTGCAGACACATCTGCAGCCTACATTGCCGCTATTTCATTTGCATTTTCCACTGAAAATCGTCCGAAGGTGTAAAATTATTTGTGCACACCAGCGTCAGTCACACAGGATGCATTTCATGGGCGACTGTTTTAGCGGAGATAATACAAATGTGGTAAAAGAGAGCAGGATATTAGTGAGCAATGTTACAAACATCAAAGGGAAACTGGTTTTTGTAATTCTGTTGAAATGGAATTCCAATCAATGCAAGAAACACTGTGCTGTGCCCAGCAACAGATCATTGGTGACCTTAACCTTTAAGCCCATTTGGATAAAACCCAGACTGAAATGATTCAAATAGATTATTGTCTACTGAATTATTTACCTAGAGTTAACAAGACATTCCGTTGATTGTAGGATTATTTTGTCACACCTCAGGAGCTGATTCACATGCTAGTTGTAAACCTTTTGCATTAGTTTAAAGACTGTGAAACACTAAGCCAAGGAGGATGTGGCTGATAACAAGTTACAACAACAGTACAAGTTGTACCATCATTGTTAACAACAGGGTCTCTTATCATGCACTGATTCATTAAGCTGAACAGCCAATCGGAGTGGTTTCTTTCAACCCCGGGCTCGGCCGATGCATTTTCAACATGTCCAAGAGGCTGGAACAATGACACCGACTGGGGTGCGACTTGCGCCAGTGGTGAAGGTCACAACTAACATAGGTTAATGTCGCACAGAAAACCAAAGGTGTTGGAGACGCCACTTTAAGAGTTCAGTAATGAAGAACGAAGGACTTTGGGCGTCTGTTAGTTATGGTTTGATACCCTTGTACAGTAAAACCACCCTGAGCTATTTCAGGTGGGGATGCATTGCTGGAAGAAGAGTTTCTGCCTCTGTGTGTTGATTTTACTGGTGAGTGCCAAGTGCGTTGAAAAAGAGTGGAATTCCGACTGACTTTCACAGCCTGAGAAAACAACCGTCTGCCCGGCCGACTATGACTCTCACCTTCACTCTCCTCGCCAGCTCTGTGTGGGACCACGAGTCAGTGGGGACAGCTGGCTGGCTGAGAGTCGATACGTGTCTGCGTATGTGTAGGTATCTGGGTTTGTGTGTGATCCTAGGAGGTCAAAGCTCAAGCTGTGGTTCACTGAAAGCCATGTTGTTTCACTCCCAACAGGAAGGAAGGGAACTGTCCATATGTTGTTCTCACTCTCTCTCTTTCTCACACACACACACACACACACACAGTTCAACAGGTATAAGAATTCCTGCAATTAAAATTACTGTGAATTACTTGAGTGCACTTTAAAAATTAAAATATACTTACAAAAGTAAAAGCACTATTTCAGTATTTCTGTCCATATAAGTGTTTTATACAGTTTTTATAATTTTTTGTTGTGTATTAATACGCAGTTGTATTTTACTAATAATGTTGTTAAAGATTGCACTAACTTTGAAGGTCGTGTATGCAGAGCCCTATAGCCGAAAGGTTTACAGAACATGCCACATGAGTACTGTGTGTCCCAGGTTTGATTCTGAACGTGGACCTTTTCTGCATGTCATAGCCCTTTCTCTTCTCCCACGTTTCTTGTTGTGCATGTTATAAATACTATCAAAGCAGGGCAAAGATGGAAAAAATATCGGAGTAAAAAAAAAAAAAAAAGGCTAGACCTGCAACATAAGCTAGTGCTATAATTGAGACACAAAATCAATCCACTCTGCTCCAGCCCTCCCTTCTCCACTATGCTCTACTACCTTCTTCAATGCTCCGCTACACTTTGCACAGCCCTTCAGGTACTCATCCTGAAGTTAGCTAAAATTATTCTGCCTCATTAAAACATAGCATTATACAGCAACATCCATTCAAAGCATCTATTCCACATGTGTTACCACTATGCATCTTGCTGGACTCATTTCATGCATTTACAGAATCACACATACGAGCATAGTAACATAATGTCCCAGGTACCAAGGACGATGTTTGTGATACAAAAAATGTTTATCACCATTTCCCTGAGAAAGTGATATCTACAAATTGTTTTGTTTACAATTCTGAAACTCAAAGATATTAAATGTTGTTAAATGGAAAGTACATTTATTGTCTATTGTAAATTTTGTAAGTACACGTTTATGATACTTTAAAGCTTTTCTTCACTGTATTTCAAAAGAAAATATTGTATTCTTTTCATCCCACTACATTTATACGACACTTTTAGTTACTAGCTACTTTGCAGACTATATTGATATTATCAAATACACTAAATGATAACTGCAATGAGATTTTTTTCCTGTTATTATTTTTGTGACTTTAGGACTTCCTGTGTGTAGCCACCTTTAGTTAAGTAAAAGGTCATAAGGTGGTCCTTCCACCCCCACGGTTTTATGCTTAATCAGTTGAGACAGAAAACATTGCAGCTTTGATCAAATAAGTCAAAAACAGCAACAGTTTTTGTTTTGTTGCCATTGATGAAAGGAGGAAGAAGACGACAACATATTGATCTTTTCCTAATGTTGCATTCACATGTAAATAGCGTTCTCCGATTGCCAGCTGAATGTGGCTGCTTTCTCAAAGGACAGCAGTGTGAAGGCTTAAGACTGCTGTAAAGTAAAGATACTTTCCCCCCCTCCCCTCAAACACTTTCTGTGTTTAAACACAATCACTGACACTTTTTTGGCTCCCTCACTTGCTTCTTTTCCCGTCAGATTCTTTTATTTTTCTCTGTCTGCCAGCAGACTCCAGACATATACTAACTGTGTACAGACAGCTGCATGCAGCTGTGTCTTCCTAGTGTTTGACAACATCTTTAATAGGCCTTAAAGTTTTTACACACAGACAATATCGGAGGACCGCTGTGTTCACACTACTGATACACAGCAGGCTACAGACATGGGCAGAGAATTTCAAGTGCAGATGACAAATCTCCGAGATGAAGGTGCAACAGTGATTTCTGAAAACATAATCCAAAGTTTTAATATTGACAGAACCTGTTGCAGTTTGGTCAATATTGTCCTTAATTGGAATAGTTTGAAAGCCGTGCGCTCGCTGTTTCACACCAGTCAGATCCACTGGGATTGGACCATGAGCCATCACCGATCAGACTAAAGGAGGGACGTTATTATGAGGTCGACTTACTTGCTCCTCTGATGGTAAATGGTCTGCTTATGCAGCACTTCTTAACCAAATCTGGCCACATGACGCAAGCAAAGGATAGGAAGGAGTTGGATCAAGAGAGAAACAACACAGATGGTAGAGCACACAGTGAGAAACAGAGATTAAATAAAACCTTTGGGTAAAGCTGTAGATCTCCCTTTCGTTTCACCAATTCCAGTCGTAAATATTAAACGTTTGAAATCATTTTTACAAGAATGACCATCACTGACTAGATCCTAAGACAGCAGAGCATAGCTTTAAGTTGGCTTTACTTTTGTTGTTTTATCTTAAGATTTTTCCAATTCCATGTTTCCACCTGTGCCTACCGACTCAACTAATGTGAGGTCATTGAAGGTGGTATCGTGTGCAGTACCAGACAAGCTTTAAAAGTACGAATCCAAGCACACAAGGGCAGTATTGGACCAAAAACCCAAGTAAATAGGTTTAAATATTCTATAGTTATATAGCATTGTAAAGTGCTATTTCAAGAGACACCTACTGCCACATGGGCACTATTTTAAAACACACTCCTGTATAAGATGTGTGTGTTTAGGTTGGAGGTCATGTTGAACTTAACACGCGTTAATCATGGATGTAAAGTGGTCACTAATCATTGTTCAACGCATAAAGTACTTCGATCTTACTCGAATGTGATGGTCCAACAAGTACTTGGTGAGAGTAACCGGAGATCGTTGTAGGACGAACATTGTACATTTATTGTAAATGTTTGTCAACCTTAGGCAATGATGGACCAATGGTACATACAAGTTTAAGTACAGCAATCTCACAAACACATTCACAGTTTCATCAAACAAGGATCTCAAAGTATGGCTTAACCCACTGAACTCGGCACGAAGCCGTGTGCCTCCACAGCTACACACTGAACCTCTCACTTCTACCCTGTTGTGGTCCAAACTACCTTATAGTCAGTTCCTCAGTTCCAGTTACTGTGTCACGTCTGCACCCTTCAGTAGCTGAGCTGAACTGCGTCTAACAAACCCTTGCTATGCATTGTTCCCTTGACCACTGGACAACTAAATTAAAAGGTAAAATACAAAGGCAACCATCAAGGGCAACTATCAAAGCCATGTGGCATCACTAATGGCATCGCCAGTACACTGAAACTTAACACAAAGCACAATACAGTACACAACACACAATAGTAACAGTAATTCTTATAAATTGCATTTTAAAAATAGTTGAAAAAGTCACATCCAGCAGGTTTAGGAATATTACAGTTCTCTTCTTAACATGTAAATGCAGACTGATGTGGAAGGTCTACAGAGTCACATCACAAAACAATCCAAGTACTTTTTTGAAACTTTACCCCAGTATGTCTTATTTTCGACACAAATCAGGACTTATTCAGCTCCCACTTGAAGCCTTTTATTAAAAGCAGATCCATCATGGAAACCTCCAGACTACCAGCACTTGAGGATTATGTATATTTTTAGTAATAATGCCAAGCCAAAAGCAATTTAAGAAATACAATACATTTCATTGTCCATAAAGGAATGAATGTTTTTGTCCTTTCGGCTCACACAGGCAGAAACTGATTTTGAAGCTGTTTCGATGTCTGATTCCTTTTATCAGTTTTATTTCAAAACAGAACACAATCACCGCCAGAGAGATGCTGGTCTAATTACCAAATCACAACACACACACACACACACACCAGAATGACGAGTTCTCACACCTCTCCATCTGGACCGATCATTTCTTAAGTCAACTCCAACAACCAGATGGGAGCCACACACACGCACACACCCCAAGAATGCTAAAACAAATGTTGGGTGTTTACGCTGGACCTGTTGCTGATAATGTACTTTCTCTCGGTTCCAATTGTTTTTGTTGTTGGGGCTGTAAATCTGCGTCAGTGATACCAATCACAGTTTCCAGCTCCAGCTGCAATCACAATTAAAATCACAATAAAAGATAAAGGAATTCCACGTACAAGTAGAAAAACATGAAGATTGTTTTTAGGGGAGATGGGTTCCAACAGCCACCTCTGTTTTGGATCAAAATTGGCAAAATAGCCAGATTTCCTAAGACCCACAGTCAAATGAATAACTTACTATAGCTTTCATTCATACGGACAGCAGCAAAGAAGCAACATGTGAATTATCACTTCCAAACAGAAGATGGACAAACTCAACATGTAATGTTCACTGGAGGGTGATGGAGGTCGCTGTCAAGTTGTTTAGATCCTTCTGGAATCCGACGTGTTAAAATAAAATGTTGGTTATAGAAAATGTGATCAGGACACATACTTGGCCTCAGCCTACTGCTCATGTTCCATCACAGTCTGTGCCCTGTAGCAGTGCGGTGACAAACTCACCTTCAGGTACACATTACATTACATTACACTACATTACACTACATTAAGAACAAGTCTGTTATTACCTCAGTTTAAAAAAAAAAGCCAGATTCCTAACACTAGGTCACATCTTTTATTACACAACATTGTTTCATTGTGCTTTGGTAGTGGACTGAGTAATATATTGAAAAAACACTTCAAGAATTAACAAGGGATAGGAAATGACCCCCCGCTTTTGAGCATTGTTTATGGTCAATAACATGCTGTCAAAGCCCATCCTACTCTACAGACATCTGTTGTGAATGCTGGAATTCCTGCTTTATGAGCCTATTTGCAACTTTCCCCACTGCCGTTTAACCCAAGTAGATGAACACACAGGATTATCAACTGTTAGTTACAATTATATAGATACATTCTGGCTCACAACAACAATTAGAAGAAGAAGGAGAAGAAGAAGAAACTACTTTATTATAGTAAAGACAGGTTTTTTTCCCCAGGTAAAAAAAAAATCTGGTGATGTCATTCTGCAACGACTAGACTACCCTTTGTTCCCCAGTAGGAACTGCATGGTACCATCTAGGCACATTTAAAAGAGAAATGTGAAAATGAAAACTACTGGGATTAAGTGGTAATACACATCATATTGTACTAGACTAAAGCCAGGAGCTGCCCTCAACAGAGACGTCTTATTTCCAATATTTGAAAAAAAAAAAAAAAAAGAAAGTGCTAAATAAAAGTTAACATATACCATGTAATAAGAACTTGCCATAAATAAAAGTGCATCATAATAAGGTTACATCCATTGACTATAATATGCAGATGCTGCCCCCTACTGACTAGAAATTAAAATGGTCAATTTCTCAACGGCACACACTAAAAAAAACTAGAAATAATTAAAATGGCAATTCAACTTTTAGAACTGATTACATATCAGTGTGGAAGCTGTGGCGAGCTTTCAATCAAAGAAGTTACAATGCATTTTAATGGAGATTTAACATCACAGCTAAAAAGAAATGCATAAAATCATTTGAAGGCACAAAGAAAATTCTGCCTTTGACATGACCCTTTTTCTGCATCCACAATAAACTGCTAATAGGCTTTTTCTCACAGTAACATTCTGACTTGATAATAAAAACTATGTAAGTCAAAACCTTGTTATAAGAACGGGAGCTTGAAACTGAAGCAGCTAAAAGGGATTCAGCCATCTTTTGTGTTTACATCTGTAAAATGTATTGTTAATAAAACATTTTTGTTCTTGCTCCATCTATGACACTGTTTAATTTTAGAGAAGGCAGAATGTGAATCAGCAAACTTGCACTGTTCACAAAACAAAAATCTAACAATTTGCAATATGGAAACATAAACAGATCATGGCGCAGTGGGCTCCAAGGGCCAACAAATAGGTAAAAGGTATTTCATTTCTTTTCTAAGATCTTTTGTTTATCGTTAATTTTAGGAGTTTGTGTTTTGTCATTTTTTAAACCCAATTCTACCAAATGAACTAATAACAGACATTTCTCATTTCACATCAAACCCCAGCAACCCTCACAATGTATGTGCTTGCATTTTCAGCAAACTAATTAATTTTATTAGAATAATTCAACAGTTAAACTAAAACAAATGAATAAATTGTAATTCCCCTACGTTCAATTTTCACCCCGATGCAACACCATCAATTTTGAAACCCTCTCTGTATTTTCCTATTTTGTAAATGTGTATGCAATTTTGTATTCAGATTGTATTAAGTGTAATTTCTCCAGCATGGATAGATAAAATCTTGCAAACAGAGAGCACTTCAGGGGGTGACTACACTATAATAATTTAATAATAATAATAAATGAATAATAATTAATATAATAATTTTATCATGCAGAGACGACATATTGTGTCAACAAGGTGTAGGACAGTAAAGCTGAAGTGAGGAAAGCTAATTGAAAGAAACTGTATTATTAAAAACAAATTCAATCAGAAATTCATCTGTTTTATTATTTCCATTACACAGCCGTAGGAAGGTAAATCTGACTAATATCATCTTATAAACAGTTATTGTATCTGTATAAAAAGGCAAACAACTTTTATAAACAAGTTCTTAGTGGCAAGATTGTAGAAACAACCCCAACTGACAGAGTCCATTAGAAGAAATCATATTAAGAAGAATTATGATCATTCATGTCACTCCAGAGTCCAAAATTAGCAATTAGCTCCAATAATCTGGGCCATGTTCTTTATATGCATTGTGTTGCTCAATGCAACAATACACAGGTCAAAATAATTTCTAAACATTTAATTTTTAAGACATGTTGCCTTTAACTTTATGCATTTTTCCACATCTTTAAATACTTCATAGCTGTGAGGCCAGGGTGAAAAATGCAGCCTTTTCATACCTTCTCTGTGTGCCCCCCCTTTGCCACTACCCTGCTGATAGTTTGCTGTGTTAACATATATTCTTTAGTCAACAAACACAAAAGTGCAATTTCTCTTACCAAGGTGGTGTGTATTTGAAAAAGGGGGATTCATTTATGATTATTTAAAAAATAAAATAAAATTAGAGATGTGTTTTAGCAACATGTATAAGTGTTCTCTTCACAGGGAACGGCCAGTGCCACCATCTTCATTACGGTGGAAAGTAACTGCCCAGCGTTACAAAACTAGCTTTGGAGCTCAAGAGAAGTCATTTGTCTTATTCCTACTAGACACAATACAGCATAAAAAGACTGTTAATGGTTTAGAGTATTGTCTGACAAAAAAAAGCAAATGTAAGCAAATTGAGTTCACTTCAGTGAGGTGCTTTGTTACAGACCTCCCTGAGGGCCTCCTGCAGTTTCTTTACCGACTCCATCACCAGTTGGAAACTTTCATGGAAGTTTCCATTACCTTCCTTCACCCAGGCTGCCTGCAGCTCTTTGACCCAAGCCAGAATCTCATCCAGCTGCTTCTGTGCCTCCTTTTGTTCCTCCAGCTCAGCTAGCAGGGCCTGTCTGGCACAAACCTCTGCTTTATAGGCTCCATGAAGATCCGCCATTGAAGACTCCAGTTTCAGGATTTCCTAAATCAAAAAAAACAAAACCTGACAAACCAATAGCTACATGAAATCTGTATCCAAAATTTGCGGTTTTATCAGTAGAACCCTTCCTCAAACTTAACACTTCTGCTGACACGCTAATTTTGCTTCTTTGTGGGGGGGGGGGGGCAAAAATGTGTTCAAGCTTTAACCCACTTGACTATAGTTCAAATTAAAAAGTAAAAACTGGGAATCTACTCTCCCACCGGAGAGTCCCCCCTGGGAATCCTAGAAAGAAGGCCCAGATATTCTGACACCAGCAGAGGATTTGACAGTGTGCTCGTCTCCTCCTCCACCCACCTGTATGTCTTCGGGGTGGGTCCTGTGTGATTGGTCCTCGGGCAGCAGGACATTTGGCGGCACGGCGAAGCACCGGTTGACCAACAGCGCTTCCATCCGATCCGACAGCTGCTTGAACTTCTCTTCGAGGTACTGCTGCAGCTTGCGGCTACACTCCCGGGCCTCGGCCCGAAGCACCTCCTCGGCCACGTCCGACTCGCCTTTGCTCAACTGCCTCACACACACCTTCTCCACGACGGGTAAAATGTCGCACAGGCAGTCCTGGAAGGCGCTGTGGACCCGCAGCATGCACGTCTGCGGGGTGAAGCCGAAAAACTGCGCCTCGTAAAGTTTTAAAGTCGATGGAGAGAGGCTGTCCGTCTCTTCGCCGACTTCTCTGCGAACGTCCGTCTCCATTTCTTCTCGGGTTTCCCGCGCCATTTTCAATAACTCACGTTTGTTTTTTCTTCTTTTTCTTCGGGGTTTTATGGCAGCCGGGATCCCATCTGTTGCACTGCTGCCATCTTGTGGGGTTAATCTCTCCCTACACGTACTATACTAACTTTTTCTTTCTTTTTCTCTTTTGACCTTTCGGTTTATCCCGTGAGTTCAGGGTCGTTTGCATGTTGATTCTGTACATATTTTTCATCGGATGCCCTTTCTGAAGCAACCCTCCCCAATTTCTACCGGGCTTGGACCGGCACTTCAAAGCTAGGGATGGGGGGTTCATTGTCTTGCCCAGAGACACTTCGACATATAGCCGGGACTTGAGGATCGAACCACTGACCCTGTGGTCCGTAGATGACTGTCAGCTGCCCCTTACTAAACATACTATATTATTGAGATCAGGCCTGTTCTTTTTTAATGAAATACACCAGCTCTAATTTGATTATTGGGCTCCAGTAATTTCTTGAACTTAGGGAATCTAGCTCTATTTAGGCCTCTGTGGAATTTACATTCTAAAAGTGTAGGGTTAATAATATCACAACGTATTCATTTCAACGTAGATAAATAGACTGGTAGATAGAACATTCACTATAGTTTTAGATTTCCAAAAGAAATAACTTAATAGTTAGGAGAGACTTGGGTGTGTGTAAAGTACATTTTTGTTCGTCTATTTAAAAAACGAAACATTATGACGTAGCCGTACGTTTTGAAAACGCCCCTTGTTTTCCAGAGTGGATTCAGAAAGAGAGTTACGACATCACTCAGGACTCGTTAAGGAGTTTCTTTTTCAATAATGGCAGATCACGGTGGCTTCAAATTGTTAGAAGAAAGGCAACGGCTGTCCAGGGAATTTTCCCATTTAGGTGTATCCTCCATCTTTCTCACGTCAATTTTTCTTTTTCCAAAAACACTCCCAACTTTTTAAAATAATTATAGCAAAAACTGGAACTATTCAAAGCCACATGAGTCATGTGACCCGCTGTCGTTCTTTTGATGCCATGCTGTCGCAACTCTTGTGCCTCTACGGCTCTGCTTGTTTCCAACCTAAGCCGCATGCGCGCGGGCTCACTTCCTCCACGGCTGCTACTTCGCTTCGTTTTCCCTGTGTTGATAGCGGCTTTCGTTTCCACACGTGTAATAATTCATATGTGAATCTGGCATTTGTGGACCCCTTTGTAAGATAATCCCGCTCTGTCAGAAAAGGTAAATTAACCATCGGTGGTAAGTGTTTGTTATACAACTGCGTAGCTGCTCTCCCGGCGGGGGCAGAGGTTACTGTTGAAAGTTTAGCCGGGTGTGCCGCTGTTAGCACGGGGATGTGTTAGCTAGCTGATGCGTCTACTTTTTGTTGTGGTGTTGCTAACGTTAGCTAGCTAGAAGACAACCGTAACTACAAGCTGGTGATGTAGAGCAGCGAGTGTGTGTTTGTGGTTTTATGTGAAGCCAAATTACATGTTTCGTGTATGTGTTTTTTCTCACCAGGTGTAAAGCCATTAAAAAAAAATCAACCATGGGGGCTTATCTGTCGCAGCCTAACACAACCAAGACCTCCTCAGATGGCGGCAACAACATCATGGGTTACGGCTTCTCTGCCATGCAGGGCTGGCGTGTTTCCATGGAGGTGAGGCGGAAAATAAGTTTGTGGATCAAAGACAACTAAGTTGCTGCTGCATTACCTGAAGTGAAAGTGTCTTTGAGCCGTAAATGGCGGAATGTGAGACTGGCCTCTGTTTAGGTTTGTTTGTGTAAGGTTGCTTGATGACTTTTCACTCTTTCAAACTCTTCCAGTAGCTTTTTCTTGGGTGAAATCATGCGATGTTCATAGTGTTTCAAGCACACGTTGTAATCACTCAGCATCCAAGAGCATGTGATTGATGGTCGCTGTGTGATGTTTGTGTCTGTACTTGTAAAGAAAGAACTTTACGGCAGCATTTGAACATCTGGTGGCTGTTTCGTTTGGTTAATTACTTCTTCTGATGAGACAGTTGCACATTCCTTAAACTATCAAACAGTGGCTATAATACAACTCATAAGAATAGCAGTGTGATTGTATGAAAATGAATGTAAGTGAGGCAAAAACTGTTCGGTGACAAGTTGTAGATGTTTTAACAGCATGGCATTGAGCAGTCTTTTGATTTGCGATGATCTCTACTAAATGCTAACTGTCTAAATTGTCTAAATTTTATTTTGTTTTCTTTGTCATAGGATGCTCACAATTGTATCCCAGACTTTGATGAGGAAACAGCCATGTTTGCTGTGTATGATGGACATGGAGGTAACGCAAACTGTGCAAGCACTTTTATGTTTATTTTATTTTGCAGGATAGTTTCAGTTATAGCATTTCTAACACTAACCGTTTAGAATATCCTCCAACTAAGACAAATCGTTACCTGATCTGAACAAGCAGTGCATTTAAATGTGCTCCAGTAGCCTGTGTGCTGAAAATCCATACAAACAAGCAACAGATCAGTAATACACTGCAAGTACTGATTGTGGAACCCTGGCTCAAAGTTTTTTACTGCATAGGACAGCAGACACACCTTCCTGACCTTTATTTATTTATTTTTTTAATCAATGCCCCTTACACATGAACTCTGAACAATGTCCAGAGAAATCAGCCGTAAAAACCTGAAAGTAAATAGATTAAAAGTGCACATACAATATTTTAAGCAAGGTTTAAAAAACTACTGTAGAATGCTTAAGTGCATTTAAATGCAACAGTGCATAGTACACTCTTCCTTCAAATCCTTTTCCAAAAACAGCACTTTCTCTAAAATCTCATGATTACTTATTAATATTTTAGATTTTGCGTAATATGAAGTGTTTATATATTTTTTACCCTATTATTGTTTTACACACCTCTTTGAACACACATCTATCCTGAGAACATAAGTGTACATATAACTGAATGTTGTCATTTAGGTGAAGAAGTGGCTCTGTACAGTTCCAAGTATCTTCCTGACATTATCAAAGAGCAGAAGGCCTACAAAGATGGCAAACTGCAAAAGGTGAGAAGCTGTAAAATCTAGAGCCTGAAATAATAAATTACATTATAGCCAAAGTCCTATGGTAGTTTGGTTACCTATGTTCTGCATAAAACTGAACAGACATATGACATGAATCTTTTATCCTAAATCAAATATTACACTATCTTGACCGTGACTGATGCACTCTGTACATGTTGTTTTCAGGCTTTGGAAGATGCCTTCTTGGCCATAGACAGCAGAATTACCACAGAGGATGTCATCAAGGAGCTAATCCAAATCGCTGGCCGGCCCACTGAGGAGCCGCCTGCTGAAAAGGTGGCAGAGGAGGACGATTGTAAGTTCATCATTATTAACAGAAGTAATCATTTATGTCTGAAATCTATAAATATGGCAAAAGAAAGGCACGGTAAAGTTTGTTTGCTGCTGATGCATCAAAATAGATGTCTGATCATTCTCATAATACCTTCTGAGTGAGTCCATATTATTGCCCTCTGTACAGTGGACACAGAAGAGGCAATATTGCTCCACGAGGAGGCCACCATGACCATAGAGGAGCTGCTGGTACGCTACGGCCAGAACCGCAACGCTGTCAAACATGCCATCAGGTAATGCTAGTGTATAGACAGAGAATAGCACGTGGTTGTTAAGAAGAGACTTGTTACTGTGTTTTCCAAACATACAATATTCTTTGATGACGAAGATCTCTCCTCTAGTAAAGCCCCCAGCTGATCCTGGACAAGGTGGGCCACAGACAGTAGGCTGTCAATATGTAAATACCAACAAATTTCACAGAGTCACTATTTGTACTATTTACACTGAACAGCTTTGGCGACCCTGAACTCACGGGATAAGCCGAAAGGACAAAAAAAACAAAAAACAAAACAGCTTTGGCGCAAATACTTGAAAAACTCAGAATAAACAAAAGAATTCACTGTGGTGCTCTCCCCCCATATACGCCCCCAGTCAATCTGATACAGATGCATCTCTCTCAGCTGTTGTGCCTCAGTGAATCCAGGTTACTTGGTGTGAGTCAAACCACTGCAGCCCTATCTTTATTTACTTTTCTATTTCTAGTGCGGCTGTTAAGAAGGTTTCCTCCTCTAACCCTGAGGCCTTGGAAGACAAAGCTGAGGGTGAGGAAGGACAGAAGAAAGAAGGGCTGAATGGAGAGGTGGAGGAGGAGACCAATGGGAAGGTTAAGGAAGGTGAAGGTTCGGCATGCAGTTCAAAGTTGCGAGCCTGTCGGAGAACAGGAGGTGAAGGCAGCAGTGCAGGTATAGTTATTTAAAGATGTATGAAAATTAGGGCTGGAGATATTAATAAATTTTTGTCATTGATGTGAATAGTTTGGGGGTCCTGGTGGGTCATTGGAAGAGCGTTGGGTTGGGTTGGGAGTGGGTTCGAATCGCACCCCACCAGGTGTGGCCCGACCCGGCCACCAAGGGCCATCCTGGTGCCGGTGCCGAGGGCTGATAAAAAGGGGATGTAGGGCATCCAGCATAAAAACTCATGCCAAATCAACGTGTGGAACATGCGACCCCTGAAGGGACAAGCCGAAAGCCATTGATCATCATTTTAATGTTAATAGTTTAAATTGTTAAAGAGGGGGCATAAATTCATTTATTCATTATTCATTTAAAATTTAAATGATTAATTGCTATTAATCACAATTTAATAAAACGTTTTCAGTTGCAATAAAAGCAATGGCTTCACCAAATGTGCATGAATATAAATCTGAACACTTGTTCAACAATTCCTTTACTTTGTTTTTCTGTGTTTTTCCATCATGTTGCTTTACAGCAGCAGAAAGTGCCAATGGAAAAGAAAAGCCTGGTAAGGCAGAAGGGGATGCTGGACCTTCCTGCTCCTCTTTATCCTCCAAAGCTTCAGGAGATTCAAACTCTAGATTCTTTGATGACAGTGAGGAGTCTGAGGAAGGAGAGGAGGAAGAAGAGGAGGGCAGTGATGAAGAGGTGAAATGAGGAAACTAGAATAGGTTTGGCTTTAAAAGCTCAGTCACTTTAAAAAGCATTTTAATAACTGCTTTGGGCTTTTTTTTGTTGTTGTTTAATTAGGATGGTAGTGAAGAGGAAGAAGGTGACAGCAGTGAGTTGGATGATGAGGAGGATACAGAGGAGGGAGAGGAAGATTCTGAGGATGAAGAGGAGGAGGAAATGTGTCTACCTGGAATGGATGGCAAGGAGGAGGTGTGTACAACACAATGTTACACAAACCTGAACATGTCCAACATGCAGCGCGTCCCTGTGCCACACAGCAAATTTATTCACAATAGAACATAAACAACATATCAGATGTTGAAACAGACATTCTACCATTTCATGGAAAATATTAGCTCATTTTGAATGTGATGGCAGCAACAAAAAGTTTGAAGAGGGGCAACAAAAGGCTGGAAAAAGTAATTGCTGCAAGTCGTAAACAAATGGAGGAGCATTTGACAACTAATTAGGTTCATTGGCATTAGGTCCGTAACATGACTGGGCTTAAAAGAAGCATTTCAGAGAGATGGAGCCTCTCGAATTTAAAGATGGGCAGAGGTTCACCAATCTGTGACAAAATCTGTGACAAAATGCCCAAAAATTTGTAACAGTTTCAAAAGAAAATCTCCACATTCAGGAGGAAACTCTGTGCACAAAGGACCAAGGCTGAAGGTCAAAACTGGATGCATGTGATCTTTGGACCCTCAGGCAGCACTGCATTTAAAACAGGCCTGATTCTCTACTTGGACATCACTGTATGAGCTCAGGAACATTTCCAGAAATCACTGTCTGTGAACACAGTTTGCTGTGCAATCCACAAATGTAGGTTAAAGATGCATTATGCAAAGAAGAAGCCATGTGTGAACACGGTCCACAAATGCTGCTGTGTTCTCTAGGCCAAATTCCTTTAAAATGCCCTGAGGCAAAATGGAAAACTGTTTTGTGGTCAGATGAATCAAAATTTGAAATTCTTTTTGGAAACCATGAGCAGAGGGACCATCCAGCTTGGTATCAGTGGACAGTTCAAAATTCTGCATCTCTGATGGTATGGGGGTGCATTAGTGCCTGTGGCGTGGCCAGCTTACAGCTTTTTTAGCAGGTTTTAGAGCATTTATGCTCCCATCCAGACAACATCTGTTTCTGGGAAGGCCCTGCATATTTTAGGAAGATGATGATAAACCACATACTGCATCCATCACAACAGCATGGCTTCACAGCACAAGAGTCTGGCTGCTGAACTGGTCTGCCTGCAGTCCAGACTTTTCACCAATAGCATCCTGCATCAGACCAGAATGGGACAACGTTCCTCTCCTGAACTCCAGCAACTGGTCTCCTCGCTTCCCAGACATTTACAGACAGTTGTTAAAAGAAGAGGGGATGCTACGCATGGCAAACGTCGCCCTGCTCCAACTGTTTTGTTATGGGCTGCTGCCATCAAATACAAAATGAGCAAATGTTTTTCATCAAATGGTAAAATGTCAGTTTCAACATCGAATATGTTTGTGTTGAGTTGATGAGATTTGCAAATCCTTGTATTCTGTTTTTATATAACTTCCCAACTTTTTTTGGATTTAAGGTTGTAAATGACACTGTAAACCATCCTGGAGATTTTAGGGTGTGTTGTGTTTCTGTACTTGTAGCCTGGCTCGGACAGTGGAACAACAGCTGTCGTAGCTCTGATCCGAGGGAAACAGCTGATCGTGGCCAATGCTGGAGACTCGCGCTGTGTGGTGTCCGAACGGGGTAAGTCAAAGCCATTTAGTGACAATTCGACTTTGTGATACATGTGTTAAATTGTAATGAGAACATTCATTAAACTGAGGTGCATCAGCCCGGTGTCTGTTCCCCCATTGGAAATGACTACTCTGAATCATTTTGTGGAGTTTGCTCCGCTGTTTTATTTTAAACCAAGTGTTTGGCTCCTGCACGTTCACCACTGAACTGTGCGGCGGCAGATCTATTACTAAAAAACTTGAAATGTAAGCACTGTCCTCCTGTGTTGCTGCAGGCAAAGCTGTTGACATGTCATACGACCACAAGCCAGAGGACGAGGTGGAACTAGCTCGCATCAAAAATGCTGGAGGGAAGGTGACCATGGATGGACGAGTCAATGGTGGACTGAACCTCTCCAGAGCTATTGGTATGTTTCTGGTAGGAGTTTAAAGTAGTGTTGTGAGAGTAGTCAGAATTCAACTTTGTGACCACGTGGTTTTAGCAGAATGAGATTCTCTTAACAAGCTGTTAATCTGGTCTCTGACTCTCAGGTGACCACTTCTATAAGAGGAACAAGGCTCTTCCCCCAGAAGAGCAGATGATTTCTGCGATGCCAGATGTCAAAGTTCTGACACTTAATGAGGACCACGAATTCATGGTTATTGCCTGTGATGGCATCTGGTGAGTAAGGCTGTTTTTTGGTAACCGCACCGTACGGATTTCTGTATTTAACTGCAGCATTGTAGCTTAGCATCCCTAATAAAAAAACTGCCATCTGACCTCCATCTAAAAACCCAGCTGTATATTTTTCAGCAACTAATTTTGTTCCTCCTGAAAGTCAAATACACACTTGCACATAAGTACTCTGCTTTACATGTTTGTGCTTCAAAACTATACTTGTTAAATGCTGATAAATGTGCCAACACCTTGGTCTTATAGTTCTTAAGCACAGTGAAACTGGTTTGATGGGCAGTTGGCACTTCATAAGAATTAGTTGATTGTTTTTAGTAGTATATCATAAGGGACAACTCTTGTTCTCTGTTTGTGTACAGGAATGTGCTAAGCAGTCAGGAGGTGGTGGACTTCATCAGTGAGAGGATCAAACCAGACCAGAATGGCAAATTCAGAGCCCTCTCATCCATAGTGGAGGAGGTAAGAGAACCCAGAGAGCCAGAAATCGCCAGAACCCAAAAATTCCAATTATATTTTCGTAGACTGCACTTTGTCATTGTAGGAAAAACTTATGTCTCAAACTTGTTTATTCAGGCTTCGTTACAATAAGCACATATCAGTTGATTGTCATCTTAAATTTAAAACCCCATGTGTCCCCCTGACAGCTGTTGGACCACTGTTTGGCCCCAAACACATCTGGAGACGGGACAGGCTGCGACAACATGACATGCATCATTGTCACCCTCCGGCCACACCCAACCCCCGCTCAGTCAGATGATAAAAAGAAAAGGAAGCATGAGGAGGAGTCAGAAGGGACTGAGGTGGAGGAGAACGGAAACGACAGCAAAAAGTCTAAAAGTGACTAAAAGGGAGGAGAAACTGTCCCAGAGGAAGCAGCTGGTCCCAGGCCACCCCAGATACACCAGAGACTCATTCTGTTCAAAATTAAATCCTTACCTCACATATCAGTTCACCCTCAGACAGAAATAACAAATGCTATACATCTGCTCAAAGATCAGCAGAACTGAGTCTGTCAGTATAGTTCTTGTTTCTGTTTTAGGTGGATTGTCACTTTAATACCCCCTCCAATAATTTCTGTTGTTTGGTCTCATTGGAAAGAAGCTCGACACATCTTGACAGTGCTTATCGGTGTGATGAAAACTACAATATTCCACATTCTGTATTTGTAACTAAAAGGAAAATGCGGGATGAACAAGTTCACAGCGATTGGTCTGTATTTCGATCCATTTTAGAGGCCACCATCTCTGCAGACATGTGTTGCATTTCAGTTATTGTTGACATAGTTTTCCAAGCTGCGGTTTGGCAGCCAGCCTCTGGTTGCTCTTGGTGTTTCCACAGTGACACGATGCATTTTCGTTGTAGTTTTGCGATTTAAGACATGCTCATGCTGAGGCGGTCATTGTATTTCAAGTGCCATTAAGAAAAAAAAGAGAGAAAAAACATGGATTACCTTCATATGCACTGTCATCATCAGATTAACCCCAGAGAGAGGACTTAAAAAGGCTGCAGAGTACAATTGAGTAAAGGTAAAACTGATGGAATAAGAGGATGTTCTTTGTAGTTCATATTCAAGCTGCAGTGAGACTGCATGTGGGAGTGTAGTGTTGCACTGAATGTGTTGGTACCCTGTTCTGAGCTTCTCCGTGATGTTGATAGCAGACCCCAAGTTTGTGGAAGGGCAGTTTGGTTCCGCTCTTTCACATAGAGAGGAGCTAAAGTGTCCTGGGGTACTAGTCCATTTATGTAGTTTTTTCCATTAGCACCCGTTCAAACATGAGGATTGAATTTTTGTTTTTCAGTCTTTCTGGTAACGTCGTCGTCATCATCATCCTGCTGCCTTCTTTCTTTTCATTCCTAATCTTTGTGTCTTGCTTCGATCAAAATCTTAAAATTTCCAGATGGCCAAAAGATGCCATGGTATTGGGAGCTTGTGTACCTTAAACTGTCAGATACGGTAGCTGGGGAATGGAGAAAAGCGCTACATGTCTCTGGATGTCCATCCACAGAGAGTGGTGGTGACTGAAGCCCTGGAGCAGCGCTTCACACACAGCTCGTCTCCAGGACTCCGCTCTCCGTCTCTGGTCTTGTTTTCACTGTAAAACCTTTTAAGACTATATTGTGTTTTAAGTAAAACAAAAAGAAAGATAACAATCCACTCATCATCACATTTTTCATCTTTGTTGAATTGGTCCTCTGGCAGTTTTATAAAACTAAAATCCTTTTTGTGAGTCCATTTGGAATCTGACGCTGGAGTGTGCACCGGATGCACGATGTAATTTCTTTTCTTTCTTTTTTTTTCTATTTGTTTTTTTGAGTGGAAATGCAATTTCGAAAGTACAGAGCACCAAGACTGTAATTAAATCGCTTTTTTTTTTTGTTTTATTTTGTTTTGTTTTTTTTGTCTCTAGGTCTCATTTAAAACCACAATGTGCGGCGAACTTTGTTTCTAGTCTATCTTGTCACCATACCCTTTTTTCTGTACATAGTTTTTTCAATACTTGTAATTGGAAAGAATATGCTTTTTCTTTGTAATTGTGAGTCAGTGTGACATTTTTGGTGCATACTCTTTTGACACCAGTATGTAAGTACATACAAATACATTTTTTTTAAAATGACAGCTGCAGTCCTGCATGTGTCACTGGTGTCAAGTTTAGATATGAATTAAGACTTGTGCTAATGTTTGAAGGCATCAGTATGTTTGGTGGATACTGGATGATGGTCTAAGAAGATCTATTATTTTATTACTAGACAATGTAGAAATAGCCTTGCAGGGATAAAGCCATTGATTCAAATTGATGCTTAAGTAAAAGTACAGAAGGCATCAAGGGCCACCGTGGCAACGGTCCCAAGCCTGGATACAATAGGAGGGTTGCAGCAAGATGGCCGTCTGGCATAAAAAACTCATGCCAAATCAACGTGTGGAACACTCCGCGGTGGGGACCCCTAAAGGGACGAGCCATAAGCCGTTGAGTAAAATTATATGTCATTACTGTGGCATTAATTCTGCAGCTGGTAAAGACAAAAGTGCTTTTGATGACTGAGTGTACTGCTGAGCACTTTATCAGTTTTCCTTATTTTCACTTTCACTCAAAAAACTGATATTAGCTCATGCGATCAGATAAATATAGTTGAGTACAAAGTGTTGAAACCAATAGGAACTACTCAAAATACTAGTTCCTCAAAGCTCTAATCACATTTCACCACTGTGACTCTACATCACAATGCCATCGAAGATGAATGAAATTGGCAGTTGTCTACACAGCACAAAGTAATGAGTTTATTCTGCTTGCTACTTCTACTGAGCCACTTCTTGGAGCACCATTCACAAAGTCTTTGCATTCGAAGCTTTTTCTTACTGCCGTGGTTGGTCCAAAATGTCAACTTTGCAAGAAGGATTACAATTAGTCATTCAGCAAAGCAACTGACAACTGCAGGAGTCACTAGGGAAAAGTTGGGAGTTCAGTGTCTCGCTCAGGGAAACTTCGACTTGTAGCCAGGACGACCAGGTGTCGAACCACTGACCCTGTTTTTGTTTGCTGTGCTAAGCAGGGTTAAGATTTCTGTTTATGCGAGTGATTGCATGATTGTAATTTTTTTTTAAGAGGACAAACATGAATTACATGCACCAATCACATAACTATGTCACATTTCTGTGCACCTAAAAGCTTTTTTTCCTAAACAAACCTATGTTGAGTTTGCTAACGAAAAGGACACTAACATGGTGCAAGTCTCAGAAGGTATAAACTAAAGAAGACCTGAAACAGCTGATTTTACTGGAAGAATTTAAAAACCGTTAGCCTGAGGTAGTTGGTACATATCTCAATGAGCAAAAAGTGTAAACAATTTATAAAGCTGCTGTTCTAGCAAATTAATTTTTGCTGACAAACTTTGATAACGGGCAGGATGAGCAGGAAGGAAAACCTCGATTCTATATCTTTAACTAAAAAGTGTGGGAGTGTTGCTACAGACAAATCATGTTTCTTTTTCAAATAACCCCATCATCTTACTTGAGCCTGCGTCTTTTGGTTGTAGTTTGAGTACTACATGTACAACATAAATTCAATAAAAACCATTGAGACAATGTGTAAAATGTAAGTACAAACAGAAAGCAATGAGTTGCAAATCCCATCAACCCATATTTGATTCACAATAGAACATAAACAACATATCGGATGTTGAAACTAAGACATTTTACTAATGATCAAGTCTTGTCACTTCAGGGGTCACCACAGCAGAACGTGCTCTGTACGTTGATTTGGATTCGCTTCCTGCCGCAACCCTCCATTCTTTTTCCGGGCTTGCGACCGGCAGCAAGTTGGCCCTTGGTATCTTGGCAGGGCCACATCTGGTGGGGTGGATTCAAACCCACAGCCTTCTGTATCCCAACCCAATGCTATCCCACTGAGCCACCAGGCCCCCTAGACTTACACATTTTACCATTTCATGGAAAATATGAGCTCATTTTGAATTTAATGGCAGCAACACATCTCAAAAAAGTTGGAAGAGGAGCAATAAGAGGCTGGGAAAGTACTTGCTACAAATAAAGAAAAACTAATGGAGGAGCATTTGACAAGTAATTACGTTGACTGACAACAGGTCAGTAACATGACTGGGTATAAAAGGAGCATTTCAGAAAGGCAGAGCCTCTCGATTGTAAAGATGGACAGAGGTTAATCAATCTGTGACAAATTGTGCCAAACAATTGGTAAAATCACCATCAGTGGTACATAAACGTTTTAACAAATGCTCCCATCCAGACAGAAGCCCTTTTATATTTCATCAACACAATGCTAAACCACATACTGCATCTATCACAACAGCATGGCTTCACAGCAGAAGAGTCTGGCTGCTGAACTGGTCTGATGCCAGCAGTCCAGACCTTTCGCCAATAGCATCCTGCATCAGACCAGAATGGGACAACATTCCTCTCCTAAACTCCAGCAACTGGTCTCCTCACTTCCTGGACATTTAGACAGTTGTTAAAAGAAAAGGGGATGCTACGCGATGGTAAACGTCACCCTGCTCCAACTCTCCTGTGATGTGCTGCTGCCATCAAATTCAAAATGAGCTAATATTTTCTATGAATTGGTAAAATGTCTAATTTTCAATATCTGATATGTTGTTTATGTTCGACTGTGAATAAAATATGGGTTGATGAGATTTGCAAATCATTGCATTCTGGATTCATTTCAGTTTTACACATCGTCCTATTTTTGGGGGGAATTGGGGTTGTTCATAAATGCCATTCAACCTCCCTTTGACTTCCCTGTATTAAAATATCTCTCTACGTCTAGCTGACAAATGTCTCCAGATGACATCACTTGGAGGAAACTTCAATTGAGTTTACGTTATCTTGTTGCTCACACTATGGAGTTTGTAATCGTGGTCAAACTGCTTTTCCAGGGCTCCCCCAGAGGACATCATCTGAACACTTAAAGTTTAAAAAAAAAAAAAAAACTCAGCCGGGTGATGTCATCTGGAGGAGTTTTTCAGCTAGAAGCAGATAAATATTTTAATGCGGGGAAGTCAGAGGGAAGTTTAAAAGCATTAATGTATATTTACAAACTAAACTAAAGCCATAGCAAGCAAGTTGAACATTGAAGTCGCCCTTAAAGTAAAAAGCTGAGACCCTCTTGACCGACAGCTTCAGTAAACACTGTGAAAAGTCCTGCCTTGACTCAAACTATGGAAAATGTGACTCTAAAAAATGAGTTGAAAAGTTGTTGTTCTTCCCTGAAAACTGGCCATTGTTATGTACATAGACAGTCCTGCAGATGGCAGCAAAGATATATATAGAGTGCCTACACTACTAGTTTGAGACAGCATGTCATGTCCTGCAGGACAAAAGAGTCATGAGGGGCAGACAAGCCAATCAGTAAAATCCCAAATGACACCCTGCAGACTTTTCTTCTGCGGAGGGTTAGGTTATAGGAGGACAAGGTTCAGCTCCCATCAGCCCCAGGGCCTCTCTGTCCTGCCCTTCCGTTTGGATCTGCTGCTGGCTGCTCTGCTCCCTGAGGAGCCCTGTTGCTGCACAATACAAAGCAAGAAAGGAAGCTGTCCTACTGTCCTTGAAATCTAAAAATGTCATTGCAGACAAGCAGACACACACACTGAACAGACAGGATGTTTATTGTTCTCACAGTGTAGATTAGCGGCTTCAGTAATGTGTGTACATACAGTGTAGTAGTCTGAGTATTGATTCTCGTGTTAACACAGAACCATAGTAAAGCCAAAACACACTCTGAAACCGTGTGAATACGACAGCTTTATCCTTGGATTCACAATGACTGCGATACAGGGTTGTTGTTCTTGGCCAATCTATGATCCTAAAAGTGAGAATCATCATGAGTCAATCTGCACCAGACAACATGAGAACAAAACTACACACCGGCAAGGCCATATCACAGTTTCACTGTTTTTAATGTTGATCAGCCACAAACAACAATAGTTATATTGAGTGTAGGTGTAACACAGATATTGTCTCTTTTTTGGTAAATTTGTTTGGTCATTTTTATTTTTTTTTTGTCTCTTTTGGTTTGTTTTGTGTCTTTTAGTTGAAATAGTGACTTAACACCATGTCATGTTATCATGTAACAAGCCCAGCGTCTTAAGAGTTCATGCACTGTGGGAAGGGGACTGTAATACTGCATTTCTTCAGAAAAAGACTCCTAGACTACTCAGATTCTTTCTTAAAGAACTATTGTAGTAGCTTCATACGAGCTGATTTTTCACTGCTTAAACTATTAAAAGGCAGCTACTATGGAGCTCAATGGCCGCCTTGTCCAGCTCTGTGCGCATTGGTGAGGTTGCTTTTTTCATCAGCCTCTTAAACTTGACTGATGGCTGTGGAAGAGAACCACAGGAGTCCAACTAGACCTACAGTTGTACATACAGAGCCGAGTGTGTCCGTTTCGTCTAGCTAAAAGGTCTCATATAGAACGCTGGACCACAATAGCAGGTTGTAGTTAGACACTGTAGGCATTCATCCAGCTCCCATTCTCGCTCCTAAAACTGTGCTGACCCCGTTGCCTTCACACTGCACAGATTTCAGCAGTGTCCTAACCCACTAACACACAGTCCTACAGTTTAAAGGCAGCTAGTTTACCATGAGGTCTTTCTGAGGATTTCACACGTCTAATCTGCATTCATACTACTATTGTTGCCAAAAATTTGTCTGTAGTCTCTCCAGGTCTCTTCATGCTGGACTGGCCGTGGAGCTCGACTCACCTGAAGGCACAGGTGTTCATCTGTGTCCCCGCAAGATCAAAGGCCCTTAAAGCTACAGTGTGTCATTGTTTTCCCCCCCAAATCTTTTGCTACGATTTGCTACATTGTTTCCCAATGCAGAACGTGTAGTTTCACAAAAGAAATGCAATGCTTGCTCCTGAGGCAAAATCCAAGTTCCAAAATCCAGGTTTAGAGGAAAGAGAATCATCAATTAAAACCTCATTTCAGTTGGTTCTTCTTTAGTGGTTTCAGGCTAATCTGAGATTTTTGTTTTTTCTTCCTGAAAAAAATGTAAGTTTAGCTTTTTTAAACAACATTCCTACAGTCACCCGGGACCTATCAAAATCTACTTTAATGCCAAAAGTTTAATAAAATATGACGTTTGCCACTATTATTGTAAAGAATGTCAACCGTTTGGTTTTTCAACTTGTACATTTTGCATTGTGGACTAACCTAGTTAATTGTACATGTTAATGTGAGACTGGCAGTTAAATCTTGCTTATTTGACCAGTCAGAGAAGACCAAACCCTGTGCTCCACATGCTAAAACAAATGGGAACCACATATCAATGAGACCTCAGTATATGTCAGCAGTGGATTGACTTCAATTTTCCTACAGCAAGCTCAAGTTCCAACAGTTGCAGCTTTAACCAGAGCCTTTCTAAAGAGTGACGTGTAATGTCTTCGCAAAAAGATATAAGATGACCACAGGGACAAAAACTGTCTAAACAAATGTTTTCTAAAGAGACACAAATTAACTAAACAACACAGCTGAGACATAACAATTACTGGGGAGACCCAAAGATAAGATAACTATTAGAAGGGACAGTAAGATTAAAAATAGGAAGAAACACACAATAATACCAAAGACTCAAAAATAAAAAGAAGACACAAAACTAATGAAAAACAACGACCAACGAGATCACAAATGTCCAGGAAGTAATTGCTCCCTTCCTTATTCCTTATAAGGGCCTGCAGCTGTAATTCATTTAACCCTAAAACCAAGTCTTAGCTCAAACTGCTGGGAGCTTTAAAGAGGTGACATTCAGCTAAAGCGTCCTTACTTTCCACGATCGTCCTCTCTCTCATCTTCACTAAGACCAAGGTGCTAGTTGCTCACACTAAAAAAACACTACACACACACACACACACACACACGGAGGATGTGTCTGGAGCTGACATGCTTGTACATCCTGCCAACAACTGAACAGCTGACTGTGACAATTTCCTGTGTCCACTGTGTGTGTCGGCGTCATCTGTAATTTATCAGCGTCACCCTGAGCTGTGGAAAAACACAACAGCAACCTACATCATTTTTGTCTTCTCCTCAGTCCCCTTTCACCTCTTTTCTGTCCCTCGTCCCATTTTTCTTCTCCACCCACCACTGTGACTTCCCTCCACCTCTTCACTCCACCGCCTGCTCTCTGCCCTCTGATCCTTCCTGTCCTTCCTATTTCCTTCCTTTCTGATCACTTTGTCTCATTCTCTCACTTCCTGTCCTAGTGTTCCATCCTTCAACAAATGTCTAACGTAAGACCTTCATGTGGGAGGCGGTCCAAAATATCCACCTTGTGATCATTAAGTTTCATGTACCAGTGTGGTGATGATACAAATAGCAACCAAAGGAATGTTTTAGTATAATGCTCTAACCTCTGCACAATTATTTTAAAATACAAAACCAAATTACAAGCAGTGTGTTACACCACACTGGACATTTGTCTCAGTAAGTGAGGTTCAAATATGGATTTCTTTTTATGGAGATACACACATACAGCCATGTGTCTACAGACATGCAGAGACATATAATCTTCATGTGTGTGCCTGTGCATCAGTGATGTCGGCAGGTACAAGCATGTGCTAAATATAAACATGTCAGTGTCAGTGACATCAGGGTTCATCAGGGCAGCACATTCCAAGACCTGACACGCATGATTGTTTTAACTCCTTCACACACACACACACACACACACACACACACACACACACACACACACACACACACACACACACACACACACACACACACACACACACACACACACACACACACATCATTCATGCCAGAAGTGATGCACACCTATCTGGACATCAGTATGTACATTAGGCAAGCACACAGTCAGGGTGTGGAGATAAGGGCAATGTGGAAACAAGCAGCTGTCTGATCAGAGGACAAACTGCTGCCCTTACGTCACCCAGCATTTCTTCACCGTCTCATTCGCTCGTTTCTATCTCAGCCACATGCAGTATCCACCTCCTTTCTGGCTTTGTCTTCCACGGAGCTACACTGAACATGGATAAAGATATTTTTACCAATTATTTATGTTTATTACCTTTAGTTAGCTAATGTGTGATTATGTGAGCCAACTGATCATTGATTAAGACTGTTTTCTGGATCCAGTTCCGTCCGCAGACTAGCTGAGAGTTCGTATAAAGATCGAGTTTGAGTAAATGCAGAAATGCAGTTAAATTTTACGAGGAAAAAGTCAAAAAGACTCCAAAACATTGGAACTGGAGAAGATCGTCCTCCTTTTTTCTCCTATTACTCATAGTCTATCTGATGAACCTGACTCCCTGATCACACACATTCTTTCTCTACCCCACTGTCCGCTTTAGCTTACACACACACACAGAAAATACACGTTAACATCTGTTGCTCTGAAAAAACACACACACACACACACACACACACACACACACACACACTCATGAACAGCTTCTTAACACTAAGTGCAGTTTATGTGCACTTGTCTGTTGTTTTAATATCAAGAGCAGCCGATCCAACAAGTGGAATAGTTGAACGGGAACTCTCCTCTGCAGCAGACATTCATTGGCTACAGAGATGCACTGAAGCAGTCTCCATGTTATGTGCCAGCTCACACAGTTAGGGAAAGGACAAAAGTGAGCTGTGTGTGTGTGTGTGTGTGTGTGTGTGTGTGCGTGTGCGTGTGTGCCAGCTGGTTACATCTGGTTTAAGAGGCCACGGTGGGAGGCTGTTTTCTCCCACCTCTCAATATCAGTTACTAATCCCTCTTTCCCAGAAGTGTGCATTTGTGTGTGTTTTTCAATGTGTATTTAGTGTGTATTAACTGTTAACCCGGTGGTGACTGAATGTGTATTCACAATGGGTTTACTATGATGTGATGTGTGTGTTAACGCAATAATGAACTAATGTGCATTTTGTGTGTAGTCACCATGTTTTAAGTGTGTATTCAGTGACTGTTGTTCAATAGTGTTTGTTTTCAATGTCTGTTTAGTCTTTGTTCAGTGTGTGTCTTGTGTGTGCTTAGTGTGTATTAGCTGTGTGTTCAGTGTTCGGTGTGTATTTAGTGCTTTTGGTGTGTTTAGTGAGTGAGTGTTCAAGAAAGGGTTTCAATGTGTGATTATTCACTGTGTTTTTAGTGTGTTCAATGTGTGTTTTCAGTGTTTGAAAGATGTTTAGTGTGTATTCATATTGTATTCAGTGTGAGTATTCAATATAGGTTTAGTATTTGTTCGGTGTGTATTCAGTGTGTGTTGAAGATGTATTCAGTGTGTATAATTAGTGTGTATTGTTTATTCAATGTGTGTTTAGTGTGTTTTTTGTGCGCATTTAGTGTTTATTCAGTGTGTAGCCAGAGTCCAGCGTCTTTATTGTATCTTTTGCTTATGTTGTGATTGATGTTTTTTTTTGTGTATTTTACATTTTAAAAGATAAGAATAATCATAATAATTATGATGATTATTCTTAAAGTAGGAGTGGTGTAGTAGTAATGTAGTGGCCTAAAACTGAAGTTAAAGAAACACGCATTTCAATAAGCAGCACTGTATCACAGCTGATACTGGGATTTAAAATCTGGGGCTGTTTGATAAATCAACTTTAATGTCAGCAGCAGACTGAAAACTTCCAGTGTGACCCCCCAGACAGCTTTCATCTTTTTCCAAGAAACAAACACCAACAGCACCTAATTAAATCAAATGTAGATATTATTTATAGAAACTGGGTAACCTTCATCTCTCCAAAATAAAAGTTCTTTGTGAAGTTGTTTTCTTGCAAAGTCAGATCAAGTGTGTTATGATAAGAAACCATGTGTCCTCATTAGATTCTGCTTTGATTGAAAAAAAAAATGCTCGAGGTTATATCTACAGGATCAGGATATCAAAACATATTTCATATTAACCTCTTATCTGCAGTAATGTGCTTACTGAACCACAGTGGTCAGCATGGACAGATATGTGTGGGAGGGAGCTGTGGGTGTTTAAACTGGATGTGTCACATCGTTTCTCATTTGTGGAAATGCCACATGACTCTCTGTGAACTCTGAACATGCAAATAAACAAACCTGTAGAGATTTGGAATACGCATGAGAGAAGGAAGAGGTCGGGTGATGCCTGGTGGACAGAAGATGAGGCGCAGAAAGATCCAGAGAGTGTGTTTGACAGGAAAAAGAGCAGAGTGATAAAAAAGGAAGGAAAGGAGGAAAAATGTGGTTGCGTGAGAGCAAAGGTTAAAAGGACAGAGATAAAGCACATTCAAGCAGTTTCACATTCAATAACGATTCCAGGACTGTGGGTCACTCAGTTTTAAATCAATGTTCAGCCAGCTCTGTCCATGTGTGTGTACCTGCATTCACAATGCTGCACAGCAAAATCTACAGGACTGAGACAATGTTTTATAAGAGTAAAACATTTTTTAGCTTTGCTTAAAAGACTGAGACCAGTGTCGACCGAAGCTCGCCCAGGTGTGGACAGTGAGTCAGTCTGTTTTCTTCCCTAAATCCCTTTGACCTTTAACGGCCTACACAGACACTGAATAAACCATCTTAGCTGCGGTTGTTGCAACTCTCAATAGCCCTAAATCCATTTGCTTTCTGGCACTCGCGCAAAGCATTGCGAGCGCTGTCAAAGAAAACATGGAGAAGAAAGAGGAAAACCTTCAGCCGGCGGTGCAGAAAAGGAGCAGCAGAAAAAGCAAAGGCCGTTTCAGTCTGCAAAACTAACTGCTAAACCAGTGTACTCCTGCAAATACAATCTGTAAATTCTAATTTGGAAGTTTAGGTTAAACCGTTGTAATATTTTCAATATTTATTTTTTATATTAATCAGAAAGCAGGGCATTAAGTCCAATTAGGTGTCAGATTTAAACAGAATACAGAGAGCCAAGGCTGGGGAGAAGAGGTCCATTGTTTTACATATTTACACAAAATGCACAAAAATGAGCAAATTGTGCTTTGTTATTTTTATGATTTGCTCATGAATAAACGTTCAGTCTCACAAAGTTGCACATTTTGTCTCGGGGAGTTAACTTTAGCAAGACGAGCTTGAACCTAAGGCAGTTTTTCCACTTTTGATTCAAATCACAGTAATGCACCACCTCACCTGCCTGTGTAAAAGGTACCATGCCAGCGTGGGGGGGCCATGATTGAACCTCCTTTGAGAGAGGCCGTGACAAAGGCGGAGCGGCCTCGGCGTCTGTATAAAAGACCTGAGGCAGCATGGGCAGTTAGTGGTGAAGGCGTATGAAGTTTGGATGACATGTTATTGTACAACCGCCAACCGGGTTGAGAGTCTCCCACGTACACTGGAGGAGAAAGAATGAACGACATGATTCAGATTTAAAGTTGCCACGGACTGTGTACAAGTTGTTCTAACAAAGCTACAGCGGCAAACATTTAGAGAAGAAGAAGGTGGTCAGGTTTTTGGAGTCCTTATGCCTAACTGGACTTTAACAAGTTCCTTGTGCTTACTACCAGGCTGCACATCAGAAGAGTCCTCAAGAGTCCCCCTGGTTCTCCTCCCACTTCTCATCACACACATTTCTCGCAAGAAACTGAGTCTGTGATTTAACTTATGGTCATGCAGGCCTACTTGTGGTTCCCAGAGTTTCCACTGGTAGAATGGGAGGCAGAGCCTTTAGCTATCAAGCTCCTATCCAGTGGAACCAGCTCCCAGTTCAGATTTGGGAAGCAGACACCCTCTCTACTTTTAAGTCTAGGCTAAAAACCTTCCTCTTTGATAAAGCTTGTACTTAGTTATAGTTATGCTGCTATAAGCTTAGACTGCTGGGGGACTCACCCCCCGATGCACTGAGCTCCTTTCCTCCTCTCCTACCTCTCTCCTCTCTTCTCACCCCACATTATAAACCCTGCATGACATTAACCAACCATTACCAACCTGCCGGATGTTTTGTTGTTGCTTTTTGTTACTCTTTTTTTTTCTTTCTCCACTTTCCACTCAACCCAACCGGTCAAGCCAGACGACCGCCCACCCTGAGCCTGGTTCTGCTGGAGGTTTCTTCTGTTAAAGGGAGTTTTTCCTCTCCACTGTTGCCTAGGGCTTGTTCAATGGTGCAATTGTTGGGTTTCCTCTATACATCTTCATAGTCTTGATTTTATTCTGTAAAGGGCCTTGAGATGACTTTGTTGTGAATTAGCGCTATATAAATAAAGATGAACAAATTTAGTGGTGCGTATGTTTTTGGTGAATCTCCAGTGTCTGAATGATCACCAGTCTTGATGTAAAAGGCCTGTGAATCACACACATTTAAAAAAAATTGTTTTCTTCAAACACTGTCTCTGTGACTTTTTTAAAGTTTATCAGTTTCCGTGCTCCCCCTTCCCATCTGTCGCTCCCTGTAACATCATTTTCTCGACTTTCTCGTAACTGAGAGAGCAGCTGTCCGTATGCACACACTCACCCACACACACACATTGATTGGGGTTATACTGCAGCTTGTTAGGAGGGAAGATTGCATTTCAACTCTTGCTTGTTAAGAGTCAGCACTGATGTCACTCTGGCCCCTCTTTATGTAACACATGCACGTACACACACACACACACACACACACACACACACACACACACACAAACACACACACATACATGCAAACTGAGTGTGAGGCTATAAAATCATAAAATGAGCTGGAACTAGTGCCTTGAGATCTGGCACTTTTCCTTTTGTATGTATGTGTGTGTGCACATGTTACAGCAACATTATGCAATAGGGAGCGAAACATGTATGTTACACAATTATCTCAGACGTCATAACCCTCTGTATGTATTATTTTGCTTTCCTTTCTGTACATCTGAATATGACAATAAACACCTAATTGAGCCTAATTCAGTAAATGTGTTTAAAAAAACAGCACCATAATAAATCACTGGCTAATGCTAATAATGGCTGTTGCAATTTATTAATAATTTTCTATAACTCTAGCGTAGACAACTGCAAGATTGAAATTTCTAGGCAATTCTTTTTTTTTAGTCCATCACATTCTAAACAATATGATATATCATGATGATAGATACATGATGGCAAGCACATTTAAAAAAGCTTTAGAAGCCATTTTCAATGGACATCATAAAGATTGTAGGGCTTAATTTCACATAACTGTTTTGGAACCTTACAAAAACAACATCTCTATATGGGTCATAATTAGGCCAAGTTCGATTTAATACCCATGCAGGGGGATATTTTATTGCATTTTGACACAATATGTTATTGTATGCTGATATTACGTAATCAGTTGTTTTTTGGCTGTTTGAGTTCTGGGTCACAAATGAAACAAACAAAACGTCTGGAGACAATAAAGAAAATTAAAAACTAGCAGACTCGTGTATAATCTTTGTACCGGTCCTTTCCCAGCAGAATTCATACACAGAGGAAAATACGCTGTAAGTTGTATGAGTCAGTATCCAGTGTTCATGCAGGAGAATAACAGCTGAATAATATCATCAAACAGAACCTGCCGCCGCTTGAGTCACGGAGCAGCTGATCTGACCAGAACAAAGTCAGTCGACTCATTATGTACTAACTCTGTGTTAGTAAGTTTGTTTCCCAGACAGAGTTAAAGTCAGGGCATGTCCCATCACACACACACACACACACACACACACAAATACACACTGCCTCCCACAACAGAGACACGCCACAAACCAAATATCACATGGCAGCCTTCAAAATAAAGTTATTGCATAACCATGAGGGCCTGGAAGCGCAAAGTCTGTTTACAATGATCTAGTCTGAAGTTGGACAACTTTTGGTGTGTGTGTGTGTGTGTGTGTGTGTGTTAGTTTGACTACATCTCCATGGCCCCAAACTTCATCCCATCTTATCCCCTCTATCCTGGTGTGCATCAGCTGAGTGCAGCATGGTTGTTGAACTTGATTATCATGAAACCTGCTGTGCAGTTTAAAAATATGAATTCAGCCAAAACAACATGAACAAAAAAAACACACATTCAATCTGGAACCACGCGGGGTGAAAGCAGTTTAGAGTGTGTTCATGTCTGTGTCATACTACCGAAACATCCTGATGATTATTCAGAGTCTCTTTTATGGTCACATTGTTGAAATGAAACCGAACAAACACAACAACACTTCATGTTCATACTTCATTGGCCTTGATCTCAACCACACCACCAGTTAAAACAGTTTGCTATTGTTTCTTCCAACCCCAACTTATTTCTCTCACATATTTAGGCGTGTAACATACAGGGATCTTCTATTCAATAATAGCAACACCTTTCACTAACAATTATTCAATAAAGCCTGCACATGTGCAAACTTTGGTCTTGTAAATAAAAAGATTGGACTGAGAGGTGAGAGCAGCCACATTTAGCCTCACATAGGACTGGATTGTGCCATGTTTTTGCTAAAGAAAGGGGAGTTTGGGCAGACATGGTTATACTTTGCACCCAGAATTAGTTACAATTATTTCTTTGTATTTTTTTTTTGGGGGGGGGGGGTAAATTAAAACCCACCTCATTTACATTTAAATATGTTCAAATCTGGTGCAGGGGTAGAACACATAAGACCTAAACATAACCCCATTTACAGCCTGTTTGCTCTCATGACATGAAGCTACAGAGTTACATACATCCAGGAGTTATATTTAAACACACCCAGTTCCACCGCTGAGCACCAGGCCTCAAAATCAACAAAACACAGCAGGTATTATAACAAATAATCTTTATTTCTCTGGGTATAACACTTCTCTGCAAACACGTCCGACAGTTGAACAGAGAATTCAGTGTGAGCATGTTGCAGCAGTGTATTATCTGTTACACAGTTTTCACATGCAGAGACAATGAAAATGTTTCTCACGGGCTGAGAAGCTCGGTTTCCTAGGAGGAGTTCTCCACTGGTGTCCGAGGTGAGTGAGCTCAGGTGTGCGTTATCAGCCTTCATAAAACAAATGATGCCTCTGTGTCGCCCTTCTGAGGGATGTCAACAGTGAGAATGTGTGGGTATTCAGTGTCTGGTGACCAGAACTGGATTTGCTTACAATAACCCAAGGCCATTCACAGAAACACTCCAATGTATATCATGTATGGATCTGATTTTTCTAACACAAACACTTATGCAAAAAAATCACACTTAAAAAAATAGTACGGTATTTGGCTGTGTTTGTACTAATACAATACTTAAAATGGCACAAGGTAAAGGTCTGTTCCAACATTACATAAATCAGCAACTGCCCTTAAACTCATAAGACCACCAGTCACGTTCTTTAAAGCAAGTCCCCATCTGCACTTGGCCCAAACACAATACACTGACATTTCTGTCTCACCTTCAACAAAACACTACACTTGCAGCAGAAAACTCTGTCTGCCTACTACAAAAATCACTACAATCATCTTATTCACAACCGTTGACTTTCAGTGACCCATCTGTTCTACATTGCAAAGTCATTCCTCGGTTGTACAGGACACGCGGTGCACTGCTGTGGATCAATCTCATTCTGGCTCCTGACATGCAAAATATTAAAGTGAAACCGTGTCACTTCTAAACAGGAGAAATAACGCAACCTTTGTTCTGAAAGCTGAGGACAAGCAATGCAACATATTCCGTTCGGTGCTGTGAAAGGAAGAGCTCTGATCAGCCATGGGCGCACAGCATCTTCTGCCACTAAAAAGTAGAATCTCTGTGCCATGTTTCCAAAAGAAGAGAAGAAAACACATTACTCACATGATGCTTACACGGATTTCCAGGAAGCAGGTTACTCACTAACAAAGCCCTGTGTTTTGTCACCCATCTACCCAGACTTTGTTGCTCTTTACACCACAACCCTTGCGCCTGTCATACTTCCCACAGCCACTAGAAGTTGCATAATTGATTCATAATTAATACCACCTATTAATAATATTTACCTTCTTGCCTATTTGTGCTATTTGCCACAACTGAAACACAATTACTGGCATGATATCAACTGATATCAGCAATTAGATGAGGTGATAACATTCCAGTGGATTATAGAATATTTATCAGGTGTTAGAGGCTTTTGGCAACAGACAAAAATATAATTAATGCATTTAAGTCTATTTATGCTAAAAGCCAGATTTTTTTTTTCCCAGGCCCCAATCTCAGACAACTTCATTTCGCTGAAAAACTCCCCATGCTGTCTCTAAACTGTAAGAACAGAAAATCGAATAACTCGAGAGAGGAAATGCCAGCTACAGCATCATAAAGGTCTGTGTGACCTGTAGCCGTCTTAAGACCACCATCAGCCACAGCTGCACACAAACAGCAAGACAAGAAACTTATTATGCCTTTTCCTCAGTAAGAAAAATTACATTTTCTATCATGAGTAAAACATCAAAACAGTGAGTTCATTCAACATCTTCAGCAGAAAACTACTCAACAGCCCGAGTAAAACACAGTCTTCAAATCAGGGATCACAGCTGTGGACAGAAGCCCAAAGCCAACAGTTTTCCAAACAATATAATGCATTATTTCAGATTTGCCGTACAGTAAAGAGTGGTATTAGTGTACAACTTGAAGCCAGATTGTAGAAACATCTGAGGGTCTTTCAGGGGATGGGTTTGGACGATAATAAACACATTTTGGTGCCAAAAGTTATGTGTATATGGGTCCTTGGACACTTAACGGAGAGTAATAGAAAGGTTTAAACAGGAGTAGCTCACTAGTGGGGTAAAAATGTTTCACACAATTCTGTGTAATTGTATAAATCTATCGCATCAATGTACAAGTATTTCAGTCATCTTCACAGTACCATTACATTTGAAAGAAATGATTATTCACTGTATAACAAGCTCACTCCATTTCATACAACTTGAAATACTGAATTTAAAGCACAATAAAAGAAATCTCGTAAATTAGCGCTTATGGAGAAATAAAAGATCTATGGAGGACGGCTACACTTTTTCAAAATCAGCAGGGATTTTGCCCTGGATCTCCATCTGGTTTAAGAGTCCTGGTACCACATGGTTTCCAGCGCCTTTAGCTGTGGGCTAACATTTTTCACTTTTTCTGCAAAGCTTTTTTAAACATTGCATTAAGATCCCCAGTGTGAGTCACTGCATAAGCTGTCAAAGGAAATGCTGGCATGATAAGGATGCGGTGAACACTGTGCAGATGTTAGTCCTTACACTGCAGAAAACAACAAGAAAAGAGTTAAAAAGGTAACCAGGGTTCTTCATAGACAGGGGTTCACATCAGAGTTTAGATTTAAGAAATGTTTGAACGTGCAACATAATTTTTTGTTTTTACTGCCCAATATGAACAATGATGTTGTACTAAACAACAGCCCATCTGTTTCACTCAGTATGGACTTCAACCTTGTTGGGTCTTTTTCCATTGTTGTGTCTTTCTCCAATCTGGCACAGTGACGCTAACACAAGGATGCATTTAGATATATTGACTGTAGAGAATTGGTTTGAAATGACACTAACTACAATGTACAAAAGAAGGTGTGGCAGTTGTGTTTTAGTTTACTCTTTTTCTGCTTTACAAGAAATACAGTTTAATGTGTTGGACGGAAAACAGACTGCGGGGGCAGCTGCAGTACTAACAGAATACAGAAGCTGTGGGAAGGACAATGGATGGCTCTGTAGTTTTAAAGCTGAGTGGATACAGAATGGCAGGCGGGAGCGATGGTTAACACTATAAAAACTGCAGCTTATATCTTGTGAAAAGAACATGAATGCAGAGCAACAATTGCTGTGGGTAACTAGTAATAAAAGATTTCCTTCAATGTACAAATACATTTTACAGTGTAAGCTGCATAATTGCATTGATAAGATCAATGATTCAGTTTTTCCAGAATAATTTCCTTGCTACAATCCTACACATCAAATAGCTGCGGCTATTTTGTAAAACACGTGAAAACACTTGGTGCTCACACTAAAACCCATTTAAGTGCCTGGAAACATAGATCAAGCATGGAGGAAGTGCGACTCTTATCTGAAATCAATATATAGATTTTGTCTGCCTTGCATGATGTGCTCGTTACTGGTTTACAGGATGAGTTTCTAATTCATATGAACTCACAGCATAATGCCCCAGAGGAGCCACCTGGGTACTGCACTGAGCAAAAAATAACAATGTCCACCTGTCCCTTCAAGGTCAAGTGTTAGCCAGACTACATTCAACCACCACAGTGGTTTGGGTTGAAATTTAACCTAAACCACAGCCATGTGCCACTGATCAGTATCCTTTGCTGGTACTAAGACATATTTTAGGTTTCATAGTTTTGGGAATCGTGTTTCAGTAAAAACATGCCAAGAACAGCGTGTTTCTATCATGGAGAGGATGCTGGCATCATGATATGAACCTGAACAAATTCTAAGCCTCATTAAACTGATTCACTGGCTTCATTCTAGACCAAACACAGAAAAAAACAAAAAAACAAAAAACAAAACCAGATCGGGCCGCCCTGATAGCCTAATGGTTAGTGTGCATGATCCAGGTTCCAGATTATTTTTGCCGGCAGTAAAGTGTGCATGTGACCAGGATAAAATGATTAGCCACTTTGAAAAATGTTCTTTCATTAGAGCAACAATGACCGCAGCTATAAAAATCAGCTCCGGAATTAACCATGGGCTGGATATGCTGATTAATTTCAGACTTCAAGCAATGGAAATGGGTTCTTCTGTTCTTAAGGATGACAGCCACTCTATTTGTGTCAGCAGTTCTTTCTAATCATGAGTGTTGGAAACAAGACTAAAGTTAGAAACAAGTTAGAAAAATTTGTTTAGTTGCAGTTTCATGTAGACCACCAACAGTAACAGGAAGCATATGACTACACAAATCCAAAGTGGGTTTGGAAGGTTTTTTTTTTGTTTGTTTTTCTGTTCAAACTTGGACCCGTCCAAACAGCATTATGACCTCTGCCAGTTTGATCCCAGGAAAGGCCAGAGCATCTTCTCCTCCAGAGACATCGCGCTGGCTAAAACCAGGCTAGAAGAAGGACATTTAAGCACGAAAATCCCAGATTCTGCTGAACTGGGCTGAGCTCAGTAGTAAAATGTCTTCAAACTCTGCTCTGAACAAAAACATTTTAGATCCACAACAGTCTTACTTTGGTTCTCAGCGATCTGTTACAAAGAACCCGAGCTGGAATCCAGCGAATCCAGTCAGTACCCACACCCAGCTGAATCCAATTCAAGTTAAGTCGACAAAGGATCAGCACCGATAGCAAGACCAACTGCAGGGCCGGTCTAGGCCACGCAGCAGTATCTTTTCCACCACGACTTCGACAGACTCTTCATCGTGTCCGGTGTCTGTCTTTGTTTTTTATGTCGTTTTTGTTTTCCTCTCGGGTGCTTATGGGAACTGCAGGTCTGCAGGCAGGCCAGTATGGCCGTGTCAAACACTTCCTTCAGGTTTTTTTGGGTCAGAGAGGAGCACTCTATGTAGACCACGGCTCCAATCTCCATTGCGCAGTCCTGGGCGTCCGATGGGTCCACGGGTCGCTCCCCGTACTTAGCCAGGTCAATGAGAACCTAAACAGAGGAGGTAATACTGTGTTAGGTACAGTTTTAGTCATGTAGACAGGGGACATGTACGGTTCATTAAAAAGCCCGATAAAACGTTTGCATACTATCACAGTATTCTAATGAATTATTTAAATTGTCTAGTGAGCATCTCAGAAAGCTTTTGCATACTTGTGCACCTTTCTTTCTTTGCTTTCATGAAAAATAAACTTATTGTGCTTCAAAGCAATGTCTTTGATGTCTTGTAACGATGAATCAGTCAGTTAGTCAAGTTAGCAAATGGTCCCATGTGTTTACATGATAAGGATGGGAACATAAATTAGTGTACTGTGTTCACACTATATGCTAAAAAGCACAGAGCACATTGTTCACACCTTGACATCTCCCCTGAGGTCACACTGCGTCCCAACCAGGACCAGCGGGGCAAACGGGGCATGTCGCCGGATCTCTGGGACCCACTTCTCGGGAACGTTCTGGAAAGAAGCGGGACTGACGACGCTGAAGCACAGCAGGAACACATCTGCACTGGTGTAACACAGAGGACGCAGCTTGTCAAACTCATCCTGGAAGTTACGGGAAAGATCAAGAGACAGTCAGCCGCATGACGCTTTGGAGGGTATTTGGATAAACAGAAGAGATGAGCACAGCATGTAGTCATCTACAACATCCTGTAAGTCCTGACTGTTCAAGTGCAATTACACAAGGGACTGGGGCAAAAGCGGAAAGAGGGAGGAAGAGAAGAGAAAGGGACGATATGACGATAACCTCAAAGAGGAGGAAGTAGGACTCATACTGTATTTAGACCTGCCAGAGGAGTGGGCCAACTTTCTTCCTCTTTTGGTGTCTAAGAGGAAGAGGTTTATTTCAGTGATACTGGGATAATAAACAATAAAGACATCATTTTGTGTCATAGCCCTGATGTGTGACTCCTCCCTCTGCCTGTGATCCTCCCATTCACTGTCACTGTAATGGAGAAGATGATCATTTCAGCTTTACTGATGCTTATGACATCTTGCATGAACTAAACTCTATTGAGCAACAATATAACTTGAATTTTAATTGCAATTTTACAACAACATTGTTTTTGCATTATGAAAAGCCAACAGTATATACTGCTGTTCTGTCAACACTATAGTATCGTATCTTCAGACTGTTATTCTCCTCAGTGTGTGTTTACATACAGTTATGCGTGTTAAGTTCTATTATGTTATGTGGTATGTGTGTTTAATTTTTTTCAGCACATAATCACGGTTTGTTTTACAGTTAACAAATGGCTCTAACCAGTGGTGGCTTATCCCAATGTTATGTCGATTTTGTAGCAAACAGTATCTGTTGAACATGTTGACATAATTACATCATCTCCTGTTTTCCAGTAAGAGAACTTTTCCTAGGAAAGATCCATCGGATAGAAAAAGGCAGTTTCTTGATATCATGAACCGTGTTTAGTCTAATCTGTCTGTTATCTATAAACTCCAGTTCAGAAATGAGCCATGTTAGTGGGACTAGACTGTCTCTGTTTTATGGTGATGAGCAAAAAAAAATGTAAGTAGAGCAGCAAAACCAATGTACAGTGTAAAACATCAAACAGATTTAATTGAATCGTCTTAGAAATTATGATGTGAATTAATTAACTTAACTCACTACTTTTTTTTTTCAAATAACAAACCTAACAATACCTGCCTCTGAAATAGTATGTCAGCACTGTTTATGAGTATAACTGTTTTAAAGAATCCATTCATGATGCAAACTAAGTCATTGTTGTTTCTTTTTACAACAGTAAAAACTACTATGATGAAGGTATTGAATTTCGTCTTCTTACAGACACTTTAAGTGTGTAATTTAAATCAAGTTCCTCACATTAACTCAAGAACTCAGCCATTAAACTGAGAAATGCATTCAAATGAAACACCTCTACCTGGTAATGTTGTCTGTGTGACTGAAAGTCAATTCAATGTAGTATCTTCAGTTTACTGAAGTTGAATAGTTTTACTATTCTTTACTTACACTTACAACAGTTCTAATTGTAAGTAAAAAAAACATCTACAGTGCATTTATAAAGAAATGTTTACTGCATTTGTAGCAAGATATTTTAGATATCCCGGCAAAACTCATTAAGCAAGTTCATTAAGCTTTGGAAATTACTGTTTCAGTTTTCTAAACGATAACGCTTTAGAGGAGGAGGCACGTGAAGCCTCCACAATATCTCTGTTTCAATTCCAACAAACTCTGTTGCATGTTACCACACTTCATGTGCAGCACAACACTACCAGTTAAATCGAATCAAATAAAACAGCTTCTGTACTTCAGTAACACAACATCAAGAAATAATCACTTCAGACCATCACACCCACTGTTTCCAATTCCAACAAAACAACAGAAAATGCTGCTGCTGCTTCTCGGCTTCTATGTTGTTTGAAAGACAGATCACTGACCTGTCCAGCTGTGTCACAGAGCTGAAGTTTGACTGGCTGCCCGTCCACCGATACCGCCACTACACACACACACACAAATTAAGGTCAGAAACAAGTAAGACGTTCTTTCTACTCAAGGTTAGTAACTTCATTGAGTTAATAAATAACTTTGTTAGTAATTTAATTAAAGTACAAATGCTAAAGAAAAGATTAATTTTATGTACACTAATAACTATTTTAAAGTACTTAAGTGGAGTATTCCTCAAGTAAATGTATTTTAGATGTATTCAACTTCTGAGGCCAAGGTTTGTTCACATTTGAATACACAACATTTGAATTAGTAAATGATGGACCAGTTAATGTAAAAGTACTGATCGCTAGTCTGAAATTACTGTCCACAAAATAAACATTAGAGCCACATGGCGGTGACAGAAAGTAGCTGAGTAGCAAACATTAACTCAAGTACTGTTCACAAGTCCTTCATCTGAAAGCTGTAGTTTACAGTTACTCTGCAGATTCAGACCAAAACTACAAAATAACATGGGGTAACATTGGGGTAACATCATAACTAGTACTTTTTTGACCCCCGAGAGAAACTAATTAATAATAGCTTCACCTTTAGCAACTACAACAGTAATCAGTACATCACTACATCAGTAATCGGTAACTGTAATCCATTAAAGTACTGTAATATACACAACATAGTTCTAAAAATGTGTGTGTACATGCTTGAAGTAGATTTTACTACAGTGTAGTATTACTACACTATTAACAGCACTAATACTGTAGTACACTAAGTAAAGAATCTGCTCTGATAAATCCCAGATTGTCGATATTAGTACAGCGTGTCTCCTCTGTCCAGTACCTGAGAAGTTGTCAAAAGCTGTGGGGACGTACTCGGTGGGATACCCGTTGGTGGAGTAGCTGACCACCAGACTCGTCTTCCCCACAGCTCCGTCCCCCACCAGCACACACTTCACCCGCCTCTCCGCTGCCCCAGACCGCCGCGTCCTGCCCGAGCTCGTGTCCCGGCTTCGGACCCGTCTCGGTGGGACAGGCGGAGCGGGGGACACCGCCGCCGGCTTGCAGCCCCCATCGCCACGCAGAGGCATCTGGCAGGGAGAGGAGGGCGACATGAAGCTGGAGGAGACCAGGTCCAGAGATTCAGTCCCGGTTTGGTCCAGCTTCTACATCCATTCTTCCGGTGTGTTCCGAACTACGGAGCCGCTTCCTTCTCGTTTCCATGACTAAATCAGCAAAACTTCGAGGTCCCGCTCACGCGCCACAGCCCACAAACTGAGACCGTGTCCATGTTCATTTAAATATGAATCCAAGTCCAATTAAAAGAGAAGCGATTCAATTAACGGCAGCTGTCCGTCTGTAACAGCCCGTGTCCGTCCAGTCCTCCAAAGGACAGAGCCCTGCTCAACTCCCCCACATGACATCACGGGATGTGTGTGTGTGTGTGTGTGTGTGCGGGGGGGTCTTGTCAGGGTCGTGTGGACACATTTTAGCTCAATGCCGCCGTTGTGAGGGCGTTTTGACACTGTGAGGGTCAAGACCTGGTTTTAGGGTGCAGTTTGGGTTCAGGTAAAGGCTGTGGTGCCCGTCTTTAATTGTCATGGTTTAAGGGACACTGCACAAGTGTAAAAGCTGTGGGGGTGTGTGTGTTTCTTGGAAGGGCCCCAAACTCGTTGACACATTGACTTGTGCCTGTTCTTGTGGGGATCACTGGGCCCCCAAAGCTCAGAACAGAATTAAAAGGGATGACAAAAGATTAATGTAAGTGTGTGTCAATGGAAAGTCCCCACGGGGTCTTTTTGTGTGTGTGTGTGTGTGTGAGAGAGATAGAGAGACCTGACCTACTCATGGGGACAAAGAGCAAGTTCAGTAATGAACAAAGTACTACAATATTAACAAAATATTCATATTAAATGCACATCATGTAAATGGCCACTTATGTAGCACTTTTATCCAAAGCGCTTTACAATGTCGATTCCCCTTCAACCATTTACACACACGGCGTGCACCATGCTAGGTGCTCAACGGACCCACCGGGAGCAACTTGGGGTTCAAGGACACTTCGACATGTAGCCTGGAGCGGGGATCGAATCAATGACCCTGTGGTCCGTGGACGACTGCCTTAGCAACTGTGCTACAGCCGCCGTGTCCATCGCTTTAATGTAGCAGCTGATACTATGGTTCCTTGATGACTATATGTTTTAAACTAGAATGCTTCTACAGCTGGATCATCTGTATCTAGATTGCATTTTAACTATAATAATGTGGGAGGTGTAATAATGTGAATAGTGCATATGTGTGTTAAATGGACTTTTATCTTTATCTTGAAATAAAGTTTATCTATCTATCTATCTATCTATAGTACTCACCAAAGCAGAGGTCACCAAATTCTTACTACATTACTAATCAGATTCTGAAAAGTAACTAGCAGTATAACCATGTTTTCATCTCTTCAGGCCAGGCGAGAAACGAAGGACGTGTAGTTAAGTAACAAGTACTCATGTAAACTAATTTTGACAGCTTGAGGGTTTATACTTGGGCTTAGGAAAATCTTTTATTTGCGATGGTCAAACTATACTATAGTAAATGTATTTTATTAAAGGCTCTTTAGTCATCTCTTTTTGTTTTATCTACAAAGTCTGTTTCGGCATTCCTCTTTCACACCACACATGCATATGATATGATCAAACAATATAACTGTTAGATGTAGAAGTAAAATAGTAATATAAAAAAATTCTCCAACTGTAAATATACTTTAAGTAATTGATTAGCCTTTTTGTGGAACAGCTTTGACATTAGCGCCATCTAATGAAGTAAGAAATATGACAGGCTACTTTATAAAAATCCTCTCTACAATCTTATGAATCTGACAAAAATAATAATATGTTAAGGCTTTCAGATTCAGCGACCACATCACCATATTTAATAAATGGTGTTTATAAATCTGTAAGACACTTTATAGTGGATTATTAGAAGATTTCTTCATTACGCGCTGCAAGGAGTACGGAACCATTTACCGGCTGGTCTGTGTTTCCTCACGGACACTTCTCAGAACTGCACCAGCCTTGCATGTGTTGTGTTGTGACAGGTAGAAGATACTGTTTGCTGTTTCTGAACAGTCAGTAACCCAACACGTTCATTTTAAAGACAGATAAATGTCCAGCGATACAAACATGGCCTCGGCGGAAGTGACCCTAGGCTTCCTGGAGGAGGCGGAACCGTGGCGGCTGCGGTCCCCGCAGTTCCCCAGTAAAGTTGGAGGGAAGCCGGCGTGGCTCAGCCAGACAGGCATCCCCTCCCTACCCGCGCTGGCCTGTGAGATATGCCGCCTGCCTATGGTATTTCTGTTGCAGGTTAGTGAATTTTCTTTAAAAGGTAGAAATGTGAATAAAAATGTCAATATTGTCAGATACTGAACTGGAAGTTTTTAAACACCGGTTGACAGTTTCATTGACAGTGTCAAGTACAGTATATTCAAAATGTGTTAGCTGTGTAACAGTAACTCAGGACATGAGATACATAGCAACTTACAGCATTAACAATGACAATCCAACATCAGTATGACTTAAATTTGCACACAGAAGATTGTTGTATGTGTGTATATATATATATATAAACATAAAATAAATATTAAGATTGAGAGTTGAACTCTGAAAGCACAGTCACTTAGATGGACTGTAAACTGCTCTTCCAGGCATAATATTATGACCACCTGTGCAATTTACAGCAATTTTGCAAGTTTGGTATTCGGATGGCTCCTCCTCTGCTGCTTTGGACCAAACTTTGCGTCAGCTTCATCAAACGGCTTCACATTAATCCTAAACATTTCTTCTCTGTTGCAGGTGTATGCCCCGATATCTGGTCAGGACAGAAGTTTCCACAGAACGCTGTTTCTTTTCTGCTGCAAAACTCCGGAGTGCTACGCTCACAATGACAGCCGCTGTATGAAAGGTAGTCATTGCTGATTTTGTGCTTGGCATTTAGAATCTTGACATTTTCTTGCTTAAAAGCCAGACATCCAGTGGTTTCAGACTCTCGGGTTTAAATATTTTCTACTGTTACTGGAGTAATATGAAGTTAAACTGGATGTGCTTGAGTTTTGGACTGTTATTTGAAAGTGACATCCTGGACTTATCAAAAACTATCGCACATCTTTTTTTGGACATTTTTATAGAGCAGCTTAATTAAGTGTAAAAAAATAAATTGCATCAGCTTTCTTTTATTCTCATCCCCTCTCCACATCCTTTCCTCTGCACATTGTAAACTGTTGTAACAAGTCCCCTCTGTGGCCGTTTATTTTTTAACAAGACTCAATACGTTGTTGCCATCTGTTCTGACAGATTCTTTTATTTTTTTTCCCCATCAGTTTTCAGAAGTCAACTTCACAGGAGGAATGAGTTCTACTCTTTCGACCCTCCTCCAGGTTTGTGCATTTGTCCGTATAACAGTCCAAGGGTCCATCATTTCAGTCTTCGACATATTCCAAAACGGTTTAAAATGTGTTTTAGTACTATGTGTAACTGCCTGCTTGAATCTCCTGCAGTCATGTCATTACTGCACTATAGCTCAGAATCCCATTGCGATATTAATCAGTTGTAGGCCTTCTCATATAAGCATGGATCCAACATTGTATTCACCAAATACTGTACAAACCGTTTTCATTATTTTGAGTCCATGGATCATAAAATGTAAGGTAAAGAAAATTTGCAGATTAAATTCTCATGACTCTCACTGGACAATCACACTGATTTGTTTGATCAAATTGTTTTCTTCCTCCAGACGATGAACCACCCAACGACCCCGAACAGTACCAGTGTGTGCTGCCTGTCTCAGGAGTTAAACTGTGTTGGGTGTGTGGTTGCCCCGGAAACAAAGCCTGCTCCCGCTGCCACACTGTGACCTACTGTGGAAAACACCACCAGACCCTCCACTGGAAACACACACACAAGAAGGAGTGTTGCAGCAGCCAAGGTATGTGTTTGAGTTGTGAATAGGTGGAAGTTAATGGAGTTGTTTTTTCACCATGCTCTAGAGTAGTGATGTGCTATTATGTAAGAGAGTTAATGATAATTGTAGACTTTGTTTGTTGTTAATGCAAGACAGGAGGATTTGGATACATTTTCCAGTATCTGGCATCCTCAAGAAGAGAGGTTACTTGTAATTGTTGGGAGCATCACAAAGACGACTTACTGTAACCTGTCTGCTGCGTCTTTTGTATGTCTGTCTCTTTGTGTACAGTAGCTTCCACGGTCACAACCTCACCCTTCCTCTTCCCCGAGTCTGAGCTGGTCACCGAGCCTGAGGAGGAGGAAGAGAGGAACAAGGAAGACACAACGGAGGCTGAAGGAGGAGAGGACACCCAGAGGATCGTAGATTGTCCCTCCTTAGCAGATGGTAAGTTTAGATTTTTGCCAGTGGTCAAAAATACAGTTGCTGCTGGGTTCCGATTCACATCAGTATGGAAAATCTATTATTTGGTAATTTATTACTGATTAATTAATCCTTAGTCACCGTCTTTTCCTGACCTTCTGTTCTAGAGTCAGCCCTCTTAGAAAGGGACTTGGAGGAGATGGCCATGCATGAGACTGAAGACAATAAAGTGTTCCAGCGGTTTAAAAAGAAGATCGCAGCAGAACCACACCAGGTATGAAAGCTATGTGAAGCTAGAAGGTTCTACATAGATGGGTTCCTCTGTGCTCATGCCTGTGCTTTCTTAGGTGCTGCGTTACGATCGAGGCGGCTCTCCTTTGTGGGTTTCTTCTCAGCACATCCCATCAGATCAGGATATCCCACCATGCACCTGTGGCGCCAGGAGGATTTTTGAGTTTCAGGTAGTAACTGCTTGGTTATCTGGTCTCTTTAGGATTTATTGTGATTCATCTACAAGTGATTCCTTCCATCTTTGTCCGTCTTCAGTTTTTAACTAGCCAAAATGAAGCGTATTCAGTTGTTTTATTAGTGGGAAGATTCAGAAATGTTCATGCAAAAGAAAAACGGTGTGCTCTTCATACAGAAGAAAATATCTTACTTTTTGAGATGATTTAATAATAGTAGTTACAGCAAAATACATAGTAGTTTGCCATCATGCAACACATACAGTTGCTTCAGAAAGTATTCTGTCCCCTTCATTTTTTGCACACCACCTGGTTTTAAAGTTATGATTGATCAATAAAATGAAAAGCCGGGGGAAAAAAAAAAAAAAAATCACAAAATCAGATGAAAACATACAAGTGTAGAAGTGCTGGATAATAAATGTAACAGTGTCTCTCCACACAGGTAACAGTCCAGTTGTTGATTTAATGTGTGTGCGCGTTTGTAGGTAATGCCCCAGCTGTTAAACAGTCTGTGTGTGGACTCGACAGGAGCTAGTATTGACTGGGGGACGCTTGTGGTCTACACCTGCTCCGACAGCTGTAACCATGACGACCAATACTGCCCAGAGGTCATCTGGAAACAAGACTTCAGCTCAGATCTGCATACACAGAGTAAACATTCATAATGTCTGTCTCCTGCTGCACAGAGTTCAGGACACACTTGTACATTTGAGAAAGCAGTGAAGAAACTGGTTTTATTGGACTGAACACAGTGCTGCTGCTGCTCCTGTGTTTATGCACAGATCACATGTAAAAATCAGTTTTACACGGACAATGAAGATGTGTAATGCATCTGGGTACAGATGTGCAGATATTCACTCTGGATTCAAAGCACATTTGTTTTTAAAAGAAAGTGTTGGAAATATGTTATTCCGTGTACTGAAAGTTTATTATACAGTTTGACTTTATAAAGAGTTCAGACAGAGCTGTTGAAACCAATGCATCAGTGTTATTTCTAACCTGGGGGGTTACCAGACCATGTTCCTTTTCACCACGACATGGTTGCTGCTTAAGCATTAGCTCTAGAATACAATATAAATATAAGCTTGTGCCTTATTCTATAATAAAATTGTAAACAAAAGTTCTCTAAACAAGGGTTTGTTTGATTTGATTTTATAAAACAGTGTTTGGATTCTTCTGTTTATTCTAATCAAAAAAAATGATGATGCTTAGAATTATGCTTACACATCATCTTTGCAGTGATGTTCACTGTAGGAAGACAATTCAGCAGCAGGACATGATTTCAATTTGTTCACAGGAGCATTCTAATGTGAGATTTGGTCATTTCTCAGATTTCTTTCTTAGATTGATCAACATATAATGCATTACTTTTCTATCATTTAACTTTTCTAAAGCTGCTGACATGGATTTCAATTTTGTCTTTTACATATCTACCTAGTATGGATTTGTTAGCAACACAAGCTACCACAGGTGTGTGGTTAATCATGCTCCAAGTGGAATAAGTGGAACAATGCATTTAAACGAGTGGCAGGGAGTTCTGACATAGTACAGAATATTTAGGTTTATATAACAAACAATGGAACGTTTATATTATATTTGTAATAGTCAATGGTGTCTCTGTAAACACTTTCTGAATAAATAAAACCACTATCTGCTATTCAATTTAAAGTGATGCAGCACCGTGTAGATACTGGACAACAAAGACACAGTTTCCAATAAAAAAAAAAAAAAAAAAAACAGCTTTAACAACAAAGTCATTATGTACATATTTATTAATGTACACTGCAGCATATTAACAATTCTGGGGAAAGCAGTATTACATTGCATTGTGACAGAATTTCCTGCTCTTCTTTCTGCTTGAATCACAGGAGAAATGTATTATTAAATACTAAATAGTCCAATACTCTCATGTCTAGCATTCAGCTGCCAGGTGGCATATTAAAAAAGTAGTGACACTAACTTGGGAAACTTCAGCATAAAAATGTTTAAATATAGTTTAAAATGGGCAAAATAAAAAAGAAAAATAGCAAAAACAAACTTGGCAATATATCTGTCATCATACTGTTAGTGCTGCTCAATTTTAGATGCAGATAGCTGCAGAGCATCTCACCCTTTAAGGTTGGACTCACTTCGTTACAGTGAAAAAAATAAAATAATAATAATATATATATAAAAATTAACCATTAAAACACTTCTTGTAATGACAATGTGAACAGTTTCCATGTTATCCCTAGTTACTTTTGGACTGACGATTCCTGACAGAAACCGAGACACAATCCTCAAAGAAAAAACCAATAACTTGGACCAGATTCATTTTGCCAAGTTTAAGAGCTTCGGTTATGGCTTAACAGACTGAACTATAATGCGTCTCCTTTCTGAATTTACAGGGAAAGCTACATGCTGAACCCAGATCCAAAATAAATGTAGATCAATCTTCAGACCAACTTGTTTTGGGATTATTCTAAACAAATACGGCGATAGGAATGTGAGACTGAAAGACCCGAATACAACTTTATACAACCAGGGAGCTAAGTGGACAATTGATAAAAATGCAATGTATAAAACTATTGAAAACGGCTTAAAATAAAAACAGCAGCAGTCTCAGTCAGACTGGCTCTCTTGCAATCAGCAATCTTTACATTTACATTTATGTACAATCAGGGATGTGATGAGAACAGAATAAAAGACTGTGGAAAATAACTAAACTTTAAAATGTACCATCAAATGGAATAAGAACACGGGTAGAAAAATAAAAATCTACTATAGGGAGAGTGAAAAGTGATTAAACCACATCCCTGAAAGACAGCCCTTACATCAGTCCACTTTAAGAAGTCAGCATTTAGGATGACATATCAAATGATGATTAAAAACAAATCTGAGTAAAGAGACTGTGTTGGGGAGACAGTGAAAGTAAAAAAATGACAGGTCCTACGTTGTCTTGCGGAAGCCTTTAAGGATGGGGTAAATGTTTTCAAACGCTTCGTAGATCTCAGCTCTCACTTTGGCGCCTCAAAGACAAAACGACACAAATATCAGTAACTACAGTGTTGAACCTTTTACACTTAAACACAAAACGGCCTTTTGGAAACAAATTCTTATTATTTTAAAAAACTAATCTATTAAAATTGTACAATGTCTACTTAACCATCAGTTGACGCATACACCAAGGAGAATGGGTCTCTCACCTGTGAGGACAACTTTCCCAGAAACAAAGATGAGCAGGACAATTCTGGGTTTGATCATTCTGTAAATCAGTCCTGGAAACAGCTCCGGCTCGTAGCTGCGACACACAAGTCACTTTATGTTAGTCATTACATGAACACATGTAAACAAGAAACTTCAATGTAACTGCTTATCACCTAAAACCGTGGCAGTAAATCAGACGCCAATCTGGCAGTGAATAAAATGCTCTTCCAGTGGTGGACAGTGGCAGAGTAGATTTACTAAGATCTGTACTAAATTTTGTGGATGGTTGAGTTTTAAGATTTTATACTGCTTTATAAGTTAATGCTTATATTCTCAGGGAAATAATGCACTTTTTACGCCACTGCATTTATCAGGGGTCAGGCTTTTCTTGTCAGCATGTCCACTAAAGATTGATTTCCCTTCTATATACATTACTTAATTTGAGGAGTTATTAGATGGTCAAATGATTTTTGAATTTTTTCCAATATGTCACAAAAACTACTAGAAAACAAAAAGTATAAAAACGTACTCCCCAAATCATCTTTAGTACCTGTTTTTGAATGAAAGACTATTGGTGTCGATTGGTATTGAAACATTTAGTCAAGTAAAAGTTTTCAGTAGTTCTTTGAGCAGTGCCCTCTTCATCAATTTCAATATGAACAAAACCAGAAGTCATTAATAAATCCCATCCATCCGTGTCTTCACTTACAACACACCGACGTGCTGGTAACTTGACACACATGATCACAGCTTACAGTCATGGAATCAAACATAAATCACACAGTGTGTACCTGCTAAACTGTTGATGTGTGAGCACTAATCCTTCCAGCCGAATGGGAAACTTCACGTCGCAGCTGCCGACCATGTTCTGAATCTTGAAGTCTAGGAACTTGGCAGGAAAACCAAGCTTCTGCACGACACGAGCATACTTTCGTGCTGCTAATCTCGACTGCTCCTCACTGGTAAAAAGGCGAGTTGGTGAATGACAGATTACAGGCAAAGATGAATATGTAAAGTGGAGTAAGGATTAAGTAAAGGCAAACTCCGCCCTAAACCTTATAACAAACTGTAGCAAAGGAAGAGTCAGCTGACCTTTTGGCTCCAGTGCAAACCATCTTCCCAGAGCTAAAGATGAGGGCAGTGGTCCTGGGTTCTCTTATTCTCATGATGACTGCAGCAAAACGCTAAATAGAAAAAGAACAGAAAAGACTTATTTTACTATTCCTATAACCAAGGATACAAAATGAATCAGTGTCTCCACAAGCAAAGGTCTGAAAATTCTGTCTTGAAGCATCACATACAGCCAGCAAAGTTCATGAGACGTGATAGAAGTTCAGGTAGTTCAGGTCTCAAAAAGACTTGTACTTCCCTATATCAGCTTGATTAAAGTAGCAGAAACAATTATTCCTTGAAATTTGTTCCACGAATGTTTGTTTCTTACACACCACATAAGGCTTTGGTGGATATGGAACAAAACAAAAACAAGGTACGTTGAGAACAGCGGCGGTCACGACCTGCATCTGTCACCTAAAAATTACATTAGATTGAACATCCTCCGCATGTCTGTGCCAAAGATGCTGAGAATACAAAGTGAACATAAATACTGTATATATCAGGCCACTTAGTGAGAGGGGCCCTGGTGGATTAGTGGTGGAGCATTGGGTTGGGAAACAAAAGGCAACGAGTTCGAATCCCCCTCCACCAGGCATGGGCCCACCCAGCCACCAAGGGCCGAGCCCGAATAAAATGGGAGGGTTGTGGCAGAAAGGGCATCTGGTGTAAAAACTTAGGCAAAAATCAACGTTAACCACAGCCTTAAAGATTGTCATGCTTTTTGTGCAGGGGTCATAGCACCCCGCACAAAAATGCACAAAGACAAAACATGCAGCAGGAATCCATCACAGGAGGGACAAGCCGAAAGCAGTTGATGGGGTATTTGGGTGATTTAAGATGGTTCCTTGAAACTTGGAGACTGGCTGACAACAGCATAAATAAATATTCACATTGCAGATGGTTGCATGAATGTGTGTCAGTCTCACCTTTGGGTTGTACTCTGCATTTCTGGCTCTCAGGGCAATGGTCTTCAAGTCTAGTTTACAGCCCAGATTTACAGTAGATACAATGTTTCTGATAGCAAAGAGAATAAGAAAAGCACATTAAACTGACTGTTCAAGTTTCTGGAGAAAATTCTCTTTTCCATTTGTAATAAAAAATCAGATAAGAAATAAAACCAGAAGACCCAGTAGTCCCCAAAATGTCTAAATGTTTAGCAATGTTTTGCTTGGGTGTTTCCCTACATGAATATTTGCCAACAAACTAAACTCAAACCACTGACTTAAGCAGCATAAAAGGAGATGTGTCTTAGAAAATGTAGGCTTTCTAAAAAAAAAAGCTTTGGCTTAAGACTTCTGCTTTTCAGACTTAACAATAAAGCACCGATGGTAAACTGTATCAAGATTAATAGATATGTTTGATAAATACCCATTTAAATGTGACTTTATAGAATAGGCCTCAAACAATACTCAGACAATTCTTTGCATTGAATTTGAGACTTACTGAAGCTGTGGTACTATTCCTGAGCTCTCTGAAGCTGGTGTGGCCGGCGTAATAGGGGTCATAGGGGTCAGCGGGGTGTTTGCGGGGTAAAGTGGGGTGTTCCCCGGTAGTGCTGTAGTGGTTGAGCCTACTACTGTCTGGGAATGGAAAAGCTGAGGGGTCTGCCCTGACGTTCCCGGAAGACCTGGTAGATAACAAAAGGTTATTTTTAACTCCAGTTCTACTATCAAATACATTTCTGTTTAGGACTAGAATAATGAGGTATAATGTTGGAATATGGCACAAGTTATGTACCTGTGTTGGCCTGCTGTGCCTGCTGTGCCTGTTGTTGCCTCTGCTGTTCCTCCAGTATAGACAGACTGTTGGTGTTGGTGACTGGCTGGGGTGTCAGGCCTGTGCCGTATGGCATCATGGGACTGAACATTGTCATGCTTGGGGTCATGGAACCCTGTGCAAAAATGCACAAAAAGAGAAAACAGTTCAGTAGAAACAAATCACAGAAGACGTAACAATAATGTCAAAACATGCACCACTCTCACGTCTTTCACTTTGCATCTTCTTTGCATAAATGAAGTATGGGAGGAAAAAAAAATGAATGAAAGCAAATTGGTTGTCAGGCACAGGTTTGCAATTATGGCTGCATGGGTGCTTATAGGTGTACATCTTTACATTAATATTAATCTACCATGGAGGTGTTATACTGTATGTGACATTATGACATTAAGACTTGTTGCTTGGCGCCATGCAGTTGCCCAATCAGACAGCTAAAAAAAATAAACGTGATGGTCTGCAATGTTTCTCAAACATGGATTTATTTGTGTCGTCCCACTAAAATATCATCATTTTAGGTGAACTGTAGACAGGGTTATTTAAATGCTTATGTTATGCCGTCGTACCCTGAAGACCCTTTAAGTGTTCAACAATTATTACAGACTTGAGCTGCAGCCTTGCAAGTCAAATTTATACTGTGTGAATTTGGCAAATGATCTGTGTTGTTAAAAGTGTAGATAACATTAATGCAGCAGCTTCACATTTTGCTGATCTTTTAACCACAATTATCATCAGTCGGCACTAAAACACAATTGAAAGAAATAACTAGTCTTAAAACTCTCCTCTCTGAAAGACCAAAATTCTGCATGAACATTTTCCTTAAGTAGGTTATTTTATATTAATCTACCACAGCAGTATAGCTGTGCCACAGTTAATGTTAATGAGTAGTAAACACGTTTTTTCCTCGCCATCAATAAAACACACTATTATATTTAAATGATTATTTTTTGTTTTTTAAATATCACCAATGAGCTTAACAACGAGCCCAGTGGAAATTGGGGAGGCTGCGTCAGGAAGGGCTTCTGGCGTAAAAGCCGTGCCAACATGCAGACAAATGATCCCCTGTGGCAACTCGCTGAAATGAACTACTTCACTTGTAAAAAAACAAACAAACAAACAAACAAACAAAAAAACTTTCTATACAAGGTAAACTTCAGAGGGAAACACTTTAAAGGCAGCCATGTGATGTAATTGATGACATCATCAATACACTTATGCATACACTTCTTGAATACACAACATGAACAAAAACAGAACCTCTGCTATTTACTAATATCTGTAGTGATGAAAAATCCACAAAGAAATTATTAAAATTGTTTTACACAAAATGTATGTTCTTTTCCTGTTAAACTTGTCTGTTTAAATTCACATTTTCACGGTGTAGGCTCCATTTTAATTTGATATAATGTACAGTACAGGTGTAATAACTCCTGCCTGTATGCATCACTGTCATTGATGTCAGACTTTTAAGCAGTAAAACTTGATATTTGTAACCCAGGCCCTTGAGACTTTTATTATAAAGCTCTAAAAAGCTTTTCATCTCATCGTCTGGTTTTATATTTTTCATGTTTGCTGGGCAGCTCACCTAATCTCATTCCCACATTGTCACAACTGCCTGGTTTCTTTGACAAAGTCACCACACAGACCATGAGCTTATTCTTTTCCCAGTATGGACAGAAAATGTTGTCAAATTTGTTTTGTAACTATTTATTGCATATTTCCAAAATTCATAGGAAACATGTTAGTCGCACTAAGACAGAGTGCTGTAAACTGCAATGGGTGGATATATGAAGCAGAACCTTTTAAGTCTCTGCAAGATGCGGAGCAAGCTTGGAATGTGAGGTGAAAATCTGTCCAGGTTCAGAGCATGCTGGCACTGAACACTGGTAAGAAGAGCTCGTCATTTAAAAATACCTTAGTAGTAAAATACTTGGTGGCTGGAATTACCTGAGGGGAAGACAGCCCCTGATAGGTGGGTGTAATACTGTTGTTCTGGTCCATCGCTTCACCTCCCCGCGTTAGTTCACTCCCACCCAAGAGCAGGCAGGTTAGCTCACTTAAGACAGTATGTGCCGCAGAGCTGCAAGTCCAGGGTCCTTAGTGCAACAACACCGCACAACCAACCACCGTGAAATGGACTCCGCAGAACCGAGCTCTCCTTTTGTAGTCCGTCAGCTATGTCGTTTCTGTAACAGAGGAAATAACCTGGGTACACGTACGGAATGACTTCATTAATCGTTATTGTTTGTCGCCGTGTATCATGATGGTGGAGGATGACATGGAGTCGCAGCTGCGGCGGTGGCGCGAACACTTTGAGCTCGCTAATACCATCATTTAGCTTTAAAAGTTAAATGTTAACCTAACGTCACTTTTATTACGATGCTTTATCTCATTCATTTTAGTCTATGGTATACTGTGTCCTTTACAAAGTTTGATGTGTAAAACACCAGCGATACGTGTATTTATGTCCTAATAGACGTCCAACAAGACTTCTCCAAAATGTTACATATCAACACACTCTGGCTAGCTTAAGTTAGCTTCACAGCTAACGCTAGCCACACGAGCTAACATGCAAGTCAAACGCGTTGTAAGCAGAGTGGAATAACCTTCTAAAAGAGTTGCATATAAGTATGAGTTTGTCTGTGCACCATCATACACTGAATACCATTTTACACTCACGTTATCGCAGTCGAAAACAACAAGAAAGGAACAGAAATTCAGCTTGATGTTCGTTTCACCATCGGTTCTGTTGCTTGGCACTCATGACCATTCGTCGGTTGCTTCAGGAAGTTGATTTGTTTTGCAACTTTATTGACAAAAACGAACAATCGAAACGTTTTAAAACTAAAATAACAAAAATACTAAAAAATAAATACAAAAAATTATTTCAAAAATGAGATTTATAACATTGGACTATTTGACAGCTATAATATTTGCAAATGTGTCAATAAAAAATTGATTAATGACTAACAAGAATAAAATATAGAAACAAAATACCTGCTTAAAATGTGAATTGAGTAGCTAGCGTACATTTTAAAGGTTATTATTGTCTTTCAGAATGGCCAAAGGGTCCCCGTGTGACATATACTTTATCATGAGTGGATTGATAGAATAACACACAAGTAATATTTTGACAATAAATAAATACAGAAGATTTACTAATGATACCTCTTTGGATTAAATGTATTAATATATTTGTGCCCGGATTTAGAACATTTATATTTTAGTTATATCATTTCATTTTATTTTTTTAGCATCTGTGTTATGTTTTTACGTTTCTCCCTGTACTATTTTTTTTTTTATAAACTATTACAACGGTAGGCCTGTGAAGAGAATTGCCGGCTTCTTCCTGTTGCCAACTTCTCCCCTAATAGTTCATAGAATACTGAGCATACATAAGCTAATTATAACAACCAAGGAAATAATGATTCAGCATATTTGGAGTAAAAAGTACAAGAGGAAGTTCAACAAGACATGTAACATACCAGTAGTTCTTCAGTTTAACAGTTCATATTTGAAATAAGTTTGAGACTTTTTTATTTTGACATTTCAACAAGAATTACATTAATAAAGCATATGTGTGGGACATTAGCATATATTAATATTATATTTACACTTTAAATTGGTCCGTGTACGAAGTATGATTCTTTTTTTATTGTTTCATTTTTTACAAATTAATCAATGAAGCAATAATTTTCCATCGTACACGGACCTTACAGGGAGCGAAAATAATAATATAAAATATGTCCGTAAAAATATTTTATATTAAAAACATAGTTTGAATGTTTTATGTTGTTCCTGCTGCTGCATCCATTCATTTACTTTTACAGCTTTAATTGAAATTTTATTTAAAAAAACAGAAACAATAACCGTTTTCAAAACAGACGGAAGTAGAACCTTTAACTTCCGTTGCGTCACAGTTTACCGCAGACAGAGCAAAGATGGCGTCGCTGAGTGACAAATCAGTTTGGGACGAAGTGGAGGATGGAATCGGTGAAGAAGTGTTAAAAATGTCCACAGAGGAGATAGTTCAGCGGACTCGTCTCCTCGACAGTGAGATAAAGATTATGAAGAGCGAAGTGCTGAGGGTAACACACGAACTGCAGGCTATGAAGGATAAAATCAAAGAAAACACGGAAAAGATAAAAGTGAACAAAACACTGCCGTACTTGGTGTCTAACGTGATCGAGCTGCTGGATGTGGACCCCAACGACCAGGAGGAGGACGGGGCTAATGTGGACCTGGACTCCCAGAGAAAAGGAAAGTGCGCAGTCATTAAGACCTCCACTCGACAGACCTACTTCCTGCCGGTGATTGGGCTGGTGGATGCCGAAAAGCTGAAACCCGGAGACTTGGTGGGTGTCAACAAAGACTCCTACCTGATCCTGGAGACCTTACCCACCGAATACGACTCCAGAGTAAAGGCAATGGAGGTGGACGAGCGCCCCACAGAGCAGTACAGTGACATCGGAGGGCTAGACAAGCAGATCCAGGAGCTGGTTGAGGCCATAGTGCTACCCATGAACCACAAGGAGAAATTTGAGAACCTGGGTATCCAGCCCCCCAAAGGGGTCCTGATGTATGGACCGCCTGGCACTGGAAAGACCCTTCTGGCCAGGGCCTGTGCCGCTCAGACCAAAGCTACCTTCCTGAAGCTGGCAGGTCCACAGCTGGTGCAAATGTTTATTGGAGATGGAGCCAAGCTGGTGAGAGATGCCTTCGCCCTGGCCAAAGAGAAAGCCCCATCCATCATCTTCATTGATGAGCTGGATGCCATCGGTACCAAGAGATTTGACAGCGAGAAGGCGGGAGACAGAGAGGTGCAGAGGACCATGCTGGAGCTGCTGAACCAGCTGGATGGGTTTCAGCCCAACATGCAGGTCAAGGTAAAGATGGTGGCACCAAAACAAAGTTAAACATTTACATTTATAGACAGTATGTATCAGAATCAGGGTAATTGCCAAGGATCTTCTTGTGGTCCAGTATCAGTGGAAAGCACATCATAAACTTCAGTAGGAAAGTTACTAAAAAAAAAAGAAAGAAAAATGTTTTTTATAGCTGTTTATGCATATTGACAGGATATATGTGCAACTAAAATCCCCCAGCAAAAGAGTTTTGACTAAGAACAGTATACATGGTACAAAGGAAATAGTACTTTTATGCAGGATGAACTTGGAAAAATCTGGTAAGTCAATGGTAAGTGCGTGCTGATATGTACCAATAAGTGAAAACTAAAGGAAAAAACAACTAAGGCCCTTAGTAAGGTTATTTGCATAACTCACGTATGACAAAGTTTTGATCCAAAAATGTTTATAAATTTTTTTTTTATCATACCAGACTCAAAAAAAAAACCCAAAAACCTTCAGAAAACTAAAGCAATAAGATTAAGTTTACCAAAACGAGCACCGACTTTCCAGACTGCTTTCCTATGTTCATATTTTCCATGGTGGCCTTGATCACTTCAGTGTAACTGCAGCACAATATTATGCATATTCTTCAGGTGATTGCTGCCACCAACAGAGTGGACATCTTGGACCCTGCGCTGCTCCGTTCAGGTCGTCTGGACAGGAAGATCGAGTTCCCCATGCCAAACGAAGAGGCCAGAGCTCGCATCATGCAGATTCACTCCCGCAAGATGAACGTCAGTCCCGACGTCAACTACGAGGAGCTGGCTCGCTGCACCGACGACTTTAACGGAGCCCAGTGCAAAGCTGTGTGTGTGGAGGCTGGTATGATCGCGCTGCGTCGTGGAGCCACAGAGCTGAACCATGAGGATTACATGGAGGGAATCCTGGAGGTCCAAGCCAAGAAGAAGGCTAACCTCCAGTACTATGCCTGAGGACACTTCCTGTGTCTGTGTTTGTGTAAGAGTCTTTGATTATTAAAACAGTTCTTTAATAAACACTTACAATTGCTGATTCACTTGAGTTAATAAAAAGAAATTACATTTCATGAAAAAGCGTTGTTGTGTTTACTCCAGATGGAAAAGGTGTAAAAATTGTGTAAAAGGAAAATCGTGGTTTCAGGTGGTGCAGAGTAATCTGGCATCTGCTGTGTCTTTAGTCTTTTTTTTTTCTTTTTTTTTATGTCAAACTTACACATTTAAACAAGCTTACACGTAGCTCAGTTGAACTTTCTTTCTCAGTTGTCTTTTTAAAGTTGGAGACAAAGTAGAAAATCCACATTCGTAATAAATCAAGAAATGATCAGAAAGATTGAGGATTTATGGACCAGTCGTGATATGAAATAAAATAAAGGTTCTGCGCAGTAAAAGTAAATGTATTCCAATGCATTGAATATGCAAACTCCTTTCTCCAAAAGATGAGCGGCTCATCACAGGCTGATAAAAATTTGGCCATTCTTCAGGTTTGCAGCAGAGCATTGCTGACTAAAATAGCACCGTTGCATTGGGAAACATGGCATCAGAGCTAAGTGACAGTGTATAAATATTTCTTGTGTCTCTTAATCCTCAGACATGATTAATTACAGATTTGCATGAAAATATCATGGTTTCAATGCTTTTTGGAGCTGCTGCCTCACAGCTAGAAGGTCTATCTCCTTGCTGTGGCCTTTCTGTATGGCGTTTGCTAGGGTCCAAAGACACGCACGTTAGATTGTGAATCAAAAATTGTGCACGTTTAAATAGTTGTCTGTCCGTGCATGTTTGTCTCTGTCGGCCCTGAGATAGACTGCAGACCTGTTCAGGTTGTATCCTGCCTCTGACCTAATGACAGCTGGGATACGACTTCTCAGTTGATATTTCCTGTGAAATCTAAAACAAAAGGTGTGTCAAAACCAGTTTGTGCTATCTGGCATTTTCATATTCTAAGCTGCACTGATCTATGAGTCATTTTTTTGTCAGATAATTTCATTCAGTCTTAAAAAAAAAAAAAAAAAAAAAATCCTTTTTTTTGTTGTTTTTCATTGGCGTTAAAATCAAGAAACTGATGGTGGGACTTCCTACCTAGACAAGCAGACCAAAAACACAAGTCTGTTTTGTAGAATATATTGGATCACAGAAGTGCATTGTCCCATTTGGACATGAGGTTCCCAGTTAGAAACAGAAATGTGCCATTTTTTTTATGTTGTGTGCACAATTTCTGTAGCTTGTGGGAACAAAATCTTATCTTGTGCTCGTCTGTCCGTCCGTCTCCCGTTGCTCTTCGTGATGTTTTTTTCACTTACCGGATTTGAGGGTCTAAAGACAGAAAATGTTCTATGTTTTGTAGATTGCAAAGAGAAAAGTAACTTCACACGGTTTAGTTTATATATAAATGCATTTATTTAAGTTAATCATTTCTCCTCATTCAAAGTTTCTGCAGTATCTATAAAACAGGGAACAGTTAGAAGCGCTGTACAGTCTGACAACAAAACTAGGAACCGCAGCTGAGTACACCGTGTATATATGTACATACTGTACACACACTGATGTAGGTATATACAAAAATATACACTTTTACACATGTGATCCCTTCAAGCCACATTCCACCTATGAAACACATTATTAATCCATAAGTTCATGTCCCTCCTAATTCCTTATATTTGTGTCACCTGTTATAACCGGCTGATGAGACGTTTTACAGTATGTGCACCTCTTACGGCCTGACACTCACACACACACACACACACACACACACTGTTACAGTCACTCGTAGCAAAAGATGAAGACGTTTAAGCAGTCCTGAGCTGGATGTCTCAACAGGCATTTTCACAAACCAGAGAGGGCTTGTCCCCAGTTAATCTATGGGATTGGAGGAGGGCTGAGAAAGGAAGGAGTCCCTCTTTTCTACCAGTTTGAAGGACAAGCTAACCTGCCTGACCTCAATGCCTCATTATTCTAAACTCCATCAAATAAAGTATAGATCGTTCCCCTCTAAACACAGTGAGTATGAATAAATTCCTACAGGCTCAGTAGTAAAGATGCCCATGTTCACTAAGTGGTGTATAGTTATACGCCTCCTTTCAATAACGATGCATGTCTGCAAGACTGACAATATTCCTCCTCTGTCTGAAGATTTGTTTAGTCGTTTCCAAACAGTAACACACACACACACACAGACACACACACAGGGAAAGTTTAGTTCTGACTTATTTAAATCTATTCCAGAATTGATTTTAGCCAGAAAGCTTCAAAGACTTCTATCAGGAAGTTTATCCCACAATGGTCCATTATAAACCTGACACCAGATCGGCAGCTGAGAGCCATCCTCATCCCGGGTTCCTTAAAGAACAATGACATAAACAAAACACTGTTGGGGATTGTTCAGCACACACGTAACGAGTCCTCTGCAACTCCTGTTCTCTTTTTCCCAAGGCTTTCACCTGTTTCCCATTCCTCATACCAAAAGAAAGAAAAAAGCAGGAAGGAATATTTGGCACATTGTGCTGAAGATGTAAACATTTAATCATCCAATCAAAGTGAGGCGCTGGACTACTTAATTATTACAGTTATTTCCTCTGCATATAAAATAAAACATCAAAATCAAATAGCAAACCGTTCATCTTCACAAGATTAAGACTTGTTCCAAAACAAAAGAATTTAAATAACATATTTAAAATGCTGAAGCAGACGGGTGTATGTGGTTTGGTTCTCATGTGGGTTCTGTGGTGTAAATAGGCTCCTTTCCCACTGCTTGGCCAGGTTAACAGGGTTTTTTTTAATATTCTAAAATAAAAACAAAAAAACAAAAACAAAGACAAAGCAAATATGAATATAGAATACTCTTTCAGATGGTGCATTGTGAGATCTCTACCTCCCTTTTCTTGTCTAGTTCAACGAAGAAGAAGTGCGGCAATAGAGGGCGCTACAGGCCACTAAAACATTAGTTTATCACCAACACAGACAATAAAAGATTAGTATCCAAGACCAAGGAGGAGGCAGAGATCACTTATTAGGGTTCAGGTTGGGGTCACGTCAAACATCACAAAACTCATCTTTTATACAGGTAAACACTCTTCACACCCCAAGTCTTGGAAATCTAATGCCAATTTACAGCGAACCAGATGCTTTGAAAAAAAAGCCTCAGGAGTGTGAGTTGAGGTCTGTAACTATCCCACAGCAAAGAGAAGCAACATTTGATGAAACACATTAATATTTCAGATTTCCAGCTGGATGATACCAAATTAGGAGGCTGCAACATCTGGATTTGCATCTCATTAACACAGTTCTACACGACTCTAACAAATATTTGGGAAAGGTAAATTAATAACTGCACTCCGCTTAATCCCCACCCCCCCACCCCCACCCCAGCTGTCAGACCTGACCAGTGAATGATCTTCATGTTTACACCCCTCAAGCTCTCAAACAGCTGCTGAGCTGCAAATTCAGAATTAGCTGAAAACTGTTCATCTATAACCCTCCATATGTGAAGAGCTGTTATCAGTCCTGCAACACTCATTACCGCTTTGCTTGTATTGAACTGGCCGTGTTGAGTGTGTGCACTGCACCACACAACAGGTTGGGGGTAAATGATGTGAATCGGGATGTTTTCCCCATTAAATCCTCTCCAGAGGAGCATAAAAATCAAACTGAAACCCTAAATCAGATCTGGGCATGAGAGTCAAACGTTCCTCATGTCAAGGCGCCCACTTGGGTTGACTCTCATTCTGGCCTCGCAGCACAATGGTGCAACCTATCAAGTCACAGGATAGGCTTTCAACCCCACTCACTCTGCTTCAGCCGGTTGGACGTGTACGACAAGGCATATGTCAGAATATAAAGAGCAAAAAGGCAGGAAAGAGGACTTGGATAGAAGAGCATCAGACAACACGGCAAACACAACCAGCTGTCTTTGTCAGAAACCCAGTAAAACAAAGAAAAAGAAATCTATGGAGCATTTGCAAGCACAAGTATGACTGTGCGTATGAGAACAGGAGGGAAATATAGAGACACAGAGAATATATTTGATATTAAAAACACTCGAGGCTAAAACTAGAATAAATTAAGACACAGGAGATTTTTATAGGCTATTTCTCTTGTACTCTATATCTGTTCAGAGATAGTTTGTGTTGATGTAGTTGCCTTGAAGCTGCCAAGTGATGAGTCCCTCCAGATTTATTCACGACCAATTTCCCCAAACTCCCATCATCATGATTACTCATCGGTGACTAACGGTACAGAGGATCACAGCAGTAAAGATGAAGCCGTGACTTGTGACGCAAAAGAAACAGCAAGCATCAGGTGCTGGACTCGCAGAGAGACACGTTGTAATTACGGGTAGCAAGAACAAAAAAAACGGGCGTGTGTCATCACAGTATTTCAGTGGTGACGCCGAACAGTATCCCTGTTCTTACACGTGTGTTTCGGAGCCGTTTGCTTGTGCGCTAAAAAAATGCTCACCGCCGCCAACAGTGAGGACAAACAGTTAAAACCTTGTTTGTTGCAGTTTCTGAACGGATGCCTCATCTAACGAAGAAAAACATATGCTAATGCAGAGCACTACGGCCTGAGTGTAACCGATGGTGATACATGCAGCTACTGCAGGAGGAGCACTGGAGAATGCAGGTGCATGCACATTTCATACAGTTTGACTACAGTCAGGACCTTGAACAGACATCTGTTCCCAAGCTGGAATAAGCAAGTTTCTGTGAGGTCTCGGTCAGTAAAAAACCCAACCGGACTGTATCACGTGCCTTCATTGTTAGTAGAAATTTAGACTTCACCTATGCAGGGTCGGTTTGAGCTAAGTGAGCCAACGTGTAATATTATTTCATGATGATATCATAAATGTGAGTGTTACGTATCTGCAGCCATCACCTTTTGGATCTAGAGAGGAAGCGACAACATTAAGTCCAATCTGGACATGATTATTAGACAGTAACCTCCCCACAACAGCCACACAGACACTGACAAAGGAAATGATCTAAAGGAGAAAAAAGAAGTTAAAGAGCTGCATAAGTATGTAAGAACAAGACAAAAATGCTCCTCTGGTTTTCCTGAAACATCCATTTGAGATTTGGTTCCATTTTTTTAAGGAAAGTAAAGAAAAAATGATTTGTTTCCGTGTGTTTTCCTTCGTGACATGATTGTGAAGAAGTGAGAAGCTGTAGCAGCCAGTGCTACAGACAGCAAATCCTCAGAGTGGCCTTTAAGACACTTTCAGGTTTCAGGAACTGCAAGTCCGGCCAACTTGGCATCAGGCCTCACTAAAAGAACCTTTTCCCCAAACCCAAACCGTACAATACACACAGCATTCCTCTGTCCGGCTTATCTTTCTTTACTCTGTGGATACGGTACAGCAGAAAAAGCAACCAATAGGAAAAGCTCAAAGAACAGAGTCTGTTTCCTCCCCTCACAACCCTCCACGCCCAAACCCGAACCTGAAGCTCCTGTCTGCCATCACAAGCCCACAGAGAAAGCGCCGCAGATGAGCGCCGCCGCCCAAACACCCGGTTCTTTTGAGAACAAAGGAAAAAAAGCTCCTGTGAATCTATAGAATTATCATTAAGAAATAAAAAATATTAATAAGAAAATAAAATAATTACAAAGTAAAAATGTCAGAGTTCTAGTTCACCAGCATTGAAGAAAGTTAAAGAACAAAAGGAATTCGCTCGCCGTTTGCCTCCAGAACCATCAATGAAAAAACACTGAGGTATGTAGTTGGAATGGAGAGCCTCACTGTCACCATCCATCCAACACAGTCACATTCCTGTTTATGCCATTGTGGTCTACAAGCCCCTCCCCTATCAGGCGCGGCGCCTTTTTTTCTTCATTTTTTTAATTTTTCTTTTTAATAAAGTGAGGGGCGAGGTGGGGGAGAGGGGTGTAGACACGGCTGGCTGGAGGAGCAAGAAGGATCTATTATAATCCGTTGAGTTTGTCGTTCTCCTCGTTCTACATCCATCTTCTTATCCGCATGTCAAGAGTCTCGTTGGTGTCTCTCTCCAAAATCCAGCTCTTCCCGGGGTCTGCAGTGCCCCCTATGACTGTAAGTTGAGGGTGAACTTCCACTGCTGATTGAGGCTGGGGCTGCACACCTCCACGGTGAGTCCGCCCATCCTGGCACTGCGGCTGTCCAGACAGAGGTTGCTGCCCACATGACGAAGCTTCGAGTTGGACTCAATCTGCTCCCATTTCTGCCAATGAAAAATGATGACACACAAAACACCAACAATGCAGAAAGGTTACAGACATCTTACCGTCTAGTGGTGTTTGCCTTATTTGCGAACAAAGGACAAAGTAAAAGATGGGAGTTTACCTGTCTGCTATCGTTCTCTCGACAGCCTTGTAGTCTGATGAGGGAGCCAGCTGTTCTGTCCACCACAGTAAGACATAAGTCCATGTGTTTAACGGATTTATCCTTGGTCAGGGCCCATTCCTTAAGAAACAAAAGCATAAAAATTACAAGATAAATGTTTTCACACTGCTGTCTGTTTGCCCACAAACTGGCAGATAATATTCTGAGGAAGGTTTTCATAGGGAGTCAACATTGATTTCAAATCAGCATCAGCAATTTTATAGTTGCAATTCTAGCTGCAATTGAAGAAAAAAAAGAAAAACAGAAGAATTTAAATTAGCTACAGCTTCAAAACAACCAGGGAGGCGTAAGCGTCTGTCGGGAAACCTCCAGACGAAGCAACAGCATTAAAATGAAAAATCGAAAATTAGGAAGAGACATGATTCCGCCCAAGACAGCAAATAGGGGCAGATTTAAGGCCGTGGTGGTGAAGCTACCAAAGAACTGGAATAACACGCCCTCACACGAATTCCTCTATCAGACCGTAACACCAGAGCTGCAGAGACCAAAGCAACTGCGTGTTTTGCTATTAGTTTGTCTATCTAGTAATATACAATAATCCTGTCCTAATCTTTACTTTGCACATTTAATGTCATAAAATCTAATCAGTAAAAACATAAATAAATACTTGATAGTATTAAATACTTGGCAGAAAATGTAAATCTGCATCACAGCTTTGTTTTTCCATTCTGCTATATGATCAAAAAACAAAAAAAAAAATGTACTTCCTTATGGTAACTGCTTCTAGCTGAGACGAACTGATAACAATGAACAATAGTCTCGCCTCATACTGGGCGTTATCAAACGCCAGTCGAACAAAGGGTGTCTTCATCACGCTGATGGATGCACAAGGTGTGGCATGAAAGGTAAGAGCAGTTTAGTCCTCTACATGAACAAGAACAAATGTGCACCATTGTTCTTTAGTGGTGGTTTGTGCGGCTCAGACTTGGCAAACGACATCAGAAAGCTGGAGTGTTGTCGTTCAGCATCTGTGTTATATTACACTTTATAACCAACACCCACAATTATTAGTGTCCAAATAGACATTAGTCTTGTCCTTACATACAGATATACTGAATGTAAGTCGAGTTTCAATACATACATTATGATATGTTTGCAACAGAGCAGACATACAGGCTACGGAACTGTCCAGAAGTTTAAAGACATTTTCACTTTTTAATTATTGTTAAGGTCAATATGAAAATAGACATTAGCCAATTTCACCTGACCGTTGTACATGCTTTGTTGTTAGTAAAGTCATTTTAAAAATTGTGTGTATTGATCCACCTTATTAAAACAGGGGTGAGCGATCTGACGATCTTATGTGATAAGATGTCCACAATGTCTCATTTTAAATGACTCAAGAGGTGATTTATGACGGCCTTCCCCCCCTCACAATATTAATAATGGGAGCATTAATGATGTGGATCCGCCAGGTGCAATATACCGTGTCTGCTGTGTGCCCTCACCACCAGCCACCCGGGTGTTTGTACTGCAACGATTTCGCAAGCTGACCTGCGTGTGTTGTCGTAACTCTACCTGGTTTCCCCCGGCGTTGTGGCATTCATAGACGCCCACCACCCCGTCAGCAAAATGACCCAGGGTGTCCAAACAGTTTCCCCCTTGCTGCAAGGCTCCAAACGCTATATCCTGGTGGTCTGGGACTCTAAACACAAACACATTTTCAATTAGACAGGTTTATTATTTACCATTGCTTTAATAAGTTCGCTGACTAGTAGGAGAGCATAGCCTTAAACTTACTACAACTGCAATTATTTCAGTTTGGACTTTCTACATTCATAGCCACTTTTAGGTTTGTGAACATTTCGAATTTCCTGTGTTTCAACAAATGTTTGACCTAAAACATGATCAGAGTTTCATACAACTAAATAAAAGGAGCCCAATATTGTGTAAGGTTATCCATTCGTGGCAAAAGTAGGTTCCTGATTTTAGTTGTATTAGTTTATTCCTCCTCTCAGAACTGCTTTAACTCAGGGAGGGTGGTTGGCTTTATTGCCTACTTCAGGTCCTTCTGCTGCATTAGAGTTAACCTCAGGTTTTTTAACTAAGCTATTCCAAACCATCACATTTCTTCAGCTTTAGAATTCATCGGAAACATGACGTGTGTGTTTAGGGCCATTGTCCTGGCGCATGATGCGCTCTCTGTTGAGCTTCAGTTCATAAACAGATGTTTTGATATTTGCCTGTATTCATATTCCATCAATAATGGCAAGTCGTTCTGGTCCAGAGACAGCAAAGCAGACTCAAGTTATGATTCTGTCAGCATGTTTCACAGATGGGATGAGGTTAGTCTTCACCAAGCTCTTCTACTTTGGTCTCGCTCATCCACAAAATGTTTTTCCAGTAGCCTTCTGAGTTATCCACATGCCCTTGAGCAAACTATACAGACAGGCAGCAGTGTGATGTTTTTGAAGTAAATTCTCTTTTGTAACTTGACCATAGTTTTTAGATGCTCTCCTGATGGTGGACTCATAAACACTGATATTAATCACCGCAATAGAGGCCTTTAGTTTCCTAGATGTTACCCTGGGGTTCTTCATGACTCTTACATGTGTTGGTCTCAGTGTGATCTCATTGGCCAACCCCTCTTGGGGAAGTACGGTCTACTGGTGGAGTCCAAAGTCTTTGTGAGGATCAGCAACTGTCCTCCGAAGGGCTTCCATAACCTCATGCGTTCAAGCCATGACACACTTTCAATTCAATTCAACTTTACTTATATGGCGCCAGTTCACAACAAAGTCATCTTAGGGCACTTTACATAGCAAATTCGAGATTATACAAATGTGTAGAGGACACCTAGCAAATCCCCCTTGAACAAGCCATAGGCAACAGTGGAGAACTGCCTTTAACAGAAGAAACCTCCAGCAGAACCAGGCTCATGGTGGGCGGCCATCTGCCTTGACCGGGTGGGGTGAGAAAGTGAAGAGAGAAAAGAAAAGAGCAACAAAAAGCTGCAATGTACCTCAACCTGGCAGTGGCAACGGTGGAAAACTCCAACTTAAGTTAATTCTTTCTGCTTAGTTCGTTTTTTCAAATATTTGATGGTCTCTTGAGGCTGTGTATTGTCCAAATATGATCATCCCTGAGGTTCACATACTTTTTCCAATCACAAATATTTAATATAGGAGATTCTACTATAATAAATACATTTCTTGTTTTTTGCCTAATTGGGTTCCCTTTCTAGTTTTAGGACGTGCATGAAAAAAAAACCATTGTATGCAGAAATAGAGAAAATTCTAAAGGGTTCACAGACTCCACTGTATTCCTACAAGTGACAAATTGCAAACCTGCTAAAACTAATAATAACGCGGTTGAATCTTGAAAATTGAATGTAATAGTTAGTCATTAGTGCCACTAGTCATTAGAGTCTCATTTAAGAATAATAGAGCGCAGCACACAGGAGATCATAATGTTGTACTGCTACTGCTGCCAGATCTGTGCTCTGTTACAAATCAAGATCCTTAATGCAATGTGTGCCTGGTTATGTATTATCATTTATTAGAGACAACACTATTGAATTTACATGAAAATGAAACGATCTTCGTTTCTTACCTCAGTTCAGGGTAGACGTTCTCCAGGTACCACTTGAATGGTTTACAGGCTAATCTTTTCTTCATCTCCAAACGACTCTGGATACTAAGACAGAAAGAGACCGTTAAGTGAGGAGTTGATTATTTGTGGCTTCCAAATGCATCTGTAAAGCCTGATACAGGTTGAATCTTTGCTCAGCCATTTTGTACGGGCACAGAGCGGAGACTCCGGGCACGTCTGAAGCTGCTCGCGTTGGGGACATTAACTGGTTTTGCTGGTGTAGTGGTGAAAATGGGCCAACAGCACAAACAAGTTTTTCAATCGGAAACATCCCGAGTAGTTTCAACTTCCTGCTGAAAAGGATCTAAAACATTACTGTCAGATCTTAACTTCTGCAGAGGCAGCAAATTGGTTCCTAGAGCTCGAAACAGTGACATCCAGTTGGAGGTAACACCTCAGGTCAGTTGCATCTTACACTTTTTTTTTTACACTTTCCTTAAAAGGAACTCATGGCTCATATCCGATTTAGTGATGGAGGATGTGTGACCAATATTTTTGGGTATTTTGGAAACTATGGCCTAAAAAGTTTGACTTTAGATCAGACCAAATATTGGTTTAAGGGGCTGCTTTCCAAGAATTACTGTTTCAAATCATGGAGATAAGACACGAGGCAGAGAGGGAACCCAAATGAGGACACTCTCTTACTCATATAGCACAATTGATAATATAATAAAAGTAATTCAAAATGCTCCACAAAACAGTTATTATGCTGAAAAAAATACACATAAGAAGACATGTATAAAAAACGCATTTATAAAAAGCTAAGTTGATTTTTAAATGGACTCTCCTGAAGTTACCTGTCTTAATCTGCTACAGGCAGATGGAAGAGGCCTGAACCACTCAGGGCTTTATAAACTAATAAAAGGACTTCAAAAATCCTTGTGAAACACTGTGATGAGGCCAGAACTGGCACAAAGTGGTCTGTCCTCTTTCCATGGGATCAGAAAAATGATTACATGTGTTCTTTCGTTGTTTAGATATTTCATGTAAAATCCCAGGATGGTGGTTAAACAGACACTTGAGCCACATTGCTACAGTAGCGTGGTCAAAAGTTCAAACCATGCTGTTTTTCATTATCCGTGTGACCCGTTCATGGAGCGTTACTGTCTTATTCTGCCTCCTCTTCACCAATAGTTTGTCTCTGTCCTGTTCTGTTGCTTTTGTCTATGCGGTCATAATTTCACACTAATCCGTCCCGCAATCAAATATTATGGTAGTTCTTTGTTCAGTGCAAATCAGACATTGACTTTTTGCCCTCTTTTAAGCCTCATTTACTGCCTCGCATCACTTTGATAAAGGGGTTTTCCACTTCTTTCACAGCTGACACGTTAATTGGCTGTTAAATTAATGCGCCTATTCATGCGGCTGCTTTTGCGACCTTCTGATTGAGCAACGTTATTCTAAGGTTTCCACTTAAGGGCACTTACTTTCCATAGGGGACATTTCGCGCTGAAGGGACGGCGGCGTAGTAGAAGTTTTTATACTCATCCATCCACACCTCTGCTGCTCTCCTTGTGTTCCTGGCAGAGGGGAGAAAAAGAAGGATAAGAAAATAAGAGAAGTGTGCGTTTGAAGAGCTGACGAGGCATGAAACAAGGTGAAAGAAAGAGAAGGAGGATAGAATATAAAAACTTAAGTGGGAGAGACAGAAAGAAGGAAAAACAGGGACAGAAGACAGACAGAGGTATGTGGCAGACTGTGCCACTGTGGCATGGGAGCCAGACATAGCTAGTCATCCTCAAACTGGGCATGAGCCAGACACACACACACACACACACACACGCACAAACACGCACACACACGCACGCTCCTGCCACTTAGTTTTTATACTTATATAACCATAAGAGGGCAGAGTTCCACTGGTAAAACAGACAAATAAGAATCTTTTTATATATCCAAACACTGCATTCGTGTGTGTGTTAGTGTAAGTGTGTGTGTGTGTGGTTGTGTGTGCATGCGTGGGTGGCTGAACATGATCATATGAGCTTTTGATAAGAGGCGTTTTCTGAACCTCTGGTCAGACAGAATCATAACTTGCTGCCACAGTTGTTTGAGGTTTTGGTCTGTTTACAATAAAGTACAGTAGATTCTCAGGGCAGATAAAGTATCTGTGCAGAGTCTCAGCGTTGAAAGGAACTGACACAACATCTGCACTGTTACTCACTTCCTACTTCTATCTGGGTGTTGAATAATCCTGCTTTAAGTTTTGAAACCATAGTTCCCATAAATGCTTTTGGGGTGGGGAATGCAGCTTATTATGAGTGGGTGAGTGTGGACAAAATGTTTGCGTCCACGTCTTACTTTTAATTCCTAGATGCAGATCTTGGGAATTTGTGATCACTGGTAGATGTTTCTATGGGAACAGGATGTGAACAAAGCATCTCCTAGAGTTACAGGTCTATGTTTAAGCCTATATCTGTTTACATTTTGCCAAACTGGCACCATTCACAGAATCGTGAATAAATTATTCATAGGTCCGGGTTGTTCTGTACTCACTGACACAGACAGTTGAAAATGGATTACTTTGATACTAAAAATGAAGCAGTTCCCAGGCATGTTCTGAAAAAAAGAATATTTCGGTCTAAACTGATTTGTAATAATAAGATGTAAGTGTGTAAGTTGTTTAATTTGCACTGAATCTGAAGCCTGTGTGTATCACACAGTATCTGTCAGTTCACATTTGTCTCAGCTATAACTTTTCGAAGCGATCGAAATTTTAAATAATTGTTTGGGTAAGAATATCACACATATTCTCATTGCAGCAGTTATTTGTGATGGTAAACTGTATATGTGTTGAGTGTAAAAATCATGCAACTTGCACACTTGTTTTTACGTTCCGACGGTTTACGGAACGGAAGTTGAATAAAAGAACTATTGTCAGATTAACTCAGAGTTAAAATAACTGACAGTGTTACATCGTGAGGCAGCTGTCGCAGAAAGGCTTAACAAGTTGTGCCTGGAAATAACAAAATATGTCAATGCTCTGGTCTGGATGGGGCAGAATTTCTACCTGTATTGACACATCTTAAGCAAACTGTCTTTTTCCTTCACAGACACTGGACAAATAACGAACTACAGGGTCACATTCAGCCTTTTTGTTTCCCTGTGAAAAATCAAACCCAAACTCATCAAAAAAAACAAACTTCTGCTACAGAGAGTGTCTCACTTTCAAACCCTGACGATGTTTTCTGCCTTAATGAGGCTTAATGAGCACATTTCCAGAAATTTCCAAAACATCCTTTTCCTGCACTAAAAGCAGCAAAAATTATCATCTGAATATCAATGAACTCAAAATTCAGATGTCTGCCAGGCTCATTATCATATTACAAAGCAACAAACAGCAGAAACTTGTGGTTTTGAAACATAAAATTGTAATAACTACCACATAAAAGCAGGTAAAGTAAAAAATAAATACGGCTTATAGAGTAACGGAGGTCGAGAAGAAAACGTGGGAGACCTTTGTGGCACTACTTTGATTTTAAGTGGGAAATCAGTGTGAGCAAAGGTTATATTTGTGACACAGAAATCAAAAGCAAAAGCTCATCTTCGGGTTTACACTGAGGAGACAGACACGTCAGCCAGGTGACATGGAAGATTTTAAAGATTTCAATGCTCCTGAATGTTGAAACTCAAAACTTCCGCGGCTGCACACATCAGTTCACTGACTGCACAGAAAGTCCAAACTAGTTTATGATACAGGGCTGACGAGGAAAAATGGTTCAAATATTTAAAAACGATTCCTGCCTTTATACTTTTATCTAACTAAAGTCACTTAAAGTGAAACTGCACTAAGAGGAGTTCATGAAATAACTATAGCGCCTCTGAATGTGGAGCTGACCCACCCAATGCAGAAATCTTCATCCAGCTGCACAACAGCAGCACTGCCTGATGCACACTAGTGAACTTCACATGGGGTCTAGGGTGACTTTTTTCACACTGACTGTATAGTGGTCCCGTCCCAACATTGCGGCACCCAGAAGAACAATTATACCGTCACCCAAGCAGACAAAGCCGGTGCAGTGTTGAAGTTCCCCAGGGTCACTGCCCCACGGGACACAGTCTGAGGCTTTATCCAGACTGAATGGAGAGTCTGCATTGTTTAAAGCTGGGAACTGCATCAAACAGACACTGAATTTACTGTATATTAATAGGTTATGCAACTGCTTTTGAGAAACCTATGGCTTTTAATATTTGGATGATTGTTTCAGTCATTTCATTAAAGTAAATCTAACATTTTCTCAGCTGTGACTAATGGATGCTTTCTTTGTTTTTTTAACATTTTGTTCTATTTTCTGACATTATACAAAGTTAATGCCTGTAACTAACACACTGGAAATGTCAGTCACAGATCTCTGAAAGTTTGATTCAATGTTGACATTTACACGTATGAAACGTCTAATCCGACCATTTCTGCTCCCTGAGCATCTCTGCTGGCCACAATCTTCTCCGCCACATTGTGCAGCCATCAGAGCTATAAAATATTTTCTTCCTGCAGCGGTAAGACTGCACGTGCCATGAAAGTATTTTGTATTTGAAGCTAATGCACTCGGTGATGGATGTTTTCACTAGTTTGTAATTGTTGATTTGAATTATCTACTATATCTATGGTTTGATCCTCAGAGCTGCAGTGACACTCAACATTTATTTTGCATTATTTAAACCATGGCCACAAATAATAATTTGAGTAATAGCCTACAATATAATATATCTGTGTTAAAGCTAAGCTAACTGTTATCTAACTGTTATCATCCTGAAACATCCCTCTAAAGTCTTAACTGTGCATCTACAGGTTCCTCCCCTTTATATTCAACATCAGACTTAATATGTGGTGTCTTACACTGTAATTGCTGTACATGTCTCCAGCAGCAGCCATTATTACAGTGAACTAGCAGGTGAGCAACTGGAGTAGCTGGTCAAGTAGACTAGAACTCTGAATGTGATCACTTCCAAATCAACTTTTAGAGCATGTAGAGACGAAGAAGAAGTGGGGCTGGGGGCACAGGTAAAAGCCCTCAAATTCAAAGAATACTACTGCTATCATTTTGTACCGTCTCTGTGTTTCTCTTTGGTCATTTTCCACTAGTTTTTGTACGTCACAGGTTTGACTATTGTTCTTTATGCAGCAGTTCATCAGGTATAACTCTCTTGCTTACAGCTAGTACAAAACGCTGGAGCCCGAGAGCTTACTGGCACTTGTAAGCGAGAGCATATTACTTCGATACTAGCATCCCTTCCTTGGCTTTGAGTTCAAGATTTTATTTGCTTTTACGGCTTTCCATTGCCTTGCTCCCTCTTATATTTTAGAACTTCTCCATTCTTCTACTACTGTTCGGCCCCTCAGATCTACTGATCAGACCAGTCTGAGGAGCAGCGGTGACCATGCTTTTTCAGTCACAGGACCCTGGTTATGGAATAATCACCTTCTCCATGTAAGGCAGGCCCCATATGGGGCGGTTTTAAAATCACGTATTAAAACCCATTTTTGGACTGAGAGTTGTTTGCTTTGTTTTTTGTTTTATAGTTTTTATTAATGTAATTTATTTTATAAAACTGGAACTGGACACTTTTTAAATTTAATTTTTTTTATTTATAGTATCCTAACTTCTGGGGTTAACATGCATGGATGGGAAATGTGCTTGGTTAAAAAAGTAAATGAAAGTTGGAGTCTCTGAATCATTGTTTTACAGTGTTGGAAGTGTGTGTCTATGTGTGTGTTACCTCGCAAACACAGTTCCGCTACCCCCGGGGAAGGTGTATGGATGTTGCTTTCTGAAGACGTGGCCAACTCTGCTGCAGGGGATGATCTCCAGACTGCCACCGCACTGCCACACACGAAACGAGATCTCTGAAAACAAACCCACACACACGCACAGAGGTCACTAACCCTTTCTCACACATATTCCCACAAACTGTTTTCATAAGCGCGATGATATCATCAGGTTCCCACTGCAACACTGTCCGCATTTGACTAAGTGCACACACAAATAAACCTGTTTCTGAATTGTCGACCCAATTAATCACACTGCCTCGAGAGAAGCATGAATCATTCTGTTCGCTGTTTATTCTTAACAATTTCCCAACTGAATTCGGACAACAGCAACAGAAACACACAGCTCCGATTATAACACTGTGCATTATCTCTTTTGTGTTTTATTCAACGCTTACTCTAATCATTTTCACATTAACACTGTAATTTTCTAAGATTAACTGTTACTCTGTACTTTTCCCAGATCTGGCCGCCAAATACTGTAACTGAAGGATTTTCTTATTTTGGCAGGCAAACTTAAGATGATACCATGCACTGATCACAGTGTGAGACCCAATCGCTGCGCTACTTAAGCACCAAATCTCACAGGATATTGGAGATTTTTTATATATAAGTAGGAGTCGGTGGTTTTCCAAGCTAAAGACACAGCATGTATAGTGGAAATAAAACACAGTGTGGAAGACACGCTCTAAAATATCAAAATGATCTTTAATATCATAAGAAATCCTCCAGACACAACTGTCTATTTGAGAGGTTGATATTAGAGTCACAGTTTAAAGAGTCAGGCGGACTTCTGTTAATAAAAATTGAATAACTGGTTTTTAAATAAATGTGCAGTGTGTGTCTGGCTGTTTACAGAAAGCGACAAAATGCAAATAGCATGAGATAAAAAGCCAATGTCCCTCTCCCTGCTCCTCTATGCTCTTCTGTCATCTGCCACACTCTGCCAAGCTTTGCACAGCCCTTCAGGTATTAGTCATTACCAAATTATTAATAAATACGAAGCTGCAAAACATACTAATGGAGCAGAAATTTTTAGAGTTCTCGTTGCAGTAAGATAGAAAAAAGATTGCAGTAGTAATAACTGTGCAAGGCACAGAAAGCTCTTAACACCTGCAGGCTGAACCAGCTGTGTTCCAGTTGTACCATCATCATCAGAGAGTCATGTTGATTCAGATGAGGCGTCTGAAAGTAGGACATCTAATTTCTCTAAAGAAATGCTGAAAAGACTAAGACACGAAGATAAAAGAAAATACATTCCCAACCTTATCTTACTGTGGAGAGATGATGCTGACGCCTCCCTTGACCCAGACTCACGACATCTGACAGCAGTGCAGAAATACTCACGTTTTACTCAAGGTTTCTTGAGCACTTCCAACCAATCAGAGCTTTAACAATTTCTGCTTAATTAGTGAGTTTTGCAGCATTTCTTATTTGCTGTAAATGGATAATGACTAATGCTGTAAGGGCAGTGCCGAGGGGGCTGGGTGGAGCACAGTGAACTTAAACCGCATAGTGTAGCTTTAAGGCAACATGACTCTTGGCTAAATTTTGACTGGACTAAATGTTTCTGTGAATGACAGAGAAAATACGCCGTGGCTGTGAATGACTGCGCTTTGGCTGATGAAAGTTGACAGCTCTGCCAGATCTGATGAGGAAACACCGGTAATCGTGCCTGTATCTTATACAGGGCTTCGCTGCCAAGTGCAAGGTTGTGACCGTGGCTCAGACACATTACAGTGTTGTCAGTAGCTTCACTTGAATGTCTCTCAATCACCTCCCACTATTTAATTTCTTCTCTCACTCACAAAGTTTTCTATTGCTCTGACAAATGTTACAGTGTCATATTTTCATTTAGAACCAATGTCGTCTGTCTATTGTGATGCTACCAACTTCATGCTCGGCTGTGAGTCTGTGAATTTGCATTTGACCTGTGGCACCACTCACCAAGGTTTTCTCCACCCCATACATCCATCATCATGTCATACTTCCCCAGCAGCTCAAAATATTCCTTATCCATGACGAATAGACCTCCTGCAATCATCGGAGTCCTGCGAGGCCAAAAAGAGAATAGAGGGAGATTAGTAGTTTCATTATGTTAAACCATTTATTAAATAACATCAAAAAGTCTCGTTTTCATCTGCAGTCTCTGGGCAGGTTTATGTTAAACATTAAAAGACACAAAACAGACCAAAACATCAAGATGAATGTAAGACGATAGAGCACAAGTGCATGGAAACCTGATCGAACTCATAAAACACGGTCTGAACACGATCTTGGGTCTTACTTTATGGGGGCGATGGGGTTGCCTTGTCTGGCTCGTCTCTGCTCCAGAGTCATATAGTCCCATTTAAACACCAAATTCCAGTCAAAACCTACACGTACAAACACACGAGATCAAAGAACAACACTATTGTGATCACGATCAAGATCGTACAGATGTAGAGATTCCGAATTCGCAAGTCTGGATGTGTTCATGTGTCAGAGGCCTGCTGATTGGTACTCAGCAGGTGTTAATGGTAGTTATGGTAGTTAAGTCCCTTCTGCCGCTACCCTCCCATTTTTTTTTTCCTGTCCACGCTCGGGACTGGCACCAAGGTCGCCCTTGATAGCTGGGCGGGCCCACACCTGCTAGGGTGAGATTCGAATTCGCGGCCTTCTGTATTCCAAAGAGTCACCAGGCCCCCTTATGCAGTAAGCAGTTAAACTAAGTACAAAGGGTATGTACTCGGCCGAGGCGCTTTTGAGTGTGTGAGTGTGTGTGTGTGTTCGTGTGTGTGTGTGTGTGTGTGTGTGTGACATAACAACAGCATTAAGTAAAATAAAGCACTGGATGCCAAAACAACAGCATAAGGTAAAAAAATCTTGAAATAAAATGTAAAACAGTCCAACAGGTTTCCAAGCTCTATTTAGTGAAGAAGGTTGTGTGTGTTCATATTTACTAGGGGACTTTACCTCCTTTCAAATCGGCCGAGGCTCCTACATACTGGAAGTTGTCCATGTTAATGACGTCAATAATAGGAGAAACTACTCTGGTCTTATCCTGCAGAAGGAGAGAGAAAGAATAAATATTTTTAATATTAATACTTTCCTTTGGAAACTTTCTCAACTTTGTTAAAACTCGAAATGGGACTAAGAGCTTGTTAATAAAGATTTACTCATCTTAAAAAGTTAAGTATAAAAAGCTACAGGTGATTAAGGGTATTTAACCACATTTTGCATAATGTTAGGGAAGTATTTACTTCTGCTCTAACACCAGTGATTCCTGTGTTTATGTTCTATATGTAGCTCATCAAAACGTTCATAAAGTAGAACTGAAAGTTAAGCATCCTTTTTTTCATATCAAATCAACCTGTGAGCTGAAAGCCGCAGCAGCCTCATCATAGTGTAGTTTAGAGAAAGGACTGCTCAAGTGTCCAGAATGACAATAGGAGAAACAAGCCCCCAGGTGCTGAGTTGATTCGTTTTGATATGACTCATGAGGTTTCACCCACGCAAATAGCATTTTTCTTTCTTCCTTTTTTGTATTGAGTGATTCATTATTCAAAGGTGTAGCTAAAGCAAAGAAAAGCAAGGTCAATTACTCTGACAGCTAAATGATTTGGCTCCAGGCATTCGTTCACTCTACTGAACCCTGCTTTTTAATAATAAAGAGGTACCTAAACTGAAAATAGTGCGGCGCAATTGTCTAAGTGGAGGTTTGTGCCAAATGAAATTCCTTTCGTTTCTGAGATATAGCATCGATTAGTATGGGACAGATGTAAAGTCACAGGGACTGTGACCACCAAAAGCCCAAATGTATGTATGTGACAAATTGAAAGCAGTTCCCTTAATGGGCGACTACAACAAATTTTTATCCTGCTTTTTCTGGCTTTAGTTCAGTTTTTCAATGTACATTAATGCTTTTACACTTCTCTCTGACTCCCCTATATCCAAATATTTCTCTGCTTCTAGCTGATCACATCACTCCAGAGGAGTTTTTCATCATTAGGAGTTCAGATGATTTCATCTGGAGGAGCTCTGGAAAAGCAGATTGACCATAATTACAAACTCCATAATTCCATAATTTCCTCCAAGTGATGTCACCTGGAGGCATTTTTCAGCTAGAACAAGTGAGATCTTTAAAGAATTTACAAGGAGATGGGACAACATGAGAACATATTGCTTTGTTGCCAGCACAGAAACATAAAAACAACTTCAGTCTTCTTTAGTCTTTACTAAAAGGCCTCACTGTAAGTACCACCACCCAGCTAACATATAATGTAGCTCAATTTAAATGTATTATATTAATGGTTTTCACTGTTACCACTTGCTTTGGAAACAAACGTCTGAGATGTCTTGCTTTTTGAAACAGAATAAAACATGATGTTTTGTGATGTCTCTTTATAACTGTTTTGACTAAAGCAACCTCTTATCGGTGCATAAATATCCTCTTAACAGCTGACAGAGTAATTACAGTCTAAGTTCTGACTGCTTACACTTTGGAGAGACTCTCTCCCACACATTCAGGTCAGAGAAGAGAAATCTGCTGCTGGGAAAGTGTGCTGCTTTTACACTGCTGGGTTCTGAGCCAAACCCGGTAGAAATTGGGGAGGGTTGCGTCAGGAAGGGTACCCGGCATAAACTGAATTGAATTGAATTGAATTGAACTACTTTCCTGCTGTTTTGTAGTTGACCTCTGACCTCTGGGTGAAAGAGGTCAACTTGGAGAAGGGTGGGCTCTGAGCCCCTTAATTAAAGCTGTCCCTCTCCTTATTAATGAACTACTTTCTTCCTTTTACTAATGCGTCATCTGTCCGGGTTTATAAACACCTGAATAAAATCAGTACTGCAAGTTATTGATATACACTTTTCAGCAAAGCATGGACTGTTTGAATGATGACTCCATTTAAGTGTTTTCAGCATTTATTTACCACAAATAAAACTCTGTGCAAATGTTCATGGTCTTCACATATTTAGCCCAAAATCCAGGTACAAATAAAAAAAACAACCAACTGAAAATCCACATGCCTTTCAAAATATGGGCTCTACAGAAAGTGTGTCTGTACAATAATAATAGCTATACATATTTATTATTTATAATTGTAATACTGGAAGCTTGCTCCTTAGTGGGGTAGATACATGCCCTCTTTTTTAAATATGATGCACCTGAGAAACTTTTCACATCCTTGAAAAAGTGATGAAAAACTTTAAACATTAAACAGATAGTTTATCTGTGTGCGTACAGATGATAGTATGTGTGTGTGTGTGTGTGTGTGTGTGTGTGTGTGTGTGTGTGTGTGTGTGTGTGTGTGTGTGTGTGTGTGTGTGTACCTCAGCTACGCGCTCCAGCAGTGGCTCCAGCCAGTGGTCATTACATTCACAGTGAGAATCCAAAAAGGTGAGAACTGGCGCTGTGGCAGCATCTGCACCACGAACCCTCGAACGCATCAGTCCTGTGGGAAACATCCATTATCATTTGACCAGCTGCAAAACTGAACACGTCATGTCATGCAACTGTGCTGAGATGTTTGTCTGGGGATAAAAAGATAAAACTCATCACCTTCTCTGCGGTCGTTTCTCAACACGCGCACTTTCTCAATCTTTCCAAGCAATGCTCCGTCCTCCGCTGAAACACACAAAGGCCACACTGATCTAACACACACTGCATTTACATTTACACGCTGACATAAACAGGTGCGAGTGTGTGTTTAATAAGTCTGCACGTATTACTCACGATTGTCACTGTAGTCGTCAACCAGAATGATCTCTTTGACCAAGTGAGGCGGACTTTTCTTCAAGACACTAAAGAGGGAGGCAGAAATTCAAAGAGAATAAAAGTATAAAAAAAAGCGAATCTAAGCCTATAAATTAACAGCTACCTCCGTTTACATACCTGACCACAGTCCGCAGCAGAGCAGAGCGAGCTTCATTGTGGAAAGTGATGACGACGCTCGAGGCTGGTAGCTCTGACTTCCACTGCTTATGTCTGCAACTGCACACACAAGAAAGCATCCAAATTATAAAATAAAAAGGACAGAAATACACAAAACACAAGGTTAATGCTTTCTCTCTCTCTCTCACACACTCACACACAGTCACAAAGACTCCTACACACACACTTTAATAAATGTGCAAGCCAAGCTGTGAGCTGGAACTGTTCCCTGAATGGATTTTGATTACATGAGCACAATCAAAAGGATTCAGCGCGCACACACACACACACACACACACAGAGAGAGAGAGAGAGAAATGCTCTTCTGAAGGCAGGATTAACAGTGGGTATTTCAGACCACAGGGTAAAAACCTTGTAAGATCATGTATGTGTGTCCAACATAGATAAGTTCTGACCTGGCTGCAAAGTGAAGACCGTGTGTGATGGGACAGGACATAAGAAAAAGAGGAGCAGGAGCAGGAGGAGCAGAAAGCAGGATGAAGAGGGAAAAAAAAGGGGTCATTCAGTGACAAGCTCATTTCCAACTGATACCAAACTGACCTAAACACAACCAGCCCGTCAGGTCCTGTGGTAAGACACTATTCTATCATATCCACTCTACATTTTCAACCTAAAAACTGATCATAACCTTGTAAAAGCAGTATTCACTGAACTTACTTATATGTTTTTAATGTTGTGCCTTTTTAACTGCCTATACATAGCATCTTCTTTACTGCATCTGTTCATCTACCTCCTACTGAATCTATCACTCCTTCCATTGTCTCCATCATATCCACCCTCCCATTTGTATCTATCCATTTATCTCATCAGATTAGATGGATGGATCCTTCTATGGATACATATAGTGCCGCATTAGCAGTGGCTTTCCCTAAAGACAAAAATGTTGACGTGCATCAATACTGAACTGACAGCCTCCTCTACAATAAACTGGCTAAGAAAAGATCATATAGCTGTAGAATAACTCTACAAGCTCTTTTGATCCTGTGTTGAAGGCACAGTGCCTCTGGCATTAAAAAAAAAAAAAAAAAAAAACCTAGCGGGAGAATTTCTTTGTTGGAAACCTTCACAGCCAGTGCTGCTGCTGCACACTGTGCAAATGACACATCACTGGCAGATCAATGGGAGACACATTGCTGCTCCTTTAGTAGGCTAATGGCTCAGCTGTCTGAATTGGATCAATATATCAATGGGGCCACACCAGTGCATTTAGAAATAAATACAAATGGGACAATAGTGGCATTAGTTTCCCATCTTTGGATCTTAAAATGATTTACAGCTAAACTTAGTAGTCGCTGTCCTTTTTAAAGACGTCAGAACTGCATCACAATGTACTGGTAACACAGCACACAGTGCTCAGCATTACTATGCTGAAACAGACAGGGAGGTGCTGCAAAGTTGTGGCTGAAAACAAATCCTCAGTGTCACAACAGCAGGAAAAATGTGTCATGATGACAAGTCGCGTATCCAATTACTGTGGAATATTTTAACTTGGAATAAATCTTTTTTTTAAATATTATAGAAAGTTGCTCATAATTGGACGGACATTCTCAAAGTGATGGAATTTTTGTATTCCTTTTTGGAGTGGGAGTAAATCACTCACGTCTCCACTGAAATGTGGAGAGCTGCTGGTTGGGATTAGCCAGGAAATGGCGTTCAGACAGCAACAAGTGTGCGCAATCTGTGGAAGGACAAATGTTTCCAACATTTTTTTCATTTCATTTTTTTAACAGATGTTGTGTGTGGGGGGGGGGGTGCATTTGATCTGCGAAGGAATTGTGTAAAAATCCCTGTAGTTGTAGTAGACAGTAACGTAGTCACGATTATTTTTCACAGGGAAAATGTGAAACAATATATTAATTATCAGTGCTCTTCAATGTGTGATACAGGGGAAATGCGATATAGGCGTCAAGCAGAGACATTCTAAAAAAAACTACACAACCAAAGAAATATCCAATATCTATGTCCTACTCAGAGTATTTTTATACTTTCAGTGCAAATGCTGGGAGTGATACTGAGATGCTCAGTAAACGTGGGCTCGGAATGACTCCAGTTTCTCATAATCTCCCTGTTTTTCTCCAGAGTGAGGTGAAGCAGAGCCAGAAAACAAAAGCCCATTACTGAACACACAGTATGTTCTCAGCACCCTGCTTGGCTCAAACAGGTGAGAACACGGTGTCTCACTTAAAAAACAGTAACTCTAACCAGTCAAAAAACTCCGCCCAGGGTTCACGCACCAGCTCCCACTCAAACTCCCTCACTTTCCATTCAAGCAAACTTTTTGTTTGCACCTTATATTACATCACACTTAAACCTCGATTCACTAAACCCTTTAAAATAATGACAACCGCTGCATTAATACAAAACATATATCATTTGAGGTTATAATATTTCCTCTTCTTCCTATCCATTAGCTATACCATACTGAGGATGAGAAGGAGGGTTTATTTGTTGTGGTCAACAAATCCCCCCCAAAAAAGACATGTAATGAATTATGTCTACTCACTGGGACATCTGTAAATCCAGAACCATCTGTATCATAGAGCTTTCATTGTTGCTCAAAAACTGCAATTTTACGCCAATAATAAAACAACACCACCCGTTAATGAAACACCAGTTTTTTTTTAAAATACTTTAGAAAATTAGAAACTCAGAATATAGTAGGCAGATGTATTCCATTCATAATTTATAACTCAGTAAATACAGAAAGTCAACAAAAGAGAAACTGTTATTTTTGTTTCAATGTAGGTTTGCACATAACTCACCGGTCTCATCAAACACTGAACTCTTTTAAATGCCTCAACCCATACTGTGCATGAGACGGTTGTATCAGTTTGCTTAAACTTGCAGAAGAAGCCTGAGAACCCACAGTGGAGTTAAACTACAGTGTACTTGGTCCATTTGTTGTTATAAATGCATAAGAACTTTTCCCACTGAATTTTAAACGACATATCCCACATAAAATGTGCATGTATTTTATTGTTCTCAAATGTATGATGGCCCCTGTGTTTTGAAAATTCAATACGAATGTATTGACACATTATCAATCAGGTATTTGATTTATAGACATGACAAAAATATAGAAAATTACCAGCCCTGTCCTTTAAGAGGCATGTAGACGCTTTAAGACTGCCGGTTGTTTTATTGTATGCCACAGTGTTGAAACATCTGCTTAATATAAATCAGTGCAGACTGACAGGAAAACAGGGTGAGAGCAGGAGCTGTGGTGTAATAATTAGGAAGGCAACGCGTACATCTGGCAGACATACGATTCAAGCCTGCAAAAACCCAATATTAAGTCTCGATTTGTTCTCGTCTGCTCTTCCATTTAACAAAGGGAACAATCGCCAGTCATTAGCAGGGGTTTGTTTTAGGAACAAAGCAAACGGTGTCCAGTGTGTGTGTAGGTGTGTGTGTGTAGGTGTGTGTGTGTGTGTGTGTGTGTGTGTGTGTGTGTGTGTGTGTGTGTGTATCTGCTCTGCTGCTACTTCCTGCTTTCATCTGATGGACAAAACAAAGAGAGATCTTATGGTCTGGCAGCAATTAGCCAAATACACAGATAAAGAAGGCCAGCGTGTACACACAATCCCTGCAATCACGCATGCAACTGCACTGTGGTTTACAATCACAATCGTATCAACGCAGACATTCAAAGCGGCAGCACGGATACATACTGGTCGTGTCTTGTATCAGGCACAGCTCTGTCCATGCGAAGTTTGTCGCTCTCCACTTGATTAAACTTGTTCCTGGCGTATGGGTCCTGACCGGGTCGGACCACTGTGGCTCCAACGTACAGATCCTGATCAAAATCCTGCCAGCGGACCTTACCTGGAGACAAACCCACACATTAAGAATAAATATTTTGACGACCAACACGACAATTTGTTTTTTAACCATCTTGATCTCCTCTCACTCACTTTAAACACACTTCATACTATAAAACTTATGTCCATCCAGATTTCATGGACCACTTTGGGATTTTTGCCTAAAATTTCATGACAGCTTTTCTAAGAAAAATTGAGATGCATGTTGCAATGTTTCATGATGTTTTACATTGCAAGGTCTCACAGAATTCAGGGTATTTTATTTCAGCGGCAATAATTACAAACACGTAATTATAAACAGTTTATTATAGTTTTTCTCTTGGAGTTTCTGGACAAAACATATAAATATATAATTATTTTTACTTTGCTACGTTTCTTAATTTAAAAAACATACAATGAGCTGATTACTGATAGGAATTTATATTTTTCTCCATTATTAAATCATGTATGTCTGTTGAATTCCTAGAAATTAGCAACTAAATTGTAGCTACCATCTGGAAAATAATGAGAAGTTTTTCTGGAAAATATGGGACCTGTAAAATACAACACTTCCTGAAATTACAATGTATAGTACTTCTCCAAAAACGCACTAATCAAGCAGAAAAAACAACAACAACTTTCTCAAATCAGTTAAAAGGGTGAAAATTACTATACAACTTCAATTAGAGAACATCTCTGTACTATGCTTTTCAATTAATTTGTATCACAAAACGAATGAGGGCTGTAATTTAAAGGGGAGCTTATCACCCTCTTCTGATCTGTAGTATAACTACAGCGTTACACCGTAAGTATTCACACCCATCATGTTATTATTTAAGTACCCGTTAACTACAAAATACGTACACTGTGGGTATTTCTCTTATTCTTATATTGTTACCATGTTATCACCCAAAGATTGCTTATTATCATCAAGTAACAACAAATATGTATCCATTGGTATGTGGAGGTACTCGCTGTTACTAATAAGTACACAGTAAGGGCTGTAATCTAAAGAGTTACCTAGAAATATATGTATTAATGTATAATAAATATGTTTAACTTTTTAAATATCTAATTCAAAAAAAAAAAAAGTTACATACTGTATCATTATGCACAAAGCCAAAGAACTTGCATAAAAGTTGGATAGATAGACTGTTTTTGTGTCGATATACAGAGGATTTCAATCCAGCCTCCATTAGTAGAACATGAGAAAGTATTTGGATAAGAGAAAGATGAAACTATACCAAAGTTGTCAGGAGTGATTTATGAACCTTTCTAGTCCGTTTTGTTAAATAGGTGCAGTATCTGTAATTATGTAGTAAAAAAAGAGCACGTTCCCTTTTTCATGTTTCAACTGTGAGATAAAGCTGATACTAGCAGATAAACTGCAAGACCAGGTTTTAATAGGAAACATATTCTCAATGCGACACTCTGGTGTAACACGTGTTAAATAAACACAACACGTTCCAAAAATAAAAGCCGCCACAGAAGATTATGTTTGAAACCTTCGCAAGTGTGTCTCAGGAATGAATGGGATTATACATCGGGGCGGAATGTGAGATGTAGGCAGCAGCCTGGCTGATGCAAGGACCCTTCACCACTGACAGAGAGGAAGCCTGGTATCAGCTCGACGAGGCAGCAGCAAGGCACAGAGGAAAGCTGACATGAAATTTATGCTGGAAATATGCAGAAGAGAATTCGGGAGGCAAACAACAGACTACTTTAGCAAAGCCAGACAACATAGAAGAACATTTAATAAGTGCTGCAGTGAGTCAGGAAACAACTGGCAAATTTCAGAGTCGACTGATGCACAGCAGCCTGACATTTAAGTTTAGAAAGCCACGTTGCATCTGTCTGACCAGATTATTACAGAGATCATTGCGCACTAAACAGCGAAAGTTGTCATGTTTAATTTCACAGTTTATCACTGACTACTGAGATAGAGACACACACGAATAATAATGCAACTAATTAGCCGAGTGCAGCTGCTATGCTAATGACTTGTGTTAAGCATATGGCGGTATGAGATTACACCATCTCTCAGTATAGACGAGCATGTGCATGACAGGCAGAGACAGACAGATAGGGGAGTGTGTGCATGTGTGCGTTTGTGTGCACGCGCTCTGACAGCATGTGAATATATCTGGCATGCAAATTAGCTGAAGCTCGCAACGATCTGCCTGCGACTGTAGAACCCCAGAGATGCTGCTGCATGTGTCACCGTGCGATGTCCTTGCTGATATTTCTGTTTAGTGGCAGCAAGTAATTACTGACATGGAAGCAGTGTCTCGGCGTCTCCGTTAACGAGTCTCTAGCTCTCTTTCTGTCGTCCTGTGTTCTTTCTGCACTGAACCAAATCGAAGCTGAATATCTGTTCTCTCTCGTGCCCATTTCTCATTTTTCGAAACACTTCTCCAGGTGTGCGAATGGTGTGTTTGGATAGTTTGTCTTTCTTCCCCGGTGTTTATGGCAGAAACTATGTAACTCCGGTCTGGAAGATGCCTGGTGTCCTCCTGGATCATATTCTTCACCCACACATTTATAATTTTGTCGTTGGGATTGTTCAAACTGTGAATCCACTATGCTGCTTTGTTCTGTCCACACTACATCTTGCTGCTATTACTAAGGTTTCTTTCATATTTTGTTCCATTTAAATTCTTTAGAGCGAGTTTTTCCCTTATTCAAGCCGAAGGATGGAAAACTGAAAAAAAAAAAAAAAAGGTTATAAAAGGACGAGTTCACATTTCTTTCCGGTGTGTTGTCAAGAAATACGCAAATTTATGATTTGTGATTTTGGGTGAATCTATTTATAACCATCTGTGGCTTTGCTGCTTCAAACCCCGTCACCCTGTTGGCTGCCGTTGAAGTTTTCGCACTCCCTCGGCCTCTCATCACCGATTTGTTTCCACCCACAGCTGCTGACTGGTTGTTTTTGTTTGCTGAAACATTTTCTGGTTTGGCTGGTTTTCTGGCCGTTGCGCTTCCAACTCAAGTTAACTGGTACACAGAATTCACGCTCAGTATGGTTCCCTCCATCTGCACTGAACCATGACCCTAGCAGACCAGAGGATGATGGCGTTCAGCGTGCCCAAACATGTCTTATTCGATTAACCCCCTGAAAAAAAGAAAAAACACTAAAAGGAGCTGAAAGGCGGAATTTCACCACCAGGATCACAGATGGCCCTGTACGCACCCTCAACGCTGATATGATGGTTAACTGCTGCAAATCAGTGAAGGCCAGATTTTAAGAGAGCGTTCAGTTCCTTCTAAAGTTGATTCCAGTCAGTCAGTTCCGGGCAGTCAGGTGGCAGCCAGGCGGCGGCCGGGGAGCTAGTGCTGGTGTCCTGCTCAAGGACACACCTGGTGCGTGGGCTGAGATTTGAACCTAAAGACTTCTGCATCCCAGTTCTACCCATTGAGCCACCAGGCCACTTAAATAAAGTTGACTGCACAGGAAAAAGCTGGTACGAAGACGCTGATTTTTATGCTTTACACTTGCATTTCCAAGACCAAGAGTTTTGGGGGAATTGGTCAATATATTATATTTATATCTAAATTGTTCCTTATTTAGATACAAATTTAAGTCCTGATTCCGGTGAAAATAGGCCATTTTGATATGCTGCGTCAGGACTGAATAAAAATGAAAAACACTTTTTACTGTCGCATTAAAATGGTTTACATGAAGATTTAAGTGGATTCACACTTATATTACTACAGTTTTAATCATGAACATCTGAGCAACCTCTACTCTTTTCACTTTCCATATCTATCTATCCATCCCTCACACTCTCTCTCTCTCCTTCCCCCTCTTCTTGCGGCTGTTGCTGTGTGTGTGTGATGTTGTGATACGATGCCGTCCTTGAGTGTAAAGTCAGCCTCAAGTTGAAATACTCCTGGATTCCATTTTCACTCCTGGATCCGATAAGAGAAGAGTGTGTGTTCAGCACTTGTGGGTCACAGGCTTGCGAAAGATGGGGCTGCTTTGATTCAGAAAGATGATGGAAGCTAAGTGAGAAATCGTCGGCGTTTATCTGCTGGACTCAAACAATGTTCCTCCAAGTCTGGGTGGAGCCACATAGCTGGGTTTGTGGAAAGATTTAAATGGATCGTGGCTCCAACATTTTAAATTTGCATCACTGAATTGTTTCCTCTTCTCTCTCTGTGGTTATTCAGATATGATAAGGTTAAGCATGCTGTTCCTACTCTACTGGTAATTAAAACTATGCCACTGTCTTACCACATTTCGTAAAAGGAAACTGTGCTTCCTGTTGTGTAAAGTGTCTGCTGTGTACAGCCTTCACAGCTGGGATGCATTTGTCCTCCCTTTCCCTTTAGTACTAACACAACCACAAAGAAAGACACTGAACTCGTTCCAGATGCAAAGGGAGTTACGATTATGACAAAGGGTTTATGATACAGTTTGGATTTACACCTAAAGCATGAATATGTGTAGTTGTGGGACAAAAAATGAGATCTTTTACTTGCAGCTCCTCCCACGTGATGGATTAAGACTTTTCATCTGATTGGAATAATAAATGGTCTCATATAGATTTTCCCCCCAAACAGCTGCTTTTTCTCTTCTAATTAAAAATGTGAATGTGAATATTGATAATTGTCATTGTTTAAGAGATGTCCCCTACCCCACTATGATGCCTATTCTAATTGTTTAAACGTTATGTTTAAAGATTTATTCATTCATTTCACACAAGTTGCTTATTAAACTGGGATCAGCTTCCAGAAAACAAAAACAAACCAAAAAAAATAAAAAAAACAACCGAACAAAAAAATTACATACACGTGCATATTTTTTGAGTTTTGTGGTGAACTTAGACAAACTTTCCTTTGAAGAATTAAACACCATTCTGAACCCCTCCACCCAAAAAAGAAAAACAAGATGAACCTTGTGAGTCTTGTGTGGAGGGAGACATTAAGCAAAAGCAGTAAAAAAGTTGAAAATACTCAATTTGTACTCATACTACAAAGGTACTATCAGGAAAATGATATGTAAAGCATCAGGAGCAAATTAATGACTCGTTTTCATACATGTTTTTTGTGTACTCTCTTTTTTTTGTTTCAGTTGGTTATGATGAAACCAACCTTTATTACATGATCTACTCCCGATTAATCTGTAAATTATTATTTGGGGGGACACAAAAATTTTACCTGGCAAGGACTCAAATTGCGGACTATCAGACATCCTATAATTTGTATAATCAAAAAGTATGAAGTATTTTAAAGTTACACTAAAGTACAGTACACCAGCAAAAGTACTTAGTTTATTTCCACTACAGCATATTTAATTCACTGTTGATGATTGGCCTCTATTTGTGGTTGCTTTGCATTGTGGGTAATGGAGGTTTTGATCAGAAAGAAGAATGTTGATCCACCAGTTTTCACGACTACAATACTGCAGGATTCAAATGATGAATCAGTACTTTTTTAATGTAATCATCTAGTTTTTGGTGCATGATGGGGAGGGACGTTTCCTACCTGGTGGCAGAGTCTCCAGGCCGTGAGCCTTATCGTCAGAGCTGTGAACTTTGCTCCTGCTAGACGAGTCGCTGGAGCCCCAGTCATCCTGAAAGAGACAAAACAAACAGAAACACGTTGCATATCAGCACAGAGCTTCGGTTTGATCTGATAAACAGTGAGTCAGAAGCAGAGGAGGCCAGCTGAGACACATTATCCACGATATTGTGTTTTTAGGATATTAATTACAGCATTTGAGTTGGAAGAATTGTAACAGTCAGAGGACACTCAGGAGAAATGTTGAAAGACAACATGTGGACCTTATTTGAGCACTTTCACCACTAAATACTTAAAATGATGGATCAAATTTTGCATTTTGCAAAGATCAAAGCTGTCTTCGAGCAAAGCAGGGAGCAAATAAATCAATGCATACACATAATTATGCCATTAAAACACTTAACTGGTCCTTCAGAAGTAATGAGACTGAACCTATTTTGCTTCACGTCATAACTCAGTTAAATCAATGACTATAATCAGATGTGTGCACGGGCTTATACGTCTCAACCAGACCGAGTCATTTCTCATCGTTTCCTCCTGCCTATTCATCAGGAATTCATTGACTCGTTTCCAGTCCCGCTGAGTTCATCTCGGCATTGAGAAACACACTCATGTCTTCAGCGTTTACACACACAGACAGGCGACTGAGCCGTCTCTCCTTGTGTCTGTCTGCGTTACCATTTAAACCCACCAGATCAATACACTGGGAGGCACAGCAATTAGTGCCATTCAGTGTCTGTCCAGGCTGCCGGCCTGGACTTTACAAAACTATTGTCCAGCTCTCGTATTCGCTCTGTGGGTCCCTTTCACCTTCAGCATCTTCAGAATGCTTTATTGATCTGTTTTCTTTACTGCCTCAGGGCAACCAATCACAGTTTGAGATCCCCACAAACAAACAAAGAGCATTTAACCATTGATTTCCACACCTGAGAGCTGTGCTAAACCGTAAAAAGGTAGGTTTTTATACATTTGCATATCCAGTTGCAAAACAACTGTTTTTTTCTGACTGTCACTCATATTTCACTCTACACTGGCCTTCCACCTATTTTCCAAGTGACTGAAATGAGATTAAACTGTCTAACACCCTAAAAATCTTAAATACAGCTGAGTGTGTGTAATTCTCCGTCGAAGATAAAAACTACAGCTGGCAGTTTTCTCCCTGTAAAAAACACAGACTGACAGGCACCGAGGGGAAATATGACTCAATTTCAGGTAAAATAAAGCGACAAGTTGGCTTCAGATTTTTGCTTTTTGGGCTGTTTTTGCAGGAAAAGCTTTCTAAAGCTGACATTTTATAGGTAACTCTACGAAATGAGCTGCTTACAGAATCTCCCGCTGTTATAGCAGGTCAGCACAAGATTATGAAGTGAAGAACGTCTTTGCCTCATCAGTCAGTAAACATGCACACACACTGTATACATAGTCAGGTGACTCTATGAAAGAAGTCTGCGTCCTTTCACATGTGAACCATCTGAACTTGCCACTGAACTTTCCATCACTTTTCATCTAAAATGTTGATTTGTATTTCAAAAACCTGACTTTACTTCCACGGCCCATTCTTTAGAATTCCTCCTTTCTGACAATTTTCCAAAAGGCTCTGATAGATGTGACAGTCTGCACGGCTGTTCTCAATCCGTGTACAGGGAGACGGTAACTGACAGCTGGCTAAACAAGCAGCATTGTGACTAACTACTGGTTCACTGCTCAAAGCGTTGACAGACTATCAAAATAAAGTAAGACCATGCATCACTTTCTCCTCTGCTTTTTGCTGGCTCCAAAGATTTAAAACAGTTTTTTCATAGACTCGCTTAGCATTTTTGTGCTTCCAGCTCCCTCATCCCAAAGTTTATGGGCTTTTTAAAATGTGTTTTTGATGAGATGAGATGAGATGTCTTAAATAAAGTTCTGTGGTTAACACAAACCCATAAAATTGGTCAGGAAATAGCCAACTTGTGATTTTTTTTTAAGCTTTGATGTGTCTTTAAAAAAGGCAGTGGCTAAATGAGACTCAAAAGGTTGTTGTGAACATTAAACATCATTACAGCGAACACAGAGACGCGTCACTAATTTGCTTTCTGAGCCTCCTTTTCTCACGATCACTAGTTCGATAAAGTCGTACAATAAAGAAAACCTGTTTCCCAGGCCCATCCACGCCATTTGCTCATCTACTCAACACTCTCATGAAGAGATGGTGCTGAGAGCAGACTAGCAGGTAATTTTCCCTGCTGTGCTGGTAAATGCCAAATATTTATCTCATGGCTGCAGAGTTGGGTTCCACGTTTAGTGTAGAAATTCATCAGTTGAGTCAACAGGCAGTAGAGAAAGTAAACAGTAATGAATGGGAGGAAAAAAGCTTATGAGCAAAGCTTGAATAATGAAAAAAAAAAAAAAAAAAGGAAGGAAGGAAAAAAATGGAAGAGAAAGTACAGATCTCAAGCTGCATCTGTGCTGCCTGCCTTCAGTCCAAGCACCCCTGTGATTTATGGGAACTGTAGTCCATCACAAATCTCACACCAAGACAGAAAGCATTAGGAGATGATGAGAACAATGCACTGCTTTAAGGACTTTATCAACAAATGGCTGCTATAAATATGACTTATCGCAGCACAATTCAAAAGAGTAAGTAGAGAGCAGATGCTTGGGAGTTATTTTTATATCCCCACATCATATGAATGGATTTAGAAACCTCTTAGTAAAAATGGTCTCAGCCTGTATCTGGCTAAACACACACATTGTTGATTTAAAACCACACACACACACACAGACCAGGTACAGCTAGAGACATTAAAAAACCCTGAAACACATATTTATGAACAGTATTCTAAATATATTGTGCATAACCTCTACTCATTTCCCCACAGTTTACAAGAATTAGCACAAGAATTAAAAATAATTTTCTGCTTCTGAAACCCAGTTTAACTGCACAGCGTGAGGTAGTGACGAGTAAATGAGAGGAATCACACAACCTTGAGGTGTTTATCTGACTACAGAGCGGGTTCACGCACACCCATTATCATCAAGTGCATTGAATGGTTGGCTTTCAAACAAATCAAATCCACTCCACCCCCCCATACTGGACCAGCAGCCGTTCACCTTCATAGCAAGAAGACACACCCAGGGGACACAGGGCATGCGAGGAAGCTTTTTAACGATTAGGGCTCGGCATTCATCCCCATCGGTGCTCTGCGAGGATGTGTGCCGAGTCCCTTTCCTCTCTACTCTCCGATCCAATTCCCGTGTACCCGATTTCCGATCTCACGCGAGGATGAGACAGTCTACAGGGACAAAACAGCACTGAACACCAAGAAAGAAAGTTGCTGCTCTGTACGTCAATTGGCACAACTTGGACAGGGGTTTCAGTTTGACATTTGTGGGAAACCACATCTCAGAGGGGCTCACATGGACAAAGAACAGCGCTGCGCTGGTGACGAAGGCACAGCGGCAGTTATATTCACATGAAAGAAACCTGCCCAATGTGCCACTGCCCCATACAGAGCGGGAAAACTGTGTGGTGCACCGATGGTTAGGCAGCTCTCCAGAGTCATAAACACGGCCTAAGACATAATCTGCAACTCCCTGCACTGACTAGATGACATTTTCAGATCGTGTTGCCTCCACAGACCCAGCAGCGGCACAACCCACCCATGCTACCATTTCTTCAGCCTGACACACTGCATAGCTTTTACCTCAGACCCAACTGGAGCTTCAACCCCAAATGTCTCGCATGCTCCTCTGCATGACCACTGATTACAGTATGTGCAATAAAAATACATAAACACTAATGGTGCACAAAAATGGATGTTTGGATTTTAAAGTCACGGTTAGGTTCAGTAAACAATAGAGGACAACCGCAGCTTTTTGCTTGGTGCTGGAATGATTTCTGGTAAAAAAATAAAATAAAATTGGTCAAGAAGATTTCTTTTAGCTACCTTTAAACGTGTGTTTAAAAACTGTGAAATTGTTCTACGAATCTTTAATTTTTAAAAAGTGTCCTCATATTTTCCTTTATCTGTTGGTTTGGTCTCTCAGTGACTGCGTTGACACACACTGAAGTAACTGGGATACTGGAAATCTGCGTATGCATGCAGAAGCAGAGTAACCTAATTTCTCTGACTTATTTTGGAAGCCTGCCTCACAGATTTTAACTGTACAGTGACAGAAAATGCAGCTCTCTGAATATTTTTGTGTGTGTGTGTTTGTGTTGCAACAGAGTGACAGTGGGAGAGAAAGAAAAAAGGGGCAGATACACACAGCTGATCCACAACTGTCTGAGTTTAAAAATCTGCAAGGGAAAATGACTTATTTAGACTTGTTAAAGTTAGCACTACAAGCATTGGTACTTATTTAACCAGCCAGTCTGAGCTCTATAAAGAGCAGCTACTAAACAAAATGCATCCTGTGAAAGGTTTCTTTGGGTTATATCCTCCATGTTGGATGTTGTATTCTCCTAGTGCTTCAAATAAGGACAATAAAGTTATCCCTGACTGTTGGAATCCAAAGCTATAAAAAGCTCATTTCTTTGTCCTGGAAATGTGCAATGACAAGCTTATTCTCTATGCTTGTAAATTGTGTTTGCTAAAAAGTACTTTGGCACCAAGGGGCACGTGTATTATATGTGAACAAGTGTCAAAGGTCCACATATGGTTTAACTTAGCTTCAGGCCAGGGAATTACAGTTTCAGGCCTAGATCACAAGATTATTGAGCATCTCATCTGCACGGTGAATATGAAGCCACAGTTAGCCAAGCACCAGGACAGGGAACGAGCAGAAACAGCCACCTGGGCCTACACCACATGTAAAAACGGGTTTTTGTTTGGATCATGTTCAAAATACTGTCTCTACAATAATTAATTTTTCTCTCGGATTTCCTTGTTACTTTTTTTTTTTTCCCAGCGTTTGTCTGTCGTTCTTTCACTTTGTTCTCCTCGTGTCGCTTCACTTGTTTGTTTAGTTTGTATGTCATGCTATCCTGTCACATAGAGACAAACACACTGAGGTCATACAAACATTGAAACCCCCCCAACCACACACACACACACACACACACCTCAGTGAGTTGTACCAAAGCCAGTTAAAGCCCAGCTCTTTGGGTCCGGGAGTGAAGATCTGAAGTAGATCTAAAAATGTTTCTTTTGAGTGTAAATAAGGTCAAATGATAATTTAAGTACTGTGATAATTTAAACAATACTAGGTTATATTGTATTTTATAAAAAGGCATTTCTGTTAGAAGTAAAGCTTCTTTTGGTTTGTTTGGTTCTCTCTCTCTCTCCTGCTTCATGTTTCTGTTTAGGATTTTTCTCCTGTGGCAGTGGGTTTGTTCTGCTGGTTTGAACCACATATAAACTTTCATGGACGCATGTGTCCCTGTGGTGTGTGTTCGTCTCCATGCTTTGTTGTTGGTTTATGTAAGGCAGCACTGAGCATTTTATTGAATGCAGAGCGCCAAAGAATTTGTATCAATCATGAAAAGGATGATTTGAGGTATTTTTGAGTCATGCTAAAAAAAAACACACAGGAGCAGGAAATTACAAGAGTCAGTGGGAAACAACATTTGAACAGGACGTTAAAACAACTGAAACTCCAGACTAAGAACACGGTCTAAAGTTTACTTCGAGTACATAAGTATTAGGGCTACACATCAGCGAAACTCAAAGAGAAAATATTCATTATGAACTTGTACAACAGTTGAGCTACACACTGCAAGCAAAAAACTTCTAGTCATTACTTTATGATTCATAAGGTCAATTGTCTGTGTAACCTAGAAACTGTCAAGTGACAGGAAGAAAACGTTTTTTAATCTGTGTCACAACATCTGCATGACAATTTGACAGTTTGTATTTTTTTACTTTAATAACAGTATAACTATTTCAATGTAGGAAAACTAAACAAATAAAAGCATCTCTATTAGAAACTTTACATAAGGAAAACAATAGTGTCAAAACATATTTAGAGTATTGTAAAGTAAACACATTTCAATATTTAAATGTCAGCAGGATGTCACAGTGGGACAAGTTTGAGTCTTCCTGCTGCACACGTCAAAAACTGAACTTTGTGTCTTCTGTGATATATCCGACACTCTACTGAACACTGGCTCCTTCCCATCAGCTCTATTGTATCCAGGAAAAGAGCCTATGATCCATTACCGTACATTTTAACATTAACACATCTGATTTGAGGGTTTTTTCTGGTCTATTTTCTGTCAGTTACTTAGTTTTAGTAACAAGTAAAAGTCCTAACAAATGTGTCCTCTCTGCCAGTTGCAGGATCCACACGCAGACTGTCACACCTGCTTCTCGGATAATGGGATAGACTTTAAAACCCATCAGATCAGACCAAGCAGGCCTGTGTTGTGCTAACAAGTGTCAGCTCACATTTGTGTTTGTGGGGGTTTGAGAGCTCACATGCATTAGTGTGTTGCTGGGGTTACACGCAGACATAGCGCCTGCCTGCGTGTAAGTGTGTGGGTGTGTGCGTGTTCGTTTTATCTAGTCTTGGTCAGGCCTAGTCAAAGTATAATCCATCGTAATCTGATCACATCCTCGGAGATTAACTCAGATAAGAGCCAAGGGTGCACCAACAACACACACACTAAATATGACATATTATGTAATATGTATTTGCAGTACTGAAAATAAATACTGTATTTTTAGGTGAAATTTGTTTGATCATATTATTTAAAAGAGCTGAAATATGTACAGGTAAGTGCCTCTGACTTGGCACAAACATTCTGATTTTAATGAGCTTTCTGTGCAAACTGGTGATTCACTAACTGATCGCGGCATTAACTATTCACATCATTACCTAAAAAACCTGGACTTCCATAGTTACTGCACATAGGACATATCCACCACTGAAGCCACAGAAGTCAAGGCCTCTGTATTTTTATTACAAGTGGATATAATGGATATAATAATCATGATGCTGCAAAGCTTGACGCACTTGACCAAAGAATGTCACAGGCTGACAGTTAACATGTCAGTGCCATTAGCATCCACGCAGCCTCTGAGGAACAGCTCCTGTGTGGTCGAGTAAGTAAGTTGAGTCGAGTAACTTAACAAGCTGGTTTGCCTACATTCATTCCATTCCTCTAGGTCACACCCAGGCTCAGTTTTTGGACCTCAGTATGTGTAAAACCCCACGGAGTAAAATGCATAGCACCGAGCGTGAAACGTGAAAGTGATACCAGGGGGCTGCATGAGCACACAAGTTAGAGGGTCAAGACATTTACAGATGCACTTACAATTAACAGATTACTCCCAGCTTCAAGAAACTTGATGGGAGTGGAATTTTTAAACAAGACAATGATCCCAAAACACAGAGGACAAAAAGAAGCCAGCAGGACAATTTTGGGGTATTTTAACGATGGAGGTGGAACAAACCTATCTAGAGAAAAATAATACATGCAGAGTTGCAGATTTCTGGATCATCTATACTCAGGAGTATTAAATCTGTCATCAAAACAAAAAAAAGGAGAAAAAAAGTAAATATAAGATAAAGATAATATATATATGAACCTTTTATGAAGGTTAAATTAAACATTCATTTTCTTTAGGACTTTTTAGGCTAAAAACAATTAAAACTGGATAAAATGGACTGAACAGGATTTGGTCGGAGCATGAAGTGAACAATCTAGTGAGGGCTGGTAAACACATCTTGGATGCAACTTCTTCTTCACTAACCTGAAACTAAATTCGAGACTGGTTTTAGTGTGGACACTGTGGATCCAGATTAAACCATGTTTGCCATGAAACAAACACATGGACAGAAGCACACGGTGGTATGAGCGACTACGAGTCACTCTGGTTATTATGATACGTCTTGTACCACCTTTAGGGTGAAAAAAGTCCAGCACAACTTTACAGAGTCAAAAAAATGTTCCACTTGGTATCACACATTGTATCTTACAGATTTACAAACGTTTACAAGTTTTAGCACAAAAGTGAAATATTGTTTGAAATACTTAGTTCTTGTCTGTCTGGAAACAAACAAGGTGAAGCTGCTTTTTGCTAGAATGCTGCACATGGATGAAACCATGACCTTAAATCTGCTCCTACACTAACAACTTTCAAAGCTAAGTTGAAACAGCTCAACTGTTTTTCTGTGCCTTTGATTAATTAGTTTCTCTGCAGCACTTTTGTTCCCAAATTGCATTGTGGGCCATTTTATTTATAAACTATAACTGTGCTCTTACTGTGTTTCTAGTCTGCTTTTATCTTGGTCTTATTTACTTTCATCTTATCATTTATTTTTACTTGATTTTCTTCATCCTTGTATTTTCGAGGCCTGGTGGATCAGTGGTAGAGCATTGGGTTGGAATGCAGAAGGCCACGGGTTCGAATCCCACCCCACCTGGTGTGGCCCCACCCAGCCACCTTGTAGCTGGTCCTGAGCCTGACTCAGCAGCTGTGCATTTAGTTTCCAGATGAGAAGAGTAAAAGCTCTATAAACATATCCATAAATTAAATCCAACGTATTTAAACCATTTCTCAGAAAATATAAAATATACTGCTCATTGTCAAGTGTGTTCTTTCAGCCACAGGGCGGCAAACATCAGCGAGTGCTCTTAGTAATTAGAGAAAATGTCCTTCAAGTGGGTGGCTAACGTTCAAGACCTTTTGACAGCCAGCATCTGTCTTGCTGAAGGTCCAGGGGCAATCCTTGGTGGCAAAACTTGACCTTTGACCTCCCTGTGGAGTCTAAAGAGACGTGCTGCCAAAGGGATTCAAAACAACATCTCCTCCATCCTTCTCACTCTAATCGAAACAAATCCCCTAAAATCTACTAAAACGCAGGGTTTTCTCATTTTTTCCTTCACTATAATCCCAAACATCATCATTTCCATTGAACAAGGTTGCTCTTAGTGCACTATGGCCTTGAAATTTCTCAAGAAAAACAAAATATGAGAAATGCCTTCAATGTAAAACACACACAAATAGCATTAAACTACATGGCCTAAAGATTTCTGGAAGATTAACTATAAGTGCGTATAAACCAAAAAACAATTGCCAGATTTAATAATTCATTTTTTGATTACATTTTTTTCCATTAAAGGGAATAACAGTAAACACAATGTCTTCTTCATGTTATTCCTAAAAAAAAAAGAAGAAACATGAAACTTGAAACATGCCAGCAGCTAAACTAACATGCATCCATACAGCAGTGGGTTGAGCGTGTCAGTGTGTGTGTTGTGCTGAATGCGTTACCCGCTAACATGTGTTCATTAGCAATAAACCCTTAGCAGACGCTGATGGGAATTAGCAGGAAGCCGTAGGCCATTAATTAGCAGGTAAATGGTCATGGACACATTCATCCGTGCTCTGTGGGATTTCCCCTCTCATTCATGGTAAAGGTATTTCTGGAAAAAAACGTCTGCAGTTACGGCTGAGAAGAATGTGTTTATACTGAAGTGTTGGATACGCTAAATGTTCAACCTGATAAAATCATTATGCCGTTGAGGCAAACCTTTTTTTGACGTTGGAACAAGGACAGACCGTTTATCAGAGAGAAGAATACGAATTGTGAGAAGCTGAAACTATCAATTCCTCATACGTTTTTTTTGTTTTTTTTTTAAATTTCAAAGCTCATAAAAATCAGTAGAAAAGCAAAGTGGCTCAGGGGACATCTGCAGCAACTGTAGTTAAAGGATTTTATGGAACAGGCCTGTGCAGATGAGTACGTGTCACATGGCTCATCAAATAAAACAAGGAGAGCTGTGTTTGCTGGAGGGCAACAAATTAGAAATTTAGATTGCAACCCACCCCCACTTTCTCCTGTGCAATACTCTCATCATCCAGAAATATACAGTAGAAGTTAGCAACTGAACTGGGGACACCGTGTATATTTTGTTCGAAAACGTGACATCTCCATGTGCATTCAGTTCACACTGTGACCGTGTTAATATCCCTGATTCAGGCTCCCTGCGGTGATGCTGTCCTCTCCGACTCACACTGCAAGTTGTTTATCCAGGAGAAGAAAGACTCTAAACAAGTCGCAATTTTTTTCTTTTTTTCCACCTCTTCAATCACAGCACAGTGTCCTCGGGCCACACACACACACACACACACACACACACACACCCCCCTATCTTTCTGGCAGTAGTTCAACATGAAAAGAGTGAAAGAAGCTTGTTGCTGAAAACAAGTCATAAGAAACACGGCCATTACTGGGATGTCGTTACACCCAGATGAGGATGGAGGAAGCAGATGGTGGGTTCTGGCATTTTGGTTATTTTGTTGAGTCTCCCTACAAAGACTTACAGTAACACTCTTGTTGAAGTTCAACCTTCTGAAATGAATGTTTTCGTGTTTCTGTGGCGACAAATGTTGGAATTAAAACTGTAAAATTACATGTGACTGAACCTTTCACCTGCAAACATCACCCTCCTCCTTATTTGCCTCGATTACATTTCAATGCATCTCATCTCCCTCCTGCTGAACTCTCATGTGGTTGCATTTTTCCCCTCTCATCCCTCCATTGATCAGTCCTCACCTCATCTTTTCTCAGTCTTCCTCAGTCACTAATTTCATATTTTGATGTGGCATTTCCACTCACCACCTACAAGCAGAAACACAAAGCTGAGTAGGTGGTGAAAAAAAGACCCCAAATTAAATGAAACCATTTTATTTAAACCATGCCTGTTTTTTTTTTTTTTAGGAACAGAAATTATGTCTGATAGTTTACCATAATCTGGCTACTGCTGCTAAACACTGCTGAAGGGAAACATTACAGGGGAACATTACGTACATAGCTGATTAAAGTCTCCGGCTGGCAGACATGAGAGAGACGGAAGAGAAACATGAAAGCATTAGCAGTTTGTTCATGTGACAGCAGCCGGGCACAATCGCTTCAGACTGAAAGAAATGAACCCTCCGATGTCCCGCAGGCAGATAACACGTCACTGATGAGCACAGTCACAGGACCACGGCTTTTATGTTGCTAGAAATATTTCAATAGTGCACAAAGAAACAAGAACCTCTTTGTACAAACATTACTGCACACACTTTAAGATGTGTGCAAGGTGCAGTTTCTACACCAAAGAAGACAAACACATCTATTATCACCTGCTCTACAAATCTCCCTAACAATAAAAGAAAATGTTAACGTGTGCAGCTATGTTCTTCTACTGTCTGCACAGCATTTCAGGCATTAGTCATTATCAAATTACAGTAAATGACAGGCTGCAAAACGTACCAAACAAAAAGAAATGGTTGACATTCTTTGATTGGTTGGAAGGGCGAGCCTCCCTCAGAGATTTAAAGGCAGCGGATCTTCAGAGGAAGCTTTAACAGAGCCTCTTCGCAACAAGATGCATTTTGAAACATATTTCTACAAAATTGTTTTAATGTAACTTTAATTCTGATACATGAAATAACTTCCTAAATGTTCCAATATTAAAACAGCTTTTAAGTTTGATAAACCTTATTTAATGACTCCTTTTCCTGTTGCTTTTTCCAGGGAGAAAAACTATACAACAATAATTTACTAGATTTTGTTTGTGCCTCAGTTGGTAGAATGGCCGCCCACCGACCATAGGGTCTGAGGTTTGCGCCACAATCCTACCGACCACATGTCAAAGTATCTCTGGGTGGGACACTGAACCCCCAAGAGCCCATCCCCAGCCATGGAGTGCCGGTCCCAAGAAGGAGCATCACCCTAAGCTAAAAGGTCAAATAAATAAATAAATAAATCACTAGAATTTAATTATGTATTCTGTTTACTGCGTTACAGTATTCATGATATAAATATCCCCCTTTAAGTTTTATTTTTCACTTTTCTTTTATTGTACACAGCCTGCTCAGCTTTAACAACTTTAAACCAGCTGCCATTTCAAAAGTTGGTGCAAGCTCCATATTAGTCAATGACCTAAGGGACCTGGGAACCTTAAACAAGGTAATTCTATAAGAGAGAATGAGAAAGGCGGAGAAGAGCAACAAAAGGAGGGGAAGGTGTCGTTTGTAAAATCCACCAGACTTCAATCCTGAAGTCCAATCTTTACAGTCTGAATTCTCAAACGAGTAAACTGTGACACTGTAAACTGTGTCTCACCAGAGTGTGTATGAGAGACAGAGACAGACAGAGAGACAGAGACAGACAAAGAGAGGGAAAAAGAGAGAGCTAGAAACAGAGGGAGACTGAGAGAGAGAGAGAGAGAGACTGAGAGGCTCAGGGGGTGTAAGATGGCTCAATGGAGCAATTGTGTGTGCTGGCCCCCTTCCCAAAACCCCATCTGCATCCTACACACACAAAACACCACACGCAAAAAAAGATGTGCACACGCATGCACAGACACACACAAACTAGTTTTTTTTTTTTTTTATCTAAAAGGTGTTTTTTTGTGAACGCAGATGAAGATCTTTAATATGCGCAGAAGCAAAATTGATAATTGATCGAACTTTCACCACATCACAGCAAAAAGCTGTAAGAAGAGATTTAAATTCTCTGGATAAGCACCATCTACTGTACACCTGCTGCTCAAAAGACTGTCTGCACTGAAGGACACGCTGTCATTTAAAAAGAATTCCTAATGGTGCACACACACACACACACACTCTCACACACACACACACACACACACACACACACACTCTGTTGGTGCATGGGAAAGGTCTAAGTGAACACATTTCCTAAGCATTTAAGTTTTGGAGAGCTGCGAATCTGTACAGCTGCAGCTCAACAACAATAAAGAGAAACACAAGCAAAACATTTTTTCCAGTGAAGCTGATATGTAATGTTTTGTGCAAAAATGCCCAACATTTCTTAGCTTCCCATGAAGACTCACTGGTTCACTCTTATTTGGGACAATTAGTCCTATACTAGACGTTACACTCCTTGGCGCTGTGGCTCTGTTCATGTGATGCTCTGGAACAAATCAGAGAAAGCCTGACACAGACTGGCCTTCATAGTCTGCCTGAACAAGAAGAATTGATTGTTGAAACTTTAATTCCAATATTTAGTTAGAAATAACCAGGGACAACTAGGCAAAAGCTAATTTCAAGAGTTTAAATAAAGAGTTTTCTTTCCCTGTGGAAGAAGTAGCTAGCATTAAAGCATTATTACTCTGAATGCTTTTTATCACAATGGAGGAGAAACTCACCTTTGCCGTCTCTCGGGATTGTAAATAAGCTTTTAATCGGTCTGTCCAGTCATAGCTTGGAATTCAACTGAACACCACAATATATTTTCAGAACTACATCACCACCAGAGTCCAAAACAAAAAAAACTACCTTCTTTTCACTACATGTGTGGTGCAGCTTAATTGGAACTGTTACGGTCGGCCACCAATCCTGCAAACCTCAGTTCGAACCCTGGCTCCTGTCATTCATAGGGAAGACATTAAACCCCAATGTGCTGCTGGTGGTCAGGTGTTATACCCATAATAAGGTAGAAAATTTTAAATGTAATGTAAAAAAGTTTTTCAAAGTTTAAGACCCCTGAGAAAAAGCTTTTAATTACTTTCTTTTTCATAAAAAAACCTAAATATATTCAGCTATATTAATATATATATATATATATATATATATATATATATATATATATTTACCAGAAACAGGTTAAAGTGGGTTGTTTCTCTTAAGGCAAAGCACAATGTAAGCAAATCAACTGCTGTACTGAGCCAAATAGACAAAGATATAATTGATGATAGAAAGTTATTTAGAAATCTGCGGAAAATGTGAATATTATTTTTTTTAAAGTCAAACTGATTTTAGCTCTTATAGGATTTCAACTAAAATAAACTAAACAAAGTTTACTGCATTCTGAAAACAAAAATTGTCCATCACAGGATGTCAATCAGAAGATAGTAAATAAATGAGTAAAATTAAGTATCATATTCATTTTTATTTTCTGTCCTTTCGGCTTATCCCGTACGTTCGCATGCTTATTTGGCAAAGATGCCCTTCCTGATGCAACCCTCCCGAATTTCTACCGGGCTTAGGACCAGCACCGCCCCCAATTAACATATTAATTAAAAAAATAGAAAAGAGCCTAATGGGAAAATAATCTATAGATGAATCAATTAATCTAATAAATAATCGATAGCTTAAATCCACAAAATAATAGTAGTTAGGTGCAGCCCTAAAAGTGAGGCACCTGCACCAGCACGGGGATAATCAGAGGGAACAATCACTTGCCATCTTCCACCGGTCAATAACACTCATGAACTAATCTAGGAAAATGACACTTGAGACTACTGTACACAACCAGGTGTAGTCCGTTATGGTCTGTGTGCTGCCCAGCAACATTCATCTGTCTCTGTGCATGGCAGTGATGGTTCAATAGACACAATCAGCAGACGTCAGGTTCATGGTGTCAGTTACATCTATTGTTGGAGCACTGCAATGATGCCTTTGAAGACTAACACACACACGGGTCTTTTCATGTAGAGGGAGAGGGGTCAGAGACAGGTCCTTCTGGGTTTCTGTGCACAGTGCAGAAAGATGTGAAAGCACATCAAAAGAAGAAGATTAAAAAAAAAAAGTGAGAAAGAATTCAACAAAGAATGCTGGAGAGTGTAGTTGATTCACCGGTTTTGACCGAGGCACTGAGGAGATCTGAGGAGGTGTTAGAAACAAGATGGCTGGGGAAAAAGGCAGAGCAATGGGACGAAGCAGATGACCCAGATAGTCTACATTGCTCCCACGTCAAACTATGTGGTTTTCATCCCCCTACCTGAATTCACAGATCAGGATACTGGATACACACTATCCAGCACTTGCAGATTATTGAAAAATTCTTATGAAGGCAACAAGCTTAAATGCCTTAGTCTAATAGCAACAATAATGTTGCTTGATAATCTGCTACAGTCCAAAGTTTTGAGTTTGCCTCTGCTCATCGATGCACATTAATGGTGAGGTCAAGTTGTGTCAGAAGCTCCTCTTCTTTTTTTTTTTTTACCCAGAATTAGACCTTTATACAGAAAAAAACCCCTTGGTGATCGTGAGGTGGCCCCAGTCTTCTTTAGATATATAATAATCGCTCTAGTGCCTTCAGGGTCTACCCCAGTGTCTCCTACTAGTTGGACACAATGAGAAAAGTTGTCAAAAAGGCTTGTTGATCAGTAAAAGTAAAACTGAAGCTTTGCATTCCACCTCAGCTCCCTTTTCAACACAACACCTGCATTACTGCTGACGCTGCACCAATCAGCATGTCAACATGTTTTATCCTCACTTGCAAAAAGGACGCTGATATACTTAAACTCCTCTTTTTCGGGCAGAAACTCCCTTCCAACACGAATCCATTGTTTTGCAGCAGAAAATCATGGCCTCAGATGCTGACCCGCAAATAATTGTTAGTCCACTGGCTTCTCAACCAGCTGCAAACCACCCCAGTGCCCCCTGATTCAATAAAGGTGCCAACGTTGTCTGGAGTGGATAATGTTTGGACCACCAGTCATCAGTCCTTCTGCCTGTCCATGAATGAGGCTTCACATTAATCTTCAAACTGTGTCCACCACACAGGACATAATGGCAAAGTTCAGGAGTTTCACAAAGTGTCTTTCCCACTACCCGATGATACCCTCTTAAAATCAGCAAGTTTTTTCTTCAACACTTTGCCTGACACCATTCACAATTTGCTACGATGTCGTTTAAGCCAATCGACAGTCCGTCTGAAACGTGTTACCATCGGCTGCATCAAAAGACTGACACACATTAGTCTGAAACCAGAGATATTACATTTTATTTCCTGAAATCCTTAAAAAATGCCAGATGTTCAGCCGACGGTTATAATTATTCAGCATTATGAAAGCAGCTTATTTCCCGTTGTTAGTCGACGGGGGTTTGGGAATTAATTTGAAGGAATGACTCCTGATAAGGGGTGAGTTCAAATTTAATTTTCAGAGAACAGGGAAGGCGCTGCTGGAGACACCAAATGAGGCCGTGCAAAAAAAAAATGAAGCAAGAGTTAAAAGGAGAGAGGAGCAGGAGAGAAATGTCATGAGCATGAGGGTGATGGAGCAAAGTGCTGAATCACCTGAATGTGTCAGCAGAAGGAAAAAGTAGGTCAGCGTGTTGACCTGCAGAGTGGCCATGTTAAAATCCTGAATTCAGTTGTACAAACTGCTTCTTTAACTGCTTGCTTCCTCTCCTTTATTTACTTCTTTGATGACCCCCCCCACTCCTGCTCATCCTTTCCTCCCTGCTAACAGCAAATGATTGTCCCTCCTCCACCACACTGGCAGTCTGTCATTACACCCACCCAAAAAGGTCCATTCTTGCTATCATTAGATGGTTTATTACATGACAAATTATGGCTAAATGAGAACACAATGGACAACATAATGAAGGGGTCTTCGCTAAAATAATTCAGACAGATCAAAACAAATGGTTTTGGAAAGTTGTGTATGAACTTACAATAAGAGGTCCTAAGCGTTTCAGCACTGAAACACACCAATAGACCATGTTACCTCATACCACAGATGTGTGTGTGTTTGGCTGGAACAAGAAAAGGCTTTAAGTCTATAAATATTTCCTTTCCCATACAAGGTGAAGTTTTCTGTTAGCAACAAGGGGCAAGTATGTTTTTTTGCAAATGGGTGTCACATATGGAGGTGAGCAGTAGTGGTGTGTAATGTGTGTTGCAGTGTGTGTGTGTTGCAGTGTGTGTGTGTGTTTCGGCTAAACCAAAGCCAAGATTTCAACAGTCAAACATAGAATTTAGAGCCATATTCAATAACTCTTGTGATACACCAAAGTAAATAAAACGCACAAACGCACAAATCCGGATCAACTCTCCCACTGCTATGTATAAATGGATGAAGACACAGTCCTGTTTGGACATAAACCAGGCTTGTTCTGTTGTTGGCCTGGCTCCAATAATGTGCTCTACATGTGCCAAAGCAGTTACACAATGATTGAATGACTGTTGGCTGAGGACATCAGCAGGTCAGATCTATGATCCAGTGGGTGTAATTCTAACATTATTGTACAACGCGGGTGACAAGCTGTAAATGCTTACAAATGTCATAACTGCTAAAGCCGACTTCATGTTATTGTCCCTCTGTTGCTAAATCACAGTAAGTCACTTATTAGAAGGAGAAGTCAAGGCCTTCAGTGTTGAAAAGGTTTAAATCCCTACAGTTCCAATCGGGGCCATTTCTGGACATTTTGGTGCCTAAAGCGAGCGCCCGCCTGCCCTGGACACTGCCTGGCAGGTGCCAGTAACTCTGTAAAACTCCGCCTCACGCTAGCCCACATCTACTTATTGGTGTTTGGTTGGAGTGAACCCTGATCCAAAGACTTACTTCTCTGCCTCCTTCCAATGCACACTGGTAATAGTTTAACTAACATGCTTCTAAAGAGCAGAAACAACATAAAAGTAAGTAAATCTCAATCGATGCATTGTTCAACTGTAAAGTTATGATAACAATCAAAAGAACTTTACTTTCTTCTTCTCTGCAGTTTTGATGTTTGGACCCTTGGTCAAGACATCCTCTGGTGAGCCAGAGAGGTGGGTTTTTCCTTAACAATATAATGATGGTACAATGTCCAAACATCTTTCAATTAGAAAAATGTACATGCAGACTAGTCCCTGTTAAACATGACTATATTTAAACATGCACTAATTATTCATCTCTCTGTATGCTTCTAACATAACCAGTGTATCCTTTTCGTACTGAGGAACAAGGCTTATTAATGAGCCTTCTATATTCATTTTTATTTTATTTCATCCTTAATTTTTCACATGTAGGTGTATAGCAAAACAGAGGATGTTGGTGTGGATCGTTCGTAGCAGGACACGACTGACCGACTTCTGAAAAAAGATGTGTGGGGGGATGCAACATATAACAGAAAGCCACTTTGGAACTGTGGCTTTGTGTTACATGTTAGTCTTCAAACAACTCATCTAGAGACACTTTAAAACTGCCTTCACAGAGGGAAAACGAGCCAACTGGCCTTTGACAATGTTTGATTTCTGCAGTGTAAAAGAATCCATCAACATACTAACACGCCACACTTTCTTCTTTTTGTTGGTTTATCTGTGTGAAGTGCCAGATGCACTATTTTGTGAATCATTTGTATATGGGGTCCCAGGTCAGTCCTTTTTGATGTGCGTCATGTTATTGTGTGTACGACCTCACAAACTGCATGCAGACCTCCAGTCTTTTTTTTTTTTACATTAAAACTCACAAAGATGTTGAAAGACGCTGGAAAGCTTTTCCAGCGTCTTTTACTGAAAGATAAGTACAAACTCAAAAATCTCGTTCTGTTACTTTTCTGGCGCACAAAAGGACGTTATATTTGTAGAGACTCTTTTGAGTCCCTTTTAAACAAATTATTGCTCTCATCGTGCGTCTCGTCCCCGAGGGAAAAGCCAAATGTCTCATTTTGAGCTACGACCAATTTAAGGCAGTAATTTTCAGTAACCAGACAGTGACAGATTACAGATATATATTACATATCAAGCCATTTTTATGTACTAGTCTGACAGTTCAGGCATTTGGTGTGGTGTCAGGGTGTGTTATTCAAAGTTGGATCCGGCTATCATAAATAAACAGTTATGACTGCATTCAAAAGGCAGCTGGAAGATTTCTTATCATTAAATGAGAAGCGTGTAAACAGTACAAACAACTGCTCAATACTGCAAGTGAAAAGTAAAGGCTGCTGCACACAGAGCAACCACAGCAGGACTGGTCGATCCAATAAAAGTGTAAACCCACCTACATACCTGGAGAACATCATGCATGTTCAAAAAGCCATGGGAGAACTCAACCTAATGGTTTGCTCTCTTCAGTAATGGGTATGGGATTTGGTATGACTGTCATTTGCTTTGCTTCCCCAACTGTACACGCAGCAGTCTGCATACAGTCCAAAGATCAGACAGCGCATGCAGCCATGCTCTGCTCTACTGTGTCGGATGTGTTCACTCTATAGCAAATATTTGCCATTGAGGTGTTGTTGGCATGAGCACTGATGCATGATCGCAGATGTGTTCCATTTATTCCACAACTGCCCCAATTGCCAATTTTACAGTCTCCAAGGTTTCACACAACCCCACTTGACTTAGTTTCGTTGTACTTGTACAGCACTTTCCACATTTCCCCATGGCTGTGCAACAATTAACAGTCCAAAACTGTTAACCACTTCATGACCAGTAACACCTGGCACCTCTAAATACGTTACTAAATATCAAACCAAAGACGTATGCACTGCTGGTGGGAGGTACAGAATGACACAACATATGAACACTTCCTGCAGACACATCGAAAAGAGTTTTTCCTTGTCAGATCTACTTTTGTTGGATGGTTGCCATTACTAACCTGAGGTTAGAAAGGTAAAAAAAAAAAAAAAAGAAATGCAAAATTTGACCCAGAAAAAGATAATTTGGAGGAACACATTTATGTATTTATTTAGCTGATTGGAATGATTATAGCCAATACGACATAACCACAGCAGAAAATTTGACCTTTGCTTCAGGTCATTAAAAAAAAAAAAAAAAAAAACTTTAAATAGGTGCCCCAAACACAACAAGGTGTAGCCAATCATGCATGGTTGTTCTCTGCTGATAATAGTTGCCCTTGAGCCCTAGTCCACAACTTCCTGGAAGGGTGTACCTGTACCTGTAGAACCTGTCTAATCTTTGTTAAAATAAACAACAGAGATATTTGCATGTTACAACCATGGAAAGCAGCGCAGGGCAGTGTTGGATGTATAACGTTGTGTTAGGAAAAAAAGCTGAACCACATCCCACTATCTTACCCACACGATAATGCATTGTTTTGGCAGAGCCCCCTGAGGTGCAGGTCCCAGCTGTGTAACACACGTCCCCATTCAAAAGGACAAGAAGTGCTGCGTTTTCTTGCACCGAACGGAAGTGCGTGTGAATGCTGCCTTTGCCCAAACGTCGATATGTTGTTTCTGGCAATATAGTTCCTTTTTTAGTCCAGCAGAACGAGGAGTTTTATTCCTTTTCTCCTCAAGCACATTGCATCTGCATCTGAGTTGTACTTGGTCTAATCTGAGAAATCTGAGCTGAAAACTATCACACAACACAGCTGAAGTAGCTAAAATAATGCCACAATGTGTCAAAACAAATGAAAGCAGTGAAGTGCAAGAAGAAACATTTAAATCAGCGTGTTTGTACAATCTAACCGGCTGATTTATGAACATCATAATTTTAGCTGGCTTTGGATCACCTCAGCGTGCAATGGTTCAGCAGCAGAGCTAATTAAAATTTTAACACGGCTTTGCTCGACACCTCCAAAACACCATCACCCTCATTTCTAAGGAGGATCGATCTCTCCAGTAGTGCAGTAAGCGAGTTTGATTTCATCTCTAGTATGCTGCTGTTTTTGGAACGCGAGAACCGTGAGTAACAGAGTGTGAGAGCTCAGCAATCTGCCAACAACAGAAACAGACTTCAGTCCAGCAGGAATACAAACTCTCTGGTGCCACGATTTATCTCAATTCTGCCATTACAGCTTTTAAAAGCATCATTTCATTCAGACGTCACTCAGCTGGCATCAGCCACACGCACAGATCCGTGCGCGGGTGCAATCAACGCGGTCACAAGCAGAGTGAGACCGTGAACCCTGACCTGCGATAACATCACCCACCCTGCGGCTGCCATGTTGTTAATGGACAGCAGTAGAGAGAAGAGGGGACAGTGGAGGAGAGATGGAGGCTGATTGTGTCGGGAACAAACAAAGCTGACAGACGACACGCTGTTCTTGTATCATGAAACAGAATGTAGCCCAACAAGTACTCCAAGTTGGGCCCAGTAGGTCGTACCTGGGTGTGTTAACAGTTTGTTCGCAGCGGCCTTGGCCTCACCTCCACGTTAGAATTTACAGCACAATGACATGCGGCACAGAGGGCAAGAAACAACCCATTTCACACCGATCCAAGCTAAGGTGTTAGATGGTTCTTGCTATTCTTAGGCCATCTTGATGGGGTCTGACACAAACACATCTGCTCCACCCCCCACCGAGCTGAGAGCGCAGATAAATCAAACCTACCTTTTAAGGCAGAAATGCACAGACAGTAAAAAGGCCCTGCTGGCCCTGGAGCTCAGGAGATTCGGTTACTCCCTTTATGTCTGCTTTGCCTAAATCTGTAGTTTATGGCCCCAAAGTGGGTCACGGGCCCGCCTCTGGTGGGTCTGAACATGACGGGAATATTGTATTTTCATTGACTTTTCATAATTGGCTCCCAGGGTGACCGGCTGGCTTACTTCAAAAGAACTTTCAAACAAATGGCATGAGAATGCAAGCAAGCACGAGAACAGAGAAATGTATTTGTATGGCTTGTTAAACACACACACACACACACACACACACACACACACACACACGCACACGCACACACGCGCACACACACACAGCAGAGGAAGGAAAATCTAGAAGAAAAAGAGGAGGGGGGACAGATAAAGGGAAATAAGTACATTACCATATGGCCTGTTGTGGAGAAGCTGGGGAGTTTAACAGAACTGCAAACTAAAATATGGCCTGAGTGAGGGGAGCAAGCATTGCTAAACACATGCACAATAACCCGATGCTCACTGGATAAAGAGAAACACTTGGTTCAAATGACCCTTAGTTCAATTTTACCACTGTTGCTACACATGCAAGCTCTTTTTATTTTCACACACAAACACCCATGAGCAGCTTACAGTGACGTAACAGCAGCAGATTCACCATCTCTGTCATGGCTGCTGATAGGAGCACAATGATGTGATGGAAACAACAAAAAGGGTCGCAGGCAAACGGGCAGGTAACAGGTAACAGAGACAAGAAAACATAACATGCATATGGCACGAACTTTGCTGCTGCCCCGGCCAGAGGGTTTTGATATTTTGTGATTTCTCTGTAACCGTGGGTCTGGGGGCTTACTAGCGCATCTCCACTAGACAAACACACTATTCAATCAATTTCTTGCATCTTACTTTTTTTAGTTGTTTTTAACAAATACTGCATCTACAAAACAGAATTTAGTCTTCCGCTGGCTTTGTTAATGACCTGTTTACTGGTGCCACTGGTGTTTCTGGCTCAGCCGCCGGTTCGAAAGACTTTCCTACCATAAATCATTGTACATGAACAATTACAACAGGCACAGAATGTAGAGTCCTGACGCAGCAGAACTAGTCTGCTGTTACATTTAAACCCATGCTCATAGGAACTTTGGCTAAAGCAAAAGCTTGCGTTGCTATTATGTGAAATGGGTAAATGTACGTGGTTTTATTTACCGCACTGTTTCAGTCTGTTTTAACACCTACGGTTGTTGTCAACTACTTGGTTTAGGGTTAGGGATGGCTCCATTTTCCAGCTTTTCTTGAGCTATTGAGCTCAGACACAGCAACTAAACGTGGTCAAATTACTGGGGGAAAAAAAAAAAAAAAAAAAAACTTGGGTGTGGGTGTTTCTAAATTGTGTAAGGAGTTGGTTCTTACGCACAGGATGGTCTGATACACAAAACCTGCTGACGTGTCCCTGAGAGCAAAGACAAGCCCTCTGCAAAAGCCAACAAAATGGAAGAACATGCTGTGGTCAAACACACACACACACACACACTCCGGGGTCCTCCAATTATTCAGTTTGCCCACTTCTACCCACATACTCAGTTCAGGAACACTTTAAACACTCAGCCAGCCTTTCAAACAGCTCGAAGAAGATGGAGCCAAGTCAGCACCTCTGCTTCCTGAAACCCATTTCAACATAGTATTAAGACACTCTACAAGGCTTTTTTTTTTTTTTTACTAGGGAGTTTTTATGAGTGTCTAGTTGTGTGTTCAGCTTAGTTAGTTAAGGGTGCAAAGGTCATGAGAAGAAGCACAGATTCAGTATAGGTCTCAAATTATAATTAACCACAACCTAGAGGCGAGCAAGCTGACGAGCTTTTAATCAGTGCATTTAAAATGAACTCAAGTCGGCCGTCTTGGAAAAGCTGATTTCTTAACTGTCATGTGAACAGGAAAATGGTTTCCAAAATCAGGGTAGGGAATCAGAAAAGCAAGATTTCTCCAGGCAAATTTCTCCTGGAGAATGCTGATTTCTCTGCCATGAATACCATGTAACCAGCTTCCCCCAACTGCGCATGTGAGCAACGAAGGGCTGCAGACAGGAACATACAGATGAGTGAAAGAATGATTGAAAGGAGAGATCAATAGCAATGCCGTCTTATTTTTAAATCAAAGTCTTAAATCAAATCAATCCTACACTTTTTTAAATCAAAAAGTGCATGTAAACAGAGTAATTGTGATCACTCTCAAAGATGTCCACACTTCAGGTAAATCTATTTATTTCTAGTCTAATTTGTCAGAACTGTGTGCAAATTGTTTTTGTTTTTTTTAATAAATAAATAATCGCCAGATCAGCCCCTTTAAACGACCTTTATTCTTCCCGTTTCTGTTTTAATCTCACGAGTATTTATTGTGTGATTTGCATCTTTAATATACATATCCTTCTCCACCGGCTTCATTCACTTTGACATACTTCCTTTAGGCGACCACCAGAGCATGTCTGACTATCTGACAGTGACAGTGACAGTTTAGGAAAGTCAGTGGAGAAACTCGTTATCAGCATATTCGTCCAGTGTTGCTGCAACTGTTGACAGTTGCAGCCTGCAACAACCTTACAGCAGTACAATGATAAATAAGCATTAACACACATCTTAATCTGAAAACACCACATCTGATGAATAGTTAAAGCTGCAACTGGCTGTGACAAGCTGTGATCTGCCAAACCAAGAACAAATGGACAATAAAAGCATCAAAATGCACAAGTTAAACCAGGAGAATCAACTGAAATATGGCCTGAGGCACAAAGTACATGAAAAGCAGCTGCTGTTAACAGTACTATGAGTCCAAACTAAAGCCTGTACAGAACCAGTTCATTACTCAATGACCATGATGTGTTGCAGGGTGAGAAATTAACACCTCCCACCAGGCCAGTTCCGAACCAAATAATTAAATAAAAACCTACCCACCACTTTGGCACGTGTCCAGGCATTATTTGGACATTTACTCCAATTTTAAAAATCTGTTTTTTAGGCTGCGGACAGATAAAATCTCCTTTTATCACCTCTCATTACATTTATTGAATAATTAATAAGGGGCCATATTACACTTAATTTCGGGTTTATTTATTTATATTTTTATTTTGTGGCTCTGCTGATCTTACTTTGGATTTCACAAGTCCAAACATCGCAAATCTTCCCTATAACAGGCCTTAACGCACTCCTTCAACTCTGAATTTAAAAACTGACATTCATTTAAAACTAATTTATTTAGACAATTTTTTGTACATTTTGTCCATTACAGGTCAAACCAGTCCAATGACAGAAGTTTCTATTACTGTTATTTCAAAATAACAATGTCTTTAAAAACCATCTACATACCGACACATTACAAAATAAAATATTTGAATCATCAATAGATTGCGAGCTCCCTGATAGCAGATTTGGTTGAGATGCATAAAGCCAGCATCTTGAGTTTGAGTCTGGCTGTGAATCTTTGTGGCATGTCATCTTTCCCCTCAAGTCTCCTGTGTCTGTCTTTCGCAGTTTTTATTAAAAGGCAAAAAATGCTCAAAAATTAATGTAAAAATAAAATCAGTTATACAACAGACCGTGTTTGGAGTGACAACAATTATCTTTTCTTTCACATGACACAGAAAAGGTCAAACTATTTTTTTTTTATCTGTCATCAGTTTGTTATATCTGTGACGACCTGCAGCTCACATAGCTTCATCTCAAAGTTTGACACATTTTGCCGTTTAAGGTAGGGCTGCTTTTATCACATACACATTTTCGCAATTGAATGCCGATTTAGTTGGACCATTTATTTTTTATCATTGAATTTTGAATATTCCGCCCTCACCACAAGCCTGGTTCACTCTGTTCTGAAGTTCTGAAGCCTGCAGAAGCCTGCTGGTGAGCTGAGCACAGCGATGAGCCACGGATATAATATGAGAGCATATGAGCATATCATTTGTGGAGGGCCAACTGTGGATTGTCTTACAAACTGCTGGAAAGTCTTGCAATGGACTGGGACAGAGCAGACGGAGATGGGAGTTTTTCCTTTGGTGCAATTTCTTCGGCTCATGGTTTGGAACTCAGGTTTTCATATTAAACAATGCCAATTACCACAACAGTCAGCTTACAACTAAAAACACCCAAATACATAATATGGCCTCTTAGGGGTTATATATTTCAGCCTTATGTTTGATGAATTATGTTTGGTATCAATACGTAACATGTTTCAACATTAACACCTCTCATATCCACAGCAAAACTACACAACATAAACAACCTGGTCAACTTAAAGTGGACAAACGTATTGAAACCAATAGAACACTGTACAGAATTTTTCTATTTCTTCTATTCTGTGTGGCATTTATTTATTATGTCCTCCAGGATCAGCTCCAAGCCCCCGCTACAACCCTTGACAAGACAAGAGGTTTAGACCATGAATGGATGGATAGACTAGACTAAACATACTAAATTAATTTCTTCTTATTAATATCATTTGTTCTTTTGACAAAAGACACTGTTCAGCACAGAAAACGACCTGCACTTCATTTGATGCCGATGCACAATGTCAGCATAATGATCCTGTGACCCAAATGTGAAAGATCCACACACATCTACTGTGAATGTTTCAGGAAGGGTTGGGGGGGGGGGGACGGGATGCCTGTTTGCATGTTCCTCAATCTGCTCTGTGTTATATTTGTTTTCTAAGTCGACAGCAACAAGCAGCTGAGAGCTGGGCAGATGGAGCATCAAGACAGAGATTTAGTATACTTAAAAAAAACAACAAAAAAAGAAACAGGTTGAGCTAAAATATTGACGAACCCTCGGAGCTGATACATATGCTCATGCAGATTCTCATTTGCTTGGGCTTTTAATGTGTGTAAATATAGAATTGAAGCCACAGCAGATAAGACAGCAACAAATGTCAATCACGCAGCTTCTCTTAGTCCTCTGGCATAAAGTAATTTGTCTTTCAGGTGGACGATTATTAAAAATGGCGTCTTGTAAGTGCAGCTTCGTTAACAGGGCAATAGCAAAACAAGGGTGCATTTGAATGGACTGAAGTGTATTCTGAAATGTGTGTAACACGTTCAACTCAACGAAAAAGTTTAGAGCATAATTTAATAAAAAAAATAAAAAATAAAAAAACGGGATCCAATTCCAGTACCGGTGGCTGGAAGCGCACCAATAGAATTAACAAGGCTGATTGCTACAATTAGAGATAATTTATTAAGTGATTTGAATGTCCTTGCCACAAATAGGGCACAGGCAAAACGCAGAGACCATCTGCGCTCCCTATCAAGCCTATTTGAATAGTTTAGCCTGATAAGTGGAACACTGTTGTGTGAATTACTGCTGACCCGACTGTGACGTCCTGAAGACGGCAACTTTAATGTTGTGACGCAGCTACAGCAGTTTGACAAATGGAATAAAAGGGGGCTGCTCTGTTTTCTTTTTATGTCTGAATAAAAAACAGATCTTTGAAAAGCTCTTGCCTAAGCGCTGGTCCCATGAACAATGGATGTCCTCATCCCTTTCAACTTTTCCATGAATGCTTGTCATGTGCCAGGGAAGAAAATTATCATAAGAAGAAAATCCTGCAGTTTCCAGATGCAACATGTTGTTATGTTTAACCACAATGATCCGTCATGTAACTGAAAAGGGTGAAGATAAGACGTGCAGTGGAGACATTCATGCCACGTTTTGATATAATCAGCAGATGTAAACTGCTCTGTTTGACGCCTACCTTTGTGGAACCATTAACTCAACTGTCTGTCTCCTTTCTTGGCAATGTCTCATCTTTTGTCTTCTGGTATCTACACAGCTGTCTCCGTTTACTGCACCAAGTCAGGGCTGGTAGATCAGGACCAACTACCCCTGACTGGTGCAACAACAAAAAAGAAAAAAAGCTGTTGCCCTTCTCTTTTTTTAATAGATCCATTCGCTCTCCCTCTACGACCACTTTCTTCTTCCTCATCATCCTTTCTGTAAATGGTGTGATTGACCATTTGTCCCCACTAATCTCACGTGGGATATGTGCACTTTACAACGCAACAGTGGGAGATTCATTTCTAGACAGCGGTAGATAAAAACAGTTTTTTCCCCATTTTTTACAACAATTGTACAATTTTCCAGCAGAATTAACATCTGTCAGTGGCCGATTTTAATCAGCGGCAGCATCCAGGCTAATTAAGCTAATGCCAGCTTCAGGAGTTGGCTTAGCTGTTTCCAGCAGACTCGTTTTCCAACGACAAACCTATAAAGAGCTTTTAAATGTGCACTTGATGGCTATGATCTGTACATACAACAACTAGCTGGTTTACTCTCTACAGGCTGTGGACTGTACACGGACTGCACATGGTCTCACAGACCAGTTTGATGACAAATTAAATCATGACACTACTAACATTTGACAAACTATTTTACATTTTTCCTCTTTGCAACACTTGCTGAGAGCTACAGTTTAAGATTCTGCAAGTCAAACTGGTTTATCTGCTTGACATGTAAGACCATTCCAGGTTGGACCATTCAAATTACAGTCACGTGGAGATGTCCAAACCCCCATAGTGATGGATGCTGTGCAATGGTTGCCGTTTGAGGGGTGAGTTTAGCCAACGCTCCGCTCCCTACATTAACTGGGAAAATACCTTGATCTGTCCCTTGAGCAAGGCACCGCCACATCAGTGGAGCTGTTGCATCAGAACACCAGCATCTCCCTCCTGGGACTCCCAGCTATGAAGCTGTGCAACTCCAATAGGACTGTGAAGCATTTTCTTGGTGCAAACAGGGGGTTTCATTTAATTATACCCTCAGCAACAAAGTCCTTAAAAAACAACAATGACACAAGTAGTTTGCTGTTTCTATTTACACTGTGAAATAACCAAGCATCTGTAAAAAGTTATCATTACTTAGAAGAAACACACACACACACACACACACACATAGAGTCAATACTTCAAACACAAAACGTATATTTTGAAGAGGACTCTGTACCCAGGGATTCCCTGCTTAATTTGCTTGTATTGATTCAGTGTTTGCTCAGTGGAACTGCTTTTATTTAGCCACCAATAATGAATCTGTTCACTGGCTAAAATTACATTCTATTCCAGCATCATAAACATATTGAACTCCTGAGGCCTCAAGAGGTTTCAAAGCCACAAGTCTTTTAGCTAGAAGATTTTACCGTAGTTCTACAACAGCAGGGACTCAAACACATATAATCAGTATTAAGAGCAGAGCTGAGTGCGTGTCACGTGCACATACAGTAAACTATTTCCTTGGGAAACAGCAGACACCTGTGCTGAAGGGCAGGCTACTTACTAAATAACAGGCGAGGGCGAGCACACGCTAACGTAGACCCATAATGCAGCATACTCAAATGTCGTCACCGTGAGTGACGATGTGCAAGCGCTCAATTTCTCCAACATTTTCAATTAAAAAAAAATTATTAAAAAAAAAAAAAAAAAAAAACAGCAAAATGCTCCGAGCCACTGAAGTCACGCTGCCTACAATGAGACAGATGCATCGATAAAGCCGAAGTTGGAGACGCGCACAGACTGGCTGCGGCTGAGCGCCTAGAGCGGCAGATAACAGACACTGTAACTTTCACTCAGGATTTCTGGACCAGCCAGCGTTACAATCTCCCTGAATCCCTTCTGAGATGATTCATGCATGCTCCTCTCTTCTCCTCTCCATTGGTTGGCTGGAAGAAAAGCACTGAAATCACTTCAGAATCCTCTGGCACAAACTGGAAACTAATCCAAACTTCCAGCTGATAGCAACACACTGGGAAATACTTGCAGTTCAAAGCTGGGATCCAGCTTTGGGAGAGCGCTGAGCTCCATATATACGGTGGGCAAATGTATTCCTTTGTATTCTATCCAGCATGAATTTTTGTCCCATGTGCATGTGATCCCAAGTGCATTATAGGTCACATTTGTAGTCATCTCAGAGGTGGGAGCCTGGTGGTTGCACACATCACAGCAGACATGTGACAACTACAGGCGTGTGAATCCAAAACAACACACAACAAGCTGCGTTGGTGAGAATCGATCGCAGATGTTGCAGCTTTTGGAAACAAGGATTTTTAAACCCTCAACTTATCTGAAAAACTCTGCGTGCAAAGTATGTGGTCCACCACATCCAACTTAATAGGGCCATTGAAAAACACATCCCTGTACATTAGCCAAGCTGAGCCTTAGGTACCGTAAAGCAACTTAACGCCATTACTGCTTATAAACATCTCTGGACGATCTACATTTCTATAAGACATAAGCACTGATTGTAGGAAAAGAGTACAATCACTATTCAACCCCACAATCACTTGTCTCCATCTTTTATCTCAAAACAACTTTCTAACGGATCCCTGTGTTTGTTCATTTTTCCTGTGGTTTGGTGCCACCCTCCTCTAGCTGCCATTTAGCTCCCCACCCTCACACACTGCTGATTAGCAGGAAAGGAGACTGAGCACTGAGAAGTTGGCAGGAAAAACCCTCTGAGGTCTGTCCAACAAGGCTTTAATGGGGCATCCTGGTGAGGCAGTAGGCTCATGTTTGCAACATTATCCTCCTGTGTACAACACTGCATTTACTGATACATGGGTTTACTGTGTCCAGCGGCTGGGTGTCTTCCAAGGTTCCCTGTCACTCTACATTTTTCATGTGTGCAGAAGAAAAGGGGGACACTTCACTTTCGCCTCAGAGTAAAAGTTTTTTCACACAAATGTATAGCAAAAAAAAAAAAAAGAGTTTTAAATTTATGGATGGCCTGATTAAGATAATGTCAACATTTCTACAGGTTACGGTGTGGAACAATGTACACGACCCGTGAGGTTCGTACATTGCTGATGGGGCTCACACATCACTCAGCTTCAACTCTGTCACTTTACAGTGTAATTCTGTGTCATTTTGTGCAGTAAACCTGAGACAAATTCAAGACGAGTCAACAAGAAGACTAATAAAAAGGGATGTTTCCCACTGACGCAGCCTGAACTTCATGATGAAAAGATATGAGGAACATTTTGTACAGGTTTGCTTTTGATCTCTGGAGGCACAGAGTGACATTTCACTGCTTGTTTTTCCACAGCTGTGCCCAAAAATAAAAAAAGAAAGAAAGGAAAAAAAAAAATAAAAATAGCTTGCGAGGATTTTGTAAGAGATGTTCACTTTTGCGCATGACACTGTGCCATCTTCCAGGCACTGATACAGTGTTCAGAAAGTGTCTTTAAATTGGCTTACAGCCTCCAACAAGGGGGACATTCTTCCAAAATGGGACACTTCTGAATTGATAATAGCTAAAAGGAGATTTGGTGAGAGCTTTGATCTTAAGAGTCACAGTATCACATGTTGGAGTGTGTGTGTTTGCGCATGCACTGTGCAGAGCAACTGTGTGTCAGATAATTTAGAAGTGGGAATTCGAATGATCTGCCACGGTAGTGGTGTGAGTCCTACTCACGCTGCTGGACGCTGAATTCAGTGCAGTGCTTGTGAGCAGCGATGACACAACAACAACAAGTATATTTGTGAATGTTAAGAGCTGGTTGTGGGAGTCCTGGCTGAAATGTGTCCTGCAAATAAATATCCACTGTAAATGTCACGTTGATGTGTTACAGGAAGGACTTGTAATCAAACGGATGCTCGTGGACATGCTTCTTTGTCTGACTACCAACAACACCCAACAGACAAATCCCCATTAACTCAAGTTCAACTAATGTATGAATGAACGCACAAAGTTGTGTCACACTTTGAACATGTTCCCTTTGAATATTTTCCTCTGTATGGAAACATTGGGGCATATTTAAATTCCCAGGTTTTCCAATTCACCTCTCCGTTGCCAAGAGAAGACAGACGATAAAAAGGTAAAGAGGGACTGAGGAACTGTTTGACATTAGGAGCTGTTTACAAAAGCAACAAACTGATCTGTGTTTCATAGCATTCACAGCCGCCAGAAGTTGTTTAATAGAAAATTAGATTGGAATTGGGTTTCTTGATGCCTCGGTTTGTGTTTTATTACACTATTTTGGAAGATCCCATCAATAGCGTTTGTTCCATTGACAGCAGAACAAAATTACGAAATGACTATGCTGGTTTGAGGTGGAGGAAAAACAGCACTTTACCTGTGCAGCAACTTTGTTTGAACAGATTAGGTCTCACTCTGTGCAAAGTCACCAGCCAGGTGCAGCCGATCATTGAGGCTGCAATTTAATTCAGCCCAGATTAAACTCCAGAGAAAGTTGCTTATCCCAGAGTGTCACTTTGACCCCCCCCCTTAACCAACTCAAACAAACACACACACACACACACCTATCAGCCTAATGGAAAAGTAAAAGGGCTGCCGTGGTTGACTGACGCAAAGCAAACACTAAGAGACAGATAGGGCAGGACAAGAGACAGGTGGAATACACACAGGAAATTCACACAAACACACACCCCCTCCACATGTGTGGATCCGTGTAAGGGTGGGGGGGGTTGTACATAGAGGCAGAGCACTGTGTACAAAACCATCCATGCAGCAGGATATACTATATTAGCTTAGGCGTACACACACACACACACACCCACGGTGCATGTGTGTCCAACTGTAACATGTCATATTTACTGAACTTACATTTTACTCATGACAAACTACAGCCTGCACAGACATGGTGTACAATGTAAAGAATCCATGCCTCCACATAAAGCACACCAAATAAGCTGTTACTACTACTACTACTACTACTACTACTACTACTAATAATAATAATAATAATAATAATAATGATAGACGTTTTCAGTGTCTTGTTGTTTCACCATAAAAGTCAACTGCTTTAAGGAGTTGCTGGAAACCAGCGGACAGGAGAAACTGCATCGGAACAGATTAATGTTCTAAGCTGTCAGTTTATTAGGAACACTTTGCCCAACCTACTGCAGTGTAATGCAATAGATGGGAGTAGTAGTGTGTGCTGTTACTAAAGGCCTGCCCTGCCCTTAAATGTCTTCATCACCAAGTTCCACCAAGTGAACAGACAAAGTTTGTAAATGTGTGCCACTGTGGCCTCACATCATATTTTAATCAACTAATTGAATAACTTTCCGCGCTGTCCACTTGATGTAAATGGAATGTGTGATATCAGAAACATGTATTTAACAAACCAAAGGATGATTTATAAGCTGCATCGATTACAGCTTTGTGTTCCTGCACCAGCAGACACAAAATCTTGACTTCACACCTGAAAAGTTAAACCCACAGCAGAAACTGTGCAGGTACTGTTGGAAGTGACTTTTTAAATCATCTCAGCCTGACAGCACCGGCACACTTCCTGCTCCTTTCTCGGGGCAGCAGCAGCTTGTGCTGACGTGCTCTTCAGGCGAACAACTCCCCCCCACCCCCCCCCCGCCGCCTCAACCCCCCCGGCCCTGTGAGCCAGGCCATCGCCTATAGTATTAATAACACCAATCAATCTGCATGATTGCATTTTTCTGTAATTGTGCTGCTCCCACGCTAAAGTGGTTACCCGGCGTGCTCCGCTCCCTCTGCCAGCGGACGGCGAACACCGGCACAGCGGGGGGTCTGTGCACGCCGACCCGGCCAGCCCCGCTATCCCGCTGCCCTTGTCCACACTCATCTCCACCAAATCAGTGGCTCCAGCACACTGACACTAGCAGGCCCTTTATCACACTCCTTACAGCATCGGTGCTGCCGCAAAAGCCCCAAGAGGAAGAAGAGCAAAGGGGGCACGACGGCGTCAAAATCACGCCGCTCCATCTTCGCTTTGTGCTGGAAGAAAACATCCACACGGGCGCGGAGACGAACCAGAAAAAGCAGACGAGGAACGGGAATCCTACCTTTCGACTCATCGCTGTCCCCGAGTAGAAGTAGTAGGCTATGCCCAGCACCCACAGCACCGCGAAACACAACAATATCCTCGATTTCCTCCGCATGGCTGCCTCGTTCCTTCGTCCGCCCGCCTGGTGTCGTGGCTCGGCTCGGCTCTTCTCTCGCTGTAGCGGGTTCGTCCCCGGTCGGCTGTGTCCGTGGAGTGCGCTCGGCCGTGCGGCTCCGGGAGGCTTCGTCAGTCGGTCAGGGGGAGTGGGGGGAGCGGAGGGAGCAGGAAGCAGCCAGCCAACATCAGCGGGGTTAGAGGGCAAAGGCTAGCCGACTCTAATCCAATCAAACACCGGCTCGAGCAGCCCTGGAGGAGGAGGAGGAAGAAGAGGTGGAGGAGGGCCGGGGCTGGCAGCGTCTCCCGAGCCGTGCCGTGCGGTGCTGTTCCGCGCTGAAGCAGAGTGGAGAGGGGTGGAGACGGACCCTGTAGAAAGCGATTGTTATGAAAATTCACTAATGTGGCTCGGGGAGCTGTGAAGGAGGATCGGTGATCACCGGGTTTAGGGGCTTCAGTGTGTGGTGGAGCTGCGTGTGCTCCGATGGGACGCTAGGGGCGCCAGAGAGCCCGCGAGCGGGTTAAACAGGAGCAGACCAAACCACTTTTTGGCGTTGTCTCTGTATCTTGAATCAGCACATAAAAGGTTTAAATTGAATTAAATTAGTTAAGTTAATTATTTTCTTCTTTCAATTTCCCATCCTCCTCCTTTTATTTCATTTCCCTCTCTCTTTCATCTCCTCTCCCCTGATTTCCTTTAAAATTTCCATCCTTATCTCTTACCCTCCTTCCTCCCTCCCTCCCTTCCTTCCTCTCCTAAATCAGCATCCTACTGGTCCACACGCTGCACCTCAAAACAAACATTTGGGACAACACTAGAAGAATTGTGCAGAACTTCATTATCTGTTAGTTCACAGTCAAAGTGTGAGGAGAAAATATAGTTATTTATTACGACGTTAACATTGGAAAACTCTGCTTATGTGTTTTAGGACTGTGTGGGTGTAGTTAGATCAGGTTGAATTGCTAATGAGTGTAAGGAGACCACCTCGCAACATGCAAATGGTATTAAATTATAACTGGGAAAGAGGAAAACGTCATCCTGCTCCAACCCTCATTTATACACAGAAAACCTCTTATGTGAAATAAGCAAAAGCTGTTCTAATTTTGGCAAAAAATATTTGTGCCAAATTTCTGTATGAACAGAAATCCAACAATTCAGCACATTTCAAATTCCAAAAAAGAAAAAAAAGTATTAACTGTCACCTAATCTTGTAGTTGATGGATCCTCTTTTGAAAACCTTTAAAAATACTAGACATTCTGCAGACAGTCAACCTGTCATTGTTCAAACAGCTTCTTCTGTGGTTTGTAGCATCCAGATTGAGTCTCTGTGAGACACATCTGAGCCTGAACACCTCTGGCTAAACTCGAACTCATGTTCAGACTTCAATCCGCTGCTGACATTTTTCATTTTACTGGTGACAAAAATGTGATTTTGACCGCAGGGCCAAAATGCTCCACAGTCCAAATATGAAATGCTATCAATACACACTTTGTGCCGTTCTTCCAGAGCACGTCCCAGTAGTATTAAACACACATGCTCTCACACACACATTTATTCATTGCTGCATCTGCTACGGTGGCCTGAGGAGAGGCTGCTTACATTACCTACACTGGTGTTAGAGCGGGGACGGATGGAAGTCAAACTGAAGCTGGAGATAGAAGTGCTGGTGTATCTCTTGCCCTTTGCCTCCGATGTCCTAAATAACTGTGTTGAGGGTCACAAATTAATGTTCAAAACCATTTAAATACGTTGTGCAGTACAAAGAATTAATCACGGGCTGATGGCAGCATTAAAATAACCTTTATTTATTTAAGTTGGTTAAATGTGGTTAAAATGGGAGGGGGGGGGTTACTATCGCTGAGTGGATCTACAATGGCTATTGAGTCTAAAGAAGCTGTCACACAAGAGGCCTGAGAACTGAAGCATAAAGAATTCATTAAAAACAGGTGTTTCGACATTAGCTGGCAGGATGCTGCAATGCAGACTAACAGGAAGAACTAGTAAATAGTCTGCTCTGGACAATGTCGCACTTTTGGCACTCAAAGCACATTACACTGCTTCTTATTCACCCATTCGCACTCACAATCACACACACACACACACACGGAGTGTCTTGCTTTGACAGTGTCAGTCTTTGACAAGTGTCTACACTTTGACGTGTGACCGGAGGAGCCGGGGATTGAACTGTGAGATTTGGTGGACAACTGCTCTACCTTCCCGCGCCACAGTCGCCCCACATTTTGTCTCTGGTATTTTGTCTTTAGGTTTGACACAAGGATGAATGTGTAAATGTGTAGAATATTTCCGAGCAACTGCTTGTTAGATTGATAGAGAAGAACCATGTCAATTGCTTTCACAATTAATAGTTCAGTGTGTGTGTTCTAGCCGACATGAGTTTATCAACTGTTGTCAATTTTTCTCACGTATTAAATGAAAAGCCTGTAGTTTGAACACCAGATTAAAATACAAAGTCAAGAGAAATTCTGGTGTGTTTTCTGCATCAATTGAAGCACAATGAGCTTAAGCCAATAACACACAAATCTATTCTATATATTTACTGAACACACCAATGCAGTGGGTTTCACAGGATTGGATTCACATAAGAACTCGTCAAACCACCTTTGGCTCGGCTCTGCATAACATTCGGGAGGAATTTTGGACAAAACTTTGTTACAGAACTGCTTTGTGCCATATTCTTAGGCCTCTATTGGCCTGAGGTCTCAAAAGACACACTCTGTAGTGATTGGGGTCTTTGTCCTTCCTCTGAGCCTCAGCTGGCAGACAGTCACCCTGGCTTTATCCTCTAGAATACTGGGAGTTTTCCCACCTTTTCCCCTCGGTGGTGAAACTGTCCAGGTCCAGAGGCAGCAAAGCCCCAAATCATGATGCTCCCTCCTTTTGCGTCCTTTTGCATATGGTTGACTCATCAATGGAGGTGTTTCGAGCCTTTACCCTTCTTTTTTACCTCATTGAACATGCTGTGTTGCACCTTCGGAGTCAACTTGACTGGGCCCCCACTGCAACGGAGATTAACTACAGAACAAAGTCATCTCCACACACTTTCTTTGAGGACTTGGAATCTCTGAACAGTTTGACATTACTCTGTAACCCATTCCAACTTTATGCAAATCTGCAACTCTTACAATTAGTCATTTGGCAGACGTTTTTATCCAGCGTGACCTTTTGATCGCAGGTCTCCTGAGATCTGTTGTCTTGCGATACACGGTTCATATCAGCGTACACTTCCTGCGAACAGCTAATTCAAAATGTTGGAATGTTTTTATGAGTCAAAGTAGCTTTAACCCACACCCACACTAATCTTGTTTTTTCACTGGTTGCTCACCAGGTTTTTTACCTCCTGACTCCAATTAGCTTTTGTCGATGTCATTACCTGAGGGGTGCACGTCCTCGCCTGCTTAACCTTCAGATTAAAGTTGCTCTCAGCTTTTAAAAACCAGTGTGCCGAAGACGTGTTCAAGCTATTTCCTGCCTCATCTGTGAAGCTTTTACTGAGGTAAAATGCTCTTTGAAGAACCGGGATTTGACAAGCAACTTTCCATTTCCATGCATTTTCATGAAGCTTGAGATAAAAGTCACCTGGAAGAGAGGTTTCAGCTCTGATCAAACCTCTAATATGAGGAAGTATGTGTCGTTCATGCAGATTCAGGGGCCAGGAGTACATTTATATTTATTTTACTACACTATATTCTTTATTTCTTACAGCTACATATGCTGATTTGGCAGAAAACGTTTTTAAGAAAGGATTTTAAAAACGACAAATATATGTATAAATATATTAAATGTGGAGTCTAGTTTCGATATCTTCAGTGCGTCAAAGCCCCAGATCATCATCAACCAGTGCAGAGATAATGTAAACCTTTGTAGACTTTCAAAATGCTCAATTTGATTGGGACTTATTTTGCGTCAGTTTAAATGATCGATTACAGCATGAAAATCCCTGAGCTGTCGCTTACTGCCAGCCTTTGTATCAACTACTCATTAAATCTATTCAAAGGGAAACAGAGCAACTGTCGGTTCAATTTATCGAAACATAAAGAAACCTGCCACTGGGGCGACAGTGTTTCTACCAGGGGCGTCGCACAATGACAGATTTACATTAGGTTTTATATACCTTCATTAGTAAATAGAGGAGCTTTCCACTCATTAAAGAATTAGTGTTTTGGCAGCTGTACTTTTCATTCACTGTCGTGCTGCACTCACTAAGGCACAAAATGCAGAATTGTTTTTGCTTTTAATCCAGTTTTTTTTTTTTTGGTCCCGTGTTACATTTTTACCTTCAAGGTTTGTTTGTAAAAAATTTCCAAGTCAGAATCTTCAAACTGCCTCTGTAGCGGGAAAGTTTTATTCACAAAACATGTCATACAAGATAAAAAAATAAAAAATATCAGTGTGTTGCTTCAACAGCTCTGTCTGAAATCAGCAAACCAACACGTAACAAATTAAAAAGAATCAGTCATCACATAGGAGGAACCAAAATGATTAATGAGACACGTTTTGATGACATGGACTCAGAGGGAATGGTGCTAAAAAAAAAAAAAAATCTTTTTAAGTCAAAGTGCTGGGTGATAAATATGTGAGAAAGAGCAAAGAATATTCCAGCCTAGAGGAGGTGATGTTACTCTGTCAGGTGTTAGAACAGAGCATGATACAGGACATAGGCCTGAATAAAGAGCATAAGGAACATTTCTTACCTTTCCTTCATTTCTGAAACATACAAGCTGTTGAGATGAAATATAAAAAAATTCCGAAATATTTCTCAGTACACTAGCAGCCATGATGATGGTTTGGAGAACAGGATATTAATTCAGCATCAAGTTTTTTTTTTTTATGTACTCTATAAAAACAATTCCCTGAGGAGAAAGAGAGTCTGTCTGTTTGCAACTCATGTGACCGGTCTGAACTTATCAAATTCATTTCTAAATTTCTCTAACTATGAGACATTCGGTAACTGCCGTTAATTCTTCTAAATCTCTCAATTGTGCCACTACAGAACAAATCTGTTCGTTCTGGATGTTCCCTGAAATCATCTGTCATCAATCTGAAATACTATAAATACACTGTATAATGTCTTATATTTTGCAGGGACACTTCTATTACTTATTTATTTCATTTGTGTCTTGTAATAGGTCTCAAAAACATAACATTGATCAGCTTCCAAAGAAAAAAACTGCAGAAAAACAACTGAATGCTGACACTGTGGGTCTGCACCTGCAAAATCCTGTTTGTATTTGCAAAGGAAATAAAATCGGTTTGAGATGACAGTGCGTTCAAAATGAACTGTCAAATGAGTTTCAGTTTCAGCAAAAACAAAGTCATCGCAACTATTCACACATATATCCATGTTTTTTCGGCATTTAATATTGACTAGGCCCTGTTCTTTGTACGGCAATTTACAGGTTGTCTCTGTAACAGATCGACAATCCCAAACCTACTTACAGTAGGAGCAGGTCTGTTGTCAGGTTTAGTCGGTGTAAACACAATAATGATTCTACTCGATCCAACAGTATGTGGGTCCAAATAATTTAATAACCTGGTCTGATGACACGCACCATAAAAACCAATCAATCATCAATGTGTACGCGCACACACTTTCTCAGTGTGTGTTAGAGTGGTCAGATAACATCATTCATAAAATAATGTTTCATTTGAAATTAATTTAACTTCAATAGTCTCTTTCATCATTAGCACTAACCCAGTAGGAAATGTGCTGGACGTGGTTTATAGCGGTGCTAAATGTGGTCTAGTCAACAACTATGTGAATAGTTATTTCTGATGATAAAATCCAGCTTTTCTAATCCACTTCTCAAGTGGGTTTGAAAAACCATCATAACTGGATAACGTGATCCAGAATCATAACACCCATTACTCAAACGATCTGTTAGGCCACGTATGAAGAACAGGGCCCAGCTCCTTCAAATCATAATAAACACGGTGATAGTGATCAGCACCTGTACTGTCTCCATTACACTGTCTCTGTGTGTTTATGGTGCACGGTCTTGCAAAGCGATAGCAAACATAGTTTTCCGATCTGATTACAACCCTCCTCGGGCTATTTTATTTAATTCGTGCAATACATTTATCATTTTCAGCTTGATTTGTTTATTCATTATTGTCTACTACCATTATCTGCTGTTTGTATTTTTATATTAGATACTGGGTTGTGTTCAGGTACAAAATGGACAGCAGGGCAATTTCCCATTTTGATTCAATGTAACAAAAAAAAAAAAACTGTGTCTGAGGAGCAAACCCAGCCCCCTGCGATGACACCCATTCATTCATTTAAAATCAGAAATGACAAAGAAATAGCCTAAAGAAAGACGACCAGAAGACAAACAGTTTAAACTGTGTACTTGTCCTCCCCTTGTCTCTGAGCTTTGTGGTAATGGGTGTAGCTGCCATACAGCTCGTTGAACACCTCCCTGACTCCCATCGGCAGCGTGGCCATCAGAAATTTGATATCCCGCTCCATGCAAAGGTCCAGAATCCGAAAGATCCCCTCAGTTAGATGCAGCTTAATGTCTGGCCGCAGAGTAACCTGCAGAGGCAAATAAGATCAGATGAATTTGGGGTCAAACAAGGAACTGATTTACTGCCCGCATACACCCGCTGCCAGTCATCTCTGCTCACACATTCACCACACAGACTTTTACATTCCCTTCTTTCTTAATGGGAGTTTTAAACTATGTGGCAATTTGCTACCGTCTGAGGAGCAGAAGGCAAAACTTTGAAACAAAAAAATTATATGGCAGAATAGATGACTATTGATTTAAGGCTTACATTCAACTTCACTTTACTCACTGTAAAAACAAAATCTTATATTAATATGTGAAAATTGTGCATTATTGAAGTTTAACTGCTCAAAAAACAGATGGCTTCTGTTTTACCATAATGAGAAAGCAACTTTCGCTTTAGTGTCAAACAAAAATTTAGAGTTATCTTTTCCTCATCTTGTTTTTTAAACTGTTGCTCTGATATGAATGCTGAGGTTCAAGCATCAAACTAATTATAGACCCAGATATGATCAGGACTACGTGCACTCACACCGGTGCAGAAAACAGGGAGGTTCATAGACTTCCTTTCAGTCCATGTGACAGAAGGAGAGCAATGTATTATATTTAAGCAGTACAGTGCAACTCTACACACACACACACACACACACACACACACACAGTCAAACAACACCTTTTGATGAACCCTGCCTAACAAGCCAGGACAATTTTCACAATAGTGTTTGGTTTTACAACCCTGTTACATTACAACCCAGTTTACAGGTGTCACACCATCACATGACTGCGCTGTGCTGGAAACCGTACCTGTTAAATGATAAGATGAAACCATGAGATCATAATTACAGCTTTGCATTATGAAGGAAACTACCAATTATGGGTTTGTTTAAAGACATCACATGTCACATGGAGCAGCGGTGACAGTGGTACTAACACTGTCCTAATACCAGGATCTTTATTCAGGAGCTCAGTGGCTTTCCATCTTATTCAGTTTTTCTCTGGAGTACATAGCCAGTTTTGTAGTAGAGGTGCAACTAGCACTTTGTGGCCACTGGAAGGTGATGAATCACTTTAACCTTTAAAGCCTCAACTACAAACACTTACTTTATTTTAATACGTTTTGCTTTGAACAAACTGCATATATGCTACATGTATTCATTACTACACATGGTATAACTGCACCTTCAACGTTGTTAGAGAGAATGTGAAGTTACATTAGACAAAAGCAACTGTTGGGGGACGCAGGTGCAATCTTGTGATTAATGTGGTCTGTTTACCTGTGCCTGCTGCAGTGGTTATGTGCTTAGCTTTTGTTTGGCTAAATCATTCAAATTTGATGGAGATGGGAAATTATCAATAGGAAGAAAAGGGACCCTACTTGGAGAAAACAAACCACTATAGCAATCAGAAGTATTTGAAATAAATAAATAAATAAATACATGAACAGTTTGTTTTAGTTGCTCTAAGCAAGATCTGCTAATTCAAGTACAGGGTTTAACCATTTTAATTAGGCTTTAAATTGAATAGAAAGTCCGACTTGTTGAACCTCACCTACATCTGCTCGTTGCTTTTCGCCAAATTTCTTGCCTCACTACATCGCACCTTGTAGAAACAGATACATGTGGTATTGCTGAAATCTCTCCTGTTTACAGAAAACCTCAGTTCACTGTAGTCTAACACGTGCTTTTAGCTGCCTGGACATTGTAAAATCATCATATCAGATGTTCTCTTCATCAAACTCATAGCCATTTCATTTAAATCCTATAATGTTCTTTGTCTAAAAAGACAAACTTACAGGCAGTTAGACAGACAATGTCTTTAGGTGGATCACATGTTTACAGTCTATCCTGATTTAAAGCAGGACTGTATTTATTTAAATAGTGTGGTTTAGGAGTTATAGCTGCTTCAGTGTTTACAGGTGGTTTTGCTTTAACGTGGGGTGATGAGAAAGTTCTTAAATATTAAGACGTGTCTAATGTCACACATTGAATGGGCAGAAAAAAGAGGCTTTTCCAACTGCAGCTCTACTCGGGCATTGTAATAACCTGGCTGCTGCATGAAAAGCTAATTTCAGTCTATTTGAAACTGTTCCCACACACAGGCTGCTAAATTACCTAGGACTAAAAAGGAGGCCCATCTCTTTCAAAAGCCCCACAAGAGCACAATATTAGTCCAAGTTTCGTGTTATTAGACGATTCGGACAAAGAATCCAAAAGGCCTTTTCTGCACTCCCTCTGTCTGCCTGTCCATTCTCCTGTCTCTCTGTCTGTCTGTGCTTATGTCTGGGTGTATGAGTACATTTACGTCTTCCTCTCACTGTGCAGCTCTGTTGGAAAGTGCTGAGTCAGATTGGCAGCATCACGTTAAATACAGCTTGGTAGCAAAGTGGAGCAGTGTTCACAAGCCAGACGTGACTCACTGCTCTGTGGGAACATCCAGCGTGGAATTACAGTAATCCTGGGGTTTGTTCACATTTACAGTCCGGCCAATGAAAATACTTCCCCTTCTCTGCGTCTGAGCATCAGCGCCTCGGTCGCTCTGCTCGGATGAATCTCACCAGCTCAACATGCACCACCAGACAAACTGGGCTGGATCAAAGGATCAGCCGAGCTCCTGCCGCCTCATTCATACATGTACAGGCGTGTGTTCATCTCTTTCTTTTATTCACCTCCACTGTCCTCACAGCTTCAAAACACAATCTGAATCCGCATTACAAATTACAGTGTGTTAAGAATGTTACACGTACTTACAGAAGACCACAGGGGAAGACAGATGGGTTTAGATGAGGAACTGTGTTAACTTTGTATGATACTTTGTGACTGTGTGTGTTGCCGACTGGCATTTTTACCAGACTGTCACCCAACTGTAAAACCACCAGAATGAATAAATTTCTAATGCTAATATTGGCAAAATGAGGCCAGAGCGAAGGTTCAAAGCGTGTGTGAGTGTGTACCTTCTGCAGCTCTGTGACGTACTGCGCCACCATCAAGGTTGACTGTGTAGTGAAGCTGTCAGCTGTGGCAGCAATGTGAGAGTACATCCTCTCTATCAGCCTGGAGCACTGGAGATACGCATCACTCTCCATACCTTAGAAACAGCAGTAAAAAACAGACACTGATCAGACATTAACCTGTTTGTAAGTGGCAAATGAAGTTCCTCCTCATAAACTTGCATCAAAATCAGTCCACCCCTCTTTTCCTGGCCCGGTTTCCTGTCTCTCGACACTGTCCATTATCAAACAAAAGCACAAACGCCCAAAAATCCATTATACACTTGCCGCCCACTTTATTAGGCACATCTGTATAATCTAATGGAATCTAACACAGCAGCTCTGCCATGAATTCTACTTTGACAAGGTTACAATTTCTCGTTTTTTACGTCAGAAAGGTGACAATTCTACTCTCCGTTTATTGTTGGTAAATGCTAAATTTCCACTTATAGCGCTTTGCTCATGCTTTTCTTTCAAAACACTTGGTAACTTTTGATTTTGGAAAAATAACAGATAATAGATGGTAATTTATCAATAAGCTTGATTAGAGCACAGAACAGAACTAATCTAAAGCTAAATATAGGTGTATAACAACATATACCTGTTTCTACTACACAGGGACCAAGTAGAGGTTTCAGTTTGCAATGGATCCAGACTGAAAAATGAGTCAAGACTGAAAACACTCTGTGTCTTAACATTTCAGAGACGCTGCTACCATTGAGTAAATATCCGAAACTGGCAGCAGTGTTGAAATACGACTGAGCATTACACCCACTCAGTCAGTTCCAGTCATTTCCAGCAGCAGTTGCAAGTAGACATCTCTTTAAAAATGAATGCAGCAATAAACTAAATCTCAGGTTAACTTGACTGAGTTTAGATGATGCCATTAGTTACTAAACTGCTCTAATTCATTGTTACACTGCAAAGAACTTCAAGGGCACCAAATCCCAATGCAGACCTGGACTTAAAAGTACAGTATGAAGAATTTACTTACAGGAGAATAAGGTTTATTAAGTTAACTTTCCTACTCCAGTCCATCAACTACCTGCTTGTCCAATGATGTAAAACTTAGCATTACTCACAAAGAGACATTTTGAATATTTTCTCCCAAACCAATACCCTTTGCTCCACTTTAACCAACAAGTCTTCTTGTGTGAGCCTGAGAGTGTTACCTGTGTCACTGTGTGCTCTCTGTCGACCCTCCTGCATGACGGATGCCACCAGACGATAGAAGACGTTTAGGAATGACGGAGCTGCGTTCAGCGTCACCTGGACAGACAAAATGAACGTCATGTAATATTTGGTACTAATCAAAACAGCATCTCTATATTCAGCTATTTAATGCGTAGATTTGGCACATGTACTTGTCAGGATATGCAACTGATTTCACAGTATATTTCTGCCTATTCACAGCTCTGACACAGAAGATTTTTTTTGTATGTTGATCAACTATATTCTATCAAAAGAGAACAATAGTTTTATTTCAATTCTGGTGGCGATTTTATCATTTGTGTAGGTTAAATTACAGGGACATATGTGGAAAATGAGGCACACGACATACTTTACTTCTTATATTCAACATTTTTCAACTGTGTCTTAAAGCGTCCTATAAACAAATCCTCCTGTTAATACAGGTCTTAAAAGATCCTGGTATCATGGTCCTTTTTTGACTAATTTTGTATTTTAAAAATATCCACCATATTTTATGCAGTCAGAGTTGTTCAGATTTCCCTAAATCCATGTTTACACAAAGCCCAGATTGCCATCTGTCTTCCATCAGTTCCTTTGGATGCTGTGAACATAAAATTAGCACTTTTCACGAGTCCTCCGCTCAGATTGTCAGTGGGGCCTTCACGTTCAAACCCCGCCAAAGGGAACGCGGCCTAATGAATTGAAGATTGAACTAACTAAATACATGAGATGGAGAACAGTATATTTTAGAATGATAGTTTTATGTCTTATGTTTTTTTTTTAAACCTATTAGGACCTAAGGTGCATGCAAATTATATTTCAGTGGTTAGAATTTAAATTAAGTTGATGTTTTAAATTAAAACATCACATAATTGGAGCTTCTGGAAGCACAAACTTAAAAGTTCGCTGAATAAGTGGTGTAAAACTTGGATTCCCACACTGTGCACACTGCTCCCTCCACTCGAGGCCAACAGTCGACAGAAAGAGAATACAAATGAGAGGAGGATGATGTCACCACCTCTGGTAATGGTTTCCATTGGCTTGAACTCACTCCATGCCAAACTCTTGGCATCCTCGGTCCTATCACACCTCCTCTCCCCTGTTCACTCCTTTCCTACATGGTCCTGAGACTCACGTATCACACATCGTTGTCCTCCATCTCCTGCTTCTTCCCCCTGCTCTTTTGTCACTTACGTCTTATTACTTTCTCTTCTCCTATAAATTTAAGTCTTTGTTCCATTATCCACACCCGTCTCAGCTTTACCTCCCTCCTCCTCCTCTCTGTGCTGGTCTCCTTTCTCCTGTCTTTTGTCCTCACTAACATCTGATATCACTTAGCTGGTTCCTGCCCTGTTTAATTCAGTGCAGCTGTGCCGTTTCTGTCACTGCCTCTGAACCAAAAACTGTCAACATTCTCCTGAGTGTGAAACTGAAAAATTATCACGTTAAGACAAAACACAAGGCCATGTGTAGGCTGGGAGGTGGATTGCCATTCAGTAGTTTACAATTTCTAGTAATTTGTCTTGCTGGTATAGGAAAAAAAAATAAATTCTGCACTTTGGGCAAACGTTCAGTTACAGCTAACAAATTGAAGGTTTTGTGGTTTTCGTGCCGCTGCTGCACGACTGCTGAGTTGCAATATCCTTCGGTTTAAAGTAACATCTTGTACGTTTAAGACACACACTGCTTTTTCTTTACATCATGCCACCAAACATGCTGCCTAGACATACAACAAGCAATGACCTTTAAACCAGGGCGAATGTTTGCTTTCACAGGAGGAGGGAAATCATGGAGTTAGAAATTCTTTGACAACGTAAATAAAAAAAGGTAAATAAAAGCAATTTCACTTTTGTCTCCTTTAGAAATGCATATCATCTAGAAACAAATAAATGATTAATCTAACGCTCATGGCTTTGATAATAATGTCATGTATGACAACACTGATTTACTGAGCAGTGAAAATTTCTTTTAAAAGACCTAATTCTTTTGCTAATAATTTTAGACAAAAACTAGCACATCCAGGGTCATCAAAGAATATTTATAATATTTCAACGGCTACTACTACTGCTCTTCCTTGTACTGCACTGCCATCAGTTGATGGTGTCTCAGCTCTGAGTAGCATCCCTGTTCAGCCAAACAATCCAAAAAAAATGCTCACTACTGCTTGTAAAGTCTTAAAGTGCACTGAAAATTAAACTGTATCTCACGTCATAAAGAAACATGCACTTGAGTCCAGTTAAAGGACTCTTTCACAGATATTAAACTTGCATCTTTTGGCTCTAGTTTGAGTAGAACATGTAACTGAATGGCATTAAACTTCCCTCTGTTTGCCCTATGTTCAAATCTCTCTCTGCTTCTAGCTGGAAAATGCCTCCACATGACATCACTTGGAATAATAACAGTTCAGTTATGTCATCTTGTTGCTCACACTATGGTCAACCTGCTTTTCCAGAGCTCCTCCAGATGATATCATCTCAACTCCTAATGATGAAAAGTTTTTCAGCTAGAGGCAGACACATATTCAAAAATAGGAAATTCAAAGGGAAGTTTAAAAGCATTAAAGTAGATTTACATTCAAAACTAAAGCCCATATGAAACAGATGTTAAAACTATGTAGTGGTTGTTGCTATCGTAGATATGTGATCTGGGGGTATTGATGATCCTCAGTAGCTCAGTGCCACCTCATAGCAGAAGCACCACAGATTCAAACCCGACTTTGTATCAGTATTTTCCCCCGTGTTTTCCCCTTGCTGTATTCCAACAACTGCAACATTGTAAAATAGCTTTAATTTTGTGTTTCCTGTCATAAAAGACATAAAATGTTCATTAGACGGCTCTGTGAAATCAACACGACTGCCTCAGATTGTTTGGCTGCCTACGTTCCTTATCTTGTGTGCTGCTTGCACTGCAGATAAAGAAGCTTAATCACAACTATGTTCTAATTTAATTGTTAGTCCAGTTCTAGATAAGACACAAGTTAATACAGTTTACACAATAAAAGTCTAATATTTTGTGCATGTGTGGCCTGCAAGAACATATCTGCATGTAATGTCATAATATATGCCGTCTAATACACTTGGGGGTTTTCACCTATTTCACTTACACCATTTTGCTATAATTGATGCGTTTATAATTTTTAACGTTTAAAAATATCACTTTATGTTACACACTTTTTAAAATATTTTTTTATTCGTCCTCATTAATTTACACATTTCCGCCTCGAGTCATTCTCCCTCTTGCTTCTTCCTACCTGAGGATGACACTGGATGATGGCAAACAGACCCTCATGAACAGCCAAAAATGCTGATTGGTAGACGAGTGGGGTCAAGTGGTCGAGGGGCACAGAGTGCAGTGCTCCGAGGGCCAAGATCACATGATGAGGGTTGGTGAGGAGGCCCTCCCCCTGGCGCAGCAGCGATGTCAGTGACATCACTGTCGGGATGGTAAAAGGACGGGTCAGAGAGGAGTCCTGACTAGATGATCTTACCAAGAACTGTAACACAAAGAGATGACACACACACACACACACACACACACACAGTCAGAGAGACAAATGCATTCAGACACAACGAGAGCAAATGTTCTCTATAAGTGTGATAACAACTCCGATTTACAGAAGTAATTTATGCCAAAAAATGCCACTGACAATGCCAACAGGACTTTATTCACCGTAGACATGAGGGTTTTATTATTAATTTTTACGCCTAATCGTAAAGCAATATTTCAAAAGCTTTTCAAGAACTGCATACTTGTAAAACCATCAAGGCCTTGCTTTTATAAATAATTCACAGCCATTACAGTTTGATCATTTAGGACTTAAGGAAAGATTAGACAGGTGACATATAGATACAGTGGGTGTGGGTAACAGGAAAGAACAGCATGTTTGCCATATTAAAATAAATGTGTGTGTGTCTGTGCACTATGGTTAAACACACTGCTGAGTTGCCTGTCTGCTCCACCCAGCGGGCCTGATGGAGAACACATTGACCAGAGACACCTCACTGGACATTTCAATGAACAGGCATTCCAGTGGAAATCAGCAGACTGCATGTCATCTGGCTGCCGAATCACGCAGGACATCTGTTACATGTACTGCAACGGACTCCCAGAGCATCACTACTGATGGCTTAAAACCCGCTGAGAAATAATCCCAGTATGGTACTGGGCCATTTTCCTTCACACCGCAGTGCAATGTTTAACTAAGCAAATATTTCAGTTACGGGATTAACACGATGTAATGATAGACATTTTAAAAAGAGTCATTCCTTTTCTTTGACTGAGACCTCAGAGGGGTGTGTTCTACAGACCCATGTCAATAATAATAATAACATTAATAATAATAATAATACCAGCACTGACTGCTGAGTTTGTTGTGTTGACACCCCTCCAATATCATTGCATATATGAAGCAAAAAAACTCCTTGTAATCCTTAATAATTTCCTGAGTTGGTTGCATGTGACTTTGTGCTTGAGTTTGTGAATGAGTTATGATAAGGTTTTTCCTCACCACCATAGCAGATATAATCTGTGGTGCACTGAACCACAGAGCTTTAGAGCAGGGATCAGGTAACCGACAAGAGGACAACAGTCTTATGATGGTTACAGTAGACAGCACCTCCTGGAGAACGGACAAAGAATAAGTTTGCCATTTATTTAATGTCATCCACAAAAATTTAAAATACATTTACAGCCTTTCCACAGCTTGTGAAGTCTCAAACACAAAAAAGGATTAATCTGGGCCTCACCCTGAAGTTTCCAGCCCTCAGCTTGCACACATCTAGTCCTTCTTTGACCATTAGGAGCAGCAGGTTAAACCGGCCTGTAGTACTTTTCTCCACAAGGTGGCATAGCAGCTCCTGCAATGGTGACTCCAGCTCACTGACGTCATTTGAGGACAGCCAGGAAGCTGAAGGTAAAATAGGAGTGTTACATTCAGCATAACAAGGAGTAATTTAAACATATAATGACAATAACTTCAATAAGCATTAAGTGTGAACACAACATAATATGTAATAATATATCTTATTAATATTTAATCACTATACATTCACATGAAGTTGCCCTTAGGTGCTATGTGATGAGAGTAAGGTTTTAATTCTTACAATCCAAAGTATCAAAAAAAGTTTTTAAACAAATTACAAAATCTATTAACAAATAGCGTGGCATAAACAAAGAGTATTACACTTATTCATGTATGTGCAAGAAGCACGAATTGCACAAATAAAGGTTTGTTCTCAGTAAATGCTCCTGTACCTGTCAGTAGTCTGTTCACACTCTGCAGTATCTGAACGTACAGCTCATCCAGCTCATTTCCTACTTTCTCGTCCTTGTCTCCTCTTGTCTTCTCCGCCGCTTCGTAGAAAGCCGACAGGAAATTGAGAGAGGACACCAGGAAGTCCATGGGCCTGGGCGCAGAGCTCATTTCTCTAAGAATCTGCTTGCAGTAGACCTGATACAGAACCATGTGGCTCAGGACAAGCTTGTTCTCATTCTCCACAGATAGTGAAGACAGTTCACAGTGCAGCATGACTGTAACAACTTCCACCATAAAAGCTTGTCCGAGGATGCTGGCTGGCTGGACAACCAGCTCATTGACAGTCTGCGGCCTTAAGACAAGCTCAACAGTTGGTCCCAGTGATTCAGTAGTTCTTCGGAGCATTTGGGTCAAGGTTTGATCTATTTGTTTACTCTTTCCCAGATTAGAGGTCATTGCCTGGGAGAACGAAGTCAGGGATGCCAGCAGAAGATGAATAGACCGAATGGAGGCCCCTGAATCTGGTTTCCCTGTAACAGCTGCTGAACTGGCTGCAATAATTTGCCTGCTTGTTATTTCCTTACTGGTGAGAAAGGAGGCAAACTGGTCCAGGTTGAGTCGCACGCTGCTGTTTCTGTTTATAATCAACTGCACCAACGACCCGATGAAGCCACGAACTGCTTTGATCAAATCCAACCAATCAGGGCTGCACATGGTTCGAAATCTTCCACTGTTGTTATGCCAGAGGAGAGAAGACGTGACAGCCTGCAGCAGAGTACCACCATGGATGAGTTTCAACACACTTTGGAAGTTTTTACTCTCCAGCAGACAAGTCAGAATCCCGAGCAGCTTGTTCTGGAAAACAGCACCGGCTCCAGAGTAAGAACGATCTTCAGCCTCCGGGTTTGACTGACTGGAGGTGGAGGTGAGCATGAATAGAAGAAGCAGAAAAATGGAGGACAGTTGTTCAGAGGTCATTGCATCTGGGTTTAAGTCTGTTAGGATTTGGAGTAAATTCACAAGTTCATTGGTCTGAGCACTACTCAACAACACAAACACTTTTCCAGTCTTAGAGGATTCCAATATATCCTCAACTATGGCCTCTTTATCCCCTAGTGTGGACAGGGGCAGATTGTCATCAAGGTCTTTCTCTTGAGACTTCAAAAGCACAGGGAAACTCTTGGTTGCGTGTGCTTCCACAAGAACCCCATTAATCCTTCGGGTGAGTGAACAAACTGTGGCAGAGAAAAGCGAAGTCAGCTCATCAAAGATTCGGCTTTGGAGAAGCTGGGTAGATATAAGGGAGACTGTCAGACAGAGGGGCCTGTCCTTTTCTTTCTCTGTCTGCCTTGTGAGGAGTGAACTGACGAGAAGGTCTGAGATGCAGCGCGTGTCTTCCTTGCTCAGGTAGGGAGCAATCAAAGGCAAATTGATTGTGACAAGATGCCAGTGGGCAACACGGTAGGAGTTGGCATTCACGCTGCATATCTGCCCATCCCACACCTGCTCTCCATACAGACTTCCCTCAAGCGCTGATTGAGCTACAATAGACTGTGCTGCCTTGTTTAGCCACGCTGCAGTGCTGGATTCACTGAGTAAGGTGCCATCTAGCAAAACCTTCTTCATCTGTTGTAAAGTCAGGCATTTGAGCAGCAAAGAGCTCATGGGGCTGCAGGAGGGCGACGGATGGAGATTTACTGGTAAAATGTCAGCGGATACAAGACTGTGAATGTAGGACAGGGCTTGAGCATTCAGAAGAGCCTGGTCTTTATACTGACTTTCAGGTGGAATCTGGGATGTATCCAGAGATGTGTATTTACTGCAATGAATAGCAAAACATGTATCCACTTCCACGCAGGTGTACCTGAGGAGAAGAGCAGCGTCCTGGGTTTTTTGTTGCCAGAGTACTCTTATTTTAGACTTCTCTGGTTCTCTGAGGGACAAATTCCTTCTGCCCTTCTTTGGGGTCTTTTGAAATGAGCTTATGTTTGTTTTAATGGACTCCTTCGCTATTGACAACACCTGTAGTAAATCCTTCACTAACTGCTGCATCTCCTCCATCAGACTTTGAGTCCGTCTCACTAAAGGAAGAGGAGAAGCATTGTCTAGGGTCTTCAGACTAAATAAAACAGCATGAAGGAGCTGGCTAAGGGAGAAGAGCTTCAGAGACGAATCTTGGTCCACTTTAACACCTCCCTTCTCATCTTCTCCTCCTCCAGCAATTGCCACTAGGTCTGGGAGTATATATTTCCTGACACTCTCCAACACTAATGAGCAGATCTCTAGGCCCTGAAATGGTGGTGTGTCGAGAAGACAAGTTCTAAGGCAGGTGGAGACCCCCTCAGACAGTAGAGGAGGTCGGAGTTCCTCCAGAGCTGGCTGACAGATCACAGACAGGAGCTCAGAGAGTAGGCGCGGGAGTTGCCGGAGCTTAGTATAGGTCTGGAACAGACTGCACACCATGAGCTGTTGGGATAAAACATTTTCTCTGAGTCAACACATATCTCCTTTAAACATTTATTTGCAATAAACAACAATTTATTTCTGTATTTGATCCCCAATTTTAACTTTACTATTCATTTTTCCAGTGACAAAATCAGGACCTGTCTGGCTTTCTGCACTCGTGCTTCCATGCATTCAGAATTAACCCAGGCTGAAGATAATAGCTGGTCCAGGTCCGGTTCCAGAATCAGATGGTTGAGACTCAATAGCACCTTCAAACAGCGGTACCACGCTGGAATACTGAAAGGCAAGATACAACTCCATTTTTACATCGTATGATTAGATGACACTTTAAGCACAGGTGTGGAATGTTACCTTGGCTGAGCCTCGTTGAACAGCATTTGTGCCAGAGCTCTGTAAAAGCTCAGCTGGACCTCTCCGTGTCGTATCCTGTCTGCTGCTACGTTATATATATCAGCTGCGAGAGCCTGACTTAGCAGGGCCTCCAGAGACAACAGGGCCAGGCTCCAGCTCTGTGGGAAACAGTGCTGCCCAGGTGACACAGAGACCGACTGGTCTGCTTTGGCAGGTGAAACTGAGTGTTCATTGATATTGAGATCTAAGGCAGGGACCAATCTGATGAGAAAATAGAAACACAGAATCCTCTGCTCTTCCTCCCTTTCCCCGGTTCCTTTTCCATAACTTTCCAGAAAAAATTTGAACAGCAACGACAACGTGTTGGACTTTACAGGGTATTTTAAGGGCACCTCGCAATAGCCCTCAGCACTCAGTTTAGAAAGTATGGCACTGACTGGCTTCAACTGGCCCTTTGTCCCTCCAGAATTACGCTTCCCAGAATCCTCTTTGGATGGAAGGAGCTCCTCCTTGTAGGAGGTCAAGTGCTCAGGTGGGAAGAAAGCTAACTGAAGGATGGAGTCTATCTTAACACGAATGTCTTTGCACAGTTGCTGACGCAGATGTGTTTGAGATGGTCCAAATTCCCCAGAGGTCAGCAGGTGTCTAAGTAGCACCAACGGCTGAATCAGCTGGTTGGTAACCACAGTAATGACTCTATTTGGGTTGGCTTGTTGTCGCTGAACTGACAAATAACATGACAAGACCTGAAGCAACACCTCAAACAAATTAGATGACTTATGTTTTTCCACTGGTTTTGAAGAGGATTGATAAGGATCCAACACTGGATGATCTGGGGAAGTGTCTAAGTTAAACACAGGTTCAGGTTGAAGACACTCAGTCATCATCTCATCTTGACATCTGACAGACTCAGTCATTACTGGCCCTGTGAGTGATGGCCGCTGTAGCACAGAGCTTGACAGAGAACAGATCTTGGCCAGCAGATCCACCATGAGCTCATACTTGGTGGTGAATACAGATGAAAGCACAGGGGAAAACAGAACCCCCTGACACACACTCAAGATGGTGGACAAACACACGGATGACTTAGAGTCAACTTGTGCATTTTCCTGGAGACGGTCAAGCAGCAGCTAGAGGCAAACAGAGAAAAAGGGTGTCGATCAATATAAAAACACTCTCTAGATTATGCAGAAATTATAGGGCTGTGCCATATCCATGTCATATTATACATGATATACCAATAAAGTTCCTTTCAATAGAAAGAATTATTCATATTCTGATAATGATGTGTTTCCAAATGTACAGCAGTGTGTCCCCCACTGCTCCACCAAACAGAGCAAACATGGTGAAAGAACAAGCTTGCAGTTAGTAAGAGTGTAAGAAGGAGTTCTGAAAAAACTGCTTCCTCTGTTGTTTAAAAAATGGTTTGGCAACATATCAGATGCTAAACACACACCGTAATTTGCGAGCTGTGTCAGAAACTCGTAATTAACCACGGGTTAAGTGCCGGTCCAAGCCCGGTAGAAATTGGGGAGGGTTGTGTCAGGAAGGGCACCCGGTGTAAAAACTGTGCCAAATCAACATGCGGACCATGATCCGCTGTGGCAACCCTGAACTCACGGGATAAGCCGAAAGGACAAAAAAATAAAAAAAAGGTAATCAAATTGTTTTGACGCTAAAAAGCAAAAACACCAAAATATGAGTGTGACACGCTCGTGGCATATGTTGGACCAACAGCAAGTAGGATATTTAGACTCCCTTTACCCTATGACAAAGGACACAAACACTGACACTACCAGAGATAGGGATATTTCATTATTGTTATATTTTCTCTACCTACTTTTGCCCAAAAAGTCTTTTACATTCACAAACTTTGCTTTCCGGTCACAAATTTGAAATGTTCGGAAGCTTGAGCATAATATCTTAGATTAGGGCTGGGTTGGGGAAGACAAAGTAAATTGATATGTTCCGATCGACTGAACACAGCTGATCCAGGTAATCAGCAGTGGGTAGGGATAGTTGAAAAAGAAGGAGGGCAGGGGGACCCTAAGGACCAGGGTTAGGCGACCACTGCTGTACTAAGTCTACATCGCCCACCCCTGGTGGACAAACAGAGGAAGAACATGCCAAATCATGGTTGTCACATTAGAGTATACCACTTTTTTGCAGTCTAATCCTCGTGTTTTTTATGCACCTGTGCCATGCTTAGCCTCAGGCTGATGCTCTTTCCCTGCCTAAGAAGTGAGTGGAGCCTCCGGCTGTGAAGCAGGTCATCAAGGTAACACCACAGTCCTTCCAAAACATCATGAGAAAACTCCACCTTCTGATTATACCAGCCCGTCAAAGCATGGGTACACCAGTCTAACAGCACCTAAAGTGGGTAAGATGCCAAGGATAGAGGTATAAATAGATGGTACACTTCAATACTGTTTTAACATGATGCTCATTAACTATTTTTTTCAATTATACCTTGCCTGACATTTGGTGAAATTTTCATTAAGTGAAATTATTAGCAGAATGCATTAAACAAGTGAAAAGCCTCTTGTAACACAACTTTAGATGTTACCTGTTCCTTATTGGGCAGCAGGCACTGGGAGGAGATCCAGGCAAAACGTGCCAGCTTCAGCTTGTCCTCCCATGGGGTCTGAGGACTCTTCAGTTTTAGATGAATACCGGAGTAGATGGCAGCCATTGCTGCAGCTGGGACTACAGCTGCACAGTCCTGAGGAGACAAGAAGAGAACAAATATGGTCCATAATAACATGAAACCTAAACATTATCTAAAGAGTGAAAACACATGTATTTTTGTATGCTCAGTTTGGAAAATGCAATTTATGCTGCTGTTGAACTTTACAGCTTTATACAGAGAAGGGGTTTCTGCATTAGCCTAACCTACAACGGCTGTGTGTTTGACATGAGTTAATTTAGAGCTTTTTCCATTATACCTCAACTGTGTAGCCCTCATGTATCAGCATGCATTTATGCCAAACTTTTGGTTTCTTTAAAATTTACTAAATTATCCTGGGTGATTTTTTTTAAAGCCCAGAAGACAGTTTCATTGCACAAATCATTGTCTCTCTTGGCTCTCTCTAGAAACCCCAAAGTAACGTAAAAAAATGATAATAGTAATAATTAGTTTCCCAGGATGCGTTCAAAACAAAGATGGATGCCTGCTGATTAACGTTACCTGGATAAAACGATGATCAAATGTCGCAAATGCTGCCTTAGCGTTAAATATTCGTCAGCTCGGTGTCACTCACCACTGACAATGTAGCAAAGCATATTTTGAGACGTTTAAATGCCTATAAATGTGATTAATTGAAAAATTCCGAGACTGATTTCGAAATTAAATAAAATTTAGCGGACTCTATTGTTTTCATTCAGATGGTCTGGAGATTCTTTATTCTGAAAAAAAAAAAAAAAAACAATTACCGGGCTTGGGGTAAAAGATTTAAACGTAACGTTACTCTTGCTTCTTTGACCCAAATCTATGCTAATGCACGAGGGATACTGAATATAATTGCACAAACTTACTGCTAAGCCTCATTCATGGTATGAGAACATTCACAATTTTATGCGTTTGTAATGTTCAGAGTTGTTCATGCTCATGTGTAAATATCTGTCTTATCTGTCTATCTTAATAGACAGTTAAACTTTAAAGCTAACGAGAACTAACCTCATAGCATGTTGTGCTACCGTCAATAGAAGCTAATACATGCGATGTCACTTGTCTGCATGCAAGAAAATGGTCAATAAATCGACCGTTTACTTGTTTAATAAAAAAACAACCAACCTGTGCAAAATTAGCTCAAACTCACGACTTTTCAAACTACACGTGTCTCCTGTTTTCAGAATTTTGAGTGAACTTTCAACTTTCACCCTGTTGGTCAAGACCAAAGCAATCAAGAGTCAAGTTAAACAAACGGATACCGAGTGAATGAATAAATGACGTACTCTTTAGCTGACTTAGCGTAAAATGTTTGCTTCTCCCACCGACAATGTGGCAAATCCTATTTTAAGAAGTTTGTTTGAGCTGCGTATAAATCTGATTAATTAGGAAATATATATCAAAATAACAAAAACGTCATATTTCGAGACAAAAATTAAGCTGATACACAATCCTCGTACATTTGTTTATATTCATTCATTTAAAACAACATTAGTCTTTGATTTTTAATTTCCAGGTTTACTGTTGCATTTTGCGTTTAAGCAACGAAAGTCGTACATAAACTGGTAGGGTCTTAACGATCTGGGTTTGCTTGGTTATGCCTGGGAAAGTTTCGGTGAAACGTTCTATGACCAAGCGTTTGACATCTGTGTGTCGAGCCGCGGAGCAAACAGTCGTTCAGTGTTAACCAGGGTCACCTTTCCCCTTTTTACAAGTTTAGCCTCTTCACACAACCATCTATTTTATTTCTTAGGGCAGTTTTGGTGTTATTCGGTCTTCGGCAGCTTGTGTGTCCACTTCCACTCGCCTACCTGCGATTTTCCGCGGCAGATGTCTGTGACAGGCGGGCTGGGTGTTGGTAGCTGCTCGGTTAGATAAACTGGGTGACACGGCGTCTGTGGGGCGCAGATAAAACCGACAATAACGGTCTGAATTCGACAATGAAGCAACAGCAGGCTCCACAATTGCACCGCTGTGAAGACGGTGTGTTGACATAATGGCAGCGGGACTGAATGTGACTCCCCGCTGAGTGGAAGGCGTTTTCACTTTTTGTGGATTTTAGCTCGTGTCGGGTCAATAGGCACAAAGTTGGGACAATGCGGCTTTTAATTAGCTCGTCAATGTGCACGCGTTTATTCAAGGGGAATCTAACACAGCACAGGATGCTGTGGCTACGCCACCGTCTGCCCCTCTCAGCTGCCCTCCGGAGGAAACCCGGGCTCAACTCATCAGTCTATCCGGCACCCAGGCCCTTTGTGTCGGTCTTCCCCTGCAGCCCACTTAAGGTTTTCCCTGTTTCACACACGTCCACCTCCACAGGCAGCTCACGGACACTCACACACACACCTGTTGCCTTTGCCAGCTCTTCAGCTGCCTCTACATCTACACCAGCCGGATCAGTGAAGACCCAGACTGGCACGGAGGGAAGCCAAACGCCGACCACAGTCCCCCTGGATGATGTTAAAAGGATTTTGCGACTTGCTCACCCGGAAAGATGGAGACTGGCAGGTAAATAGAGGGTTTGTGTGTCTGTGAGCTTCCCTTTGCATGTACCTGTCTTCTGGATCAACATGTTTCTTTGATCCATACCAAAAGACCCATTGAACATTCACTGACATTCCTATTTTTGGCTTTACTCTTTATTTACTGACAGTTGCTTACTGAAAGAATAAAAACCTGTCAAACTGTTAAAATACTTTCCATTTCACTGGTAATAAAATGGTTGTCACTTTGTTATGTTATGATGTTTCCCAGTTTTCCAATTTAAATTAACAGTAGTCTCTGGATATACACACAACTATGTATTATAGTGATTTCCGCTGGCCTTTCTCTGAGGTTCTTTGGTATTTGTGATTTGCACCGTAACCTTTCTTTGTGTTCTGAGACTGGTTCTGCCAGATTGGAAAGTCCTACATTTAGTCATATTGGGTTAATTACCTGGAAATGGCTACTTACGGATCTTTTTAACATTTATGTTAGTACTTTTCAACTAATTACATTAGGGGCTGCTGGGTCACCTTCCTAATTTAGTTTTTATAAAGTTAAGACTTACTTTTGTAAATGATAGATCTGGGTTTTGCTTTTTACCATTTATTCAGGTGATTTCTTTGTTTTGTGATCTTTGTCTTGTTTATCTGTTTTTTTACGCCCCAGCTGCTGTAGGCTTCCTAACTGTCTCCAGTGCAGTAACCATGTCAGCTCCATTCCTCCTGGGCAAAGTGATTGACACCATTTACACCACTGGAGCAGACTTGGAAACGATGACTGCCTCCCTGACATCGTTATGTATCTTGCTGACGGGGGTGTTTCTGTGTGGTGGGGCAGCTAACGCTGCCAGAGTCTACCTCATGCAGACCTCAGGTGGAATGGAGATTAATGCTGTACACATGATGTGATACTTGTCAGTGAATGTTTCTAAGCACCAGTCTTTCACCCCGTTGTTCCCCACTAATGTCTCCTGTCCTCTCTGTTCAGGCCAGCAGATTGTCCGTAATCTCCGTGCCTCCATCTTTGCCTCCATTCTCAGACAGGAATTGGCATTTTTTGATAAGAACAAGACCGGTGAGCTCATCAACCGCCTCTCGGCCGACACAGCTGTTGTCGGCCGCTCAATCACAGACAACTTGTCGGACGGCCTGAGAGCTATTGCACAGGCAGTTGCAGGTGTCAGTATGATGGTGAGTGTGTCCCTCAAAGCAGACCAATTTTGATGGTCACAACAGGTTTTAATGTGGAATCTTTGCAGTTAAACTGGCCTCTATCAGTCGTTTCCCCTTTTAACATTATTAGATTAAAATAACAAGAGATAAGAGCTAATACATTAATTTCCATTGGATTTTGCCTTTTGCAAAGCAGAAAAACCTACAATACAAATCATGTTCATAGAAAATTAGTTTTCCTTACAAGGAAGTAATTTATGGCTTAAGGAAAAAAATGGAAATAAATACTGTAACTACTAATTAAAGCTGTTTGGCACAAGTTTCTTCTCTTCTTGTCTCTCTACATTGTTTTCATTCTTTTCTACCTTTTCATTTCCATGAACTGATTTGTTTTTTGCTTTTCTCTCTTTCCCTCTCTCTGGTCTTCTAGTTCTATGTCTCCCCCAGTCTGGCGAGTTTTGTGTTGCTGATTGTTCCTCCTGTTGCTGTTCTTGCCGTAGTCTATGGCAGATACCTACGCTCCATCTCCAAACGCACACAGGATGCACTTGCACAAGCCACACAGGTACCGTGCACAGGAACGCACAGATCCGACAGCTGAAAAGTAGTAAAATGGCTTGAAAATAGTGTGTTAGATTTGCTTTTGTATATTTTTGTTTATGGTCACATGTTGGTGCAGGGATTTTTAAGACATTGTTTGACTGCTGGAGCTGATTGCAAACACGTCAGTAAATCTAGTGTTTCAATTATGTATGACTTTAATTAAGCTCTGAAAACAGCTGTTCACAGTGTAGTAAAACAGTGTTTTATATTGTCTTCTTCTCGCTGTGTGTATTTAATATAAAGTCTCTTTCACCCATGGGGAATAAAGAGTACATTTATCATCTAGTTTAGATTAGATAAAGTACTAATAAAACTGTGTGTTTAGTTGGCAGAAGAGCGTATCAGCAACCTGCGGACAGTCAGGGCTTTTGGGAAAGAGCTGTCAGAGGTCAGCACATACACACACAAGACAGACCAGGTTCTCAGCCTGGCCAGGAAGGAAGCTGTGCTACGGGCCGGTTTCTTTGGCGTGGTAAGTTATGTGTGTGTGTTCTGTCAGTGCCGCAAAACAAATCCACAGTTGGCAAAGGAGCTATTGCACCCAGGCTTCTGCTTTTTTGCCTCTGCAGTTTGGGTTTGTCACAATACTGCAGTACCTGACATCTGTGGTGTTTCACCATTTTAGTCTTCCATACATGGTCAGAGAATAAAGAACTCCGCTGGTGCACTTTGTACAGAACTGCATTGAGGTCAAAATATATGTATGACACAGTTCAGCATGCCTTACACTTTTTCATACATTTTTCTTCCTTGAATTCTTGATCGTTTGGACATTCGTGTCTATTTTTCATTTGTATGTGAAAATATCAGAAATGCTTTTCAATATACAATGTATCAAGAAAACCAGCTGCAGCCTTCAAAGTGACCCTAAAATGTAATCATGACCACTATGACACAGGGTAAAGAAAAAACATTCACTGTGTGATAAGGCAACATTTACCGTGGGGCTAATAAATTGCATTAGATTGGGTTGAAAAATGTGAAAAAAATTAAAATACTATCCTCAGTCCAGCCAAAAGCTTTACCGATTTGTATCATTGTGTAAATGTGTGTAATCCATCCTGCATTTACTCCCCCAGGCTGTTTCTGTGTTTCAAACAATATTCAAGGAGAGATTTTAAGTCTGGGAGAAATGTTCAACAATAAGCTTATCCAGCAAGTGTTCAGACTGTATTCAGTGCTGTGTTGGGGAGTAGCAGTGATGCCAGATGTTGTGTTAATCAAATAACCGCGTGTGTGTGTGTGTTTTTATAGACTGGGCTCAGTGGAAACATTATGATTCTGGCAGTGCTTTACAAAGGAGGCCTTCTGATGGCCAGCCAGCACATGACAGTGGGAGAGCTCTCATCATTCCTCATGTACACCTTCTGGGTGGGCATCAGTGTTGCAGGTACCTCACACATCCAGTAAATCCATGTACCATTTGTTACTTCATGAAGCTCCTGTTTACAATCTGTACTGTATATCTTTGTGCAATGTCCGTGTGATTTCTTACAGCGTGGTGTTTTATTTTGTGTGTGTTGTGTAGGGATGAGTACTTTCTACTCTGAGCTAATGAAAGGTTTTGGGGCGGGAGCAAGACTGTGGGAGCTGCTGGACAGAAAACCAGAGTTTGGTTTAAATGGTCAGTGCAGCCATACACTTGCATTACTACATCAGTGACTACACTTTATGTCCTGTAAACTCACATGTGGATGATTGGAATTATGCATGTGTCTGAAATACAATCATATTTTTAATGTTTGTGTAAATGTATGTATGTATATATATGTCATGGAAGAGAAGGGACACCATGGTGACTCGGAGGAGTCTGCAGCTATAAAGCCCTATACGTAACAAAATGGGATACACTGTGTGTACAAGTACAAAAACTTAGTACTCAAACTTAAAAATAAAAATGTTCTCCTCTACTAGTACGACTTCGGATCTTTTCACTCAAGTAAAATGTCTAAAAGTAAAAGTCATCCTCTAAGAAAACAATTTATTTTCAACAATACTGCAGCAACAGCTAATGTGTGACGCTGCGCTGTTGATGCCTTCAGGGACGGTAAAGAGTGTGGGTCGTAAGCGTTCACAGCAAAATATGCAAATACTCTGGTTAGGACTTACTTTCTCGTTATTGTTGCACAGCTGTTCCTTTATTATGTTTACATAATGTAAACGTATAGCAGGCTTGCTAGTGATGTTAGCATATCATATTTGGTAGATTTAATACGGCTGAACGATTTAAGTGTTTATTCGATCACAATTTAGCAACACTAACTGTAATGTCGCAAACCCTGATGTCGAAAAAGCAAGAGACCAAACTATTGTCTGAGTGAAATAGAGAAGTCACATCAATTGTTTGGATATACAAATACAGTATGCACCCTTCACACGACACAGTATTGCTCATCTAATACACCAGCAAGTAAATAGTGGCCTACAACTATTAGAATATCTTTGTTGACTTGTTCAACTTTTTCATTTGACTTAATTTATTTCATGTATTAATCCAGTTAATTAAGCAAACCAACATCTTTTGGTTGTTCCCTTTGCTCTTCTCCCCCCACAGAAGGCCTAGTGCTTCATCCAGATCAGCTGAAGGGTCGGCTAGAGTTCTGTGATGTTTCTTTTGCCTACCCAACCCGAAACGAGGCTCCTATTTTTCAGAACCTCAGTCTTCTGGTCCCCGCTGGTACAGTCATGGCTGTGGTGGGACCCAGTGGATCTGGAAAATCTACCCTGGTCTCACTGCTGCTGAGGCTGTATGACACTGATGCTGGTGAGTTAATGTGTCTTCTCCCTCACACTGATACATTAACCACTCAGTCACTAAGTACTTAAAAATCAGTTAATGACAAAGTAAAAGATTATATAAAATTGTCTTTTGAACTTCGAAGAATTTCCTCTGTTCTCCAGGTATCATCACCATAGATGGTCATGACATCAGAGACCTTAACCCGTATTGGCTCAGGAGCCAGATTGGAACTGTGAGCCAGGTATTCGCTAAACTTGTTTGTTTTTCTTCAGCACACTAAAAACTAGGCACACACGCATCACGTGATTTTTTATTTTCATTTATCGAGTTAGTCCAAAAATACGTTTAGATAAGTGAGTAAAGTTCACCTCTTTCTTTCTCCTTCTGCTCTTCCCATCTCTCTCCCAGGAGCCCGTGCTGTTTTCCTGCTCTATTAGGGATAACATAGCCTACGGTGCAGTGGATCCAGACACTGTGACCACAGAGGACATCTACAGGGCTGCCCAAGTGGCCAACGCATATAATTTCATCCAGGCTTTTCCTAAGGGCTTTGATACTGTTGTTGGGGAGAAGGGAGTGTTGCTGTCAGGTGAGGAATAAGGGCCAAACCACCTCATAATATCTGCTCCACTTTCCGTAAAGTGTTTATCTGAATTGTTTTAATCAAAACCAATATGTTTTTAGAACGTTAGCTTTCTTTTTTTTTTTTTTTTCTTAAATTGCTAAATTAAATCCTGTTGCAGCTTTCCTGTCTCTACCCTGGCGTACGGTGCAGATACAGTACACACACATACATTAGCTGCGTTGTGTAGTGTGTACATAACCTGTTGGATTGTTTCTCAGGTGGTCAGAAGCAGAGGATAGCCATAGCTCGAGCTCTGCTGAAGGTAAGTACAACAGCACGGTTACTTAATTGGTGATGCACGTAATGTTTGGCACCCAAACAGCTTCAAAATTACAAGGGGAACCTGGGTCTATACTCAATGCTCCTAGATTTGCTTTTTGTGTGAAACATTTAATTCATTTTAAAAAATATTTATAAAAATCAAGTTGTTTTTTTCCCTTCACAGAATCCTAAGATCCTGCTTTTAGATGAAGCTACCAGGTGAGAAAAACACCACTAATTATAGGACTGTAGTAGAATGATTTAAGAAAAGTGTTTTTCTTTCTGTGCTATCTTGATCTTTTTCTTTTTTTTTCTTTTTTTTTTTTTTACTCTGCACACCATTCAATTAAACATTTTTATAGGACTGTGCTTGTTCATGTTTAAAATTTTTGTTGCTTTCTATATGTGCTGTAAATAAGACCTAATGTAAAAGCAAAGGGATTTACAGTGCATCCAGAGAGTATTCTGAGCACTTAACCTTTTCCACATTTTGTTATGTTACAGCCTCATTTCAAATTCATTATTTCCCTCACAATTCTACAAACAACACCCCATAATGACAACATGGACAAAGTTTGTTTGAAATCTTTGTAAATTTATTAAAAAATAAAAAAATGAACAAAATTACTTGTACATAAGTATTCACCGCCTTTGCTCAATACTTTGTTGAAGCACATTTAGCACCAATTACAGCCTCAAGTCTTTTTGGGTGTGATGCTACAAGCTTGGCACAACTATTTTTGGGGAGTTTCCAGTCGTCTTTGCAGTACCTGTCAAACTCAATCATTGTATTAAATATAACAAATGGGGTAAAAAGTCACACGTACATGTACCCAAAAGATTTCAACCAAGCTTCTTTCATGTAGTCATTATGGGGTAATGTTTGTAGATTTTGGAGGAAAATTAATGCATTTGATCCATTTTGAAATAAGGGTGTAACACAACAGTGGACAAAGTTAAGTGCTGTAAATACTCCGGATGCACTGTAGAACAAGTGAGATTTACAGGGCCTTGCAAAGCTATTCATACCCCCTTGAAATGTTTCACATTTTGTCATGTTACAACCTCAGATGTAAATGTATTTCATTGGGTTTTGTGTGATAGACCAACACAAAAAGATCAAAGGCTTTCGGCGTGTGAAACGTGTCCGCACGTTGATTTGGAATGAGTTTTTGTTTTTTTGTTTTTTTTATGCTGGATGCCCTTGTTGCCGCAACCCTCCCATTTTATCCAGGCTCGGGACCTGTGTTATGCTGCGTTTTGCAGCTCTTAACCTAAACCTAAACCTAAGTGTGACTTTGCCCTGACCCTAAAGACCCAGGGGGAGGGTGCTACATGAAGCAAAACATAAGTCGATAGAAACATATATGCACGCTACTCTCAGCAGGCATACAAAACTTGGCATAACACCAGCACCAAAGTGGCCCTTAGTGGCTGAGCAGGGGCATGTCTGCTGGGGTGACATTTGATCCCACTGCCTTTTACATCCCAAACCAATGCTCTACCCATTGAGCCACCAGGCGACCGTGTGGTAGACCAACACAAAGTGGTACATAATTGTAGTTGTAGGAAATGATAAAAGGTTTTCAAATTTGAATTTCTTATAAATAAATATCTGAAGTGTGGCAGGCATTTGTTTTTTAGCCCCGTGAGTCAGTACTTTGTAGAACCACCTTTCGCTGCAATTACAGCGGCAAGTCTTTTGGGGTTTGTCTCTACCTACTTTGCACTGATTGAGTGTGAACTTTTTGCTCATTCTTCTTTGCAAAATATCTCATGTTCAGTCCGATTGCATGGAGAGCATCTTTGAACAGCAATTTTCCAACTGTTCCCATTTGCATTTAGGTCTGGACTTTGACTGTACCACTCTAACACCTGAATATGCTTTAAACCGTTCCACTGTAGCTGTGGCCGTATGTTAAAGGCTGTTGTCCTGCTGGAAGGTGAACCTCCACCCCAGTCTATTTTGCACACTCTTATCAGGTTTTCTTCTAAGGTTGCCATGTATTTGGCTCCGTCCATCTTCCCATCAATTCTGACGAGCTGTGCCAAAGAAAATCATCCCCACAACATGATGCGGCCATGGCCATGTTTCTCAGGATGGTGTTTTCAGGGTGATGTGCAGTGTTAGGTTTCAGCCACACATTGCAGCGTTTTGCATTTGGGCTAAACAGTTAAATGTCGGTTTCATCTGACCAGAGCACCTTCCATATGTTTGCTGCATCCCCCGACTTGTTGCAAACTTCTTTCTGAATTTTATGTTGTAAAAAATAAATTTGTGGTTGTAACATGACAAAATGTGGAAAAGTTCAAAGGATATGAATACTTTTGCAATAATAATAATTTGATTAATACTGTTTGGTTTTTCATGTCTGCTCACACCATTAGAACTTGTTTTGCCAATGCTTTGTTAGATAAGGCTACATGTTTCTATTGTGCTGCTTTGAAACATCTTCTTTTTTTTATTGTTATCAACTGTCTTTCCTCAGTGCTCTAGATGCTGAGAATGAGTTCTTGGTCCAAGAGGCCTTGGAGCGGCTGATGGAAGGTATCTCTGTCTGTCTTTGCTTCTCCTATTGCCTCCACTTGCAGTTTCATACAGTGTGACACTTTGTTACAAATCATGACCTGCTCGCTTTACCCCATCAACAGGGAGGACTGTCGTGATCATTGCTCACCGTCTGTCCACCATCCAAAATGCAAACGCCGTGGCTGTTCTGGACCAGCGCTGCATAGCAGAGTGCGGGCCGCACACAGAGCTGCTAGGCAACAGACGAGGACTGTTCAGAAAACTGATGGAGAAACAGGCGTTTCTGCAGGAAGAACAGAAACAAGCGCTACGCTAAGAGGACAGCGAACATAGATGAGTGGACAAGAAAGGGAGAAAGCTGGAGGTGAGGTGGCTGGAGAAAAACTAGTTTTGCTACGGAATGGGTTGAATCTCCCCCTGTATTAGGAGAAAGAAGAGGGAAAGAGGAACAAAGATGACTTTACCTGGAGTGTGTAGAGGTAGATAGAAGGAGCAAACAGATTTTGCAGAGAAGAACATTACAGAGTGACAGAAGTTCAAAAACCCACGAGAAAGGTTTAATTTTATTACTGAAGCAGCTACAAAACATAACATGAAGAGCTGCTGTAAAGACAATTTGAAACAGGTATTAATACACATCAAATACTTCAAAATATCTAATCCTCCAGTAAAAAATGAAGGCAGAATGACAGGACTGACACTACTCAATCGGGGGGGCTCACTTTTTCTACTAATCTCTGTGACAGTATAGTCATAAAAGTTAAGACTTTATGATGTTAATAACTAAACCAGCCATGTATGATTTTTACAGCACTGCTTAATGTGTTTTTATGTCTATGTATTATTTTCTACAGGTTTTTTACATTTAAGCCAAATGAAACAGCTGTTCATTGAGTTTCCAATGCTGTAAAACAGGACTGCTCTGATATCTTGATTAAAGTGATAGTCCTGTAGGTGAAAGCCATGGTGCTACAAAAGGGAAAAAAGATAAATTATCTTCTCACTCTTTAGTTTTTTCTGTTTTTTTGTTTTGTTTTGTTTTGTTTTGTTTTTTTTGGCGGGGGGTACTTTTCTTTTTAAACAAAGAGAAAAGTAGACATCATTTAAAGGCAGTTGATTCAGGTCTCAACTCGACCTTTTTGCTCTGAAGCTTGTAGAGAAACATAAACTCACATTAGACATGAAACGTGGGTGAATTATTGACTCTACTGTTTTTTTTTTTTTTTACCACCATTCTGCCAATATCATGTTCTCCCTGAATGCTCTGTTCACTGGCAGGTTTTATGGGATGTCCACTTGGCCAATTCTGTAAACCGCTCTAAAACCCCACACACATAGGCCACAGCCTTCTTGAACCAGCTAAAATACTGGACTGGAGAGCCTGAGTAATAAGCAGTGATTCTCCACAGTAAATCATTTGCTTCTAAATACTCACGTCACTGCTCAGGGTTTCACAGGACTTATTGTTTTCTGTTGTTATAACAGACATTCAAATGCCTTCACTCTGACTTCATAATAACCCTTTAATGATTTTAGGAATTTTACGACATCTGCACATTATCTGTAACCATTTGACTAAAACAATGACTGCAGACATGGGCAAACTGTTCTGAAGGTTTGGGGTTTGGTGATATTTTCCCTGTGAATAGAAACTTGAATCATTGTGTTTGTAACTTTTCACTCATGAGTTGAAAGCAGAGATGTTTGGAGACTTAAGACAGAATTGTGGCTCATGGAGAGAGACGGAATAAATGAGCACAAACTAACAATTTTACTAGCCTCTTAAAAATATAATATTGTCTGTATAACATCAACACCAGTGTCTTTATTGATTGATTGCAGAGTATAGATAGTACCAGTTAGCACTGAACACTCTAGCCTGACCATGCAGCTGAACGTGGTTAATGTTTATTTGATTAATGTCTGATTTTAGTAAATCATAAACATCTGTGTTTTTAAGTTGATAAAAGTAATAATAAGTAATATAATCTATAAAACATGATAGATTTGTATTTATTTTTGTGTTTGTTTATTATAGGTCTATGTAAAGGTAAATAAAGTGGAAGTGAAATTGAAATATGAATAAATAGTATGATGAATTGCTCTAAGCACATACACTGTACATTTGTATTAAATTAATCTTTTCAAATCACGTTAAAAGCTTGAATTTTCTGGGGGTTGTAATAAATGTTAACATCAAAAAATGCAAAGACCCTAACCATAAACCAATGAATAAAACTGGCAGCTTCATTAGTATTTCTAATATATGTTCACGCTAACACTTTTTACTGCTTAATTCAACCACTAACATCAACAGTGTATTTCTGTGCAGTGCCTCGTGACGTCAGCAGGTGGCGCTGTTGCTTCATACTTAAAACTCGAAGCTCATTAGTGAGACTCACCAGTGCAGGTTGAAAGTGTCTGACCTGATTTCAGTCCATGACACCAACATAAAACTTGACGGTAAATGAGACGTGTATCCAGCTGTTCATAGGTTTTATTGACAGTGGACCCCGAAAGCAAGGAATCAATGCAGGCAATTGATTTGACTTTCCTCATGATAGCTCTGTATACTTGAGGGACAGACTGTGTCTACATTAATCTCTTAGGAGACCTTACATTATGTCCAAGAGGAGAAGACCACAGAATAAAATTATTAATCTGAGTTTAAGTATTTGTTATATTAAATATGAGCCTTGTAGCTGAGATTCTTTTCAATTTATTCCTCTGTGACCATATGGTCTTTAACTAATGTCATTTTATTCTATATTTGGGTGGCTGAGTGAAAATTCTGTAAAGCAGACCAAAGGGGTGTAGGACATGTCCAACCACAGAAATGCTCCCAGCACTTCCACACTTGGTCCATCCCTAGAGGAAGATCTGCAGCTCAGAGTATGTTCTTCAGCCTTTTTTTCTGCCTTGGATCTCGCTTTAGACTCTAGGCTCTTTCTCCTCTGGAATTTTAGGGGAAACATATCAGACAAAGAAAAAAAAAAAAAAACACCTAGAAATCCCAATTTAGTGTCTGGGCAGTAGAAGAACCATGTTTGAGTTTAAGTCCCTAAGGGTTCCTGCCATCCATCAAGCATTACACAAGCAAGAGGCCACTATTTGACTTTGAGTTGCATTTAGCTTTTGTTTTACCAGTTGAATTCCAACATTTGTATTTTACACGTTTCAGACAACCCAACATGAAGCAGGCATCCTTATTAAAAACGCACCTGCTAAGCAAGGACCTAGTTTGTGCACCACGTTGGTGACAAAATGGTCAAATAGGAAAATGAGTCTGTCCCCAAACGTCCTCAAAGGGAACAAATCACAAAATGTGCACCTCTCAGTAAAGCACATGTTCACAGATGTACAGTTTTGCCTTAAAAACTCCTCAGTTGACATATAGCAGAGTGAAAAAGTTGAACCTACCCCTTTTAGCATCTTTACCTGTTCTGTCCTGTTTTTGGTTTCTGGATTTTTAACAAATTTCCCAGTATCCTCAGACTTTCTTCACTGTAACACCTGCAACAGAAACAAGCTTGCTGCCTGCTCTCTCTGCATTGAATGGCAACAATTGTGCTATTCTTACACTTTCCCCGAACTCTCACCCTCTGTGCTGCTCTCATGAAAATCCAGGCTGAAAGTTTTGCCTGAAAAATGACTGAATACGTAGCAAATTATTAACCACTGAGCGTAATCAACCCTCCATTTGTCTCCATCCTCTTCTCTCTCTCTCTCTCTTACGTTTACTGACTAATATGATCACAGCACATTTCTAATCTCTGCCATTCTACCTACAACGTCTACATTGCAGAACTCCTGCTCTGTCTCTCCTTCAGCTGGCTTCGTGAAACTGCTTTCTGCCACCTGCTACACCTCCCTATTTCTCCTCCCCCTTCCCCAAGTAGATGCTCTGAATTCTCCGACCCCCTTGGCCCCTCCGACCTCTCCTCTCATTCCCCCTCCCTCTTTCAGTTCCCAACAACTGCCAGCCCATTTACATTTTAGGCTTTCACAGGCCTACGGATCCAAAATGGTTCACTACAAGTGCATAAAAGTAGCTCAACCTTGCTTTGCCGCCCCTCCATTCCCTGCCCCCCTTTTCTACAATCATGCACACACTTACTACTTTCAGAGCCCACCCAATGAGGCCTTACCCATGGCCCCATTGCTCATGTCCTCTAAGTTTTTGATGATTTCCTTATCTCTCCTTGTCCTGTTTTTGTTTTTTGGACATATACGATTCCTCATGACAAGTCAATGAAACTAAACACTAACAGGATGGGAGTAAAAAAATTGAGTTATTTTTTTTCTTTTTGAATATGTTCCATCCAACCACCTGAAGTTTGTCGGTGCTGCTATGAGAATCCAGGCCTCACGAAGTTACAAATGAATTGTTTTAATGAACATGGTTTTATTATTTTATGGATTTGTCTTTGCAGTAAACATCTCTCTGTAAACACAAGCATATCCTATCAACGATGTTTTCAGCCCTGAGTGAACATTTCTGATCACATGCTTCATGAAGTGGGTTCACACCGATTTGTGACTCAGCTTGGCTTTGCAGCTTAATTTCCGTTCAACACACGCTGATTCCCCAGGTTCTTCCAGGTGTCATCAGAGACTTTCCCTCTTATTCTCTGATCCTCTGCCTTTTCTAAATGTATTACAAACCCCTTTGCACCTCCTCTTCCACCCGCCTGTCGTGCACACTAACATACAGTACATGTACGTGCCCCTCTCTCTGCATCTGACTCACTTGTGCACATACAGCAGCTCCCCTCCTCCATAAGAGTTATAATTAATCCAACTGCTCCAGTGACGGAGCAGAGTGGCCCCTGCAGATACGGTTTCAGCTGTTGGCTGTTTCTGTGGATCTCTCCTTATTTAATCAATAAGGCTCAGGAAGATCTGTGTAAATGTTGGACCATGTGGCCTGCAGAATGTGGCCTCCCTCTTTAATTTAACTAAGCAAAAATGTGTGACCATCATTCTGAAAAGTGACTCGCTGTCTGTGATAATTTATTATTGAAGATTAAAATGAATAATTTGTGCAGTCATTGATACATTTGTAAAATAAAGTGTTTATCATCATATGTTGAACATTCATTTAAGGCTGAAGATGACAACAAATACTTTTTGAATGCACAGATGCAATATTGCCTCCAGGTTACCTTTCGTGATCCACATTAGGCAGAACTTTATGCAAACTAGTCAATCACTCAGCTTAAAGCATTTAATTTATTCGATTACAAATGTTCTACTTATGGCTTTAATATAGGAAATGAGTTTGTATTATCTTTCATTGTTCACCACTGCTCCTGTTTGAGCTGTCAGTCATTCGTTCAGTTCCTGGCTTTACTCTGTGGCCTAAATCTGTTCAGTTGAGAGCAGCATTTTCCCATTTTAAGGCTGGATGAGGCCTACTAGCAGCAAATCTATAACCCTGCTTGGTAGCAACTGGTGTCTCCCTTAGAAGCCCCCCAGTGGCCGGCGCGCTCCTTATACGGCCGTCGAGGTGGGACCGCGGGGCTCGATGGGAGGTCAAAGCGACAGCTCCATATATGGCGCGCGCTCTCTCCTCATCGGGGGCGCGCACAGCAACTTCTGATCCCCTCCGCCCCCCTTTCCTGAAATTTGATGGATGGACCTCCTTTCTTCACTCCGTGAGGCGCGCTTCTTTGCTGGACCCCCTACCCACCCACCCCCTCCTCGTCCTCGGCCGGTCAGCATCCTAATATGGCAGAGGGCCGGGATGGGGGCCAGTGCTGAGGTTTGTGAATGGTGGACGTTTTGTATATAAGGTGGACCGGCAGAAGGGAGGACCGTAGCTGGTTCAGCAGCAGCACTGGTTGGGTCGTTCTCTCCGAGCCGCAGACACACTCCTAAGGTAAGAACCTCGAAGGACCTGCCACTAAAGAAACTCACCCAGGTTGGGGCACCAGACTAGGCCAGACGAAATTACGCAGAGAGGCCAGGGGCAGGACACTAGAACCGCATAGTCTACTTACTACTACTGAAGGAAGCATGAGAACTCCACCAGAGAATAGGCCAGACCGCAGGAGAGGCCTGGAGGAGACGGGGAAATTGTTGGTAGCTGAGGCCTGAGAGAAGCAAGTAGATTGACGGGTGTCATAGCAACCAGAGCTGGACAGGACGAGCTCTTATCTTTACTATCGAGTCAGGATCGATTGATACACTGATAAAGTGAACCAACCGATTCAGCATCTTCACAGATGAAGCATTAAATCCTGAGAAGATGCTGAAACACCTTTACACCGACTAAAACATGATAGTTTACCTGAGAAAGGTGCTGATGAGGCAAACAGAACGCTTGTAGATTTCGTTTCTAAAATTCCACAGGGACCAAAATAGAATGATGTAAACAACATTTTTGTTGTCATTTGCATTTTACTCCCATATTGTCCACTTCCAGCGTATTTTTTATGCGTTTACACTCTTTAATCTTTCGTGCCATGGATACATTTAGCACATAATATTCATTCTCTAGTAGACTTATTATACTTATTATCATCACACTTAGTGTGAGTTTGCAACGAACAGATTGGCTAAATTAAGTGTTAGTTTGGATGTAATTTTTGTCACATTCAGTGTGTTTAATTTACTGAACTGAACTCCCTTTTCCCTCCTCTTCTCTCACAGAAGCCAACATGTGTGACGACGATGAGACTACCGCCCTTGTGTGCGACAACGGCTCCGGCCTGGTGAAGGCTGGCTTCGCCGGAGACGATGCCCCCAGGGCCGTGTTCCCCTCCATCGTCGGCCGCCCCCGTCACCAGGTAAAAAGCGAAGAATAACTAATAGGTTGTGAGGGAAACAATAACTTTCACCATTACACTTTTAGCCAATGAACTTTGCAAATGATAGAAATACAATTTGAATCATTATAACTCAATAAACATTTTGGACACTATTCTGGCAGATAATTAAAATTATAAGATGTTACTATTTTAGCGCGAGCATTCCCTTCTGGTACAACTACCTATGTGGAATTATGTGTCATCAGTCATGTAATTTTGGCTCCTTTTGCCCCCAGCAATGTGGCATTTGCCTCTCGGAGACTAAATTAGTCACTGATGACACGCAGTGGATCTCTTTCCGCGTCTGTGGCGCACGCTGCAATTTGGCACATTTACGCAATGGTCACTATGCCTGTCCAAAGACTTTAATCTGGCCAAAAGAAGGGCATACTTCTAAATGCATTGTTTGACGTGTCCGACTAACATTTTTAGTGTTTTGCCCCCTCTGTCCTCTTCAGGGCGTCATGGTCGGTATGGGTCAGAAGGATTCCTACGTCGGCGACGAGGCTCAGAGCAAGAGGGGTATCCTGACTCTGAAATACCCCATTGAGCACGGCATCATCACCAACTGGGACGACATGGAGAAGATCTGGCACCACACCTTCTACAACGAGCTGAGAGTTGCCCCCGAGGAGCACCCCACCCTGCTCACTGAGGCCCCCCTGAACCCCAAAGCCAACAGAGAGAAGATGACCCAGATCATGTTTGAGACCTTCAACGTGCCCGCCATGTATGTGGCCATCCAGGCTGTGCTGTCCCTGTACGCTTCCGGCCGTACCACCGGTAAGATGGACAAGAACAAACAGCCGCTAATCATGACACAGACGCAGCTTCCGAAGCAGACATAACACATAACCTCAGTCTCCTTTATATCATAACAGCGATATGAATAACAGATAAAAAGACACATAGTGAAACACATAGATCTAACTGAGCCGTTTTCACGATGAAGTTACTTTACGCACAATTTTTACGCACGGTCAGCCAGCTTTTCTGGGGCTCTTTATTTATAGTCCTTGTCATATACAGTTCATCAGGGTGTATCTGTAAATTCTTCCTCAAACATTCACAACCTTTTACGCACAATTCTGCCCACGATGACTGCGTGAGTTGACTGTCAACTGTCGAATTTTACTAAACTCACTCCTTGCATCTCTCCAGGTATTGTGCTGGATGCTGGTGATGGTGTGACCCACAACGTCCCAGTCTATGAGGGTTACGCTCTGCCCCACGCCATCATGCGTCTGGACCTGGCTGGTCGCGATCTGACCGACTACCTGATGAAGATCCTGACTGAGCGTGGCTACTCCTTCGTGACCACCGGTGAGGAATTCAACACACTCCAACGGCGAAAGACCTGAAGAAAGAACGCACATGCCTAACACTTTTTAAGCAGACATTACAAAAGTATAATCGAAATTAGGCATCTTTGTTCACTAGTGTTTGACACTCTTAATAATAACTGATCAATTTGTCCCCCCACAGCCGAGCGTGAGATCGTGCGCGACATTAAGGAGAAGCTGTGCTATGTGGCTCTGGATTTCGAGAACGAGATGGCCACCGCTGCCTCCTCCTCCTCCCTGGAGAAGAGCTACGAGCTTCCCGACGGTCAGGTCATCACCATCGGTAACGAGAGGTTCCGTTGCCCCGAGACCCTCTTCCAGCCTTCCTTCATCGGTACTTTTATTTGTCTTAAAATTACAAGTCTCAGAAATATGGAGCCTTCTTCCAACACCTACCAGTCGTTTAACACTTGCCCCTTTCACCTGACCAGGTATGGAGTCTGCTGGCATCCACGAGACTGCCTACAACAGCATCATGAAGTGCGACATTGACATCCGTAAGGATCTGTACGCCAACAATGTGCTCTCCGGTGGTACCACCATGTACCCTGGTATTGCTGACCGTATGCAGAAGGAGATCACTGCCCTGGCCCCCAGCACCATGAAGATCAAGGTATTCAAAATTTACTCAAACATGAGGAAAAAAAACAAGCCTATACACACATTCAAATGTTTTACGCACAAAGACCTGCTTTAAAGTCACATAATCAATTATGGTATTAGGGTTAGACACCAGTTTTCACCTCCACCTCCCCTTCTTCCTCCAGATCATTGCTCCTCCCGAGAGGAAGTACTCCGTCTGGATCGGTGGCTCCATCCTGGCTTCCCTGTCCACCTTCCAGCAGATGTGGATCTCCAAGCAGGAGTACGACGAGGCCGGCCCCAGCATTGTCCACAGGAAGTGTTTCTAAATCCTCCATTTCCTTCTACAGCGTCTCCATCATCTCCGACACTTTCACCACCAGCTATCTGGGGCTCGAGCGAGGACGGGGATCAACCTCTGCGGCACAGCAACAATTTGCTATCACTAGACTACCAGTCTGCGCTGTTGACATTAATGTGCATTTTTTGTATATCTTTTTAAAATGTGCATATTTTATAGCTGATTGTTGTCTGTGTTTTGCACGGAGAAAGGCTGTGGAAAAGCAACCACTGAACCATGCATCCACCAAAAAAACTTTAATAAAAAATAACATGTTGCCCAACGCATGTGAATTTAAGTGTATATACATATTGATAATTTATTAAAGTCCATTATTTGGTATTTTTGACCCTGGTGTTTTTTTTTTATGAAACGAGGGATGGTGCTTTAATAAGGATTTCAATGAAAAGTGGATGGTTTCGGGGAATTAAAAAGATGCTATTCAAGCACAGATTGCGCTTCACCGTCATCAGTCAGATCATCAGTCAAGATGTTATCGGAAAAATCAATTAAAATGAAAAAAAAATGAACTGGAATTACAAAACCAAGAGAGGTTTAATAGACTCATTAATCCCATTACGCGATTGGGTGCGAGCGGAAGTTCGCGGTCGGGGTGTTGGCGAGGCTCCCTGCATCATGGTTGGATGGGTGAGGGAGAGGGTGTCTCTTTCTGTACCGTCAGCTGCTGCTAGCTGGGTGGAATGGGAAGCCAAATGAGAGAGGCACTAGCCCACTACTGAAGGGCGACGCCTCCGAGCTCAGACAGTGCTGTTTGACTTGCCAGGAATGCACCTAGGCAGCAGCAGCAGGAGCAGCTCCGCATTAGACCGAGGTATCATTAGCTCGGGACACCCGACACCCGGCTCTGATTCCTGGTAAGCTGACTGCCCTGCACGACCATACGCACAACCCCAGTGCCCAGACCATCTATAGACAAAACCAGACCCCGCCTACAGTGGGGCATCTCCCCAGCCATACCTTATATGCATAGAAGCGCACCAGGTTGTCTGGGTGTGGATTAGGATCTGGACTAAAGCACAAAGGAGCGTGCAGGGCGCGTCCTCTACACCTCATAAGTAAAACTCCACGTGGGGCTACAAAAGGCAAATTCACTGTAATACAATACTACAACAATAGCTGTAAGTCGCCAATTAAAGCACCGTCACCGCCTGATTAATAATCAAGTTACTCATTTATCTGATCTGTTCAATCTGTGCACAGCGTTCACATAGAATCAAAAAATGTTTTTTGGTTTTTTTTTTTGTTTTTTTTATCCTTTGAAAACGATCTGATGAGCCCAATAGTCCATGGCCACAATGCTTCCATCTCGGCCCGGGCCACCTGTTGCGGGTGTGTTTGGCTTTTTAAAAATGTCCTCAGGCGGGCGGAGCTAAACTCAGAGACGCAGCTTGTGCGATTACAGCAGCCTTGCCAACGCCATCTGTTCTACTCTGCTTCCGTGAAATGCGAACCCAGTGTAAGTATATATACTGTACACAAAATTAGACTCTTGCTGCTGCGAATTTCTCCTGTGAAGTCCCGCACAGCCGTAGACGAGAGAGGGATTGTATGGTCAGTGAGGTTGTTGTATGTTTACTGGGCTGCAGCCTTTCTTCAAACGCTGACAGGCAGGCGATTATCGGTGATTACCTTATGAATAACCGATATCTATAAATAACAAGGACCTTCTTTTGTCATGCGGGGGTAATGTTAAGTAGCCTATTTGCAAATCTAATAACCAATATCTACACTCTGATGCAATGTAGCAAATGGCTTGCAGGATTCCGTTTGGCAATTTGATATATGCCTGTTAGTGTTAGGCTATAATATCACCGTTTTTTTTACAAGAAAACTGCAGCAATGGTTTGTTCCTGCGCACGTCATAATAAGAAAGGTGTTTTTAAAACGGTGACCTTTAATTTGGAGTTCACAGTCGCTTTAGCCAATCAGACGAGGGGTTGGCAGTTACGTCATGACGTTTAGGGCGTGTCGGCAGCTAGCGTTTTAACGGTCGCGTTCATTTCCCAATGAGAACAGTTTTTGCAGGAAAACAAACGACGGAGTTTTGAGATTAATTTTCTCTAACTAAAGTTATAGTCTCTTTTTTTTGATCCACAACCCCAAAAGGTTTGAAGGAACCCCGGGTTACAGGAAGAGGAGGTGGGCGTGTTCCGTACCCCGGATGCGTCCGGCTACTCTGCCATTGGCTTATCCGGTTCCACGATATGGTTTAAATCTCTGGCGGTGGCGTTAGTTTTTTAGCTCAAACCGCAAACAGCTGCGATGGAGGAAACGTCATAGCGTTTGTTTAAGGGAGCTGTTTTAGTCTGATAACATGTAGTAGACATTAAACGTCATAGGCAAACTATGGGTGTGTAACTTCAGCTTTACAGTTCTTTGTCGGACTGCAGTTTACAGACTTTCCAAAGGGACACGATGGTGACCAAGAGGATCCGCTCGGAGTACATGAAGAAATTCAAAGACCCCAAATGGGAGACGTACAGCAAGTGCTACGAGGAGATGCTGAAGTATAGGCTGACACGGAGGCTGCTGGAGTATACGCATAATCCCTGGTTCTGGAGCGGCTCGGACAGTGATTCCGACTCAGGAGGAAGAAGTCCCCCTCCTCCTCCCACTAAGAACCAGGTAGGATCTGAGACCAGCAGAGACAGGACTCAGGCTAAGCTGGAGTGTGAGAGGGTAGGGGAGGACAGACCGAAGGAGCAGCAGACCAGACCCGCGGGGTCCGTACCCAGGATTCCGCTTGAGGAGGAGGAAGAGGAGGAAGAGGTGGTGCCTGCAGCGCATGGTCAACGTGAGTCATAAATAGGATTGAAAAATGTGTGCAATATACTAGGTTATGTGCATGTTAGTGGTAGCCGAAATACCCTCATGTAAAATTACTTTCATTAAAAGTACTTCCCTACAAGAAGTACTACTTTAACACTATGTACATTCTTTATTAATTTAGGTGTATGTAAACATGTGTCTACTAAATGTATTTTAAAGAATGTAGAATTCTAATGCAGATCTGACATGTGCCTACTCAGTAATTTCTGATAAAATGTACAAGCCATATTAAGTTTTATTGCTGTACAGATTCAGCATGAGAATGGCTTTGAATCTTTGTTTGACAATTTCATTTGAATAGTAAAATTGTGTAAAAACATTTAATTTGATCTAAATGCACCCTGTATATTTAGACACATTTTAGGCAAACCTTGAGTGTCACACACACCAGTGAAGCAAAGGATTCCAAAGCAGTCAACCTGTGACTGTGATATGATCGTATTCCCTCCTCAGGCTCACAGCTGGATGGTGCCAGTGAGACAAGAGTACCAGCGAAGGATGAAGAGGAGCACAGAGGCAGTAAAGAAAGAGGTAATTCAAAAAAGGAAAGAAACTGTCCATAGTTTTTGTGTGTTCCTCATTGCTTTAAAGAAAATTTTGGAATAGGCCAAGATCCTTATCTTTTGTTAGTTTTATTTAATAAAAGCATGTTTGAGTGCAGAATAATGGTCAAAACAAGTTTGTGTGTTAAAATTTACTTTCATCAGAAACATTACCCTTTGAAGCGAGAGCTGCCTGGCAAATCTGTGGCATTCTACAAAACCTTTTTTTGGAAAAAATAAATAAATCAAGTGTGGATGCTCTTAAATTCATCATGCAGGTGTTAAAACCTCTTAAAAGTCAAGTAAACCAATAATAGGAGTTTGTATTTGGGTCTTCCGTTTATAGGGAGAGTAGCCTGTCATTTTCAGTGTAAATTAAAAATGGCCGAACAAAAACCGCTTTTCTTTAAACAAAATCTTGGCCTACTTGTCTTCAGAAAGGAAGGTTATTCTGTATAATCTATAGCCAAGAAATTAAAGATTTCATCCAACGATTGTGACAAGCTGGACCGAAGAGCTCGGCATCACTTCCCAACAAGCCCAGTAGACCTTTGGGAAGTGCTGCAGAAGAAGGCCTGGGAGGAAATCACACCTACCTATCTATAAAAATTGATAGGTAGAATCCCACAGATTTATCTGGCAGTTATTGTTGCAAGTTCAATATGCAAATTCAATTCTGTGCTCAACTTTGCCACAAGCGAATTGTTGTTAATTTTATTATTTAATTAAATAAAACCAATAAAAGAGTAAAAATACCAAAGTATGTCTGTGTTTCCAAACATTATTTACAAATGGCATATAACTGTAAAGTTTCTGATAATGGCTTTACTGACTGAAGGTGTAAGTATTATGGTATATACACATCCCAACATATCTATAGTGCATTCATGTGATTGACTGACTCAGTTATGTTGGACGTTAACTGAAGGAGACAGTCAAATTGAATTTGCATTCAGTAAATCAGTTATTCTCGGTTCTTGACTGTGTTTTTTAAAAAAAAAAGGGTCTTCTTGACACAGCTACTTTAAATATGCCGAATATAAATTGACATCTAAAAATGAATGAGTTTAGTGTTTTTACCAGTAAAAGGCTGAATTAGTTCTTTAAGCTACAACAGACTCGCAGTTTCGGCATTTTTCTGCTTGTGATTAGTTGCTCTGCTCTTCCTTTTTGTAGAGGCCAACACTGGAGGACCCCAACCGCAGCAGAGTAAACCCACCAAATCTTCACAACAACCTCGGCACTCCCAGAAGGTTAGGGTTGCACCATCACGGCAGTCCAGGAAGGACATTAAGGAACGTAGACATCCTTTTGCACTGTACGCTGCTGGAGAGAAGGACGCAGATATTGCAGCCAGAAAGACCCACAACGTAGGCGCTGCAGCTTCCACTACTGAGGTAATCGTTCTGTGGGTTCTATAATATGACAACTGAACCCCAGCATCAACAGGAGCTGACAGGTGTTTGTTTTCCTGGTAGATCCATGAGTCTGCCTTGCGTGCTAAGACCAGGCGGGAGGTGGAGCGTCAGATCCAGACCCAGAGAACCGAGCGCCGGAGAGCAAAGTCTGCTGATCTGGGCAAGGCCAGAAAGTTGGTTCAACCGGAGTTCAACCCCTGGCTTACTGAGTATATGCGCTGCTTCTCGGATCGCTCCCGATAGGTCACACACACACACACACTCACTCAGCATAATTCCACACAAGAATAAAAAAAAGCCAAATATTGACTATTACCACAGAGGTTTAAATACACAAAGGTAAAACGGTGGCATTGATGGAGTCATTTAAAAGGCTCCTAAATGTGTATTACCCTCACATTCAGGGTTTCAACTGATATTCAAAATGTGGCTTTTCCCCCTAAGTGTTTACAATCTCATTGTTTTTATAAAAATCAATTTTACAGGGCAATGGATAAGAGGTCAAATTTATTTTAAAGTAAACGTATATTTAATGTGTTGTATACATCTGCCGTGTACAGATTTAGACAAGAATGAGTCAAAAATGGATTCTTCAGCCATAATTTAATACTTTAAAAACATTATACTCTGTCCATATTTTTATACATGGACTCATTCAGGGGTTATGGCAGTAGTTCTGCCTTAAAATGTGAAGAATGTACAGTGTGAAGAGACTGCGGATCTGGAAGTAGAGCAGTTTTGGGGTCAGCTGTTCAATTCCCAGCTCCTTCTCATGTCCATATGTAAGTGTTCTTGGGCAACACACTAAACCTAAAGTTTAGTTGCTCCCAGTGGAGAGAAGCAACAGTAAAAGTAAAGTGCTTTGTCCAATAAGGTAAAAAAATCACAATGTAAATGCAGAACATTTTACAATGCTTATTGTATAAACATAGACACATTCCAAGTGTTTGTGCTAAACTGCACAGTTTAATTAAATAAAGGTCTTTATTTAATTTACGCAGCTTTTGATGGAAAAAATGTTCCACTGCTTTTGATTTTCACTTGACATGAAATGATGCTTGTTTGAGACATTGGACCACAACCACTTGCGGGAAGTGATGTTACATTTTCTCTTGACCTCATTAATGCTTTTATGTGTTTTTACTACAGTTGTGTTGAGGTGTGTGTACAGTAATCAACCAACCAGGTGCTAACAGTCTGATAATAGATGGGGGTGAAAGCTAATAGGATGTTTTTGTGGCACTTTGACACTGCAGTGTTTCTTTTATACATTGTTGGCTGTAATTCTTTTTGACCAGAAACGTATATTAAAAATGAGTCATTTACAGCCTTGAACTCATAATGAGCAGTTTTAAAAGTGAATTTCTTAATCGTACGTAGAACTTTAATAGAGGTGGACAGAAATCAAAGTCTAAAGAACCTCTAATAATAACAGCTGTTAATATAATAGAAGTACATGGGTACAAAGTTGATATACCCTTTGTAAATATTTGTAATGATTATCTTTCTAATTTTAATTTTCATGTAATTCATATTTTGAATCTTTGTTTATAAGTTGATGTGTTGAGATCAATTTCAATTGTTTTTGCATTTTATGTAATAGGTCTCATGGTTTTATGAATGTTTGAATCATCTGAAATCAGATCCCATGTACAGCAAACAGCTCTTTGCCATAGACTTGTTAAAAAAAGATTTCTGTGTATAACTTTAATTTCAGTATTACATTGCATGCTGTGCTGTAATGATTAAGTTTTGTTTAGTGTTTAAGTTATAATACATACATAGTTCAGACAATTGATGTGAAACCTATATTCAAAGTGTGACAAAACAAGGTTTATGTTTAAGGTCCTGTATAGTAGAGATCAAGTCTCACGTTATGCTGCTTCAGACCAGGATATTTTCATTTTAAAATGTTCATCCTGCTCCAGAAAATGTAATCAGTTAAATGAACAAAATTGTTTTCACTGCAGTCAAAACGGGAATGGAGACATTTTAAATGAGTTTCATAAAAATCTTAAGTCTCCTATTTAAAAACTAATAAGGTCTTTGATTTACTGATGACAACTACACAATAATTTGCATAATTTCATGTATTTTTGTGTTTACAAGATAGGTTTAACATGTTTAAGTAAAATGATGAGAGCTGTTACGGTTAAATTGTGTTGTGCAAGGGTTTTAATAAATCACTTTCCTTATGATGCTATTAAAATACACACATTCTAAAAACTTTTGACTCAGATCTCAGTTAATGCAATAGTTTGTTTAAACTCAGCTCTTGCTCCAACAATGCTATTTTGTTTTTATTGGCTCACTGATCAAAATCACGTCTTTCCTCTATAAAGCAATGAGCTGGTGATTGATGGTCTAGAAAAGAAGACTGCTAGAATTGTGGAACTTTTTTTATTTTAAAAACATATGCTTTTATCATACAATAAATTAAAAATCGATGACAATAACGAGAAAAACCGACATAAATAAATATGAACAAAGGATTTGATAAACACAATATATCAAATTGAAGTCCATCAGATAAAATGCTTGAGGATATATGTGAAGCCTTCAGTTTGATTTGTCGTTAATTTAAAGTTTCTGATCGGCAAAAAGAGTTTTACTGCCACTACTACCACTAAATCAAAATCTTTCTGACATCTGTTGACAAAAAAGAAAAGAAAATTAAACTTTTCTGGAAACAAAACTCAAGCTCAGATCAGATGGTGACAGTTCATAACTTTGCTAAAATTGGAAATGCATTCAGTTAGTATTAGCCCACAGCTGGCAGCAATCAGTCAGGTATTCATGTAAACAGGCAACATTTTGGGTATAAATGTAAGAAATCAGTCATCAGAAACTAAGCGTTAAAATGATGAATGTGCCATTGCGGATTCCAATCGACTTCAAACCGGAAAGTCTGAACAATTACAAAAAAGCGTTTTCTACATAAATGTTAGTTTGGTCATTTTATCAACATCAACTTGTCCCATTTCAAGTTGCCAGTGTATCGTAGCTTAAGATGACAATACAGTGTACCATGAAACAGATGCCGGATATGATATCTATTTTAATATACATATAATATCTCTTTATAATGAAATACTCTGATATTCTGTTCAAGAAAACATGCGTCAGTCTCTATGTACAGAAACACTGTACAGTGTGTAAGCTGCTGTGGAGTAGGACTTTAGACTAGCTACAGCTGTGCAAAGACACGGGCAAGCAAAGAATAGTTGTGTAGGAGAGAGGATGATTCGAGAAAAACGGTGCAGAAGGTTTAGGGTAATTTGTCTGCTGCATGCTCTTCTACAGTGCGCTACGTTCCACGATGCCCTGCACAACCCTATAGGCATAAGCCATTATCGTATTAAAATAAATAAAAATGCTGCAAATCTGAATATCAAGCGGGAATCATTTTAATTCTCCGGGTTAGAAGGGTGAGCATTGCTCCTAGTGTTATTCTGTGAGCCTGATTTCACAGAGGTGTTGACAATTTTAAGATGAAAAAAATATATATATATATTTTAAATGTAACCTGTTTCTTTACGTAGCTAAGAAAGAAACAAATGATACAGGTGTGAACAAACATTAGTTTAGGGAAATAGGTGTGAGGTAAGAGTAAAGGTAAATAGGAGTAATTCACATCCTGATTGTAGGGTTGGGAGGAGTTTGGTACAGTAGTGGGGGCAGGCTAATGGGTGTGTGTGTGTGTGTGTGTGTGTGTGTGTGTGTTGGAGGCTTTTGATTACCTTGAAAATAGACAGTGTTCTGGGGGGGGAGGGGGGCATATCTAGGAAGTATTTTCTGCTCTCTGCAAGTACAACCATGACAACAAAGGGTCTTAAGGTTCTGTATGTAATTTGAACATTAAAGGTCAGGGAGGAGTCACCACCATAGCAACCTGGACCGGAAACCTTTTCTGTCCCCTGTGGTTGTTCTTCTTCAGGTCTTCTCAAACCGGTCTGAAACACACTATTGAATACATACAAAGAGATATAATTTAGAGTATGTTCACGTTACAGGCCTTCACCCTCCATTTGGATTTTCTTTTTGTTTTTTTCCGAACCAAATGTTTTTTTCCGTGGTTCACATGTGTGAACACTGCTGTAGTTCTAAATTGACATGCATGCACAGTTTTAACAACAAAAATTTCTTAAAAAGTTCATCTGACTGTTCTGCATGAAATCCCATACAAATCCGGTCTAGGACAATGTGTCTGACATGAAACATTTGTTTGAATTGGTTAGTTCATACGTTGGGAAAAACATTTCTTTGAGCTGCATATTACAGGCAAACTTAATGCAAAGGACTTTTTTTAAAAGTTAAAACAACTGCTGCTTTTCTGCAAAGGTTTATATAATGAACATAAAAATAGAAACATTAAACATTTACTGTAGCATTTGCAAAAGTCTGTACTCAGTAGTCTCTCCCTCTGCTAGCAGTTTGGCATAAGGGTGGAAATATTCTGCTTCGGTTTGTGTGGCACAGATAGAAAGGCGAATGGATTTCAGCAAATAACGGCAAATTCTTAATGAAACATCACAATAATCCAAAGCAAACCTCGAATCCCCCTATTTTAAGACTTTAAGAAACAAGCTGAAAAGCCTTCCCAATGCCTCGAGTTCAGTCTGTGGGGAAGATAATAAACATGCTGCATGTGATCCACAGTCTAAAATTATCTTGTGAACTGTTCGGCACAGTAGAGTAGCTGAACATTACTCAATCAAAAATCGAAGTGTTCTTGTTCTTTGGCTTTTATTGGTGGGTATAAATGCGGTTGATAAAATACATGTACAGCTGTGCAGGAATAGGTTTATGGACAAACCTTTAAGGGAGGACAAATTACAGCGCTATGAACTACTGGTTACAAACCTGACGGAATAAAAACCCACTTTAACCTGTTAAGTCCTGACACATAATCCTCTCTGCCATAGATCTTCACTGTCCTCACCAGGGAGCCACAGTTTACTTTTATTACTGTATTGCTCTATTAATAGAGTGTTATTTTTACTGTTTTGCAATTACAGGAAACAGCTGTTCAAGTACATTATGTATACTTTGAAAAATATGATTTATTATATCTTATATGATATTATTCTTATATTATTATCATCATTATATTACTGTTTATATTGGTATTAACAAGGTAGAGGACAACAAATGATTCCAAATTTCTAAATATATTTTTACTGTGATTAGTTTGAGTTGTTTTGTGCAGATCACAACTCAGTTAAGTGCACAAAGAAAGGAGGGAATGAATAATTCCCAAAGCAACTGCATATTAATTCTCACTCCCTTGGAAACCACCGAGGCACCAGTAAATATCTACAAATGTAATGATGACAATTCTTAAAAATATCCTCAAAAGACTTCTACTTCTTCTACTTCTACTGTTCAACCAAATTCAGACCGCAGAGCTTTGTAAATCATGAGTTGAGTGACAGGACTATAGAGACTGAGTGCAGCAGAGGCACAGAGCTGTGAAGTCTGACTCTGACTCTCTGTATTTCAGACGGGCCTGTCCAATCTTAGAAATATTATTTTAAAATATCATGTTATATTGCACACGCAGACTGAACACACTTGCACTCACCTTGTCTGTGTGTGCTACAGGGCATGTCCACTAGCAGCCACACTCCTGAGTGCCCTGAGGCTGAGCGTGGCGAGGAGAACGAAGCTGTCGTAAAGCAGCATCGCCATACTGGATACCCGATCCCATCCTCTCTGGATCCAGCTCACCTACAAAAAAAAAAAAAAAAAAGAGAGAGAAAGGGAAGATCAGTGACAAGATGCAAAAGGAGAGTATGGGATTCAGGATGTGATCTCTGAGGGGACCGAGCTTTTGCAGTGGCTGCTCCAAAACTATGGAACAAGTTGCCCTTCACATCACATTGCCGCACATCAGACAGGTTTTTAATTCCCTTCTTAAAACCCACTTGTTTTCATTGGCCTTTGACACAGTTGACATAATTTTATTTTATCTATTTGTAATTTTATTCTGCCTGTTATTTATTGTTATGCCTTTACTGCACACGTTCCATGCTATTGTATAGGTCTTATTTTATGGCTTTAACCTGTACAGCACTTTGGACAACCTAGTTGTTTCAAAGCGCTCAACAAATAAAGTTGCAACATGTTTTCTCTTAGCTAATTCCCTTTGTAACAACAACTTAATCAACAACTCTCCTGGAGGATCAGGCAGGTCCTACCTGACTCTATCTTGTTGAGGATTTTCCGAGCGCACTGGACAAAAGCCTCCTCAACGTTCTCCCCGGTTAGAGCGCTGGTCTCCAGGAACATGAGCTCTGAGACAAACACAGTGGCATCATCATATCACATAGGTCTTCACACCATGCAGAGATAAGGGTCACAGTGCTGATACCCTTATACCTAAATAAAACAATGCTCAGTTCTTCCTTAAAAAATAGCTGATAAATGTAGGTTTTGGAGACAGGGTCCCTCAGACACTTCCACTTGCTCCCCGAATGTTGACCCTACCGTTCTCTTGAGCGAAGCGCGAAGCCTCCAGGAATGTGACCTCTCTGTCAGAGTCCAAGTCCTTCTTGTTCCCGCAGAGGATGATCACAATGTTCTGACTGGCCAGCATCCTGGCATCACTCAACCATGTGGTCAGAGCATTGTATGTCTCTCGACTACAAAGTGCACAGACAGAATAAGAAAGAAGAGAAACTGAAACTTAGTGGAGTGCGATAATTCAAAGGGGGCTGTCAAATAGTTTCTCTGACACCTAGTTTACCTGGTGATATCATAGACTAGCAGGGCTCCTGCTGCTCCTCTATAGTAACTTCTGGTCACAGACCTGACACACACACACAAATAAAACAAGATTTTGGATTCTGGATTAAACATGTGGTTCTTGTCATAACAGAAAAAGCACAGGTGAAACTAATAAACAATGGCTCTGCTAGTGCAAAGTAATGCAGCATATGAATGTAATTCATTCATATCTATGTGACATAGAGCAAGATATCTGCTACAGAAAAATTCCAGATCACTATACATTGTGTCCTGGCCACGTGGTTCAGTGGGAACATCCCACATAGAGACCCTCACCTCAGTTTTGGAAGCACTAGAATAACCATTATACCAACAAACAATAAATCTTCATGTGCCTATGACATGTATTATATACGTAATGTGTTTAACTAAAGGCAGCCACAAACTTTGATGTCTTTAAAACAACAAGTTGTCTCGATACAGAGACTGATTTGGTTTCCATTCCGTGATAATGACACGAATCGAAGGATTAATTCAGTTCATTTTTTAAGCTGATCAACAACTGTTGCTATTTTCCACAGTGGTAATTCCACAGGGTAAAAGGGTAAAAAACAAAGTTCCCGCTTTTTGTTTCTCTATAGAGAAGTTCCTCGCTGAGTAGGTGGAGGAGAAAATAAAGAAGAAGATGAAAGCTAGTCTCAAATAAACTGTAACGTACAAATATATTGCAGCAACATAGCTTAGCAAGGACTGCTGAAGTTTCGTAAGAGTCATTTTGCATAAAACAAGGGATGTCGGTTTGGAAACCTGTTTTTTTTTACAGCGTAGTGTAGAAACAGTTACAGCGACCAGAACCGATTGTTACATGCATATATGAACCTCAATTTAGTTTTAAGACCCACTTAAAAAAAATAAAAGCCCTTTACAGACTAAATTGGTCACCTGGATATCAAATGTGTTTTTATGTTGCCTGTTTTATTTACCTGAACCTTTCTTGTCCTGCAGTGTCCCAAATCTGCAATTTGACCATTTTGTTGACCACACTGATGATTTTAGAGCCAAACTCTACTCCAATAGTATGGTTGGATTCATCCTTAACTGGAAAACAAAAATGATCAAGGAATCATACATTAAAAAAACTGCACAGAAATGTCCAACAGACTTTTAATTAATTCTGTAAAAGAAAAAAGAAAAAACACGATAAATATTAATATCTGGATTAAATACATCCCTAGTGACACATTCATTTTATCCCATTTACAGTGTGTTAGGCTATGGTGCAGTGGGATTTATTTCTTAACACAGCATTTGTCCGAAGCATTAAAATTAGTGCAGACTAGTGTTTAATCTTGGACATAAGGACAACACTGCAGCATTGCACTGACATCAAAGGCCACAATAACTTTGTTACCTGTAACTCACGAGCGCTTTTTTTTTTGACTTACATCTCTTTTCTATGAACTGGTGCAGCAGACAGGATTTGCCTGTTCCAGCATTTCCAATCACCAGGAATTTAAACAGGAAATCTGTGGAGGGAACACAGAGATAATGGTGATTACCCCAAACACAAGAAATGATTTATCCCCCTTTACAGCAGTCACAGTCACAGTCAACTAGAGCGAGAGCAACTCAGGAGCTTTGACGATATTACTGAACAACCCTATCTTATCACGGTTATATTAACCGTTATACATACAAGCTAATGTTCATCGAGTTAGTGCAGGACAGAAATGTTATAATGTTAAGAATTTAATTCTCTATTGTAAAAATATGCTTAAATTATACCTGGGGCAATATTTAAATTAGGTGCATACACACTACAATGTTGTTACTATGTCTATGTTCTTATTTTTTACTAGTCACCTCTATCGTTTATAATGCTTACATTTTATTTACATTTGACAACATCCTGATGGTTTGTTAAAGGTGTTTTGATTTTTTTGTTAAAGCTGCTTGAACCCAGATTTTGTATTCGCACTGCTGCTGCCGAAGTAAATTTTCCAAACATGTACAATGATGTTACTGCATTTTATAATTGTGGTTACATAAAAAAAAAAAAGAAGGTTGGATTCTGACACAGGCAAACAAACTGTAAATCTGTAATACTAATCAGCTGTGACTGTGTAAACATGAGCCATAAACTCTATGGAAGGGAGGAATGTTTACCCACGAATAAACACTCATATTTATGGATGGTGACGGGAACCTGAAGTCGTTAAGATAAGACGACGATTCATCAAAAACCATTTCGTCACCTACATCCATCAGCTGTATTGTGTCTTGCTTATAGTACGAGGCACCTCCGTCAAATATTCACAGCAGCTGTTTCAAACAACCCCCAGGTCTCAGCTTCCACTCCGCTAACGACCATGGGAATGCTTAACCTCGTAAAGCGGAGACCTTTAATCTGCACAGCCCCAATAAACCTGACATGATTTAAAGCCAGCAGCCTTCGGTAGCTGCTCTGTTAACGTTAGCCCATCGCTCGTATATTTACGATGGGAAGGGGCTCTCTAGGCACACCTGCCTCATCCCATCCCGCTTACTACAGCAAGATCCTAACGGCGGACACTTTTCAAAAAACAGCCTTCTTACCGTAGGACTCCGACATCGCCCGTGTGGCGTTTGTACAGCAAAGATGAGCGGCGAAATAGAAGTTGTCAGACGGATAGCTAGCTAAGTAAAGCAAAATAGTCCTGTTTCCGCGGAATCCAGGTGATTGTCCCCTCCGACTTCCCGTACGAGGCTTGTCGTTTCAAAATAAAAGTCTCTTTAATGGCAAAACATAACTTCCGCAGACGACTCTTTTCCACACACTGGGGCAACCGTTTATTAAATCAGCCTGATTAAAGGCATTTGCATTAACTAAAATAATATTTAATTGTCAGGTTTCATAGTGCCCATGCCTGCAGTCTGAAAGTTTTTGCGTCTGAAGTTCTACGAGACATTTACAGCAGTTGTCTTCTGTCCCCGCTTGTTCTGGAGACGCGTATAAACCTGCTCCTTTGCATCCAGGACAGGGGACTGACTGGCAATGTTATACAATGTTATTCCACTTTTTTAGCTTAAAAATAAAATATTGTTTTGTTTTTAGAATCAGTAATAGCTTTGTTGTCAAATAATTGGGTTTTCACATGTAATTATTTTTGTCTCGGTGAGTGTCGATATACTCCGAGCAGCAAAATTTGATTTTGTGTTTCTTGACTGTGAAGTATTGTCCTGATAGTTTCCAAACATTTGCTTCAAATGTGTGCAGAGAGCGTAGCCTTAAACACGCGTTTCTCCGGCGTCCGTACCTGCTCTCCGTGCGCTACGGATCGTGCTGTGCGCGTTCTTTCCCGTGTTTTGCTGCACAGAAGGTGGCGGTAACGTCCCCCAACGTTCGCAACGCGCCCCAAACCCTTCAGAGAAGGAGACGGAGAGGCGGCTAGTGAGGTCGCCCGACGGCAGGCTGTATTTAGTGAGATATGGCTGCTGTACTCCCCGTCAGACCGCCCTGCGATAGTAACCCCGCTACCCCTGGAGCTCAATCAATAAAGGTGCCATTTTTACTCTACTACAAAATCGGGTTGTTATTTCATCTGTTCCCGAAGCTGTAGGCGGTTGTTTGCTAAGCTAGCTGGCTAACAGCGCTAACGTGACAGTTAGCCACTTTAGCATTGCGTCTTTGTTTTCAGCTGTGAGGTGGATGACTAGTGGGTCTAAAAGGGCTTGTTTGTTATTCCCAAGTGTGCTATAAGCTGCTACCGCAAGTCATCAACGTGAAATATTATGACTAGTTGTGTGTCCTTTTTCTTGTCCCTGCTTTGCTATCTGTGCACGTTTTTTCTGTTCTGGTTTGATCCAACGTCAAACCTTAATGTTAGCAAATAATCTTAGGCTCATGTGATCTGCCCCACATCATGGAGAATCAAATATAACAGGAAACCCTTCTGGATTAATTGTAACACAGTCGTATAGATCTGTATTTATTTTCCTGTTGCCTTTTCATTCAAAGAGTGAATCATGTCAAAAATACACAGGTGTAAATCCTTGTTCCTTATACCTCCACCCTGCGTTCAGTTGTCCACTGCTGCTGGCTGTTGGTCAGAAACATGGTCAGATTGTTGTACAGTAAAAGTTTTATTAGAGATTGCATAAATATTCTCCACACCACCAAAGGGAAAAACTGGAAATACCAGTGGGTTGTGCTGTTTATGAATACATGTCACAGATGTCACAGAATCTTTATATAAGAATAATATTATTTAAAATGTATTGTGTTCTTCTTTTTCCTGCAGGAGGATGTAATAGAAGAGGAGTCCAATGATGGCAGCCAACCCCCTAAACGGCGAAGAATGGGTTCAGGAGACAGCTCTCGAAGTTGTGACACCTCCATCCAAGAGATTGGGTAGGTTGTTGGGATGCTTAATGTGAAACAATGGGTGTTTTTATTTCCCCTCTTTCTTCCCTAGTTAATTACCAAAGGATTCACAAGGTTTTGGTGTTGTGCTGTTAGCTCATTGTGCTCTCCAAAATGTGACTTTTGTCAGGTACTGCAATAAGGTTTTGTTGTATTTAAGGCTGAAATACTTATCTTTTCTGGATGATATTAAAATAGGCTTGTATTTTATTAAAACCAAGCTGGTTTCCCCCCCCTGCTCCGTTTCCAGCTCCACATATTTTCCAGCAGAGAACTTGACAGAGTACAAGTGGCCTCCAGACGACACAGGAGAATACTACATGCTGCAGGAGCAGGTCAGCGAGTATCTGGGAGTCACATCCTTCAAGAGGAAATACCCTGGTAAGAACTGAACACAAATATTAACAGTGTCCTATCAATTGTTTATTGTGTTGTAATGACATTGTTTTCTTCACATATACTCTGACACTTAATTTAATCTATGATTAGTGATTTTTACTGTCCCATTATAGATATGGAGAGGAGAGACTTGTCCCACAAAGAGAAGCTTTACTTGCGTGAACAGAATGTCATCACTGAGACACAGTGCACTCTGGGTAGGAACAAATCCTAAATTTTCACCTCACTAGTTTAAGTAGTCAGTATTGTTTCACTACCGTATATACAACATCCTAGCATTTTGTGAGAAACATTGTTCTTGTGAGTTGCGATGAGTGGTATTTGATCGTGTACCATTTTTTTCAGGTCTGACAGCTCTGCGGAGTGATGAGGTGATAGATCTGATGATAAAAGAGTATCCCACCAAACACTCAGAATATTCAGTCATACTGCAGGAGAGGGAACGACAGAGAATAGCTAAAGAGTACTCTGTAAGTACCCAAACAGCAGAAACATCCCTTATGATTATTGTGGCACTGTTGTGAAGTCATTGCACTGTATCTTTTCCATACTTGTTAAAAAGAGTTTTTATTCAACGATAAACTACCACTTGTATCCTCTTTTGTTGTCTTTTCATAGCAAATGCAGCAGCAAAACCCTCAGAAGGTGGAGGCCAGTAAAGTTCCTGAGTACATTAAGAAGGCGGCAAAAAAAGCTGCGGAGTTCAACAGTAACTTTAATAGGGAACGTATGGAAGAGAGGAGAGCTTATTTTGACCTTCAGACACATGTAAGTCCAACCTGAAAAACAGATAATCAATGAGTTTTTTTGTTTTGTTTTTTCTTTATTGAATCCCTGGGGGGGGAAAGAGCCCATTTTGTAACAGTGATGGATGCATAGTTGGTGTTTATTGTGGTCTCTCAGATTATCCAGGTGCCTCAGGGCAGGTTCAAGGTGCTGGCTCCAGAGTTGACCAGGACGGGTCCGTACCCTGTGGCTCTTATACCAGGACAGTTCCAGGACTATTACAAAAGGTGTACTATGGCTTTAGACGCATGCTTTTGCCTGCAATTGTATTCTATATAAGATTTTGGGATGTATTATCCATTGCTATACTGATGTTTCTCCCTGATGTGTCATTTTGTTGTGTCTAACAGGTACTCACCCAATGAGCTACGATACCTGCCACTGAACACAGCTCTGTTTGAGCCTCCACTGGATCCAGAGCTTCCAGCTCTGGACTCAGAACCTGACTCAGATGATGGAGAGGATGGCAAGGGTGACAAAAAGAACAAGAACTCATCTGTAAGACATTAGTGTATTAGTGGTACTAAGTTTATTTCTATGTGTCTTTATTGACATACAGAAGTGCACCATGATTAGAAATCTGTTGCTTTCCCACTCTTCATCGTCCCTTTTATGCTCCTCTACAGGACAGCTCTTCAGGCAACACATCAGATGTGGAGAGCCAGGAGGGAGGAGGTGGACAGGGCCACAAGTCCAAGGCCAAAGACAGGACATCCACATTGAGCAAAGATGGCAGTCAGCGCCATTCCTCCTCCCACAAAGCCACTCCAGGGTACAAGGTAGAGGACAAAACCACCTGAACTCTTCTCCAACAACAGCAGCAGCACTTTTCTGCCCCCTCCTCTTTCTACTACTACCACTCCCTTACTTCATCCATCCCACCACCTCTCCGTTTCTTAACTTGGTTACAGTTTGTCAGCTGAGACAACTTGGTACACAGACACACACACACACACACACACACACACACACACACACACACACACACAGTGTCACTCACTGAGAGACCTATCTTCAGTTTTGGTTTTTAGGATGCCACTTTTTTTCCCCTCTTCATACCAGACTGTGAGCAATAAGAACATTTTAAAAGAACAGTGCATGTTTTACTTTTTTACAGCACTTTCACTTTTGTTTTTTTAAGCAAAGACAAAGGTGAACTTTTAAAAGTTCTTCTTTTTAAGTATTTTCAATATACCTCTTGTCTCTCCTCACTTGTCAAAAAAAAAAAAAAGCTACTTCCAAGACAAGTAAGTGGATGTTTTGGCTGCTAGTTCTCTTTTTCATTTATGAAAAGAAGTTTTTGTTACTCTAGAAAATATAAACCACATACATTTTGTGGTTGCTTTTAAAGTAGTTGATATTAACACTAGAGAATTTTAACCTTTATATCTGAAGTGTAGAATGCTCTTAACCCTGATGTTTATAGTCTGTATTGGAATAATAATATGCTTTGTTTATGCCACAATGCAATGTACTGTTTATGTGTTAATAAGAATCAGACAGCTGTTGACAGGGGTGTTACTTGCCCCTATGTAAGGACTTACAGACCCTATTCACACCGTTGCTGAGCTGAGCAAGAGGTGGTCTACATGCTGTCTGTCTTGATTTGGACACCACTGGACAAGCACCACAAGAGCAGTCATGTGTTGAATTTTATTTGTACATCGGCGAACTGTATTCTTTGTCTCTACAGTGTACTGTGGAATACAATTTGATTCTTGTTTTTTCCAATCCTAAACGTGCACAGGAAACCCTAAAATATGCAGGTATATTATCACTAATGGGAATATGTAAGTCCAGTTGAACTCAGCTCAGCTCTGTGGTGTGGACATGGTCCTTTTTCTAGTGACTGTTAACTGGTTTCAGTGTGTTAAAGTTTGATTGAACTAAGCTTTGACTTTGACCTTTTATAAATCCAAATATTTTGCATATGCTGTTCATGTTACAGATATGGCATGTTGGTAGCCAGAATTCACTAGAATGCGACAGTAAAAGAATTATACAAAATGGCCTCTCTTCAGCTTTGGCAAATTGGCCACAGTAAAATGCCTGTAGATTTCAAATATGCCAGTTTGAATTTCCGTGGTAGATATTTCATAGATTTTCCGCTTTTCAGAAAACCCAAGTAGATGACAGGTCTACTGATTTGTAATGACCCATATATCTCCACATAAGACAACGTGTGACAGCAGGCTGCTAGCTGATCAACATTACTTTGCTCTGGTCTGGCTACCATCTACAGTATGTGCAGTTGTCAGTGGTGAAAACCCACGAAAGTATTTCACAAACAGCTCATGAATAAAAAGCAATTATGAACAACAAAGGTTGAATTAGGTTGAGTGATTGAGTGTGTTGTTCAGATGTGATACAAGTTGCATGTTAAATACATGTTAAATCTGTATTGCACCATTAACTTAACGTGTCCAGATTATTGATGAAAGCTGAGGCTCCATAGTCTTTTGGTGGCTGTACATATATGAAGATTAATAGAGATCTAAATGTTTTTTTCACTGTTTAATTCAGTTGCCCACACCAATATGACATTCATTATATTAACATCAGCAGATTGTATTATAATAAATATTTTATTATATTCTTATTCTACCAGTTTTTTTTCCCCCATTGAATCTAGACAAGAATGTGAGGTACTAGTCAGGTCTTCAGAGGTTTTATTGATTTGTCTATCAGACATTTAGAATTTAAAGGTCACAATTATTCAAACAAATCTCTGTGTTTTAGTTGTTTTTCTACAAGACGTTACAAGGTATCACGAACAGATTAGCATTGGTATTTGCGTTTGTCCCACATGAATAACACTGGAAGCCTCTTTTAGACGGACCTCTTAAATGCCAGTGTGAACAACAGTAATAATTACAGCAGGCAAAGCATATTTTCATGTAATCAATGTATCCAGGTGACTGTGTCTGGTTCTTTCTTGTTTTTACTTTCCTTTCCTGCTGCTGTTTTTCACTCAGTTTAGTTTTCTGCTTTATTTCTAGTATTGAACATTTCAAACCATGTCCTTTTTGACCCTTAGTTTTTTTTCCCCCTTGTGTGTTTAGTTTAATTCCCCTCCTCCTCTCATGGGCATTTTTAATGAAGGATGTCTCACAGTATTTATGCATTAAAAGTAACACGTCCGAAGTAGATTTAGGGGCATTTCAGTGATACTTTAGTTTTTAGTGTGTTGATAATTTATGCTACACACTTCAGAAAAATATGGTTGCACTGATCTTATTGACAGATTTATGTGAAGTTGTGCATAAAGACTGTTGCAACTTTAACTTCTTCCAAAGTCTTTTGTGTGTTTTTTTTCCCCTTCTTATATTCATCTAGCTGTAATCACATAATCATATTTTCATTTTATGACCTAATAGTGTTTTCTTTAATACTTTGGCAATGAATAGTGGCTTTATATTTTAAATAGACCTCTGTTGACATGTGTGACATCCTGATTTAAATGTCCCTGAGGCTGCTTATCTGGTTCTGTCCTCTCCTAAACCCAGCGGTACAATACGTTCACAATACAATACAGTAGACGGAAGGGGTGCTTGTGGTTGATATATTGATTAAAGTAGAAATATATATATTTGTCAAATAGTGTTTAACATTCTTATATGATAAATAATGGAAGGGTTATGTCTTATTTGAAAAGGACTATATAATCCTTCAAATTAGTCTGCTATCAAGTTATCCACCACTAAATCTGCTTTATATTCCAGATGCCACATGCTAGTAAGAGGGTCTGTTAGGTCCGTTAGACCCTCTTACCATATGTCTTTCTCTCGGTTATCAAACTTAGGCAGCTTTTGGCATTAGACACCAGTAATTTATTTAACATGCCAAAAAAGTAGAAAGAAAGAGAGAGAGTGCTGTTTTTCCCCCCAATTTCTCAACATTTGTTGTTGAACTACTATATTGTCCATGACTTCAGGATACCCATGTACTGTATGATTGGTTTTTATAGCATTATTCTGCCCTTGCAGCCTAAGGTCATTCCCAATGCTATATGTGGCATTTGCCAGAAGGGTAAAGAGGCCAACAAGAAAGGCAAACCAGAGGCTCTCATTCACTGCTCCCAATGTGATAACAGTGGTAAGTTTACACCCTTCATTTTAAAGGACAATTCTTTCCTGACTTTTTATTGTATGGCTTTCTCCATATTATTTTCATATTGTGATTTGATTAGAATCATATGTAGTGTTTTAAACTGTTTCACCTAATTCCACCTTTGAAATATTTGATAAATATATCTTATGTGAAGTCTTGTTGTGATAGCAATTAGTTAACTGTACAGCTGCTAACATATTTGTGGTTCAAACTAATCTGAGTATAGTTTAGTTCTATGTATATATTTTTAAAATATACTGTATTTGGTAAAATTTTGTTTTGTTTTGTTTTAAATCAGACAGGCCTAAAACACAGCAAATGTTTGTCAGTCAAAAAGTTCCAACTTATCTTAATATCTTTGTTTTTGTCTGCTTGTGTGTGCTTGCTGTGAACTTATTCCTGAAACACACACTCACACTTGTGTCTATGAACTTTAGGCCACCCATCCTGCTTGGACATGAGCAACGAGCTAGTGTGTGTGATCCAGACGTATCGTTGGCAGTGTATGGAGTGCAAGACCTGCACTGTGTGCCAGCAGCCCCACCATGAGGACGAGATGATGTTCTGTGACAAATGCGACAGAGGATACCACACGTTCTGTGTGGGCATGAATGCCATACCTACTGGTAAGTAGATGGACATAAATCCCCTCTTTTAATTCTATTTTTTATTTAGTTTAGTTTTTTATGTAAAAATATAATAAGAATCTTCTAATCCTGGGTCTTAATATTAAGTAAATACAACCTCAGATGAACAACAAATTTTTTTTCTCTGTGCCATTATTAATTTAAAGTGCAGAACTACTTTGGCTCAGTCATCTTTGCAACCAGAGGTCTAAGGCAGAGCAGAGGACAAAGTGGTGGAAGTTGAAAAAGGAAGAATGTAGTTTTCAGGGAGGAGCTGAGACAGGCTTTGGGAGGTCAGGAGGTCTTTCCAGGTACCTGGACCACTACAGCTAATGTGATCAGGGAGACAGGTAGGCAGGTACTCGGTGTGTCATCGGGAAAGAGGAAACTGGACAACGAGACTTAGTGGTGGAATGAGGACATTCAGGAGTGTTTACAGGGAAAGAGGTTAGTTAAGAAGTGGGAGAAACAGATGGACACTGAGGGGACTGAAGAAAGTAGACAGGAGTACAGGGAGATGCAGCGTAAGGTGAAGGTAGAGGTGGCAAAGGCCAAACAAAGAGCATATAAAGAAGTTCACAATTATGAAACATGCTACTTTTAGATTTAAAACTACAATCAGAACTTAGAATTTTCACTACAGATCTGAAATAATGGCTGAAACAACAATGGTGATATGAGCACTGAACAGCTTTGGTTGGTTTGCCGGATTCACACTGGCTAAGTTTATACTCTTTTAGCGGATTTGTACAAAGACAAGTTCCATTAGCTAATTCTGTCTCTCTGTCTCCACAGGGCTTTGGGTGTGTGAAGTGTGCGACAAAGATTTCACCACACCCAAGAAGAAAGGAGGGACCAAAACACCTAAGAAGTCCAAGTCAGCTCAAAAATGATCCTCTTTATCTAGCTGCAATAATTTGATCAAATTCTCCAACATTTGTTCAATCATTTGCAAAATAATTGTAAAATTTCAATTTAGTTTATTTAATCTACTTTGTCTCTAAAGCTATCCTGGAGAATGACTTGTATCTGAAGCTCTCTATCATATATGGGAATTTGTTTTTATGAAATAGTTTTGTGAAGGCGTAAGCTCCAACCGTATGTCCACAGCTGAGCACAGCTGCAACGCCTGGCTATGTAACACTGTGGCTGTGAATATAGTGTCTATATGTCCGTATTATTTCACCATCATAAACTAATGTGTCACAGCCAGTTTTACATTTGAATCACAGGAGCAACTATGGCTAACGCAGGAATTGAATCATCCATGCATCCATTATCTATACCGCTTATGCTGTTCAGGGTCGCAAGGGGTCTGGAGCCTATCTCGGCTGTCATTGGGCAAGAGGCGGGATACACCCTGGACAGGTCTCCAGTCTATCTAAGGGCCAACACAGAGAGGCAGACAGCCTTAATCACAGCTACAGCCGACCTCAGCTTCAGAAGTGACCGGTCATAGGGCAGAGAGTTGATTTAACTCAGAGAGTTAGCAGAGAGTCGACTAACTCTGCAATAGATTTAGCTACAGTGATACAGACTTTCTGCTGATGAGGGGGAACTCACTCAGTCAAAAGCCGCAAACATCAGCGGACTTCCTGGATAATACAAACTGTACCATAAAGCACGTCATCCGTCCACTGTAAACATAAGGCAATGTAAAGTAACACACGAGTATTTCCTTTAAAGATTCCCACAGTAACTCCTGGGAGGTTTCACAATGAAAATCGCATTATGTAACGTTTTTAAGCGGAAATATCTCCCAAAACTTCATGTGGAATGGTGCTCTCGAAGTATCCTGTGATCTACTCCCACTGAACAGTACTGGCAGCTGTACGAAGACATTTGCTTCAGAGAATGTCACCTATTTCTGCTTGACAGGAAAGTTTTATTGTATTACTGTAATATTGTGAGGATGAATACCTGAAGGTCTGTGCAGGGAGGGAGAGGGCCAGACAGGGCAGAGTGGGTTGATTTTGTGTCCCATTCTTCTCAAGTTACACAGTTTGCCCAGCTTTAAACGGAGGTCTACCGCCAAAGGCCAGCAATTACACTGAAGATCTCAACGCACTGTTAGTCATTGTTGACTGACAGGTAGAAAACAAACTTGTCAGTATTTTCTGTGAAAGCTTTGATGGAATCAGTTAGTCTTATACATTTCATTGAAACCAGCTGGGAAACGCTGAATTGTTGTTTTCAATTTAAGTCAAATTTAAATCATGTATACGAAAAAAAAAAGGATTTCCCACTAAGTTAAGCCAAACAACACTGTTCTGTATCTTCAGACACCATGAATAAATAATGTTAAAAGCTAAAGTATAAATTAAAATTATCGAAATCCACTGAACAAAATCCTGTGGCCTGTTAACCACTAACAATTTCAGTGCCTTCTTATTTCATTAAACTCGTGAATCTTGTTGTTTCATGACGTTTGTGCAGTGATGAGCTGTTGGCTGGGAAATTGTTTCAGTTGAACAAATGGTGCTTTTAAATCTGTGCTACTGAAACAATCAGGGTTAACAATGGCTTGCTGGTGTAATTCTTTCAAGACAGATTTTTGTCGTTTAAATTTTGGTTTCTATTTTTACTACACTTTATTTAATGAGGCAGCCCAGTAGAGATCTTAATTAATCAAAGTCTAAATAAAGGCATGGTGCCTTTGATCCTGTGGAATAAAATGTGATAGACAGTAGCTGTGGAAGACCTCATAGAGTAAGAGTTTTGGTCAAAAAAGCCACTGATTATTGTACACTGAATTGAATGGGCATCTGTTAACTAAGTTTTATTTTTTTTTATTGTTATTATTTGACCATTTTGTATTTTCTTTGTCAGTCACTGAATTATAAGGGTTTTTTTTACAAATAAAAACTACTTTAAATAACTAATTTGTTCATAACTTGTCATGTGACATCATAAAAGAAATCCTGGGCAATCTCAGTGAATTCTGTGTGACTTTGCAATTTAAAACTATAAATCATTATAATATAACAATATAACAAATGTTTCACGATGTTTTTTTTTTTTTTAGAAAAGCTGTTTCAAACTCAGGCACTTGTGAGGGCCAAGGATGGATGAAAAGGGGCAACTGTTGAGGGGCCCAAATAAGAAAAGATATAGGTTGCTAAAGATCATTTGAGTACACGATAATTTGATCTCAAATTGGGTTCTATGTAGAATATTGACTCTGCCTTGTCCTTCATAATCTACCTATTTACTGTGGGAGAGGATAAACTATTACTTTTTTTACATATATATAGCCCAAGACCCGAGGTATAAAATTAACCAAAGCTGCTTTTTTGTTGTTTCTATCGAGGTATAAATAAAATGAGCCTAGATAGGTTGTGTCAGTAGTGTGAATTGTGAATATGAAACACTGCCTGTTAACAATGTTAGGTTAAAGATGATTTAAATATGGTTTATATTTATGTATATATTTTCTTAATATTACAAAATAATCCATGCTGATGTATATTATACGCGTCCTTTTTGTAAATAAGAGTCTTCCGCTGAGAAACTTTGAACGTCCTTGTTTATGTAGTGGGGTTCCGGCCGCTACAGGGGGCGCTCTCTCGTGGAGAGCAGCTGGACAAACGGGGTAGGATGACAGTAGAAGAAGAGACTGCCATATTGCAGTGATACAGCGAGTTTACTCTTTGGGTTACTGAACTAAATCTTCGACAGTTAGCGTTCTCTAGTTAAGATGCTTTCAGCGCAGACTTTTGGAGATAATGGGAAGATGAAAGAATATCATTACACTGGTCCAGTAGAGCACCGGTTCTCACCCTATGCTTTTAACGGAGGGTGAGTGTAATTTATGTCCATCCTGTGTTAGCCTCCTAGCTAACATTTACACCATATCGCACTGGACCGTGTTAACAAGCTAATGTGCTTAACGTTAGCAAACTGAAACAAAACAAACCTTAACTTAATCCCTGCTCCATGAAGAGGGCAACGTTTCTTTGTCCAAGGTGTATAGACACCTTATTTTATCTCACTGCACTAATTAACGTTGTAAACTATATCTCAAATTAGGTAAAAACAGAAAATGTGTGAATTCCACAGTTTCAGTTTCGAATCTATAACGTTAGCTTAGCTTTCTAGCTTCTGTCCGGGACAATAGTAAAATGAACATTTTTCCTTTTTGGGGTGTTTGTTTATGAAATGAACAAGCCAAGTTTGTTTCTCCTTAGGACTGTACTAGCGGTTGCCGGAGAAGACTTCGCGATCGTTGCCTCAGATACAAGGCTGAGTGAAGGCTACTCAATCCACAGCCGGGACTCACCGAAATGCTACAAGCTGTAAGTGTGCACAGTCATTCACCTGTCCTGTCAAGGAAGGGCATGTCTTTGTTTTAAACATTGGGTTGAAAACCATTTATATATATTTTTTATTTAAGTAGCAAAACGTATTACTATTTGTAAGACAGGAAAATGTTGCAACACCCTGCTTCCAGTTTTGTTTACGGTGATTTCTTGGACCAGTGTCTTGTTTAATAATGGTAAATTGTCTTTATCCAAAGCGCTTTACATTGTTGCTTAATAGTCACCTATTCACACACAAACGTCAGTGATGGGTAGATATGAAACTGAGGTTCATGGACGACTAATTTTTAATACTGAGCTATAGCCGCCACATTGATATCTTAAATTAACCAAGTCTTTTTGAAGTTTTCCATCTGCCATGGCTTATCATTGAGCAGGCAAGAGGGATTGTCACAAATGGCACTGTTCACAAATCTCTTCTCTGTCCTGGGCTCAAGACTGTCTAGTTACACTCTTATGATAGATTTTGCCTTCCTGACCAGCTGGTTCATTTGGCTGCACTCGCTACTAAAGACCAATGAGGCACATAATTACCTCACAAATCTGGATTAACTGAATAATACTGTGCTGTAAATGTCACTTATTTATTTATTTATTCATTTATTTTTAACAGGACAGACACAACCGTCATCGGATGCAGTGGTTTCCATGGCGACTGCCTAACTCTGACAAAAATCATTGATGCTAGGTTAAAGGTGGGTTTGCGCAGCCATGCTGTTGTTTGTTATGTTTTGACAGTGGAATCCAAGAATCCAAGATGTAATGTGTCTTCTAGTCTTGTAATGATGAAATTTGTCAAGTTTGAATTATTCTATAAATCAATCAGCTTTGCATTATGGCTGTTTGATCTGAGGGATAATTGCATAAGGATCAACTTTCTTATTGCAGTTAAGGGTCTATGTGGTTACAGACACTTTAACTTCTTCATTCATATTTATGTAATGCATCATATGTTTTGTAATGTCATGATTAGAAGATATTAATTACATTACCGTATAACCTTCATAGCTTACATCTCTTTTTGCAGGTGTAAGTTTTCATTTATGATGTTGTCTTTCTAGTACCTAAATTTTCTCAGTTATTTTCTCTTTATATCACACTATCATGTTGGTCATATATTTTATCAGACCGAAGCACCAGTGGTAAATCTTAAGCCATCTGAGTGAAACAGGTTTCTGAGGTATGGTATCATCTGCTGCTGCTTCTCTGACATGAACTAGTGTTTCTTCTTCACTCTCAGATGTACAAACACTCGAACAATAAGATAATGACCAGTGGAGCCATTGCAGCCATGTTGTCCACCATCCTGTACAGCAGGCGGTTCTTCCCTTACTATGTGTACAACATCATCGGAGGCCTGGATGAGGAGGGTAGGTACATCTACAGTGTCATGGTTGTCAAAAGAAACAGAGCTTAACTACAGCAAGTCAAACATGTAAATGCACAAAATCCCATACAGACTTTGGCAGTCGTCAACATTTACATCACGGATACTGTAGTGGAAATAAATGTTAGGATGTTATGACATGAACTGCTGGTCGGAAGAAGTTTCCTGGTAAAATCTAAGTTAAAATTTGGGTAGTATTCATTTTGATAGATGGAAGATGTAAAGCTTTTTTACAAATTTTCTTTAACAGTTTGTAATATCTGTATTATAGGCAAGGGTGCAGTGTACAGCTTTGATCCAGTGGGTTCCTATCAGCGGGACACCTACAAGGCTGGAGGATCAGCAAGTGCCATGCTACAGCCACTACTTGACAACCAGGTAGATACGTGCACATGCTTACTAACCTCTTGTAGCCATAATCCCGCTATTTATTAGCGTAACGTATGCAGTCAAACAGACATACAGTTCTCGTGCTAGGTTTCCTTACTTTGGCAGAACACTGACTGGTTCTTTCTGATGTTCCTTTTTTTTAAGATTGGTTTTAAGAACATGGAGGGTGTGCAGCATCTCCCTCTGACTCAGGACAAGGCAGTACAGCTGGTCAAAGATGTCTTCATCTCAGCTGCAGAAAGAGATGTGTATACCGGAGATGCCCTTAGGATCTGCATCATCACTAAGGACGGCGTTAAAGAGGAGACTATACCGCTGAGGAAAGACTAAGGAAGTCTGCCTCTGCTATTCTCCTTTGTTCAGTTCGGTCCATATTCAACCTGTTGTTTTGCTCCTTACGTGCTAAAAGAGGGGTGTTGATCCAAAAGTCGCTTCCAGTCCGATTTGTACCGAAGAGCTGATTTGTCTTTCAGTTCATTTTCCATTTTATTATCTCCTCCTGCTTTCCACAACTATTCTCCTCCCATTTTCATTATTAAATAGCTCTTGTGGAGAAGAAACCTGATTCTCGATCAGCACTCCTGTTCTGAGAAGCAGGTTTTCACATACCTACACTCTGCCTGCCTTTTGGAAAGACACATGCTCTGCTTTTGATTTTTACATTCTTAATAAATGTAAAGAACTGAAAACCCAGATTCTCTTCTCTTATTTATTGCACATGCTCACGTGACTTACTGCTTTGTTTTTTTTTCATCCCAAATTAGCAAAATGAGTATTATTTCATACATGAGATTCAGGAGATTAAACAATATATTTTTTTTCCACATTCATGATTGCATAAAAATTTTTTACTACAGCTGTATCAGCATCTTAGTATTAAATATACATACGGTGATGAAAGTGAGAATAAGGTATTAAAATGTAGGGAAAAACCAGACGTAACTAAGTACATTTACTGAAATGCTGTACTACGGTTTTGATGTCCTTGTCCTTCCATCTTAATTCAGAATGAAAGGTTCTCACCTTTAATCTACATAAATTAAACTTGAACTCGACATTTAGCTTTTTGCAGAAACCTTGGGGATACAGTTTAAGATTAGAATTGCACATTCATGTTATCAACGAAGTTCCATTAAATACACGTTTCATCATGTTTGCACTTTGATTACTCTTTTCCCTTGAACTGTATGTGCTTAGAGGAGTGAAGATGGTGCACAACTGGCAAAGTTCTTCACCAGAGGCATGCATGAAATAGTTTGAGGCCATGCTGTGAAAATTTACTGTATCTTTGAATAGCCAGCAGGCAGTTTTGCATGTTGGATTTAGTAGGTGTTTTTTGTTTAAATTTTGTTTATTTGATCACAAACATGAAGCAGCTTAAAGCAATCACGTTCAGATGTTTTAATTGTTTTAGCGGTTCGTATTTAAGGACTTCACCTTTGAATTACCAATACAAAGCCAGACTCGTGCCAAAATGAAAATGAAAAATTAACCTGTAACTTTGACAGAACAAGTCCTTAAACCCAAACTTGCAAAAGTGCAGGGAGAGCTGGAATAAAAGGTAGCAAGACACCTTAATCTGAATACTTCCTTGTCTAGCAGTGGCTCTCAATCCTGCTCTTCAAGGACCCCTGCCCCACCTGTTTTCTAATGAACCCTGCACTACCCTCTGCTGATCTCCTCGATCCCGTTTGTTTAGTCAACGCATTCATTTTATTTTTCACCATGCCATGATCTGAGATGATGTCTTCCAGCTTCTAATTGACCAAAAACATGGAGGTAATCAGCAAAACAAGCAGAGCAGGGGTCTTTGAGGACAGGTGTGAAGGGCCTGGTACCTAAAGATGTGGTGGTCTCTTGGTGCTGCAGGGCTGTGCTGTCGCCTCTCCAGCAGGGGGCGATGTGAGCCCTACCGGACACACAGATGACCCGGGGAGGAAGAAGCCGCTCAGCCAGGAGCTGATTACAGCATTCAGTAGACACGAGTGGTGGTGGACGGTAGTATGTGACTGAACTGGAGACCGGAAACAGAAAGAACCATGAAGAATGAAGGTATAGATGGGACGGAAAGGTTCCAGAGCCCGGGCAGAGGCAGGGGGCTGCGGGCGGTGCGGCAGTTCGCGGTGGGGGAGCTGGTGTTCGCCTGCCCTGCCTACTCCTTCGTGCTGACGGTGAATGAGAGGGGAGCGCACTGTGAGCACTGCTTCACCAGGTAAAACTCCCCCTAAGACGGCTGAAAAACACTCGTCGGTTGCAGGCAGCTTATCAGCGTAGTTTAAAACAAACCAGCGTCAATAACGTGTCCAGCTAGCAGCGTTACCCAGCTGGGTTAGCTCGGAAGCCCCCGGACATCCACCAGCTGCTGTAGACCGAAATGGGTCAGTGCGGACAAGCCGCTCACCTGACTGACTCTGCAGCATCTGTTTGTGGCAGAAAAGTCTAAAAAAAAAAAAAAAAATACAAGAAGCTTAAGTTGCATCCCTACAGTCCAGAGAAAAATACTTTATTAACTTAACCTTTTAGACGTTGAGCTAGCATTCAAGCATATAAACTACCTAAAAATAAGTTTTATTGTGATTATATTTTGCATGGCAGCTATCTTCAGCAGCAGCAGGTGATAATAGACAGTCTAGAATAATGCAATAATGACTATAGACCGAATATGTACATATAAACATTTTCATATATATGCATAAAGGTGGCGATTACTTAAGTACGAACATTGCAAAATAATGCATTTGCATATGAAGGATAACGTGCTGACGTGTTTTAGCGGCTTGTGCGATGTGTGTAAAAATGCAAATGCAGTAATCATTTAGTGATCATTGGAAGAGTAACGTGAATTGCAGTTAGTTCTTTTCCAGTCTGTACTTGCACCGGTAACATTGTAGGATGTGGAGTGGTTAGAAAGACCAGCCTACATGACTCAGAGAGTTCTGACATGTGTCAGTGTGTGTAGGCACGTTGGGTCGAAAACATTACCGAATGTTAAAATGCAGTGCACTGTTGTCCTACTATGACACTCTTTGCTCCGGTCTTTAGTGTTCAATTAACTCTGTTTTACACTTCCACCCACGCACTTTTATACACACACGTGTCAGACCCAAGCTGCTGTTCAGGTTTGCAGAGCAGTAAAAGGTTAGAGTGCTAAATATAGGTTTCCATGTGTCCCAAAGGGGGATTCAACAGATGAGAAGGCCAAGAATGCACATGTGCATTGGTGGGCTGCTTATATACAGTCATAAACACTGAGTCTGTATGTGTGAATGCACTTTTTTTTAAAAACTATGAATCCATGGGTTTGTGGGAAGACTGCGTCACTTACACAGGACAACCAGTATTAACCCTGGAAAACACAGTTCTGCTCGCAGGAGAGAAACCTTAAATCCACTGGGAGCTGAGTAGGTGAAGGTGGGGATGCAGAGCTAGAGTGAAGCGTGGAGAAAACCGAGATGTTACAGACCTTGCTTGCCTCCCATCATTACGGGGAATGTAAGATCAGTCAGCACTGATGATAATTCATGCTTTTAAGAAAACATGACTGAATGAACCCAGTCCTTACACACTTGTAAGTTTAGATGATTTTCTGCTGGTAAGAGGTAAACATTGGCTGTTCCACCCATGAAGTGAGGAGGAATGCTGCCATTGGAGTTCTTAGTCTCTACAGCTTCCAGGAAATGTAAGTGACCCAGATAATTACACAACCTAAAGGCACCTATCAATTTTGTGTGGTTCTTTGGCTCTGTCTGTATTTGTATTGCATTTATTCGTACCTAATTGTTTCTGTTGTGGTCACTTTCACTGTAAGTTCTTCTCTGATGCTGTGGCACCTTCATTTTTTTCCCTCCTGGGATAAATAATATGTTATCCAACCAAATTGATCGAAAAGGTTGAATTTGGAATCAGGTAAAACAGTCTCATCGGATGAGGGTGCACTCTGTCTTATTTCACACAGCTGGACGAATGTTTTGTACCTTCATGTCATTACAGGAGAGAAGATCTTTTTAAATGTGGCAAATGTAAGCAGGCCTACTACTGCAATGTTGACTGTCAGGTAAGCTTTCTGCTTTGGTTTCCCTGTGTCAGTGTTCACAATAAACAGATCGAACTGCCCATGAATATATTCTACTGCCAACAGTGCTATATTTTTAATATGGCTGTATCTCTCTTTAATTGTTTTGGTCTATTTCTTGTCATTTACAAAGAACAGAGAAGGACAAAGGACAAAATGAATGAGAAAAGGAAACTACCTAAACAGTTTCCTCAAATTTGTCATTTGCTTTGCCAAAGATCAAATTAAAGATATTTGTTTCAGTTGGACCTTGACCAGACATTGAGAACACCTTCGGCACGTGTTCGGGCTGCTGTTGCTATGACGATCAAGTCCATCCTTGCGCTGCCTCTGTCTAGATTTAGGTTTATGGCACAAAATACACTTGGTGCACTCCAGTGAAAAAGAGAGGGATGAAGTATTAAGATTGTTTACTTAAGTAAAACTATAAATAGCTCATTGTATAAATAGAAAACTACTAGTAAAGGTCCTGCATTAAAAATTGTATTTAAGAAAAAGTGCCAGACATAATTAATGTGCATATGTACAAATTTTTTTTAATATTATGTTTTATATTATTGGATTATGATTTGTAAAGCATACGTAATGCATTATTTTGCTTTTAAAATATTTTAATTTTGCAGCTGGTGCTGGCTAAAGCTAATTTTAATTACTTTTATCTTTACTAGTTACTTTATATAGTAGATGTGTAGATGAGAGAATTTCTTTTGGGATCAGTCTCCTCCCAACATGTAATAATATGTCCAAATTCATCAGATTTGTATTATTCATCAAAATCTGCAATGCAACTACAAGCTACAGCTGCTATATCTCCCTGTGACATGAATTTTCTTTCCTCCTTTGTTTGTTGGGATATGTGTGCAGAGAGGTGACTGGCCCATGCACAAGGTGGAGTGTGTAGCCATGTGTGCTTATGGGGAAAACTGGTGTCCATCAGAAACTGTCAGACTGGTGGCCAGGATTATCATGAAACAGGTAAAGGTGTTCTTTTTTCTTTTCTTCATGGGGAACAATGTAGTGTGTAAAGGAAGTGATTAACATGAAGAAGGAGAATAATGTTGTATCACAAAATAAGTCAAATAAATGGTGCAAGCAAATGCATAAAACAACAGAGGCTTAAATTGAATTGTTGGTCTGAACGTTTTTCTGCTGACATGCAGTCATGCTCAGTTGTGCTGCTTGATTAATAAATATCGTTTTAGTGACTTTCTAAAAAGAACATTAAGTCTTTAAAAAACCATTAGTTTATGTATAGTAAAAAAAAATAGTAGCGCTAAAAGGGAAATGTTATGTTCTTTTATATTTTGTACTTATTTGGAGATCATATCTATCATATTTATCTCGTGTGTCCTTTTTGATGCAGAGAGTCACAGCAGAGCGCACTCCTTCAGAAAGGCTGCTACTCCTCACAGAGTTTGAATCCCGTAAGTACGTGTATGAACAAGTGAGTGTGTTTAGGTACATGTGTGCACTTCTAGATACGTGGTGTGTGCATGCACGTCTGTGTGTGTGTGTAAGATCTTCCTCCCTCTGCAGTTATATGTACAGCAGTGTCTATTAATATGCTCCGCCGTAGCCTCGAGTCCTCGTTCTGTCTCCTTAATTCAATCCAAATCTGCTCAACACTGGGACTCAAATCCCCAGCTTCTGGGTGCTGTAATTTTATGTTCTTCTCCATCCTTTAATAACTTCTGCCACATTGCCCTTTAGCAAAGTACGCATCCCTTTTCTCTGTGACCGTGCTGAGGCACACATGTCCCATATTGAACATTATTTGCAAGCAGAGAAGCAAGAAAATTAGGTGTTGAAGACAAACGCCAGGCAGCTCCCAGTGGCCTAATGATAAAGTCGATGTGTGTTTGCCAAAATTAAAACACAAGGCAGCGTTCACTCTCAGCGCCCGCAAACTGTTTTCTCCGCTCCACTGGTTGTCATCATTAAGTGTGAGCTTCTGTTGTCAAATGGTCACATGTGTCATCAAAGGATTGTCACAGAATTAGCTTTCACACCTGTCTCAAAGTGTTCACAAAGCAAATCTGTGGCCAGTTGCTGCCTGTTGGCCACCAGTCTGTGTCAGTTTGTGTGAGTGACGTTGACATGTGTGCTATAGTAGTCGTATATTCTACACTTGTGAAAATGTATTACTTCTCCCCTGAAGTTGTGTGATGATAGTGATGACAAACAGCAACAAAACATACTGAAAACTTTCCGATGAACTAGTCAAATCCAAACTTTTTCTCTGAACTCTATTGTTTTTTTGCCCTTTCTACCACATTTGTATTGTTTATGTGTTTTATTCCCTCTTATCAGATTTAGATAAGATGGACAGTGAGAAAGAGGAGATGAATCAGGCAGACATGGCAGCGCTGCATCACTTCTACTCCAGATACATTCGAGACCTCCCCAGCAAGCAGGCTCTCACTGAGCTTTTTGCACAGGTGAAATTGTTTAACACTTTAATTGCAACCACTAATTACACCTACAGGCAGTTGCCTTTCTTTACTGTAGAGCTTTGAAGACAGCAGTGGTCTGTGGCTGTTACATTATCAGCCATTTCTTTCCAGCTCCCACGCAGCAATCGTAGTGTGCTTAAAGTTACAACATGCAACTTAAGCTAACACTAGCATGACACCTGAAATCAATACATTCTGCTCCACTTTGTGTCTGGGTCACAGGAGGCTGTGGCTGCCCTTCTCAAGATTACGATACGTTTTGGAGCGTATTTCTGCAAAAGAATATTCAAACAAGTTGCACACTGTCGCCTCAACATAACCTAAATCTAGTCATGAGACAATAGGGGACAATAAAGTATATTCTGTTCTATTTTATGTCCTGTACTACTGAGTTATTGAATCGTGATCTGTGGAGTTCGGTTAGAGTGAACAAGCAGTTGTTTTGAAAAGCGTATTAGCTGCCAGAAGACAGGAGCGTGTTTGCGATACTCACGTATAGATTGTATAACTCAGGGAATTAATTAAGGCAGTAACTGTTTCCTGTCTGGCTGTGAAAGCTTTAAGGAAAAAAATGTGAACCAGATTCAACTTTGCCTCCACTTCAGACCATGTCATCTTTACTGGGTCTGCCTTGCATTTTTTCACACAGAGTGAAACTGTAGTCAGTATAAGGCCGAAACAGGTGCTTGTGTCACCGATGCCATCTCCTGTGACTGCAGAGAGAGTTTTTTTTATGGAAGCAAAACATTCTGAAAGTGACTGTGACTCTATTGGTATTTTAATTTTTATTTTATACACTGAGCACTTTGTTCACTGTAAAACATAATTATGTTTATAAAATGTTTCAATCTTCCAGCAGGAATCTGCAGATTCTCCTTAAATATAGTTTTGCTATAACTTCTACTAACACGAACAGTCGTTGGTTTTCCTTGTTCGATGACAGGCTGCAACTGTAGACATACATACAAAGTATTTAGACTCGCGTTGTGCAAATATAGCACGTTTGAATGTAGACTCTGCCTCACAACTTAATGCTTGTGTTCACACATCTTTGCATCTTCTTTCCTATTCTGCACTTGTTGGTAAATCACTAGAGCACACCAGGATATGTATTACACAGGAAAAGACACACAGACACACACAAAGATCCTGTCCAACTCTATTGCATTAAGCTGTTTAATTTGATCTGTCTGTCACTGTTCCCTTTCTCTCTATGTTACACCAGTGGAAACGAGCCTCTTTGGCTTCCTTTATCTATTCTCAAGGCTATATTTGATTTCCACTACTGGATTTCTTCCTCCTCTGTGGAGGTGGTGTTACAGCACAGTCGAGGGTGATGCAAGATGTATTTCAATATTACTCAGACTATTGCTGTGTCTCTGTTTGTGTCTTCCAGGTTAACTGTAATGGTTTTACCATAGAGGATGAGGAACTCTCCCATCTGGGATCAGCTCTTTTTCCCGAGTAAGTTGCCCATGTCTGTCCCTGTAGTTCACTTCTTGCATTGATTAAACTGGGAAATGCAGTGCGATGTGTTAAAGGGCAGAATTGGTGGCTTTTTAGTTTGTTTTTTTTCTAAATTCTGCCTTCCTGAAAGCTAAAACTAACAATGAACTACATCTGCTCACTCTACGGTTTGTGAATCCAAAGCCTTGCTTGACTTATTCTACTCTTGTCCAAAGCATTATAAAAGGCACCTCAGTATTGATTTGTCTTTTTTTGAAAAATGAGTTTGATATGCTAGTGAAGGGGCAGTGACGCATCAGCTGTTGCTCTAATGTCTCCTGCTTTCAGCATCAGAAAAGATCAGAACAATCCTATAAACAACTGTAATGCAAAATCGATGTTATCAAATGTGGTGTGACAAATTAGTGGAGTTGTGAAAGTGACACACGTGCACTTGAATGTTTCTTCTCAGCCCTCTGAGCCCTTTTTTCTTTGTTCCTTTTTTTTTTTTTAAATAGACTGGCCACACATTTCTCAAAATGAATTAAAATGTCATGCAGTACAGCAGTGAGGTTTACTGATATATCTTTAATAGTTTTCCACAACCAATGGAGCTTTACAACAGAAAAGCTAAACCAGGCTGTGGATTCAAAGAGTAAATGCAACTCATGGTTAGTTTTAGTTTCTGTGTGTAAGAATGTAAAAATAACAACTTTATGTACTATGAAGTTTTAATAAAAATGCAATTGTTCCCTTCCCCCTCTCTGCCTCCTTATATCCACATTCAGCCTTCTGCTCAGTTTCTCACTGTTTTGGGAAAAGCGTAATTTCATATAATTATGGAACAGTTTGTACCGTTTGTTCTTTCTTTTTATAGTCAGGGTAGCATACACATAAGCCCTCAAAGCTGCTAAATATAATGCATTTATTACAATTTTCAGATTATTACCACTGTTTTTTTTTTTAAGCTTCTGTCTTCTTCTCCTCCTTGCAGTGTAGCACTGATGAACCACAGCTGTAGCCCTAATGTCATTGTGACCTATAAAGGCACATTGGCTGAGGTCAGAGCTGTGAAAGAGATAAATCCTGGAGAGGAGGTAAGAAAACATGGGACTCATTTTGCAACAGATGCTTCTGGGTGACAGGGATGTTTATCACACAATTTTCTTTTAAATTACACTCAATTAAGTTTTTTTTTTTTTTTTTTTTTTTTTTTTAAACAATACCCCCCCTCAGATCTTTAATAGCTACATAGACCTGCTCTATCCAACGGAGGACAGGAAAGAGAGGTTGTTAGATTCCTACTTCTTCACATGCCAGTGTACTGAGTGCACCACTAAATCTAAGGTAACATTCACTTCTCTCTGAAACTCATGCTGTTTACCATTTATAGCAGAGTTTGTTTTTTTTTTCTGGTTAAAGGTCAAGTTGTTTACATTACCAATGTACAAAAAACTTTTTAAAGGTACTGCATTTTTTTTTTACATTTCAACTTACATTCTCCCAACCCTATACTACCTAATAATATTTTTGGTCCTTTTGGCTTATCAGTTCAGGGTCACCACTGCGGATCATTGTCCGCATGTTGATTCTGCACAGTTTTTGCCCCAGATGCCCTTCCTGACGCAACCCTCCCTAATTTCTACCGGGCTTGGACCGGCACTGCACAGCTGGGGGTGGGAATGGGCTATTGGGGGTTTAGTGTCTTGCCCGGAGACACTTATAGCCGGGACCGGGGATCGAACTACTGACCCTGTGGTCCGTGGACGACTACCTTACCAACTTAGCAGTTTGCTGAAAGGACAAGACAAAAAACCCACACATTTTGGTGCTTATTCAATGTAAATTGTGGCTAAATTCATCGCGACACTGTTCTAGGCTCTGTAAGGCTGTAATTCTTTTTACACCTAGAAGCTGTAAAGGATCTTATGTGCATCACTGTATGACTGTTTCTTATGTTGTGTCAATCCATCTCTCTCTAGGACAAAGCAAAAATGGAAATCAGGAAGCTGAATTCTCCACCGGAGCCTGAAGAAATCCAGTCCATGGTCTGTTACGCCAAGAATGTCATTGAGGAGTTTAGGAAAGCCAAACACTACAAGAATATCCTCTTCTTCTGTTTATAATTGAAGTTCCCCGAACTCCATCCCTGTGGTTTTTGTCTTACTCTTGTGCCCCCGTTTACTCTGAGACAATATCTGTCTTTCAATTTGACTTGTTTCTTTCTTTATCATTAACAACCATCACTTGCGTCACTTCTCAACCTCCTCCCGTTTTTTTCACATCATGTATCATTATTTCTTGACTCTGGCACCTCCCAGTGAACTGCTGGAGATGTGTGAGCTGAGCCTGGAGAAGATGGGGGCTATATTTGCAGACACCAATGTCTACATGTTGCACATGATGTATCAGGCCATGGGTGTCTGTCTCTACATGCAGGACTGGGACGGAGCTATGAGCTATGGGGAGAAGATAGTTCAGCCTTATAGGTAAATTATTCTGTGTCTGTTGTTCAGCAGCAGAGACGGTCACAGGCGAATCATAAAGCTGTGTAAACAGGTTCAATGAGCAAGTGGGCTCGTGGCTCCTCAGTAAAGAGAAACGTTGATCTTACTTTTTCAGAGCTGTGGTCTGGAATAATGTAAAGGCATCAACACAGTGGTCTGTCTTTAAACTTCAGTTGAGGGGAAACCCAAATCGTTGCTAATCAATTTTCATGCTAATAAAAGTACAAAACTAAAATCTTTCATTTGCAAATCAATTCAGCTTCAGTACTTTATAGTAAATCAGTACTTTATAGAAACCCATTTGCCAGCAGTTACAGCTTTGATTCTTTTTGGGTAAGTCTTTGGCTCACTTCGTGCACCAACATGGAGCTTGTATGTAGCTTGTTCAACTATGCAGAGTCAATTAAGTTTGCCATAGCTTGACTTAAGTCACGACTACATATACAATGTGGAGAGATTTCCGCTGATAGTTGAGTTGGTTGGTTCGTGCCACGTGTCCTGGGTTCAAGTCCAGCAGTGCACCTTTGCTGTATGTCAAAAACCTACATTTTCTGTCTCCTCTGCACTGTTGTCTATCATTTAAAGGCAAAAAGCAAGTTGTAGTACTAAGTACATGGCAAAAAAAGTTATAGTAGCTGATAATGTTTAGTTTAAATAGTATACATCTGCACAAGTAACTAAGAACTATAGCTGTCAAATAAATGTAATGGAGTAAAAAGTACAATGTTAGTGGAGTAAAAGTAATATAAAATAAAAATACCCCATTAAAGTACAAGCATCTCAAAATACAATACTTAAATGTAGTACGTTGCGCGACACCTCTGCAACACCTTACATCGTGTTCTTTCTCTGTGCTCTCAAATGTTATGCTGTTAAACACATTTTACCTCTGAGACATAAAAGTCATATCTTCTGCAGTATTATAAACTTACAGCTTCATATGTTTTGAGCTTTAATAGCACTACAAATAAACCTCATGTAACCTCTTTGTTCCTCTCATGTTCAGTGCTTATCTTGATATAGAAATTCTGTTCTTTCTACAGTGTTCATTACCCAGCCTACTCTCTGAATGTGGCGTCTATGTATCTGAAACTGGGACGTCTTTATTTGGGGTTGGAAAAGAAGACTCAAGGAGTAAAAGCTCTAAAGAAGGTACATTTAAAGACATACGGTCTGTATTCATATGCTTATGAAGGCATCTATGTTATAAAAGTTGATTGACTGTCATAGTAAGGGTGTCTTTTTTCCTTCTTCTAGGCGTTAGCCATCATGGAGGTGGCTCATGGCAAAGATCACCATTATGTAGCAGAAGTCAAACGAGAAATTGAGGAGCAGAAGTAAAGGAGGTGAAGCAGGAGCAGCCAAAATATTAGAGAGAAACCTCTAAAAGCAACAACAACACACATCGCAACTGCATGGCATGCATCTTATACCTCTCTGACTTTTACTGTTTTGTTTGCCTGTTGTTTTTCCTGCCTATCTTTAGGCAAATATTCATTCATTTCCGACAGTGGCCGCCTTTTATACCTGCAGACACATTAGCATTACGCTGTATGGTATGAACAATTTTGAAACGCACACAGTTGTAACCTTGAACTTCATTTGAACAGGATGGTTTCTTGGAGCTGATGCTCATTACAAACATTTAACACCCTTATTCAAAACAGCACTGCCTTTAAAGCTGCCTTTTGGAAGAAACAAAGCAGTCAATTGGTCTGTGCTGTGGAACTGTTAAACAAAGGACATGGCTGCAGTTTTGGCTGAACACCTAATAATATAAATTCTGTGCAAAAAAAAATGGTGCGTTCAGAATGGTGATTCAGAGGGCATTGCTATTTATTTCCAGCCAGCACATTTAAATTGTAATCAAATATTCAAGAGCTTTTCTAGTTTCATAAATTTTTGTTTAAACTGTGAAAAGATGGATTTACCGTGCAGCAGGTACGCCGTAGCAACAGAGAGGACAATGCAAAGAACTATTCCTGAAGGTATAACCAGTGGTTTGATTGGCATGTCTTAAAGAACAAGAAAGAGGATTGCATATTTTATTAAGTTGTGTGGGTTTTTTTGTTTTGTTTTGTTTTTCATATGGGGCTTGTTGACCAAAAGGGCCACAGGTTTAACTGATAAGGAACCAGCTATAATCTGTATTCACAGTGTATCCTTAAATGGGGTGCTGATCTGAGACCAGCTAAGTTAAGCTGATGTTGATGTTGCCATGCCCTGACCAATGATCCTGGATCAAAGCCTAAAAGAATAATAATAATAATAATAAAAAAAAAAAAAAAAAAAAAAAAAAAAAAAAAAAAAGGCACAACGCTGTAACTTTTGTTGCATATCGTCAAGAGATACATTATTGTACCTTTTTTACAGAAGCACCAAGGATCCAGATCATCATTACCCTGGGCATGAAATCAACTTAGCAGCAGTAGGCAGAATATTGTCGTGCAGCATGACTGAGAAGAATTACTTGTCTATTTATAAGATAATGTGATCATCCTCACTATACACTTAAACTTTTCTAATAATTATAAATGGATGAAATATTCTCGGAAAAGATAGGTCTGCAATTTTCCAAGTCTGTCTTAAAACAATTGTCAAATGTCTAGAAACACTAAAATATCTTTGTGGGATCCAAACGTTCCCCCTGTTAATACAGGCTTTTAAGAGATCTTTAGAGAAATGCGTCTCGTGTTGACTGATGGACAAGAGAAAATCCACAGTCCTCTCTCAAAGAGATTGAAATGTTTTCAACTGAAGAAATAAAATTAGACACAGGAAGTGAACATCTTGCCTCTTTGCGAGACGAGATCCCCTCTTTTTACGGTTATTCTATACAGGGAAGCACACAGAGAGAACTTTCTACTCAAAGATCTCCTGCTCCCTCACATTAATTAGCTTTAGATACACATTTGATGGTGTTTGTTCACAGATGACTGTGGATTTTGTCCCCCATCACCTCCACTGTAAGGGCTTTAGAAGAACATCATAGACCAGTATGTGCAGGATGACTGGTTACAACAAGCACAGTCTGTTCCAGCGTTCACATAGACACCTCAGTTATTTTAAGACAAGTGTGAAAAATGCCAAACCTATTCTTTAATCTCTGCTTCAGCATTTAGTGTATTATTTGAACTCTTGTAAGGTACATAGCAGATTAGTTGATATACAGAAACTATTCTACCAACATGGTGACTTTTTAATGTAACTTTATGCTTAGGAGGAGTGGGTACTTGCAGCTCATAAAATCAGTGTCAGTGGTACGTTAGGCTAAAGAATATTGCATCAACATAATTTAAATGTTCCTGATTCTGAAATCATATGTAGAAGGTAAGAGCAGTTACAGCTTGTTAAACTGAAGTGTACTCTCTGAATATGATGCTATACCGAAATACCAATCTAAAGGCAACTGAACTTACTATTTTGCTATTGCTGTTTAAAAGACTTAGCATGCAGTGTGTGAATGTGTCGTTGAAAAGGTTTTTCAGATCAACACCTGGGCCTTATTTGAGGTTTATTATTGCACTTAAATTTTGTACATTTTCTGTCACTTAATGATGTCAAAAGGGCAAACATAAGCACATTTGTTCCATTTCTCTTAGTTTCAGTTGTGGCCTGCCTGCAGTCTTCACACAGTGCACTTCCAGAGGATCTAAATCCTTTTTACTTCTTAATGCACGTAGCTTTTCCCTCTTGTTTACTATGGATGCAGTCCTTTGCATCATATTAATGTGGGTTACAGACGGTTAGATATGGCTCATTGTTATGAGTTTCAAGTGGTCATACTTGTAGCAACTACCACACAGGGGACTCTTTTTGACACCTGCAAAGATGCACCTCTAAGAAATCCATTTCAGCAACTGTTCCACATCTTTATTTTTGTGAAAGTTTTTACTAAGTACCGACAGAAGAGGTTTTACAAGTCTCACAAGCCAAAAAAACATCTGAATCCTGTGTATGTGAGAACATGAACATTTCATTTCTGGTCAGACAGTAAGAAAACGCATCATCGTTTTCCAACTTTGTGATGTCATAAAAGATAAAAGCTGTGGCACAAGGATTAAAACCGTAACATCCATACTCATGCTGCACGATGAAAACCAAATGAAGACTTCTTCAGAAAGGCCACTCGACATTTTCTGCTGTTTCTGTAATAAACTGTTACTTTATCAGGCATGAATGTTATTCTATTGGAATGCATAACTGAAGTCTGAGCATATGATTCTTTCTGTACCATATCAGTGGAATTCAATAAATGATAGTAGGACACCTCTATTGCTATACTTGTTTTTCCAGAAATATTCAGCAAAAATCCTTCATGTGAAGCTGTATTTCCTGATCTCATTGAAAGACAGACGAACTTAATTCGAGACTTTTCCTCAACTTCACAGAAGCTGAGAAGGTCCCAACAGGAGCTAGTGCCACTGTGAATATGCATGTTCACTCCTAATACAAAATATATTATAGGTATTATTATTGATTAACCACCTGGTAGTACTCTCAACTCTGCCATCTGCAACATATATTATTAAGATCAACAGCAAGTTTAGTAAAATATGTACATATATGATCTGTAATGTCCAAATAGTTGAATTTCTTAGTGTAATGTTACTCTGTTTTTTTACTTTAAAGTAAAAAAAATAATTAAATAGTACTTTTACATGTAGTAGAGCAATTATGTAAACCTTTACTTGGGTGTTATGTGCGTGTCCTTCATCCAAGTCCTCTTATGCTTTTATGACTATGAATGTTCTCAGGTCTCTCATGAAAAGATATTTAGATCTCTACTATACTACCTAAATAAAGACATTTATTAATATTAACTTAGTTACAACAAATAAAAATGATGTCATCAAATGTCTTAGTATTGTAACTGTTCAGTGTGAAATATCCACAAAGTCACACCACGTGGCGGCACTGTTGAGCTTAAACCATCGGTAAACCAATCGTGTGCGTCTTATGACCGACGTCACAGTAACTAGCCAATGGGAACGGAGCTGAGTCTGTCGCGGTTTCCTCTGCTGCGATTTGAATTTTCTAACGCCGAGAAACAGTTTGTGTCTGAAGAAGAAGAAGCAGCGCGCCCAAAGTAAGTGCAGATATCTCTAGTGTTTACTCGCGACAATTTAGGTAACGTTAGCACATGGGCCATTTCACAACAGACCATATAATATCCAATGTTTAAATGGCTGCGTATAGATTGAGAAAAAAAATCACATAAAAATCACTTTTTCGCTAACTAGCGTTACTTGTCATTTCGTTGGAGCCATAATCAACACAGACAAGCAGCAAGTCTTCGCGCTAGCGTCACCGTAACTCTACTGTTCAAAAAAAGCCCGACATGAAATTGACTTTCTATGTTGCACTTTGGCAGCGCATTAACATCTACATTACGAAGTGTGTCAACACTAATACAACAATCGTTGGATAAATTAACGGTAATTAACTAGCTGGCTAACCGTAACGTTGCTAGCTAATGCAGCGTTATTAAACTGCGCTTACAACGTCTACGCTACAGGTGTATTACACCGCTACTGTTTCCAGAAACGTTTCTGTCTCTTGATCGGAAAAACGATCCGCAAAGCGTTTCACGTCAGGACACCTTACGTTACCGTCTAAACATTTTTTTTTTTAATCAGCGTTACTGCCACTTTTTTTGCACATTGGTGCCAAAAAACAAAAAAGTAAAACATTATGATCAATAGGTAAGAAAGCTTGAGGAGTAAACATAAATGAAATAAAAACAATACTTTTTGTCCATTTTGACCATTCAGTCCCCCTCCTTTTTAGAGAAGGGGGATTAGTTGAACAGTTTAATGGCCACTGTGTTGTTCTGTGGACCACTTGCCTGTGATCAGTCTCTGGCTGAAAGTGCTCCTCTGTGCAGCCAGCACACAGTGAAGTGGGTGGGGGGCATTGTCCAGGATTGAGAGGAGTTTGGACAACATTCTCCTCTCCGCCACAGCACGCAGAGGGTCCAGCTTCTCCCCCAGAACAGAACTACCCCTCCTTTTTAGTTTGTCCAGTCTATTACTGTCTGCCACTTTTATATTGCTTCCCCAGCAAACCACAGCACAGACGATGGAGCTGGCTATCACAGACTTATAATACGTCCGCAGATGTTGAAGGACCTCAATGTACTGCGAAACTACTTCCACCTCCTCTCCCCGTATGGAGAGAGGATGAACAGGAGTCCCGGAGTTTTACTGATGTTGAGCTGGAGATGATTGTGCTCACACCAGTTAACAAACCTGTCCACCACTTATTGATACTCCAAGATATCCCCACCCTGGATACATCCCAAAACTGCAGAGTCATCAGAAAACTTCTGAAAGTGGCAGGACTCTGACGTTGTACCTGAAGTCAGAGGTATACAGGGTGAAGAGAAATGGAGATCACCGTGTCAGACAGTTCTGCAGATGGACATACTGGGGTCAGTCAGTGAGGTATAGTCCAAAACAGGCTGAATTGTGTTAAAAGCACTGGAGAAGTCAAAGAACGTAATTCTTACAGACCCCCCAGCCTTCTCTAGGTGGGTGTAGATGTGGTGTAACAGGTCGATGAGAGCATCCTCCACCATCAGCTGAGGATGAAAAGCCAACTGTATTAGGTTTTTCATAAAAACAAATTACTGTTAAAAAAAGAAAGAAAAAAGATAAAACCCTCACTGAACCCTCAACAGCCAAGTGCCGGTCACAAGCCTGTTAGAAAGTGGGGAGGGTTGTCTCAGGAAGGACAAAACATGCGGACACTGGCGACCCTGAACTCACAGGATAAGCCGAAAGGACAAAAAAAAAAATGTCTTTATATCACAGGGACATAACTAGAGAACTTTGGAACTAGCCACTTGCTTCAGCAGTACTTGATTCTCTTGTTGGATTTCATTCAGTTAGCAGAGAAATGTGGCCTTTAAATACGTTGATGTCGGTTGGTTAGGTTCGAAGCCATGAGCTGGGCGGTGGAGGAGTGGAAGGATGGACTTCCTGGGAGAGCTCTGCAGAAGATCCAGGAGATGGAAGTCCAGCTGGATAAACTGAAGAAGGAAAGATCTCAGAAACAGTTTCAGCTGGACTCCTTGGAAGCTGCTCTTCAAAAGCAGAAACAAAAGGTCAGTGCCCAAAAGGGAAAATGAACTGAAAGTGTATTGACTTGGTAAATTAATCTTTAATGAATCCATTGAAGAAATTACTGATAGTAGACATCTATTAATTATGTGTCTTTTTTTTTCTTCAGGTGGACAGTGAACGTACTGAGATCTCTGCTTTGAAAAGAGAGAACCAGGCTTTAGTTGAGTCATGTGACTCTCTGGAGAAAGCCCGTCAAAAGGCCACCCATGACCTCAGTGTCAAAGAGCAGCAGGTCAGTTACCGACGGAGAAAGAAAGAAAAGTCTGGTGCAAGTTAATGATAATTTAATAAAGAATATACAGTATCTGAGCTAACGCATTTCTGTGAGAAAGTTTTCCCTGTGTTGTAAAGATCTGATCCAACGCTATCGAACATGCTTGTTTGTTTATTTCTGCTTATCTAAGGGTTCACCTGTTATTTCCATCTGCAATATGAAGGTTTAATGGGTTTGTTCTGCAAGGAACGATTAGTTTGGGCACATTGTGTTTGTCTAGAATTGGATAAAAATCAGATGAATTTTTATGACCCATAAATATAGAAAACCCCACAAGCGGGTTTGTTTCCTACCACTAAATCTAAATGCCACGTTTTTAAGATCAAATGTATAGAAATTAAGCACAATTTTGTAAATGCATAGTCACAGTAACTTGTTTCCTGGTGATTAGTTTGTACACTCAACAGCTAGGAAACATACAGTAGCACACAACACTGTGTTACACTCCAGCATTAGTTGCGGTGGCACAAAGAGAAGGTGAGGTTGTCAGTGTCAACCTGCAAAAAATGTATGAGTTTTGAACTTCCAGTGATCCTAACTTAACACTGTTCCTGATTCTAGGTGAGCTACCTGGAGGGTCAGCTTAACGCCAGCAGAAAGACCATAGAGCGTCTGGAGCAGGAGCTGAAGAAGTGAGTTCACTTATGTATCATATTTATTATGTGTAATATTATTGCAGATTGGGGTGGTACAAATGTTTCAGCGTGAGACATTTATAAAAGGTAATTTATAATAATTTATCAATGGGGGTGCAAACTTTGGTTTCTGTTTCACTATAACTTCTTTAGTAACTTAGTTTTAAGCTTTAATGTGCATCCCCTTACAATGAAACGGCATATAGGGTGAGACTTTTGCACCCAACTGTAAGTTGCATAAAATTAAGCAGTTTGACCAAGTTTGTATACCGTTTCTTAAACAGACACTTTTCTTATTCTTATTCTTAACTGCTCAGATACAAAAATGAATTGGATCGCTCTCAGCCTGCTGGCTCTTCCTCCTTGTCATCCTCCTCCTCTGATCTTCATCCCTACACTACTCCACAGAAAAGTTTCGCTACCCCAGCTTCGGTCCCAGCCCACAGGCAGCATGGTATTTGAATTTGTTAATGATCACAAAGGTCATGAGATTAGTTGTTTTTGTTTTCAATCTGCATTACTGTCAGCCTGTCCTCTGTAATTGCAAATGTAAGCAATGCTGCTTTTATTTTGGGAGCTGTGTGGGACTGTGTATCTGTTGGTGTAGTTTTCAGTTTTCCCTATTATGTAAATTCTGTATATGTCCCATAGATAATAGACTAGAGGAGCTTCAGGAGAAATACAGCCAGGAGGTAGAAGAAAGAAAAAGGTTGGAGAGTGAACTTAAGGTCTTGCAAGTCAAAGTGAGTACATTATTTACACTGTATTTATGTTTTGTTTGTTTCATTGTAGACGCTGATAGTAATTTCTCACTTCTCTATTAGCTTTTAAATCAGTCATCAGTCAGTATAAGCCACAAGGACATTGCTGCCCGACAAGCTGGATCTTCCATATTCCCATGGCAACAACATGATCAGGCCCACAACCGCCAGTCTCAGGATGCAATGGAGACCCCCTTGAAAAGGCGGGGGACATCCCTGTGGGATGCCCATGAAGAGACCCCTATCAAACCCAGCCAGAGAATGAGCTGTTCCAGACCAGTGCAAAGTCCGAGTGGATCCTCCCATCAAATGGAGCAGCTGAAGACTCTCAACCAAGGTGAACTACTTTTAAACTTAATATTGTTCCTAGTGTTTTGCATCCTTTCCACTTATTTTTTTGTGTCAGTTCTTTTTCCTTTAAAAACAGTATTTAGCATCCTTTGAGCTTTTAGAACTAACTCCCCCCCCCCACCCACCCACCCTTTTTTTTCCTTTTCAGAGCTGCGTGGCCGTGTGTCTGAGCTGGAGAGGAGCCTAGGGAACCAGGAGAAGGAAATCCGTTGCCAGGCCTCCAAGTTGCAGGAACTACAAACCCAACTGAACCAGGCACGCAAAGACTTGACTGAACGAGACGGAAACCTGGCCAAGACTAGCCATGAGCTGAGTCAGGCCACAGACAAACACCAGCAGATCGAGGCCAAGGTAGTCTTCCATGGGTGGGATAGATTATTTTTCTTTATGTCTGCTTGCTTATATAATTGACAGTAGAAGACCTGTAAAAGCAACGAATATGTGTAATAATTGTAAACGATAAGTAAAATGCTGCTGTGGATTGTCCTTAGTGTTCATCAGTTGAGCAGAAGCTGAAACAAGTCACAGAGGAGATGAGCTGTCAGAGACACAATGCTGAGAGCTGCAGACGAGCCCTGGAGCAGAAACTTAAGGACCAAGAGAGAGACAGTCAGAAGGTGCAAAAAAGTGGAGTTATTCCGTCATCTAGCTTTTTTTTTTTTTTTTTTTTTTTTTTTTTACGTCTATGAAACATTACATCATTTAATGTGTTACAAATCCTTTAATCTCAACTTTTTTAACCTGCTCTGTGTAGGAGCTGGCCCAGCTTCAGAGTTCTCATCAGGCTCTGGAGCAGCAGCTGAACCAGACCAGAACCAAGCTAACACAAGAGCTCCAACAGTCCAAAAAAGACTTCAATGTACTGCAGGCTGACATGGAGAAGGTAACGTTGTAATGTTTGTAAAAATAGGGAAGCAATGTATTACTGTACACTTCTCTGCTTTCAAAATACATTTATACTTAAAATAACAATCAGCTTGTATGAAAGTCAAAGAAACCTCCTTTTGGAATTTTGTCAGCAGCTGGAGAATGTTGCTATACGTTTTTTGCGGAATAAACACATTTTTAAAAGTTTAAGACATAGGTGATATTTGTGTCACACTCTCTACCTGTTTTCTTTATTTTTTATGAGTTTTTTTTATTTATTTATTTTATTTTTTTGCTTGACTTGTCTCTGCATTTGCTGCTTTTTAAGATGTGCTTCCAGAGGGCTCAGATGGAGAAAGAGGTGGAGGAGCAGAAACAGAAGTTGCTGAGGTCAGAGCAGAGCCTTCAGGCCAGTCAGACCAAAGAGCAGGACCTCCGCAAGAAAATGGAAGTGAGTTGCTTTTAGTAGAGAACACTACTCACTAGCAAATCTGCAGAATAACCATAATGTGTGTCACCAGCTCAAAATGACCCAGAACGACACCCAGTATCTTTATATTTTAATAAAATTACAAAAATGTTACGAACAAAGTCTAAAGTTCCACAATACCATCACATTACCACCCTTTTCTTCCTAGTCCCCATTTCTTCTCCCCATCTCTGACTTCATCTAACGCTGTCTTTAAGTTCTATTCACATTTCTTTCTCCCTGTAGGAGTTGCAGAAAGAGAAGAACAGTGTGGTTCTCCAATTGGACCAGAGCAGCAGGCTTTTGTCGCAGCTGGAGGAAGAGAAAAAGAGTAAAGACCAGACCCTCAAGCGCACACAGGGTCAACTAGATGACCTCAAAGGTAATTATGTTGTTAAAAGTTGGTCAGTGTTAGAGGTCAGCCATTAACTTTAGGATGTTAACTGAGGATATCTCAGTTTATACATTTTTTTTCTCTTTTATGCTCTTTAGCAAAATCAGAGGGACAGGCAGATGAGGTGAAGAGACTTCAGTCAAAACTTGAGGAGCAGACTCAGTCTTCAGCCCGAGAGCTAGAAAACTTAAAGAAGACACTTTCTGATGCAGAGACCAAACATGACCGGTAAACATAGTTTAACTGCAAAGAAGAAAAGAGAGTCAATTGCACTTTGTTAATGCGAAAAGATGTTTATTTCATCTGATATTCAACATGTGTTTTGATTGTTGTGTATATCAAACTTTTTAAACCGTAGATGCCAGAATGACCTGCAGAAACACAAAGAGGACACAGAGAGGCTGACTAACAGGCTGACAGTAATAGAGAAGGAGAGCCAAGAGCTGAAGTCCAATCTCACTGCGAGTCAAAATGAGTCTAAGGAACTAATACAGAAGCATCAAGCTTTGCTGGATTGGAAGAAAGAGAAGGAGAGCTTGATTAATGAAACTGAAGCTGTGCAAAGGGAGCTCAGTGACAAAATTAGCAACTTGGAGAAAAGTCTCAGCTCACTTCATGAGGATAATGATGAGCTTAAGGTAAATGATCATAAGGTAATAGTTTCCAAATAAAAATGTCCTGTAGCAAATATGATAAATACAAGATAAGTATAACCTATGGTGTATGCATGCTGAACACATGTTTTGTCACATTTAGCACGCAGACAAAGACTGGTTTTTTGTGGTGCATAGACCCTAAAGATTCTAAAAAGTTTAGGTTGGCTTAGGTTTGAATTCACAAAAAAGAAAGAAATCTGACTTCAACATCTGAGTTTTGCATACTTTCATTACTGTAGAAGCAGCTTCTTAGTATGGAGGGACACAAGGCCAGTCTGTCTGCTCACATTGATTCCTTGAAGGGAGAACTCCTCAACAAGAGCACTGAGCTGGAGGAGAGAGAGCACCAGTACCAGGGGCTCCAGTCTCAGTTCTTAGAGGCTGGAGAGAAGCATGCCAAAAACCTGGAGAATGTGGGCGTGCAAGTGGCACAGCTTCAAGCTCAGGTGATTTACTGTGTTTGTTTGGTTTTTTCTTCACACTTTGCAGAGAATTTTGTGTTTCCAAAGAACAGGACATTTTTGTAAATTGCTTAAGCAAAGACAAGGAGTTTGGTGTTAGTGCTTGTAAGTGCTTGTCTTTGCTTTTTTTATCCAAACAGATCAAAGATTTGGAGTTGCAATTGCAAAAGGAAACTGCACGAGCAGAGCAGGCAGAGAGGACAAACGCAGAGCTGCAGGAGGAGTACCAGGCAGCATGCGACCTGGCCTGTTCCAAGGAACGCCTCGTAGAGCTGGGCCAGGCTGAGATCCGCCAGCTGAGGGAGAGTCTCACACAGGCCACTGCACAACAAGAGGAGCAACATGTCAGGTGGGAGTTTTATCTTTTAAATGTAATTTAATTGTTGTTATATTCCCTATTAAAGGATAGAAATTACTCGACACTAAACATTGCTTCAGTATTACTGCAACAAATGTAGCTTCTTTTCAACATGGATATTTTCTCTCTTTTGTGTCCAATCCTACCAGGTTGGCAGAAGAGAAGGCAGCCCTGCTGAAGCAGTGTGAGGAGAGCGTTTCAGCAAAGGCTGAAGAGGTGGAGCAGATCAAGCTGCAGTTTGAGGAGGCTCAGCAAGAGCTGCTGCTCACGAAAAATCAGGTGCGTGCTGCACCTGGAGGTCCATGAAGACATTGCAGGTGGTACCTGGCCATACACTGAGTAAAGCAGCATCACTGTGGGAATCACGTTCAGCCTTTTCCTCACAAGTTACAACAGTGACACTTATGTTGCCTTCTTACTGACATTAGTGTTCCCTGGGTCACAATGAGTTGAAAACCCCTGTTTTATTCATTAATTTCTTTTGGAGTTGATTAAACTTTTTGTACAATTTAAAGCAGTTTGTTTCATGTCGTAATGCATTAATGTGCTACAATTTACCCCAGATTTATGTCCTATATATAAAGAAGAGCATAATGACTGAGTACAATGAGCATTTTGAATTTCAGTGTCAGTACATCTGTTGTACTGCACTTAAAATGCTGGGTTTTTTATGTTAGGTGTTCTTTATTTTTCTCATAATAAAAGCCTGATTATGTTCTTGTACCCATGAATTAGGCCAGTTCTATGGAGCAATTCCTGAAGATCCAGGAGCAACTGGGAGCGGAGCTGCAGCATCAAATAAAGACATTGTCAGACAGTCAAGAAGAATACAAAAAGATGTCTGAGAAAAAGTCTGAAGAACTCATTAAGTTACAAGAGGAACTGAAGGATCAGCAGTGGCAGAGGGAAGAGAAGGAGAAGCAGTACAGAGAGGCTGAAGCTCAGATAGCATCTGCAGAGAAACAAAAGTCTCAGCTGGAAAATGTTTTGCAAGAGATGAAGAAGGAAGCAGAGGTTAGGAAAAAAAGATTCTATTTTTTATATTATGTTGTCTATGTGTTTCCCAATTTTTATTGTACTCACCTTGCATGGTTTATTTAACATAAATCAATTTTCATATACATATCAGGATTCATTACATCTTTTCTTTCCCCTTTTTTTCAAGATACTCCAGCAGGCTCACACTGAGAAGACCAACAGTCTTCTGGATCAGATATCTAATTTGGAAGAAAAGGTAGCTGCAAACAAAGATGCAGCAGAGAGGTTTCCAGCCTTAACAAATGAACTTGATGTGGTCAAACAGTCCAACACTGACCTCAAAAACTCTTTAGAAGCTCTTGAAAAGAGTCACGCCACCACTATCGAAATCAAGTCTAACCTGGAGAACACCGTGATCGAGAAAAGCAACCACATTGCTGCATTAGAGGAAAAGGTGAAAGATCTTACAGAGGACAAAAGAAAAGAGGCAGAGAGCCACAGTTTGGAGACTCAAAGTCTCCTCAACAACGAGAAATACCTTAAGGAGCAGCTTGAAGCCACTAAGCAGTCAGTCACTGCTGCCAAAGCAGAGTTACGTTCTCGTCGAGAAGAGATCAAAACCATGAAGACAACTCTGTGTGCTGCTTCCCGTGGTTTAGAGGAAAGAGACAACACCATAAAGACTCTGAAGGAGAAGCTCAATAAGGCAGAAGCAGAGCATGTCAAAACCTCAGACCTCCTCAAGGAGAAGATGATCGCCATGAACAAAATCAAGGTTAGTTTCTTAGATATTCTTAGTTTATGTATTATTATAATGTTTTTACTGTAAAAATAACACCAATATGTCAAGATTGTGTAACAATCCACACAAGTCAGTCACACTTTTAAAAATTATATTCATTGAATTATTCAAATTAAGGTACAGCTGGAGATGCTGCAAATGGACCTGGAGGACAACGAGACAGCCATGAACTCCTTTGACAGCCAGGTGGAGGAGCTGAAGACAACCATAGAGTCACTGGAGGCTCAGCTTGCTCAGAACCAAACCCAAATGTCTGATATGGAGGCCAAGCTGGAAGACAGCCAAGCCCAGGTAGAACCGCTGTCTGCGAAAAAGAATTGTCGTTCGCTTTTAACCAGAATTAAAAGTGAATTTAAGAGCTTAATTTTCTTATTTTTATTACATTTCCATGATGTATTCAGTTTGAGTGTTTCTACCTTCTGCCTGATTTATTCAGTCGTCTAAAATGAATTCTTTGTGAAATTGTAATCACCTTCATCAGCTCCTGTCCTCCTTCTGTGATGTGGAATTCAGTCTAAATCCTGTACCCTTCCAGGTCTCTGTCTTGGAAGCCCGCTTAGAGGAAGTCCAGTCCCAAACCTCTGTGCTGGAGTCACAGTATCTCACAGCCAAGGAGGAGCTATTCGAGAGGAGCTGTGAAAAAACTCGTCTGGAAGAGGACGCGGTCAGAAGAGACCAGCTGGAGGAGAGCGTTACTGCATTAGGGTTCAAACTCAGTCAGATTACAGAGGAAAGGGACAACTTGGAGACAACAGTCAGGCAGATAAATGAAGACAAGGACCAGTTAGTCCAGGAGAAAAACAACCTTGAATATACTTTAAGACAGCTAACAAATGACAAAGAGCGAGTAGAATCTGAAATGATTCAAGCTAATGCAGAGAAGAAACAGCTGGAATGCAGTCTAGGAAAACTGTCTGAGGAGAACAAACAACTACAGACTAATATTAAGCTCTTAAATGATGAAAAGCAGGAAATAAAAGTAAAGCTCAATCAAATAACTGTAGATAAAGACAAAGGTGAATCAACTCTTTGTCAGGTCACTGAGGAGAAAACCCGGCTTGACGCTACCCTCAACCTAATAAATGAGGAAAAGGTACAACTTGAGGCTAAAATCAGGGGCTTAACCTCTGAAAAAAATGACCTGGTTACTAACTTACATCAAGTAGTTGAGGAAAAGCATCAACTGGAAATGAACTGCAAACAGCTGACAGATGAGAACATGAAGCTACGGTCTAGTGTCAATCAAGTCATTCAGGAGAAGCTGCAGTTACAAGAAACCATAGAGAACCATAAAAGTGAGGTGGCTTCACTCAAAGAGGAGAACGAGTGCATCCAGTACACACTCCAGTCCTCAGAGCAGGAGCACCAGAGGCTGCAGGAGCAGCTCGAGATGAGGAACAAGATGACTGAGGAACAGAACCGAGATAGGTAAAGTGCATCTTTATAAGCGTGACATTTTTGACATTCGTACCAAATCATCTTAGTCTTAAAAAGGGCGATTTGTGGTAATAAATGCTAAAATGAAACGTTGTAACACAGGAGCCACCAGTTTGAGGCTGAACAGGCTGACCTGAGGCAGAAGGTGGCAGGCTTACAGAATGAGCTGACTTTATTTAAGCAGCAGTATGATTCACTGCTTGAGCAAGTGGGCCAGCAACACAGCTTGATAGAGCAGCTCTCAGCATCGCAGGAAACCCAGAAGCCAGGAGAGATAGTCTGCCACATTGATGCTGAGGAGACAAAGACTGGTGGTGAGTGTATCATCTGCAGCGGTTTGTTCAGAACAAGTTGATGTGGAGCCTACAATTGATTCAAGCATCAGTGTTGTGTTCATTCCAGAGAAGGAACATCAGAGCCCTATGGAGTCTGAACTGGACGAGCTGCTCCACCCGTCTGACAAGGCTCTCGGGTACGAGTTTTTAAAATTATTTTTTTGTTTATTTTTTTAAACTACAGATAAATACACAATACAATATTGGCTGTAAAATAAGAGCGATTTTGTTCTTTATGTAAAGAATTTGGCAATTGTTCACAATTTCAGTGATTCTTTTTGAATGAAGAGAGTAGCAGTGTAAGATTAAAGTGCTTTCCAATTCATTTATTATAAATCCTTCAGAGTTCAATAGCCCTGATGATGTTAGTCTAGTTTAACACGGAGGATTTTCTGTAGAATGTAACATATTTTGGTGCCAAGAAGAAAATTAATTCCACAAAATAATGAATAATTTCAGCTCAAAAGATAATGAGCTGAAAAGCAAACAAGCAAATAGTCTGCTTAGCATGTTTAAGCCTAAATCTGATAGATATCATATCACACATAATATATTCATTCATGTATAGTTTTTCAGTTGTCCTTGGATTATTGATATCTTTTGAGAGTTTTTCAACGAGATGAGTGTTAGTGTTTTGTTTTTTAATGGGGAATCTACTATTTAATCAGTGTCTTACAGTGTATCAGCTTGTGTGTTATATGTATTTCATTAAGCCATTACTAAATATAATGTCCTTCAGCACCAGTAGTGAGACAGAGCTCGTCTTCATGGAGAACCTCACTGAGGCAGAGATTTTCCAGGAACAGCTAGTGGGGGAGAGGGAGGTGTGCTTGGCCAATGTGGAGAAAACAAGGAGCAGTGAGGAGGAGCAACTACACCATCAACAGCAGCCCTTAGATCAGGTAAAAAACTAGGGAGTGGGGAGGGGGACCGAGATCATAGACTTATTATTACCTGCTCATATTTCTCCTGAATAAATTCTTCAGCAAACAATTGGTGTGAGCATTTACTTCACAATAGAATATAGGGTTTCAATTCTTGCAGTTTGAACCTCGAGTTGTTCACAAGTCTACACAAGTGGTAATTGTGGTGTTTGTTTGACATTTTGTCATCGTTCTTGCAGCTTTGTGCAGAAGGCAACAGTCCCAGAGATGAGGTTAAAATTGAACCTGAAGCCTGTGAGATGTCTTTACCCACATTCTCAAAGAGTGAGACCAAAGCCTCTGGTGAGCAATAAAAGGCCTATAGTTGCAGTTGCGATAATTATATATCTTTAGTTTATGTACTATTTAACATTTAATGTTTGACCGAATACCTGCAGAACAGCATCCTCTGACAAATGACTTCAAGATTTCAAACAAAAGCATCTTAATAGCATCAACTCTTGTAGCTATAGTTAAATATTAGCGTTAATATCGCTACGTTTTTAGTGGAAACCAATTTGTGAAGCCATTTTTCTCCAAAACATGACTTTTATGATTCAGATGATCAGATAATGTCAATTATTTTGAAATACATATAAATGAATGTTCAATCTGTATATTAGCATCAGAAACCTGCCCGCTACAAGATGACCTCAACCACTACAAGGAAATGCTGACAAAGAAAGAATATGAACTGCAGACCCTCTGCTCGGATTTTGACCTACTGAGCTCCGACCTCACTCTCAGAAAAGAGCTGACATCTGAACTGGAAGTTCAAGTTCAAAACTTGGAGAAGAAAGTTCATGCAACAGAGGAGATGGCGCAGAGTGCAACAGATAAACTAAATCTTGCCCTGGCAGAGAAGAAGGTCCTTGCTAAAGAAGTAGGTGGAAGAAATTCCGCAGTAACAAATGTCACATACGTTGTAGTGCAACAATGGCCACAAAAGTATAACTGATGTCAACACTGTGTGCTCATATTTAGTTGGCTCGGCTGTCTGAGGAGAGGGAAACATTAACCCTGAACTTGCAAACGGCTAAATCTCAGCTGACCGATGTTATGGAAATGCTGGAAGGACTGGAAATGGCCAAAGGTATCCAACTTTCTAGTTGAATTCAAATGACTGCAGACTTGTTCGTAAATTTGATTAAAACTTAGTCTAAAACAATCATACCACCCAACAGCACCTTGGATTTGATGGTACAAAATTTGATTTACAAGGAATACACATCCTGCCCGATTTGTAGTCCTCTTCAATATTGATCCCATGCTTTTGTTGGTTATGTAGGTGGATGGGATGAGAAGTTCCTTCAGCAGGAGAGTGAGTTGAGGCGGGTTCGCTCTGAGAAAGCTAATCTAGAGCAACACATCCTGGGCATGGAGTCTGAGCTGGAGACCCTGCAGGAGGCGCAGACCAGACTTAAAAATGAGATGGACACTCAGAGGAGGACATGCTCAGGCATGGAGCAGCAGATAGAGAAGCTCATGACAGAGGTAAGCTAACACATCAGGTAAATGTGGGCTGTCTATACTGTGTTTGTATTGGAAAAGTCAGTTAAAGATCAATTAGTTCTAAATTCTGTTATTTCTACAGACAACTCAGCTGAGATCTGAACTTGTGTCTTGCACTGAGGAGCGAGATGACCTGAATCAATCTTTGGGCCAGTGGAGAGAGAAAGTTCACAGTTTGGAGAAGACTAACCTTGACACCAGAAACCTTATTTCCATCCTGGAGGATGATCTCAAAGCAGGACGGAAGGAGTATGAAGCTTTGCAAAGCAACGTGGAGAAACTAAAGACAGAAAGGCAACAGGTACATGTACACAAAGAGTTCAAAAGGTGAAAGAAAAAGGTTAAGAGCCCGAGCACCTGGTTACATCCCAGAAAACAAGCACCTTAGCATCATAGGTTTACTATGGGCTACTCCAGTCTAAAAGTTTAGTGTCGACATTAATTCTGGTAGAAATGAATTTTTGATTTAATTATTTAAAGAGAACACAACTCAGAACATGTCTGTTCATTCATGTCTTGTTTTTCTTTTTTGTACCTAGACCCATACATGTACTATAGAACTAAAAATACAGAGATACATATAAAAAACATGTTCCCCTCACTCCCCTGAGGAGTGTTTATGCTTAGTGTTACAGCCCAAGGCTATGGAGTAAACTGAGTTTTTGATATTTTTCTCATCAATTAATAATGTAGGTGTTTCCCCTCACCTTTCCCTCAACCTGTCTGCCTGCCCCCTTTGGTTTAAGCTCGGTGTGTATAAAATGTAATTTCCTGCTTGTTAATGTCTCAGTTTATTCCTTTTCTTTCACTCTAGCTGTTGGAGCAGATTAAGATGCTGGAGCAGGCAGTTTCTCGGCAGAGTGGAGAGAAAGAGGAGCTTATTGGGCATCTTAACCAGATCAAAGAAGACCACAACTCCGCCAATCAAAACACTGAGTCCATGGTCAGCAAAATACAGGTGAGAGGGCATTTAAATACAATGCATTTTGAGTCGGGGTATCAGTACATATCTTGATAATTATCTTATTACCTAAATTGATGTTTAGATTTTTGTTTCATTTGACACTTTGCGTTTTACAACTGTTTAGCACATTAGTAAAATCCTTGAGTCTCAGATGGTCCATTTGCAGTTTTCTCAAATCGTAGCAATAAGAGTTGCATACAAATATTGCATTTAAACAGGGCCTAACATTTCAACTAATCAGCTGATAAAAGTAATGATAATAATCCACGTTGAAAAAGAGACATAAAGGCCATGTGAAACTAAGACCTACTACATTTTTCAGTAAAAATGGGTTAACTCTCTCCTTCCTGTTTTTTTTCCCCCAAGACTTTAGAGGGAGAGGTGAGTCGTCTTTCTCAGTCTCTAGAGTCATCTCTGCTTGAAAAGGGAGAGATTGCCTCCCGTCTGAACTCGACACAAGATGAGGTCCAGCAAATGAGGACTGGCATCGAAAAGCTTCAGGTTCGCATTGAGTCGGACGAAAGAAAGAAAAAGAAAATGGGAGAGCTGCTTAAAGGTGACACTGAACTTGCTTTGAATTTTAAAAGGCCTCGACAAATTCACTGTAGTTAAGTTTTGTAGTAGGTTGGCTTAAACTTGACTCTGCATCTCTGTAGCTGCCCAGAGAAAGTCAGCCTTCTTGCAAGATCGCATTGATGCCCTAGAGCGAGAGAAGGAAGATGTGGAGCAAAGTCTAGAGGAAGCTGTTCTGCAGGTATTCTGGCAAACATCACAGTTCGTCCCACAACTGTGTGTCTTAAGTGTTTCACTGTTGGCTCTCATTTTAGACAGAAGGGAAATCACATATGACATGTATTAATCAGATTTAAAATTACCAGTTGTTCACGTTATATTAAGTGTGGATGTTTTATCCTTTACAGGCTGAGACAGCCAAAGGTGAGCTGGAGGAGGAAAAGAGAAAGGTACTTTGTCTATCATGTTTTTATTTTATGCCTTAATAGTGCTTTGCAGCCCATTATGTCAACTTATAAATGTATTAAGCAGACTTCTCCCCATCTTTTTCTTTCTTTCATGCTCTCACTTTGTTTTCCACTCTGATTTTCTCCTTTCATAAACTCTCTGCTGTCTGTTTGTCTTCAACCCCCATCACCTTTTTACTTAGGTGGAGGAGGAGAAGAGAGACCTCTGTGGGAAACTATCAGCGCTGTCTGCAGAGTTGGACATCCTGCGATCTGACAAAGAACGCCTGGAGAGAGAGCTAGAAACAAAAAAGAGAGAGATTGAGGCACTGAAGGCTGTTAAGTTGGAGCTGGAGAGAGGATTGGAGAAGGCAGAAGTAGAAAAAAGGGAGGAGGAGGAGAAACAGAAATACCGGGTGGAAGAGCTGGAGAAGGGAATGAGAGAGGAAGCCGAGAGAAAAATCAGACAAGTGGATGACCTCCAGACTCAGCTTGCAGCCTCTCATCAGAGACAGCTCTCACTTGAACAAGAAAGTGCAGAAACTAACGGGGAGAAAGAAAGACTGCAGTCTCTGCTGGCAGAGTTGGAGAAAGAGAAACTGTGCCTACAGAACTCTCTGCATGAGAGGCAGACTGAAGGAGCGAGGCTCCGGTCTCTGGGAGAGGAGTGGGAGAATGAGAGAAACAACCTGAAGACCCATATTAAGTCTTTGGAAGACAAAATAAGGGAGGCTGATCAGAGACAAACCTCCATAAAATCTGTTATAGCAGAGAAAGAAAAGATACAAGGAGAAAAACAAGACCTGATGGACCAGAAAGAGAAACTGCACTCGACCTTATTGTCTGTAGAACAAGAGAGAAATAACCTGTACAGCACTCTCACGTCTATAGAAGAAGAGAAAGAAAGACTAAAGCAAGAGAGAGAGCAGCTTCAATCTGGCCTTTCTCTGATAGAAAAGGAGAAACATGACATGCAGCAAATTCTTTCTTCACTCCAGCAAGAGAAAGAAAGAACGGAGGAGGAGAAGCAGGAATTGCAGTCCTCCCTTTCTGTGGTTGAAGTAGAGAAGGAGAACTTGCTTTCAGCTCTTTCTGCCCTGGAACAAGAGAGGCAAAGAGCAGAAGATGGGAAGCAGACCCTCAGAGAGGAACTGGAGAGTCTGCAGACAACAGTTGCGTCTTTGGAGAAAGAGTTAGAAACACACAAATTGTCTGCTGTGCAGCTTAATGAGCAGGTACATTTAACAGAACTGCTGAGTCCAACCTCATTAACTTTACATGTTTTCTTTAATTCCTTTATGAAAATCAGACGCTACCATAACACATCCTTTCAGAATCACCCAATCATGACATAATAGTGGTACAACAATGATAATCTTTTCTTAAACACCACATCTTTCAGTCTAACCACTCGACTTTCTTTTGCCACCAGGTTTCAGAGCTAAAGTCTCAGGCTGCTGGTTTATCTAAAGAAAGGGATTCTGCTCTGAGCAAGATGAAGCTTTGTATGAAAATCTGCAAACAGCTGGAGCAGGAGAAGCAAACTATATTAGACAGCTCAGGTACAGACATTGATGAAAAGTTAGACATTTCCTTTTTAATTAATGTTTATTCCATAATAAAAGAACCTTTTGCATAAGAAGATGCACTGTATTGAAAAGTTTTAGTTTTAGTTTTTGGCACTTTAATTGTAAATAAATGAATGAATTTGTTCACTTAAGCCCCAGTTCTGTTTCAGGTGATGCAAAGAGCAGCGTGGAGCTGCAGACTGAGTTACAGCAACTCAAGATAGAAGCAGATAAGAGACAAAAAGAAGTGGAAGACCTCCAGACAGCTCTTGAGCAGAAGAGGGCAGAAGTTGAAGAAAAACTGAAGGAGACACAAGAGAAAAGCAAACAGCTGGAAGAACTCAAGGCTGCCCTCGATGAAAAGAAGAAGATAATGGATGAAAGGGATAAAGAGCTGGAGGAGGTGAAGAGTGAGTTAGAGGAACTAAACAAATGTCGGGAGGAGAAAATTAGTGAGGCTGATGAGAGCATGGTTAAATACTGCAACCTGATGGTTCAAGTCCACAAACTGGAAGAAGCCAACGCTGCGTTGACAACACGCTTGGAGCACATTGCTAGTAGCCAACGTGCTGATGATGTTACCACGCACTCCAACACCAGTGATGGTACTCACCGCCGACGTTCAGGGAGAAAGTCTACCTGCAAACATCAGGAAGAAAAGATGGATGAAAACATGGCTCCTCAGTCTCCTCCAAAGTCTCCCCGGGGGTCGTCTTCAGGGAAACGCGGCCACCGTGACATCAGTGATAAAGACAGCGCCCAGCAGGCTTTGCACAACCTGACAAAGAAGATCAGAGCCAACACAGTGACTACGCCGAAACCGAAGAGTGAACAGGAGGATGAGGAGTTTAAGCCTGAGGGACTTCCTGAACTTGTACAGAAAGGTTAGTGTTCGGTGGTAACGCAAACGAGACAACTGTGGTTGGTTTTCTTTGCTCCTGTGTGTGACTTTAAACTCCCATATTTAGTTTACCCCATAACTTCTGCAGACCTCCATGAGCTTGAAAAGCAGCACTGTGCTAGACATAACTGCAAGGATGCAGGGTGTAATACCAGTTGGAAGATCATGACACAAAATTCTCATAATTTTCATTTACTGTAGTAAAAGAAATTTGTCATATTTTTGTACTCCTCAGGGTTTAGTGACATTCCTCAAGGAGAAGCAAGTCCGTTCATCATCAGGAGAACCACACGCTGCAGTCCTCGGCTGGCTGCTAGAAAGTCTGCTACATCTGCAGCCGACGGCAAGGTGAGCAACACAAATGGCACCGGGTCAGACTTGGTCTGACTTACCGTTTGTGTCTTTATGCAAAAGGAACCAGGATCATTTAGACTCATGAAGACATGGGTCTGACACGTTCAGATGTCTTCTAATTAATGATATAGATTAAAGAAAACCCATGAGAGACCAATTAACTGCTGCACATATCTAAATGTTCTCCCATTTTCTGATTCTATTTTAATGTGTTTTGCAGCACATTTGTACTGTTCGTTTTAAGTATCAATGCACCAAAGTTAGAGATACTGTTTTCTGTACTGTATACTATACTTTTTGTGCAGAAACTTGAAAACTGTGAACTTTTCAACTCTCAGTCAGTTTTTCTAGGTTTAATTTAGATAGCTGGGCCCCTGGTTTGCTCACAGGATATCCGGACCCCTCACATTTTTAAGCCAGTCTAGGTCAGCTGCTTACAGCGTCAGGTCAACTGAACCAGTGGATTTAAAGGATGTGGAGGTTTCAGGTCAAACAGGTCAAGAGGAAACATCATCTCAAAGTTACTTCATGTGTCATGACATGTGTCCACTTAAACTGAAATGCTGGACCTTATTTCTTTAATTTACATATGTCCCACTTTCTGTTTAGTTACGTTTGTTGCTTAATCACTCACTGTCCTTATCGTTAGCTTGCTGTTTCTCTACAGGTTTTGGGGCCCATGACCCTCCAGAGTCCCTGTGTGGACGGCTCCAACAGGAAGTGCCTGTCCCCAAGCAGCGAGGGGAAATCGATGCGTCGCTCGCTGAGGAAAACGCCTGAGAGGAACGAGAGACAAACACAACAGGGAGAAAACTGTCAAGTTCAGTAGATTGATATGGAAACACACACATAAACACACTTGCAGTTTAATCTTAGAACTATAAGCTTGCACATGCATGGATACACAAAAGGGTAATACACACTATTTTAGCAGTATCGTTTATCTTAGAAGTAGCCTAAAAACACTCACAATGCACCTTTTTGTTGTTTTTGGTGTGTGGGGATGGTACCTGTCATTTGGTGTTGGGCTGCAGAAGTAGAACAGTTGTTCTCTCTTGTCTCTTTCACTTGGTTAAATTTATGACATCAAAAATAAATTACTTGATCTAAATTTGCTGAAGAAAAGGTAAAGATTAGATGATTTCTGTCAAAGCACTAGTTTTCATTATATTGACAGGGTTTTTTAATGGAACTTTCTACATACTTCAAATGTCAGATATAGATTTTTAATAATGATCCTGCAACTGGATCATTATTAAACTGGACCTGCAACCGATTCTTCCCCAGACTCACTGCTTGTCCTTTATTTTCTATTCTACTGTCTCTTTATATGTGTAGTAATTGTTTTGAACGTTGTACATATATAATGTACAGAGTAATAATAACTACACTTCATTCATCTGTAAGTCCTGTAACATATCCCATGATGCTACTGGCAGCTAAATTTGTGTAGTTTTTATTCATAGTTTCTAGATATTTTTTATAGTTTTCTATCTTGCTTGTCTGTTTTTTTTTTGTTTTTGTTTTTTTTCATTAGCTTTAGATCAATGTTACCGATCTGTAAATAGTTAATGATGCCTAAAAATTTTACTAAACCTTTTTAACAGCTTCAAAGCTTTTGTGTTTGTTTTATTGTTGTTTGCTTTGATCATAACTTTTGAAACATTACAGGAAGCATGTCCGAATATGAACAGGCGAGGATAAAACACACACTCTCACTCACTCTTGCACTCACAGACCAGTCACCACAGGGTGGAGGTCCTGAGCTATATGGAGGAAAGATGCTGTATGTGGGTGTATAGAACAACCAGGACCAGCTGTGACCTAAGCTGCATACAAGTAGAAAGTAGAAAATTATTATAAATTGAACTTAACATATAGTCAAAAAAAATATCTCATGGCACCAGAAGCTCCTTCCAGTCCAGTGCACATCTGGTTTTCTTTCACTAATTCAACAGGAGGTGGCTTTGACACCAGAGGCTTTTTTAATATTGCTGAGCCCGAGTCAGACGGCAAATTTAACAAAATGACCCTATGTATGTAGATTTGTCCTGCACTGGACCTTTTGTTGCAGCTGCCACATTCGAAACATTTTGCATCAAACTTAAGTTGTAAGTTAATTCTAATATAATTCCTGTCATAACTGTCTATTCTAGAAGCTCTGCATGTTTACTCACTGAACAGACGGGTTAAGGTTACAAACTTTAACGTGGGAATTTCTATTTGATTCTGTTTTACATTGTTTTGCTGTAAATGAAGAAAAACGAACTAACTAAACCCGATATTCGCTTTACATTTATATAATCAATTTTTAACTGGAAGCAGGAAATTGCAGATTAATTCCTACATACAGTACTGTGCAAAAGGCTCGGGCTGCCATTAGATGTGCTGTTTTAGCAGTGCTATGATGGCCACATATTTATTGCAGTATACATCTGGAAAACAAAATATGTACAATATTAAAAAGCACAAATGTTGGAAATCTGGTTGTGACCACCCATTGTGTTTAGCATGTCTGGACCAGTTGAGCTCAGATTCAGTGGAAAATAATAGTGAAAGATCAAGAAGACTCTAAATCTGTTGAAGTTGCTTTGAGAGACCACAAAATGTCCAGCTAGAACCTTGGTCAGTAACGGGCAGCTTCATTTGGATGCCAAGTTGGCCCTTCCATAGTCTGAAGAAGCTGGATCTTCCACTTTTATTTTTGTGCATAAAGGTAAGACGTCCACTCTAAGAATGTCCAGATTATCTTCATTAGTTTTTATGTGTTCATTTAATTTACCAGCAGCAGATCTTAGACTGCTGCTTGCTTAGTGCATGGTTCTTTTTAATAGGCCAAAACAGCTTAATCTACCTCCAGCTGGATTCTGACAAAAAGGAGAATTGTGCATCGACTCCTGTTAATGCACAATGATAAGTAACTTGTACGTACAGAGAAAATATTGATGTGTTTTTTAAAAATGTTTTTATTTTATGATAAAATGTGTCAAATTCTGAACTTCCTTAATTGTATGTTTGACTGCTGTGTTATAATATCTGTCTTATAATGACTTCTGCTCTCAGGTTAGATAAGACACTCTGTGGAAGTTATCTGTCCTTTGTCAGCATAGGGTCTAATGATGGCATTGTCTAATCGCGTCTTTATTCTCAGTTTGTTTATTTATTTATTTGGGTATAATGTTTGGCTAAGCCCACATGGAAATGATGTGTGTTCTAATGTTAACAATGTGCACAATCATGACACTTAATGTGCGCATGTGTTGAAAGCTTGGGGCTGAATATTAATCAATATCCTACAATTTAGACCATTAAGTGTCTACAAACATCTGTGCCAAATGTGCTGATGTGAAACGTCCAAAATATTTGGGAGGTTTTATGATGTGTCTAATTTGGGCCATAACGAACGTAGACAATAACTATTGATTTATTGGTTTTCTTCTGTTGTGTATAGTGTAGCTGTGTGCTGACCTCTTGACCTTTTGTTACTTTAAGGCCCTGTGAGGATGCGTTAAGATCACACACAGTGGATAACATCTGTTTCCCGTTGGAGCATCAAAGAAAGCCTGTAATGACAGGTTCCATAACTCAGCTGGTCTGTTGGTTCAATCTTGTACATCTCTGTGTCTCTCCGCCTGGCGGTGGGCGAGGAGGCACCGGGACATGCTGGGTTATGGGAACAGAGAGAGAATGGTACAGTCACACAGCTCAGAGCGGATGCAGTTCTGCTCTGATGTCTCTGGCCGGAGCTGTTAGCGGAAGCTGCAGTGCCAGAACCAACTCTGGACGAAGACATGGGAAATGAGGAGATGGGTCCACTGAGCTATGTTATCACTGGCACTCAGGCTGGAGAGTGTGTGTTTGTGCATGAATGAGTGTGTGTGTGTCCCTCTGTGTAACTGACAGACCGACTGACTGCCGATCGCCCCCGCTGTATGCATGATTTGTCCCATTCTTTGCCCGTTCACACTATGAAAGCAGCAGTTCCCGGGCCTAAAGGAGAGTCACTGACAGGAAGTGCAGACTTGTTTGTATGAACAGGATTTTAGTGCATGATATTTGCTTGGAAAACTGATTTATGTAATGATGATAAATTTGAACCTTTTTTTTTTTGCTGCCACTGGTTATACAGGTGTGAAAGCACCAAAATGTCTTCTTATGTTTCTCTAATATTAAGACTACTACAGTAAGATTATTGCAGTCGATTTCCAGGTTATGCTAAATATTAAGGATCATAATTAACTTGCATGGATGGATTACTGAACAGGCTTACCACACCTTCAGGCAGCCCATAGACACCAATACTAATTCAAAACAGACATTTATTGAAAAAAGAAACACAGAATGACTATAAAGGGAAAAAAAACTTAAAAGAGACACAACACTACTAAAAGGAGTCTCCTCTAAAAGCGGCAGGTGTTTTACCTGCCCAGAGGCCTAGTTTCTGACAGCCCAGCGATGTTTACATGTGTTATAGTTTTAACTATGAGTCATAGTTTCACATGGATGGATTATTGAACCCTGGGTCTAAGCCTTGGTACAAAGGGACTGTTCATACTATACTTTGTTTGGAACTAAATACATTAAAAAAATGCCAAAAACTTGTTCAAATGAACAAAACCACAACAACTACAAAGCATCCGAAGTGCTAAAAAGAGGTGCAAAAGGATCAAAAATAGACAGAAGATGGCAAAGCATGAGTGTAGTCTTTCGAGTCTTTGTGGTTTTATTAGGTGTAGTAGACATGATTAAAGCCAGAAATGAAGCACATACCGTGTTTAAGTGCTGCGGTTCAGTTTGCACTCACCTCCTCCACTCGGATGAAGGTATATTGTTCGATAAGGGACAGGGAGTGTTATTTTTAACACCCAGTGTCCCCAAGCTTTCTTACTGCGCCTTTGTCACACAGAGTTGTCTCCCTGTGCACACAACTCAAATTAGAAACCTTTACAATCGAATTCACATAAAAGCCACTGGAGGCTTTGGTTCAACCCAGCACATTACTTTTAAAGAATTGTTGAACATGTGCTGGAGAATCTCATTGGCAAGAGGAAGTAATGCATCTCTTCTCTGCTCTCTTCTCCACAGAGCTGCTTGATTCTTTTTTTTTTTTTTTGCAACAGAAGAGAATTTGCTATCTATTGTTTTAAAGATGTTTTCCAATGTTATTGCTAAAACAGAGATGCTTTCTCTGTCCGTTGAATAAATGATCTTGTATCAGATGTTGTAAACGCTCTGCTTTTTGAGTACTTAAAAAAAAAAAAATGCTTTGCAAGGTTGCCACAAACACATTCAGATGATGAAACCGGAACCCATCTTCCAGCCATTCCAGTCACCTGACCTGTGCCCTGCATAATGCATAATTTTTTAGGCACTACCTGTGAGTTTTTGTCAACCTCTTACTAGCTTTTTCTTGATTGACACTTTTGGGAATCACGCTAGTGGCCACTCCACTAAAAAATGATCCAACATTACTGAAAAACCTGCAAAATGTAAAAGTGTTGCTGTTGACCGGAGTATTTATATGAATGAGGAGGTTAAATGTTTGGTGTGGTAGAGCTGGATGTTGTGCATCTGTCTCAGTGGTTCAACAGCAGCTCCAACTTCTGTGCCCAACGAAAAGGGAAAAAAAACCTTTGCGAAATACATGCAACTTTTTCACCTTTTGTTTTTTTTTTTTTTTACAGCATTGAATTGCTGTCAATTCAGAGTAATAGTATCCTCCATGTCAAAGTGAAAACAATTTCCTGTTTCAGCTCATGAGGTTTGTACCTTCTTCAGACGCGTCATAGGTGTCTTGGTGGCCACCTTCACTAGTCTCCTTGCCAGATTTATGCCTGCGCTGCCTACATAAGCGAGGTGATTTTTATTTTCTCAACCTACTGTATTATTTACACTGTTTCCAACCTTGTGGTTCCAGGCCAGACCGGAGTTCTCCTGGTCCTCCAGGCCTTGACTGGCTGACAGGGGCTTTTTAAATGGAGAAAATATCACGGTGAAATGAGCCGGGATCCGTCCGACTGTGTGCTGTTGATTCTGGTCTTTACTTCCTGTTTTGATAACTTTACCTCACGCATCATAAGACCTGCTGCCACTGGCCAGTCACACTCATCAGACCACTCTGTCATGCAGGAAGTTTAAACACTAATAATTAGTGGTTCAGCGGCTGTGAACTGTGTGAGAGAAAAGAACAAACCGATTAATGTGCTTCCAAATAGTAAAGCAGAGCTGCTGCACTGTGTGTCTAACAGAGGTGAAAGTGAGATGGTCCGTGCATGGTTGGTGTTGTGGGATATTTGCCAGAATGTTTAAGAATTCTGAATAAAAAAGCCGTTAAAGTTTGGATAAAATCATCATCAGTCATTATTTATTAACAATTATGTCACCAAATAACACAACTCCGCTTAGATTTGAATCCAAGTGTCACTAGATCCTGATTGATGCATAGAAGTGAGAAGCGATATCGCATTTTCCAGCTATTCCCACTTCAAACCAGTGAGAAGACTTAAGAGGAAAACAGAAATACATTCGCTCACATGAAATAACCAAACCTGAGGAGGGTTTTGTGTGTTCCAAACATTAAACTCACAATAAACCTGGGTGCCAATTTGAACTTAACAAGGCCTGAATATTTAAAACATCTGCAGAAAGCTTATTTATGAGGCACATCTGGACTTGTACATTCGTAGTTTCAACAGCATTTGAAGTGGTTCTTTTATTAGTAGTGAAGTCTTTTTGAATGCAATACTTGCACTTTTACTTGAGCACTGTGTTTGGGTACATTTACCACCTTCACAGCGAAGTGGAGGAATAGAACAAAATGCTTTCACACATTTGATCATACAGCTCAGATATGGCTTTCACCGTGAATGATAGCAGCTTTGCCGAGTTTGTGTGTATTGCAGTGACAAAATGTATCCAAGACTAAAAACATGCAGCGTAGAATCATAAATGGTTTCAAATAAAGTGACTGTTACAGTTTTCCGGGCTTGGTTTAACACGTCCCCTCCAAAAACCGCACAGTCAAAACTAATATTTACTGGCCACAATGGGCTTATCAAACACCTCGTTTGTTCAGCTGAAGTAACACAAGCGTAAATATCATTTTGTAGCTTTGAAACTGCAAATGATCAATGTGTTAAATCAGCTGCTCAACCTCACAGTGTGCTGGACCCGACCATGTAGGCAAAATGAAAGCTTTAAGGCACTGAAAACATTTAATCAGGTCTCACAGCTCTTTGAAATCTACACCCACAATCGGACAGAGACACTTTAAACCATGTGCACGTTCAGCCTCTTCTCCACTGCTGAGAAGGATTGGTGGCAAAATATCATTTGAAGTGATGATTTATTGACGTTTTAAACCGCAGTTGGTGATAGTATTGGAAAAAGGGTTTTAGCTTATACTTTGTAACAAAACTAAGAAAATTTCATGTAAATACAAAAAAAGTACAGCAAAGTAAACACATTAAAGTACTGCTTTTCAGTATAGGTTTGCAGTAGTGGTGTGAGTAGTTCCACTGTATCTAAAACAAGGTGAATTAGTAAAACGTCATGTAGATCAGCTAATATAAAATAGACATAGTGACAATTAGAAAAACTATGTTGATTTTCAGCCGAGTACAGTTGTAACTCCACGTTTCCATGTTTCTACTTTTAAAAGATCATTTTGGTCGCGTTCTAAATTCATCGTATTGTTCACAATCAGCATATACACACTGACACCAGCACTGAATCTTCTCTACTTGTGTTTGGTTAGTTGTAAGTCTGCAGCCTGGATTAGCTTGTAAGTCTGTGCCATTGGCCTCCATTGTTGTTCGAAAACTATTAGCCAGACACACTGCTGCACTGTGGGACGTGTCTCCAAGCCGGAAACTGAGACCCTTGTCTCTGTAACTGCACCATAAATGTTGTGCGTGTGCAGGTGCCCGGCCGGGGTACAACTAGAAGCAATGTTTGGTTAAAATATCAGAGTATTGGATTTTAGAGCGAAGATACATGTCACCTTGTGGGGCTGATGTGTCTTTAATAGATTATGGAAAACAATGGAGGTCTGTGGAACAGAGGAACAAGCTCATCCAGACGGCAGACTGACGGGCACTAAACACAAGCAGAGAAGAATCAGTGTTGGTCTTAGTGTCTGTACAGTGAATGAGGACATTATGATTCATTTGTGATTTGTGTTTTTCCCACATGGCAAATCAGATACACATGCTCAGTCTTTGTTTCAGAACATTCTGCTCCATCTCGTCTGCAGTTCAAACGACGTCACATCAAGCCACTGTCACAGTCATTTAGCAGAAAATCTTCATACATCATCTACTCCCAAATCAGCAAAATCTTAAACATTACATGCATTTTTGTTGTTCCCATTAAAAGTCGACTTAGTCTTCTTTCAGATCCCTCCTCAAGTCAGGGTTGAGTGCTAAAACTACATGCCATAACCACCTGGTTTATGCTTTGGCTCCAGCCAAGGGTCTTTGTTGCATCTTCCCCCATGTCCCCAACCTGTCTCCAATAAAAAAAACCTAAAACTAAATAGTTTTAAAGTTGTGAAGCTGCAAACACAGCCAGGCACCTTGAACATTCTTGTTACTTCTTAATAAAAGGCCACTGTAAAAGTGTGTTTACACAGTGTATTAAAAATGGAAATGTCCATTGTTGATCCCAACTCCTCATAAATAGGCAACTTTGCTGTATTCCAACATCTGCTGGGGACCTGACACAGGGCGGTGGAAACAAGGGGGTGTCCACTGAAGTGTCCTCTGACATCCCTGTCACATTCTCATTGTTTGCCACCAGTTATCGCAATTGGGAAGAGGCCTCGCAAGGATCTCGCCATGTTCCTATTTGAGTTGTTCAATGATTGAGATGTCGCCTCTTTCTGGGTCCAAACCGTTCATGAGCAAGCCCCCGTTTCGGGCCAGAGGTGTCATAAAGCCCTGCAGCCCGGCCTCCTTCTCGCCCTTGTCCCGTTCGTCGTTGAAGTTGACCGACACCGTCCTCTTGGGCAGCATGAGCTCAGGAGCAGGGCTGAATCCCAGCTCTGAGGACAGCTTGCGCTTAATGGACGCCGCACGCTGGAACTTGTCGTAGATCTCAACGCTAACACGTCGCCGAGTTTCTTTGAACTCGGCTGAGACATTGGCCGTCCACTCTGCAGCATGAGCACGGATTTCTCCCACCTGCAGGGACAGAAATAAGGTGAAAACACAACATACATGGACAAAATGCATTCACTTTGCAAGTCTTAGTACAGTTTTAGAAAATGGTTTTCAAAACGTCATTCATTACATTACAATTAAGAGGGAAATAGGTACTTTAACTCCAACATGTGTATCTGACAGCTTTAGTTACTTTGTGTACATCACCTTGCAGTACATGAAGTGGTTACAACTAGCTCCATCCAGTTGCAGCATTAGTGGTGTTTACACATCAATGTCGGCTCTGTAATGGCTCTGTCTGCATAATTAGTACTTTTGCATTTTGCTACTTATACTGTTACTTAACTTACGTTTTCAGTGCAGGGGTTTCACACGTAATGGAGTATTTCTACACCTGATGATGAATGTACAATGTTATTGTACTTGGTTTAGGGTTAATCTTCCATCCCCCATTGCAGTTTTCAGTGTAAGAGGACGCAAACATAACTCTAAACAAAAATGGTCACGAGTGTGTAAAAAAAATTTATAGAAAAGTGCAAAAATTTGCATCCCATTGATAAATACATACTTTAATTATTTGCTAATGAGGAAATGTTTGTAATGGCTAAATGTGCATCAAACATTATCTCTTCTAATTAACTGGTGAAAGACCCTGATGAATATGGGATGGTAACAATAAAGTTGTTTGGCAGTCTGCAAGCGTTGCCAGCGGTTTGATCCCCATGTCCGAACCCATAATGATAAATCGGCGTTTATCGGTTTCTAATATTGTTAGAAAAGCACGTAATAATCTTTTTATGTTAAAAGCACCAGGTGGTGGACCTAAAGGCCGGTAATGGTATGTGGCTTTACAGCAGGACTTCAGCATGAGAAAGCACGGGCAGCATTAGGAAACACACTCAGTGTCTCATGCATCACAACATAACAGCTGCAGTTGTAAACCAACTAATTACGTTTCGTCACTGGATCCGCCGTTTCCAGTTAATGTCATCATGTTGTCCCCAAAGGTACATCTTGTCCACTGAAACTCTTTTGATGACTTGAGTTGAGAAATGTATTAAAAAAAAAACTCTTTATTCACAGTGAATCAAACCCCAGTGAAATCTGATCTGATCAGAGAGGGAAACTCTTAGATGTCCAGTTTTTTTTTTGTATATTTGACAAATGATCAGAAAGTTTTAGATACATTTCATCAACATCCTTCAGCTGCTCTCTCTCTTTCTCTGGAGAAGGCCTGAGACTGTGTTTATGTGTTTGGATGTCAGACAGTCAATTAGATTAGAAAACAGTCTTATCATTGAAATGAAGTTAAACAGCACAGGCAGGAGGTGGAGGTGGGGACACGGCTTTGAAACCGAGTAGCTTGAACAACTTGTGTGTCACTGGCAGAAAGAAAAGAGGGGATGGGAAGAGATGAAGAAAATCAAAGCTACAAGTTGCAAAAGAAAATGAGACCAAGCCACTCTCGTACCTCTTCTTTCGTCCTCTTGGAGATGACTCTTAGCCAGTCTCCTATCATACTGAGGATAGCAGCAAAGTAGGCCAGTCCCACCAGAATCCAGAACCATACAACTGGTTTATAATAATCTAAGTACTCTATTTCTGACCCACCTAGACACAGAAATGAGAAAAAAAGAGTTTTTTAGCACCTGATGAAACAGGTCGGTATGATGCAAAGAGGTCTGTGTCCGTACCTGCTACAAAGTCCCCAAATCCGATGGTAGTCAGGGTGATGACCACAAAGTAAAGAGACTCGAGTGCAGACCAACCCTCGATGTGTTTAAAGATGGCTGCTGGGAGCGCCACAAACAGCAGGCAGCCAAACAACACAAACAGCAGCGTGGAGATGACCCGGATCTTTGTCTGACTGATGTTCCACTGCTGCGTGGACAGAGAGACAGACAGAGACAGACACAGAGACCGACAGTTTGAAATCTGCAGCAGCTGCCTTTACGGCTACCAGAGATCGGACGTTTAGAGTCTGTGGGCAGTACATGACACGACGTCTTTATCGAATTCCTGTCCAGATGCTGAGTTAGTTGGAGGAGAGATTACATCCAAATCCAAACGAACAATCTAAATCTAGAATCATTTTTAACATTTAGACTTTTCTTCCCAATAAAATCAATGGATGGAATATTTCAGAATCTAGAGAAATGATAACAACGCCCAGATATTCATTTCACTAAATGCTAGATACATTTGTCCTTTTTCAAAATAAAGGTGGCTGTTTTTCTCCGTGAGCCTCAGTGTGACAGTAAGACCTCCCGCCTGCTCCAGTGGGACAGAGGGGCTTCTTCTGGTGACGGCTTACGAAAAAGGGCTTCTCTAACCCGTTTCCACACTTTTGACCTGAACAACACAAATTCCACATCACTGGTTCCGGAAGGTTTTCTCTCCTACAATATTTAGGTGATACGCATTACATTTTTGATATAGTAAAAACCAAAAAACCCAAAAACCGACTGACAGACAAGGCATCAAGGTTTATGGCAATTCATTAAATGTTTCAAAGGTCACGCTCATAGTGAGAAGACTGACAAACCCATTAAAACTCATCATCTGGGAATTCTGAACATTTGGACAAAAGTTAGTGGCGTTTCAAACCACACTCTATTTGTTGAGATATTTCCAGTCTGCTCCAAAGCAGAAGACAGGCTGACAGTATCAAACAGCGCACACTGCTGAAGAGAAATCTGTTCCACAGCCAGATGCTGTTAGCAGTAATAGCATTATTCGCCAGATGGGTCCTTTGGGTGCAGTAGAAAAGAAAGGAGATTCAAAGTATCCTCTGAGGATGAAGCTGCAGTTTGACACAGTCTGCACACAGCAATAGTGCTTACACACACACAATGAACCTTTGTCCTCTGTCCTCAGCCTTAATCACTATATTCATTAGTGAGTCCCTCGAGTGTCCCGAAAGCAGCCGAGGGAGCAAATCATTCTAAATGACATTTCATACAAGACTGCGGAACAAATGATGATACAAGTGCAATTTCAACTTATAAAGCCTGAGCACAAACTGTCTGAGCTTCGTTTAACAGCTATTACGAGAAGAACTGCTTCTCATTCACCATTTCAACAGAGTTTTTGAGTAATCAGCTGCTACAAAACTGACCTTCAGCAACTTTACACCTGAATTCAGCTTTTCCACCCAAGTGTTTATCGCTCAGTCGGAGTATCGTGTTGACACATTTCTGAGTTTTTAGTTTACTTTTAGTAGACAATCTGAGTTCTTCTTCCACCACTGACAATAATTAAACAAATATAAGTCTTTGGAAAAATGAATTTAATGACCAGGTGTTACTGAAATAAAGTTCTCTAGCAGGTGTGTGTGTGTGTGTGAGGAAGTAGGCCCACCTGCAACTGAATCAACTCGGCTTTCCAGACTCACCACAAACATTTTCTCCACTCTCGCGATGCCCTTGCCGAATATAGTGCCGAGCTGATCTCCTACACCAGCCAAAAGGAAACCGAACAGAGGTATCCCTAGCAACGCGTAGACAATGCAGAATATCCTGCCCCCTTCTGTGTGGGGAGAGATGTTCCCAAAACCTGCGGAGAGGACGGAAAGTGTGTGTGACAGTGAGACATTTTGTTTGCTTGTCCGTCACCCGCTGCTTGGCCTAATGTGGTGTCACAATGTGTGTTTCACATTCTGTACATCACACATATACACATGATCTGGGATCCTGCTGACTGGATTTTCACAAAAGTGTGAAACTAGTGTGCCTCTTGCAGATGGACCCAACATTGTCTTTAATGTCTTACAAATGTCAATCTTTTTTAGATGTTATAGGTAGTGTGATAAGTTTTCAGTGTCAGTTCATTTAAATTAAAGCCAAACCCAGTGAAATAACTAAATAACTAATGATATTTGTTATTGGTTTTTTTCTTTGTTTCTTGTAAGCATTGAAAAATATACATATTGCATTTAAAATTACATATTATATTACATATTTCATATAACCCTGTATAGTTTTTTCTTTTTACATGGTTTATTCACCAAGACTGGGTTTGTCTTTGCATGTAGGTTTGCAGTAATTTAGCTTGTTGCAGAGATGCATGAGACGAAACACGTACTTTAGAGATACACTGCCATCAACTGTGTAGAGAGTGTGACGAATGCACACACACACACACACACACACATACAGTAAATGTGTAGCCATGACAGTGGTGACATGCAAAAGCTTTGCTATATCCAGGAAGTACATTTCCCTCTATTCTCTACAGCAGTAAGTCAAAGAGTGGGCACAAAAATACACACATAAAATATCACGGTAATTTCATTGCACACATACAAAGTTGGTGTGTGTGTATGTCTGTCCTACCGATGGTTGTGATCACAGTCCCTGCAAAGAAGAAGGCGGAGCTCAGGTCCCACAGGCTGCTGTGGTTGGTCAGTGTCCCTGCAGGGTTCACTCCTGAGCGAATAGCAGACACAACTTGCTGCAGACAGAAAGAGTCACATTTATGGACTTTTACATTCTGGTTAGAAACATTTACCGAGTTGCTTCTGTAAGAAAGATTGTCGTGAAACATTTTTTACACAGTCTATATTTTGCTTTTAAGCAACTAGAACCAGTGGAACCAGCTTTTTAAAAATATATCCCTGTTTATAGACATTATTTTTACGGTTTTGGCTCTTTATCTGGTATTGTTTAGCTTGTTAACCTTCTTCAACTTTCAATCATATGTAATGCACTTTGAATTGCATTACCTGTACAAAAGGTTCAATATAATTACATTTTTGATTGGTTGATTGACAAAAAGGAAGAAACTGTGGCTCACAATTGTTTGGTTTGCTGATAGCAACCATGTGAATGTTATCAGTGGGAAGGAAAAGAGGCATCAGATGATTTTGGTGTGTTGTTAAAGTCATTATAATTGTAGCTGTTAAAATTTTCCAAGAACTGAGTGGAACTGAGGAGTTTAACCCAGTTGTTAGTTTAGAAACGTTTTTTACAGTTTTAATTCAACCAGATTTCATGCTAAGTTAGTCCTACTTAATATAGTCAAGAGCTAACTTGCATTACAGATAAATATAGACATTTATGTAAAAGTTTGTCTATTGGTAAATTTGAGTCATTATCAGTGTTTATCTCTGACAGTGACCCCCGGTCAACAAGACAAGTGGGACCCTGGAAAGATACCGGGGAGTCAAACCTTTTAAGCTTAAGAGAAGTCAAACTTTTTTGTGATCTCTCTAACTTGCATTAGACTGTCCAACATTATAAACTAGTCAAAAATGTCTGTGCAACTGCAGCCAGGTGCAGGTAGATGTAAGGACAACCAGGAAGGCGTCATAGTTCAGTTTGAGGGATTGAACTGAACTAACAATCTCAGAATCGCACTTTTCCTGTGAAGCTGTAGGAGCTGTCCGTGGTGCTGAATACACAGCCGTCTTGCTGACTGGCACAATGTAAGGTACATTAAAAAAAACGCATCAGTGGAAATGTGAGGCGAGTGTCACCTTGACCAGCTCCTCCAGCTGGCTCTGGTTCACACAGGAGTGTCTGGAAAGGAACTCCAGCTTCTGGGACAGGATGGCCAAACGCTGTGCACTGAGAGAGAGAAATATTTATGATTGGTCGCCCACAGAGTGAAGACTCAGCCATTCCTCAAAGAGGATTCCTGAAGTGCAATCTTAAAGTTATAACAATGACAGAATTACAAATGTGTTTAAAGTGCAGGCTGGTGACTGGTTAAGAGTTTTTTGGTTTTTCTTTGCAGTTCACTAACAAAGTTTGCTGGTTGTTGCCTCTTTACTCAGATGTATTTGTATTGTACTAATAGCAGACATTTACTTGTGTTGAACTGTGTTACAGCCAGTTGTTTTGGGTTTGGGTTTGGGTCTTTATGGCTCTTTTTAGAGAGGACTTATTAAGACAATTTCAATCACTAGAGGCTTTGGAATGTGGACTAGGTTGTCAGTCCAGAATCCTGACTGATGTTGGGTTTTGTTACTTTAGTTTGTTAGGGAGGTGTTTTCATTTAAGTTGTATTCGGGAATATTCTGCCAGAACAAAACGGTCCATTCACTCATAGTTGTTGTGTAAGCTTCAACTGAACCGGCTGAGCCGCAGGACCCAGTGAGACTGACAGGTAGATGTGCTACATTTTGAACCTGCCTACCTCTCGTGAGGCTGCTCCAGGGCTTTGAAAACAGCTGCTCCCATCACCAGGTACAGAACCACCAAAAGGAAGATGGCTGTCACTGTCTTCCATTTCATTACTGTAGCAACCACCTGCAACACTTCAACTGATCAATCAATCAATCAATCCATCCACATACAATAACTACTACTTCTAATGCCCAAAGCCCATTTGACAGAGTCCTTTTTTCCACTGTGAAATGAGCTCTTTCCACTTTTGGACCGACTATTTTTGTTTGTCTCTCACCTCACTCTCCTCCCGGGGAGTCAGCGTGATTGGCTTTGTGGAGAAGGAGAGGCGAGGCTTGGTGTTGTGAGTGGCATTTTTAGGGTCCAATAGGTCTGGAGCTGCCACTGTCAGGAGAAATGAGATAAAATGCCACTGATTTTTTTTTTCCTCACACTTTTCTCCCTTTCTCCCTTCACAGTCTCTGCTCACATGCTTCGGTCAACACATTAAGCTGTTAATTTTAGAAGTCCTTATAAATAAATCACCAACACGTTCTTTAAGTGGGCTTTGAATCCCAACGTGCACTAGTGTGTGCAGATGCCCACAGATGTTTCTCTCTGATGAATGCTGCAATGATCAGGCGTGTCGTGCGTGTCTGATTACAGATTAAATGTTACATTCAGGTGTGTTGAAATGACCGTAAGAAGACAAAAAGGAAAAGACGTGTGCATCTTGAATGAAATCAAAAAGCAAGTGTAAATATGGAAGACCAGTGAATTGATGTGCCAAGCGAGACAGAGTGAGAAAACAGTTGCTCTTAGCTAAGATTCTCCTGCAGAAGATCACAGAAAGGAAGCGCTGGTAACGTAGTGTATATCAGCACCTGTGTGGGCCTCTGCTGAGGCATTACTTTGTCCCCGTCTCTCCTAGAAACCACATCTCCAGGCTTTGGCCTGTTCCCTGGCTTTGCCTGGAATCCTGGATGATTCCCCACTTGTCAGAAACCATCTCAAAGTTTGTAACAAAAGAGGGGAAATGCAACAGCGTTGAACACCATATGTGGTTTATTTGAAAAAGGAGAAAAGATAACAACCATGGAGCATGTGGTATGGTTTTCTCCGAGGGTTTGTAGAAAAGAGAGAGACAAAATGAATAGAAGCTCATAAACCCTCAGCAGACGCCTACTGCACATAGGTGTACAGACTTGTGTGCAAATCGTGATGTTTGCACATCCATGCATCCATAATTGTACTGCAGAAATGCATCCAAAGCCACTTACAAGTGAGATAAAGAGCAAGAAAGCCATCAAAGTTGAGGAGCAAACATTCAGGCACAGAAAATGTTCAGTTTCATGAGCTGTGAGTGCAAGAGAGGACAAGGGCAAATTTTAAAAAAACAACATTCCATAATAACCTATACTAAATATATATTGTGTGGCTGAGACTTTTCTATAAGCTGTGTTTATTGCATAAATTATTATTAGTATTTAAAGACTGTGGGTGCAGTATCTGGATGTTGTCCTTCTCATGTATTTACATTACGTAGAGTTTAGAGGAAGTACACCATACTGTACTGTGAACTGTCTGGTGAGTTCAGCTGTGCAGAGTAAAAGAAAAAACGTTTCTCTCACACACACTCACACACTCACACACACATTCATGGCATATGTTAAATGTTTTATCCAGTGACGTTGCCAAGTTTTAGGGCAGTTTCACTCTTTTCCTTCTCCCACAAACACTAGTAATTCTCTACTTACTCCTTCTTTCTGCTATCCGATGCCCTCCGCTCTCCTCTTCTTCTCATCCGCCGCTCTCACTGCGTTTGGGGGAATCTTTCCTCCTCTGCGCGCCTCCTCCCTGCGGTGCTGAAGCGGGGGGACGGACGGACGCTCCGTTGTTCTTCTGCTGCTCTCCTCCTACCAATTTAACCACCTATAAGACACGGATGCTGCGCTGAGGGAGCTTCAGAGTCTCCACATGTCGCGCTGAAAAGTTTCTTATCTTTTCTCTCTCTCTTTCTCCTGCTCCTCATGCAGCTTCCTAGCACCGGCTCCTACTTCGCTTTGCGCTCCTGCCTTTTGAGCGCGTCGGTGCAGCGGTGGGACAACACCGAGAGGAAGGAGGAGGAGGAGGAGGAGGAGGAGGGGGTGGAGATGTGGGAGGGAAGGGGTGTGGAGGTGCAGGAGCACATGAAGGTGGTTCTCAAACCAGAACGGGGACAGAACTTTGTCAGAGTTGGAGCAGGAAACTCCTCAACGTGTTGTTTTAGTTCCAATCAGTCACAGACACAAAAATGACCAATGGATGATATTTGCATTACATGGTGGTTTTGTGTTGAAAGAAAGAAAGAATTCTAATTTTAATGACAAAAATAAGGCAGTTTTAACTGGATTTATATTATATACTGTGATTTGAAAGTTACACAACATAAGTCACTGAAGGCCTTGGACCAGGTAAAGAGTGTCCGTATTTTTGATAAGCCAAATGACCCACCTGTTCAGAATGGAACATTTCATTAGAAGTCAGGTAAAGTGACTGGAGTTATATATTTTTTTTAACCCACTAGCTCAAATAAAGCAAGATCAACCTGCTTTTTTTACGTTTGTAGTATCCGTGCATGTGTTTGTGGTCCTTTAGTGATTTATTGCAGCTCTTTCTAACAAGTACAGCAAACAGTAACTTCAAAAGGGTCTTGCACATGTGCCCCCTGACCTCTTGGGCCCCTGAGTCGAGAAGGCTCATCAGTCAACCATCCATAGATTCATAAAAATGTCCGTAAATGTACCACTCATACCTGTATGTAGTGCCGTGAAATCTCCATAAACACACCCAAAATACTTATACGAGCAATGAAATTTTTAAAAATTAATATGATCAGCTATTTATTAAAAACTTCTTGGCTTGTTGTAAACACTTTTTACCTCTTTTCACATGTTGTATGATGTGTGAAACAGCTCTACCAAAGATATCGGAGGCACATATTTCCTTGCTATATGCAGGAAATTTTCTTTGAATATAACTTTGTTAAGGTTGTGCACAGTGTTATAGTAAATGTTCCTCTGTTTTGTGTGGACGTCAGGTCAGTTTACAGTATAGTATCTTGTGCACAGCCAACCACCCAGTGGGTTAATGCATTTGTAGTTTAGGACTTATGCAGTGGCAGTATTCTCCCCAGTATATAGTACAGCTGGTTTATTATCACAGTTATTTTATGCAATCAAGTACATTAATTTGCCCAACGATATTAAATTATACTACCACAGTCAGGTTCAATTCAAGCTTTGTATTTTGTGTGTTTTTCTAGGAAGAGAAGATAGTGACCAACTCAGTCGTTGGTTGATCTGCAACAACCTGTGATTGAAACCAAAGTTAGAAACATCCTGCGGTAAAAAGTATAGACCGTCGTGTGCTGGGGATTCAAACAGATGAATCAAAGATTAATACAAGATGGGTTTTTCTTGGAGAAGAAATATGTTCCACACCATGATTTAGCGTGGATGGATGGGATTCGACCGCTTTTTGACTCTCATGCCACCGCTCGCTTCCCAAAATTGCATATTGTGGCTTTTAGTAGTTTAGTGCCTACAATTGTATGTTAAGTTTTTAAATGAACACCAATGGATGTGCCCATACTGGAATTTCCTGCTAAAAGATAGAGAAAATACTTTTGTCTTTATTTCACAGTATGAAGAGACAGATCATGTAATTAACAGGTGATGGCAGCCACTGGCATCAGCAAAGAAACCCGGTCTAGTATCATCCAGTTCTGCTGCTCCGTTGGTCTTTCTCTGTCTTTTCCATTCCTCCCACACTCCGGTCGTCCCTCGCTCTCGTCTCTTAGCTGCTGATGAGAAATTAATAGCAGTTTAAATGTTCGTGCTTCCACCTCTTGACTCCAACATCAGAAGATTAATTACAGGCCTGATTGTGCGGCCAAAGATAGAAGCTGGCTGACTGTGTCTGACTGTGAGTGTGGGTAGTTGATGTGTATTTTTGTATCACCGTGTGTTGCATGTTTGCTAACATGCTCATGTAGTTTGTCTCTGGGTGCGTGTGTCACATGATGAGCAGGGGCGCACACTCTTTTTTATGTTTGCACTTCTGCAGGTCTGTGTGTGTTATGTGTGTTAGAGTGAGCACACACACACTCAGAGTCTCGCTTCACCTGAATGAATTTGTTCACACACCTGCTGCTCAGAGTAGGAGGACACACACAGACAAGTCGTCTAAATCAGATTAGTCGCCCTCGTAATACATTGTGCAGTAAATGCTGATCAGTGTTGCCTAAATCAAAAGGTTGTTCTATTGCATTAAGTTATTCTCTACAGTATGTGCGTGAGCATCTTTAAACCGACCTGACTACACTGGATTATCACTGTCACTGACTGAAACAGGAGCTTTTAGCAGTGGAGCTCCCCTCGCTGGTGGCCGAGAGCATCGTTTTCAGCTCAGCTGTGTTAAAATTTCATCAAAATAACCACATTTTAATAAAAAGCCACAGAAACAAGCGCAATTCAATACCTCTGTTGTAAATAAAGCCAATAACTAACCTTATTGCCAGTACTTGTACCGACTTTATTACTGAAGCGAATTCAAACAGTGGTGCAGTGAACAGATGTCCACGCGGGGTCCGCATCTCACCCAGAATGCATTGCGAGCGACATGATTTCTTGTCAGATCTGTCAGTGTTGAATTTGATGGTTTAAGGACTTTATTGTGATTAACTTTAAGTGCAACTTGGTCACCAAAGCCCTAAAATGCTATTTAAGGAAAAGATTCTGAAGAACAGAAAACATTTATCAGAGGAGAAAGGATCTTTTCAAAGCCTTTATTTAAGCACATATGTTAGTTTGAATGCTAATTTTCACTGGGTCTAAAATGTAAACTGTCCTATGGCATCATACATGCAACAAGTGCCGGTTTAGTGTTTCCCCCTAATAACACGCAGTGAGGTTGAAATCAGCATTTTAACTAAAGTGCTCAATCGAGTAAAGGCTTTAAAAACAACCGAATGTGCCTGGAGAATGTTTCTATGTCACTGGAAATGAACATAAAGAGTCATAAAGTTACTTCTCCGACACCTCGCCGGTCTGAATTTGTCTCTATTAGTTTTAAAGCTTCAGCTGAAAATAGTTCCTCACTCTTTGCCAATTCAAATCGCATGATCACATTTCCATATGTCTCAGTCCACTCCGCTGGGTGGTCTTCTGAAAAATCCTCATCAGATTGAAACTGAGGAACAATAGAAGTATTATTTCTGTCTGTTTAATGTGCCTGTGAGTCTGTGGGTTGTGACTGGTGCCGGAGCAGCAAATTTAGAAATCGATTGCTTAATGATAGCAGCCAGTCTGTTGTATGATAATCAGCGGTGCCGATACTTAGTCACAGTCAATTTATGCAGCAGTGAGCGAATATAGCAACTCTCATTTCAGCTTATTTTCCCGTCATTTTTTATTTTTGTTTTCGGTATCATGCAGTTTGTCTGCGGGGTAAAATGAATCCAAATGCAAATGTTCCCACCATCAAGGAATGAAAACCTCGTTTCACCAAAAACTCATCAAACAATTTGTGCTCTGCTGATTTGAAAACAGCACAGCTTTGAAGCATTATTTTATTAAGCGTAATTACTTTTACAATTCTGGGATCATAGGTATCGTGTAGACCTTTAATTATAAAATGGACAGAGCCGCACAGTGGTGATTTTTAAATTGTCTGCAGCTGTATTTATATTCATTTATCAACCGCTGTTGTCTCTCTCATACAGAAACACTCTGTCAGCTAATACCTTCCAGTTAATTTCCTGATTTGTAATAAAAAGATTATTTCTATAGACTGGAAACCCTATTTCTGCAGGATAAACTCAAAGAGAATTAAGAAAAATCCTGTTCTGTGCTCATAACATGTTGATGTTTGTAGGTTAAAGTTTGTTTTATACCTTTTTAGGGCAATATAAGGTTTTAATGAAGCAAAAAGCTGTAATCAGGCCTTAATTAACCAGCTACACCAGCTCGGCATCACTTTTATGACGAAAACAAGTGTGATCCCTCCTGACCTTTGCTGACATCGCCATGACAACCTGATCATTTTAATGACTGCAACGCTTAGTTTTGCATCGCTGTTCTTTGTTAGTGCGTCTGTACGTGACTTTGTGTCATGTGTTTTTATGTTTGCGCGATTAGATTTGAGGAAGTGTGTAAGTACAATCAGGAAAATGTATCTAAACGGTTAAAAATACTCAATGCTGTAAATGTCTCTTTTGGCTATTGAAACTAAGACGGTGCTTGTTTTGTTCAAACAGTCCAAACCTCAAAAGTGTCAAATAAATGGGGCAGCAGTAAAATCTTTCTGTTTCATAAGCTGGAACCATGTTTTCCCCAAAATCTACTCATCTTTGTGTGTGTGGAGGTTGAGCTTGTTTTTTTTTTTCAGGTTGTTGTATTTTAAACTTTTCATCCAAACACATTTTGGCATTAAACTGTAATCTGTTGGTAGTTTTGTGTTTTCCTTCGTCTTGATAATTGTTTTGTTCTGCAAGGACCCCTGAAGTCAAGTGAGCGTCTTGGTGGAAGCTAAATGGGGATAAACGATAAAAATTAAACAATAACAAATCCATTGGACTACCCAACAATAAAGTTATGAGGCTAAAGTTAGCCTCATAACTTTATTGCTGGGTAGTTCAATAAAGCCTCATATGTAATAAATTCCTACACCCCACCATGTTCACAGTGCACGGTGTGGTGCTGCTTGAGATGCCAGTGGAGAAATGACCCTGGTTCCTCAGGACATGATGACCTGACTGGACAGAATTAGATGTCCATGAAGTGTTTGTACGTGTGTGTGTGTGTGCTTCCTCTCTTTTTTCCAGCTGTGACGACCTGAACTTGTGGAATGTGACAGCAACTATTTCAAACAAACTCATGGTATAGAAGTGCAGTGGTGGAGGAAGTACTGTAAGTAAAAGTACCAATACAAACACAGTCAGCATGGAGTGTGGTTGAATTTATTTATTGAGTCACAGTAGTTTCTATTTTAAAGGACTTCTATCTAATATTTGAATTTGTTCTGAAATATTTGAAAGTTTGAATGTAACCATTGGAGATGTTATCAACTCAGTATTAACTCAGATAATTGTGACAATTTTTAAATAAACATTGTCTGCTTCCATGGGGCTTTTACGAGTGCCCCACTCAAGAAAGTTTTCAGAAACTTAACAAGTCAGACTGTGTAACAGCATGTTGTTATGGCTTTATGAGCTTATTACAGCATCATAAATCATACAAACCTTACTGTTAAAATCTTAATGGGAAAGTAGCTGTGATGTAAAACAAATGTAGAGGGGTTAAAAGTGCAACATCGTCTGTTGAAAGTAATCTGTCCATGTTCAGCTATAGGAATGGAACCATTACCATGTTACCACCCACTGATGCGGCACGACGTTTTCTGATACCTAGCAGTTCAAGCTGAGGGATAAAACAAATTACACAGTACAATGCCGTTTCACAATGGCAGCAAAAGCTCCCCACTTTTTAACATCTTATAATGTTCAGCCGCAGAGGACAACATATTGATTAAACATGGCTTAGCAACAAGCTGCAGCACCGAAACGTAAAAACACACTCTGTTGAGGGCTTATAGTGCAGCTTTAGAAGTAACAAAGCCTGTTGGTGTTGTTGTGGGAGGCCCACGCAGCGAATATCACTGTTATTTGACATGTCCACATGAGCAGCAGTGACCCTTAATGTCACTATTATCAGGGTAAGCGCCTGTTGATGTTATATTGGGGTCCAGGGTTAAAAATAGCTCCCGTAGTTTTCATTGTAGGGGCCATGAAATAGAGGGACGTAATCCTTGTTACATAACTGAATGAAGGAACTGTGTGTGTGTGTGTGTGTGTGTGTGTGTGTGTGTGTGTGTGTGTGTGTGTGTGTGTGATTGCATAACATTGTGTTGGAGCATTCATATGTGATTCACCACAATCAAGAACTCGCATGAAGGCGGCAGCAGCCAAACTTTGCCAAACTTCCTGGTTTCGTGTTTGACACAAAGCCTTTTCTCAGAAGGCTGCAAATATAATGCCAGAAGAGAGACATGAATTAAACCACACAGCAGGATATTTGTAACAGATAACAACATAATATTTTCTTGGGTTGTCGCAATGTCGACAGATTCCGATTTTGATTTAATTTGCGTCCAAAGCTTGAGTTGAATAAGCTGAGAATGTAAACTAGTAAACGAACATTATGAAGTGCATCTAAGAGCAAAAGATATAAAACCACACACTGCCAACATAGTGTGACCGTGGATCAGGCGTCCCTGAAGTCACCAGATGAGCCGAAAGGACAAAAAAAAGCACCACGAGTGCCATAAGGTTTCAAATGGGTGACTTTGTGTTTCCACCGCCCAAACACTTCTTTGCTTTAAGTACAACAGTCCAGCAGTGTCTGGCTCAAAGACTGCTCAGGAAGTCATGTGTTCAATTCTTGATGACATTTTGAAGTTATCCATACACAGTATCCCACTACAGGTTATGCAGGTCTATTTTTGGAAAACATTTTAAAAGAAAAAACTTTGCACTGATATATTGGTCTACGCTTGGTCAATGGGGTCCAGACAGTCTGCCGCAGTTAAAATCGGAATGTGCACGTGTGTCAGCCAGTGCATCTGCTTGTGCGAGTCTGCATGTGAGCGCACACTGAGATGTACTGAGGACAAACAGAGCCGTGCAGCTGCATAATACGATGCTGTAAAGTGGGAACAGCAGTCAGAAACTACAATTCGTAGTAAACGGGGCGATTTAGTCAGATCCTAAAAACACAGTTCAGTCACATTAACGTTACTGCAGAAACTTTGTTAAAGACTTTGCTAATGACCCCTCTTGTTAACTATGGGCTAGGAGCCCCATTAATATCAGCCGGATCCAGGATCCCCTGGAGACTGGATGGGGCTTTGATACTGGTGGTGGGTTAGTGAGGGTGCAATGAGAGCAGAGAGAGATTGACATTGGTAAGGAGGTTTAAATGTTCTTCCCCCACAAAAATGATGGGAGGATCATTTTCAGACATTGGTGCTTAAACTTGCTGCTTAATCTTACTCTAAAAGCTTCATAAAAACACAGTGAGCTTCTCAGATCGGAGCTAGTTAGGCCGGAGACTTTCAACAACAAATTTTTACATTTCTTTATTCCAGCTTTATTCTCGAAATGCTAAAGAGGCTATGAGTAGAATGATAGAATACGACAGGGAAAGAATAAATAGCTTTCATTGATCATTTCAAATACTTTGCTTGTTTGCTGTTAGCTTTTGAATCCGTTAAAGTAAAACATCCGCAGTTAAAGTACAAGTTGTCATTTTATCTTTATAAGGGTTTTCTTAAAGTGTCCGTAGCCTCTCCTAGTTTGAGGTGAAAGAAATACATGCATGTGACTGAGCCAGGTTTACTTGATGAAAGTAGACCCTAAAGTTATTATCGCCTAAGCAGTAAAAGTATCCTTACAGCTTAAAAATATTCCAGCAAACCACAAAAACAGTGGAAACCTCAGGCAGGCTGGTGGAGACCACCTTAATGTGAGGGCCGACCTGGACTCTTGTGACAGGGTAACAAATAATTGTAACATCAAAAGTCCAGCTTTGGCCATGTGGATTTACATCTTTTGAAACAAAAATCATATTGGATATTTATCAATTAGTAACTTTTATAACTTTGGGCCCCTTTTCCAGAACAATACACAGGCTGATCTGATGGAGCACTGTAAAGTAAATGAGCGTCAGAGCTCTGGAAAACCACTCGTCCACCGGACACTGAATGTTGGAGCATGGACGGATTATGACAAAATGGTTCCTAGTCATTTCATACCTAATTTTGAGTCTTTATTATATGTTTTTGGTCATTTGAGGTCTGTTTTGGAAAGCTTTAGGCCATTGTCCATCACTTATATCAATCTGTGGTTGTCATGGATCTCTGTATGGTCATATGAACAGAGACTTCGAACGTTTTGGCCCATGGCCCCCGTGACCTCTCGGGTCCCTGGGCGTACATTATATTTTATTTTTCTATCCTTTTTCTTTTCTCTCCACTTTTGGTCATCGTGTCCAACACACAAAATGCTAAATAATTTTCCTGACAAGTAAATCAAACTTAGCACGAAGCAAGAGCAAATGAGATGAGTAAAGAGGAGTTAGGAGTTAGAGTACAAAGAAAGAGCAGGAAGTGGAGATGTGAGCAGGAAAGAGAGGAGAGCGAGGGCATATGAGGGCAGTAGAGGAGAAAAGACAGAGAAAACGCAGTGTCGCCATGTGTGCTAACAGGGACAATGATCAAAGTGGATCCCACAGGAGAGAAAAATGAAAGCCTGTTAAAAATAGAGCCACGTGGCTAAAAAAAGCCACAGTGTTCACCTTCCTCTGATTCGGACAGCAGAAGAGGTCAGACACGACAAAACATTTGTTTGGAGGACAGACTGAACAGACAACATACGATGCAACATACTAATAACTGACAAACTTGAGATGCACTCAGGTGTCTGACTGCGAGTCCTGTTAGAGAGGGACAGCTGCAATATTTATTCTTGTTCGTCATACACAGATTTAATCAGATCATCGTCAGGAAAAGCACAGGTGTAACTAATAACATTAATGATGCTTCCATTTGTTTTTCAAGTGTACCGATAAGAATAAGTGCTGTAGATTGCTGGTACTTGTACTTTAATGAAGTGTTTCCAATTTGACGACTTCTACGTTTACTCAGCTACGATTCAGAGAACCGTTTAACAGATCAACATACTTAATACAAAATCCTGTTAACTAATAAATTATGATATATTATTATAGCTTAATAATTCTCAGCACATGAAGTGATTGAAATCGGCTGTAACAGTTCCAGCTGTGCGCTTTTTGTTTTTAGGTACCTTTAGCCCTAGTTTTTCAGTAAGGATTGTACATTCTTTGCCGTCCTTTTCACCTTTTTGAGTTTGTCCGTGAAATCTGTTCAAAACATTCACATTCATGATATCATCATCGTATTTTATCATTTTTATAATAATAACGAGTCTTTTTAGGCAAATACTTGCACTTTTACTTGATTATTGAGTTTGCGTACTTCTACCACCTATGAATAGGTCAGATGGTGTGGCAATGAGCGAGACGCGGGGTTCACCGTGGACAGGTCTCCTATCTCAGGGCCATCACAGGTGATTTAGAGTCACCATTTAACCTGGCAGGAAACCGAAGCGCCCAGGTAAAACCCATCCAGACACAGGAAGAGCATGCAAACTGCACACAGAAAGGCAGCAGCTGGCTGGGATTCTAACCTACAGACCTTCTAGCCGTGAGGCGGCAGGGCTAACGACCCCACCACCGTGCTTGCCCACGGGCTAAGATCTTGCTGCTGTGGCAGCCTAAAATGGTTTCCGTCAAAATAAGCATAATCATAGTATAGCTCTACATAGTTTTATATGAGCAAAGGTCTATCAGTTGTGATCATGGGCTTTATGACATGAGTTTGGTTAGATGGATCCATACAGGGGTGACGTTTTGTGACCTGCAAAAAAAAGTGGTGACACACTCAGTGCTCCCCGTGGAGTAAAAGTGAGTCCCTGTCCCCCTCACAGATTGTCCATCCCACGTTTTTATTAACTGTCAGAGAGTGCAAGGTGAAAACTTCCAATGCATCAGGTGTTGACTTGGACACGGCCAAGTAAAATGAAAGAACGGCGTCTTTGCTTCCAAAGGCAAACCAGGCTCTGGGACTGGAAGCCACGTCATCCCACAGCACCGGCAGCCTGATTACCCCAATCACTCTGGTGTCGGGCCAAAGAACACACACGCTGTCGGGGCAGCAGGAGACTTGTACTAACAGCAAAAGCACATTCTGTGTGGACAACATCGCTGCCGGACGGTCCAATTTTCTGGATCATGCTTCCACGTTTCTACCTTCTTGCCTGCTGTGCGTGAGAATGGAAAGTGTTCTCTAAATGACACACACACACACACACACACACACACACACGCACATACACGAGTCAGCCACTCCTGTTAACAATTACAGAGTAATCTCCGAGTAATCTCCCTTCCTGTAAGTGAGTGTCAGTAGGATGTTTGTGCACCAACCAGCTGTGAAATAATGAGGAACTACAGTGCTGAGCCACTCACGGAGTCACGCATGGAGATGTTTGAGTGCTTAAATGTGACTAGATTTGTGTGGTTTTAAAGGTGGGACTGGTCTTTCCCACTCAGCGGTCCAAGTTTCAGAGTTTCCAATAGAAGACCAAACGTGTCCATCCTTGGTGTTTAACAAAGTGTGTGCAGCCGCATGCAGTTGGGTGTTTTTGTTTGCTTAAAACATTTTGTGTGTCTACAAACCTCAAACCCTTTTTAGAGGTGTAATTGCTTGGATTTTCCATCTGTCTGCACATATTCTGGTAAATATGATATGGCAGGAAGGTCCTTTGGCTCATTCATTCACTTGGACTCATGGATGAAGTATAGGCTTTCAGTCTGCACACATGCGCACGTACACTGCAACTGCAGAGGTTTGCTGAGGCTCACAAGGTGATGATGATGGTTGTGGGTCGTCTTCCACTCTTCTTTCTTTCAGAAAGCAACATACGGTGTGACTGGACACTGTTGCACCTTCGTCAGCTTGTATTTATCCATTTTCCCTTGAAACCTTTTCCACCAATAAAACTTTCCTTCTGTTCAATCTAGGTTCAATTTTCCTCTTGCAGCCATTTCCAGGGAGACTGGATTCAGACTTATGGACTTTAAAGGATACTGGTACTGAACATGCTTCTTTTGGTTCCAGCTTGACTAGCACTCGTAACTGAATGCCGTAACACTTCCCTTTGTCTTGCTGAAAAACGCCTCCAGATGACATCATTTGGAGGAACTTTCAGTTCAGATGATGTCATCTAGTTGCTCACACTATGAAGATTGGAATCACGGTAAACCTGCTTTTCGAAACCTCTCCTTCGAAATCTTCGAAAGACACCATCTAAACTCCTAATGATGAAAAACTCCTCCGGTTGATGTCATCTGGAGGATTCTTTCAGCTGGATGCAGAGAAATATTTGAATACTGTCACGATCCTGTTCCCTGTGTTTAGTTTGTCACTTCCTGTCTCCAGCTTTTATTTTGTAGACCCTCAGCCTGCTTCCTGTCTTTACTGTTATCAGCCCCTGCTTATTTTCACCTGCTCCCCTGTCCCTTTAAACCCAGCTTTCCCCTTCGTTCCCTGTCAGTTTGTCTGTTGTTATGTTGCGTGCTCCTGCACAGCCAGCCTCTGGATCTTTTCCCTGCTTGGACTCCTGTTTCTTTGTTCTGCCTGTTCCCCATATTTGGACTGTGTTTCTGCCATTTTGGTCTGAGGTTTGGTTACGTATTTATCCCCATCTGTCAGTCTGTGTTTTATGCTTGCCCTTTAAACTTTTTACTATTAGCAGCAATTAAACTCCTCGGAGATGATCTTGTAGCTTTCACTTTAATTTTTACAAGCAAAAATCCAAGTCAACGGGAAAACGTTGAAGCAAAGTGCTATCAGAAGAAGTTTTTCCGTTTCATGAGATGCAACTGGAGGAGAGTAGAAAGTATTTTGATTGCATGGGATGTCATGTTGTTTTCTCCCTAGTTTCTCACGTCCACTGTGAACAAACTATAATGCCAAACAGTGCAATGAAGACTTTTATCCTAATAAATAGAATGAATAATATTTATTGATGGCATGTGATACTAATTGAAGACCGAAGTTTGCTTGAAATATCATCCCTATCTAATCCAATGTAGCAACGTTTCCAAAAGTCAAAAGTATGTTCAGCTCCTTTAGAGAATGTTTGCAGAAAAAGACAGAACTCTGCTTTTTTTTCACAGCCTCTTTGTTTTATCTCATTGCAAACCAAAGATAAATTAGGTGTGACAAATGAGTTTTTAATCTCAGCACTTTAAAGCTACACTGTAACTTCGTGTCTGCTCTTCCCAGCTGTCCCTGCTGCTCTCATAAAGCTTTGCTTTGTTCTTTAGACTTTCCACACTCTGATCAGCCCTTCCTGCAGTTGTCCTTATGAAATGATAGTGACTAAATATGCAAAATAAAAAACAAAACAAATAATTCCTCTGACTGGTAAGAAGGGTTACCCTCACTCAAAAACATTTAGAATCTATTATATTGCACTGTTGCCAGTGTTATTTAAAGAGTGTGAGTGATGTGAAATTTTGACAGCGAGGTAACTTGTGAGGTAAAATGCCTTTATTTCAACGGAACACAGTTTTATACATGTAACATCTGGAGGGAACATGGACTTTGGTTGATACTGTCCTTCCACCACATGGTTTGAGTCCTAAAAAGATGGATTTCTCCTGTGGGATCAATGACTTTGCCCGAAATGAGGAGATGAGGAAAGGACTCAATGGTGCTGCTGTTTGAACTGACCTCCTACTGCACTCAAGTGTTTGTGGCAGTGAGTGAGCGTGCAGCCCCACGGGTTGTAATGTAATCATCTGCTGCAGACCCATCACTACAAACACACATGCTGCACTGTGCTATACACAAATCCATTCTCCAAGCATTTTACCCCCCATCCCACCCATCTGCTTCACCTTTTATCTTTTCCTCCATGCATCTCCATCGTTTCCATCTCTCTGACCTATTTTTCATGCCGCTTCGCTCCCCGCTCTCTCACTATATGCTTTTCACCCATGCCCTCCGGTGTGGCTGACGCTTTCATCACGTGTGCGTCTTCACCGAGCTGCTGTGTTGGCATCTCAACAGTTTCTCTCTTTTTTTGGAAATCCGAGATTAAAGCCTTTTGGCTTTATACGTCAGAGGGTGACGTGAAGGAAGAAGGCTGATCGGAAATGAATCAAAAAGAAAAAAAAAAAATCACATCTGAAGACATTGAGTTGACGAGTGAACAACGAAGGAGTAAACAGGGGCCTTGTCTTCTATCCCAGGATGTCTTCAGGATTCGCATATTAAAAACTGAGTCTGTAGCTCATAAGCGCCTAAATGAGTTTTCTGTTTCACTTTAAGTCTTTTGACCTATTTTAGCTGACGAACAAATAAACTCCAAAATCAGTAATCAAAGCTATGATTTATCTAGAAGACACCGTCTCTACTTTGGCTTCACTAATGAACAAATGTTGTGAATATATGACGGTTTATTGGAGGTTTTGTGACCACAAGGACCTTCAATCATTCATCCAGCCAATAATTCATTTAAGATTCATAGTGAATGTGACATGTTGGAAAATACATTATTTGACATAAATGAACTAAACATTACAAATGGTTTGTTGGTCTGTCTCCCTGTTCTGATTTGGCATTTGAGAATCCAGACTCAAAACATAACTGATTGCATTCCGCAGAATAAACTTCATGATAATATTTAAACTACATGCACAAATCTGCGTATTTACTGTCAGATGCGTATTAATTTGAAGATATCATTCAGATAAAATGAACAAAACTGTGATGTTCAATAAAAATCCAGATTGTGTCCTTGTCCAAGACACATTTTTCCTTTGGGAAATGTTCCTAAATGTGTCAAATGAACATTTGTTAGTGCTCCGTGATTCACCGAAAACAACATACACATCGTAAGGAGGCAGGAGAAACACCTATGTCTTGATATTATCTTACCTTGTGCGTGTGTGTCTGTCTCTGTACGAGTTTTGTGGGCAGAAATTAGTTGGACACCATCTTTGGAAAGACATTTGGACAGTCCTCACAACTTGTGAAACATTTAGAAACTTCTTTTCCTATTGACAGCTTTGATTTTTTTTTGTTTTTACTTTATTTTTTTGGGCCAGTGTCACGTCTCCTTTATAGGACTACTGATCCCATTTAGACACTTCACAGTCACACCTGGAAGCTGCCAGTACGACCATAGTGTGACCTCCTGACTTCTAAACAGGTGATGATTAGACGTGGGAAATCGCTGCCGGTTCACTTGTCCAGCCAAGCTCCTACGCTGCTGGTCTGTGGATCAAACCTGGGACCCTCAGTCAGAAGCTCATGAACTGGTTAATCCCTTAAAACACAACAAAATCTGACACAAATCTGTCACAGGGCAACTATTTACTGAAAGTTAGAATGTAGGTCAGTGTGCAGCAATGCTGCCGTGGTCCAGCTCCTGTACAAAGCAGTTTACAAAGGTGTAAACTTTGTAAAAATCTCAACTCTCATTTCACTTTCCATAACAGTGTATCTGCTGTGTACTGTAAGCAAAATAAACCCTCTCAACTAAGATTGGAGTTTTATATACATTATATTATTAATGACTTTTTTTGCAGCTAAGATGTAATTCTAACTTTATTAGCTCGCCTTTCTTTTCCATAAAGTTATGCAGTTATGCATATATTATCATGCCCATAGCATGATAATATATGTGACACGTTGCTAAAGAAGCTATTTAAATAAAGACAAATGAGGACATCTTGTGGTTGAAGTCCAGAAGTGCAGTGCACTCATTGGGTTTTAAACTAAAGATTTTTGGATATAATAAAATGTATAATGATAAAATGTTTCTTCATCGTATGAAATAAAATGCATACAGCACCGTATGCACATTATGACATCTTCTGTTTATAACTTCAAATAGTCATAAACAATTAATAATAATCATTTAGGGGGATTTGGTCAGATCTTGTGCTGAACGTTGCACAGCAGGTACCTACTACCCTGACACTGGGGGGACACCTAAGGTGGCCAATCTGCTTTTGGGGGCCTCCCCTGGCCCCACCTATGTGCATCGCTCTCTTTAACTTTAACTTGCGTTAAAATAGTTACATAAATAAAAATGTCAACATGTCAAAAGTAATACAAGTGAATTAAATGCAACTAAACAGAAAGAATGAACCCTGTGAGTTTTCTATATATCATAATTGTCACTACTCATACAAATGTATGCAGGCTGCATTATAAAGCAATAGTTTTCTTTTATTAATTCTACAGAGGACTGTATAGTTTTACTATTTCTTGTTTAAAATAGTTTGATTTGTAAAGAAATTGAGAATATAGTGACAAATGCCCATCACATTACTCAGAGTGGCACTTTCACAATAGTAATATTTGTGACCAACATGTCTGAGGTATTTCAACAAATGGTACAATACCTCAGCTGTTCAGTCAAGTAATGCACACAGTTCTTTATTCTCAACTGTAAGTGTTAAGTAATACACGTTAAGCAGAACTTCCACAGATACCGGGGAGGTTTCTGTGCTACAGCTGAAAGTTCACTCAAAGCTCGAAGGTAGTTAAGTACATTTATTCAAGAATGGCCCGAGTACAATTTCAGTTTGTGTACTACCACCGATTATGATAAATAGTCGCTTAACCGTGACGATTATAGCAGTTTCCTATTAAAACCATCTCCACCTTTATCACGAACACACTAACGCGTCATCAAATATAATATAATATCATTATTCTGAAGGAAAATTACTTTTCCATTAGTACTTTGACTTTTGATACTTTTGAATGCAGGACTTTTACTTGTGACTGAGCGTTTCTACGGTGACACCTCTACTTGACTAAAAGCTCGGGTTACTCCACAGCTCTGTGAATATGAAACACCTCGTACGCGGACTACGCCGCCCCTGCGGCGGCTGCTCCGTGAATCTGCCTGTCAGTGAGGACGTGGCGTGGCGGAAAACCCGGAGAGAGGAGCACAGGGGAGAAGCTGCATGCGCAGGCTCGCTGCGCCACGACTGCTGCCCCGATCTTCCACGTGGACCCTGTCATTGACCAAAACACGCTCCGGTCTCCGTGGCAGCCGGAGGGTGGAGGTGGGCGCGCCCGGGGTCGCCGTTGCGCAGTGCAGACCGGGAGGCGCGAGCGGAGGTGTTCCCCAGATATGAACCTGTCCGAACAAAAGCTGCTTCCTCGTCTCACATCGGGCATGCGGACAGGTAGGCTCACCGCGGCTCACACTTGAATCTTTATTCTCCTCCGTCAGGCGCCGTCAGTGCTCATGATGTGGTCAGGGGAGTGTGGCTGCAGCGACTTGGAGTCGGCCGTGGGTCCTGTGGGACTGCGTGACCACAGGAGGAAGCTGCAGTGGTAATAAAGTGCTAATAAAGTGGTAATAAACCTGTGCGCGTCTCAACCGAGCGATCCAATGCAGTAACACGGAAAGACCTGCGCGTCTTGCGGGGACATCATGAGCGGACACTGAGGCAGAGAGGACGGATCCAAACCTTTACTTTCCTGTAGCAGACATAAGTTTGTTGTCTGTTTCATGGATTTACATGGTCGTTATTGTATTTTTAAAGGTGGAAAAGTGATACAAATGAGGCCGAGACTGTGCATCTAAGTGCCGGTTCTCTGACCTTTTACATTTTAAATGATTTAAATTAGTGTGTAGACTGCAGTGTCATTTCATTCAGTAAGTTTCCACGTGGACTGTCAGCAGGATAATCGCATTTCGGCCTGTGATATTTGACTCCACTGTGCTGCAGTCTGAGTGGCCTAAACTACTGCAGCGTGGAACGAAGACCCCCAAATCTGCTGCACAGACAGGATGAGACAGAGGAGCAGAACGTGACGGCAGTATCACCACTTACTGTACGATTATTAGTCTTCATACTAGAATGTGGGGTTTAAAGCAGTTCACTAGTTCGTGCTCATTGTTACTTAGTCCAGACAGATCCGTAAGGAATAGTATAGCTATATTTCAAAATATGAATAACCTGATGTCAGCGTCTCAGTGGGCGTACAGTACTTTCAGTGGTTTTCGGTGGGTAACTGATTTCATTACCCACTGAGTGGGGACCTGGAGGCCTGGCTGCCTCTGGCTGAGCTATAATTAGATATGAAGATTTTCATTGATTTGCCTATAATAGACCATGAGGTCCACCATCAGTGTAGCTTGTAGGGGCTGCAGGATGTGTTTCTACACTGCATGGGTCGTGTTTTATTCATAAGCTGGATGCATAAGCTGTAGATTGCTGCTAATAACCATGACAAGTGGCTAATGCAGTACTGGCAAACAGTATCATGCAGTGATCACCTATCAACCAATGCTGCTGTAATATTGTAATATTTCTGTGCTTTTATTGTTTCACAACTATCAAAAGCTTTAGATATGGATAAAGGGTGCAACAGAGAGGATGCACCTATTGAGCTGTATATTTTGAAACTATGTGTAGTTGATGTAGTAGAGGTGATGACTTGTGAACAAATGCATGATGGTCTTGTATCAGTGAATTCCAAAGGCCATAAAATGATTATGTGCTTATAGGTGTATTTATGGAGTCTCGCCTGGGCAAATTAGCTCCATGTGTCACGTCCCTGTTCCTGCTCATACACCTGTGCGTGGCAGCACCAGGTTTACCTGGGACACAAAGGTACCTGCACCTCCAGACCCACACACCCTCACTCTCTTGGTCTTTCTGTATAAACAGTCTTTCTGAAATGGTTTAACAGAACAATGTAAAAATCTTAAAATTATGTTAAATTAAAGTGCAAGTAAAGAGGTTTTTAAAATATATATTTTAAAAACTTCAGCTTCTATTTGCTTATTTCACAGAGAAGAATCAGCAGACGCCCAGCCTCCTTCAGTAGCGTTGTCCAATCCTTTTGGCAATGGGGAGGACGACCGCAGGTGAGTGACACCTGGACAATGTGCGGCTGGTTTAAGTCTTTTTAAATCATAAGTAGAAAACGTTGGCAATATCCCAAAGTGTAGCTAACACTGAAAGCAGACACACAACATGCAAAGCACTTGTACATGTCATCAAGCTGGTATCTGTTTTAGTGGCCTGTACTTTGGCTGCTGTGATGTGCTAATGACGTGGCCTGATAAGATTACAAGTTCAGCAACGCTTCTTCCCTTTGAAACGGTGAAATCATTTCCCTTTAAACCTCTGTCGCTCTAGAAGACAGTGAATCCTTCTTGCTGCTTGTCTTTGAGTGGTGATGCTCTACAATTAAACCTGCCTTGCCCGGACTTTGAAAGCTGCTTCTTTAAATCTTTGGTGGTACGTGGGAAACCAGCGTAACCAGCACTGCTACCACACACCATAAACGCACAAACACGCAGAGCAGCTAAAGTTTATGCTGCTTTATGTAGGACACAATCACTTCCAAATGAATGAAAAACCTGCCTGACACGGCTGTTCATGATGAGGTGGCTCCTCTTCCTGGTATGTGGAGTCAATATTTTAAGTAGGCCAACAATCTGCCCCCTAGTGGCAGAATGTCATATAGGATCTCTAGTGCACCTTCAGTACAGTAAAGCATCTTTCCTGTAAGTAAAAGCAGCAGTACCACAGGGTAGAAATACACATGTGTGCATTTATCTGTACACTAACATTGCAGCTGGTAAAAGTGATTTTAAAAAAAGTCTTCTCTTAATTGTTTTCAGATTTATATCAGAGTTTAACAAGACACAAATTTTACTCATTATGACTCCATATAAAGCCCCATCATGTCCCTCAACAGAGTGACCGAGTAAAGTAAAACAAAATGTCACCTTACTACGTTTCTAAAAGTAAATGCCCCTGGTTTTGTTCCACCACTGCTTTGATGCTATTCAGTATTTGACCTCACAAAGTTAACTCTTGACTCTTCGTTTTCTTACGATTAGATTGAATTGCAATTGTGTGCTGTGTTTTTCCCAGGTTGCTGCAGAGTTACATTCAATCCAGTCTAAAGGACGGCCAAGGAGGACCAGAGATCGCCACCTGGGAGCAAGGTAGAGATACTTGCATGACCCAGGACATTCCCTTTGAGCATCAATAATAAATATCTAAACTGTAATTAGACACTCGGCTGTTTACTGACATAAACCTAGTGAGGAGCATTTCCCCCCTGTACATCCTTTACAGTTAGACGACAGCATTATATCACATGTGTTTTGTGATAAACGAGTCGTTCTTCTCCTGTTGTCCCTCAGAGGTTTTCTTCCTCTTTGGCCTCTATGACTATGACCGCAGTGGGCTCTTGGACGGCTTGGAGATGATGAAGCTGCTTTCAGACTATAACTCCCACCATACACCTGGATCACAGGCCAGTGAGCGGGTGAGGAAGAGTGGCTGAGTGTGTGTGTGTGTGTGTGTGTGTGTGTGTGTGTGTGTTTTAGAGTTACTGTACCATGCTAGCTGGGTGGTTGTACATACATGTATGGCCTGTTTATGTGAGTATCTGTGTATTTTTTGAGTTCAGGTGGTGTCGATGGTCGATTTTTTACTCCAGTCTCAGGATATAAACCAGGACGGACTATTGGCCCCATCAGAGCTGCTGTCCCCTCCATTACCTCACCCACAGGTGCTGCACATGTCCACGTACACTCAACTATTGAATTTAACCAGGAGTAAAAATAACTTTTCTCAGGGACGTTTGTTTGTATGATTGTTCCAAGTCGATTTCGAGACAGTTCTCTGCACAGCTGCACAAACCGATCGTAAATCTCTCACTTCAGACTGATGAAAGCCACCTATTCATGAGGTGATGCACGTTTGTGTTCCTAAACCTGTCATATGCTGTAGAGCTGCCTCCTCCGCTTTGTTTGTGGGAAGGTGTCATGCATTAAATTCCATACACGAGTAAAATTTATTTAAAAGAGAAAAATTTAAACACAGACGAAAGACCGGATTAAGTAATACAAATGAAACACAAATAGATGGAGTTAAAACAAAAACTGCAGTGCGGTTTTGTTGTTTCTGTGCTTGTGAAAATCTGTTAAAATCCAGACAGATCGAGTTTTAGTTTTACATTTTGATCAACTGTTTCACCGTTTCGTTCATAGTTGACAACAGTGTCACGCTTTGCACCACAGGACTCCAGTGACAATATGGCACCTCACCAGGAGCAGAAGGTGGCAGTGGAGGAGCAGCTGTCAAACCCCAGTGCTAATGAGCCAGAGAAAGCAGGAGACGCGGAGCAGAGAGAGGAGATCCAAGAAAACGAGCAACCTCAACATGAAGCAAAGATAGTAGAAGAGGAAGCAATAAAGCAAGCAGATGAACTGAATGAAGTCCGAGAAGACCCCAAAGCAGAACAGGTGCAGGACCAGCGAGTGCCAGTGCATCGGGGGCAACCGGAGATATGAACACACACATACATGCTGGCTCTGTCCACGCTGTCATCCTGGCCTCTTGGGTGCAGCCTGTAGAAACCTGTGGAAGACTGACGATAAAAAGATGTACTTATCACCTCATTAAAATACTCTGAAATGGTAAAATGTGTTAAAACAAAGACTTTTTTCATTAACATAATATCTCATGCCTAGCTAGTATGAATGCTCCTATTTAGAAATGTATTTATTTTTTAACTAATTTATCAAATGGGGATGCAAACCTTTGCACTAATTTAAGTTTCATTACTTTGCTAATGTTACTTCTTATCATGACAGAACATTTCTACCATGTGGATTAGTTATATTATGTTAGTTTTAGGGTTTCGTTTGCATCTTCTTACACCAGAACTGCATGTAGGGGGATGCAAGCTTAACCCTAAACCCACTACCAAAACAGTGTAAATGTTCTGTCATCATCAAGTACCCAAAATGGTCAAGGATAAAAGTCAAATGAAATAAATAAATATTATGTTGATGAAAAAAAGTATTGTGTTACTATTTTGACCGTCCAAAATAAGGGGATGCAAACTTTTGCACCCACCTGTAGAAGCTGAATTCAGAAAGCAATATTATTCATATTAGTAAAACAAAGGCCATCATAGTACTCTTGATTACGTTTTCTTCTCTAGGCAAGTGAAATGGCTAATAATCTTATTTTAAATAGTATGACAGTTGTGAGCTGCCTCTTGTTTTAGTTTAATTGTATTTATTTAGCCTTTGGTCAGACCTGAACACTTTTGCATATGTGAAATTGTCTCATTTACATGCAGCTCAGTTTGGGCATGAAACTTAAAATTATCCTCATCCAACACAATGACTTAGTTAATTTTCCACAGATTAATTTTCCGGAGTTAAATGCACGTGTAGCAAACATTATGCGGTGATGGTAATTTTATTGTGCCTGAATGAATTGATGAGTATTTGCAGTAATGACTAAAGCCTCCAGGGAGGCTCAGTTCAGCTCAATACAGCTACTGTACATGTCATCTCACAGTCAGTCTTTATCTGCAATTTGAAATTGTTTACAGTATTTAACTGTTTACTACTTTATTTTTACTTTTTAAAAACATGTATGCATTTATACAGCTGGAGACAATAAAGCAAACATTGTTTGTCCTTCTATCCTTCATTCTGTTGCCCTACATGTATTTGTCCCACCATGCAGCTTATAATATTATTATACAGAGCAAAAACTACAAACGACTTTTGTTCATAAATCCTTTATTGCAGCAGGCTTTAATAAAGGGAGCAAACATGCTCACGTGTGTGGAGAATTCAGCTTGTCAATATAATTTGTTGAAATCAGAATATAAAAAACATCTCGTCCAAAACAGCTTGTTACTGTACAGTAACAATCACTGAGCTAAAGCTCAATCTTTACATTAAAACGCGGGAGTAAAAGATTATAACAGATTGGCAATAATATATAACGTTTTCACGTTCATCAACGTCGTAACGTGAGCGCTTGAGGCCAGTCCGTTGCTAGGTAACGGAAAAAACAACAAGAAGACATGGCGGAGGATGAGCAGAGTTCAGGTTCGTAGGAGTTACCGTCGGTTGATTAGTGCTGGTAACTTAGTTAACTTGGTTAGTTAGTCACCCAGTGTTTATTAGGGTCACACTCTGCGAGCCACATTTCGCCTCCAGGATTCGGTTTGGCTCGTAGTCCCTGTTTGAACCAGCAAACATCCGTTTAAGTCAATGAATCTCGCTTGGAAAAAGACTTGGATGTACAGTACACTGATTGACAAATAACATAAAACAAACCCATTTTCCCACGTTGCTACTCGGTTTCCTGATAAAAACAAACATGGGTCGTGTAGCAACCTTGGGAGCCATTCGGTTTTTCCTCACCAAATACACAATGAACTATTTTTCTGTCAGACTAACTCCTGAGTCTGTGTGTTTTTATCCTCTCTGTCTGCCAGAAGGCGTCGTGCCAGACGTTCACAAGAAGATTAAAGCAGCATTTGAGGCGTTTGACTATGAGTTTAACAACACGGTGGATGTCCGGTGAGTTGTTACAGTACTGAGGTGAAAAGGTGATTGTTTTACATCCCAATTTATCACTGGTGGAAGAATAAAACATGTTTTATGAAGGGAACGAGATCACGTCAAATACAAGCGCAGTTGTGCAGTGTGATATACTCTGCAGTAAATTTCCCATGTGGGATTTTTTTGACCCACAGAATCTCACACCACCACATGCTCTGTGTTTTAAATAGAAAGTCAAATTACACAGGGGAAATATATCTGAGGCAAGCCGCGCTCATCAAATCGCTGCTTCTCAAAGATGTTTTTCGAGTCTGTGGCTGAAAGCAAACTGAAACTCCTCTGGTTTGCCTCTTGCAGTTGTTAAAAAAGAAGTGAGAAAGGAACTCACGTTGGCAGTGGCTGTGAGATGTGATGGTTTGACAGTAATAACTTTGACTCAAGCCTTTTGTTTGTTTTTAGGGAGATTAGCACCATCATATATTCTCTTGGTTGCTTCCCAACTCAAAATGACCTTCATGACTTTTTAGCTGAGGTGAGAACAGTATCTACTAAGATCTTTTTGTCATATTAGAAACAATAAAATAAACATTCTTCAGGTGGGCAATTATTGGAAAATTATTTTACCATTTCATATTTTACTCATGTTACACTAAGACTAAGAGCTCCCTGATAAAATGTTACCATCCAATTAAAAAGCTATGAAAATATTGCATTTATGGTTTATATATGTGAAGAGAACAGTGTTCTTCGCTTTCAAGGTGACATTCGATCTGGTTAGAACATTTCGAGCTTATCAAGGGACCAAAATCTTGCAGCTTTTTTCTGATCAACCAGGTGGAGGAGGACCACACAAGATATATCCATTTGAACAGGTTCCTCCCTGCCATGACCAAAGTGCTGTTGGAGAACAGGTAAGACAGTTCTATTGTGTCCAGTCCATACTTTTTACTGGTTCTTGTTGTTTTGAATATGTCACAATGCAAATTACATACAGTGTGTTTTTCCATTCGATGTCATAGATGGAGAAAATTTATGACCTGTCACTTGTATGAGTTTTTAGTTTGCTTTTATATTTGGACGTTATACAGTAAGGATCTAGCCCCTGTAACGCTCCAAATAATAGTTGTGTGGAATAAATATCCACAGAGGATGCACCGTGCAATTTTTTGTTAATTAACTTTTCAGATGATGTTTTTCAAGATCCCATGTCAGAGCTTCTTGAAAAAATGAAAGCACTGTATTTTAAAGTTGTCTAGAAGGTTGTGGGATTGTATCTCTGACTGACCGTGGCCTTTCTGTGTGCGTGCTGCGTTTGTATGTGTTGCCACTGCTTCCTCCCACAGTCTGAAGACATGCATGTTAGGATAATTTGGGACTAAATTGCCTGTAGGGGTGAATGTGAACGTGATGGGTTGACTGTAATTCTATGTCACTCTGCGTTAGCGCTGAGATGGACTGGAAAACTGTCCAGGGTGTACTCTCACCCAGTGACAGCGGGAATAGGCTCCAGCCCACTGCGTGACCCTATACAGCATAAGCTGTTACAGATAATGGATGGATTTTAGAGCTTTTATACATAGGTGGTGCAGTGGTGTAGACAGAGGCAGTGACAGATGCTGTAACTTTTATTTGTACACATCCAGTGCTATTGGATGGTAGTGTAGACTTATAAATTACTATCTAGCAAAGAATATGGAAATTCCACCGTGCAAACGCTGTAAAAGTATTAGAGCTTCATGACAAAGTTCAGTGCACTATCAGGGGTGGCTACCTGACCTTTCCACATTTTGTGTGTGTTAGGTTTCCTCCCATTCCTGAGGATCATCTGCTTCAGGCCTTCGAGGTGAGTCCAGCTCTGGTTTTTTGTGCATTTTACATTGTTGTACTGTTGTAGGAGTTATCCGAGCCAACATCTGCACTTTCAGCAGAGCAGATAAAGCATTTACACTGTGTTTCAAGGTTCTGGACAAAGACAAGAAAGGATACCTGGAGCCTGAGGAGCTGACAAAATACATGACTAAGGAAGGTAAATCAGAAGTTTAATATTTTGACTAAGGGGTAAAAAATAAAATGTCATGCTTGTATGTGTAAAATTCCTATTAGGCTCCCTAAACACCCTACAAGTAGTGTGGTTTCATGGTTGTGTATTTTTAAACCAGGTGAACCCTTCACTCAGGAAGAGATGGATGAGATGCTGACAGCACTTGTTGACCACGAAAAGAATCGTGTCTATTACAAAGACTTAATCAACCAGCTGACAGTGGACCCCGACATGTAAATGGTCTTTTTTTGTACATATCTCCGAGCTAATTAGTAGTGGTGATACAACCTAAGTAATACATGTAAATAGCTCTGCCAGCATGTTTTGCTTGCAGAAATGGCTTTGAGTCCAGATCAAATACTTTATGACTGAATTGACACACTAAATGACATTACAATGCTGCAAAACACACACAACACGCAGCAGTAATTACATAAGGTCTGTATGTAATTTCTAACCCTCCACAAGCTGCAGGGTAAATGTAATCTGACAGACACTATTTGAATTTACTGTACCACCTTTATGGAGAACATCTGTTGTGCGCTGATATCAGGGCCTAATGGCAGTATCAGAAACAGGAGGTAATCTGGTCATTTCCAGTATTCAACAGGGTTCATACAATACGTGCAGCTTCGGATGAAGTAAAGTTGATGGAAACTAAACTTTGAAAATGTTGGAAGGATGAAGAAAGGAAGGGACCTTGATCATGCTGAAAAGCCATGTGAATGGTACTCACAAGTGTGTACACAGTGTAGTACACTGCAGTTCTAACAATCAAGTCCTTTTTTTGACCAGTGTATTGAATGTTTAGTTCGTGACGTGATTGATAAGAAATGAGCCCAAGTATAAACAAACAATAAAAAAAACAATGACTGCATTATCAGCACAGCAATTTATCTGAAGTGATTCTGCACTGAATAGTTAACATGCATGGAACATTTAAACACAGCTTTAGAACAAGGACGACAAAACATATCTAGAGCATAGATATGTAGATGATATGGTGGCAAACACATGCATCTCTCTACATGAGCATCATGAGTGCATGCAACAAGTTCATTTCACAGTAAAAACATGACCCATTATGCTCGACTTCCAATCAATGTGGGACGAAGACATTAGAAAAATTAACCCTACAGTAATAGCAAATGCATGTTTAAACATTCCCTTTTCACTAAATGAACTTAGAGTCAAAACAGAATAAAGCTTCAACATAATCAAACAACAGAGAGACAGCACCTAAAGGGTTTCCATATCGTTCACACAAGAAAAATACTGAACTTCTAAATTTCTGAATGGAGAGAATAACAAGCTATGTCTGTGGTGGAATGTTTCATTTGTAAATAGTGGGAAATAACAGAGATGGTGTGATTCACATTTAAGCCCCAAAATTTTTGTAAATACAGCTTTAAACAACAGGAATTTAAAACATAAAGAGTGAAATCAAACTGATGCTGGCAGACCTCAGGAATAATTACACAGCTTATTCATTCAGATGGACACTGAGGGCAGATATGTGGCGCTAATCTTTGTAGGAGTAAGATGAAGACTAAATATAGAAAAGAACCAGGGGTTGCAGTAAATATAAGAATGTCATGTTGCAACTTCCCCTCAAAAAAAAAAAAAATAAATAAAATAAAAAGGTTAGAAGTGGCTGCTTCTAACTTCTCCTTCAGAGCAATGCTGCCTGGGACTGTGCGGACTGGTTATTTGGTCCTTTAAGAGCCACAAATAAACAATAATGAGAGGAAACCAGGAAAATCTGCTAGATGATAGAAACAAAGCCAGTGGAAGAGACAAGGCAATTAGAAGTGCATAAAAAGGAAGGACGAAACAAACAGCATGAAGATAGAGGAATTTTAGGACATCATATCAAAGCTATCAACATTGGTCTTTTAATATTGTTTCTGCATATTGCACTGCGATGGGTAAACAGGGATGACAATCTGAAAACCAATCAAAAACACCCAAACCTGTATGCAGAATGTTCACATCTATAGGGAAGAACAGGAGGGGAAGGTGATTGCGTTGTTAGGTTTCTATTTTTTATATTTCTTGGCTTGTGAGGATGAGACAGGAGAGGGGAGAGGCAGGACAAAGCCGGCTGCAGATGTGACTTTTTAAAACTGGCAGGCTGTGTAAGGGAGCAGAGGTAAAAGGTTGTTTGCTGGTTGGGCTATAGATTTTATTTGCTCAATAACACCTAACAAACATGCTGCCAATAAACCAGGAATTCAGATGTAGTAATTTTAACTCTACAACTTGCTTTGAGTCATTAGCCTAATTAAAAAAAAAATTATTTAAGCTCTGTGTTCAAAGCGTTTAAAACATAATTTAGAAAAACTGTACCACAGGCCACAGTGTGGATCTATAAAACAACCTGGTGTATGACTCTGCACAAACCTCAGCCCTCTTTATTTCACCCTGGCTGAAGGACAAGTCTTATAAGGCCTTGGAGAAGTAGAGGACAATAGGTCATTAAAATCACTGAAGTCAGATGATGGGCTACAAGAAAAACCCCAAACAGGGCAGGGTCTGTTCAAAGAGTTTGTCCCCCAAAATAAAGAGGATTTTTCACCCAGGTAGAGACATTGGATATGTAAAAAAGTGTACGCAATTTTGTCACTCAATCAAATATAAACACATACACAGGTTCCTATTTCTATTCTTGCTAGGTCTTTTATTTTTTATTTACTTCATGCATTCCCTAGACCCCTACCCCAACCACCACAAGTAAATGTCTAACCCTTTCCCTAGAAACTAATCTTACCCCTCAAATATGTTAGAACTTTGCCAAAAGGTCCTAGCTAAGTTAGCACACACATATGCTCACACCTGACAGAGAGACAGAAAAAAAAAAAAAACACCTCAATCAAAACTGAACCCAAGTATTTGAAATTAAGGAACCTGATTCATAACCACTGTAACCCATCATCTGAGATATAACACACAGTTCTCCTGATGGTCCACGAGCTGCAAACTTTATTACCTGATATTATAATCATAAACTGTTTTTGCCAAATGGCCATTTTGCATTTCACCTAGATCAAGTTTACACAGTCATGTTGTTTGCTAAAGTCAAGATTGTCTTACACTGACCATTTTGTGTCAGTGTCTAAATCTGCAGCACCAGGCCAGCAGCTGAAATATTGTCCCCTCCACCTGCAGTCTGATAAACCTCAGTACACACTAGTACCGGTGCGACGCAGATCTCATAGTCCTCCTCCTCCCAGCAGCTGACGGGCCTGGTCTCCTGCAGAGGAATACGCTGGCTGCCTTCCCTCCTACTAACAGAGAAGGAGTCATCCATAATGAGTCTGGCCTTGCTAGGGTCAATGTCATTAGAGCCACAGACATGGCGGTTAGCTGTGAGAGAGGCCTTGGCTGTGGCTGACATGGTGTTCTTCCACTGAGAGCCACGCGTCACAATCATTGCCTGAAAGGCCAGCGTGTGAACATGGAGCCGGGTCAGTGGTTTCCGCTCCGCTTTAGAACTGACTGAGTCACTTTCTGCACTGGCATCCTTGTAGCGCTGGTTCATAATGCGATAGACCTCCCTCATCTGGTCGAGCACAGTAGCTACACGTGGGTTGGGGTCAGACAACACTTTGATGTTGGAGCCTTTCAGCAGACTGAGCAGGTTGGGAAGCTCCTGTTCATTCATTCCCAAAGAGTCCGCCTGGGAAAGCACAGGCAGGATGAGCAATTCAAACATGGCTGTATTGTTTATTAATAACAAAATGGCGAGTTCTGAGTATCATGACATTTCTTACTGTAGAGGCGACATTTCTTTATGGCTTCTCTTTAGTCACAGCTGCTGTTTACAAATGCAGTTAATAATTTTAACAAAGCAAATCTATTTTCAAACCTTCTAGTATTACATACAGTTTCACTTGATTGCCACGTCTATACAAACCTGCATTTGTATTTGCACTCTTGTCTACCTCTGTTCTAAGAAACACATGCAAATGAATGTAGTAGTACACCCAGTAGTACATACATGGGGTATGACATAGTGAAGCAAGTCTTCCATTATGCTCTCCTCTACAAAACTGGCCATCTCAAAATGGACACCGATTTGAGGAGATGAGGACAACAGCAGGTCGGCCAGGCGGGAAAGAAGGGCCTCCCGTTCACCTAAAAAGATGGAGGATTAGATGGATTAGGGAGGGGGAGAAAGGCGAAGTTACCCATTATTCTATTTATTTTTTATTCATGGTCTGGACATATATATAGTGCTTTACTAGCTTATTAATACTGAGAGCACTTTACAGTTGCTTCTTATTCGCTCATTCACACACACGCACACACACTTTGGGGTTTAGTGTCTTGCCTAAGGAAACTTTAACATATGCACAGGTGGAGGTGGGGATTGAACCGTCAGCAGTGGTGTGTAACCCCTCTACCTCCTGAGCCACAGCCTCCCATATTTGGGCAGATCGCATTTAGATCTGATTTTCTTTCTGTCCATGGGTATATGGCTTTAAGAGAATGTGACTGGGCATTTCCAAAAAGAGATGAGACCTCTCACCCAATCTACGCTGAATAAATAAAAAATTAATAAAAATGCATGACCCACACAGGAGCAACAAATAAAATAGTTGTCAGCATTTTCCTGTTACCTGTCTGAAAGGGGAAATTATCCATCATCTGCAGCCCACCCACCACCAGCAGGTCTGGCTTGAACTCCTTGAGTTTCTTAGCAAACTCCTCCATGGAGGCCAGGTAGGGGTTATGTTCATCGCTGTGGATTATATATCTACAGAGCACAAACACAATGAGCTTTACGTACCTGAGAACCTTAAATATATATGTATGCACAACTTAACTCTCATAAGACTCAAATTAAACCGTTTACTTTACATGATTCCCCGAGATATTCCAATAACCACTAGACGTTAAGCTGTCTCCTACCTGTTTGCTCTACGTGAAGTATAGCTTCCCCAGTCTGCTCCAGATGGATACTCGAGGACCAGATGAATGTCGGGTTCTTCCACTGTGTTTCCAGCCACTGGAAAGAGAGAAGTGTGAAAGGGGTGGTTAATGAATAAAGAGAAAAACAAAGCAGAGGAAAGGGAAAAAATAAAAAGTACAGGTTGTCGTGAAGTGTCGAAGGGAATTGAGGAAATGATTGTGTGAAGTAAATATGAAAGGGCTAAGAAGCTCATAATGTGTTTTTGTGTACCTGTGATGTGCTGGGACAGAACTTCAGTAAAGTCGGTGCTGAAACTTCCTCCAAGCAACACATCACACCCCTCAGTTGCCATGCGACCAGCCATTACCGGAGCATTGCCACCAATTGACCATCTGTTCCCAGGTAGGTCACGGGACGACTCAACCAGCTCACCAAAGAGGGTGTTATTTAGCATAAAGCGCCTGCAAAAAAGGTATCACATGACTGATGTTAGGTGATACCTTCATGAAGGTTCAGAAGCTTGTTTTATGAAAAGAAGCCTTGTGGAAAACTGAAGACCAAGCCACACGAGGTTATTTGCAGAGAGGCGAGAAATAAAAAAGCCAGTGTTGTGTGCACGACATCCAAAATTGACTATGTACCACAATGTCCTGGTATGGAATGTGACCCTGTAACTTTATGAGATAAGTGCGGTTTGCTAAACAAAAGTATCTTCTAAAAGTTTATCATCGACTATTTAAAATCCCAAACCGCACACACACACACACACGAGAGCTCATTCCAATTTCTGGTTTCTCTGGCTAACAGAAGTTTCTAAACAAAACTCACTCACACACATTCCCTTGTATCTTCTCTCACTGATGAATTTTGTAATCCTGTTGCCTTTAGGTGTTAGTTCCAGACAACGAACAAAGCCAAAACCGGAGCCTTCACCAGCGACGGAAAAGAGTGGTATGGCGAGTTTAAACGCACTAATGCGTAACACTTACAGCCAACTAATAAACATCCGTCAAGCAACAAAAAAGCAAAACACTGACAAAAGACTGAGCTTTACAAGTTGGAGCTTTTACTTGCTAGCGGTGTATTGCGTTATACATAAATAGTGTAAGGAGTGACAGTTAGGTTAGTGTGATAGATTGTTCATTTGGTGGAATGTGACTTTTTTGAATGGACGTGTGACAGAGGGGTGAGAGGAGAAGTCAGAAGGCCACAGCACTTAAAGTGTTAAATGTGATGAACGGGCCTCAAGCCTCACAAATGATGTAACTGCTAAAATTTGCACTCTCTTATCACACGCGCACACACACACACTTAGAAACTTTTGTTGGTTGCTAAAGATAATAATCCTGTGCAAAGCTATTTATTAAACCCTTGTGTGTTACATTTGACTACTTCGTATTCTTCTGTTTTTGTTAGGAAACTTGTTTCGTCTCTTTTTGATTCAGATAACAAAGCTTTCTCAAATTTGGCTCCAACTTTTCACTTTCTAACTTTGACTTCTAACTTTTACATTAGCCAAAGAGCTGTGAAGATGGTTCAAAATGCTGCGGCCCATCTTCCAAAAAGTTCAGTACATGTAGCTCATTACTCCCAAATTATTCATTGGCCAGCTGTTATTCAGACAAACCCTTACTCTGCAGCAGCTCCTGGTGCAAAGAAGTAGGCAAAGCTCTGAGCCAGCTGTTCTGCATTTTCTAAGTAGTCGTGATGAAGGGGCTGGTCCGTGGGAGGGAGGCCAATCTTTTTCAGCAACGATACACCGTCCACTATCAGGTCAACACAGCCTCCAAACCCTGAGAGAGAAAAAAAGAAATTAAGAAATATCCAGTACAAACATGCAAGTAAACCACAAAACATTTTGGGCCAAGGGGAAGTCGAACATAAAAGTGAAAGCCTAAAGAGAGGGCGGTGGGGGCGTTTGAGATTCGGACACGCATTTTCGAAAAGTAGTTAGACTGAACATTAACAGCAAGTACGGTACTGTGGCATTTGTCTGCTACTGTGGTTGGTCACATTCTGACATGTCAGTAGAGTTTCAGCTGATTGTTCAAACATCTGTCTTGTTGATACTTTGCTTTCAGCTATAAAACTTTTTCTATCAAGTCTGAACATGGAGGCAAACGTCGTGATGTAGGCAGCCTGTAAGGAGAAGGCAAAAGCAAAAGGGTTGAAGTCTCGCATTTGAGTAAGTTTTGAATGTCTGACCGAAGCTGCCATAAGTTCAGCTTTAAGACGTTTTGCCTCTAAGTGCTTGTTTGCTTTTACCTACCCATTGATGATATTATCAATGTTATTTTTGAAAGAACTTCTTGTAAATAAAATAATTCTGTTAAATGTTACCAGTTCTGGCATTGTTTATATACTAATATATTTAAAAAAAAACCCACAATGTACCAGATCTGACTGTGTGGCTAAGCCTGTTGTTTAACTGGGTAAAGGTTGGGCAGATATGGTGAACACTTTTCTTACATGTTTGCATCATGGTTCAAAGGACCTGATTTTAGGATTAGAGTATGAGAGACAAACATGTGGATGGCAATAATAATTAATGTTTGCTGATCTGTCTAAAGGGGTTTGTGGTCTTTACTAGGAAACAATCAAAAAAGAAAGGACCCACTAACTGCCAGTCATACTCACATACAGGTACATGGTATCACCAGGTGTGTGCTTAAAAGTTGGGGGATGTTATTAGGTCATAGAGGAAAACTGACTGTCAACATGTGAAAGCCATAAAACAGGACTGAAACCAAAGTGTTCATTGTTGAAACTACAGCAATAGTAATCAGTGCCCCCCTAAAGTCATTATCTGATTTCGCTATTTAACCGCAGTACTAGTAACACAACACAGACATTAGTTATTTCCACACACTTTTTCTAACCACTCAATAATTAAAAGAGTCACGATGAGTCCATCTGGTTTGAGTGTCCCTGCTCAAAACAAAATGTTCCAGCTGGTCTGACAAAACTGCTGAGGTGTTCTGACTGTGCAGATTATTCCTTCCTCGTTCACTTTCTCCTATTCCTCTTCATCAAACTCCACTCATTGTATCCAACCATTATCATTTATTTACCTTGTAGTAAACAACAGTAGGGCTGAAATGATAAAGTATATAACCTTAAAATAAATGTAATTGGTGCCACATACATCACTGTTACAGTTTGTCAAATGCAAGAATTTGCTTTTTTGTCATTTAAGGTTCTTTTTTGTGCGATAGTGTTGAGGTTTGGACTCCACCCAAAAGTAAAATACTGTTTAAAGCCAATAAAATGAAAGTAAAATGAAAAACCAATCATTTCACATAAAATGATAGAAAAGTAACGAGGCTCATGTCTCTGCATTGACAAAAGCCCCCTTGCGTCAGATTTTAATAACAGAAGCACATTTTCTAAACCAAACTATTATCACTACCATTACTTAGGTAACATTGTCAATACATGACTTCTACTTGTAGTGGGCGTATGCAAAATGTGGTATTAGTACTTTTACTTAAGTAAAAGGATCTTAACACTTCTTCCACCTTCGCTTCCGCCAGTGTGAAATCTGGAGTGGAATCCAGAGAACTCAGCATCAAATGCGGGTTAAACTGTAACGTTAGTGGGTGTTAATATGTTCACGGTTGCCTTCAAGCTGGTCTGTGTTACGGTCTGTTACAGCATCAACGCGAGCTCCTTTCAATCTAACGCAAGCCAATTTAGCGTCATTTCCTGTTTGTGTAATGACTTAAGTTAATCTTAACGCTACTTCATTTAAAATACCTTGTTAACTTGACAATTAGCCGTTTTCTCCTAGGACTTTACCAGCTATTTCCAGATCTGCATGGCGTTAACTGGCTAACGTTAGCTAGCTCACGCCACTTACCAATGGCCACTTTCGGTCTAGCGACGCTGTTCATCCCGGCTCTCTGTTCAGCCCGGAGCAGAGAGGACAGGACCGTATCCAACCGGTCGTCCAGTACTTCATTCTGGGGTGTCCGGAGCCAAAGGGCCAAAAGAACTACAACGAGGGACAAAAAGGGTCCGTATTTCACCCACGACACTGTGCCTCCCGTCTCCATCGTTCGCTTACTAACAGCGACGGCGCCTCCACAGCCGCCGTTCTGAACAACCGCTCCGCCAATTAGAGCACAGCAGTCGTTTGTTTGGCTAAGAAGCCGACACCGGAGTGTACCGGATGTGGCGAAGCGAACGGGCACTGGGTTGACACCTGGATTTAAGCAGTTCACTCAAAAAACTACCACTTCAGTTTAGTTTAAGCGCCTCTAAACAACTACTTCCAATTAAGTGTTGTAAAAACAGTCTTATTTCACGAGTCTTTTTTTTTTAAACCGAAGAACATTGCCAAGGTTGGAAAAGAGGCAGACGCTGGTGTTTAAAACGAGCAGAAACTATTTCACTATGAAAGGGGAGTGTTTATATTGTGTTTTGCTGACAAGGCGGAAGCGTGGAGCACTTTGACCAACTGCTCTCCACACGTTCGGACTTTAGGGTTTTGCGATGCCACGCATCTTAAATTTGCATTCTCTCCTTATCATAAAGCCAAAATAATGATTCTGGTTCGCTCACACAGCGATTGTTGAAACATTTCAAAATGCGTATTCGGAATACTTTGATAATTATGTATTATACTAAAATTAATCTGTAACTAAAGTGTTAAATTTATACACTATTATAGGCAAGACTTTGAACCACGCTGTTGAAATTATCAGGATAAACTACGTTACTAAGCAGTTGCTAAATTAATTAAGAATTTCGCCAATAGTGAAGATTAATCCGAAATTAAACATTATTTGTTTTCGCCTGCACGTTGTACTGTTTTGCGGTTTGTTTGTTTTTTAAAAAGTGAAAATTCTCAGGGTTTCTTCTACCATGTTTGCATATAGCAATTTGTTAACCTCTGCTTTAGAATGAATGTTGATCACAATTACTATAGATCACACATTATCCATCAGGGATCCAAGGCCTCAAGTCAGATGTGGTAGACATGTATGCATGTTCAAGAGTAATCACATCATACTGGGATTTTAATATTGTTTTATTCAATTCAAAACATAAGTCATGTGCAAATATTTGATTAAAACAGGCAGACAGTAAAAAAAACCTCATTTTGAACCTTAAAAAAAAAAAAAAAAAAAAAAAAAAAAAAAACCTTGATATTAAAGTTTAAAAAGAATAACAGGCACCAGTTGCAAAGAATACATCCAGACATTATGGAGTGACTTTCCAGACATTATGGAGTGACTTGGTGGCACACATAAAAATTGCAGTTGAAATGAAAGTTGCAATTATTAAAAACAAAAACACAAAACAAAAAAACACCTTGATATCAAAGTTTAAAAAGAATAACAGGCACCAGTTGCAAAGAATACATCCAGACATTATGGAGTGACTTTCCAGACATTATGGAGTGACTTTCCAGACATTATGGAGTGACTTTCCAGACATTATGGAGTGACTTTGTGGCACACATAAAAATGGCAGTTGAAATGAAAGTTGCAATTATTAAAAAAAAAAAAAAAAACTGACCTATTTTCTACATTATGCAGTCTTGTGATTTTGTTTCAGCTTTGGACTGCTCTAAAGTAAAGTTCATTTTCTCACAGTGCAGAACAACTGCAACAAAAGGGACAAATTTAATTTGACAACAATGACAGCTTGCTTCATATTGCCCGAGATAAAAATTAAAACCACCATTGTCCTGTAAAATCATACAATTAATTCCTGCTAGGTGAAGGAGCATGACTCTGCAATGGCTCATTCACAAAGAAACACCTTCAGTTGAATTGTACCCCTTTTGTTAAGCCATGGGCAAGATAAAAATGACTAAAAGCAGGATTGTGTTGCCCTCTAGTGATTACATAACAGGCACTGCAGCTCACAACCTGTAAGAAAAACAGTTAGGCCACATCAATGTTAAACTTCTGAGAATTTCAAAGACTATAGCATCTTGTGCAGAAATACAAATCCATGCATTCCAGTTTGGTTTATGAGATTAAGTTACAAGTACACAGTAAACACATGTTTAAGGCTAATACTTGAAATTGGTATGTTTTTGTAGTCTTACCTTAGGTTTTATTTGGGAATTCCAGCCACAATCTCAGACTCAATACCACAATGATCTGATCCACGTAGGAATTTAAAGAATCCTGAAGATCAGAGGACAGTTTATATTTAAATTAGTGCAGTTTAAAAAAAAAAAAGTTAAAGTTATTATTATGTACACGTTCTTCATGGGTTAAGCTTTGTGACATTTTAAGAATGTTAATTCAACACTTAAGGTTTGTATACATTTGATTGTATTCCATGCACATGCATGCACATGAATAGGAGTGCTGTTTCTTAAAAACACAGAACGCTGCACGAGTAGTAACTCTAGGCTTCGCTCACCATTATCACCCCAGTCAGTGTTCCAGGAGTTTGCACAAAGCCAGTAGGGAACACCATTCTCCTCCCCCCATCCCAGGATCTTGATGGCATGACCACCCACAGCAGACCCAGACACATGTTGGTACACACCTGGAAAAAGGGTAAAGAAAACAATACAAGAGATATCCAGAGCAAATCCACAGTGTTTACCCTGCACACATGCAACCAGTATCATGCTTTTATGCTGCAGTTGTCTGTCAACAGTGTATGTGTACTCACCAGTCTTGTACAACACAAAGTCTTCATAGACTGTAAAGGCACCTTCTACTGGACCATTCTTGTAAATCTCAGACTGAATCTGCACCATATTTGCCAGCACAGTGTAAGCGGTTTTACCTGCAACACATGTTGAGTAAGGAGCCTACACTTTGCAGACAGAAGAGTGACTGAGGCAATGGAGTGACTGGATACATGGATCTAACAAATACTGTGCATGTAGAAGTCTATAGAAATGTGCCTGTTAGTGAACAATTAATATGAAGGCTTTATCCAAGTGGACAATACCGATATCCTGATTTACTAAAAGCTTTTAATACACTAGCAAAGTAACTGGAAAGTCTAAAATGAACCTATTCAAAATATACATGCATTAACTCATTTTCTGAAATAAAGATAAATTGTGCTTCATTTCAGTTTAACATTTAAACTGTTGTATTTACTGGCATAACCAACATATTGTGAGTATTACGGGAACAAAATCTACCTAGATTTGTTCTTGGACACTGGTGAATATGTAGGCACACAGAGTTAATGTTGGAATGCTTACTCCTAACCCTCCCAAATAGTTGTTAATTTTTAATCAAACGTCTCACCAAAACGCTTGTCTTTTTTGTAGTTGGGTGTGTATCCAGTTTCACACTGACGGACACACTTTGGTGTGTCTCCACCCTCTCCAGTGCAGGGGGGTCTGCTACCATTCACATGGTGCTCACATGGAGCGATGGTGTAGGGCCTGCAACCTACAGACACAGTCAGAATTGTAGTTGTAGCCACAGAAGAAGTCTTGCAGACAAACACATATTACAGCACTCACCAATGTGAGAGTCATAGAGCCCTCCGCTGACCAGTCCCTCTTGGGTCCAGAAGTCCCAGGCAGCTGAAGGATAGCCACCATTACATCTTAGAGGCAAGGAAAAACAAAGATGCTTGAATACCAAATCTATACCCCAACTCAAATCCCTCATTTCAGAGAATTATTTCCTCACAACACCCAAACATTGCAAATATCCTACAGTATGCTTTACCACAGACAGTTAAGGCAACCATCTGCTGAAGCCATCTGAACAAATGCTCTTACCCAAAGCCACAGCTGTCACAGCAGGTCAGCAGATCCTCAGCTGAAATCTCCACATTGACCTTGCCTTTGCTTTGGATACACACACGGTCTGAGATGGCCTCTGCAGCACCAAATGCCTGTGGGCAGAAGAACCAGGCGACAGGTCCACACATAACTATCACATAGTGTGGTTATTGTTTTAAGCCTTTGCCACCTCAAAGTTTTCTCTGGCTAAATAAGGTTGTTCTGTGGCGTTCAAATTGCAAAACCCCTTCAAGCCAGCTACACACAGTCATATCTTTTCAGAGTTTATGTCTCACCCAGCAGGATCCACAGGAGCCCTGGTCTCTGATTTCCTTCAGCGTGGGACAGTTGGGCCACTGCTTTCTAGAGTCAAATTCTTTGGGAAGTGTCACATCTCCAGTATACTGAACCCTGCAGAGTAAAAATAACTCCAGTATTACCGTTTGCTACTCCTCTACAACCTACTGCTCTAAGGAGAGCAGAGTTCACTTAGTTGAGAGCACATTGCATGCATGACTTTACTAACAAGAGTATAAATCATTCAACTGGCCACCAAAAACTATGAGAAACTCACAAGACTGGCAGTTTAGGACCATTCAGCTTTGTACCGCACAGTTTCTGTATGTAGCTGCTGTCGACATTGTGGAAGTTGTGACCAGCCTGCATTGGAGACAGAGGGAGATTTAGGCAAACAGAATTGCTTATACCCACTAACATTTCCTGAGTTAACAAAAGAAAATCCATCACCTTCCAGGTAGTGTTGATCTTATTGATGTAGTTGATCATATCACTGGACAGTGCATGGAAGTTGGGTCTGGCCAGGCTCACCGACAAGCTGGCAGCCAGTAGCAGGAAGGCTGCAGACCACATTTTTTCTGAAACATTAAAAACATAAATACAAATGACCACCTGAGCCATGAGGAATAGTTTATTCGCAGCAAAATAGGGAGGTAATACAATGTCACCCCCCCCAAATTAAGCATTTTATGAAAGACTTAACTCACTAACTGAAGAAAAAATTTCCATGTTTTCACTTGCAATCAGCCTGAGACAAGGCAAAACTATGCACACAGCATCCAAATTACAAAACACACAAAGTAACATACAAGTAAATACACTGGGCTTCGGTTCCTATTTAAAGCACAAAGAAAAATAAATTCTTTGTACTGCAGAAAAATGCCACCAACACCACAATAGACCGCGTTTACTACATCAGGTGAAATTCAAAGAGTAGAGATCACCTCCATCAAACATTGTACTGCAGGCTATTAAACTGTAGAGAGAATGAGCGGGTTGCTCTATCCAACAAAAATCAATATCAATGCAGAAACCGTGCCCTTCAAAAAATAAATAAAAAATGCAGATGTTGGTCAATCTGATCAGCAGGACTTAAAATCCTTGTTTTAGAAAAGGAATCATTTTTCTGTAACCACACTTTGTTTCAAAATTAGCAAAAATAGGGAACATTAATTTGAATAATTCTGTTGCCAAACAATTTCACATGGACTTAACAGGCTTATATACACCCTTAATATAACTTTGGCACATTGTCAAACAGATTTTCCATACAAACACACGTTTCTCTTTTTAGGTACCTGTAACCTACAGTCAGCACACCTGCAAGGGAAACTCTTGTTTCTATTATGAAGAAGCAGAAGGGAATCTGAGACAAAGAAATCAATTCTAATGGCGACATCACATGACAAAAGCCAGTGAACCATCAGCTAGAAAGTACACACATAGGGAAGCAAGAACAGAAAATTCCTCTGCTCTCACATTTAAGTGTCATTGTGAAATCACCCACCATCCTTTCTGAAAACACTAAGAGTTCAATCTTGTTTAATGCCACAAAAAAATTAAATAAAAATTAAAACCCACATTTACTCCACATTACCTGAGAGGACAAAAAGAGCTTTTAGTGCCCATTTTAAGTGTATTTATAGTTTATGGTTACAGGTGAGTTGTAGAGAAACTGAAGTCTACCAGCTGTTGGGGGTGCTGTAAATAGAGGCTTTCAATTTAGATCAGATGATGCAGAAAAATATTACCTTCAAAAGGCAAAACAGTATGTTATCTGGGGGAAGTGAAACAGTCTGCTGACTAATTTCTATAGTTATAGCCAGTTCATAAGGAGATTAAAATGCTATACAAACAAGATGACTCATAGTACTACTCTTACTTGGCACCACACATTTTTCCAGTGTAGTTTTCTGAAACAAACAACCAGCTCATAACATGAGAAACAATAACTAAAATTTAAAAATAAATAAATAATGTGTGTGTGTGTGTGTTGGGGTGGGGAGGATTGTGAGTGTTGGGGTGTGTGAGGATTCAGATCAAGACAACCAGCTGAGTCATGGCAAACGTGTTTGTTCAAGTTCAACTGCTTTGCAAGTGGAACCAATGATCACATGTTACATGTGCTTTTAACTGGAGCTTCCTCAAAATCAAGTTCAACTACTTGATCTGTTTAAACTTGCTCACTTTGCTTCTTTACATCTACACTCGACAACAATGAGCAGTTCTTCTCTCCTCCGAAGTAAAATACCGCATTTCTGATGTGAAAAACTAACCTAATGTGCTGTGGTCGACACTAAAGCAACGGCTCGGTACATTTCCTGAACAGGAGACATAAAAAAAAGGAGCGTTCAGATGCTGTTAACCCCTCTGCTAGAGTAAGACGCATTTTACGGTTCTCAGCACATTTATCAAGAAGTAAATTGAAACTCTGATAAATCAGTTATACTGCCTGGTTGGTTCCTCGTTTGAATACTGACAGATAAAGCTAATTTCCTCATTCCTCATGATAATGCTGAAAGCCTCTTCAGAGGAAGTCAGATTCACTCAAGCAGGTGATCCAGGTCAGTTTCCACGTGTATTTAAACATGAAAATGTCCTTTTAGAATAAAATCATTTTGCACTTGTGGGAGCAGCCCTGCAAAACTGTATTGTAGGAAACTATATAGCCATATATAGTATAAAATACCATCTTCAGGTGATTCACGTTATATCAAGTTTGCTATAATCACAGATATGGCTGTAATTCAATAAAACAACTCTCAGCCAAATGTTTGTCTGAAAAAAAAATGTGCACTTTCACTTTCCATATCTTTGTTTCAATGTGCTTGAATTTTCAGTGTTAGGTTTCACATAAACATCTAAGTTTTGGATTTTAGCCTTTTTGTCAAGTTATTTTCCCCCCTTTAAATTCAGATTTTTGGCGATCATGTTTGATATGTCCCGATCATTAACGAACGGAAAACGTTCGTACATTCTAACGCTAGCTCCGCTTATCACCTTTGACCATGAAGGTGAGGTGGGCCAAGTTGTTAAACAATTGAATTATGAACACAAGTTACATGCTGAAGAGATAATCTGATCTCCGTATCAAAACAGCCGATTTCACTTGAGAACATTGATGAAACTCAGTTTAACCAGCTAAGCGCGTTGTTGTTGTTGCTCCTGCTGATGCTGCTTTAGCGCTAAGCACCTTAATGCTAAATGCTAACCGCTAACTCACCGTGTAAACAAACTCTAAATAAAAGGCAAAACAAAAGACGAGACGAAGAAGAAGCAGCGCTCAACTAAAAAACCCCGTTACCTGTTCTTGTTTACCAGGTGTCGTGTGTATTCAGCTCCAGGTCCCCGTCCTCCTTGTCCGTCAGTCACTGAGCAATTACGGGAGAAACCGTCCTACTTTAACATTTGCCCCCGAAACCACGTGACCCCACGAAGCGGTCACATGAATGCGGCTCATGTGATTGATAATGACATCAAACCGTCAGCAGCGCTCTTCCTTTTCTTTAACTCCTGTCTTTTTTCTCAGAAAAAAAACCACTCATCGGAATCTGGATCAGACCAGCATAAAATACACACAAACCCCCTAATATCCAAGGGATTCTGATGAAGTGTTAGTGGAGCCCAGCGGAGCCGCACTACTTCTACCCGAGGATAGAGGGCGCTACACACAGATCGCTGACACCCAGGATACTCAACTGGAATTAGACTTTAAAATACTTTTATTGAAGTAAAAGTACTGATATCACACAGTAAAAACATGTCACTATAAGTAAAGTACATCCTGCTGGAAACTATACGAAAAAGATTCATTTGTTTCATTAGCCTCTACCATGAATGCGACAACTCTTCCTGCAGTCTTCACAGATAAACATGAAAAACAAGAACTCATACAAAACAATTTTACATAACTGTATTACAAATGCAAAAATGAGCAGTGAACTTTGTACTGGGCACTGGATATTTCTTTGAGCTCTTTAACAAAAGAAACTTGTTAAGCAACTAAAACGTTCATGTTTGCCTTTCTCTCGGCATATGGGTTCAGTGCCCTGCATTTGTTTTGGAAACAAAATTTTAAAATGCCGTGTTAGCCTAGTATTAAAAGTATTCAATATATTTACATAAGTGAAAGTATTCTTACCACAATGTGGGCAGAGTCTAATGCAAGTAAAAGACATAGACTTGTTCATTCATGTTATCAACATCAGCAAGTTCAACGGGGTTTAAAGAATGTTAGTACTTGAGTAAAGAATTTGAAGTGGTGATTGTACTTGTAGTGAAGTATTTTTTCAGACAAGTGCTTAAACCTTCACTTGAAAGTGTTCACTTTAAATGCAAATAGTAAACCTTAGATTTATATGAATATAAGAGTTTTTACACAAATGTTGGGTTTACTGTCTGTGGTACAGTATTTGGTAAACGCACATCAAACTGGTTTAAACCACTCAAACATTTTGAGTAATTATTAATCACACGAGTCACTCACACATTATCACGCACACAAAGGGCTCATTGGCTTTACTAATATATTAGACTTTGACTAACTTAAATACATTGAGTTTTTAAATTGTCAGCTGATTGGCTGATTCACTTAACTCGGCACACTGTAAACCATCATACGGGATTTTTTCAACTAATATTTTTTAGACAATTTAGGTTTTCAAGCTTATTGAATTTATAAGTAGGATTTTTGAGTTTTTTATTGCCAGACGTTATAAACATTTGTTTTTCTGATTTGCTCTCGTAACTTGAAAAGATTAGTTAAACAATTGAACTGCTTTCGGTGATTACATTAAGTTTTAAAGAAACAAAACCAGCAGACTTCCCAGCATGCATTGTCTAACATGTAAATCACTGTTTCAGAGACTCTTTTTATACTTTGAAGACGACATTCATGAAGGAAACTTCCCATGTTTTTTTTAGAGCATATCACATGTAAATAGTTAACTTTCTCAATATTAATAAAAAAACATAGACATTTACGAGTAACATTAGGAGTACTCTCAATCTGTAGAACCAGAGAGATCTAACTCCTCAAAGTGAGAAAAGTACAGAGGGAAAACTACAAATATTGAGTGGGTAGTGTTAATAGCAAGTTAATAGGTAATACTTTACTCTAAAGCAGTATGTTATCTTAACTTTTAGTGAATTAGCAACTTCACCTAGATCAATGTAGGTTTTCAATTTTGCTTAGGAAAAGTGCGACAATTGGTTTTCTGACTTTTCTCAAGTGAAGTCAACATGTTCAGATTTACAGAGTCCTGCCAAAATGTAGCATAAAGCTGACTTTACAAAAATGCATTGACAGCAATGTATTATTATGCTAATATTTGACTAGTGGTACTTTAGGTTTAACATTAATTTCAAATTTTCTCATTTGAAGATGCATCTTGTGATTCGTGACTAAGCTTTTTTGGCTGCCCTCCTGCTGTGTATGGCTGTGCATCACTGACCACAGAGAACATACTGACGGGCTGACAACTTTCTCTTCCTTGTTTGAGTCTGTCACATGACTTCTGATTCGAATCCTGATGAGATAGGCAAAATTCAGTGAGCACAGCATTGCCAACTGTAATCACTATTTTAGCAGGCAAATTGTATGGGAGTAGATCTTCTTTTGACGGCCAAGTGAACAAAATCACTTAACTAATGACCAAAATCACACTTTCATTTTAGCACAGTTCATCTTGTATTAACAGCAGACGCAATAGTTTGTGGTTGACTTACAGAGAATTTGTTACAGAATCATTTACCCTGTGATTATCATATCTATTTACAATCATTAATGATTTTTCATTAAGACTTGCAGCGCTGCATTTCCATCTATCTGTGTCTAATCATGTGTGATCAATAAAACACAACAAGGCATTTTGGGTCTTCGATCAACACTGATGACTTTTATTTTGTCACATCAAAAGCACAGTCAACGACTCACTAACCACCAATCACAGTTGAAACCCTTGTAGAGATGAGGTGTCGATTAATGGAGGTCGAACAGTGACAACACGATGCTTCACTCAGTCAGAAAAACTAACACCAGCCCATCAAGGAGAACAAAGAATGTGAAACTCCTGCACAAAATCAGCTTAAAACACTCCACCGTGGCCGTGCACAGATTTAATAACAGTAAATGTGACTGAATATAAAAGAAGAACATAAAAAAATACAAAGTGAGTCAAAACAAGCAAAACGTATAATACACTCCAGGTAGAAAACTTGTTACATACACTATTATAAAGCAGACGGCTGTATTTCTATAAGGTAAAGCGCTGTATCCTGATGATCAAGCCAAGGCATCGTTGCAGGCTAAAGCATGTGCAGATACTTTTTAATCTGTGCATTAACATACATTTAACTCACTGGCTTATTGCTGTAGCTTACACTTGTTAGCGTGTGCGTTAACTTGTGTAATGTGTGCAAGTCAGTTACACTAAGTGCTTCCTTTCTCTATGGTAACAGATACACTATGTCTCTGGCATCTTGTAACATGCAGTGACTCATTTATCTCTCAGCAGGCTGCAGCAAGTGGTTCGATGAAGCAGTTCTGATTTTCTATCTACTTTGTTTCGTTAACGGCAAATTACAGCATATTATCAAATGGCGGCGCATGTTTTAACACCTCCAAATATGAGCAGATCACTTACTTAACAGTTCCATCGATCATAGACTTTACAGTTACTATTATGTTTGGAAACAAACAAATAAAGTAAAATAAAACAGCACCATAAATGAAAAACACAAAAATGTAGGGAAGACAGATATTGTTGAATATACACTGTACCACGTGTCGTGGATAAAATGACAAGTCACATATTAAAAAGTAATTGCTTTGATTCATAACACTGGCATTAACAAAACATGAAACCCACAGCAGCACGTTGTTTATAAAATAAAACCTCTAGTTTACCTTTGTTCCGTAGCTACATTATTAAGAATTCTTATCATTCAGCTTCTCACTGTAACAAAATGTTTATCACATGGAATTTCAGTTCAACTGAGGTAGGAGGTTCAACTAACAGAACGGCTGAACACATAACTGTGACTTGACAGAAGAAAACCAAAGTCATTTAGAGTTCTCAAAGGAGTCTTAGTTATTTTGTACTGTATGTCATTTTATAAATAATGTCTAATGGAGACTGAGATTTAAAGTACAATGTTATATTATATATTCAGGGTCCACAGACAATTGTTGCTACCCCCCAAGTTTCTAAATAGGTTTCTGGATGTCGGAAGACTTGTGAAAAACTGCGTGGAGAGGACTGTTTTATATTAAGCAGGTCATCTCTGAGACATGTAATTGGATTTGAGTAGCAAAACACACACAAAACATACACATTAACAGAACAAACATAAACTTTAAGTATTAATATATCTTATTTAGAATTTATTCGTAGAAGGTTTTCCCTCTAAACGTTGCTCTCCATTTGTCTCATAGGACAGACATGTGGATCAACGTGTTTTAGAATTTCACAAACTGTAAATCCTGTCTTGTGTGTGAACTAACCATCTACTGTACAAACAGTGTGTAACTGGGTGACGGGATGAATGAGTGGCTGCCTGAACAGGGTGCACGATGCTTCGTTGTAAAAAAGGAAATTGCACGCATAATAACATCAGTGAATTAGACACTGTGTAATGCTCGGTTTGCATTAGATTTACTCATACATAGGTTACATTTCATAGGTCATGTGTTTGATTGTGTCAGATTAATTGGTCCTATGTAAATAAAAAAAAACACTGGTGAGTGGTGTTACAAAGACTGTGCTCAGCAGCTGTGCTGATAAGTTACTGTAAACTAGTTCAATTTCCTGATTCTTTTAGAAAACTCTTAGACAGTAAGATCCAACTAACACTTCAGGAACTTTGGCTTAATTTTGTACGACTGTTCGTCCTTTGTGATTACATTACACAATCCAGTGTCATCGTAATAATCCCCTTTAATAAATTCTTTGTAAAGCTCGACCGAATGAGCCGCAGACTTTGCTGCGCTATATTTTCCGTGATTACTGATTGAAGAATTGTGATTCACTATTTTATTAGCACCTGTGAAAGTTTTCTTTTGATGCCTAACTCAGATTTATAATGTAACTACTATTCAGACGCTTAGAGTCAAAAAATTTCCAGCAACTGGTTGAACTGAACTGGAAAAATAAATTTGCCCACATTTTTTCCCAGTTTGGACAACTGCGGTCACTGGTCAGATGGCTTGCATAGGAAGCAGATCGATACACATGAATTTGCAGAATGCTTCTTTTTTCACATGCCTGCAAAGAGCATCACATGGGAAGAGGTTCATACTATTCAGCTCTCCTCCATGCAACTGTTCCAAACAAGCGAGGTGTTGCAGCAACATGATCCCTCACCAGCTGACCACGTACAAACATTGCTAGTGTTATCTGGAAGAATGATCAAAGTCACGGAGGTACCAATGTTAAGATGTGAAATAATAATATCCCTACACAGGTCAGCAAAGGTTTTGCTACTGTGCCTCTGTATCTGCACATCCGGAGAGAAACATAAATGATTTCTACTGAAAAGGACCCTATAGTTCCTGACCACTAAGTATATCTTAAACTGCTAAAATGAAAAAGACATCATTCCCCACATAGAATTTGACTTCCCCTTCCCCCCTGTCCTCCTTACACTGCCCTCTCTCTGCTGTCCACAAACTGGACCATCTGTTTGCGAGCGTGAGAAATGACTGGAGTGAGTGGAATGATTGGATCACCAGGTGTAGCAGCACCAGGAGTGGATGCACCAGGAGTGGATGCACCAGGAGTTGAAGCTGCAGGTGTAGACGTACCAGGGGTCCCACCTGGAGTGGTGCCTGGCGTAGTACCTGGAGTGGCAGGAATCACAACGACAGGGGACAGGCCTGGACTTTCGGCACCAGCTCGGGCCTCCAGTCGCGGGGTGGATGTGATAAAACGCGCCTCCCGGATCCGGTAGGGACTTCGGTAGGTGGAGATGGGTGACAGCTCGGAGCCCCAGCCGAGATAGCTTCCGCTGGAGGGGGACTGTGGATCTGCGCTGAAGTACAGTGTAGGACTGGACTCTCCAAGGAGCCCTCCTTTTTTTTCTGGGGAACTAATCAGGAGAGGGGAACGTCGCTCAGGTGACCAGGCGGGAGTCTTGATGTCCAGAGAACATGCAGAGGACGAGGCCTCGGTCAGAGTCGCGGCTTGGCTGTCGATGTGTTGCAGGCTGTGCCGCGGTGATGAAGGCGTGGGTGAGCCGTAGGCAGCGCTCTGAAACTCCTCGTCACCTATCAAAACAAAACCCCACCCAAATAAAAGTCAAACTGAAAGCACCCTGTAGCAAAGTAAACATCTAAACAAGTCAAGACTCAGTCAAAATAACTCCAACGTTCTTTTGTTTTTATAGCACTCACCTATCAATCATCTGCATGAATAACATCTTAAACGTTCGGTTGCTACAGTTACAGTTTTTGGGATTAAAGGTGATCGTGTGCAATAATTTACATCATTTCATATTTCGGTGTGTGTTTCTTGACTGTGTGCACAGGTAGAAGTGTTCCGAGCTTATCCGACCTTTTCCCTCTGATGCTGGACCGCTGTACTCTTCGTCTGCGCTCTCTTCAGGAATGACCTCCTGGACAGGAATGACCTCTGGAAACCTTCTCATATCCTGTATTGTTGTGGGAGGAGCCCTCCTCACAGGTCTGGCCACTGCACAGGTGGGAGTTGGCTTTGGTGGCTGGACCACCTCTCTCACCTGGAGACAAGCACAAGCAGCCACATCACAGACTGCAGATGGAAAGAACTGAAAGTGAACTGCACAGATACGTCATTATTAGAGGGACCAAAACTGCTCTCATTCCTCTCACAACCACATAGGTTAAACACATTCTCATGTGTTTATATTGACTCTTCATGTTTGAATGTTTGTGACCTATGTGTTGTTTTCACACCAAATTAATTTTAAAATCTACATATAGCACTTTACAGTGTGAGTTTGTTATATCCTGTGTCACCTGTTGTGGAGCGGGTTGAGGAGCGGGTTGTGAGATTCGAGGGACTTGGGGTTGAACAAGTGGAGGCTGAAAAAACACATCATAAAGAAGAATAAGAAAACTTTTCAAAAAGTCTCATGTCGGAAACCAATCAACCTGAGCAATGCAACAAACCCGTGGGACATAAGGTTCATCAGGGGAGTGAACTTCTTCTGATAGACCCATCAGTCCGGCCAGTCCTCCTTCGCCATATGCCGACCAGATCTTCGTTACGTCGCCAGTCTTCAGGGCTAATCGGATCAGCAACCAGTGGTGATGTTTCCAGCCCTCCCACTGGACGGGAAGATCCATGAGGGTCCCGCCTCCTAATTACATTAAATCCCACATACATTATGATAGCAGATACACTGAAATGGTACGTATGCTACACAGAGAACTTTACACAATGGACATACCAGACAGTGTTGCATGGTGATGGAAAGTGGGGCTGACTTTCTCCTCCAATGACAGTGTGGATCCACGCTCTGTGCAGGGTCCACCTATTCCCCGGTGGCGAATACTCTGGAAGATCTCAAAGGATTTAGGGTGAAGGAAACGATAGTACAGCACCAAGGATATCACTCCTGGACAGAGACAGAGAGAGAGAGATAGAGAGAGAGAGAGTAAGAAGTAAACAGAGGTAAGAAATGAGGAGGAGTTTTAAATGAAAGTGCAAGTGTTGCAGCTACGTGAACATACAGATGTGGAAGATGAGCAAAGAGCAAATGTGTTTTATAGTTGTGCATGGATATACAGCTTTTATACACTATGGCTGTGCGACTAACCAATGAGGAAGCTGCAGAACACTGCAGCCGGGATGCCCACAGTATCCCAGGACACCATGGTAAACAACCAGGAGGAGGCCAGAAGAAGAAACGCATTCTCTACGAACATGACCTGAGGAAGGAACAGACGCAGACTGATTAAACTCTCGTGCCCTACAGAATCCCTGCATGTGTTCAGACAAACTGTGGAGAGCACGGCATGGTCGCAAACACATACATACCAAGTAGAACCCGGCCATGCGGTATCTCGACTGACCGTACTTTACGTTGAGGAAGAGAAAGATATGAATGGCGCCCAGAACGAGGTTAAAGAGTCTCCATCGATTTGTTGATCGTATGATGTCCGTCTGCTGAGACACCATCCAGAAAGTCGCACCAAGCCAGTGCACACCTGCCACAAGCACCCAGGTAAGCATTAGGCTCGGATATATCCATCCATCCGTTATCTTAACCACTAGTTTAAGATTCATGACTTACCAATGACTCCCAGGATCCACTGTTTGAAGATACGAGTGAAGAGCATGAGAACAGCGAATCGGGATCCCAACATACTCACCTGCAGACAGAGAAAATATCAGGTTACGCAAATAAAGCCAAAAAACACACAGTCAAAATTTAGTGCGACCTCCCTTTGCATTTTGCACATCTTGAACTATCTTTTGTAAAGTATTTTTAAGTAACCTCTTGGTATAATATACCCAGCTCCCTTCACTGTCTTCTTATGTCTTTCTCTGTCCAGGTGACATTCCGTGATATTCCAGTCTAGACTCCCCAGAGTCCAGACTATCATGACTGTCGCTGTTTTCTTTTCCAATCAATTTGGACAATTTCACCAACACCACTGGCAGAAACGCAGCCCCAAACCCTGACAGACCCTCCACCATGTTTCGTCTTACATAATCAAGCTCCTTCAGACTGTGAAAGAACTCGGCATCAAGAAAAAAAAACATCTCATATTTTTGACCCGTGAGAGTTTAAGACATTCTAAGTGTAATGGAAGGTCTCTAAATGATTGTGATTTTAGCCTGTTTTGTTCTGTGTATTTTATTACTTTTTACATACACTGTATATGTTTAGTTGTATATTAATAAGGAGATTGAAGTAAACATTTATAGTCATCACAACACTGCTGAAACAACAACCTCAAGACTTTTGCATACAGTAGTACTGTATTAAACTGCCGTACAGCAGCAGACTCAATGGACACGATTTATCATAATCAGAGGTTTGTTGATTGTTCACACATTCCCAGTGGTATTTTCCAGCAGGGCATGTGGTGCTGGCTCTCTTCATTAAATGGCTGACACATTGGTGTGGTCAAAGGGAAGATGTTTGCCTCCCTTTCCTGCCATTTCTCAAATATAAACAAAATACTTGGACACTGCTGCACTGAAGGTACAAATTGTCATGCTGATTTGTTTCAGGTTATTTCAATATGCCCACCCTCCACAGCAGTCGGCAGAGAATGGCAGCCGGGGTCATCTGTAGGTGTCCCGGTCTGATGAGTGAACAGGCCCTGGCATAGAGGACCAAGGCCCAGGCGAGAGATAACAAACACACCACAAAACACACTGAGGCTGGAGGGGAAGCGGAAAAGAAACACGGTTGTTTATATGTTTGATCGTGCTTAGTATGAAATGTTACTGACTATCCACAACATGCAACACCTTCTTTTTAAAGCTTTTAGTTTGTGGAGAACTGGTTATAGTCAAACAGGAAGTATGGTACATACAAAATGGTCCCTGCTATCTGTAGCCTCGTCATCCTCGCATGTTTGAATATGGACGTACATTTGATTTGAGTCCTTTCCTTTACCTGGAGATTTGATTCCTATATCAGTACAGATGAGCACATAGGTCTGCAGCAGAGTCTCAGGGAGGGTGACCACCAACGCCTCAAACAGTCGTAAGGCAGAAACATCAGCCTGCTGCATGATCTCACAGTAGACTTCCTCATCTGGCAGACGCATACACTCCCACAGCCTTTGAAAGCCGGAGATGCAGATAAACAAACAGAGAGAGATGCATAATAGCATCCTCATAATCATCTTACAGTAACAGCATCAAACATTTAACAGGGCTGCAGTTGCTCTGACTTTTTTATACATTTATCAAGGGGGATGTAAACTTCTCTCTTCCTTGATTTTCTGTTTTTTACTTAAACTTTTTAATACACACCTTGACATTTTGTTTTTACTTCATCGGATAAAAGAACATTTGTTTAGACCAGTTTTAGGGTTAAGTTTGCATCCCCTCATACACCAATCAGAAATAACATTATCACCACCTGTGCAATTTAATGCAATCCAATACAGCAACTCTGCCATGAAGTCTACTTTTAGAAGGTTATAAATTCTCAGTTTTTAAGTTGAAACTGTCAGAGAGGTGATAATTCTGCTAAGTACTTATTCTTGAGATCAAAGTGGGTAGTGGAGTCATACTGTGTGCACACGCAGTCTACCTTTTAAAGATCCCCAGGTGCAGTATGTGTGTCCAGGTGAGAGACTTCCTGCGGATGCGTCCATCTGAGAGGTACCACAGGTAACTGAGCCATTGGGGGCCCCAACCTGGGAAACACGGAAAGAGGAAAAGCCAAATCAGTCCACCATATCTACCCGTCTACCTGTCTGCATGACTGTTATTGATATCGTCTCACCTGGCAGCAGGAACAGGGCAGTGAAGCCTGCCAGGTGGGCATAGCAATAGTTGTGACCCACCCACAGGTAGTACACGAAGCAGTAGATCACTGGGGAAAGACCGAAGACACACACACATGTGTGACACTGTCATAAAGTCTGAGGTGTCACAAAAGAGGTGGTGATATGTAACCGTGTACTCAAGTATTGAATGTATATGTAGGATGTTGAAGTAAATGTTTCCCTGTAATGTTCCAAGGAATCTACTGCAATTTTTACTACTCTACATTCGTTAAACAGTCAGGGTATAATTGTTGGTTACTGTTCAGGTTTTGCGCACAAATTTGCCTATTTTTCAATTAAACTGTCTAAAAACAAACTGTGGGGAAAAAAAAGCTCAGTCGTGATATTAAAATGCTGTGTATTTACACATAACCTATAATGAAGTAATCACAACAATTGTACAGTAATACTATATTACTGACAGGGGACATCTGTAAAACATTCAACATGTAACTGATGAAACTTGATCTGTAGCGAAATAGTTCCAATTTCTGGCATCCCTCCGAATATAGGACATGAATACTTCGTCCATGATTGATTAACAAAAAGTTTAAAACTGTAGTTTGATTTCTTCCTCTCTCTCTCTCCATGTTCATGCATAACAGTAAATAAACTGTAACATTATGCTCTCGTGATCTGCTTGTCCAGGGACAACAGATGGACAAATTAACAAATGGACTAAACAAACGTCACGTGCGCTCACCAAGCAGAAAAATGTGACAGTAAAACTATGTTATGCTGATGCCCTTCATCATTTCTAGGAGGAGTTGCCTCTTGACTATTGACTTGACTATTTCGGCAGTGAGATGTGTTTGAAGTAGAAGCTTTTTATCAGAGGATGACTCCAAGATCAATTCACTGTTTTTGCTCATGTCCTCTGTCCTGCACTTCATCCCATCTAAGGATTGTGGACATCAAGGCAGCTGATGCCTCCTCTCCTCACACAGACTCTCTGCAGCTCTCCCTCCTTCCCTCCCTGCTTCCATACATGTAATCTGAACCGTTTTAGCTGCTACAGTACATAGAGGGGCTGTCCGGCCAGACTAGGCCCCATCCTGGGGGTACGCCCATCCCCTGGTCCATTCATGCACCTCCAAAGGGAAAAAAAAGGGGGGGGCGCAGAATATGACAACATGGCTCCGCTTTATTTTTTCTTTAGGATCCGAAATCGTGCAGCTGTTAGATGGAAACTCTGGCATGAGTCTGCAGTTTTGCAGCATTGAGCCTTTCGTAACACGCAGGGGATAAAAATAGGAAAGAGGCGCTGACTGGTGCTCACTGCAGGATCTGATCGGACTCTGTTCTTCACGCAAACACAGCAAGATGTGCAGATGTGCGCACACAAAGTCTGATAACACAGGAGTCACATGTGACCCAACAAGCCCAAAGTGACACAGCAGTCTGCTTTAATGTGTCTGCAGTGTGTGTGTGTGTTTGTGTGTGTGGGTGTGTGTGTGTGTGTGTGTGTGTGTCCCAGGTAGGACTCACGCGCCGTCCTCTCTGCAACGATGAGGAATGCGGTAAAGAAGAAAACGCAAACTTGGCAGCAGGGCGTGCAGGAGCCCTCGTGGCTCGGAGTCGCCGTGTAGTCCCTCATGGCGGGCTGGAAATCGGGTTTACAGAGACGGACTGTATGAGTCTGTTATCCGCTGTCGTTCTGGTCCCGGGCGGGAGTCGGTCCAGCTGCAGCAGCCCGCTCTCTCCGCACCGTGCGTCCGTCCAGGCGTCACCGCCCGTCCCGTTAAAGCGGCAGGGCTGCGGATGCAGGAGCGTGACGGTGGCGCTAACGTGTTAGAAATAACCCTGAAACTATTACGATCAGCTTTTAATGATCAGGTTTTACACGTTTATTGGAGCAGTTTCTCCTTTTCTTCTACAGCATTTACTGTGGATATTCAGGGCTACTAAACGTTGGGTGTTTATAAAAACTGAAGTTATTAGGAAAATCATTTTAATCTAACTTTGCCATTCAAGCATAAAAGCTGCTGACAAGAATGAACTGAACTGATGACTGCAGCGACCAAACTCATCATTGAGGGACACATGACTTTATAGACCAACAGTAATTCAACAGATATGATATTTTGCTGTTCCTGTGGAAACGCAGTGTTATTAATAGAGCAAATGATGAATGTGGGGAAAATGACAACAACCTGTTTTGTCAGTGCCTGTTTGCAGAAAATGAAAACTTTTAAATTCAATATTAATTGTATTAAAGGACACCATCCCTGACTTTGAACTTGCATCTTTTGGTTCTAGTTGACCGTTAAATCTCCCTTTGGCTTCACTATTTAAAAAAAATCTCTCTACTTCGAGCTTTAAAAACGCCTCCAGATGACATCACTTGAAAGGAACCCTCAATCTATATTCGCTCATATTATGTAGCTTGTAATAATGGTCAGCCTCCTTTTCCAGAGCTCCCCCGGATGACATCATCTGAACTCCCAAAGATGAGAAACTCTTCCGGGTGATGTCATCTGGAGGAGTTTTTCAGCTAGATGCATATGAATATTTTAATACGGGGACGTCAAGTAGAAGTTTAAAAACATTAATGTCGATTTACACCCTAAACTACAGCCATAGAAAACAAGTTGAAAATCGGTGAAGTCGCCCTTTAACTTTGTCACATGCTTTTCTTTTCTTTTTACCTCCTGCCATTTTTCCTTTGTGCTTTCGCATTGGGCATAAAGCATTTAGAAGATGAGGTTTGGTTACAGTTACAATTAGTCGTTTAGCAGACTTTCAATTAAGCATCAAAGAGGGACAACTTGGGGGTTCAGTGTCCTGCCCAGGGAAAGTGTTCACTAAATAAAAAAACATAATTAAATATAAAATTAACTCCGGCATCCAACCATGAGTTGTGTTCACGTCAGTGCTTTGTATTAAGTGTCACTGAGGGTCAGTGGGTCTGCTGCTGTCTTTGTTTAAATTATAAGGTTAAATAAGGTTAAATTATTACAGTATACAGACAGTAAACTGTAAATAGGAGCCTGTGATATTAGTACAGCAGGGTCTCAGGTGCTGTGTTACATATTTGGGTTATCTCTTCCTTCAAGCCTCCTTTACGCAAGAAAAAGTCATTTCCTGTTAGTAAGTTTGTCATAAAATGTGATCTAATGGTCACTGGTCACGTGTGAACTGCTCTTTTGACGTCAGCACCCTTACATTACCCTGGAAACCATGATAAACCTGGGAATTGATTTTCCCTTCCACTGTGGCAGGTGGTCGAGGTCCAGAAGCAGCAAAGCAGCCCCCTCCTCTTTACTTCACTGTCGATGATGTTACTACGAGGTTCTCTTTTTACACTGTGCGTGGTGCCGTGTTCTTCCCTAACAGTTGAGTGAGACGAGTGTTGTGGAGTATCAAGCTGGTCTTTGGCAAACTTCAGGTGTGCTGCAAATCATTTTTCGTTTTTCTTTTTTGTGTTTGTTTTTTGAGAGCAATAGCTTTCTCTGAGGTGTCCTGTAATGTACTATGGCTGTTCAGCATTTTGATGTGGGCGACTCATGAACACAGATTTTAACCAACTCTATTGAATCCTTTTAGTCTTTACCTGTTACTATAAGGTTCTGTTTTAAGCCATTGAATATTCTTTGTTGTGCCTTTGGCTCTGATGTTTAGTAACATCAGAAAACTGGTTTTGCTCTTATGTCGTTGTCAATAACGACATGAAAGATCCAGAGTGTTGGTATTTTATCAGCTCAGAAATATCGTGTTTGTTGATGTTTGTAATTTTGCTTAGGATCAGATAAAACCAGGAAATTGCAAACAGCGCCGTTCACTTTGCGTATAAAGAAAACAATGTTCTTAAAATCCTGAAATAAAAGTTTATTTTTATCTTTTGCTCAGATAATGAAAAGGAAACACAATTCTCTCAAACATGATACGGTTCTAATATGCAACAAGCCTAGAGAGGCAACCAACAAACCGGGCATGTAAATCTTTGATTTTACACCTTCATTTTCTAAGCCCACACTACACAATCACTTTGCGTCCTTTCTGTTTTTGAGCATTCAGTTTATTTAGGGATGAAAAATCCAGCAGCAAGCACAGTTTCATTCTTCATGGGGTTTATTTGCACTATGTTTGCTTTCCCCCCCTCTACTACCTTCAGTTTCACAGCATCACCCACATTTGAAACATCGTTAGCTGCACAGCTGCAGCTGTTAGAAAATCCCATGTTCAGTTCACTAACTCCATGGCAGCAGTTACAGTTTTTATAAGTTTCAGCTTCAGCTCAGCCTGCGTTGGAGGACTGAGTCACCACGGCTCATATGTTGGCCTTGTTGTTGGCACAGTTGTTGTTGGACTGCTTCGGGCGCTGCTGAGCTGATGATGTGTGATCATTGTTCAGTCCTCTGTGTGTTTTTGTGTCAGTAATATCTGTTGAGGCTTTGAGTAACAGTACTGATGTCCGGCTGTCCGTTCATCCAGATCTCTCGGAGAACCCTCTCCCGCTCTTCTAGCCTCTGGGCCCGGTCCAGCTCTGATGATAGACGGACACACACACACACACACGGAAACAGTGTCACTGCCGAGTAGACGTTCACCTTTCCCCATGTGTTTGACAGAAGTGAACAGAGATCATCTTCGTAAGAAGTTACTGACATTAAATTCAAAGAGACTGAAATAAAGTGACACAGGTTTAACAGTTTGTTCAGTTGTAGGTTCTCTGTCTGTTTCAGTTTTTAGAATTAAGGCGATTTTTTTTATTTTATGTAATATATTCTGTAGTAATCAGGTCTCTTTGTCTACTTTGTTGAATTAAATCTTCAATAAAATATAACTGTAATACCATAAAATGTATTCAATAGCTATAAAACATAAACTCTGTAACATATATCGAGAATGGGCAGAAATGTGGAGCTGATTCTATGACTTACTAAAGTAATATTAAATAAATAACACATTTTAATTTGTTTAGACACCCTGTACTTTAAAATACCCAAATAAAATATTGAGGTACTTGTACTTTGCTGAAATATTTCTCTTGGTGCTTTCTGTTTATTTACTTTTACTCATTCAGAGTGAAGTACTGCATTTTTTGGAAAGTGTTGGTTGCTGGTGACATTGCAGATGACAAATATAATCAATTAATAAATTGTGATGTATAATTGCATCTTGCAGTACCTTTCAAACATGTTTTTAATTAATAAATTAATCTTTATTTCCATTACCATATTTTTCGTCTTTGATAGTCTTAGGACTGTGCAAAGTTTAAATATACTGTGATTGGACTTGTGCCTGTGCAACGTAAGTTTCACAGCATGTATTCAGCACAACCTGAGTAAAGAATGTGATGTGGTACTTCTGATTTTTGCGCAGTACTTGTAGGCCATCCTGTGTTTTAAATTACATTTTCATCGTCCTTCTGTGCGATAAAGCAGATCCACTGCTGACGTCTGATTTCTGTCTGAATTTGATCTTGTACGTTTCACAGTGCTGATGTGTGCCCCGTGTGTGTTGGTGTGAGGTACCCTCAGCTGATGTGAACATGGTGGCGTGCAGCAGAGCCCTCTCGAAGCGCCTGCGCCGTCGAGCTGTGAGGTCAGATGTTTCCTCCCAGTCCTCTGACTCGCTGTCCCCAGCAGGCCTGGTCCCTGGAGAAGCAACCACAGCAGTGTTGTCTGGATTACTGTCACTGAGCTGATGGTGGGGACAGGTGTGACGGCGACGGTGATGCTGCTTGTTCCTGTGGCGATGGTTAGGGTTGTTAGAGTTGCCATAGTGACAGTCTGCTCGACAGTGTATCTGGAAGACGATGGCGACTAGTGTGACAAGAAGGCCAACACACACACCCCCAAGGAACACTAACGCTGTCCTCTCGGGTTGGTCTGTGAGAAATAAAAGAGAAATAAAAGCATTCAAGTTTACCCCTTAACCTGCACCTGTTATCACTCTCTGACCTGTACAGCTGCTCTCTGGCGGATCTTAACTTCTGCTTTCAAAGCAATTAATGGGTGAAATGTACTTGTAGGTACCTGTATAGTGAGGTATTCTCAGCTATTACAGTTGAGAGAAAACTACAGTACTTTTCACTCCACTTCAGTCATATGAAAACGTATTTACTTCTTCTTCTTTTCCTTTCGACTGTTCCCTTTCAGGAGTCGCCACAGCGAATCATGTGCCTCCACGTAACTCTGTCCTCTGAATCCTCTTCTCTCACACCAACTAACTTCATGTCATCTCTCACTACATCCATAAATCTCCTCTTTTCTCTTCCTCTAGACCTCCTGCCTGGCAGCTCCAACCTCAGCATCCTTCTACCGATATATTCACAAACTTATTCACTTCCTACTTTAAAATAGTTTCTGAATAAGTCACATATAAGGCTTAATAACATGTAATGCCTAATTAAAAATATTATTACCCCAACACTAAATTGCACAAATTATTAAAAGATCCATTGATTAAGACAATTGATTGGAATCTTGTAATTGTTCACGAAATATTTCACTCTGGACTCGCAGTGTCTTAAAAAAAAACTAGTACTTGTACTCTTACTGTAAGGTGTTACCAACTATTCCTTAATTAAAAGAATCTATTCCTTGCAGTACTGCTCAAACCAACAAATGCTGTTTTATTGTGACCATTCGGAGATAAAAATGGTCAATGAAGTTTACTGAACAAACGCAATGAACAAACGCATTATGGAAACAAACAACAATGTACATTTCAAATCTGAATATGTTTCTAAGTTTGAGTGCACTAGTTCTCTGGCTGCACCACTAACTGACAATTTCGGTCTTTTTATCTGTGGCAATTTGAACAGGTTTTTCTGACTGGACCAACCTGCAATGAAGGTGTAAGCGGCCAGTATGTTGCTAAGCACCGCCATCTCCTGGGACACCACTTTCACCTCCACATTCGGACTCGCTGTTGTTGGAGCGCTCATGATTTTCACGGTGAATTGAGCTTATGGTTTTCAGCACAGGTCAGGGCGTAAGGTCATGTCAGTCCTTGTTTGGGACCCCAGCCTGGTCAAGAACATGGTTCATTTCTAGAATCTGAGACACAAATGAAGCACATGCATAAATAAGAATTAAAATGCAACCAAGGATGGAAAGTTTGCTGTAAAAAACGCACACAAATAAATGAACTGAAGTACTTGTAGGAAGACATGACGCCTTAATTAATTAGTACTTCAACACTTTGGAGAGTTTGTCACTTCACTTCAAATTCAAAGATTCAAAATGAAGCCAGCAAAAGGTCAAATTAGAAAAACAATCAAGCTGGAGACTCATGCAGACTTTACACCCACTGTTTTGACTTCCCTGTTGCATTTAGACGGAGTCATTTATTTGCAGGTATCAGGTAAAGGTGAAAGTGTTGGTCACAGATCTTCCAAAGTTTTTACTTTAACGCTTTAACCACTAGATGGCAGCAAAACGCCACCAACTTGTTAACCACCTTGTAAACGCGGTCCAACCGTTCAGGTCCCGATGCGGCCAGACAACACACACAGACGTTACACTGAAGAGTTTTGTGCTGTTGCGTTGATTCTTACTGACTCACTATAAAAAGTCAGACCTTTAATTTGTAATCTGACTGCTGCACACGTTCACATCCATTCTGGATATCTTATTTACCTTTTGGGGGTGTTAAGTCTTACTTTTATTTAAAAAAAAAATAGTATAGTGAAGTATTCAAAAAGTTGACTACGTGTATTTAGTTACTTCCCACCACAGAGAGATAAACAGCATCGATTCTATATCCTATGTCTAGACATGTATATCCACACCCAGACTGTAGCTTCTCCTCACACACGAGTGCTGTGTATCCTCACTGTGTCCTGTAAAAATGCACAGGACCTTAGAGAAGGGAAGAGGCTGAACTCACTGTTTCACGCTGCCTTGCTGACTAATCCTAACAGAGCTCCTGGAGGAGATCTAGGAAGTGTGAGTGGAGAAAAAGACACTGTGTTCTCTTTTAACTTCTTTAGAACCTGATCTGCTGCTGAGCCTAGAGACTCCACAGCCTAATGAGGGTCTCTCCTGGAGAAGGTCTGATTAGGTTGGAATGTTTCTTTATGATTCACGATCAAATACGAGTGCCCACAAAAAGTATTTAACCCGACTTTGGAGATTTTTACCTTTTTATTTTTAACAACATTTGACAAAGAAATGACCAGAAATAGACTCGTGTGAAATTTAAAAAAAGATCTCATTACAGTCATTTGAATAAATATAAAAATGTAAAACAGAAAATGATTAATTGCACAAGTATTTACCCCCTTTAAAGCAACTCACCCAAATCTTCACTGGTGTCACACAGCTCATAAAATGGAGAAAAAATACACCACATGTATATTTATACTACAAGGACAAAACTTACACCATGAAGACAAAAAACACTCCAATCAACTCTGTAAAAGAAGCAGATGTGAGGTGATGGACACAAAAACATGTCCTAGTTTTTAGATTTACCAGTGGAAGTTTCAGATACACGTGTGTCCTAAACACCACACTTCTTGAAACAATTGGACACTAAGTCGACCCAAGTGTATTTATATAGCAGGTCTCACATCAGCATCAAGTCAAATGAACCTCACATGATGCCGAAGGCGGACATGCCCTGGCCTTAGAAACATACAAAACACAGAGAACGTGTCACCTGGGGGTCAAAGGTCGAAAGCTACGAATGTTGGGAAGTGCTGCCGTTAATCATCAGATGTTCTCTGCTGTCACTCAGCACACTGGTGACAGTGTGCAGACTTAAAGTGCAGAGGTGTGAAAGCAAGCAAGCAAACAAACGACAGGAAATGCGTGAAAACAGTCAAAGTACTGTACTACTTTGAACCACTGGGACTTTGCGTGTTTATTATGGGGACTCTGTCAGGCTCGGTGCATAATGTGGTTTGACAGGCCGCTCCAGAAATAAACCCGTCTGCATCAGCTCCAGCAGCAACTAGAAGCTCCCTCCTCTCAGAAGATAAAAAGCAGCTATCACTCATTGTAGTGTTGTGTATTAGTGTAAGATAAGAGCATCTGTTATTATCACCGCCCACACTCAAATTCTGCCCCCCCCCTTTTTTTTTTAATAAACGCAAATCTGTGTTCTAAGTTGCTTTCTTCCCTTTATCGGCTAAATTGAAACACTTGGCTTTAAGCAATATCTGCAAACACAGAGCGACTTTTTAAATGTGAATTGCATCACTGCCATTCTTCACTAACATTTCATAACGTTCTCATTCAAGACTGTGGCCTCTCTTCTTCTATTAGTCAGAATTACGATCCGTGGATTTGAGTGAGACCCGATAGTGGTTATGAAAGTGCAAACACAGGGTGGAACCAATTTATCGATTTTATCTTTTTGTAGAACTTATTAAAATCTTGTGAATGTGTTATGTTATTTCCCCAGCTGACGACATTAAGCACATCTCATTACATGGGGAAGTGTTCTCACTGGCTGTGTATGAGCTTTTTTCCCATTAAACCCTTTATTAACGAACGCACACCGGACTAATTACTTCAGGACACAACAGACACAACAAATACCGGTAAATGTAATAAGCACAAGACAGGAGTTTAAACTTATAACAAATAAAAAATGCATGACGCTCTCGGAGAAGATCACACCGGCCTATTTCTTTTTTCCTTCTGTAAAACTCAGATCCCACTGAAGAAACAACTCGGCATTTTATTCGTCACATTTTTAGAAAACCTGCGCCAGATAAGACTCCCGTTTGTCTTCCCCACACATGTTCATCAGCATAAAAACACACCTCGGGGCCAAAAAGCAGCGCATCAACAAAGCGAGTGCAAGAGGAAACAACACAACGACGGCTGGCATGACCTCCCAGCAATTCCAAATTCACTGTCAGGGTCGTTTTGTGATGTTGTGGGTAAATGCTGCAGGACAGTGAGTGCTGTTCTCTCCCTTGCTCTGCCACAGCCTCCCTCTTTCTGTCTTCTGTGTTTGACTGTTACAGCAAAAAGCAGGGCTTCACCGACAGAACGCCTTTATTTTTGCTATTTAAGACTTTGTATCAAACTTAGACCCTTTGGCCGCACAATGTAAATGCGTCTATACAACATGTAGAAACACAGAAGCGAATAAAACGATAAAACAAAACCCATGTTTATCAGTGTCACAGCAGGTAAGAGCCATGCAATCACATCAGGCAGCTGAACATCCCCGTTATGTAATGACATCGGGATGAAATACTAGGCCTGCAGCCAGTTTATTACAGTCAGACACACTATTAACAGGAGCTGTTCACACTGATGACATGTCTGTCTGGCTAAGTTGTTGCCATTTAGCTCGTCTGTTTGGGAAGATATGAGTCAAGATGAGGAGACTGAGAGAAAGAGACACCACCATAAGACACGATTGAGCATTTCGATAATCTAAAGTTGAAAAGATGCTAAATCAATCAAAAAGATGAAGTAAATACATATGATGTTACAACAGGGAGAGACAGGTAGTGAACACAGACGGGGAGAGAAATAGACAGAAAGAGTTGAGAGCTGGGACACATTCGCACTTTACCCTGATTGTAAATAATTACTGCTTGACAGATAATTTATGTCACCGCCCACTGACATGGTGATTAGGCCATTGCACCCAATGTTTTCCCATCAAACATCGACTGTAAAAAGTACATGCTGCATGTAGATCAGGCAAATCCTTTTTTCTTCTGCACAAGCTCAGTTTTTGAATCTTGGCGTTTCTAAAATCGTGTGCGAAGCCACGGCGGTGAACCTGGTTTTACTGCTTTGAGGGAAACTTGGACAGGATGTTGGCATCAATCTGTGTAGCACATTTCAAACTGTCCTTGTGTTTCTGCAACATGCCAAATATCAGAGGAAGAAACTTTGTCCTTCCTTTTCTGTAGACATGGATGGTCCTCTTAGTCCTTAGCCTGTGATTCTTATGTGACACAATAGCTTTTTGTTTTTCTCCATGTGGTTAAGAAGACTATAGGGTTTCTTTGCCTGTTTCAGCTTAGCCTCCAGACACACACACACACACACACACACACACACATTTTCACTGACATGCACAAGAGATACACAGGCATCCATCCTCCACATGGACTCATCACACTTGATGTGTATTTTCTCCCCCTGAGTGCCTTTAAAATGCTAACACAATGTGACACTGGCCTTTCTTCCCCCTGCTGTGCTGTCAACGAGACCTGCAGACAGAGGGGAGTGAGAAAAAGAGAGACGGGGAGGAAAAATGAATGAACAGAATTAGGAAAACAGAGAGGAGAGAGAAAACAATGGTGGGGAAAATAAAGGATGAAGAGAAATGAGTGCAGAATAGGAAGCAACAGACTGTCCACAACGTACATATCCTCACTGACGACGCGAACATCAGCAGCATCATGTGCAAACCTCAACATCTGCACACACTGTACTCACTTTTCAATAGTGTAAAGATCCCAGCAGGAGTGTGTTTACTCCTCTTCCTCCTCCTCTGTGCTCTGCTCTGCACGTCTCTACTTCTCCTCTGTACGCCGCTCTGCTCCCTCCTCCCCTCTCCTCTTATCTCCTCTGTCTTCTTTGCCTTTCCCTCAAAGAAAAACTCCGACAGTATAATTCTGGGGATGAATCTCCTGTGTCGTAAACACGCCTTTGTCTCCCTCTCACTTTCTCGAGCAGATACAAATGAAAGAAACCTAGTCACACAGAAGGAGCAGCTGCAGGAAGGTTTTCCAACTGTCCATCTCAGTGTTTCCAGGTTATTTTCCAGACAAAGAGCCAGAGGTCAAGTCCTGAGGGCCGAAAAGTGACGTGAGAGACCCCGACAGGTTGACCAAAAGCCTCTGTCTCTCCCAAACGACTTGCATCTTTCTTTGTTTGTTTCTTTGTTAGAGAAGAACACACACGTGCACAAAGCTGGAGACGCAGACTCGTCTCTGCCTGTGGTTTTCTGTCATGCAGAGCATTCAGCAGAGGGAGGAGAGAGAAAGACTGGAGGAAGAAGAGGGGGGAGACAGCAGGCGTTTCAGAGAGCACACATTAAAATCGACTTTGTGTGCAATGTTGGAAAAACCACCTGTGCTCGTTTGTAAATTTACCACATGCAAAATCATTTCACATGTAATGTTGAGTTACCATTTATTACAAATCCAACGCTACAAATAATGAAAAAACACAGAGCAATAAATTAATAGGACACAACAGGATAAAATTGTCAAATTTTAAAATAAAAAAAAAAAGTAATTTAGCTGTGTTCAGGAATCACCCTCTCATTGTATGTTCACGCACGCATGCACATCAGGGACACACACACACACACACACACACAAGTGTGCTTGTGTGGGACATTTTAGTGCTAAGTCAACAATTTTCTGAAATAACTTCAAATCAGATAATGTTTATGAAAATTTTATCAGCCAACCTGCCATGTTGGCAGGTTATTTTTGTGCTCATGTTATGGAAAAGGGAAAAACCAAAACCTTTCGGTTTTTTGCCTGAGCCTGACAGAGTTATTCGGGGCTGCAGCTCTCAAAGCGTTGGAGATCCGTGTGCATGTCGGGGGCCTCTGTGAGCCTACGTGACCTAGAGTTAAGCTCAACGCTTATGCGTATCAACGGAGAAGTACAAATCAGCCCTTAGCTAAAAATGCACTTGACCTGAAACTGGGATAACAGTTCAACTTTGAGCAAAGGCAAGTCTCTGACTGCTGGACTGAAACGCCAGAGAACATCTGTGGCGAGACGTGAAGTTCACAGACACCTTCCCAGTCAGTCCGATGGGGCTTGTGTGGCTCTGTCAGAAGAGAAGGAGACAAACTGGCCAGATCCATTTGTCAGAAGATTGTGGAGGCTTATTGAATTAGACTTGAAACAGTAAGGCCTGATAAAGAAAACTAGCCTATTTAGGTAAAAAGTGAAAATAATAAAATCAACTCGTAGGGGAAAACCATCCCACCATTACCACTCCATTCTAATTCAGAGGCAGAGATCAAAAACCACACATACAGTATCTGAATCTTGTTGAACATACAGAAAACCCCACGCGTGCAGCACTTACCATTTATAATGCATCCACTTCTGCACCTCCTGCTCAGCGTGATGAAATATTAACTCTTAACGCTTTGCAGTGCTTTCTGCTGCAGAACTGCTGTCAGTCATGTCTGAAATTGTCCGGGACAGGAGTGCTGATGCTGGGCGGGAACACGGGAAATGCACGACAGTACGCTCTTCGCTGCACTGGTATTTCCCTTCATTATTCATGTGCAGGGATGAACATTCAGGTCAGTGCACATGAAGTCCTCCCTGGTCCGAACAGACACAAAATGGAGGCAAAAAACCTGACCTGAGGGGATCTGATCCAGAATGTTGCCATGCAGGGACATTTCAATGAGTACAGAGCTATTTGGGTGGAGACTTAAGGTTACGATGGAAATGTGACAAACGGCGTCGTTCAACTAACGTAAATAAATAAATTCTTCTGATGTTGGGATGATGCCATTTGGAAGTGTTTGCACATTTGAGTAATGCGAAGGATCGTGTGTAATGTGATTGCACATTGTTGCTAAAACAGTAAATGATGAATTTAGACACTTTACCTTCAATTCATGGTCTCATAACTTTTTATAGCCCATATTGTGCTTAAATGGAGCTGCAGCTTTGATCAATCTGGAAATAGGGCAGTGGCCCCCCACAGGCCCCACTCTGCAGACCTATGATACCTATATTTAAAGAAATAAACCTGATTGCTGTCCCTCATCTAAAAACAAACCTGACACTATGCAGCGTCTTCAGTCCTTCTGAAAACCAAAATAAATGTCCCAGGTTTCATGGGTTTGTTTTGGTCGACCCAGACTGAGTGGTTCCAGTTGAGGATGCACTACTTCTTCAATTAGAAATGGGTCAGGAATCTATAATTTACAAATTCTTACAAATGGCTAAAAACTGTCCAAAACAGCCGAGTGCTGTAGTTTCCTTTTTTTTTTTTCCTTTTTTTTTAGCGAATGCTACTCAAACATTCATCTTCCGCTGCAAACAGACACATTAGGTGAGCCAGAGAGGATTTCCAGCAAAAAGGGGAACATAACACCAGTTTAAAGTACTGGTGTTATGTTCTGAGGGGGTTGGACGGGAGTAAGTTGTACTTTTACTAGGTTTCACATAACAACAAGACAGATTTTCTCCATCAACTGCAACAATAAAACGCTTGCACAATAAAAATCTAATAACAAAATGTATTCACACATCGTACTGAAAATACTATCTCAGATTGTTATTGTACAATCTTCGATGTTTTCCCATGGTCCTCTCACACATACATTACGAGCTGTACTTTACTGTACGAGCAGCCAAAAACTCAAAGGCGCATGTGCACCGGATCCATGGTCCTGCAAAGTGCTTCGTGGTTCATTTACCTGTTTATTTACAAGTTTTGGTGGAAGAGGACAAAGAAGCAAAAGCTGTGAAGAAGAACCTGAACACACACCAGTTGACCCCTGGTGTGTGTTCCAAAGTAAGGAACACACACCAGGGGTCATCTTTTGGATTCAGTCTCTTGCCCAAGCGCACTTTGACATGTGACCAGGAGGAACAGGAGTGAAGCCACAGCCTTCCCCTCTCCCCCACCTGAAGCTTCTCCTAACCTGAACTAATAGGACAAAGCTGTCTGTTCTGCTTTGCTTTTATCTGTGTTTTTACCTTTTCTCTTTGTGTCTGTCACTTTTCGTGAAGGTGGGGGAATTTGTTCACGCACACACACACACACACAGCTGAGCAGATGACATCAGGTCTATATCCATGAAAGTTGTTCCTGTAAATGCAGCACTAATGGAGACGTCCTTATCATTTGACCCACAGACAATTCTTTAAGTGCATCTTAAAAAACTTTTCTTGTGCTGCTAATGCTTCAGACACTTTTATTTAACCAGAAACAAAACCAGAACCCAACAGAATATACAACCCAAGTCATTGTGAAGGCGCTGGTCACATCTCGTCTTGATTACTGCAACGCTTTGTTGATGGGGTTACCAGTATCCACAATCAAACCCTTGCAGATGATGCAAAACGCAGCAGCTCACCTCATTTTTAATCAGCCAAAAAAGACCCATGTCACACCACTCTTTAGATCTCGACACTGGCTTCCTGTAGCTGCTCGCATCAGGTTCAAAGCTCTGTCTTTTGCTCGACAGCTCCCGCTCACCTCAACTCACTCACTCAAGTCTACAATCCTTCCCGTCCGCTGGGGTCTGCCAACGAACGGCGTCTGGTGGTCCCAGCACCGCACAGAAGACACCAAGCAAAACTCTTCACCGCAATGATCCCACGATGGTGGAAGTAGCTACCAAACTCTGCACAGTCAGCAAACTCACTCCCAATATTCAGAAAACTACTGAAAACAGAACTCTTACGCATCTTCCTATATGCACTTAAATCTATAAAAAAAAAAAAAAATCTACTTTTCTCATAGGACTTTGGTTTGATGTTTTCTCCTTCACTTAGATTTTTGCTGCCTTGTACCTCACTTGTAAGTCGCTTTGGATAAAAGCGTCTTCTAAATGACTAAATGTAAAATGTAAAGAAAATGGGGCAAAAGTTCAGTTACAGGTTGGTACCTTGCTGCTTCGGAAATGAGTTTATAGACTGCAGACTTGAAAACATGGACGTAAATAATGCAACATTGTGTTTTTTTTACTGGCTCTGCAAATGTTTGCTGAGGACAGAAATTCTACATGAAGATCCAAACACACAACTCTCTCCTGCCCTAAGGATCTGAACCTCTTCCTCCACTATCACTGTTTTATCATAATTCTGTGGCAGTGAGAATATTTTATTTTATTGAAATTTTGCTGAAATTGTTCTGGTACATAAGAGAGGACCTGGCTGTGAGAGGCATGTGCACTCTCTCTTCATTGCCTTGTCTCTCTCTTGCTACAGGCCACCTTTGGTCAGTGTAGGTTTTTGGCTTGAACACAGACCCTTCATTATTTTCCAGTTATTTCTTTGTGTGTGTGTGTGTGTTACATAAGACAGTAGTTCATGTGGTGATAATCAAATCATTCCCATGACTGAGTCAAGTGGAACTAGGGGCCTCTCAGACTCATCCTCCATGCACATCCACACGTGTTTATTCCCTTCTGAATTTTTTTTCCCTCCATCTGTCTACAAAACTCCTCTCTTCTTCTGCTTTGTTGCACTTTTATACTTCATGTAATTAATGACTTACTTCTGCATTAATGCTGTAAAAATCCATGGAGTACATTTTTAAACAGAAACATGAAATGGAACTCAAAAGCTTTGTGGGTAAGGCGGGATACTATGTAGGGCAACATCACATTTGTCTCTGTCTTTCTGAACAAATATTGGCAAAGTGGATGGTTATCCCAGGAAGAATAACATTATAAAGGCTTTTTTAAACAGATAAAATAAAGTCACTTGGATGAAATACGTGTGTTTGTTCACTATAGAAGCAAACTTAAAAAACTAACAGTAAATACCTACTGTATACTTGTACTGTATGCCTGTATTACTACTTGTGACTCCAAATAAGGGCGAGTACTGAACTGTTGGTCCTCTGCAGGAATATGTACCACCGTTTGAGTCAGGCTGAGGGGGCTTTGAGAGGGCCTGTGCCACCCGCCAATCATCGAAACAAGAATGGAGGTGTGGTTTAGAGCGACTTTATCTTAGAAAACTACTTAAACAGTGTCCGTGTGAACCATGCCTCACCATAAAAGTGATCTCAGAAGACCTCCGATCGAGTTTTTGATATGCATGTTGCTTGAAAGAGTAACAGAGTAATAAAGACTGTAGATACTCATCAGCCCACTGTCCCACAGACATAGGCATACTGTCTATAAATGGAGATGATCTGGTACTGTGACTACTCTCCACAGAAGTGGATGTCCATGGCAGGACACCACAGAAGAAGCCATTGCTCTCAAAAAACATTACGAAACAAACGACATTGCCATTATCTTTTCTGATGACAGCTGGAAAATATTAAAAGATTTACCACAAACACCTGAAAGACATATCGACGCAAAATTATCCCAGAGACAAAAAAAAAAAAAATGACCAAAGGTTCACAGACAAAATGATCATGATCAATGTGGCAGCCTCGCTTGGTTTGTCTCTTTCAGTCTGGGTATTCTGTGTATAAGAGGTGGGGGAACATTTTCTCATGATCTGTCCATGTGGTTGCTTGTTGAATTACATCTATTATTTAGTCTCGGTTGAAGGCCGTTAAATAATAACTGCATGGAATATTTGGCTGTTAAATGTCTCAATGTTCTCAATTTATACAATGGTGATGACAGCTGTGGTTGTGAAACAGGTCACAGAGGGACATAAAATGGAAAAAAAAAAAATCTGAATGCTGAAAAGGTTTGTGACACAGTGTCTAAACAAGTGTGACACCATTAGTTACCACCACGCCCCCACAGCATGGAGTCCGTTACGACCAGCGTCGCCCTCTGCTACGCAGGGCTCAGGAGTTCAGCTGACTCAGTTTTGCAGCTGTCCGTGTTCTCGCCGGCCCCTCCTGGAGCCACACGGTGTGGTTACGTAACGACTGTGGCTCCTGTGGACCCACAGCCAGTGGAGGGCGAAGGACTTAATGAAGCCTATTGGTGCACACTGGCAACTCCACTGACTGCAGCTCAAAACGCACAGAAACAAGTGGAAAATAAAATGAAATATTTTGTTTGGATGTTCCCAAAGTTGGGTCGGCTTTTATGGCACATATAATTCAACATTTCATTTGTTACTAAATAGTATCACATGTAATGTATTCAACCTTTAAAAATTATTCTATTGTTTCAACTGCACAGGCCGGTTTTATGGCGCAAATCTAAAATAGTGGGTCGATGTAAATTTGTACACGCAGTGATGTAGTTTGATATTTTATTTTATTTTTTAATGACCTGTAATTAGTTAGGATCATCAGATATCACACAAAACTCAGAGGAGCCTGAACCTCACTGCAGATCGAGCCACACGCTGAATTTTCTGCTAATGGAAGCTGTGCGCTCAGTTTGAAGTGTTAAATGTGACTCTTTCTTTTATCAGCCAATAATTTCACAGTTCACTTTTAATGTCTTTAATTTGACTCAAGAAACCCTGATTCAGACAGTGCCACAGTGAGTACAGACAGCAGGTTACAGACCGATTAGCTGTGAACAGCCAGTCTGGGTTAGAGGAGCCATAATCACAGCAGCAGTTAATGCAGAAGGCTACATTATTAAAAAAAAAGACGCTTTAACACCACTACAATGTCCAGGAAAACAAAACAAAATATTTTGATTGACAGGACACAAAACAGTTGGCCTAACAAACCCATTAGTTAACTAGTTCAGTTCCAGTAAAATAAGAGTCCCTTACAACACAGTGTCAACATGTGTTCAGTGAAAACAACTTTAACATCTGATGGGTTTGAAAAAAAATAAAAAAATAAAAACCTGACTGGACACCAGCCGATTATCCAAGAGGGCAGCCAGCGAAGCCGCTTCTAATCTTTGGATAGTCGCACACACTTAAGTTAAGAAATAAATACAACCCTTTCTTGTTAATACCCAGAGCACCGGTTTGAAGTTAGAAAAGAAAGTGGGTGCAAAAGGACAGAAGAGTGAAAACAAGGTAGAAGACACCAACAAGTCAACTGAGAAAAATGATACAGCTTTTACACACCATCCCCTAACATTCCTCAGCCGAACGCTTACTAAGAGCAACTTTCTGAGGCAACAAAGGTGGTTGCTGTCAATGAAGACGGAAGTGGAGAATGACACTTAACACCTGTCTGTATAGGAGTGAACCCGAGGAACAATACAAGTGGACAAAATACTGTTTATTATTGCTGACAAGCTGCCAACCTGTGTTGCCTCAAAGTAAAGACATCCTTAAAATCCTCTACACTAAAAAGTGAAGGAGGAAGAGCTGATTCAGCTGGTTGAGGAATAGAAGGGAACGTAAATCAATGCAGCTGTATTTTAACCCATGTCTCTCTCACACAGACACACACACACACACACACACAAGCACTCACGTGCACACAGCTTAGAAATTACTTGGCCTTAGCTGATTTTACGAGGACAAAACACATCCCATCCCAAGAATATCATCATCCCATTGAATTCAAATGATTCTTAGAAACTGACAGATTTTCAAACATTAAACTCTGACTTGTATTTAGAAATTTGAAGTTTACTCTAAATGTTGCAGCATCTCTACATACAGTAAATGTGTCTGTATATTGTTTAAATATCCTCCACACTCCAGAGGCAGACACACACGCAATGTGTTGTTACAGTGACAGACTCAACCCAGAACAATCCTAGATCTTCTACCTACAGTCCAAACGAGACTTCCTGACAAAAAACATCGCCCTTCATGTTGCTGCCGTGATGACAATACTGCTCAATGTCGTCAAAGACTGAGCAGGCCAGCAGAATCTCTGTGAAGCCATCAGTAACAACCTCCTCACAAACACCAGCTACTATAACTTAAAACTAAATTGACTTTGTTGTCCAGGTTTGGTAAAGTGTTTGTCAGTGATTAAATACTTGCTCCAGAGCTGTGACAATCTGCAGGATGGCAAAGAAAAGCCCTTTTTTAAGCCGTTCAAGAAGCCATATTGCATGTTGTCTCAATATTTAACTCCTTCACAGTCCAAAAGTTGTGCAGGTGCAATATGCTGCATTGACCGAGCTTCCCTTCTTATCTTATGTCACCATGAGAGCTTGAATCCCTACTGGAGATTTCACATGACATCAGAAGTATTTTAAGTGAGGGTTAATATAATATAGAAAGGCGGGATGTGAGGAACATGGTTCAGAGGCTTCTTATTTCATGAGGGAATTGCCTTCGAGTCCATATAAGACACGTGCTGGGAAAACCGTCCTAGTTTGTTTAAGTGACAGAAAGCAACATTTCATATTTGGTTAGTTTTCCTTTCCTGAATGTTTTCAGAAGATACAAGTTCTTATTTCAGTTCATACTGCTTGGCTATTTGCCAGGAAAGAGCTGCAGATCAAGGCGGACCCACACTTCCCCTGTAGGAACCTCGTGTAGCAGAAGACGTCGCGTCACTGGTCCCTTGTTCTCAAACTCCTTTTTTATGGTTGCCACGGGGACTTCTGTCCGACCCAGGAAGTCTGACATAAACGAGGAATAGAAAGAAAAGATGTTTCGGTGTTAACTTTAAATCTACTAGATTTCAAAGTGTCCAAATTTAGATTTCTGGATGATTATAAGTGGGTAAGAGGAAAAGGGTAAAGAGAGTAACAAGTAACTGACCATCAGGTGAAAACTGGTCTCTTTCAAAGATGGTGATGCAGAGGACGTCCTGGTAAAGGTCTTTGATGTGAAACTGACAGTTGAAATTCCACTTTGGGTTCAGAGTGTCGTTAAGCGTCCTGGACGTGAAGATCTGAGGTCCCATTGTCACTTCGCAGTAAGGGTTACTTTTACCTGGTGGCGGGAAGGAACACAGGTGAGCAGGGAGACAAAGTTAGTGACAGGGAGAGAAAAGGACGGGTGACGTTAAAAAAACAATAAGACGACAAAGTAATATTAGATTTAGTGACAATGAAAGAAACATTTACAGCTGAAACAACCAATTTTGTTCATTAGATCGCTAGATGTATTTGGGGTTTGATGAAGCAGGGATTTAAAAACTCTCTTTTAACCACAGTCAAATTCAAAGTGTATCTATAAGTTGTCCCATGAGAGTATTCATGATCTTTCCTAATGAACATCAATTTCTTTCTTTCATTAACTGGAGGGTAATATGTCTTAAATCTTTTTTTTTTTTCTTAAAACACCTAAAACTGCTTTTTGTTTCCCCAGTACTGTAAATTAATTTTGAGTCAACTCGACTACACTCTGGAGAACCCTTCAGATATTAGTCATAAATCAGACATGAGTCATGACCCCTTCAGATATTGTTCTATTTGGGGTTGTGTGATTTCTTGTCTCCATTCAACAAGTGAGAGCACTGTGCATAAATGGCACACAAACAACTTCACTCGACTTACCATTGGGTTTTGCTGCCTTGAGCTCAGTGGCCTCCAAGATGGTAACAAGGAGTCTTCCAATGCCACTAGCCTTTACAGATCGAGCTGCAAACACACACACATGAATCACTGAAGTTTGCCATTAAGCTTGATTGCTTTGGTGTAGCGGTGACAGTGTAAAGACGAACCCTGATAAGCCTTTTCCCTTTTTTTCTTCTCTGTCTCAATGAATTCTTCAGATGCTGCCTTGATCTTCTGAACCCATGCAGTGCTGAAAATGCAAACACGTTAGCTACACGGGCCACTGAACAAACCAAACCTGTCCGCGTGTACACATTTGTGTGCTTGTGCGTGCAGCCACCGCTCATTGATGTTGTCCGTCTTGAGAATGTAGACTCTATCGATGTGTGAGATGTGGAAGACTGGCTCGTCACTGGACGGGTCTGGCAGTTTCACCAGAACTTCATTTAACAGCACAGGCTGCAGGAAACAAAAGGAGAATGAAACCACAAACACGAGGTTGCTATGAAAATGTGAATAAGGAAAATACGCTGCCTCAAATGAACACATTCCCACTCAGCACATGTTGCGCTTCTCCTACCGGTTTGTACATCTTGAGCTGTATGTTGTTCCTGTTGCTGAACAGTTTATCAGGCCCAGAGGAGGTGAACTGCTTTGTCGAATGAGTCAACAGCAGGAAGTCGTTAAAGAGGAAAGACCAAAGCTCCTTGTTGCTTTTTGCCTTGTACATCTGGAAAGGAACAAGTGAAAAGATGGCAAAAACATGGGTGAAAGTTACCATAAATCTTCTCCTTTCTATTAACGTCTGCTCAGTAAACAGAAAGGAAGTAATATAGATATACTACTGTTCAGCGACACAAGATACCGCATTCCATATTTGTAAGTAAAAATAAACTTGTGTTTGTGTGTCAGTGTTTTTACAGTGGCACATATTCTCTTCCTGAGATTCTTGTTTGGTTTCTTCTTCGATAAACACACCTACTCATCCTTCCGGCAAAGTTTCTTCTCACTGCTTGTCTTGGTGTCTCTGTGGTTTAAGGTTTTATAACACTGACATCCAAGAATCGCAGCCATCAATGTTTTACATTTTGTCTCCTTGTATGCCCCAGTTTGTTTAGTCTCGTTTACTTTAAGGGTTTTAAAAGATTCATTCAGAAAGTGCTGATTTTCTGAGAGCGGGGAGACCTGCTAGAGTTGTTCACTAAGAGGCATCCAGGGTCACAGTTTGATAAAAATAGCAGGGTTACTCACCTTTCCATAGTGGAGCAATTTCCTGGGGCCCAGACAGTTGGTAAGAGAGTTAAACACTAAATTCTGTGGAAAAAAGAAAACATTATACAGATTTGCACATGTTCTTTAGGATGAGATGTTATGACAAATAGAGGTTTTGACAATTAGTATAGATTCTCTAATTTAACAGGAAATCAAGCTAATACCAGCTGCTCAATCCATAAAAAAAAAAATCTAATTGTGCTTAATCGCAGACTAATTTATCACAAATTAATTGCTTATGTTGTATCTGATTAGATTTGACTGTAACTTAACATTTTAATACAAGTTTTAACACTTTTATTTACATAGGAATGGACACGTGGTGTGGATGATGCTGACTAGGTGTAGCTCCTAAACTGACAACTGAGTGAACTTTATTCATTTATACATCTGCAAAGTCACACAGACTCAATGTGTATGTACATAGACCGAGTTACTGGCACCACCGAGCCCGGTACCAAAAAAGCAATGGGTCATAACAGACCCACTACTTTTTTTTCTAGGATTTTTCTTTGTGAGTAACATTGACAGCCCTACTGGAATTACAAATAATATCTTGATTCATAGTAAATTATGAGTTGATCAGCAAGCACAATACTGTACCTCCACAACCCCCTCACACTGTATGTGGTTTTGAATCCATTCCAGTCTGTCCGAGTTCTCCTTCTCCCTCACGCCCTCGTTAACCTAGTAAAAATAACAATAATAATGCAGAAAAATTATCCTTTTTTACCAAGAGCACAAAAGTACAATCCCGTTCTTTAAAAAAAAAAAGAAAAAAAAAAAGGAACGCGAATCAAGTAAATTGCAAAGGGGAAAAAAAAAATCTAAAATGCGAAATGGTTAATAACTGCAGTGGAACAGATTTTTGATGGTAAATAGTATACAGAGAACAAATCAAATGTTTAAAGTGAGAAATGTGAATGTTGATTATACATTTTGTGTCAAAACATTTAGGAAAAGTTGTGAAAGGGGCAAAAAAAAGCAACTAAGTATCACTGGATATAAAAAGTGCATCAGAGAGTCTTTTACAAATAAGGACACATTGATTGACAGGTTCATTGCTCTGTGAAAAACACGTGAAACTTAATTCAAAGAAACAACATCCAGACACACCACACATAGCATCCTCACATCCTCCATGCTAAAGGGGACTATCTGAAGACTACCAGCCTCTGTGATGCAATGGGGGGCATTATGGCAAATTAGCATTTATAGCTAATCTTTTTTGCTTTCTCAGCTTCAGCATTTGAATGTTGTCTTTGTACTAATTACAATCGAAAATAGGTTTCAAACGATTTCCACTTCACACTTTTGTTTTGATGTCCCGACTTCTTTTGACAAGTGAGATCATAAAGAAGTAAATCAATGAAGACATGAACCTGTTGACAGAGCTCCTCCGCCCTCTCCAGAGCCTCTTTCAGAGGGACTCGGTCAGCATGGCCCTCTGCAGTGCACTCCAGGATCTAAACAAACACAAGGTCATTACACCCACGCAGAAGAGACAGGATGGCAAAAAACCCTTCTAATTACACACAATAAGGTCAGTGTTTGGGGCCACTTAATGAGGAGATCAAATACAGACACGCTGATGAACAGAGTGGCCTACGTTTTTGATGTGCAGCGGGTAGCGTGTGATCCTCTGCATGGGTTTCAGCAGGAAGCTGGACAGTGGCATCCCTTTACACCTGTAGTCTGTCGCTATTTTCTGTTGGAGACAAAAGACAACATTCATTAATTCATGTTAATGTTAGTAAAAGTGGGATTACAAGAATTAACATGCAACTGAACTTTGGACAAATTCAAATCACGAAACTTAAGGAAAACAACAATATTCGACATCGGAGTCTGAAAGGACAACTTGGCAATTTAAGAAAAAGGACGGCTGAAAAGAACACGAGACACCAAGTGAAAATGGAATTTGGATTTATCTCTACAGTGTGGCCCAAACAATGCTCTATTTACATCAACAGCGTAAGATTTGATTTCAATGACCTTACAAGGACTTGAAAATATGACAAAGCCTGATAAAAATCTTTTTATCCCTTCCACACTTTTATTTAGAAATATGTTTTAGTCCAAAAAGGAGAATCTCTTCCTTTGCATTTAGCTTGTTCATCTATGTGCTACTGTAGACTGTACAGCCCCAATCGACTTCTCTGCATCTGCCTTCCTCCTTCACACACAATTCAGATATCACTGTATTTGACAAATTATGTGTTTGCCTCTGTCGCTTGAGTCAATCAATGACTGAATGCGGCTCTTTTTACATCCTTAACATTGAAATTGTTCCCGTCTTTTCTTTCAGACATAGAAGCCCCATCTCTCCTCTAGCTTTCATCTAACTCTAACGTCTACAGTATGATTCCTCCGGCCTCTGACACTCTCTCCTTTCTCTGGTCTCTCCTGCTTCTAACCTTTACTACAGCCTAACCTCCTCCTTTCTCAATATTTTCACGTTATTTAGATTATTTTCCCTCTCCTCTCTTTTCCCTACCTTGAGGAAGTTCTTAAAGTCTGGCTCGTTGTCAATGCGAGTCTGGAGCAGAGAGGCTCCATTGATCTGGCAGGAGCAGAAGCGGATGTAGGGTTGCATGTGGGACAGCTCAGCGGCCAGGATATCTCCAATCATCTGCACCGGCATGTTCTCCCCACCCGTCTTCTTACGAACACGTAGTGCCCTGCAAACAAGAAATAAACACAGCAGCTCTGTATGTTTGAAAGTATTGAAAGACCCCACAAACACACAACATTAAAACAGGTGCACTTATTTTCACAGGTTTTATCAGACTCATTGGTTCCCAATAGCTGTGTCCATACTTACTTGAGAAGTTTGGTGTTGCAGGCCAGCAGCTCCTTCCAGTTGACAAAGATCATGGCCATCTCTGCATCATTCAGCCGGCCTGAGTCTGACATAGGTCTGTAGAAAACCTACACAGGGACAGACACACCAAGAGATTACAGAAAAAAAAAAGAGACAAGTCAGGAGAACATTCCTTATATAATCAGAATTTAACTGTTAACACATGAGTCATAACAGGACGCATTACCTCCAGCACTATTTGCAAGTCTTCCACATATCTGTCCTCAGTCTCTAAGAGCTCATGGATGTAACCCTGTCTCTTCTTCTCCTGTGGGCTCATCGAGTCCAGGCTGTTCAGGTCTGCACACCCTGAAGACGACAAGGAAGACACGAGAAGAGTGACGGTTGTATCGCTTATACAAACATAAAAAAAACTAAATCCAATTGTCCATTTCAAGAGACCACCAGCCACTGCTTAAACCACTCAAACACTTAATGTCTGGATTTACCGCCTCCTGCTGGACATGGAACAAAAAAAACAACAATAAAAAAATAAGATGCTGCTATTCACTCGTTACTGAACCGTGTCTACGACCACATTATGTCGCTTTGAGGAGAAGACAGGAGAAAAAGATAGAAAGACAAACATGAAAGGCTTTTGGCATTCAGACACTCACCTCGTACAGGGTGCCCATTAGACCGCTGCGTAGGTCCCATACAAATTAATTCTTGCTCACTGACCAATCGTTCTTTTTCTTTTTCCCCTACTTTAAATTTACCTTCATCCTCAGTCTCATCCCAGAGATTTAGAAAATAAAATTGGCCCTGTAAAGTCATTGCAATAGCCCTGTAACTCTGAAGAAAGGCAATAGACAATAAACAGCTCAAATATTCACAAAGTCTCTCCTGTCCGGCTAGTCTCTCTCCCTTCTCTGTCTCCTTCTGTGCCATTGTAGTCTTGTTGCTTGTGCCAGCTGTAAACTTCTCCTAGAGCAAATCTGTTTTTACCAAAACAGGATGGGGGATTCTTTCAACATTTGTCACCTCTTTGCTGTGTGTGTTCAACGCCTAACATAAAAGAAATGGAATAAATAATAATGTTTTAGAACAATCTACTGAGCCTAAGCTGTAAATAATGTGTGTAACAAGAATTCAGACAGAGTATCAGAGAGTCTTCTTTTGATTAAGACAAATATACGCTCAATGCTGTGTGTGGTTGAGAAATGGTTGTACACATATCTGTTCATCTTAATCACATGAACTGTGATGACAATTTAAACAGAAAATAGGACACAAACACACACATACATAACGAAACCTAACTGAACATAGTTCATTGCATAATGATGAAACACCTTTGTCTCAAACCAAAATGTATTTTTTATTTAGGATTCTTCAAACTTTTTTACACCATCTTGTACCACAAATGTTCTTTACATTATCAACATATCAGTTTTGCAACTTCTATGAACTCCGGATGCAGGTTCACACAATTTTCTTGCAGCTTTTCACTGTCAGTTGAGTTGGGCAACCTCTGACTTAAATAAAAAAAAAAAAAAGTAACAAGTGCTTTAGCATCATTTGGTTTTGCTTGTATTAGGCTTCACTGTACCATTTTTAATGGCTTGCATAGGTTTCTTTTACTTGTAGGTCAAAAGGAAATGTATCCACACAACCTTGACAAAACTGATTACTGTGTTTAAATGTTCCCGTGTAACTTATGTTAATCACACATAAGTTACACGGTAAAGGCAACAAGCAAAATCATTTCTGTCAGTGACCTATGCATCATTAGTTTTGCAACATTCTTATTTATTGTAATTTAATAATGACTGATACCTGACGGGCTGTGCAGAGTGTAGATGAGCCAAGTGCGGACTTGTTTTGAGTCTCATGCTAACTTAAGTTACATTATGTATCCTTAAGTTGAGACACATATTTTCATCCTCTTCTGACCTCAAGTGCCTGAATAACTAAATTATTGTTATTTTGTGCCTAATTTTATTTAATCTTTTCAAAAACATTTATTTTGTAAATATAGCAGGTCAAACTTCAAGAGCATTTTTAAAACATATGCAGGAGTGCATTGTTCGTCAAAACATCTAGTCTTGAGGGTTAGCACAATTTTTAGCATAAAGAACAAGGCTTAGAAAGTGACAGAAAAATTAACCACATATCTGAGATATATAGTGTCTGTGTAGGATAAACTCCAGATATGGAGGCCATCGATAGAAATGAAACAAGGCATTAAACAAATAAAGGAAATAAATGAGAAGGAACTTGTGAGGAAATAAAAATGGGATATTTGGAAGGAATACGGGATGAAAAGAAAAGGAAGAAGCTACAGAGAGACCCACTATCCCTCTGCATCAAGCAGTCCACAATCAAAAACAAGGAGCGGGGATCGTAAAAGGCACAGAGATTTAAACAACTCACCACATTAGCATTAGGAGTAACAAAGATGTTTATAGGCTTGCTTCATTTACAGAGAACACTAGACATGTTTGTATCCGTGGACTTGTTCACTCACACACAGGCAACAACAACAACAAAAAAAAATGTAATACAATAAGGTCAGTGGGAGCTGTTAGTAGGCACGAGTCCTGACACTCCACCCAGAGTGTTCAGGGTGTAATAGTGAGTCTTTCTGAAGCCAGGAGGAGGAGAGGAAGAGGAGGAGGAGGAGGAGGAGGAGGAGGAGGAAGAGGACCTTCTACCACCCTGGAAGAAGAAAAAGAGAGGCAGAGGAATTGGAAGGAGAAATATAGAGTGAAAAGGGAGGAAAAAGGGAAAAGGTGTAAGAAGAAAGAATAAAGAGATGAACCGATGTGTGGAAGAAAAAAACATCTCAGCATAGTTGAACAAAAGAAAAGGATCCGTTTGTCATGCAGGTTTGAAACAACATTTCCCAACAAGATTTCCCTCCATGTATATTGCTGATTTAATGGTTTACTTACACTGCTGGCTGGGGTCACAATCTGCCGTGGTCATTTTTACGTAATTGGTTGGGAAGAGACCCGTGATCCCATTGATCTCTCCTTTCCACCAATCAGGGTTGTTCTTGTCCAGAACATTGATCAGCTGACCACTGGAGAAGCTCATCTCGTCCTGGTTCGCAGCAGTGTAGTCATATATGGCGATCACCTGACAGACTGACGGACAGGAGAACAAAATGTGCACAGTGTGCGGGAGTTATTTTAGGAACCATATTATTTAATCACATGGTTATTTTAGAAAATGTTGTGTTATTTGTTTCTCGTCACTTGCAGAATTGTTTGTGCATGTGCGTGTGTGTGTGTGTGTTACCTGGTTGGGGTGCTGGTGTGGACTTTCCACTGTTGGATCCCAGTATGGTGGCATTAGAAGCAGGGAACCAGCCTTTTTGTCGCTTTTTACCACGGGCCTGGAATCAGAAAAATGCAAAAGCATACAGAGAGGTTTTAATCACAAAACAGAGATGCCGACAAAGATCAAGCCAACCAACTACTGTAAAGTTCTACGGACCCCCACGAAAACACTGACCTGCAGTTCCCCAAGCCACCAGCCAGATACGTTCTTGCTGAGGATAAGAATGAGCTGGCCAATTTCCAGATCGAGCTGCTCAGGGCCAGTGGAGGAATAAGGCCGAACCACCTTGGCAATTTCTTTGATCACAAGACACATGTGACTTTAAGTGGCAGCAAAATGCAAAACCAGAATTTGCTTTTGCACTGAGAGATGAGACAAGAAGAGAAAATGGAGCTTACCTGGCTTCTTCTTTCCAGAAGTGCTTGATGTCTGATAAGGGCAAAAATAGCATTATTACAAGTTTTGTGAAGCACGACGAAAACATATATTTTCACCATATATGTTCTTACATCACTCTCTTTAGGCTTGACGTAGTTGCTGGGGAAGAGTCCTGTGCGGTCACCTATGGAGCCGTTCCACCACTCTCCCTCTCTCTTAGTCACCAATATCACGTCTCCCTCTCTGAACGTAAGATCACCAGCCTCTGGGGACTCGTATGTATACAACGCTATGTATTCTGGGAAAAAAAACAACAATTATACAATCACAAAAGGGTCCCACCTATACAAGCCTTGTTTCCAAATTAAGCTGGACTCCGCAGTACTGGGGCCAGGAGTGTTGAGAATGACTGGCCACACGCCATGTGAACGTATGTAATGTATGACAATCGCATCTAACAGAAAGACATCAAACGAGGAGGAGAGAAGGAGGATGCTTCATTCAAAGGATGTTTCACTGTACCTTCCAGCTGCAGGATGTCACTAGACTCTGAAGCATCAGCTGGGGGGTTCTTGGTGCTATAAACACAAACACCACATTTTCACTCTTATTCATACATTCAAACCAGCAACTGTCAGTCTTACAATGCCCATCTAGATGAAAGTGGCGAGCAGGACTGTGCATAAACATAGTAGTGCCAGACGTCTTTCCTGCAGCCATTGATATCTGCTTTGTGTTTGTAAGCTACCTCTCTCTGATTTCCACTTAACTGGTCAAGGCAGACGGCTGCTCACGCTAAGCCTGGTTCTGCTGGAGGTTTCTTCAGTTAAAGGGAGTTTCATTCCCTCCAGTGTTGCCTTGTGCTGCTCAAGGAGGATTTATTGGCTTTCCTCTTCACATCTGTTATAGCCTTCAAATTATTATGTACAGTGCGTTGAGTTGATAATGTTGTAATTTGGCGTTAAATGAAAAAAGCGGAGTTGGATTTAACTGAATTGAATTGCCCTGAGATTTTTTTTAATGTGAGGCCAAAGTTGCTCTACTGTAGGACACCACGCACTGTTAGGAGCTTCAAGTTTCAGGGACTGTCTTGTGACATCATCAGCCAATTTAAGCAAAATGAGGCTTGTTGCATAACTTAAATTAAATCGTAGCGACATACACAGCTTTCCCAGCTAAAACCAATATAAATTGGCCTTTGTGGCTTATTTGACTGGAGGGAGGCCATCAGGGCTGTGTGTATGAAGACTTACTTTGAAACGTCTTCCCCCAGAAGTGTCACATATGTTTTAGGGAACCAGCCCTGTTCACCGTTCAGTTCTCCCAGCCACCAGTTCTCCTGCTGCTCCAGCACTTGAATGACATCGTCCTTATTGAAGTTCAAATGGTTGTCTGTCTTAGCTGTCCATGAACACAGAGCCTGGGCAAGCAGGTTACCCACCACCTGCTGATACACAAAGATGAGGATTGTACAGCGAGTGTAAAAATTGTGCATTTGACAAATCAGGTAGCTGGTACAACAGTAAAAATACTTGCTGTATAAGATGCTACACTCTGCCAACCACTTACCTGCCCTTGTGTTTCCGAGGGTGCAGGGTTTGGAGAGTGTGTCGGCGTGAAGGCGGACTTCATTCCTGCTACCTTTGCAGCCTCAAGAGCATTGGAAAGGTGAGAATGGAGCTGCCCTTTAGAAGCGGGAGCAGCAACAGTAGCTTTATCTGGTGGGGTCACCCTCTCGACATAGCTCTCTGGGAACCAGCCCATCTTCCCCTGTCTGCTGCCGCACAGCCAACCTTCCTCTCGCTCCGTCGTCTCATCCACCTGACAATGGTGAGGCAGATCAAGTTCAAGCGGGACACAGAGGATGAGAAGACAAACGGAAAATGAGCAAATAAAAACAGACATTTGAATAAGTATTCCTTTCATTTTTACCTCAATGAGATCTTCTGCATTGAAGCTGAGCTCTTCATTGTTCCGTGCAGTGAACGGATACAGCGCTTTAAAAGACGTAAGAGACGCTGACTTTCTGTGTTGTGTCGCCCTGGGTTGTTTGCCTAAACCGCCAAAACAAGATTAAACTTTTGATTTGGTCTTAAAAAGCAGATTTTATACACACTAGCAGGAAAGGAGCTTCTGTACAGATAAACACAAACGTGTGTTTGTGTGCCTGACCTTTCCTCTCTTCCAGTCCTTTCAGCAGAGCTGCCAGCTTGTCTTGAATATTTGCTCCCCCACTTGGTGGCTGCTGCTGCTGCTGCTGCTGCTGCCAAGCTCGCTCCTCCTTTCTTTTCCTTTCCTCTTCGTCTTTTCTCCTCTCCGCTTCCTCCTCCTCCCTTTTCTTCCTCTCCTCGTCTGCCCTCCTTCTCTCCTCCTCACGCTTCCTCCTCTCCTCCTCCAGCTGCTGTTGAAGCCTTCTCCTCTCTTCATCCCTCTTTCTCCTCTCCTCCTCCTCCTCTTTTTTCCTCCTCTCCGCCACATCTCGGAAGGCGGCTTCGGCCGCCTTCTGTCTTCTCCTCTCCTCTTCCTCTCTCTCCCGTCTACGCTCCTCCTCTCTCCTTTCCTCCTCCCTTCTGCGTTGCTCCTCCTCTTCTTTTCGTCTTCTCTCCTCTTTCCTCCGCTCATCCTCTAGCTTCCTCCTCTCTTCCTCTAGTTGCCGTCGCTCCTCCTCAAGCTTTTTCCTCTCCTCCTCCTGCCTCCGTCTCTCCGCCTGCCTCCGTCGCTCCTCCTCCTCTCTTTTCTTCCTCTCCACCTCCTCTCGTCTCTTCCGCTCTGCCTCCTCCTTTGCTTTGAGCTCTCGTTCAGCCTGCTCCTTGGCAGCCTGGATGAGAGCCTGTCTCTCTCTCTCCTCCTCCTCCCGCTTTTTAGCTTCTTTCTCCTCCTGAAGCTTCCTCTGACGCTCCTCTTCATCCCTCCTCAGCTTCTCCTGCCACTGTCGCTCCTTTTCCATCTTAATGCGTCTAAGAGTTGATAGCAAAAAAGATTATTTTAAAAGATTGTATATCCCAGTTACGTGTACCCGTTTTAAACATACATTTTTCATAGAAAAGAGCTACGTTCTTTGTTTATAATCAAAATGAAACCTGTGTGAAATCAAAATACCTCTGTTCTTCCTCCTCCTCCCTGCGCCTCCTTTCTTCCATTTGTTTTTTCTCCTCTTCCCTCCTTTTTCTCTCTTCCTCCTGTGCTTTCTTTCGAATCAGGTCACGCCGTTTGTCATTTTTAATACTCTGTAGTTTCTCTAATGCTGCCTGTTGCTTTCTCTGGCTCTCTCCAAGTTCCTGACACACCCACAAAAACAAATCTTTGTTAGTATGAGTGAAAGATATGGTGTGACTGACATAAAAAATATCAGTTAACTAGGTAACTATAATAGTAATGGGACAAAGGCTTAACATATAAAGCAGGCACAAACACACAACAAATACGGAGGTGGCTAAATATTACGCAACTTGTTGAAGCTTGACACGAGAAGATTAAGCAACAAAGACACAAAATGCGATGATGGAGAAATAAGAAGAACAAGAAACAGCTTAAAAGACCAGAGGAGATTAAAGATAGACAGCTGGGAACAAGAAAGAGACCTAATGCAGGAACCTTTAGTAGGTAGAAGAGGTTATGGAGGCAGACCAGCAGACAGAAGACAGCTTGAAGCATAGAATCCTCAGTCCCAACATACTGTAAAGTCGGGGAGAAGTGATTTTAAGAGGGCGAGAGAGAAGAGAGGTGGAGGAGGAAAAGAGAACAAAAATTCAGCATGGAGAAATAGATTTTTTTTAAAAAACCAAACAGAAAGCTTGGAAGAGCAGTGCATAAGAGCAGGATAAAGGGGTTGAAAGAAAAATTACAAGATTAGAAGACAAAAAAAGGACATGAGGGCAAAGCAGAAGTAGGTATATCATATTTGCACACCACAAACGTCTATGCAAGTTCTAAAGGATTGTATGAGAAAGAGAATTGAATGATGGCAAATGTGCTTAGTTTTTTAAAATTATATGCAATTTCCCCTCTGGGTTTAATAAAGTATTTCTGACACTGAAAATAACAAGAATAAAAATGACCTCTGTATTAAAGCTTCACATTACCATTAAAATAAAAAGCATTCAAAACAGCTCAGCAGTAATGGAGAATTTCTAATTAAGTATTTTACATACTACACATATACACACAAATTATTATAGAAGACACAGACTGTTTAATGGACCTGCTTGTACACATGCTTCATGTTATTCCTAGAGGATAATTTTCTATTTACAATATTGTTTAACTGATCCCAAGCTATTCTTATAATGTTATATTTATATAGTGGGGTGTTGTCTCAAAGACAACAATCAACTATTCTATAAACCACTATACTATTTAAAGTGTAATACCTGCATGTCTTTGTTGTATTGATCCATTTCAGCCAACTTGGCAGCAGTCTCGTTCTCCAGAGCTTCGAGCTGCTCTCGCAGCTGCATGCATGTCCCTTTTTTCTCTGAAACGCCGACCTTTAGAGCAGACATGCTCGACACTACAAAGAGATGCAATACAGTAAAAGGAGCTAGAATCTTCCCAGTGTGTGTGTGTGGGGGGGTGTTTGACTATGATCACACCAACAGAAATTAAATAATTTCATATTGTGTATTACTTTCTTTATTCCAAAGTTGCTGTGCTGTTATCTGATGTAATTGTCTATTAATCTAACATTGTTTTCCTCCCTTCCTCCATTCATCCATCCCTACAGTGCTGTTTTAATATCTCTGTCCCTTCATCCATCAACACTAACCTGGGAGGTTATTCAGAGCCATGTTATTGAGTTTCTCTGTCAGCCTCCTCTGCTCTGGAGTCAGCTGAGACAATTTCCTCTGGAACTCCTGACCGAGAAGAAATCCATCAAAGACAACAAGATATGAGTCAATGGTGGGAAATATTCTGGCATGAATGCATACTAACAAAACAATAATCTGACACATAAATCACTGATAACCATCAACAGGCATTGCTACTTTGCAACAACTTGGGACACTTGAAACACACAGACCTCTAACTGTTTGTGCAAGCTGTTTATGTCTTGTTGGCGAGTCTCTTTCCTTTGACTGATCAAATCCAGCTCTGTCCTCTGGAGCTTCTTCTTGTTGTGAATGTCATGCAGCCGGTCGGAGATCTGACGATGCTTTTTACCCTGAAGCAGTGAGACAGAAAGATGAGAAAAAAAGTGGTAAATCAAACTTTATAAAAGACACAGAGTTTGCCAATGAGCATAAACTACATCACACTGTAAAAAACAAAAAACAAACACTTATATTATCATCTCTTTATCACTCACCACAGCTTCCAGCTCCATTTCTAGACTCCTCTTCTTTGCTTTCAGTTTGATGATATCATCTTGCTCCTGCTCCCTCTTTATCTGTAGCTCCCCCCGTCTTCTCCTCTCCAACTCCTCCTTTCTTTGGCGTTCAAGTTCACGCTGTGCAGCCTGTAATGAAGCCACACTGAAGTAGCTGTACATGCGCGAGTGTAAAGAAACATCTCCAACAGCTCCAAAAGATGCAACATTCACGCAAAGGAACATCGAAATACGTAAATCAACAGTAATGTAAAGAACTGCATTTCCCCCCAGTCACCTCTTTCCTCTCTATCTCTCTCTGGCGCTCTTCTTCTTTCTGGCGCTCGAGCTCTCTCTGTCGCTCCAGCCTCCTCTCTTCCTCTTTCCTCCTCCACTCCTCAGCCTCACGAGCCTCTTTCTCCCTCTTCTCTCGCTCCTCTCTCTCCTTCTGAGCACGTCGCTCCTGCTCCCTCCTCTCTGCCTCCTGCAGCGCCAGTCGCCTTTTCTCCAATTCGGCATTCCCTCGCTCCAGGTTGGCTTTGAACTTGTTCTCAAATGAAACTAAATATAAACAGGTCAACAAGTTTTAATAGTGTATTTATTTCCATTTTGCTTAGGTGTGTGCAGTCAAATTAGTGTCGAGGCAAGGATTTAATATGTGATATTATAAAGGAAAAGTGATTTTTGAACGAGCTTTTTCATATTTAAGACATTTCGTTTATAATCTGTTTAGAACTAGAGCTCCGCTATTTTACCACAATGAAAGACAGTTTTATATAAGTGTAATCGATGTTTAGGAAATTTACGGTTTTAGAAAAGCAATTGAATGTATGTAAAGTGATAAGTGTGAAATGACCAAACACAAAAGTGGGCTTCCCTACACATTTTACCTTTGACTGTCTATCATAACAATATGTATGTGTTTATATTATGCCAGCAGTTAAGAAAGACTACGCTCTCTTTGTTAGTGTGGAAGAATAAGTACTGACTATTGGTCTTGGTTTTCTGTGGAGGATCTATGTCCAAGTCATCAGTCATAGTGTCATAGTAAGAGGAGCTGGAGCCATTCACTGCACCCCTGCAACATTTGATATATAACTTGTTTGATCGGAAAATTCATATCATTCAAAGATGGAAAAAAACTTCAAATGTACACAAATTACATTTTTATTAAAATGAGACATGTGTCAACATACCTTTGTAAGGGTGGCACCAGCTCAGTTGGCAAAGTTAGTGGAAGTGGCTGCCCACTCTTTGCAATGTCTACCAGATGCATTGCTAGAATAAACTCTTCAGCTTTGAGCTTTCCATCCTTATCCACATCGGCTAAGGTCCTGTAAAGGGTTATATATTCAAGATACAACCTTTTTTACACTGAAAATAAATCTCTTATTTGTATTATATACTGTTGTATGAACTTTTGATAACTCATGATAGTAAAAATATAGATACAATATGAAGATGTTTAATGTAACCAAATCTTCCAACTTGATTTCCTGGCATTTACCAGTAACAGCCTTGATATGTAAAACTATTTTCTTGACAATTACCCATTGTCACAATCTGCTGTACAAATGTACGTTTTGCAGTTCTTGTGGACATGTTAAGACACAACACAGAGGTTTTCTCACCAGATGGAGGCCAACTGTGTCTGAGTCAGCATTGTGGTTGCCATGGCACCTCTCACCTGCTGACCTGGCAACAAAAGCGACAATTGACAAATTAATTAATCACACATGTGGGTGTTGGAGGAGAAGCAAAATAGTAAGGGTGTGTATAAAAACCGATGTGTTATGTACCAATTTACTTGTTAAGCTATATTTCAAGTGTACCATGTGTACAAAAATACTTGTGCATCATTAATCCTGGAGGAAGTTAAAAGACTGCTACCCAGTCTCCTAAAAATTATGTTTTATATAACTAAATTCCAAACGCGATAGCTTTTGCCGAGGAGTGTAATTCCAACCATCATGGTCACAGGATGTATTTTTATCCACCAAGCAAATATTCAATTTGCAACATGCAGTTTAGTTTTTCACATATGCAATCATGTGGTACAATGTCTAATTTGTGTGATTATAGCATTATTAAAGCATTTTATGATTGTGTTTAGGCAGTTACAGCAGCTTGTTAGAGTCAGAGAAAGATCAAAGGATGATGTAATAAGGGAAAATTTAAGTAATTTATCACAAAACATGTTTAATACCTTTACATCCACAATCTTTCTCTAACCCTTTTGTTAGTGGTTGTCTTGTCTGAACCTATCCAGACACAGGACTCAGGAATTGATCTCAGATCTGTGGTTTGACTGTCCTGCACTTCACTGCACTTGACTGTCATTCAGTCATTCACAAAATATGTTGCAGCTCCACTTTGTGTAAAGTATATGTATCTGTATGATGTGAAAGCAATTAGGCCAAGAGACAAAAAGACCTTCATGTAATTTATTTGATGTACTGGACCAAATCACAATTGGGAGGAAACCATCTTCAAGTTAAAATAAGTATGTATGTGCATGTGCCTACCTCTTTCATTTGACTACATCATTGCTATTTTAAGAGAACAGGTCCAGCAAGACTAGCAGTGAACACAAAAGGTGACAAAGAAGGTAACTGCATTCTTGGCTAAATAGGTGTGTGTGTGTGTGTGTTGAGAAGCAGTCCCTGTGTATGAACACACCCAATCCTGGTGCAGACATAGCCTCTACTTCCTCGGATTTAACTAAGGCACACATTGAAAATAAATAAATAAATAAAATGCAACTGCTATGAACTCATCATGAAAATCCACCCCTGGATTCCACACATATTTTGGTTTTGTATGACCTACACACAACCTAAACGCACTCACACACACACAAACACGCACACATCCCATACCAGAGAGGTATCCAGTCATTTGTTTATCCAAGCTGTTGAACTGCTGTCTGTATTTAAGTCTGGAGGCATGTGGCACAGCCCAGTCACTAGGACAAGCAGCCATGGGTGACATCACAGCAGGGGATGATGAAGCAGAGCTGAAAACCAACCAGTGACACAACCAAAATATAAAACACACATTCAAAGACACTAACAAGATAAATAAATGAAGCAATGATAGTGCAAAAACAAAATTCACTTAGTTCTTCCAAAGACTCTCAATATACACTAGAGTATAATAGTCTGAGAGCACATTGGAAATATGTAACATTTTCATTTAAACCTGAAAATAATGAGAATGAAAAGTTATGACAAGTTAAATAAAGTAAATATTTAAGATTCAGAACTATTTCTATTTCAGAAATTAATAATTTGTTTGGCAAAGATCATGGAAAAATATGTAGAAAAAGTCAGAGCTCTCCATATTCAGATAACACTCAGGTGGATTTTATTGATTTTAAATCTGCTTTGCAGCAGAATTTTGCTGAATATCTAGTGTTATGATATTAGTAAACACTGCGCCAGAACTAAAACAAAGTGTCAAATTGGCTTTTTCAACACTGAATTATGGCTCGACTGAAAATTTCAAAGGGGGCTGTGTATGGAACCATCACACACTTTGGTGAAGCTAGATCACTTTTGCTGGAAGAACGATAGCACCAAAAGTGATTATACCATCAGAGGATTATTACTTTGTTCGGTGAAAGACAAAAAAAGCTATTTAATTACAAATACACATTTTGCTACATTAAAAAAACCCCCCGCAATACTCCATTCAGTATAATTACTCTCAAAAGAAGTCAGCCTAGTAATGTGGTCTCATAGGACAAGTAGCAGTCTCTGGGCAATAATTTCCATTCCTGAAAAGTGGTTCAAAGATTGCTGTATGCTTTTAGAGACCGCTTCTTGTCCTCTGAGACCACTGCTGGACAGCTGTCTTTTGCCATTTCCCACTAAGCGTGAGAGAGGGCAACATGCACTGCCTTCTTGGAAGCATTCCATCTAGATATAATTTGATGTTGACAAAGCACCTTTTGCTCATTATCTTTTTGTGTCTCTAAATCCTGCATGTGTGTGTCTTACCTGCTAGAGCTGAGCTCCAGCAGAGGTGAGGCCCTGTTCATAGTAGCTGCAGAAGAGGAGAGACCTACAGGCGTGGAATAGTTGGAAGCAGAAAGCGGTAGGCCTGAAAAGCCAAAACACACACGTATCATTTACACACATTTCTATAATAATTTGCAACCTTTTAATGTAACATATTAGCACCGCCGATTAAATTATGTCCCCCTTTCCAAACATGTTAAAGCAGCCCTGTAAGGGCTCAATAATATACTGTCATTCACAAATGTTGTGACCTTGTCAATTGTAGGGAGGCTATTTGTATGGAAATGAAAGAGACCTGACTTTGCAAAGATGGACCAAGAATCATTCTTTTTCTGTCTCTTTAACCTCAACACTACATAAATGTTTCACTGTCAGCATACTATTGCAAACATGTACAATAGTGCTCATCAAAAGACAAAATGAATATTTCAAATCGCACTGGAGATATCACTGATCACATTTCTTTCAAAGCAGTGACAGATATATAATAAACGAAAAAAGGAGGAGAGAAAAAAAATACCAGTGCCAAAAGCTCCAGCTGGGACTGGATGAAGAAGTCCCATGGTGCCATTTGGCAGTGTGGCATGTCCCATGGTGGGCACCAGGGGCCTGGTGGGGTTGGAGGGTATTAGTGGGCTCACGCCTGGTGCTGTAGGAACCAAAGGTGTGAGGCCTGTGATTGGTGTCAAAGGTGAGAGTCCAGTAGATGCCACTGAAATAGGGGTCAGCATGGCCAGATTTGCACCGGGCATCATAGGCACGTTAGGCAACACACCAAAACCTAAGACATACACAAATAAACAAGTACATCTGTTATGTGAAGTAGTCAAAACGAGTGTGTTTAATATCTTCTAATATGTATTTACAGGCAAATACAATACTGCACCATAGGCAGGATTGCTCATGGTTGAGGTGGGGTTCCTGAGGTTGGGGGCAGGCACTGGAGGCTGCTTCATGATGATTGGCAGTGCTGAGGGAAGTGTTGTACCCTGGAGTTTTAGCTTTATCAGCTTCATAGCAATAGAGAACTCCAACCTGTCCATCTTCCCATCTTTATTCATATCAGCCAGAGCCCTGAGACACCAAGCGAGAAGAAATAGTTAGTAGTAGTGAGTTTTATTATACAAGAATAGATTTTAGCAAATATTTCAAGAGAGCCCTTTGCTTTAAAACCAAATAAATAAAAAAATCGGAGCATTTAAGAGTCCGTGTTTCTCACCATATTTCAGCCAAAACTGAAGCAGGCAGCCCTGACTGGAGAAAAAACTTCCGTGCCTGTTCCCCTAGAGAAAGAGATAGCGAGGAAAGAAAAACTGTTCTTATGTACGCAGAAGTAAAAATAACATTTTAAAAAAGATCACGTGATTAAATACCTAAACCAGCACTCTTTATAGCATTTTTCTGCTGGTGGAAGCAAAAGAGTCGAAGAGCATGTCAACAGTTCTGTGTGTTTCATGTTCGGCATTTGCACGTGTCAGTGTATTGCAGCATTAGAAAAAAATGTTACAGAGAATGTTGAATATAGGTGCATAGGTCATTGTAGAATGAAATCAGTGTCAGTATGCACCAACATTCTGGGCCACGCTTTAATGAAAATCTTAGTGTGTTTACCTGAGACATAGCCCATCGATGGAGAGAGGGTGTCAAACTTCTGATCATGTTTGTCCCTCTCCTCCGGAGTGATTGCCCATACACTTAGACCACCTTAAAAAGAAAATAAGTTATGGCTATGAATACATTCAAAGTATCGATGCATGTCATCACATGAATATGAGAGCAGGATTAAGAAGCCTATCTATGAAGCCCTTGTATGCAAAACATTTGAGAGATTTTTATGTTTTATTTAGGAAACTTGCTTCTTGAACAGGCCCCAAACTGTTCAGCGTCTCACTGTTTAAATAAGTGTAAATTACACACAGACAGAATCTACATCTAAGCAAGGCAAACAAGCATATACTTTCCATCCTACACAAGAGTCAGGAACTATTTAATGACAGACACGCACACACACATACACACACACACACGAAGTTAGAACACATCGATACAGTCAAAGTGATAATGACCCTGAATGTTGTCAGTAATGCTGTGTCAGACAGGTGGGCAGAACAAACTCAAATTATAACAGCTATTGACTCAACCAAGGCTGACTACACGTCAGTGTTTACTCTAAGGTCTTATCACCATACACGGTGAATGGACAGTTCACATCAGCTCTGATTATAGTGGCAGTTTCAGGACTAATGTACGGATATGGAACTGGAATAATAAAATATGTTATTGTGTCAAAATGTAGAAAATGATAAAAGAACTGTACTAAAAACAGGACAGCTTAATTTCTGTCCTAAGATAATTTTATAATTTAACTTTAAAAACACACAAACCTTAGGAAATAATAAGAGTAATAGCTAAAACATTACGTCTTTACACGGATGCACGCTCTCTCTCTACACACAAACACACACACACCCAACCCTGCTCCCTTTATACACCCACCCACATGCAAACTGAAGTTGTCTTACCATTCATATTTGCAGGTGGCAGAGAGAAAGTAGAGGGGAACTCCTGGTGGCGCCCTTAGCTGCTGCTCGCAGCCATCTGCAAAACACACAGTCATAGCCCAGTAATCAGTCAATGCTAGGGGCAGTGAGAGGGGAGAGAGGAAACAGAGCAGAGAGAGAATATAGAGAGGTAGGAGTGAGGAAGAGATTCTGGTCAGTCAGCAGAGTCAAACAGGGCTCCTCCTGTTCTTTTCAGTCAGGAGCATTTTGGCCATATCCCAAACCTTTTAAACCACTGGGACATGTTCCAACACTGTACCCATTGGTGCTGTAGTGGCTAGAGATCAGGGCAATGCCTACTACAACAGGCGGACTGACACTCGTACTAGGGTCTGAGGAATATGAGTCTGTGCTCAGTATTTCGCTGGTCCGGATTTGGCTCCAGTTAAAGCTAACACAGGCTGGGCTGTTGTCTTAACAAATAAACATGTAGTGTCCTGGTGTTAAGCTGCTTTCAGTTCTTTATGCAGCTGTAGATGCTGCTTTCAAGATCATTCTTTAGCCCAAACCGAATTCCTTCGTCCTAGTTGACAAGACTCTAAATGCACTGGGTCTCTGAAACTGGTTATTCTAAATTAAAAAAACAAAACAAAAACAACTGTGTTACATTTTTTTTTCTACTTTGGTGTGAACATGATAATGAAACGTTCAGCAACATTAACCTACTATTTGCCTAAAAATGTTTTGACTAAGTATTTTGTGTTCTCATTCATTCATTGTAATCTTAAGAAAAACTATTTAATAATGTTGCTGGCTAAAACGTCTTTTGGTGCCAAATTTCAAGGTAATGCATTTAGTAGTTGTTATGAACAACTAAAGAGCAGTGTGTGTTTTTCTTCTACTTTTTTTAGATTTTCTCTACCTTTATGCCTCTGTGCTGGCGACATCAGTGCCAGAAGGAATTATGTTTTTCTGATTGTCTTTTGGCCCTTTTCTCAAGAATGCAATATCTCAGGACTGCCTTGAGTAAATTTCACCCAATTTGGCGCAAGAATTTCACTTTGACTGAAGGATTATTTGGTCAGATTTTGATGCTCAACAATCACGTTTTTCTCACTTCTGTTTAATTCTTGTCAATGCAACAGCCTGAAGAAATTTCATTACATATTGCACAAATATCAATATGGACTCATAAATCAAGACAGAAACGCACGTAAACTGCAACTAGACTGGTAGAGGCCTAAAACAGGTGGCAATTCTAGTTTTCTATTGCTTGGGATACTGGTGAGAAGGTTTGTTGTCAACATGGTAAAAGTACTAGACTGTGTGTGTCCACTGATTAAAGCTACAGGATGCAAAATTGAACTTTTTTGGAGTAGAGATTTGTTCCATTTAACTTCTTGTGATGAGGTGCGGAGCAACACCTCCTGAGGCACAGACTTACAGAACAGTACAGCATTATTCCATTCTAAAGATAGTCGTCCTACTAACCGCTCAGAGAAGGCCAAATCAAACGCACACTTGAAATAGTAACTTGAACACACACACACACGTTGCATATTGTAGCTTTAAATGTACCACATAGATGCTGTGCTTTCCCTCCCTTTCACTTTCATATGTGACTGTTATATCATAAACAGCCTTGTTTATATTTAATGCAGTTTTTGTGGTTGAATAAATCTTTGACCTTTAGATTGATGTGATCACAGTACAAGACAGATTACCTTCTAAATTTTAAACGAGGTGTGTGAGGTGAAATTATATTACACAAAGTGTATTGATCTTGCATGCAAATACTTTAGTTTTAGGAAAAAAATAATATGCACATTAACTTCATTACAGGCTTGTGGAGCACCTGCTTCCATCGTGGTTATCTTTATTCCATCAGCCAGTCGCACTCACATGATGAAGTGAGGAGACAATTCCAATCTTTCTGCTCAACACTTCCTTCCTTCAGTTGAAAGGAAGTGGATTTTGCGAAAGGGACAGCTTTGATGTGTATTTGTGGTAGAGGTAGAAGTCCAGTGATTTTAGGGAACAAAACTGATGGTTGTCGATCTCACTGCTGGTATATATTAAAAAAAGACCAGGAATAAGGGGGAAAGAACAGTGTGTAGTTTCTGTGGTCTGTTGGAGGAGCTTACAAAGAGGGAAAACAGCAAGGGAGAGCTAATCTACTGCCTGCCATCTGTTGCTCTCTCCTTCTCTTTCAGTCCTCCTGGGTCAAATCCTCCTCTCTCTGTTTTATCATATCTCCTCATTCCATTTTCTGCCCTATTATAATTTTACATTGATGTTTCACTGTTACTTTATTAACTACTGCAGTATAGGTGCATGCGTGGGAATTATTCCTAATGAAACATGGTATGAAGACTCCTAAAATCTGACAAGTATGCAGTAGTGCAATAACAAGACCGTTTTCATTCACCGAGCAAACACGAAGAATCAGTTTTGTTATTTCACATCAACAGTCTCTGCAATCCAGTAGTGGTGAGACTCTTGTCATGAAATACAACCGCTGGTAAGGTAACCCTGAAGGAAGTACAATAAATAAATGAGAGACAGCAGTAGACTCATGGCTTGGTGGTTTATGGTTTCCAGAGTGAGCGAGAAGTAAGATTTCTCCTGCCCAGACAGCTACCTGACCAACTGACCGACTGAACTTATTTCAGTGGCACTGAACAAGGGGCGGCTGTTGCACAGTTGGTAAAGCAGTAATCCAAAGACCACAGGATTAGTGATTTGACTCCCAGTCACATGTCAATGTGTCCTTTGGTCAGACACTGAACCCCAAGTTGCTCCCAGTGGGTGAAGTGAGCATGGGTGTATGAATGGGAGAAGGAGAAGCAACACCGTAAAGGGCTTTGAAGAAAAGTGCAATATAGAAAACCAGTAAGCATTTGAATTATTATTAATGGCATAATGATAAACTCATTGAGGTCGAATCAGTGTAGGGGTATAACAGTGCTCCAACAACCCTAAAAATAAGCTTAATTTTGTACTTAATTAACAAAACATTAAGCAAAACAGACACATGGCTATAGTGAAGAAGATGGGAGTAAAAGCTTGATGCACCATAGAGCACCAAGTCAAACACATTACAGACAACACAAAGTCTCCATTTTTTACACAGAGGCTTGCAAAATCGTCAAAGAGGCTGGGGGAACTTTCACAATTTTAGAAAAAAAAAAAAAAAAAAAAAAAAAAACTTTCAAAATGCACCCTACAGTCTTGACACAAGGTCCTTGCAATGAATGGAGACGGGCATGAAATGGCCATGAGCAAGATTTTGATTTCATTACAGTTGCTGCTAGAGCACTATTGTATTTAATGGGACTCCCATTATCTAAAATACATAAAGGATGGTGTAGGAACAACCCTGTTTTTTGTAACTTAAACAACAATTCATTCATGAGCACTTTGACAGCAATCCTAAAGGTTCTGTTGGATCAGCTGTGCTTTTTTATTTTTTCGAAGATTGAAACCATGCCAAAAATGTATTTAGTAATCCAAGGTGTCAAACACATAAAGTAATCACATTACTTGACTCATATTGGGTCCCAGCCATTTATGTTTAACAGCTCTTCCATGGTCATGCAGGAATGGTGAAACCAAGAGCAGTCAACGTTTGTGTCCATAGCGCTACAACAAGCCCATAAACTACAATGATGCCTTAATATTGTATTTCCTAGTGCTCAGGCAAGTGTAAATGCATTCTGCACAGTTTGACCACATTCTGAAGAGGAAAAATTGCCACCCAGCAAGCTGAAAGTTCAGCCACCTGAATACATTTTCTTCTGGAAGCTTATGCAAGACCGGTAAAAAGTTACAGTATTAGTACAAGTCTAGAGTAAGTGTTTCCTAGCAAAGTTGATTTAATAATACATGATGACATTGGTTCTATTAAAGTATGAAATGTAACTGTACTTATTACAGATATACTTTAGTTCTTAAGTCTATTTTTGCATGTTGAGTCTAGTAAAGCAAATCATTACCTACTTACATGGGTCATTACAGGTTACACCTGGAACAGCATGTACAATGCTGAGTAATCATTTTTAGTATATCAATGAATCTCATCAGTGAGCCAGCATACACAGCGACATGACTCTGAAACTACGTAAAGCTGAATGTTATATTATTATTTACGCCTTTTCTTTTCTTCCTATATCAAAACCTAAATGTCTTCTGTGAAGAAGGCCTGCAGGTCTTAAGAAAGAGCACAGACTCTGTTAATGATATGATTACAAAGTCTTTAATCATAAGGAGTGAAAAAGTTCTGACGCCTACACATTTTCTTTAGACTACATCTAACCATTAATCAAGTCCAGCATGACTTACAGTTACAACTGCCAGGCTGGAGTGTGGTGGGAAAACAAAAACAGACTCTTCCTCACTGCCTTCTCATCTGCGGCTTGGTTTTGTCAATCAAACCTGATCGGCTTTAGTTCTGCTTTTGGGCCTGTTAAGAGACGAGCACATTTCCGTCTCTCAGTTAGTAAACCTAACGCTAAAAATGTGTTCAGCGGCTTGGCCGTCCCTGACCTGAGCCGTTTCAGTCGCAGCTCTGAGCCCACTCTGAGGGTACCTGTCTGTGCCTATTGTTACCTCAGGCACGTGCATACAAATCCTTTTAAGAAGTTGGAAATTTCTGTATGATTCATTTTTTAAACTTATCTTTATCAAAAATATACATTCTAATATTCTGAGATCGATTTCAAAGTAAATTCTGATATTCTAATTTAAGATGCAATAGTATACTGATGGAAGGACATACAGAGCACAATGAGCCACCAGACAGAGACGGATGAGACAGAGGACAGGAGTCACTGATATTTTTACAGTGAAGTTTTTCTCCTCCCATTAATTTATTTGCCTCCCCGTTGGCTGACAGTTATTGTTTCTCTCCCTGCGTCATTGCGTATGTATTTTTCTATCCCTGCCCTGACATCTATTCCTCATCAGTTGTGTGACCCTGGCCTGTCCTCATCACTTGTCTGTCCAGAAACAAGCACTGCCTGTTGTTCTAAGAGATGATTGATCTTCTGCTGCCTCGCTTGCTGGCTTCACACCAGTGACATCAACTCCATCCACAACTCTTTACTCTCTCACAGTTTGTTTTGGTACCCACACACACACACACACACACACACACACACACACACACCTTTGGCTACCCCTCTCTTTTATCAGTTAGCCCCCCCTCTGGAGTTAGTATTTTATTATCTTTTTCATGACTCTTTTCCACCACAGTGCTAAGCCTTCAGCTGGCCTCCTTACAGGGATATTTCAGCAGAACGAACCCTTCCATGCCCCTCTACTATAAAAATTCCGTACCCCAATAGCATTCAGCAAATTCAGAAAGTGCTGGACAGGCCTTTTGGAGTCTTTCACATTCAATTTGAATAGTGCTGTTTGCATTGCTGTGCTTTGTTTTCTTAAGAGGCAAGGCCTGCCTCCTCCCTCCTTGTGCTTTGACACACCCAGACATGTTCATACATCAGAATACGGCAGAATTGGAAAAAAGTCCTCCTCTTTGACAGTATTTGTTTTTCAATAGTTTTAAAGTGTCTGGGTTTTGTTGTGCTGAGGGCCTATTTGCAAGTGTTTCATCATTGTCATTTTAGTTGAAGTTATAATGATACCAGGACTCTGAGTGTCTTAAGGATGCTTCAGCCCCCCAAATACTGTAAGGTAGAGCGTGACAATAACAGCTCTGTGTCTTGGTCCGTCATAAACTGACAACCAGTGAGAACACTCACAATGACAGAGAGACTGTAAGAGTTATTTTAATCATAACTTTGCTGGGCTGATCTTGATTAAAAGGTCTTGCTACAAGAACACTGCTCCCCCACCCCACCCCATCCCACACACACTTAGCAAATAGCCCTCTTTTAGAATTATGCTGTAAACTGCGAATTTGTCACTGTGTGTGTCAGAGCAGGGATACACAATCACACTTTAATAACCACATGTGCATGCCTATATACTACAACGCCACAGACACCACGGTTACATTTAGCTGGCTTACAATTGTTAGCAGAAATAGTCGAATACGTCAGCTTATTTGTGCCGGGCAGTAACTGACTAAGCATCTCATTTGCATTACATTGGGCATCAATATTGTGCAGATGTAAATGATGCATTAAGTTTGTGCTGCTGCACCTAAAAAGGAATATTTCCAATCAGCATTCGCTGTAGGGGAAAATCTATTAACATATGCAAAACTAAATTTTGCATGTTTTCTCAATTTAAATCCAGGTTCCTACACACCACCTTCAGCAAATAAAGACACTTGGAAACTGTGTTTACCGTGAAAGCAAAAATCACACCAGGAAAGCTACTGGAGATCAACATTTGCCCAAAGCCTTACATAAAACATAAACTCTACTGAGAGTGCTTCAAATAATACATATTACGATCTGAAATGACTGAAGTAAAAACGGGCAGTTCTCAAGTAGTGGTAAAAGGTTAAAAAAAAAACCAACTAATTATTGTGGATGATCTTACAATGATCTGGTCTGGGCCGTGTGAGACTTTCAATTATTTGAACTGTAAGTGATGCTTATTCTCCTGTGTCTGTGATTTTGGATCATCGTCAGATATGGATGCCCACAATGGGATATATATATATATATATATATATATATATATATATATATATATATATATATATATATAGAGAGAGAGAGAGAGAGAGAGAGAGAGAGAGAGAGAGAAAAACCAAAAAGCGAGCAAAAGCCATAATTGAGCCTTGCTGTATACACTTGCTTTGGAAACAATACCTCCATCTGTGCACCTGGAGGATCTGATAGAGTAACATTCCCCGATCACATGCCACCAACCAGTCTGAGACCTGCCTGCAACCTGCTCAACTAGTTTACGCCGAGAGGAAATTCCAGCAATTTCATCTTGCAGAAGAACCACTAAGGTTAAATAGTCCGGTTACATCTGGCTATAGATAATAATATGACGTTAATGAAATCCCAAGTTAGCTAGCTACCCTATCTCCCATCCCAGGTTGTTTTGAGAACAGACTAACCAGCATCATCATCATCATCATCAAGCTCGAATGTGGATTTTCCTTTAATATTCATGAATTTAACAAGGCAAACCCAACAAACATTCCCAAGTGAATTAACGCTGAGTCTGAAAGTCCATATAAAAGCCAAAAGCCAACTATAGAAACATTATCATAACAATATAAAACTTCGCCTGCTTAGATAAGCAGTTTCGCTTGTGTACGCTACCTCTCTCTCAGCAAAGCCGAAAAAACGTCAACGTCCGAGCTTTTCGGCGGCCTGGCGTTGTCATCCACAACTTCTGGAGGGTTCCCGGGACCCGCGGAAGAGGCTCGATATCCCCCTCCCCCCCTCCAAAAAAGTGGAGTAACTATTAGAGAAACGTTAAAGTTGAACACCGTCCCGACTCTGGAGAACCTGTTGCTGACAGCTCGGTGTGTCACGCCAACAACATGGCTGACATGGAGCGCTGGAAGGCTGTTAACGTCTGGCCGTCCGCTGAGTGGGAGGAGGGAGCGGAGGAGAAAAGTTGAACAGATGGGGAAGCAGGACAATTGATGGGAAGGCCGATGGGGGAAAGATACATGGCACAGCAACACAATAACTACAGTCGTTTATTTTCAGATAAAAAAATCCCGTTTAGTCACCGACACCGCGGTCAGATGGTGTCATGTGGCGCGACATGGGGACGTGTAGTCGTGTTCCTAATCTCTCCTGCTTTGGGCTGACATTTTAGCACAGGTAATCAGCAGAGCTACTTGTGAAATATGGATTTATTCCTTATTAATACGCCTACTTTGCAGAGCATGTGGTAGCAACTAAGACGGTCTAACTGACAAAATAGTTTAATATGCATGCAGGTATGTCAGCATGTGTGCAAATGTTTTAATTCATGCAGTGCAGTCTGAAAATATAAGCACTGGTAAAAGTTGACTATTTTCAACCTGGTCTGGTAAACCAATACTTTAGTACTACATATCCCATGATGCATAGCGGCTGCATTACGGCCCATCTTGCGACATTTTAAGTCATTTTTTTCCCGGCGTGACGTACTACGGTGTGCTCCGAGTTTACGGACGTGCGAGCCGAACACTCTGTAAATGTGAAATACCAAAACAATGTTTACCAAAAAGCCCAGGAGAAATTTTCGGCAGAGGAAGGCGAGCTCCAGTGACGAGGAGAACCAGCAGAAGAACAGCGGAGATGGGGAAGGGCATGAGAAAACAGCAGCGGTTGTAAATAAGGCGTCCAAGTTGGCCCAGGGCCGCGGCATCTCATGCAGCTCCAAGCGGGAAGCGACGCCTCCAAAACCGGACAACAGTGATGAAGAGGACGGGGAGACGTTGGACGTGACAGGGAAAAGAGAAGAGAAGAAGAAAGATAAAGATGAAGGGAATAAGAACGCAAATACCATCCTCAGTTTCTCTGACGATAAAGAAGGTAACACCACCTAAGCTTAAGTCAATATTAACAGGCTGACCCCCGATCAAACGTTAGGAAGAAACCTGACTTGACCTGTCAGAAATTAAGATTTGTAGCATATCATTGAGCTTCATAAACATAATGTTAAATATACTGTTTTAGGATTGTTTCTGTTACACCGGTTGTAAGTACTCTCTGCACACTGGCCCCCAGCGGCCCCCGAATCTGCCAGCTTCACTGCATATCAGTTATTTACAATGCATTATAGCAGTTTTGTTGGAGAATATGTCTCACTCCATTACTTTAGAAACTAGAACAATCAAATTTCAACCTGTTCAAATTTGTTTAGTGTTTCACGTCCTTGGAAGTGTTCACTTGTAATCATAATGAAGTCCCCATGTTAAGTCTTGCATGTAGTGAACTTCATAGGTACTTGGAGGCAATGGGGTGTATGACACCTGCACAAAGGTGCTCAAGTTTGTGCTTAAGGCTTCTTTTGTACTCTCTGTCTTAGCTGAGGAACCAACCTTTAAACTTAGGAAGTCCTCTGATAAAGCTGTGCTGTTCCAAGCGAGAAAGAAGGAAGCTTCAGCTGCCAAGAAAACTCTCAGTGCAGGTTGGTATCTAAATTGATCAACAAGATGTCACATTATGTACACACACTAAATAATACTGGGGGGGGGGCACAATGCCCACATCCACACGAAGACAGCCAGGTTTGTAATAACTAATGCATGTACACACTAAATTGCAAATATATTTGTATAAAACTGAATCAAAATTACTATAATAGAACAGTCTTTCAGTAATGTATATTGCATTAGTTGTTTGTGTATATAGCGGTTTCATATGTCGTATCAGCTACTAAACTGACAAATTCTGATAAAAATCTAAATCTTTGCAGTATAGATGGATTTATATTTATTTATACATTTAAATGTTCAGGTAAAGCATTAACAATAGATTGTCCTTGTGCAAATAAAACGTTCATGGTAAATGTTCATGGAACAAAAGGAACTTCTTGTGTTGTTACAATAAATTAAGAATTTCCATTTTACTTCATTTAGCACCCACTAGTGTGATAACGTCGGTCAAAACCTTTATAATTTGTTATATTGTCACGTCTCCCTTTCCTCTCTGCTGTCCTCAGCTAGTGGTGATGTTCCACATTCTGGAACCTCTAGCCAGGATTATGGCAATCAGGCTTTGCCACATGCTCCACCACATGATAATAGCGATGGTGATGACGATGATGACGTCAGCAGTAATAATGATGATGACAGTGATGGAAGTAGTGTCAGGTCTTTCTCCGCCAGCTCAGCCTCAGACTCCAGCCGCTCTGCTGCTAAACCGGGTATGTGTGTTTGTGGATACAAACTGCAGGTGAAAACCTTTGGGACAGAGAGAGTGGGTGCATTTGGGTGTTTGAAACTCATTGATGTATTCGAAAGAATGAATGTGTATTAATAGGATAATTGTACAAAACATTTACCATTGTACATGTGTTTATCTGGGCGCATTTCCTGGCTTTTATAGATCTGTCGGTTTGTCGTTCTAGTAATCATCCCTAACTCTGAAGCGATTAAAGCAGCCAGGAGGCAGCGTCGTGCCACTCGGACTCAGAAGGAGTTCATTCCCTTGGGTAAAGGTGGACTCAGCCCCTCTGGAAGCAGCCCAGATCACTACAGTAGGAGCAATGAAGATGACAGACTTGATGATAATGATGATGATGATGAGCTAGATGATCATGAGAGAGTAATCGAGTTTGCTCCACGATTAAAGAGCATCAGAGAGAGGATTGCAGACAAGCTTGGTAAGGAAGGAGGGGAGAAAGTGGATGGTTTAATGCATGAAAATATCATTTTCCATCCATCATTTTATTAGGCTGATACTGACTTTGAAGAGCAGTATTAGTATTGTGTGATATCTAGCTCAACATGGAATTATCGTTTTCTTAATTGCTTTTTCTGTTTGCATGTGAATTATTAGCAACAGCATTAAACTAAAATGATCAAAAGATGTGCTTCCTTTCTCCTTCCTTGAGAAAACATGAAGTGTACTTTTTTGGATATTTTGTGTAATCTAGGAGGAAGTGATGGGAGTCTTTCATGGACTGATGGGGAGGAGCAGGAACTCTGGGAGGAGACCCAAATTGAGAAGGGAGTTAAGAGGCGGCCAGGAGGACAGGTAGGTCCAGCCGGTCCATTAAAAAGCGTAATGCCCTGTTTTTTTTGTTTTTTTTTTTTTTTCCCTTTTTACTCTTTGTGTATTATTGTTTCCTTGCTTTCCTTTCTCTTAATAGTGTAATTTGTTATCTGTGTTGCTCTTCTGTCCCAATTAGTGTAGAGCTGGGTGTTTTAATTTTGGCTGAAATAGTCTCACTTTTTGAAGACTTAAGCCTTCCAGCAGTGTAGCTGCTCCCTTCTACTGTATACTGCATTGTTGAAATATTTAACCCTCTTTTTTTTTCTTTCTTCTTCGCCTCAGAGCCCATCTGGCAGTGAATGCAGCAGCTACAGCATCAGCAGCAGTAGCAGCAGGCGAGATAGACAAAGGCCGAAGAAGAAGTCAGCAGGGGTCAGGATCCCAAAGACTCTCCCTCACGTCAGTGTTTCAGTAGTCAAGAAGCGGATCATGGGAAAGTAAGCTTTTTTTTTTTTTTTATACATCTTCCTAAATGTCAAACCATATCAATGTGTAATTAAAAAAAAAAAAATCAAATGGACTTTCATGCTGTTATTATGTAATATATTTTTCAGTCTCCTTTTTTTTAATACTCCCTCTTTACACTTATACACCTTCCAATTTTTTTTCTCTTGAGACTTGACTCTCTGAAGGAGGTGCACAGAGCACGACAGGCAGAGCTGAGGAGGATGGAGGGGGATGTTGAAAGTGCTAAAACCTCAGTGGAAACGCTGGAGGAAACTTCCTCAGAGAGGCAGCTGAAGTTTTACCGAGCCATGACCCTGTATGTCCACAACCTGGTGGAGTGTCTGCAGGAGAAGGTGCAACATCAGTGAAGATAGCTCTGCTATTAATGATCAACAATAATCAGATAATCGGCCTTTAAGAAGATGCAAACTTGAAACAAAACGATTTCCCATTATATTTTGCATTATTAATATATTATGATATGTTTTACAAGAACAACAGCCTGTAGGGACTTAAGCAGCTTCCACTAGGAAGATAAATATTGAAAAGTTTCTGACTGACCGTAATTTTGTTGACTGTAGGTTGTTGAGATCAACTCCTTGGAACTGGAGCTTCACACTCTGCTGTCTGACCACATGGAGGCACTAGAGGTTCAAAGACGACACAAGATTAAGGAGCAGGCCGACTACCTGCAGCAGCTGAGCTGTGAGTGTAATCTGTGTGCTAGTGTCTACATGCGTGTTTGTCATTCCCCTACATAAGCCAGGTATCTATACATTTCTTGTCATTTTGGGCCTTGGTAAGAGACCGAACTTCTTACTTGAAAGAAACTGACAAAATTGAAGTTCGGACGTCCAAAATAAAATAATAATTCCTGACTAGTTACATCGACATTTGAGGACTTTAGTCAATAGTGTCTGTGATTACATGATGTCAGTGAACCATTAGAAACTCTCTGTTATATAATGAAAATTCAAGTCATAGAATTTTACTTTCAGGTTCATAGTGTTTTCTAAGCATCTGTGGCAGTGAAAAGTGAAATATTCAAGTGTCATGTTCATGTCCCTGTTTAAAAAAAATCCTTAGATGGCTCGGATGAACGTAGTGAATGCTTGGGCAACGGAAACGAGAATCAAGGGTGAGTGCAATGTTTTTAAGAAAAAATCCTTTTTCACAAGGAAAAAGCTTTTAAAACATCCATAACATCCAGTACAAATATTCTAATCTGCACTATGTATAAGATCTGTAAAATTGGTTGTCCATTCCTGTCCTGGAGAAATATTTATTATTTGTCCTGTGCATTCCAGTGAGGCTGACGTTGCTACTGAAGCTGAGGAAGACTCCCAGGATATTCCCGAAGACACACAGCTTTCAGCAGAAGAAGAAGAGCAGGTGCAGAAGAAGATGGGTAAGGAAGAATGGAATCTGTTCAACCAAAAGCTATGTTTCCATCTGTACTACTGCATGATACCTATGCATACATGTTTTAGTCTTACTCAATCTTTTCTTTCCTTTCCTTTTTATGTGTAATTGTTTGTAGTGTCCACTGTACAGACTCATGTATTCCCACTCTGTTCCTTCTCTAGCTGATATCCTGTCGAGGTCCCAGGCAGTGTTTTCGGACGTTCAGCACGACTTCTGCGACGTTAAAAAGATTCTGTCTCGCTTTGAGGAATGGAGAGCGTCTTACTCTGACTCTTACCACAGTGCCTACATCTCCCTGTGTCTGCCTAAGTTGTTGAACCCCATTATAAGACACCAGTTACTGGCATGGAATCCACTAAAGGTACTTTAGTGGGTGCTTTGGGTTTGGAAACGCCGATACAGAGGCTTGGTTATACTGTATGTGCACAACATATAACATTATATGTATCTAAAGTATTTTGTGTGTGTCTGTGTCTTTCTCAGGATGCCAGTGGTGACTTTGAGAACCTCCCATGGTTCACAGCCCTCGAGACCTTTTGTCACGGACACGGTCATGAGGAGCTGGACCACACAGACAGACAAACACTATCTAATGTCATAGAAAAGACTGTCCTGTCTAAAATAACAAGTAACTCACCCGCTTACTAATAACTCTATAATATTAGTAATTAGTAATAACTAATAACCTGTAAACTTTCCTCGACCACATACGTGTCATTTAAACTTCTGCCTGTCTTTATGGGTCTGTCCCCTTAGCCTATGTGGAGTTGCTGTGGGATCCCATTTCCCGCTGTCAGTCGGTCTGTCTGTCCAATGTTTGCCACAGACTGAATGAGGACTATTCCATCTTTAAAGGCGAACAGAGTAAACAAGTCAAGGTGAAGCAAATGCAACAGAGAAATCATCCTTAAGCAATAAGCCGCAGGTTTTAGAAGATTAAGAAGTGACATGAAAAGCTTTAACTGACACAATATGTGTAATTTATACAATTGTGTACATGTGAAATGCAGTGTGTTTGAACATATGTACTGACAATGTGTGGTGAATGTTCCATTCAGGCATTGATAGACGCTGTGCTCAGGCGACTGAGAAGCTGTGTAGATGAAGATGTCTTCATTCCTCTGTACCCTAAGAAGTTGGTTTCTTTTCTTATCTCTCATTTAAGCAATATTTGAATTAATAGTTACATGTTATTTAATTTCCTGTGGATGAGAAAGCAGGTGTTTCTTCATCCTCAGTGCCATTCTTATAGGACACAACAAGGCCACACTCTTATACCTCTGCGCCATTTGTTTCATTGCTCAGCAGACATCATAGACTTTGTTCAGTCGTAAAATCATTGATCCGTGACCAGTTTTCATGTATGTTTAAAATATCAGGTCAATAATAATGGTGTAAAATCACTATGATCTTCTGTAGTTCTGTATTAATCTATAACCTGTGCTGTTTACCTTTTTTATCCAGGTACCTAGAAGACAGGTCATCTCCTCAAAGTCGCTTCAGGGACCAGCAGTTCTGGATGGCCATAAAAGTACTACTCTTCATCAAATGTTTAGTGAAAAACACTTACGTATATTACATTGCCTCCATATGCCTGTTGAAGGAGTTAAATGCTTGTTTTGTGATTAGCTACTAGGCAACATGGGGAAATGGGATTTGCTTCTTCCTGAGTCGGGATTGAAGGAACTGATGTTGGACAAACTGCTGAACCGCTACCTGATGATAACCCTGTACAGTCAGACTCAATCCAGCGATACCGTTCGTGCCTGCAACAAGGTATTTTGATTAGCACTTTTCAGTCTGACATGTGTGACTGTGCCCTGCTCTCACTGTTTGGCAGTAATCTGTCAGTTTCTGCCTCACTCTCGGTGGTCTTTTGTCTTCCTTAACCTCACGTTACTCTCTCTGTCTCTCTTTCTTTCCAGATAGCAGATAGTTTGCCGCCGTCTTGGTTTAATGGTAAATTGCCTCAGCTCCAGAATTTCACAAACTATCTAGTTGACAAAATTCACGCAATCTGCAAACAACAACCTCCCGAAGATCCAAAGACTAGGTAATAAAAACAATTCACTTGCATAAAAAAGAAAAGAGGCTTTTGGAATGAAATGAAACGTTTTATCTCATCATGTCAGTGTCTGTCATTTTTAGAAATTCAGTTTTATGTTTTGCATAAATTACATAAGTAATTAAAAAAATAATAAACTTACCTTATTCAAATTATCTATAAAGGGTTGCCATGCTAAATAAATCTCTTGTATTTCCTAGCTGTTGATTGGTGGGATCTTTTCCAAAATGAACAGATTCAGTGCTGATAACAGCCCAAAGGAAAAGACCTCAGATTTTAGTTCAGCAGTTAATACTTGGGCAGCTCTGAAACGTGCTAAAGAGGCTGATTTACTTAAGGGAACAGCTTCTTGTTTTGTGGGACACACGCAGTCTATCTGGCAATTAAATTCACTCTTAACAGAAAAGTAAAATCAAAGAAATACATTTTTTAAAATATCTGTTTAAATAAATATAGTTTTTGTTAGTGGCAAAACATGATTCTAATCCAAACTATTATGTCCCTGTCTACTGCAGGTCTGCTGTGATCGAAGTGCTTCAGATTCTGAGTAAGATAAGGAGCCATCACTCTATCATGACTATAGGAGAGAAATATCACTATGAAGATGTCATCTACTCTCACCAGCTGCTGAACCAAGACACAGAATGAAATGAAAATGTTGAACAATGGAAGGTGGATCAAATGACACATCGTACATCTGGAGACGACCACGTGGGCTCTGCATTGGGACAGATTGTACCGTTGGATTTCTGAACCAGAAAATGCCAAAAGTCGTGAGGGCAATAAGTAATTTTGTTGAATCTTACCACTGTAAACATTGAAGTGTTTGTGAGGTGAAGCCCACATCAACTTGTGCTACAAATTACACCAGATTGTTACGAAAGTTTAACGAAGGACATTACTGGGTAAACTGACTTCCCTCCCCACAGTACTAAATGAGTATTTTGCAATCTTGTTTTGTACATGAGATAAATGTATTTTTAATTAATAAATATTTGATTTTTGCTAAAATATTATGGTTTATTTAGAATCTACACCGTCATGTTCATTTACACCACTGTTGATTACGTTGCATCAGGTGTGATCAGCCAATTGCCGGTGGGCAGAGGAAGCAGGACAGGGTCCTTGATGACTGGCATTGAGAAGCCCTGATTCACACACAAGTTAAGAGCTAATACCCATACCCATGTTTAAGTGTTTGAAGATGTAAAAATAAGCATATTGTTGAGCTCCTTCTCTTTTACTGTATACACAAGTTGGTGGTCATAGCAGCTGTCACCATGGAAATGAACACATACTAAAAATCCATAATCATATCGCACCTTTGTTAAGAACGATGAGACTCATTTCTTCTAGCAGAGTTGGCTTTATTTATAAGGGCCCATACAACGCAAAGCAAATCAAAACATCCCCAAAACACAGCCTGACACAAGAACACAATGCTCAAACTCTCAGCAATGTGGAAAACAGGCATAGACTGAGATTAACATTACCACATTGTAAATGAAACTGTTCTAACAAACTCTTCACACACTGCAGAGAGGATGCGCTCGGTTTCATCTCATCTGGTTTTTGCACAAGCTAGATGCATTTTCTGACAAGGCTCAAAGACGACATCTGGATAGGTAAACTGTAAACTGTAACATTCAGCTGCAGAAACACAGACGTTGAAAAGGCAGTGGATGATTTAGTGCCAGCAGCGATTAACTGTCAAAATCAAGCAATCAAGATTTTAGCTTGCTAGGTCAGAAAAGACAAGCAGGTACGTGCGCACACAGCAGGTTTCTATTCTATTGACAGCTTCATTCCACAAACCTAGAACGACACACGTACAAATACCATGTTAGTGCTACTGAGAGAGTAATGTTCTTGTACACTCAAGTCTACTGCATCTCACAGGAAGAAGATTGTAGATGTTCTTACAGCATTTTCTAGAACAGTACACTTTTTTTTTTTTTTTTAATAGTTAAGTATCAGGGTTTTAAACCCAATTAACCAGTCCTACACCTGCCTTATTAAATATAATCAGGGAGAAATATGGCTAATATCATGAAGCTGAATCTGTTCACTGTACTGTTGGGATTGAATAACATGGATTATACAGGGATCCCAAGATTTTTAACCATTTGTCCAGACTCCAGCATGAAAGTGTTGCACCTTTAAAAGGAAACAGCTTTTATTCAGTTGTGAAAACATTGCTGGAATTTGTTCGGATTAAATCATCTGTTAGTGCAAAAACAATGCATTCTTTGGTCTCATAATAGGGAATATTTTACTTTATTTATTATCCAATAGTGCACTCCGTAAGGAAGAATAGATATAAATTAAATATCTGGGATTAGAGATGGAGGTTAAACTAATTGCTGGGCAAAATAGTCTGTTCTTTTACCATGTCTGTGCATTAAATGCTGCCACAGTTTACACTAACAGGACTAACAGTACATTCAAGTCTAAAGGAGACCAGCAAGTTTCTGAACAAATGAAAAGGAGAATTGTAGAAAGTACTACAAAATTGAAGGGAGAATGTAATCTGTAAATTTCCTCCATCTCTAATCAAGGCCCTCATTATTAATTAGCTCTCTTCAACTTCCAAGCTGTTATTATAAAAATTAGTCAATGCTCAGAGAAAACCTGGAGCGCGGCATCAAGTAGGGGACAAACGCTAGATAACAGAGAACTGGATGCCGTGTTTGTTGAGACGGTCCACCAGTGTGGTTTTTGCAAAAGCGGCTCCTGGAGTGTAGACTCCTCCCCTGGAAAAGAGAAATGCAAGATATGAACGGGATATGAACCCAATTTGTTTCTTACTTAAATATTATTCCTTCACAGTTAAGGTTTGCATTTACTGATAATATAGCCAATGCTGATGTGTTTTATGTCATCAAGCAAAGTACTTAAACAAGAAATTATAACAAATTTACAATATTAAATGTAAAATAAAAAGCGTTTTTTAGGTTTTGGACTGTTAATAGCATTCAGGAAAGTTGTAGGAAAAAAAATGGCTTCTGTTTTTGTATGGAAATGTAAAGCCATTTTCATGTCAGCCATTAAATGTGTGGCGTAATAACTCACTTCCTGGGCAGGGCGGTGGGTTCATTGAGGAGCGTCAGAGCAGCCTGTACCATAGCAATGGGTGTGGCCACGTATCCAGGCTCTGTATAATATCACAGAAGTGGTAAAATAACAGATTAGACACATCAGTGAGGGTGATTTGCTTGATTACCCTGTCTGGACAGGACAGGAACAAATAAGCCTAACACACTACTAACATGACTATAAAGCGGTTTTCACATTTTGTCACTGACCAGCTTTATGAAATGTTTTAGGTTTCTGCACAGTTCTACAACATTATCAAACTTTCCAAGGCCACGTCAATGACAAAAATGTCGTTTGAGGATTAACATCCATTTACCTGGTCCCTGAACCAGCGTGCGAATCTTGCCATTAGGTTTTCCTTGGGAGGGGTCTTCTCCCTCTGTGTAGCCCTCTCCATAGAGGGCAAACTGGAAGGACGCACCCTCCATCTAGTACAGATATTATAAAAAAGCCTCTTATTATCAGTGCACCAACATGTGAAATGCCTGAAGGGAACTGGGGTTTGGTTTTCATTCATTGTATAACCACTTCTGTCCTCTCAATACTTTACCTGCTTTCTAGTTGGTCCAGCTTTAGAGAAAAGTCCAAAGGAGAAGAACTCTGGGTACTGGGAAGATGGAAAAGAAAATAGACATGAGCACAAGTTTTACTGAATGATGGTTATCAATAATAGGAAAAATATTCACTTATAGTCAGTTGTAAAATTCAAATTGTTGTGACATATTTGTTCACCTTGATGAGCAGGTTGCGTCCAAAACTGAACTTGACTAATAACCAGAACATCATACCAGCAAACATCAACTTGATAACGTTTCCAATGCCTCCTATTCCTGCATAGGCTCCATACTGGACCTGGGAGGCACCACAACAACAGATTACTTACTGCAGTACAACATAGCAGGGCAGTAATATGATGCTGCATCCAGGTTGGTGTGTTAGCGTAATCTGAAAGCAAGACTGCGGAGGCATCCTGCACACTGGGCTGACAAATACTGCTTATATAAATTACAAGAGAACTATATCCATTTGGCAGAATCAAAAATCACACAGTATATTAAACTAATACCAAAAGGCACTAGGTCTCCTTAATGCTTTTATGAAGAAACACTTAGAAACTTAGCACGTATGTTATAGGTGAGTCATAACAAGAACAAGAACAAGAACAAGACGACTCACTGGTGTGGCCTCATGTTCTTCAGTCAGAAAGCGCTGAGTTCTCTTTACAACAGAGGGATCGGAGCCCATGAAGGGCACCGTATACTGCTGGATCTCATTACTGAAGAACAACGCACCCCTACAGATCCAAACACACTTGAGAATTCAGAGGTTTGCATTTAAAAAAAATAAAAATAAAAAGATAAAACTGTAAAAAAACTGTAATTACTGTTGTTGTTTCAAAACCTTGCAATATGAACTGCTTTACTCCAACAGATAGCTCAGCAGACCTGCACTTTTGACTTTTAGGATTCTTCACAAGATAGTGGATGTAATTTAAAAATGTCACTATTATATAGTTTGCCCACCAAGTAGTACTCATGTAAACATTTGCTATACTGATTGTAAACAGTAAAATATTAACGGAGTTATGTAAAGGATTTGATTTAGTCATACTGCTCTACGTACCTTCGCTTCATCTTAGCCCCAACAGTAGGGAGAGGGGTGTAATTAAACTTTCTCCTAAGACTCCGGAGCTTCTGGCTGTCGGCTAAGCCATAGATGGCCGACTGCCACGTTCCTTCATGGAGGCATCCACCCTAATAGAAGACGAGAGAGCAACACACATACAAAGATAGAAAATATGGAATATAAATAAATAGCAAACTTCCTGATCCACTGTATGAATGTATGGACTCGTGGGTAAAGTGGTTACATACATCAGGTCCTGAGTTGACAGTTAGGAAGCTCTCCACTGCAGTCAGTGTGCCTGTGAATGAACACACACATACATTATTTAAATATAGAACAGTATGTTACAGTAATTAAAGGAATATTTCTGCATACCGGTGCCAGGTCACATTTTACATCTATTTTGTCTATGGGTGTATGTATACTCAATTAATGGACATCAATATGGGCATACCCTTAAACTGGTCCCTGGTGTAGAGGACCCCCATGTCTGCAGGTATGGAGTCAAATCCGCAGCTCCCGATGATGTACACACCTTTGTCAGCTGCCTGGCTGCTGTAGTTCAACTGCATGCTCTCCAGGAACTGCACATGGTCACAGAAACAGTGAGCAACTTCTCGATTAGGATACTTAAAACCATACTCTCGAATACCCAACGAACCTCTGGCCTGGTGTGATATAGGCAGTGGAATATTTCGTAGTTTTTAGGAAACAACCTCAATACGCGTGGACCACAATTTAGCCAGTCAGAGTGGTGGCTGTTTTTCAGTCTGACAGTAAAGCAAAAATGCGGTCACGTGGCCGAGTGACCGATAATTTTTACAGAACGAAACCAAGCACGTTCTTACTCCAAACAAAAACAACAAAAAAGCAAAGCTCAAAAATGGGACATCTGTAAAATTAAGTTCTTGTTTAGCTCACCACATAAAAGTCAGAAATGTTGGGAAAAGGAATAGTTTGGGGAAGTCAACACAATTTACCTGTTTAAGATTTAAAAAAAAAAAAAAGTTTAAATTATGCATGATGAAATCAAAAGGAATCTGTCAAGTTTCATTTAACAATAGTGCGTGTGTGTATAATGACTTTATGGCATTTTTATTGAGTGTACTACCTACCTGTGGCTCTCCACTGATGTCAATATGGTGGGCTCCATTCTCCACACAGGCTTTAACCACTGACTCACCATAGAATCTGTACTGTAGACACACACAGAAACCCACAAACGTTAATTGCTGTTCAGGACACAAACGGATGTGTTCTGTAATAAAGGTCAGGCTTCTAACCACCTGTCAGTGTCTGCCACTTTATCCCTACATCCTATCTTGCTTTGGAAAAGGTGCCCAGATGTTGCTAGTCCACATCATTCCTTACAGACACATGACATATAAACACTGCACAATTTGTTTAACAAACCATATAGAACTCTCTCTCTTTTTTTTTATAGTCACATGGTCTTTAGGAGTTGGCTCTCTGTGTCTGATAACTTGGGATTTAAGATTACAAACTGTCAACCGTTCAACTAGTGGACACTCCGTATTCCTGGTGAGCCAAATGGGGATTTGAACAATTGGCCCCTTGATTTCCAAGCACCGTCTGAGCTGTAGGGCTGTTTAAACTCATGTCCCAACTCGGATTTGAGCAACGTCTCTGAATTCTAACGGAGGTAAATTGCTGCAGTGTCCAACAGTACTGCTGGGTAAGAGTTTGAAACATAAGCATGAATGGTGCACAGGACATGAAGCCGTGGTGCTGGGAACCTACTCTCCATTCTGGCTTCAACACAATACGGCTTATTGTGTGCTGTAGGTCAGCAGGCTTCAGTGTGTAAATGAAGGCTGCTCAGTGTGTGAGGGAAAGCGAAAGAGAGAGAAGACAAAGATGGAGGAGGTAAGTTGAGCTACACTGATGCCAAATGGAGACGCAGCAAGTGCTGTGTGTTAAGATAAATAAACACAGGATCGCGCGCACACACACACACACACACACACATTTCTGGAATCTACTACTTACAGGCCCCACACAATTGAGAACAATTACTGCCTGTTTGCACATGGCAGCCAGGGAGTCTGGCTCTTCTACATCTGCCACAATGATGTCCACCTCTGTCCTCAGCTCAGGTTTACCTGCACAGACAGACAGAAAGACAAAACACACACACACACACACACTTTGTAAGAATAGGTGCTATGGCATATTTCAGGCCGAAATGTTTACCATCCAATTGTCAGACATCACTCTTCACAGTTCTCATAAATAAAATATTCATGTCATGTGAGTTGTTTATTTTTAAATCCATTAACCATCAAGTAGTCTTTTTGTAAAATGTAATTATTTACTAATTAATAATTTTTTACTTTCACTCTGTACTACCTCAAATAACATTATGCAACTACTACACTATTATTAAAAAAAATAAATAAACTGGACTATTACTTTTCAGTGAGAATGTGCAGGACTAAGGAAATGTTGTCGGATATGGCTGCAGAAATTTACTTACAACTAATGATTACTCTTATCTTACAAGCAACACAAACACACACATGCCCTTGCTCATTTTAATTTTACAACCCTAAACAATAGTTACATTCATGCCACGGGGCTGATGTGAACAAGGAGTCATGTAGCAGGGTCTGTGAGTTACAAGGTGTAATGACAGGATACAAAAAAGATTAAATGTAGGCCTTTATTTTAATGTCGGACCAAAGATTTCAAAGTTAGAAATAGTTTTTTTTTTTTTTTTTAAATACAAAACTGTGTCGTCATTGTGGGAAATTTGTGCCTTCAAAGAGAAACTGCAGTGTTCACTGCCCAATCAATGACTTACTTGTAATAGTGTGTGTACTCATGGGGTGTGTACAGTAAGACAGGTCTGACTCTAACAGCAATGTGTTCTTAATCCCACTGCATCACGGCGATTACGTACAGCAAAAGGGACGAATTGGACTTGATTTGAATGTTTCAGTATTTGATGATCGTCAGCGGAAGGGGGTTAGAAGAGCCGAAAAACTGGATGGAAGTTATTGAAGTTATTTAAGCCTGGGGATCATAAAGTGGCTGTTGGGGTTTGGGTCAGATGAGTTTGATGAATGAATATTCTAACTATAGCACTCTGCTGATTGTTAGATTAATAGAAAAAAAAAATTATATATTTTTAACTGTAATCATTTGGGCGCTGTGGGTGAAAATGTCTCTTTAAATAGGAAAGCTGTTGTGTTTGGTGCTGACTGAAAGACTGGACTAGCTGACTTGTCACAGGCGGAGTGGGCGCTGTAATTGACAGGGAGTGTAGGGGGAGTGGGTGTACTCCATCAGCTGTTGTACACTCCCCAAAGAGAATGCAGATGAGGAGGGGACGAAAGAATAACCATCTAATCCTCTGGAAACTCACATCATGGTAGCAGAATAGCTCTTGGTCCTGATCTAGCAATGGACATTTTCCATGTTTAGAGCGTTGCATGGATACGAAGCTTCATCTTGGAAAAAATACTAGCATACTAAATATGTTCAGTGAATGTTTGTTACACATTCCCCATATTAATCAATTATAGTTCTATTTAGAGCTGATGGGATTAGTTAATTATTTGATTCCTCAAACTACTGAAAAAACAAAAAGTGCGAAACAATTTTATGACAGACTATTCGATGGCTTACCAAGCAAAAGACAAGCCACTTAAATGTGAAGATCTGCAGCTTCGTGAAGGTAAATGTGATGGGGATTTTCCTCTGCTGAATCATAATAATTGAATACACAGATTGCCTGATATTTAAACTCATTAGTATTTCTGACACCGTAACAACAAACTTATTTATTGCTGTGAATAAAAAGACTTTAGAAAATAAATAAAAACGTCATGATTAAATGTCTGGTGCTTGCATTTCTGGTAAAGAGTTATGGTGCATACTCTATAAATACATTATGATTCAATTTCATGATTTTTTGCCAGCTGCTCAGATAAAGTACACAGATAAAATTATATACGACAGCTTTTCCTTCTCTGGTCCATAGGGAACAGTACCTATAACAAATATTCTATATGTGACTTTATTATCACAGTTACATTTTTTTTAAGCAAACTTGCTAATTGTCTAAAAAAAAAAAATAAGGCAACTAAATGGCTTATACAACTGTTTTCCTTAAATGATTAATTCTACAATAAGGAAGAGCTTGCCTAATAATTTAGCTATGCGTAAAATTAAATGGATGCATTTATTTTTAAAACCTGGCTTGTACTTTGGAAGTCAGTCAGAGTTCAGGGTCAAAATCCTGTCAAATTTACGATTATCAACGAGACCAACCGGGACAGATTGTTACCAGTCGGAGTTAAGCAATAGATTTAAATGGAGAATTTTAATTTACTTATTTTAACAGCATCTCCGTTTGACTAGTAATTCGATAAAAAGAATTGTATCTATATAACGTTACATACTAAGGGCCCCTGCGGCCTGCTCCAGAACTTTTTCCAGCTTCTGCTTGCTTCTGCCCGCCACAGCCCACTTCAGGTTCCCCTTCGGACCTTCGGCCACGGTCCGGGCCACCTCCTCCACCACAAACTGTCCCGTGAAGCCGGAGGCTCCGAAGATAACCAGGTGATATGGCCTGTTGGATGATGTCTCGACTCGCGCCATAGTGAAAGCAGAGAGGCTTGACGAGCTCGCTGCACGATAGGGACTGACTGGACTCAAACAAACTGCGTGCACTTTTAACAACGCTCCTTTGACTACTTCCTTAGCAACAGTATGCTAAGCAACAGTACGCTAATACGCTAACATTAACAGTTTTGAATAACAGCGGACATAATAAGTACCAAAAAAACGTATATTAAAAGTGTTGTGACTGTTAGCTGTGTATTTTGAGGATTTCATATTTTCCTAGTGAGTCAGGGAACGTAATCTAATGCCAATTTCTGTTTATTTTTAGGTATTTGCACGTTAGCATGACAACTTCCTCGAGCGTTTTTATTGGTTCTCGCAGCGTCGCGTATATTTGACGACACCCAGAGGCGCCCGCTACACCACGAGACTTGCGAAAACAACGTACGGAGGGTCAATATGTTTTGTGCTCAATGTCACGGAATTTTACTAGCAAACGGGCAGCCAACATCCAGCTTCAAACCATTACTGTCGTGAAACTTGGATATACAGGATAATCCGTAATAAGGTGAATGTGCGTATTTGGAATTAACGTATTTCTCGCGACAACTTTGAGCGACGTTAGCACATAGCGATCTAGTGTGCCAACGACTTTATGTTACAAAATGTAATAAAGTGTTTAACCACTTCCATGTACAGACATTCGGACACGTTATTTTCTTAATCCTTGGCCGCTTATTAAAATTTGTGTTCTGGTCGCTTAAAATTGAATGGCTCTCCAGTCAAACGTACCTCCCCACGTGTCAACAAATGTCACTGTAGTCACTTAAGTGCATGTAAAGTGAACGGGTTTTTATATTAAAAAAATGTCAGTCTATTGAAATTGGGCATTAAGAGTTGAGAGTTTTAATTTAATACATTTTATTCACCATTTAAGTAGGAGTTTAAAAATCGTGCTAGTTGCTAGATATGCTAGTATGCGTGATATAAATTAATAATGTTTAAACAATTCCCTCCAGCCATGCAAAAAACAATTAACTAATGCTTCGTTTAATAAACTGCCAATTGAGTCCGAAATCCCTCAAAGCACATTGGAACCGGAAACCATATTTCTTAGAGTAGAGGTGGACTTTAAATGGTATTATCGTTTTGTTACTGCAAATTCTTAATCATGTCCTAATTTCTTCCTGTTCCTTCTTGGCAGTGGCCTCTTAAAGAGGTCCTGAAATCTCCCTTCCCTCTTCCTCCTTTGTAGTTTAATTTCCATAGGTCCACCATGTCTGCTCAGATTTGTAGAGTGGTCGAGCTGTTGATGCGCTCCGCTTGCTGCCACGCCACCAAAAGTCGATCAGGTTTGCACAAGGCAGTGTTGGCCCCTGTGTGTCCTTCTGGTCTATGTGCCCCTGGAGCTCCTATGCTTCACAGAAGGGCCTACAGCCTGGACACACTTGGTCAGAGTTCACAGCAGCCTCGTACAGACAGAACATCTCCCTCATCAGCATTCACTCACAGGAACCTGTCGGCTGTGGCTGTGCAGGTAAGCAATTACCTCTGGCTTTGAATGATTCTAAACTATGGTCTTTCACTGCATCTTTGTGTATGTGTGCAACTACCAAAAGAGTATAGCCTGTCCACTTTGAATATATTACTTCTCAATCTTTCGAAGCCAGAGCATACATTTGAGACACAGTTATGACTCTAATAACCTGGAAAATCTGTTTCTAAATTCCTAAAGTTGTTTCACAACACTTTGTTTCACACCCAAATTTCTATTTTGAATACCTCCGAAATTCCAAATGGATAAACTCAGCAAGTCTTTAGTCGAGCCCCATTCTCTGCTTTCTTATCACCATAGTTTAATCCTTTATTAGATATTTTTATGAATTGTCAAAATCCACAAGACCTAGATCTGCTTTGACCTTGCACTAGCCTCATATATTCTTCTTTTTGAACACAATTTTGCTGAGGGCTTTTTAATATATATTATACATGTATGCCTTTCTGTAGGGCCAGTGTCGTCCTTTGTGCCGCTATGATTTCCTGGATCTTGGGGAGGTAGAGGAAAATGTACAGCGTGCTCAGGCCTGTAAAAAAGTCAGACATTTCATAATTGACCCAGACCTGGCTAAACTAGTGACACGGCATCTAGGTCCTGAGGATGCTAAAACTATCATCTTTGATTGTAACCCAGGTATGTTAAAGTAAATCTTTGTCTGTTTGGTGCATAACTTTAAATTTTATACTTGTATTAACAAGCTGAACAATATTCTATAGTGGAATGTGTGTATATTTCTTTGATTGAAAAATTGAAAAGTTCATGGACATTATATTTTTCTTGCCAGTGGAACAACAATAAATTGACACCATGTCTGTCTTTTGTAGGTCCTGGGGTGTTGACTAGGACACTGCTAAATGCTGGAGCTCAGAGAGTGGTGGCTCTTGAAGGGGATAGGGCCTTCTTACCTGAACTACAGGTAACCAGACTTGTCATGACACACAGAGTTGGGGTTTTGATACTAATACTGCCTGAATATTTGAATACGATAATGATCAGTATCACATCACAAACCTTAAACATCAGGAAAAGTAGAAGTCAGAATGTGGAACTCAAGAAAGACGACTTTTTTTTTTTTTCTTGATCGTGATAGAAAACTAGATAAGCTGATGATTTGACCAACTAATTTTTAGCAGCTTGCAATTTATGCTAAAGCTGACTACTAGTAACTCTACCAGCATCTAATTTGCAACCATGTTGCTCTTCAAACGTGCTGTGTCTGTATGAGGTGAGGTTTAAAACGTCTTTTACAGACCAGCTTTGTTGTGCCGATGGGCTTGGCATTACTGTCGGCACACTAAGTGAAATAATGCAGCATTTACAAACCGCGTACAATCAGGATGAGCTCTTGTACTTGTAGCTATGTCTCTCATTTACCGTAACAGCTGGCATCTGCTCTCTCTCTCAGAAAGCTAAGTGTGGATGCTCCCATTATTATCATGCACACACTCCCAGGTTTTAAAACACCTTAAATGTGTTCATGTCCAACCAATAATATGAGTTTATATTTGGCTCGTTCTCCACAGGTAGAACGACCAGTTATTTTCAGTGTAAATTATAAAAAAATATGGTCAAACAAAAAGTACTTTCCTTAGAAACTTGTCAGTATATAGCCAAGAAATTAAAGATTTCTTTAAACAGTATACACGATGGTGTTTTTATGTTGCAGGAGTTGGAAGGTCATTTGGATGGTCAACTGGAAGTGGTCCACTGTGACTACTTTAAGCTGGACCCCATGGGCAGTGGAAACATGAAACCCCCTGTTATGTCCGCAGATAAACTTTTCACTGATCTGGGAATATCAGAGGCAAGCTGGACGGATGGTGAGACATGTACACAAACAGTAAAGCTGTGTCATTTTGCCAATGACCTCCTTCATAGGAGGATGTCCTTTTTAATTTAACCTCTCAGGCTGCAAATAAATCCCACCTCTTGGCAATCATCCTCCTGACTTATATGTTTTGGTAATGTTTTCTTCTGTGTGCCTCATTCTAGACATTCCAGTTAAGGTGGTGGGTATACTGCCCCTGCGCAACCAGCGCGGCACGCTGCTGAAGATGGTTTACGCTTTATTTGAACGGCTGTCTGTCTACAGATACGGAAGGATAGAGCTGAACCTCTTCATAAGTGAGAGTGAATACCTGGTAAAAGAAAACGTTTTAACTTCTATTGGTGAAAATTAGGTCAGTTTGTTGATCACAGAGCATATTCTGGTATGTTAATCAGCATGAGGGAGTCTGTTACACCTTGTCATTCTGAGTTCACATTTACACTTATTTTTTCCAGCAGCATTTTCTGTACCATGTAATTAATACAGACGCAGATTTACCCTAACCCCCCCTTTTTTCTTTATTTTTTTTTAATTATTCTTGAGTAAAATATTTACCAGTTCTTTCGTCATCAGAAACTGGTGTCATGCCCAGGCAACATGATGCACTACAGGGCCTTTGGTGTCCTCTGGCAGATGGCCTGTGATATTGAGCTACTGCACAAGGTACTGTGTGAGGGAGGGTGTTAAAGAGCAGGTTGATGATTATACTAATGTAATAAAACCAATAAGGTGAACATGTCAATTGTAGTCTCCAATGATAACAGTTTTTATGATATTTGCTTGAAACTAATGCATGGGATTGTGGAACTCATCCTCTTTATCTCCGACTATGCAGGAGCCCTGGGAGTCATTTATAGTCTCTTCAAAGAAGGGTGTACCAAGCTCTAAGGGCAGGGTAAGGAAGAGAACAGAATCAACAAAGCTATGTAAATTGTGTTGTGTATGTGTAATGGGTATTAAAACAACATCCGCCCCCCCTCCTTTACTTCACTTTCTCATCAGCTTCCCAATAACCACCTGTGCCTGGTACGTCTGCGTCCGAAGGCTGATCTGTTCTCAGCAGGCCTGACTCCTGCCAATGCATCTACTCTGCTGGTAATGGTCAAACAGTGTCTCGCAAAAAGGAAGGTCAGGCTCATCGACAGGCTCAAGTAAGCAACACACACAGTTTTGAAGAAGGTCCACAGACTTTTAGCCCCCACTCTGCAAGTTACATAAATGATTTTTTGTTTTTTAAATAGGCTGTTACAGATAGAACATAATTGGAGCCTTTGTTCTTCTGATGTGTTCTTCCCCTTTTGTTTCTTCTAGTCTCTGGTCACCAGATAGTGGGAGTAAGCTGTTAGCGGAAATGGGCATGCCAGAGGACATACTGACAGGCCACGTATACCCAGAAGAATATCTCAGACTTTTCCAGCTGATGGACAAGAGCCAAGAGTTCACCCAGAGCTGGCTTTATGAGGAGATCATGGAGAACACACAGAGAGCGGGTTGGGGCTAAAATACAGAGCAGAACGAACACATGCATAGCTTTATGGAATTAAAACACACAAACATATTTGCATGATATGTTGTAAATTAAAACTAAATCTGACGCAATGGAATTGAATACAGATATACATACAGACACAAAGTAGTAATAACTTGAAGTTTAATGAAATGGACAGCAGAATTATTTCATTAATGGTTTGTTATGGAAATGACAAATAACCGTACTTTATGAAAATGGAGAAACGACTTCCAATGATAAACCTTTGTCCTGGATTCCCATGAGTTGAGATTTGAGACAAAAGCTCAGAAGTTCCAGTTTGGTCCCTGACAAGATACTATATTTAAATCAAACTGGTAACCAGATGGACAAATACCGGTGGGGGGGGGGGAAACATGTCTGGAATGGAAACATTGAATAACTATTGTAGAATAAAGGTCATAATCATTAAATCACATTAAAAGTCCTTTTCATGAGACGTCAGTAGCAGGATCACAGAAGACAACTCCGGACGTATCTGGCATTGCATAGTCTCCAAACCCACATCTTGAAGGAAGTAGTCCTGCAGGAGGTACTCGGCAAGAAGCGTGGCCTCTGTAAAGAATAAGGTTTTTCACTGTCCATCTTCATGTTTTGTATGGTTTTGTATTTTCACAGAGAATAAATAAACTTGTCTAACCATCTGAAATGTTACATTGTATGGAATGTGTAAGCTCTGTGGTTAACAAATGTGAAGGTGAAACTAGAATTTAGTAACTGTAATAATTAGTAAATTATTTAGTTGTTTTAAGTTAGTAATTATATCCCTGTGTTAGTACATGTTTTTATCCCCAATGCTCAGAAATTGTTAAGTGGCTAAATCTGTTTTTGGACCTGGTTTCATGCAGTGAACATACAGGTTGATCCTGTGCCTCTACAGCTTTGTAATGCAAGGTTGACCTACCTGGTTTTGTATCGATACCTACAAAACAATAATAAAGCTGCACAACATTATACTCTGTGAAATTATTTTAGGCTGATGATGTGCTCTGAAGAATCTAGTATAAACGCTTATGTGAAAGCTGAGTTTGCCACCACCATAAAGTAAAAGTAGGTCAACCCAGACAAATGGCACTGCAGTTATTTGCAGGATTGTTAAAGAACAAGTTCACATTTGGTCCCCAGTGGCCTCAAACGACACTGACATCGATTGTTCTTGACAAAATTCACAGTCCAGTTGTGCAAAATTACATATCTTTGAAAGTTACTTAAGATAGATTAAATCATCACATTTTGTTTTTATTCTTCCAGTGCAGATCAACAGAGAAACTGTCCTAAGTAGGACCAAGTATAAAAAGGTATTTTGGATAATAAAGAGTTTAACTGATTAAATAAGACATTGGCTTAAAGTAAACCTTAGACAATGAAGAACTTAAATTAAATGTGCATTAGTCACGGATCATTTATAGGGTTGATTAAACCACAGGGATGATTTCAGCAAGCGATTGAAAATGTTCTATGTAACTAATTATCAACGCAATTTCACAACAGAAAATTGGATGACTTATCTTATTTTTATGATAATCCCACCCACCCAGCGTTGTCCTGGCGCCGGTCCCGAGTCCAGATAACAGGGTGGGAGGGCATCCGGCAGAAAAGCTCGTGCCAATCCAGCGTGCGGGGTACGACCGGCTGTGGCGACCCCCTGAAGGGACAAGCTGAAAAGCCGTTGATTAGACACATACCTGGGAAATTGCGGACCTCTGCTGCCAAAGAATGACCGGAAGATGGCGACATTTGATTTTCCTCCCGTAGCTTCTCCGCTGTGCAGGCCTGATGACAGCCCTAGCAACGACCCCTGGCTGGCTGTCGGTAACATTTAACTCCAGTCGGAACAACAACATCCCCAGCAAGGTGGCTGATGCCCGTGGTTTCCCCGTTCACGTATCGGCTGTAAGTACAAGCCCAGTTACCTGCTTTTGTCGCAGGAGTTTCATATGTCTTCTGATATGGAAGCTAGCGCGTGTATGTGAAGCAAATGAAGTATTTTCTTTCCATGATGGACAGATGTGTGTACTGTACTCGGCTAGCTCGCGTTAGCTAGCAACGTATTGGTTTATGCTAATGTAAACTGTCCGTGCAACGTTAGGTATTGCTGTTCAGCTTAGTAAGCCAGATGTATCATTACCTGCTAATTATTAGCTTAGCTCAACACAGACGACTTGTCGCAGTTTTAGCAAATCGTACCACACTGTCATGAACAGTAATTAGCAAGCTAATATTCAGTTTTTGTTTGTTTGTTTGTTTGTTTAGCTGGCGTCAGTTAAACCTTTGTGTTTATCTAATCCAGCTACGTGTGCTAACTAGCCAGCAAACGTTAACTTACTGCGGCACCGATGTCCCTTTCATTAGTTACGGTGGACATTGGCTCCATCGCTCCTCTGCTGGCAGTGCAGGTGTCTTTTCTGTCATTGCTTGCACGTGTTTTGGCTCATGGTCCATTATTGATCCAACACTGTCTGACGCCAAAATATACGTGGACCCAAACTTAAGACAAACATTTGCTTTCTGCGGTAATTAGCATTATCCTCTGCACGTTGTGTGCCATAGTCAGAGGCATCAGCTGATTGTTGATTACTCGGCACCAAGGACTAGGGCGCAGTTACTGCCCATATTTCCAGTCTCATTTGACATCTCGATCATTTTTGTGAGTTTGTCTAATTAATGCAATGTCTATATGTTAACATACTGTAACCTTTATGCTTCAGGTGCCTGTCTGTCTCAGGTTTTTGTTGTAGTATTTTAGAGGATAGGGTCTGTTTTTTTTTTTTTTCCCACCTCTGTGTTTGTCATTTTGGCTGGAATCCCTTTTGTCCATTTGTCCCCGCTTTTGTCTTTTATTATTCATGGCCCCCTGTAGCATAGTGCACAGACAACATGAGGATAGTAGTAAAGACAGATGGCTCGGTGGGAGAGCAACTTTAAACAAAAGTACTCTGCAAAGCATAAGAAAAGGTACAATAAAACGTGTGTGTGCGTGCTTGTAATCTTGAGGACACTCTTGCGTAAGCTGTGGTGGTTTGTTGTGAATTGGGACTGTTTTATCTTCAGAGGGACATTTGCAGCTTGGTGTAATTTGACTCCATGACAGTCTCCCATGGCATACTAGGCTTAAAGTCATGTTCATAACTATGAAAGCAGACTGTCTGCTTTCCTTTGGGACTGGCGTGTGCCCAGAAGGTGTTATTAAACTATATGGAGCTTATGCAACCAGAATGCCAGGCTGTTATGCTGCCCCATAGGCACTCAGCTCTATCTCACTCACCTGAGACAGCAGGTGTGTTTAAAGGTTTTGATAAGAAAGTGGGCAGCTGTGGCTCTATTGGTATTGCAGTCATCCTCAAACCGCAGGTCAGTTGTTTGACTCCCTCATCCTCGGGGCTAAACCTCAATAATGTCACTGGGCAAGACGCTAAACCCCAAGTTGCCCCTGGTGTGTGTTCCTTACAAATCACTTTGGAGGTAATGTAATTGTGTCAAAGAACTAAAACTACTGGGTGTGTTTGTGTGTGCTTTTTTTTTTTTTTAATTTTCTTTCTTTGTGTTTGGGCTTATTATACAAGTGGCAGGCTTGAAGGAAACTTGGCTTAGAGCTGCCTGAAGTCAGGGCAACTTTTGAGACGGCCTTTATCACCCTGGAGGTGCTCGTGTGTTTGTGAGGGATTTAAATTTGACCAATTTGTGGAGTCAAAAACATAATTTCTATGGTATAATGGTAAGATATAGTCATGCACACTGCAGCCGATCTGTGCAAGACTAGCAAAAGCACATCTGTACTCTGTTCATCTACTAGGTTTGGTCTATAAAGGGCTGGAGGCAAAATCTGTGCAATATTTAAAGAAAAAACTTATGTCTGTTTTTGTGAGAGGCACTTTATAAGGATTTATAATTTAAAAAAATAGTCTTATTTGAGGAGGATAGATGTTTTTTACCTTTTAGGTATAGTTTTCATGAGTTTTTCTTTTTCTTTTTCTGATAACACTCGCACATAACACACACACTGCAACCGTTGGGATTAGAGGCCTTGCTCACTGCTTTTCACTTATATTCACCACATTCATTTCTGACTTTTATGCCACCAGTGTCCACTATAGTCATAACATGACAAATCAACCTAACATAATTTTTTGCAGCTGTCCGTTTTGCTCAGTTTGCTGAGCCAACTGTGAATCTGAAGTATAGCAGTAAAATAAAAACTCATGTTATTGCACAACACTGGTTCACACTACACACTGACTTACCAGTTTGTAAACCTGTGTGATCTAATGCAATCCGGTCCAACAGCCTTGCAATTACTCCTGTCATTGAGAAGTTGTCATTTATACTCTCAGTGCTGTGATTTTGAATTCTATTGTGGTTTCTAATATTTTATGTGCCAAACTGATATAATCAATCTATTGCATCTCAGTTCATAATACCGTCATAACAATGCTCCTTGTCTCCCTCATGCATTTCAGTTTTTCTTTTGCACTTGAATTTTAAACTAACCAGGTCATTATTCCTCTTAATTTTTGTCTTGCAATTTTTTCCCCTTTGTCTCTTTTTCCTTTTTGCTTTGCTTCTGAAGCAATTGTTTACAAATACTTTAATTTCAAATGAGTTGCTAATACTTTTTTTATGAGTATTTGAGCTTATATAACAGTATTTTAATTAAGAAATAAATTGCAGGTTGGAGGTTTTATTCATTTAGAAAGGCAGTTAAACCCATATTAACAGCAATACTCTTCAGCCTAAAGTGTTTACATATAATGTGTTTTTACTGGTTTATGGCTGTATAATACAAAAAAAATCTATATTTTGCATCATAAGAGTTAAAATGTCTTGAATCGTTTTAAAATTGTAATCACATTTATAATAATATGTTTGTTGTGTACATGTATGTACCTGCAAGTATTCTTTAGCACATGGGTTTTTTTTTTTTTTTTTTTTTTTTTGCTTGACTTCTTGGGAATGGTGCTAAACGTGTTTCAGGTCTCTCCCTACCGTGGAGTAGAGTTGGACTTTTATCAGTTTTGAAATTTGCGCCTTATGATAGTTCATATCTGCCTGTCTCTTTCTCATTCTCTTCATCCCTGCATGCTTGAAGAAGGGCCTTGTCTAAACAAGCACCGCTTACCCTCAGGCTGAAAGGTCAAGAATTGTCAGGGTGGAGTCCAATGGTGGTGAGCATTTGAATTTCACCAAAGAATAATACAGCTCAAAATATAAATACGTAGAACATCAAAACCCAGAATGGAAAAATTAGCTAATTTCTGCTGGTAATGCTAAAGGCTGTTCTTTTCTCTTGCTGGGGATTGACTTTACAGGTCAGGCTGCAGTCAGAACTGTAAAGACAGCTGAATGACCTCAATACAGTTGTTTCTTGAGTTTCTGATTTTTATCAGTATTATTGGAATCGCAAGGAATTCGTTTTTATTTGTGTTATATTTTTTTTTTTAATCTGCAGGACAGTTTGAAAGGGAAGGCAGAATAATGTCGCAAGTTCCTGTGGGTGGGGTTGACCTCTTTGATAACCTACCCAACCCTGAAGCTCACTCTGCCCAAACTCGAAACCTCAACGAGAAAAACACGCTCACACAGACTCAAAGTCTCCCCCCTTTGCAAACTGACGAGGGGCTGCGGCACGTCCAAACTGCTTCCCTCAACAATAATGGGAAGGACGAGGAAGAGGAACAAGCAAAGGAGGGATACACACGAAGCAGAGAGGAGGATGAGGAAGAAGACACTGATGAGGTGATGAAAGATGAGGAGGAGGAATCAGAGGAATCCAATGCTCTAATTCGCTGCCACTCTCCAGATACTCCTATGACGGATTCTTCATATTCAGAAACTGGTAGGGGCCCAAACATGTAACCACTGAAAGAGAAAATGATATGTATACACATATGGATGAACACTTTCATACTCAGATTCTCGCCATAAGTAGTACTTCCATTTTCAGGGCAGGAGAGCTCCACAACAAGCTAACCGATATACAGCCAAGCATGTCTTATGCTTTTCTGGCCATAATGGCCAATGTGTCGCTAAACAGATGCCGACTTCCACGTGTCATTTGAGGACATCTCTTTCGCTACCTGGCAAATGTAAATCTGACTTTACTTCTGTTTCGGTCTTTTCAGATTGTATTTTTTTTATTCCCCACCGGCTAGTTTATCATAGGGAGACTCTGCTCATCAATTAAACGTGGACTCTTCCTGTTGCCAGAAACAACTCTATTGAGTGTCAGTGAGACTGAATAATTTGCAGATGGGAAAACCAAAAATATTTAGCTAAAAGAGGTTCTTTCTTATAACACCTAATTGATATAATAGTATCCATTAATAGGGCTTTAAATAAAATCATTTACAATAAAATCAAGAGGATGGGAAAACATTTGGGCATCTGCTAGATGTTAAACACTACAATATCCAGATCAGCCTCTGCTATTTATGTAATGTTCAGGGAAGTCTACAGCATTTCCAGCTTTAAATCCAAAATTTGGAAATCCTTTGAAAAATGTAGAGAAAAAGAGTGATTGTTTTATTTTTGTGACCTTTCAGTGCTTCTCTTTGGGGAAAAATGGTGGTGTCGCAAAGGCTTATGCTCTTGTCAGGGTTTGGCTTGCTCACTGACTATTGTGTGTTTCAAGTGGCCAATCTTTTAGATTGAGGTCAGAATCACTGGGGATGGTGATGTTACTCCGATCATATGGAGAAAAAAAAGTAAAGAGAGTGAAACAGGACAAATCAGGTAGAAGAAGGCTTTGTGTCGAGTAAAACAATTAAGACAGCGGTAAGTGAACTAGAATGCAAAGTAGTAATGGAGAGTAGAAGTATTTTTGCACTTCCAAAAGATATTAATTATTAACACTATTCTAGGATTTGTCTAAACCAGCTAATAATAGAACTTGCATGTTTACACTTTTGCAGATGTACTGACACACACACACACACACACACACACACACACACACACACACACACACACACACACACACACACACACACACACACACACACACAAACTTACTTTAAGGTCAGCACCTTTCCTTTAGTTGCATCTGTATTGGGCCTTTGTATTTGGCTCTGATGACAATCAGAAGTGACCCAAATACAACTGCCACAACTTGTCCTCATTACAAGGAGAAACCACATTTAGCCTTAATAGGTTTAATAATACAACGGTAGCTTGATAAAGTTAACAGTGTGTTTGTGTTTGCCCAAATCAGTCACTCATTTGTAGGTCATACGCTTACATATTTTACTTTATCTTTATTGAAATTACCATTCACTTCGTTAATAACATTATTTGATTTGGTTATAATAAAGTCTATTAAAAAAACTCCATATTAACAAGACCACATTAACAAAAGACTTTCTTACAGTGAAGCAGTGAACTCAGCTTTGTTTTCCATGAAAATAATCACAGTGATCTCACACTAATACCGAGCCCTAGTTGTTGATTGTAAATTGCCCTTTGATTTGCTCTCCTGGATCTATATACCTTTTTTTATAAATACTAATAATCTTTTACACAACTTTAGGAATTTTAGACAGCTATTCATGAGTAATTTGAATTGATCTTAATTTCTGTCTCATTTGCAACCGGTTTGTCTTTCTTGGCCTCTATAGGCAGTCTCCTGGAAGCTCCATATCCTTTCAGCCCTGGGACCAGTCCAGAGGCTACATCCCCTGTCATTACAGCAGTCAGTCCAGGAACTCTGTATTCCATCAATCAAGTGGACTCTCTCAACTCCCCCACTGCATCGGTTGCCTCCACCACAATGCCTGTTACACGGGGGCACGCGCCTAAAGATTCTACTACACGAACTGTAACCTCAGACACAATGCCCACCAGCCCACCCAGGCCTACATGTATCACTGAGCCTACAGATAAAGCAAAAAATATTAACTTCACCAGAGAACATTTTACCTCATTTACAGAGCCCACCTTCAACCATGGGACCATATGTACTGGAGGGTCAGCCAGTTCATATGCAGAACCTCAAGTCTCCTCAAGGCTAAACACTGACATTGCTTCCACTGCAGGACCCGTTACTATCACCCCAGGGCTCACAATTACCGGTACAGAATCCACTTCCAAAACAGGAGCTGAAACCTCAAACTGGGAACACATTACCTCAGTGCCAGTGCCCTCAGTCTCTACCTGCACCACAGGGCCGATTCCAAGCTCAGCTCTTCAAGAGTTTCTTGAGCAGTTGGCACAAAAAGGAGATGACACTCACTTCCCACAGTACCTTCACCAGGTAACCTGTCTGTTTTCATCACCATCACTTCTGTCATTCCCACATTTGAACAGACCCTCTTTAATGTTTACTTAGGCGTTTATTTGCTGTCTTTCTGGCATTTTATTCTCCTTAACCTCTTGCTGTAGTTATTAAATGACTGATATCCACTCAACCTCATAACTTTAGGGACACTTTGTACCCTAAGGTATGGGTGTAGTCTTTTTTTATTTCTTCACACACAAACAGACATTCTTCTCGCTATCCACCTGCACCAAAGTAGCACATTAGCCACATGCACAGTACAAAGACAACCCACACCCCCAGTTTTTATTACACACACACACACCACATGACTGAACATGTGTTGGAAGGCGTGTGAATACTTCAGTTAATTTTGATTTCAAAAATGCTTCCACCAGGCACACCTTAGAGGTGTGTGTGTGTGTGTGTGTGTGTGTGTGCTTATGTGGCCATTACATGCCTTTTCATCTTTTTTCACAAACCTAGGAAAAAAAGGTGGGAATATTGGAAAAGCTAACCACTTCATAAGAAAATTGTGTAAACATTAAAAATAAAGTCTCAACTATTGCATTATGACACTCCATAAGAAAAGATTCTATCTGATGAATAATTACTAATGCTATACATATGTTCTAACATATGTTTTGTGTTTTTTTTTTTTTTTTATCTGATCACAACAACTAAAAAACTGGATAAAACCTAAGTCACTACAAAAGATTTTGAATAATGAAATCCATAAAATGATGTCTTTTTTTTTTTTAATCTTTAGTGAATAGTGAGCTATGAAGTCAATTAAAAGTTTTCCTCTCGGTGACAGAGATTATTGCTTCACTGGCATTAGCTTCACAGTCCTACACGACTAAACCTTTGGCAGTCCAACAAGTCTAACCCTAACCCACCAAATAAATCGCAGCATTAGTAACTACTTAACATTTTGTTGATCTTGAACAAGCATGTACTGAGTTTTGTTGTATGTGGAGTGACTGTCTTTTGTTGCATTGCATACCTAATGTCCACGTTCCAACAACCCAGACTGTGATGACTATTCATGCGTCTTGTTGTGGTGTTTACAGTGTGAGGTAACCTGAAGCTCTGAAACAAAAGATGATGTAAATGGCTGAAAGGAAGATGTTGAATGGTTTTGTTTGTGGAGTCTGAGAATTTAAAAATGTCTGAAGATCCAAAAATGTATGATTTAGACAGAATTGCATTGTATTTATGTTAAGTATTTGATCTTACGTGAAACGAAAAACAGACCGATTAGTTGGTTCCAAAATGCAGCCTTGCAACAAAAGTGACTACACCTATGACCACTGCAACAAATGTCATCGCCAAGTGATGTACAATTAAGCCTAACTGCACAAAAAGCCATAAAGTACATTGCTCCACATTGTAAAGTATTGGACGAACAAGTAAAAAAAGTCGTTGAAGCTGTTGTTAGGAGGTATAAGAAGAGGCCTAACCAACTATAAATGACGTGCATGAAACCTCCTCAATTGATGCCTACACAATCGGCCATGTGCACATCTTTTTACATTAAAGCTGGATAATGTTATAGCACAATGGTTACAAATGGAAATTAGTATTTCAATGTCACGACCAGTTTTTCAGTTTCAGTTCATTTTTTTTTTTTTTTCAGCCACAGTTCCTTCCTAGTTTCTGTGACATAAGTGCCTTTCCATGTCTGATCACACTGTGTTAAAAACATTGCATGAAGTCAAAGGTTGTATGAGTGCAAACGTTACACTGGAGAGAATTGTGGTCTGTTCTAGAGGGACATACTGAAATTGTTATGTCGTTAATGCAACAATTTCTATAATTATTATTTCGGATGAAGTCAAAAGTTGCATGACTGCAAAAGTTGCAGTGGAGACCTCGACCTTTATAGATAGAACCAGACAGTCAATAAATGGAAAAAACTATGTCCCAAATCTAAGAATCATCCCAGTAAAACATAATTTATTTATTTTTTATATGACATCGTGAAAACTATGACCCCTGACTTAGAACACCTTAGTTAAAACAGAGGGCAGATCAACAGAACCCCAGTAGCAACTAATAATCCAGTAAAATGGCAGAATGTATGGGGAGATAATACACAAAATATAAAAAAATACTTCCATTTCACATTCTATAAATGTAGGGGCTTCTGACTCTTCGCTTCTTAAATATTGACTCTATTGTAATGGAAACTTTTTGAAATGAATTGGCATCTTTTTTTCGTGAGCATTGGCTGGAAAACATGACTCAAAGCACAGTGTTTGTAACTGCTTAACATTTTGTAGATCGTGACCTGGGCTGTACTCACTCTTGTTGTACACTGAACGACTCAGTCGCCTTTGTTGCACTGCATCGCTAACTTCCTCGTTCCACCTACTCAACAACCCAGATTGTGATGATTATCCGTGCGTACTGCTGTTGTGGTACGTCACACTGTAAACACAACAGTCTTGATCGAAACATCATGTAGATGGCTGATATAGTGCGTTGTGTGTGTTATTGAGAAAAAAAAAAACCCCTTAAGCATTTATTTGTATCTGTGGGACTCATCAGCACGTACATTGACATCGTTAGAAGAAGATGAATCGTGTCATCATTGAGCACATATACATATTTCACATACATACCCGGGGGCTAGCGCTGAGTGTCTCGCTCAGGGACACACACACCTTAATATGTTTTTCTAGTTATATATATATAGGTCAATATAATAATAATAATAATAATAATAATAATAATAGCCCATAAAAATGGAACTGTATTTTAAGATTAAGACGTAAAAACTTTTTTTTAATAAGATTTGTTGCTGTAGTTTTGAACCTTTACATTAAACTGTGCTTTGCGTAAATCTGGGAACCCTACCTGTAGTGAAACTGCAGCAAAGTTCCAAGTGTGTCTGAACCGTTCCAGCACATATAACTAGAGAGGCCTTTCACTTGTCACCACCCCTCACTTCATTAGAAATGCGAGAGTCTTTTGTGCCCTCCTTTCATCTCTCTCTCATTGTGTCGCTCACACACACACACACACACATACACCTCTTGTTCTGTGGTCAGCTGAGCAGCATGAAAGAGACACTTGCTAAAGAGAGGTAGAGTGTCCACTATGGTTTCTGGTTTTCCTGTCTTGCTGTCTGTCTGTGTTTTCACTCTCATTTACACCCGGTCTGTTCTAGAGGGACGTACTGACATTGTTTTTTTAATGTTGTTAATCATTGTGGAAAGTTATTTCCATTATTGTAGTGCAGTTACTCTGTTACATTTTAAATAAGAGAAACAAAGAGTGGGATGTCAGTTTCTGTATTGTTCATTTGTTTTATGTTTTTTTTTTTGTTGTTTTTTATAGTTGACTATATCCGATCTGATCTTGTGTCATGTTTGGCACCCACTCCACATGACCAGTTGTTTCAGTTTTACTTTGAATTTAGACTGAGCCACAGTTCTTTCCTTGCTTTTGTGACATAACTAATGTGATGAAAAGACATAATTTTTAATTATTAAAAACACTTTTAGAATTTCTAAAGTTTATAAACTCGTTCACTCTTCCTCTCTGTCTCTTTGCAGATCGCTGAGACCTTTGTCCTTCACGAAGATTGTATCCTTATCTCTGCCTGTGTGTGTGTGTGTGTGTGTGTGTTGGGGGTGGGGTGCTGGGTGGTGGGAGGCAGCTTTTATTTTAATTTATGCAAAGAGTGTTATGGTCTGATCTCATGTGCACTTGCAGCTTGCCCATACAGATATTTATCATTTTCTTTGGCTGATGTAATATTGATGTATACATTTTTAACAGAATTATCTCCATAAGAATTGGAGGATTTAGTTTGACTTTCTCTGGTAAAGTTATTGTGTATTATTTGTAATTTTCCATTCATTTTACAGTGAGAATAATTAAATGAGATGAAATAGACGGAGGACAAAAGAGAGTAAAAGATCTTGTGAGACTGACAGAAAGAAGGCACCTACACGGTGATGCATGGACACTTAAATAGGCTTTGTTGACGTGTCGAGAAGAGACACTGTTGCCAAAACAATACCTTTGTCAAATTAGGAAAGGTTACAACATTTACAAATGATTTATGGATAAACACAAAAACAATGAATCAGCACACAAATGAAATGCTTGTAGTACAGCAGTAAGATTTATGACCATTATGTTTATTGAAATACAATGTTGCTAACCAGCTAGAAAAAAAACAGTGGGTTCTTCTATATTATTTTTACTCTGGGAATATTCTTTAAAACTTTAAGATTGTTTTTGGTTAATCTATTGTTCATATATTGTACGTACACAGCTTGAATACTTTACAGATGCCGAGAACGAGACACTCATACCAGTGCGCTCTGTAAAGTACGGAGGTACTGCATGAAATGTAAGGACGAAAACGAGCACGAGAAAGAATTGGGGAAATTTTATCCAGAGGAAAGCGACAGAGTGGGAGGGGAGAAATGGAAGAGTCAAAGAGGAGGCAAAGCTAGCTCGGCTCCGTCATGCATTTCTAAAGGGATAGTTAGAGAAGGAGAGAGAGCATCGAGCCATGTGGAAGAAGGATTGTGGAAGGATTTATCCTGTTCATATCCATAAACATCCATAAACATAAGGCCCTTTATCCTGGTGCTGTTTCTCCCTTTTGGCCTCACACCATTTCCTCCTCTCTGTGTCTTTGCCCTCCTATATTTTCACCTTTTTGCATCCTTTTCCTTTTACCTCTGTAAGATCTGCTGATCTTACATTTCATGCAAGATCAACTGTAATGTTGTGTTAAGAAGAGACTATTATTGTCAATTCAGTCTTTCCACTAAAGCGTGTGTGTGTGTGTGTTCATGTACGTGTTGTGTTATTTCTTAACCTGGAGTTTCCAGATCAGCGGGGAATATGGTGCATCCAACTAGAGGCACTTTATCACAAGAGAGTCCTGGACAACCTGCATACACTGCAGGAGCAGTGGGGTAACATATGCACTCATAGTGTTATAGACGTAGCCGCACATCTGTGAATCTGTGATACATATTAAGTAAATAAAATGTGACAGGTGTGCGTGTGTCATTCACTGACATATGTTTGTATGTGCTACTTTAAATGCATGACTGCAGCTCAGTTGGTACTACATATTTAATGTAGTTTAACTGATGTCATGCAAATGCTATCAAGACACTTAGGACTGTGGACTGTGGACTTGTAGGATCGTATATTTATATTTGTGTTTCTTTCAGGTGATTTCTTATAGTATTAACTTGACTGTTTGTGTCTGTCTTTCCTCTTAGAGAATAAGTGTAGAGGATCTTCCTTTAAGCTGGAAACCCAACATCTGGACGCTCTTAAACACATCTGCCTGACGCATAATTGGTCAGTCTCTATGCTTGTGCTTCTTGGTTATATTCATGTGTTTATTGTCCCCAAACCCTGTCTGTCTTCTTTTATGCTTTCAAAAGTGAAGTGAAACTTCCAAATGTGTTTAAAGTTCTGTTGAAGTCAGGGTGAACTTACAACTCCTGTTGTTTGGGGCTTTTTTTTAACCGCATGCACACACACACCCACCCAAATCCTCCCTCTTACAGCTCTGCCTTTTTGTGACTATAACAAAGAAGATCTATGTAAATAACACAGCTTTGTATTTAATAATAGTGATGCTTTGACCTTACTCTAAATAATAGTTGATACATAGAAATGTTACAACTGTTTATTTAAATGGGAAGTTTAGGTTTGTGGTGATTGCAACATTTCAGATAATATGTATCGGTGTCTTTAAGCATGCATGTCTGCTGGTGTGTGTGTTTGTGTGTGTGTGTGTGTGTGTGTGTGTGTGTGTGAGATGGAGAGTGCTCATTTGAGTGTAACAACTTAGTCAGGTGACCGCCCTGCATTTTTCAATATTCAATAGGAAGTCCTGCCAGACACACCCCCTTTCTCACAACACACACATCTACATTATGCTCCCCGGCATGCTAAAGTTTGTGTGTGTGTGTGTGTTTGTGTGTATGTGAGCTTCTGTATATTTGTGTGTGGCAAGAACTGCTGTGATGGTTTAAACATATGGCTCTTTGCTGCTTCTGCACTTTCAGACATTTGAGCCTTCGCACTGCTAGGGTTTCACTTCACGTAACACACACACACACACACACACACGTTCAATAGCCAAGGAAAAGTGTCCAGGCTAATATTAGATTGGGAGAGTGGAAAAGGGTCACCCATCTCTCATGTCTTCATTTACTAAAACCAAGAACAGACCTTTTAAAACTCTCACCGTCTCCCTTTGTCTCTCTGTCTGCCTTCTACTCGCAGGCCGAGGGCTAGAGATGCTGTGGTAAGAAATTCATTATTTTTGTCGTCAGTTTGAGAGAGAGATAATAAACATTGATGTAGATAAAAGATAAAACGGATGTATCTTGCTTTTTAGGTGAGTCGTGGATCTAATGTTAATGTTACATCTAAAATGTCAATTTCTAATGACAACGTAGTATCATTGATGTGTATATTATCACTTATTATGTTTTCCAGGTACATGTAATCTGCACATTACTATACCATAGCATAGTGTAAATGCAGTTGTGTATATGAACAGTTGTTTATTTGGTTGTGTGTGTGTGTGTGTGTACAGTGTGCATCTCTGGATTTTTTGAGGCCTACATTGGAAGAGTGTGTTGCACAGCCTGTATGTGCCTCAGGTGAGTGGCCAAGAGTGATTCTGCCAGTACTGTTGTTCATCTCCCATGTTTGATTCCATTACCATATGGAAAAAAAGTATCAAAAGTATCAAAGTCCGAACCCAAGATCCACTTACTAGCTTTTTCCAGTGTTTAATCAAAGGGAGAACGAGCCTTTGACCCTATCTTTACATTCACTTCAAAGTTTTAGAAAAAACAGTAACTGCTCCTAAGTTCAACAGTGACCTTCTTGCGGATGTCACGAAATGCTTTGAAAAGTAGTTTTAATGTATTTTGTATGCAGTTTATTTGATTAGGCTAAAAAATACACTATAACTAGAATGTTGAAAAGAGCTCTTAAGGTCAGGAGAAACTTAAAATGGCCATTTGGATTTTGTGTGTGTGTGTTTGTAGCTGCAGGTCTAGTGTTGTGTTAAATGATGAACCAGTAGTAGTATAAAGTGTGTTTAAAAAAAATAAAAATAAAAAATTCCACTCAGTAGCTGCTAAGTCTTACTTATGCATCTGTGCCAAACCACAGGGATGTGTTTTTTTTTTTTGTTTGTTTGATTGTTTTGCACCTATGGACTTGATATTAGTTATAGTTTTATTATTATTTATTTATGTATTTTGTGACACGTGAGAAATTCTATGGAAAACAAGAAAAGGTGCTGAATTGATTTTGTATACCTTGAGAGAATAGCTTATATTTTAGCAAAAGCCAGCACAGCTTTATACACAAATTTCAGGTAATGGCTACATAGAAGGGGTCCCACTGCATTGGGAGCAAAATGGTGATAAGATTTATTTTAAAAGTTGTATGTCCGTTGAAAAATGCGTCTGGCCTTGTCAGCATATTTGAAACCGTTTCAACTTAATTGTTGTAAGGAATTTACCGTACAAAGTATTTATTATGACCACAGTGTCATTAACTAGAAGACCACCATGACTAAAGATTTTATCTTGCCTTATGTCTGTTTTTATCTTCTGCCTAATGATTTTTTTTTTGTCTTCATCCCACTTATTATCTACGTTTTTTTCTACCATATGTCTCCCCTTCTGAAACCAACCCTCCTGTTCCTTTACCCTGTGTTTCTCTTGTTTTCATCCAGTTCATCAGGTTGACGGAGGGATGCAGACGAAAGCTGAAGACCCCTCCTTAAATCAGATTGGCCAGCCAGTCATACCCATCGTAAATTTGCCTAAAAGGTTCAAGTCCCCTGAGACCTCAGGAATAAACCAGGAATTACAGGAGAGGGACAGTTTTCACGCATTTCCGCTAACTGACATGGAGCGCGTCAACAGAGAGGGAGGAGAGGCGGAAGGAGAAGTAGGATGCACCACTACAATGATAGGAAATGGCCTACACCCCTCTGGGGCTGGAGGAATGGATCAGTCCATTTCTGCAGAGCAGCAGGGAGGAGATTCATGTCCAGCACCGGAAAAGGAGGAGGAGAGGGACGTGGAGGAGGCGGTAGATGCTCTGGAGATGAAAGATGAGGGAGAGGTGGAGGAGAAGCATAAGGGCAGAGACTCTGCTTTTTGTCCGAAGGCTCTACCAGTGGAGACTCTGGTCAGTGGGACAGAGGAGGAGGTACAACAGCTGCACCAGGAAGCCCCAGTTGAGAAGAAGCTACATACGGAGACCAAGGTATATATCAGAATGTGTTTGTTACCGAAAGCAGTCTGAATTTAGTTTCGAGAACATTTTTACCAAAATGATTTATTAACAAATCAAAGTCGACATGGAAGAGAACAGTGTGTGTGATCTGTCAATTCCATCAGCCCTCCCCACTTGTGATTACCTGTATCAGGTGTGCTAAGCCAATCAACCACGGGTATTGCAGGGATAGTAAAAAGTAAGTAGAGCAAGGGTTCTTGAGGACCAGGATTGTCAACCCCTGAATCACATTATCAGTGAGGTTCTTGTCTGTTTTCTCAATGTTTTAAAATCACAGTTAAACTGCATCATCAGCACCAGGACCAACATCATATTGTTTTCTTATGTTGAAGAGCTTGCTCTAGGGTTTAATGGTGCAATAACCGTGGTGGGTTACTTCCTCTATTTATCTCTCTAAAGGACTTCTACTATTGCTGGAAATATGAAACCGTACTCATCACTTCCTCATCCCCTCTCTTTATTCCTTTCTCGGGAACAATCAACCCCCTGGTTGTCTTGAACAGCTTTCACTAAACTTCCAGAAGCTCAAAAGGCCCGAATCTAAGTCGTGTTACCGCAGTTTAGCAGAAAGTAGAGCAACAAATTGGATTCTTCTCACCATACCTGCGTGCTGATTTGTAAGTTATGAATACATTTTATTATCACTATAGGACAGTGCTCAAACCTGCCGGCACCAGGAAGTACACCTTCATCAAAAAGCTCCTGTAAGGCAGGAGGAGCAGAGTGAAGAGGAAGAGGAGGAAGAAGACGAGTATGAAGTAGAGCAGGCTGACCTAATCAGAGAAGCCGCCTCACTGGATGACATGGCTAAACTCATCATGGTAGAGGAGGTGCGTACATGACATTTGTTGTGGATGAGTGAGAGTATTTCAGTTATGGTGCATTTACAGAATTAAAGTGTTCTTTGGAATCCTTTATTTCTCCTTTTATAATGCTCCACTTCATCAAAATACATTTGGAAAACGTTGTATATGTTTATCTAACCTCTTTATAACGGACAGCATGATGCCTTTTGAGGTAGGTCTAATTATATTACCTAGCCATTACTGTGCAACCCAGACTTGCTCTCGCGCTCGCTTGCTCTCTCATAAATAAAAATTAGTTTTTAAAATAATTTTTTAAATTGCTAAATATGATGTTTGTGCATTTCATAATAATGCAAAAAGATCTAATGAGCATAATTTCTACTCTAGTGTGAGAGTAACTTAGGTTTGATACTGCTTATTGTGTGATGTGATGACACCTGGTGGCTGGTTAGTTGCCATTTCCTCACAATAATGAGTCAGTGAGAAGGAAAAGATTAAATTGTTATTTGATGTAAGTAGACATTGTGTTTATGTTGGTGTGTCTGCACCGCCAAACCAATTTTTGTTTTTGTGTTTTCCACTTCACAGATATCTCCTGCCTCTGGCCTGGTTTCCATATTGAAGAAGCGAAGTGTGTGTGTGGACAATGAGATTGTGTCAGCTAGTTCAGAACCCCAGTCTGACAAACCCACTGCTAAAAGACGTGTCCGTTTTAAAGTTCCTGATGATGGCTTTGAGCAGGGTGTGTGTGTGTTTGTGTGTGTGTGTGTTAACTGTCTACCATTCCAAGATACACAAAGTACTTTTCTATATATGTGAAACCACAGAATCTTCATATATCTCCTATAAACAGGCACATATGTGATACTTGCATGATTAAACTAATAATTTACAACAGTTTATTATCTGCTTAACTCTCTTTGTCATTCTTTTTCTGTAGATGTTGGTGGTGGAGATTCCTGCCTGCTCCTCTTCTTGCTTTGTCTGGTTACAGTAGTGATCAGTTTGGGTGGCACCGCCCTTTACTGTGCTCTGGGCGACGTCCACTCCTCCGTCTGTCAGGACTTTTCCAGAAATGCAGACTTCTACATTGGCCAGTTACAGCGTGGGATAACTCAGCTCCAGCACTGGTTTAGTCCGGGGTCATAGCAGCAGTTTGTCAACATTGTGGATCCGTCGGCCTTACTGTTCCAGCCGTTCATGCTACTTCCTACCATTACGTCAGAACAGTGGGTTCTGAGGTAACGTTGTCAGACAGCTGCTACAGTCCCTGCTGCCATGTGGAGCCTGCACTACTGCACTGCGCTACATTTGTAATGCTCTGTGAGTACAACTTCTGAGGTCAGTGAGATTCATAGGTCAGAGGTCAAAAAGAACAGAGATACATTTAGTATAATTGAAATTGGAGCCTGCATAAAGAAGAACTGACTGAGCTACAGCCCAGAACCCTGTCCAGATCTACTAATTTCTCAAGTTAGGTTTAAATCTTTTGTTTCCTATTGAACAAGCTTAGAGCCAGTGATACATTTCGAACGCCACTGGTGGAAAAAGTACGTACAAACCATGGATAGTTACAGTCTATCACTGATTCACATTGAGCTTCTACACTCAACTTTCTCAGATAACAATACAGAACAAAGTAAGTAACAGCTGCAAGCCATGCAGATGTAGAAAAACAAATTCGAAATAATGTATATTTTATTAACTGTGTGGCACAGTGATGCGCTGTCTACACACAGTGCAGAAACAGGAACTGGCCCAACGGGCATTTTGCAAATTGCTGCAACCACTGGTGTTGCTTTTAACCCTTGACTTTTTTTTAAAATCACAAATGAAATTTTAAAATGAACAAACCTTTCTGTTCATTCTATCTACTACATGGAAAGAAATCATTGTGTCTTAATCACATCTTAAACCTTTGAATGAAGGTTTGGAGCTTAATGTTAAACTTTACTTTGCCCCACTAAGGGGCATTCATGAAGTACTGTATATTGTCAGAGCAATGACGAGGGTGTTTTTTGTCATCAAAACCATTGGGCACATCAAGGATGCTCCATGGGGGGAAATCGCATTATGTTATGGCATGTAATAATTATGTTTAATCATGCACTGCATTTAGAATGTGTAGCTGCTGAAGAACTCGCTGTCAGCTATACGTCACATGAACTTTCCCCCTCTGCACACATTTGATCTGTGTACCTACCAACAATGGATTTGCAGCAAGCTGACATGCGCTGTCACTGGAGACTACAAATTTACACTCTCTGTTTATGGGTAAGCTAACTTTAGCTTTGCAACATGTAAGCAAACACAGTGCACCTCTGTATATATCAGAAGAATGTTTAACATATTGCACATGAGACTGGTACTTTTTTTTTTTAAGATATTGCAATATTTCTATAGGGACTCTTCTCCTCGTCCTAGACTAAATGCAGGCTGTACAGGATTTGATCAGAAATGATAAAACAAATCCATAGAAATAATCTGTTTTCAGGTGTAAAATGTATCTACCAGTGAATATTGCACAGATACTTGAACAGGAAATACTGAAGTTATAAAATAGTCCAGTAAAAAAAAAAAATGAAAAGATTAGAAATGTACAATTTAAAACAATAATACTTCACTATACATAATCATTACAGGACTTGGTATTGATTGGATCATTGAAAGAATTATGTTAGTGTAGCTCTGCCTGTGTGTTTGCTGTTTTTGTGGATAGCTTGGTCTTTTTAAAGAGTCATCAAGATAAAATTTGCCTTTTTTTTTTTTTGATAAATGTGTTTGGTGTTATTACATTGTCTAAAATTTTGAGTCCTCCTCACATTGGGAAAATTATTTTCTTTGGGCTAAGAAATGAATTAAGAAGTTTGTTCTTAGAGTTAGACTTTGTCCATGACATCAGTGCTTTATTCTCACATCAGTGCTCCAAGTCTTCATACATTTAGATAATTTTAAAGCAATATTTAATCTTACTGGGGTCATTTAGCTGCTTAATTTCATTTTTTGCCAAGTGAGGCATCCATAGATTTTTTTTTTTTAATGTCTTATGTTAGTATATTGGGATGTTTGGTCTCCTGGTCACTGTTCTTTGCATTTGGTGTAATAGTGGATGTCAGAAAAAGTGTCTTTGAACAAACAACACATATCTCACAAAAGGTCCTAATTGTCAGGAACTAAATGTAAGACTACTTTAAAGTGTCCTACCTATGCATTTTTAACATTTAACGGTAGATTGTGGTGTTATCTTTATTCTATATTGTTTGGCTCACAGCAACCTAAAGATTCGTTTGAGATGTGAGGTTTTCCCAGGGTCTAAGAAGTAGTACATTAACTTTTGTCTTTATTTGCACATGTCTTCTGGCTGGTTCAGATGACAGTCGTTCAGAAAACCTTTTATATGATTTTAACTATTTATAATTCTAGGGATCCTATGTGTTAAGGCAGAAGAGATTCATCTTTTGTTTTTATTTTCTTTGCTTGGTTGTTATACATCAGTTTTTATTTTCTCTTATATCATTAGTGATCTTGATAAGGCTTTTGACAAAGGATTACATTTCCTATTTCGTAATTTAAATTTTCTGGATACATTTTTCTGGGTCATCATTATGTGTGTGTGTGTGTGTGTGTGTGTGTGTGTGTGTTTCATTTGTCCTTTAAAAATGATTTGAGTTTGTGCCACTGCCATCAGTGCTGTCATGTTATTCACACACAGAGTGTTAATCTTCCATCTGTAAGAACAGAATATATTGTATAATAATTTGTTTTGCCCAGTAGCATTATAACAGAACATTAGAAATGAATGAAAAGACATACTTTCTGTGTCAATACTGTTTACTACTGTAATTAACCTGATAAAAGGTATTTTATGAATCATGATTCATTATTTTCATTTTCTCATAGATTATAAAAAGGAAGAATTTTTTTCCGTTGTCCTGTTAAAGCCATTGAAAAAAGCTTGCTTGTCCATTCAGCTGAAATGTAACTTACCTGTATTTTTGTGTACGCGGAACATAACTTGGTGTTGGGACAGTGTGAAACCAACTTCAAAATGTTTTCAGTTGCAGTGGCCCCCGCCTTAAAATGTGCACATGTAAGCTTGGTTGAATTGAGTTGTATGTAAATCACACTATGAATGGAATTTACTCATGCATCAGTACATTTAGTATTTCATAATGTAACAAATGATCAAATCAGGTTTTATCTATATAGTCCCATAATCACAAATCACAGGGGGCTTAACAGTCTGTAAAAAATCTACACCCTCTGTCCTTAGTCCCTCAAATCTGGAAAAAAAACCAACAAAACTACACACTGTGTTTTACAAACAGTAGCCAACCTGATTCCAAAATCCAAAACAAATCCAAAACGTAGGGATGACTTGACACGTTGACTAAAACTCGGCCGTCAAAAACGCTATGTATGGTTAAAAAAAAGAAATAAAAGCAGTACATTTCTGTGTATCTCTGTTGTAGAATAAGGAAGATGCATGTTAGGATTTACTGAAAAAAAATCTGCCTGCTACTTAATATTACTTTTAAAGTATATTTGGGACATCGGTCATGTGAGCTGTTGACTAAAGTAACTGTGGGTTTAGAAGTTGCTATCGGTTTAGGAATGACTTTATTATGGTGCAGTGTAGTGATACACACCTCACGTTTGTATGACCAACACGGATGGTTTGTTGGAATCGTGCAGGAAAAGAGAGGGTTCTGTCCAGTTTCATAATTCATTTAATCTGCCGACTAGCATTGAGGGGAACAAAAGTGATATTCTTATTAATAATGATTCTAAATTGTCTGGATAGTTCACTCATAAGGGTCATATAAAGAGCAACTTGGGGATTTTAACAGTCAAACTGCATGAAAATGAAGCAGTATCCAGAATATGGCTGGATGGCTTCAACTAATGTTTAGACCACTTATAAGCACTTAAATAGGAAAAAATTAAAACACAATAATCTGCATTTAATATCTAACTAAACTCAAAAAAAGAATTAATGGCGTTTTGTGACGCGATGACATCACGAGTCTCAGGTATTAGGAAGTAACGTATACAAAGTAATGAGGCTGCTGTATATGTATTCTGCCATTGTCCATTCACGGAATTATTTTGGAGTCACGTATGTGACTATACTAACACCCACAGTGAAAGAAATTTTGGGCGCTTCGAAACTGCTCTCTAATTTTACTGGCTAAATTCCATAAGTACAAATGTATATTTACTAGCAAAACTCTTCTCAGTTGTCTCTAAGGAGCTCAAATACAAGAGCTACAAAAACTATTAAATTTTGCACTATGTTGACAATTTTGTTTAAATTATCCCCCCAGTACTTTTCTGTTGTATCATTTTTATGCCAATAGTAAATATCTCTGTGAACATCAATGATAATAAAGATTATTTAAAAAAAAAAAAAAAGCTACCATGAAAACACTTCCCGGCTCTGATAATTGCTGACCGTCTTCTGAATGATCACTGGTTACTTCTTGATCCCCTTATTACGTCTTTTCATTCGTCTTTTCCGAATAAACGTAAACTTGTCCATTTCCGCTGTCGTAATTACGCAACGACAGACGCTTTCGGAAGACGGTCACCAGACAACTGAGTCACTAGTGAATTTTAAACGCCGGTTCACGTGGAGGGAAACTCAAAACATGGCACCGAAGCTGGAGCGTTTCGTCAGCCCGGGAAAAGGAAACGGTCTGCGGGCTACAGCGGGGATCCGGAGGGGAGAGCTGGTGTTGTCCGCCGAGCCGCTGGCGTGTTGTGTGTCCAACAAAGTGTCCAGAGATGTCTGCCATCACTGCTTCACGAGGTGAGACAAGCGGCCCTGTCACGTCCAAACCGCGCAGTTTTAACATTGTAGTTAATAGGCAGTGTGGTCTGCACATTCATGTCAACAATCTTAAAAAGCCTAAAATCCTAATCAGTCTTAAACGCATCTTAAAAATACTGTTCACACCACATTCACGTGCCTTGATATTTCACTCCTTAAATGTCATTTTGTGTTTACCATATATAAAACACTGAGTACGGCAGCTAATAGTTTATACGTGCATGTTTCCAAAGGGAAAGTGTGTGTGTGTGTGTGTTTACTGACAGCTCGTCTACATCTGAGCATCTGAATCAACAGATTCCTTATCTGGCCACTAGATGCTGCCATTGTTCTGTCATGTTTCAGAGGAGGAACGAAGGCTAAAGCGACACTTTACTGCTCTGTTTATTATCCTTTTATTTAATCTGTGGTGTGTAGATAAATGTGAATATGAAACTGCCACTTGTGGAGCTGTGAAAACATAACACTTACATACATCTAACAGCGATGGTTCTTTGTAAATAGGTTACTTTATAATTATCATTTGTCATCCGTATTTACTTTTTCTACTACCAAGCATGCAAATATTCCATCCACCCATCCATCCGTCCTTCATTTAACCGCTTATCCTGTCAAAGGTTGAAGGGGGCTGGAGCCTATCCCAGGTGTGATTGGGAGAGAGGCATGGTCCGGCCCTGGACAGGTCCCTAGTCTACCCCAGGACCAACACAGAAACATATACACGGACGCTCACGGTCACACCTACGGGCAGTTATTTTAACAAATTATTTAATTTGTACAATTTGCAGTACATATAAACATATCACTGCTTAAAATATAGATACATATAATTTAATTTAGAAGGTAAAAGGAAGGGTTTTATAGGAAAAATAGAAATTAACTGCTTGGTACTAAGTAGAGTAGAAAAAATGAAGAACAAGCTAAGGGGGAAAATGTTATAACAAATGAACCCTAATTTGCATTGAAAGATAAAAAGATTATAGAGAATTATACTACTTGTTTTTTTTGTTTGTTTGTTTTAATCCTTGCATATATTTAATAGCTTAAACAAGAATTTTTCAAATGTTTCATTGCTACAAACTGTCAGAAAGGTGAGACTTCTACTCTGTTTATGACCGATGTCATAATGGGGGGTGGAGTTGTGCTGGAGTGCAGTATAAGAAAAGGTGCTTCTAAAGTTTTAGCCCCCTCATTCGTTTTAAACAGGGTGGCCAAAACATTAGAACCATCTCTTAATACAATGCACTCCAGTACAACTCCACCCCCCACTATGATCTCAGTAATAACCTGCGAGAAGAATTATCAGCTCTCAACCTAAAAATTGAGAAGTTCTAACATTCAGAATTCATGGCAGAGCTTTTTGCATTAGATTGTAATGGTGTACCTAATAAAGTGGCCAGTGAGTGTAGATTTACCATAAATCCTTTCTCTGCGTTAATGTGAAGATTTGTGCTGGGTTTCATTGTCATGTTCGACCAGCTGGATGCTTAATGGCAATGGTGCTTTGTCCACCGTAGCTGAACCCACGTCACCAGCTTAAACAGATGAATGTGAATTTAATGAGACTGGTGAGGGGAGAGACCAATGTGGCGTTTTCTGATGCAGGGATTGCAAGGAGAATGAAGGGTAATTTACTTTGGGCCATATACAGTATTTATATTAGCTCTGGAAATGGAAGATGATTAATGAGAGCAGTTGATGTAGATTAACACCCGGTAAAGATATAGAGATGCATAATTTCTAAATGAAGGCAAGTTCGACCAGAGAGGATGATGAGAATACAAAAGAATTATGCCTTTTACTTCCTATGTTGTGTGTTCCTCTGTCTGGTGTGCCTCGTGTAAGCACAAATTAAAAAAGATAAAACTGAGCTCAGTAGATTATACAATATCTGATGATATCCACCGCCAGAAGTCTATATATCAATATGTTTCCATGTTGGGACTTTTGGCAAGAGAGCATTTGGAAGGTTTGACCGATCTGCACTTTATGAGACGATTGGCAAACAGATGGACAGAGTAACGGTAGGGAATGTAAAATGTGAAATTACAGTAAGAAAGCAGAGGGAGAGAGATGCAGGTGTGTGTGTGTGTGTGTGTGTGTGTGTTTTGTCTGTATTTGCACCAGATGTATGCATATTTACCATTATTCCACCAGAATAAAACTCAGAGGGAAATACTGCACATTTCACTCCTTGGTATTTACTCTATTTTAGTTGCTAGTTACTTTTTACAGATTTCTAATTTAAAGTATAGTCGGTTAAATGTGTTAGAAAGTTTGTCTGTTCTTTTGGTTCCACACCAAGTTTCTATATTGACTCTTACTTGTTATTAATGACCAGAAATGGTCTTTTACATATTTCTAGGCCTTTTGAAAGAATGTGGATTATACTTTATGTTATCAGCAGCATCAAATCTAAAACTGTTTACACCCAATGTGGACAATATTTTTAGGCAAATACTTGAACATTTCTTTGTGTATAATTACTACCTTTTGGCTAGTGACTATATGCAGCATATTAGAGTGGATTGTGTGCTGCCTAAATAAAATCTGTAAGAACACAAAAACACATCTGTGTCACTGGCTTTCTACTAAGTGTCTTTCTGGGCAAACAGCGTCTCTCTCTTACCAAAGCACAGGCTGTAGTTATTAAACAGCATTCACACATCCCCAGGCAGTGACTAGATTACATATCTTTTAAAGTGCATTCATTTTATTTACTGATGATAAATACTAATTCTTTACCCTCCATGTTGCCCCAAGATCGAATATTCACCCTCAGCTAATTTGTGGGTTGTTGTTGTTGTTCTGTGGTTACTGCAGTGTGTGTGTTTCCTCTCTAAATTACTGGAAGCTTACTCATTTTCTTTGGCTATGGAGAGGGAAAAAAAAAAGCCCTAATCTAAGTGTGGGGAATGATGATGCGACGGGAAGTAACAGCAGGGCAGTATTGTTTATTTTATATTATTTAAATGAATTCCCCCAGCTGCTCGCTTCACCAACTGCCAGCCTGTTTAGGGTGAAAAAAAATTGCCATGTATCAGTTGTCAGCAGACGTTTACTTAGTTTTGCAGTAAAACACTACGGCACGAATATACTTTAATTCAGTACATAATTTTCCCTGTCGGCACTTTACATGTTTTCACATATTCAGTGTTGACTATTTTCTGGTTTCATTGCATTTTTTTCATTTTGAATTGTTACATTTAAATGGATATTTATCAACATATTAGTTAAACTCTGGAAAATGTACCTTAATTTCATATCCACTCACATAGGACAAAAAGAGTAGGCTTATTAAAATGCATAGAATCCTCCATAGGTCAACTATATTGTTATATTATCGTGTAGCCCCCCCTTCATACTTAAAAAAATCAGAGCAGGGGTCCTTGAGAACCGCTCCTCTACCCCTCAGCTGTTGGAGTCTGGTCTGAGGGCATGCTGTTGCTGTCATTGTGTCATGCTGACAGTGTTTCGCTCTAAGCACAGCTGAAGACTATAGTTATAGTTAAGTGTATTGTTCATAATCAGCGTACAGACGCTAAAACCAGCACTGAGTTTTCCCTATAAACATTAGGTTAGTTGTCAGCCTGCAACCTGCATTAGCTTATTTCCTCTGTGCCTCAGACCTCAATTTAAAACGCATCAGCCAGACTCACCGCTCCACCGGATGAGACGTTTCCAGTTGTGATCTTTACCAAATGTTGATTTGGGGCTTTTTATTTTTTGTGTCAGTCAGCTGGGCGTGTGCAACATTTGTGAGGGAATTACGGCGACTTAAATCACTTTAGACAATATTTATAATGATCAGGTTTCACATTTTGCCAATAATGTCCACTGATTATCATGAAGAGAATCCCAGACAATATTCAGGTGTAATCTTTTGTCATTATCACACTGCATTTATTCAGTATCTCCAAAATATATTCACCCTCTCAAACAGGAAGATGAAGTTATAGCATAAATCAATAATGAGTTTGCACCTTCACTGAATCCCATTATGCTCCTATGAGCTTCTGGCAAATGCAAAGATCTGTGTTTGATGGTGGAATAAGACAGAACCCGTGTTGTGTGGAGTATGATCATCTTTTTAAGATATTGAATAAGTGCCATGCCTACATCTGCTTGGTTTGTGCCCACAGTCATTAGAGAGTCAGAAGGTCTGCAGCACATATTCTATTGATTTGATATCATTGAGCGATCTGTAAGCTGCGTTGGTGTCACAGCAGCGGCTGGAAAACCTGGTACCCAAGGCTGAGACTGGTCTCAGAGATGTGAAGTGTGTTTTCCTGTTTTCGCTGAAACACAATTAGCCTCGCGGCGTGACCGAGTGTTGAAGAATGTGCATGAGCGTGAATTTATTTGGGTGAGTATCTCATTGCAAGAAGAACAGAGAAAAGTACTTTATTTTTAAATGAACATGTTCGTGTGTGCGCAGGAAATGAGCAGGAGGGGGAGGAGGGGGGTATCAAAGCTCAAGTTAATTACAGGCCTTGATGTAAGTAATGAGTGATAAATGCTGAGGGAGTACACACACACACACACACGCACAAATCTCAGCAGGATACAAATTGCCAGAGGTCAGCAAACAGCTATTATACGTTCTTTGACTCACAGAGTGTGAAGAAGGGGTTGGGGAGAGAAAGATGACTGATTTCCCATGGAATTTGAATGAATCTATAATTCCTGTAGATACATCCTACAGTACTTTTCTTATTACAGAGAAAACATGGTGTAATAATCTCGCGGGTTTAAAAGGTTTTACCTAATTCTTTTAGAGGTTTAACTTCATTTCTGTCCAAAACATGAAAGCAGCTGGAGTGAAAAAGTAAAAACCTGCACTTCCAGCATCAGCTCTGGCTGCGTCATTCTCTGCTCTTGCTGTTTTCCTATATGAAAGCTGGATCACAGCGGTACAAGGAAGAAAACTTGCTACAGCAGTAGTGAGTAGCAGCAATGAGCCTTGCAAGATAAACTGGAGTCTAAGCATGTTGTTTTTCCAAATCAGATGAAAGTCCGTGATTTACGCCGTTTGCAAATTGTTTCAGAGGGAAATGTTTACACACAACAGTATGAGTCTCAGCGGGAGTTTGCTGGGAAAGTGGGAAAGGAAGACATAGTTCCTTAGAAGAGGGAGGTAGAGGAGAAACGACACACGGTCTCTGTTGGGTAGATGAGGGATCACACACTCCCACACACCCACACCCACACCCACCCACCCACACACAGAGCTTTGATGGATTTTTCTCTGGTTTTGACAGACCAAAGCAGAACTTAGATGTGTTTCTCTTTGCTGATAGGGACTGTCTCTCTCTGTGTGTGTGTGTGTGTGTGTGTGTGTGTGTGTGTGTGTGTCTGTGTGTGTGTGTGTGTGTGTCTGTGTGTGTGCGCTTGTTCATGTTCAGTTGATGAGGAGCGGAGGGCAACATTATCTCTGTCAGACGAAGTCTTTATATTTGACACCAATCTCTCACTCACTGTCTCTTCGGGCCACAGAAACAAACACACACACACACACTGCAGAACAATGCAAAACATCTAAAACTTTGGTCTTATTTATAGCAGGAAACTTTTGATTGAAAGTTTGATAAATCAATTTCCAAAGGGTATTTGCTGCTTCAAAGAATATTAAAAAAAAAAAAAAAAAAAAAGACAGGCAGTTGACAGGAGAGTTTCATTCTAATTCCAGCTGTTACAGGGAAGCTGAACTTGTACATGGGAACAAAAGTAAACAAAAGGTGACGGTAGATGATATCGTGACATCACTTTTTGAAACCAATCGCTAAAAACAGGCCGCCTCAAATCTTTAGGAACACGGGCACGAGATACAACATGTTCTTGTTTCTTTAGGTCAGCAGCTGAGAGATTGGAAGCTGTTTTCCCTTGTGTCAAACGACACTGATGTGTGTTGTCTCAAATAATTAGTAATGGAATAAATTGCCAGCACCAGACGTACTCGTGTTCAGACAGAACGTCTGGTGGATATTCAGCTGGTGTTATTCACCACCATTTGACAATTGGACTGTTAGTTAAGCCATTTAAAAGATGTTAGCTGGAACTAGCACACGATAAACTGCACTTTTGTTTTCCTCCACTTAATCTGCATTTTCCTTTTGTCTCTGCTTGTTATTAATACAACCTCCTTTTTTTTTTGTCATGTGCTTGTGGTTCGTGCTTCGTCTTATTTATAGAGGTTTTTGCTGTTTTATGAATACTCAACAGCATTTTGGTTCTTTCTCTCTTCTGCAGAGCAGCTTCCCCACATTCATTCTTTTTTTTTTTTTTTATCGGAAAGATGTTTAATAATGTATTTTGCCTTTTGTTCTAGGGATAGGATTTGATAGGGTCTTATTTTATCTTAAACCAGTTACAAATCCTCTTTAAATCCCTTATCTAATCTGTTTAAGCAGTTTAAAAAGGTGCAGTGCTTTTACCTCACGCGAGCTGTCATTTAAACTGCTCAGTGTAACAAAAAGATCAACTAATATTTCACAATCTAGCTTTATGTCTTTTAATAAAACAGTTCGATTAAATTCTGCTTTAAGGGCCGTGTACTAGACTCGCATGAGTAACTACTGCAGTAACTAATTAGCTAACTGTTAACTGTCAAACCTAAACCATAAACACTCACTCATGTTTTTATTACTGCTCTTTGACTTTTATTAATCCTGTCCTAACTAATTTTTCTTTATGCTCCTCACGGCTGCAAAGGTTGTGGATACTACAGTAGACTATAGTAAAAACAACATTACAATTGTGCATCACCATTTAGCTGATATTTTTATAGTAGTTCCCTCAAAAGTTATATAATTAGTCTTCCTTATTTCTATTTTTTTTTTTTTCTTTCTTGCTCTGAGGTTGCGACAAAAGCAAAAACTGTTGCCACCACTATTCTGTGCTGTCTGCTGATCTTTGTAACCACACACCCTCCAGCCGGATTGTATTTTATTGTCTGTCTATTGTTTGGGAAACTGGCTGGTCACCTGGAACTACAGTCCAACTAGGTTTGTGACGTCATGTTGAGCTCCAACTTCCGAGGTAAATGGAACACGCCATCATCCTTAGCTCGTCCCTCAGCTGTGATGTGTAATAAGTGTAGTGTGCATTCTGGTATAAAATAGACGGCTATAGAGGAGGTTGAACCAGCTTTACTGACTATATTTGCATTCATCACGCCTCATTCTCACAAAGATGAAAGACGTGCAACGAGTGATGTCTTTTGCTTCTTGACTGCTGATTTAAATCGTCATCATTTAAGGGGACAGTCATAACATTTTTAGTGTAGAGTGATACAATGGTTATTTTCAGATGTATTCATCCCTTTGCTTCACGGTTTGTTCGTGCCCAGTCCTGTCTTTTCACTGATTGTGCATCTACAGTTCGCTTTCTCACACACACTCACTCACCACACATGCACACACCAAAGTGTTTTATAGGTACAGTTCTTATCTCAGTTCATTCTCTGTATCTTTATCTGCTGGCACAAACGGTGTCTCTTTGTGAATCATTCAACCCGGTTCTTATGCTCGCACACTTTTTTTCTTTTTGTTAACTGTTGTTCTCTTGCTTGTGCACACACGCTCTGATTTTCTTTTTCTTATTTGTGCACGTGCACACGCACAGACACACACATGTCATTGTGGCATATGAGACATACAGATTGCTAGTTTAGATGCGATTTGACACAGTAAGAAGAGCAGGAGCAGATGAGAGGAGGGAAGCAATTCAAGAATCAAGTCAGCTCTCCTCCTCCTGCTCCTCCTTTAACTTGTTCGCTCCTCTGGATTTATCCTCCCATCTGCTACTTCTAACATTTCTGTCTTCCTCTTTTTTCCCCCCCCTTCTCCAATTTTTCTTGCCATCTGCTCTCCTTCAGATCTCATTCTCGATGTTTTCCTCAACCTCTCCTTCCACCGTCTCCTCATCCTTCATCGTCCCACCTTCCTGAAGTAGATTATTTTGCTTGCTTCTGCTTCTCTCCCCCCCCCCCCCCCCCCCCCCCCCCTCTGTTATCCATCTCCCTCTAGTTTCCCTGCCTCATGCTGTTACATTCCCAGGTGTCTCAGAACATCTTGGTGTTGGGAAAACAAACAGACACAGCCGTGTCATTTGCAAACCAAGTGATTTGCTGTAAACTAGGAACAAGCCTCCTCATGTGGATAATGCTTGGTATTCATCAACATCTGCATAAGTTACTTTTCACTTTACAAGTTCACAGACATTTTTTTTTATCTCATTTGAGAATCAGCATTTGATTTTCTGGGCTTGGTTAGGTTTAGTGAAACACAATTAATAAAAGTCAGATAGTTTTTCCAGCCAGTGCAGAACTGACCCTGTTTGCCTGTGTCTTCTTGATTTGAAAGTGAATGAAGATTGATCTTTGTGCATTTCTCTATTGAACCCTGTGTGTAAAGGATTATTTTTCTGATTGATGTCTCGCATATAATGTTTTTTTTTTCTCCAAAGATTTGAGTTGTCTGGATGAAGTTTTTGTCTTGTCTGTACATATTTATACGTTGGACTGATGTGACTGAATGATCTACAGTATTTATTGTGTAAGAATAGTGACGTGTACTGGTTTATAAAATGCTCTAATGTTTTGTTGTGCTTTTATGGCAATATTCTTTTGTCATTTTGACTTCCACACAGCACAGATCCAAGTCAGGGAGTTTTCATGAAGGCAACTAAGAACGAACGAACCTCTTTAGCAGTAGCACTGGAATCCTGGCTCAAGGCCGTGTATGAGAACGAAAATCTACACGTCCTGAAACGTCCTGCGATTAGCTGGGTTTTATCCTGCAAACACACGGCCACAGTTTGGATTATGTGGTTGAACTTGTGCAAACTGTTTCTATCACGCAACTGTCACAGCTTCTTTTTTTTTTCTTTTTCTTTGATGCATGACTTGGATGTGCTGTAAACAAAAAAACTTTCCTGCAGCATACTTTTTGTATCATGTTGTGCCTCCTGTTCACGCTGACCTTCTTCTTGCAATCTCCAGCTGGGGGTTACCCGTTTAAAAGGACCACCGGTAATGTTTGTGGCAGATTCTCCGGCCGTTTTCTGAAGTTCCTGTGTGAAAAAAGCTAGAAACGTAGAAGAGTGAGTGTGACAGAAACCAGCCAAAACAGCACAATGAGCTCCTACCTAAGGACTGTTCCTCACCGATCCACCTGTCAGCCATCGGAGAGTGTCTGTTGTCCTAGTTTTGGCTATGTGTCCAACACTGTGGGCTCTAATTAGTTCCCAGTTGGCAACTTTACATCTGGTTCAGCATGTTGAATTGGCAACAATGCTGTTGGTGAGAGAGACGGCTCTGATTGGCTCATTTTAGTAACTCGGTGCATGTGAAGAGACCACGGGCTGACTAGGCCTGTAGTGCCACTTGAAACTTCTTGGCAGACATATTTTTCAGTAGAAGTAGCTGTGAACTGTGGTAAGTGAGGGTGGTGTGAAAATAGTCATTTGCTATTTACGACTTTGTTTCGATTTATATTTGTCTTCTCCTTCCCTTCCTCTGAAGCAGAACCAGAAGCAGAGGTACAAAGTTTAGGCCTAGATTAAAGAATTTCCTTATTGGACCAATGAAGTTGTTGAATCTTGAATCCTTTGCATTGTGTGCGCAGTGTTTTTGTTTTAAGAACTTTATATACCTTTTTATGTTTCATGTTTTAATATTCTATGTAATACAAAGAACTTATTGTTTAAGAGTTCTGGAAAGAAGTTGCCTCATTTACTCCGGGGGAAACTAGTGCTCTTTGACAAGTGTTTTAGATGGTACAGAACAACAAAATCAAAAATGTTTCTTTTCAAAGGGTAAGTGTTGCCTCTAGGTCATTCTTTGTGTGTATATGCATGTACTCTCTTCATCATGATAATAAAAGTAAAACAAGGCCCATCCCACACGAGTCCCCTCAGGTGTCAATGAATCATCCTTTAAACAACCATTAGGAACTCAGCAAGGACAAAAGACAGCACAGCTGGCCAACACACACACACACACACACACACACACATATGCCAGTCACCATGTCTTCTCTAAGCTCATGTGTTGCTGTGGATGCCTGCAGTGTTCTGAGTGGCTCAGCTGTGTAGTCCGTACTGCTGTAGTATTCAGCTGACACTGGATGGCGGTAGTGTCCCTGCAGGAGGTGTAGAGTTCTAATTTGTTCCAACCTTCACCCTCATATTGTTGCCCGTTACGTTTGCAATACATAGCAGTAGCAGTGCTGGCAAAGAGGAGGTCTGTGCTGTTCTGCATGAGACTAATTCCATGAGCATTTTTATTCAAGTCAAGTCAAGTGGCTTTTATTGTCATTTCTACTATACACAGTGGTACACAGTACACAGTAGAAACGAGATAACGTTCCTCCAAGAACCAAGGTGCTACAAACAACACAAGCTATAGTAAAGTGCATCGAGTGCAAACAGTGCAGACGAAAAAAACTGTACAGACAGACAGTGTAGACACAAGTAACACAGGACAGGACACAAGACCCAAGACAGTGCCAACCAGTAAACCTACTGTATACTATTTTACAGTACAGTACAGTACAGTACAGTTAAGTGTGCTAGGGGTGTTGTCCCCGCTGTCCACAAATGCGGCAGGCAACAAAAACATCATGTGGCTTGAGTAGACCAGACAGGTTTCTGTGCAGCTTATGAAAGTATTTTCAACACTTCCGAAGACCTCAAGAATCCTGCTATTGATTTATGTTAATCTTTGTCAGTAAATTAATTTACGTACATATACTTGCACATCCTTACCTGTCATTGGGGAGGGGGGGCCTACAACACAGCATTGTGCCATGCTGTGTTGTCCATTGAGCCTGGAAATGAGAATTCACTCAGGCACGACCGGGCAGTGCAGAAAAAAAGTGTGAGAATTCACATACACATGAACACAGGACTAACTCTCATGGCTACAGTGCAACAGCCAATACTCACGGGAAATGAATTACCATGCTATACACACACACCAGCAGAGATATGCTGATGTAAGCCTAATTAGTGTCTGATAGTGAAGACTTAACAAAATTGATGCACACATGTGAGAGTCCTTATCAATGCGTTCGCATATCAATGCAGAAAACCAGCAATTTTCAGCACCATCTTTTACTGTGTGGCATCACTTTTTATGTATTTTGCTCATCTTGGTGTTTCTCTTGCTTGTGTTTTGAGTTCCTTTTGATGATTTCCTGTTTCCACTCATAATTGGTATTTTATTTGTATTAGGCGTTTGTGTAGCAAAGTCGCTTTTTAGAAGTAGAAAATGAATGAAAAGAAATGAATCTTCATATGGCCTATTTTTCCCAATCCAACAATTTGAAATCTGGAGATATTCTCTAAAAAAATGTTTACATTCGAACCTAAATCTAAATGTATCATATAAAACAGAAAATACATTTAGAAAATATATTTACATTAAAAACGTACAAATTTGACATATTTGAGAAGCTGGTATTTTTTAGCATTTTTGCCAAAAACAGGACCTAATTAACTGACAATCCAGATTGTTTGGTGATGGTGGTACTTATAACTGTTTGTGTTGTAGAATGTTGTCAAGGTGAAAGGAAAAAATTAGAAAGCGAGAATGACACCAAGGGTTTGCCTTTGCTGAGATTTTAATTCTGCCGTCTCTGTGTTTATAATGAAACCCATCTAATGTTATTCATGAGTTTCCCTACTGTGCCTGCAGACCAAGCATGGGCTTGCCATGCACAAGACCCTTCACTTCGCACAACATCTGACAGACACAGAGGGAAAGGAAGGATAGAAAACAAATGCACAGGAAAAGAAAGCAAGCGGGGGAGAGGGGGATGAAGAAAGAGGGGTGAAAAGCTAGTAACATAATGAGAGGATGTGGTTGAAAATAGATGTGCTTCATGGTGGAATCATAATCGCTCTGTGAAAATGAGCAATTCTCATCAAACTACAAGTAAGGTCCAGTTGCATATTTACATAGAAGATAAAGAAAGTTTATATCTTTGCCCTTTTGATTTTTTTTTTCTTGCTGTTTCTTGCCATTCACTGATGAGCAACAACACAAACACCACATGGTGGTTTCAATATGAAAATATGATGACGTTTTTAGAAAATCGTGATGAATTAATAAATGCTGACGTATCATTATGGGTCTGCACACACACAGCTCCACCTTTAACAAGAATCTCTGAGCCTCATTTTTAATTTACTGTACAGTGGTAACATTGTGGCTGATCGGTGTGTTTGCTCTACACAGCAGTGCATGTTCTCAAACCTTTTTGATTATTGCCTACAGAAGAGAGACGCCTCTCTGAATTTTAAAATAATGCTGCAGAAATTTGCATCCCCCTTTTTTTTTTTCATCAACATAATATTTATTGGCCATTCAGCTAAAACAAATGTTCCTTCTCCAGAAATTGAATTTAATTAATTTCTTTATCAAGGGGATGCAAAATTCAGCACTAATCCAATTTTTACTATAACGTTTTTTTTATACTCACCTTGACAATTTGTTACTTTCGATGATAAAAGAACATTTGCACCAGCTAATTATTCATTATCATCATTTTGGGTCTGGGTTAAGCTCACATCCTCTGAGACAATGAGTTTGAATTTAAGCGTATTCAATCTTATATTAAAATATATAAATTATTAAAATAATAATTATCCATATTCAGTCATTTCTTTATGCTATAATAAAATAGGGGGATGCAATTGTTTGCATCCAACTATATATGTAAAACGTTGTGACGGGCTGTAGTTTTGCTGGGTTTGTTGTTATGGATGTATAGTTGGACATATCCGTGTTGGAGATATTTGCCGATAATAAAAATCAATGGATCACTTTCTCTCACTTGAAATGTGCAAAGCTGTTTGTTTTCAGAAGTGCCATATAGACAGGAATAACTCAATTTTGTTTAGCCAAGATATGACACCGGCAGTCCTACCGGAATACCTGGATCATGTGATCGATATCTATAAAGTGGTGTGTGTGTGTGTGTGTGTGTTTTGAGTGGATATCGTGTAAGGGCTGAGAGTTTGTCAGCATGGAGGCGGTCACCATAACAACAGTTGCTGTGGTGAAACTGCATTAATGTGGCTTTGTAACTACAGTAATGGATTGATATTCTGTCCTTTCAATGACTCAGTTGTTGTGTCTATATTTCATTATTATAAGCACTGACAGCAGTGATCTTGTTAAAGCAGTATATTCCTGGAAAATCCAGCCACCTCGTTTAATTGATGCAACCTGAATGTCCCTGTGAAACGGCCCTGGTTTTTGTGCAACATGGTCTAAAATTCCCTGAGGGGAATTCAGGGACATATACACAACTGCTGAAATCTGAGTGATTCTGAGAAAACTTTCTGATTAGAGAACAGCTTTGGATATTATATATATACGTGTGTGTGTGTGTGTGTGTATAACTCAGGGAGGAGTGAAGCCATTGTGGTGTAGCTTTCTAAATGCCCTTTAGAAATTACTCTGTTGTGAGCTTTGTTACGTTTTTCGGTTTTTGTTTTCATTTTGCAAATCTCTCTCCTTTTTCAGCCCAGATCTGTACATGTATCAAAGTTAAGCAAGTGGTTCAGAAATAGAAATGATAAACATAAATCCCACAATATTCAATGTTTCATGTTCAGGAATTCAGTTCTTGGACAGACACTTTGTAGGTTATTGTATAAGTTATAGAAATCTACCTGACATCACAACAACGAGAACATCTACAGGTAGAAAGGGGTCCTGTTCAGCATCCTCCTTTCTGTCTAGGCTTAAAGAAGATTGATGGACTTGTGCAGCTTGTGATGTGACCGAAATGTGTCTTATGCTCTCAGTTCATCTGTTGAGGCTGCACAGACTCCGGCTGTGTGTTTAGGTCTGGCCTGGTCCTATCATTTGTTATTGCTTTGCGTCTCAAACTCCAGGCATGTGTTTCTACACAGTGGGTGGCTTCCATGCTTCAACTAGGTCTCACCATGACAATAATAGCTGTGTTGTCTTGAACCTTCATCCTAGGGTGACTATAAATTTACCATTTGGTTCCTGGCTGGAAACGTCATCACAAATGAGACACAGTGGCATAACAAGAGGGGGCGAGATGAGAAAAGGGAGGAAACATGACACCAGTAGAGAGTAAAGCACTATATTACAGAAAGTAAAAGGGTGAGGAGGAGAGAACAAAAAAGAGGAGTGTGTTCTAGATGCTTTACTGGGGCCTTGAGCCAGACGATTCTGGTCACACGCTGATAAACACTCATAGGAAATGTTTAACTTCTGTCATTAATGTTGACAGGCAACAGACTTCTGTCAGACCAATACGGTTTGTGCCAGTGTGTATTCAGGTTACATGGCTGCTGTTGCCTTTTAGGTTTTCATAATGTCATGTACATCACCTATAACTATGTCCAATCTAATCTGCATCATATTCTCCTATAAGCTGTAGTCTAATTTACAATATGCAACACATTCTGTGTGTGTGTGTGTGTGTGTGTGTGTGTCAGACCGTGTCAGATTTAATTTGTGATAATTTATCTCTTTCTGCCTTTCTCTTATCGTATGATAAACCCCATCGAGTGACTTCTCAGCGTGTATGAGCTCATGGTAAAGCAGTCTTGGTGGTCCCTGCTAACCCAGATCCCCTTAGAGCTTAAGCTCTATCATTGGAGTGACACTATAAATGAAGAGAAATACACACACAGAACTGAATTCATTCTGGGTTGTTGGTATTTAAGTTGAATTTCCAACATGAGGATTTTCATTAAGTTGTCAGACTGGACATCTGACTTTTCTTTGTAGAAAAACTTGAACAAATGGTGAAAACTCATTGCAATTTTTAAGTAAACACCAAAATAAAAATGAACAAATCCATCACTCGATCTTTAATGTTTAAATCAGGCGCAATGCTAAATACACTACTGTAATAGTATGTATTGGTAACGGGACCCACATGTCAAATGGATAGATGGTGTATAAATTGAACCAGCCTGTGCAGAAACATTCTGTCAAAGTTTTTGTGGTACATCTCGTCTTGTGTGTGTTTTAGTGATACTCTCTCACTGGCTGTAATTGGCCGTATGAAGCAGACAGATACTGCTGTGTCCTGCTTTATTATCAGACTGACAGGCAAACTGGAAAAGACAGCACTGTCACTCTGAGGACCTCAGCAGACCTTATAGCCAGGAATCGTGCACGCAAACAGACATAAACACTGGTGGGTGCACACAGCAGATGCACAGTGCTCAGATAGGGGCAAGTGCAGTGATACTAACTGGCTGTGACAGTGAGGAGAGTGCACCTTATTCATTGTCCTTAGATGGCAATCGAAAGGAAGATGAGTAGGTTGATAAAACTAGATAGGTGATGCACACAGTCCAACTTGAAGGGCAAATAGTAAATATGAAGGCAATGTTCGTAGACATAGGATGCTGCAGGGTTTGCTAATGTTGCAGCTATGACTGAACCGGTTCAATAAGGAGAAACTGAACAGTTTTATACAAACACTAACTCTGTGCAATAGTAATGAAATTTGAAAATCCATGTCTCATTCCAGCTCACTGAGTTGTGACATTCAGAAGAGCTTTAATATTTGTCTTACCTCTGGCCAAGGATGTTTTGCGTAACAGTGAATCAGCCTTTGAATCATTTGATTCAAAGAGCATTTGAAGAGCCAGATTTTGTTTGTGGAAGCTCAGATGACATTTTGTGTAATTAATAGATTTCTCTCTCTTTTTTTTTTGTCTAGACGTGAGACCTTGTTGAGGTGTTCCCAGTGCAAAATGGCTCGCTATTGCAATGTCACTTGCCAGGTATTGTGTGTGTGTGTGTGTGTGCGTGCCTGCGTGTGCATGTGTGTATGAAAAAGAAAACGTGTTTGTCAGTTTGTAATAATGTCCATCTCCTGCAGAAACAAGCATGGTCTGGCCATAAGAGAGAATGTAAATGTCTGCAGAGCATCTTGCCCAGAATACCCACTGACTCAGTCCGGCTGACTGCGAGACTCATCTTTGCCTTGGTATGTTTCTGGACGTTCTTACTGTAAGACAATTAAAATTGTTAGTTGTGAGGTGATATACAGTGTTTTCCTGCAGTGGGTATTTCTGTGTTTAGGAATATTTCACTTGGAATCATTTGCCAGTGGTGGAAAAAGTAGTCAAAAACTGTACTTAAGTAAAAGTACAGATACACAAACATAGTCTGAAGCTTTTTCAGTTGCGTTTTTACATTGCTCAGGTTGTATAAGCATGTACAGTAGTGACGGTAACAGCCTATAGCAGTTTTTGTACTGTAATTTTAAGAATAAAACATGGACCGTTGATAAAATGTCAGGAAAGCTGGAAATAAGGTCAAGATGCAAAGAATTATGATTATCACCTCCTTTCCGTAGGCATGTCCATAGAGAGAAGGAGAGGTGGGCAAAGCTAATTTCAAGTTTAAAAAAAAAATATTCGGAGTGCTTGGTCAACTTTACATAAATGATGAGTGAATTTTACACGCAATGATCAAATTCATTTAATGGGCTACATTTAAAGCAACATTTTAGCATAGATTGGGTTTATGTCGGAAAATGGAGCTTTATACTGGGGGTTTGCTGTGAATGCAGATCTTGGCAGGCAGGTTGAACTCGACAACGCAAACACTGAAAACCACTGATACGCCGAATGACCATGTCCTGGCCCATTTGAACACTGCTAACATGTCAAATACACCAAGTCTTTATATAAGGCCATGGAAGGAGGGACTAATGATGGACTAATGTCTGCCTACACCTGGTTTAGTGAAGGGATCCCTGTCTCGTTATTGATTGGTTTTTATAAAAAAAAAAAAAAAAAAAACAGAAAAAGGGGTATATGATGAAATAATGCGCTTGTAGCGTGTAACACAACTTTGGAGAAAAAGTCAAAGTAGCTCTAATTAAATGTACTAGTAAAGTACAGATATGTGAAAAACTGGCTTAAGTACAGTAGCAAAGTAATTGTACTTTTCTTACTTTCCATCATAGCCTTTTGCAAACCAGTACATTCTTAAAAACAGTCCTTTGTCCTTTGCAGAAAAGTAGCTCTGTAAAACTATAGCATGCTAATGCTTCCCTCATCCTCTTTCTAGTTAAATCCATCTAAGGGCAGCAGTGAGGAGCTCTACACTCTGGAGGAGCATGAATCAAGTAAGCTTCTCCTCCAGGATTGTGTTTATATTGCCTGTCTAACGCCAGTCCAGCAAAAAGTATTTCTGCTCTCGGATATGACTGTATTCCCGTGTTTGTCTTGGTCTGTAAAAAAAAAAAAAAATCTCTTTCAAGACATTTTCAACAATTCGCAAAAGAGCTCACAGTATTTTTATGCTTTAATTTTTTACAGACCTAAGTTCTATGTCTGAGCAGAAGAAACAAGGTCTATCTCAGCTGGCTTCCATGTTGGAGCTGTATGTACAACAGGAAGCACCTAACCTGGCACAGGAAATGACGTCAGCACTGCCACCTTCCTGCAGAGACCCCCTTAGCCTTATTGCAAAGGTGGGTTTAATGCATGTAAACACAATATATGCATGTTTGTTCTTTGCTGTCAAACAAGACCGGGCTGGCGTCTGCTACCTGTGCTTTAACATCCGGTCTGAGCTGCTGAAGTGGAAAGATAAGCACCTCAGTGCTCATGCTTATGTGAATGAAAACATGCCTACCAGTGCACAAAAAACTGACAGAGACAAGCAACTTTATTGCTTTTTAGCATCCCTTGCTGCAGTCGCCTGGACCCCAACATATGTCTTAGATCTTCTCAGCATCTATAGTTCTCTGTGTTTGTATTTGTGTGCAAATTCCCAGAACAACCTCAGGTCGTATTCTCTTAAACCACACCAGCTGCCGTCCCTGGAATGAAAACCACAAATCCTTATGTGTGTGCTTGTCTGGATCCACCTCTGCTAGCTTGTGTGGCTCCTCTTGGACATTTCATGGCTCCAAGGTGTTTGAATTCCAATAGATTGCATGTGTGTGTATTGTGTTTGCCTCATCGCAGTGATTGCTTGAGTGTGTGTGTATTAATTGAAAGCAGCCAGGCATTTGTATGAGCAATGAGCGTTTCCAAAAAACAAACACGAAACGTTGGTGTTTAGGAGAACATACGAAGAGACACTGCTGGGGTGTAGTGATAGAGCAGTTATCCACCAGTTGTAGGGTCAGCAGGTCAACTTCCAGCTCCTTTGTGTGTTATGGTAGAAAAATGTCCAGACCATTTACAGCTTTATTGTTCACCGCTTTGATTTAGACTAAAATATCATGAAATGTATTGACTGCATTGCTGTGAAATTTGGTACAAAAATACAACATTACATAAACATTTCTTCTGTTCTACTGTCAAAATGTGACTTCAATGACAGCAATGCTTCATTTCATCATAAAACGCCTGCAAAATAACAGTATTCCATCATTTCAGTTTGACTTGCAGTGTAAAATTAACTTTTGATTGTATTTTTTACAACGGTCTGCATATCAGCAGCTAGCGATGAGACTGCTGACAGCAGAATTTCTCCGGCGTAGAATTTAACTTCACAAATAAACAGGCACCTTTCTGTCCATGGATTTAGATTTTGCTTAATTTATTGAGAATGATGGCATTGCAGTGATAAACGATAAGAGTCTATGTCTCTGACATGAGAGGCGTGTGTGTGCGTGTGTGCTCGTGTGTGCGCGTACACTTGGTATTGTGAATCTGGGAAAAACTGAACGCTGCTGATTAAATGAGGTTCAAGGCTCTGATGGAAATTAGGCTTCAATCTGAGGGAGATGAGTGGATTAAAGAGGAGAAGAAGGGGATGAAGCGTGTGAGAGAAAAACAGATTGTTGAGGGAGGAAGAAGAGAGGGAGTCATACTTACTAAGAGGGAGAGAGATTAAAGGGAGCAGCAAATGTACAAAGTGTGAAACAACGTGGAAACTAAAACTAGACATAATATCCTGAATAGGTTATAGGAATTTTATGAAAGTTACTTGCTAAAAACAAATTTGTCAGGTAACATGAATTTTCACCTTTCAAAAACAAAATCCAAGACATTGAGATGTAAATAATTTAGCAGTCTGCATGAAGGATTTGTAAGATGGATGCAAAAGCAAAATTAAAACCAGCATCTGTCTTCTTTAACAATGACAGTGGCTTCTTCATGTTTGTCTTGGTGTGTACATGCTTACTTGTCATTCCTGAGTGAAAGCAATCACACAATGGTGGACAACTTATTATCGTCAGAATAGCAAGTCCCTCCTCATCCCACACACATTAACGCCTCATCTCGCTAAACACCTGTCTATAAAGAAGTTGATGTCGTGTTGAATTTTGGCTGTCGTGTACTGTGATCTTTCTGCCGTTATGTCGATGAGTCGGAGTCTGTTTCGTTGTTGTCATAATTCTGAAAAGCATTGCCACAGTGGGTCAGTGCTGCTGCTATCTTGGGTCAGTAGAGGAGTGACGTTATATCCACCAGAGCAGGCTGAGCCCACACCTCACAACATACAACAGGGCACCTGGAGCTTGAACTGCCTGGTGTTTCACCTTGCGTGTAAACATTACTGGACAATTTGAAGAGAACATTGTTGAATTCAAGTTGAACTGTGTCCTGGCAGAGTTTCCTGCTTGAGAGATGAGGTGAGAGGGGTCGGCGTGCAAATACAAGGCTTTGGGGAAGCTGTTTCGTCTGTTTGGCGAGACGTAGGACCCCAGCTGGAATAATTACATTTTCATATGTGTTTACTCAACATCTGCCGCACATTTGGTACATAATGGTTGCATGTCAATCAACACAAATACTAGGAAACAGTTTTGTATCTGACAGGGCCACATGCACACAGTCATATAGTAGTAGACATTTCTGTTGATGTCAGAGAAATGTGATCATATTTTTAAATAGGTTTTCTGAGGAAGAAAGAGCTTTAACATCTCTCTATCAGCCCTAATACCAGCTGGTGACCTGTCCAGGATGTACCAGCCAGGACGGGCTCCAGCCCACCCGAGACCCTCAACGGGAAACGTCAGTTTGATTAATGTGTAGGTGGACTTTTAAACACTTTGAATATTGTGCATGATGCTAAGCCACTTCTTCAACAATTGCCTGTTTTTAACAAGTAGACACCACAGAACAACACTCCACATGTACAAATACCCAATCTACCTCCACCCATGTTACGCCCACGCGTCCAAAGATCATATCACATCACACCTCTGTGGCCAGTGCAGAGACAGACACAACCTAGATGTAAAATAAACCTCAACAAAGCTTCCACCTACTGTGAAATGTATGTCAAGTGGTTTTGCCAGAGGGGCAGTTCCTATGTTGCCAATAGGGGGCACTGTGATTGCACACAAAGGGGACTGCATTGATTGTGCGGGGAAGTCCTTCAGTTCACTTTCTTTCCATTTTCGTCCTCTCCAATGTCTTTTCTGTTTCTGTCGACAGGTTCCTTTTTCAATTTCTCTCTGTCACTCTTTCACTGATACGTTTCGAGTGTCACGGTGACTGTCGATGGCTGATGAGTTTGCTCTTTTCTATACATGTTTCCTTTCTTTTTTTTTTCTGTCTTTCATTTTCTGCTCCTTGCCTAATACAGTCCCCTCTTAATGGCTCAAGTACATAACAAACGAGGAGTTTATTATTGTGTACTTGGAATGTTAGTGTGCTGTACAAAATAGGTCATTACTGTGTGTGTGTGTGTGTGTGTGTGTGTGTGTGTGTGTGTGTGTTAGTTGTCTAGTCTTTTTTTTTTTACTGTTAGGGAGTGTTTTGTGCAGTAAAACCATTCTTTATACTAATAGCTACTCTCTCCACAGCACTAATACGGTTACACAAATACATTCATGTACACTGACACACACAATGAAGTAATGCCACACTACATCATTACTGCTCTTAATATACCCCAGGGTCCAACGAGGGGGAGGGATTTTGTACGCTCTTGTGTGTGTGTGTGTGTGTGTGTGTGTGTGTGTGTTTTTAAATAGGTTTTTTTATATATTTATTTACTGTAAATTGTGTCTACATGCAGTACTGTGCAAGTAGGATCTGCTGTGTGTTGGACCAGGTTCTGATTCTGTGTGTGTGTGTGTGTGTGTGTGTGTGTGTGTGCATTTTGTTCAGACTGCAGTGGTGCAATAAGGAGTGACAGATGGGATCTGTCCGCAACACATTTTATTGCTTCCCCCAAGCAACTTCCCCTCTCTAGAGTGAGCAAGTGTGAATGTGTGTGTGTCTGTGTCTTTAATGTACATGTGTACATACAGTACCAAGACAAAGTATGGAACCCTATAGAATTGGCTGATTTTTTTTTTCATTAAAAGGCTATAAATTGTGATGTGATCTTTATATAAACTAACACAATGTGCACAGCATTAGTGGAAAAGTACTCAGATCATTTACTTAAGTATCATTACTACAGTATAGTAAAACTCTGGTACAAGTAAAGGTTCTGCATTCAAAAGTGGATGTACTCCTTATGCAGAATGGCTCTTTTTACATCAGTGAGTGTGATATTATTGTATTATAATTATTCATGCAGTAGTGCTTTCATCACTCTACAGCTGGTAATGATGGAGCTTATTTTAATGAGCTTGGAGCTTAGGTGCATTTTGAGGGTCATATGTTCTAAATCTAACAGGGTCGTGGGTGGTTTGTGAATTTCACATTGGGGATCAATAAAGTTAGTTGATTTTGTAATATTACACAAATTCTTTAATGTAACTAGTTATCACATTTAGTGGCATAAAAGAATGATATGGAACCTCTGAACTGTTACATTACATTTAAAATATGAAGTGGCAAAAATGGAAGTACTCAAGTAAATATAGTACAGTACTTTTGTAAATGTATTTAGTTTCACATTTAAATGTGTTTGTGCTTTTTACTGATCAAAGTGGGATTAGGTTTATTTGATCTGTTGTTTAGAGCCATTGTTTTGCAGCTTCACCCGACATCTACTGACTGTGGATATTCTCTTTCCATGTGATGATGAAGCTGTTCACAATGTGTGATGAAGTTTTTAAATCTAATTGTGTTTTCTTTATATGTCTAAATCTTGCCTAATGAATATCTAGATTCTTTGAGATGATTGTTATCCTCTCCAGCGTTACACAAATCAACTCTTGATCTACCTTCTCTTATATATTGTATGATTCCCATCAGCAGATGCTCAAAGAAGCTCCAGCCCACAACTCTTATCTAGTTTCCGTGATTGAACCCCAGCATCTTTCGTTTGTCATTACCTTAAAGGACCATATAGTTTTTCCAACCTACATTGTGCAAGTTTAAAAAATGTGTGTAATATAAAGAACAATGCAATGTTATTGTAGATCTAAAGTAGATATTTGTTTTACATTTATTGTTTTTGCCATTGTATATTTACTCACTCATTCATTAACTTTCAGCTGTCTGAAATAATTTCTCTTAATGTCTCTTAACCTGCGGCTTTGAAATGTGTGTTTTATATAACCTATAACGGACAGTAGCAGCATTTGAATTTAAATGTTTTGAATTATAGGAACCTTAAAACAGAAGCAGAAAATCACAAGGTTACCTGCAAAAGCAGAATATACAGTGAATGTGTTTCATGCTGATATACTCTTTCATAAAACACATACTGTAGAAAGCTCCTGCATAATTTATACGAACCATACCTGGTGCACAGAATTAAGTGGGCGGTCACCTCCACAGTCGTGCAGTAGGACTTTTGCATGATGACTTTTGTAAAACAAACAAGAATCAACACCATCAGGAATCTACATAACATGAGCCTCACAACATGACAATGTGTTAATATCCCAATAAGAATGTTCATTATGACTTACTCAGAAATTTCTTAGTGCTGCATTAAATACTTGTATACAATGGTTACAGATACTGCCTGTGATAAAAACTTTATTTAGAGTGGGAGAAAAATAAAATCTATGACTTTGCATAATAACTATCCTGCTGAGACTTATCTCATAGGAAACACTGTCTTTGTCTTCAGCAGTGTTTCTGTGGACTGTGGAACGACTTGTACTGTGCAAAGGTTTATCAGTAGAAACTTTTTAAGCTCTAATTACTGTGAATTGTCATTTTCTCATTTGGGAGGGGGGGGGCGGGTCATTGTTGCCATGACTTTCGCTAAATGAGAGCAGCCAAACGGCCACCAGGGCTCCTCCTCCTGGGAGACTCGCCCACGTACGCTGGCAAAGAAACTGCATTTACTGCATGATTGAAGACTCAAACAAAGTTGATTTGTTTAGTGTGTTAATGATTGTGGTCAGATCTGAACACCATTTGTGCAATAAAACATCCAGTTGTTTAACCCCAAACCCGAGCTAGAGACCCCAGTCTGATCACTGCCCAATGATGTGGCATTTTGTTGCTCTTTATTGTTCTCTCTCCACTTTTCACTCACCACAACTGGTCAAGGCAAATGGGCCCAACCTGAGCCTGGTTCTGCTGGAGGTTTCTTCCACTAAACAGAGGTTTTCCTCACCACTGTTGCCCAGGGATTGCTCAACTGGGATTTGTTGGGATTTCTCTATATATCTTTATAGTCTTGACTTTATTATTAACAAGTGCCCTGAGATGACTTAGTTGGGAATTGGCACTATATAAATATAGTTGAATTGAATGAACTAAAATGAGATGAGCTACTGCAAATAGGCAAAGTTGTCATAAATAAGCATCAGCCTATTAATCGGTCTTGGAATATGTGGAGAATAAATGATAGGAAATGGGCAAAACCAAAAAAATGTGACTGAAACAAGATGGAGGATGGTGGGTAGCAGGGAATGAATAGATATAGGATAGGAAGAAGGATGCACACCCTGCTGAGGAAAGATGTGAAGTAGTTGTATTTACTGTATGGCTTTGTGTGTTTGAATCTGTAACTCTGGAAAAAACACACATGCAAACCTCATTTGCCCGAACGCAAGGCATCTCCCGGTGGGAAAACTATGGTGTTTTGTTTATTACTCATGTATAGAGACAATTCATCACACATCTCCCAAAGGTACTTGTTTGGTGGCTGCTGGACTAAATCTGGAGTCATAAAGATGCAGGATGTGCTAACATATGTTGGTAAAAATGACAAACTGTATTCTTCTTCTTCTTCTTCTTCTTCTTTTTGTTTCTTACCCTTTAAACCTTTCAGTTACGTGACATTTTAAATACCTGTAACTCCACACCTGGACTTAGAACTGGCCTTTTGGATGAGAGGTGAAAAGTCTCCAAGAGTTTTAAGCGATTGAACAATCACCTTTTGAGATAACTATTTCCACAAATGTTTGTCACGAAGCCAACAAACACACAGACACGCAAACGCGCACACACACACACACACACACACACACACACAGACAGAGCTAGAGTACCTTAAGTCCTGTGTGAATGTAGAGCCAATAAATTTTCACCCCTGCTGAAAACTATTTCGTCTTCAATTACTCAAAAATAAATGAAAGGGGTGTTTGCATGTACGTGTGTGTGTGTGTGTGTTGTGTGTTTGTGTGTAAGCGTAATCTTCTGTTTGCGCATGTTGACTCTCATTTTTTGGTTGTTATAATATTTTCTGGGTGTTCGTGTGGTGTATAATAATTTGTGTGTGACTGTGTGTAGGTGTAATTCTCTGTGTGGACAGATGTGCAGTGTAGACGTGTAACTTTTTATTTGTGAGTAGGAGTAATTTATTCTCACGGCATCTTTTATATCAGCCATCTGTTGAGAAGCTAAATGGGATGCAGGCACTGTCAAACTCGTGCTCCTTAACGAATGAAAAAGTTATATCTCCAAAGTTTTTACATTGGAGGAAGCCTTTTCACATGCAGAAGTACAACTGAATTTTTTTTTCCTGAATAAATGACCTAAGGAAGAAAAAAAATGCAGAACAAATTTCTACATAAGTTAAGAGAGCAAAGTAAAGAGAAAAAAAAAAGTGTATTAAAATATCATGTGTCTTCATGCATGTGAGTTTGCCTGTATGTAGGGTGGTAAGTCATTGCAATAATTCTTGGGCATATGTGTTACGATGTTCAGCCTTATCTCTCTACCATTTCCCTGCTCTGCTGTTGTATCTGGTAGTGTGATGAGCGCTACCTAATTAGCTTAGGCTTTACACACACACACACACACAAAGCTTAGTGTAATGACTTTAAGTCCATCATGAATGCGGTCACAGACAGTATAATAGGAAGACAGAATAAAAACCATTTGTTTAATTGACTTAGATGGGCTGCATGTGTGTGGGCTTGTAGGAAGGGGTGAAGAAAAGAGGATGAAGAGGGGAAAGGAAAGAAGGCCAGGAAATGAGCAAACTGGGAGAAAGAGTTGAAAAGAAGCGAGGACGAAATAGTCAATGGCAGAATAAATGCAGAATAAATGGAGCTTAAGGAGACAAGGAAAGGAGATGTGGGTATGTTGAAATGAGGGGTCAATCAGAAGAGGAGGAAAATGACAAGAAGAAAGACAAGAAAATTGGAAAGCAACATCATGGGGAAAATCAAGAGAAGAGAAAATTTGAATGCAAATGTGGATGCTGCTGTTTAATTGTGCAAAGTGATTTGAACAGCAGTGTGTTTTGCAGGAGATAAAAATATATATGTGTATTATATGTTCTGAAATGTGTTGTAGTGTTTAAGTGGGGGTGGGGCTGGCATAATGAACAGTTTATGGCTCCTGCTGTGACAGCCACCATCTCTCTCTCTCGTCTGCTTTACTCTCCCTTGTGCTTTCCCTGCTGTCTTCTACTTTTGCAGTAATTACTGTTCTTTGGTGGTTCGCAGGGATGGAAACAGGGATTGAGGCTGATAAAATACCAACCAGTGTCTGTGTATTTTGACTAACTTCCTCAGTGTCCTCGAGAGCGAAGTAAGATTTTTAAACTAGGGTAAAGAAAAGACTTGTGTGGGTGCACGTTTTTTACCGTGGAAATTGAAACTTCTTCTGATTGGTAACACGGATCTGAAACTGCTCAGCTTAGTATAAAAGGTTAAACGTGGCTGTATTTTGACTACAGGTACTGATGGTTCAAACTGGTGTCACAGTCACAAGACTTGGCTCTACACCAACTTACCTCCGGTCTCCGGAAAAGGTGCGTGTCCGATGGTTGCTAGCTCTCCCTTGTCAACTTGCTGTGCTGCTGTAGACTCCACCTTCTTGGCTTTTGGTTCAGGTCATATAAATCAAAAAGCCAGATCTTGGTTGGTTGCATCTTCCTGGAAGTTGAGTTGAGAAACGTATAAAGGAGGCCTGAAAGACCCTGCACACAACACTGACTTGCTCGCATACATATATACATATACACATTATATACCCATTTTAAATTGTATTTGGTCTCCCTTCTTTGTCAAGACGTGTGTCCCCCTCCTCAACGAATCGGTTTTTGAAGCTGCCACTTTCATAATTAAGGAAGGTAATGATGCATGTTGCTTAATGTCCTCTTGAGACAGACATATTATATTAGTTTGGCCTCCACCCTTGTGATTCGACAGGTGTGCAACACCCTGTATCAAAAACATTTTTGAGGTCCGGTACCAGTACGTAGTGAAATTTTTAATTTGCTTTAGAGTCTTACTGTAGTCACTTTGAATGATCATTGGGGATAAATCCAAATCAGTCTCTCAGACACAGACCTGGTCTATGACTGACACGCAGAGTATTTCTGTCCTTAGGCTCTGCCCAACACAGTACAGGTACATACGTTTGCAGTTCTATTAGAGCAACTGAGTTAGAACCAGTCAATTCAAAACAATTGACTATACGATCTGTACGTTGTACATATAAATATTTGTTGAAGAATGTGGACATTTGAAGTTTGGTCTAATACCTTGTTTTTCTCTTTGTCCTACATTGTTCCTTAAAATCATATATCTTGTATTGCAGGAGAGATACACTCATGAGACGTAATGAAATCATAACCGTGCTATATACTGTACGCACACACATTTAGCCACGCACACACCTGTCTGGAGCCGGCTGGTTGAGCTAATGTGAGATTAAACGCCATGGGGCGTTTTTTAATCTTTTCAGAGCAGTCTGAGTGGCCCATCAGGAGAAGTGCAGGAAGTCCAGATGGCCAGCCTGACACTGATAACAGCTCCTATTTGTTCTGTTTCAACGCTTAGGTTTTTGTCTTTACTAAAATATGTATTAAAGTCACTGTAGGTTTGTATAGGTGCTTTTTGGGATTTACTGTATATTGAGAGCCATGTATATGGAACTAAATAACTTTTTCATGGTGATCTAGGTTTTTATTGATACATCATTAATTCATACTCACTTGTTATCTGCTCTCAGATTGCTGTGAATTCTAATCATGGGTTGGGTGGCAGATGTCCTTTTTTTTTGTGTAAAGAACATTAAAACTGAATAGCTTGACTGTTTTGGAGTCACTGTTTTGTCACTTTTCCAGCCTAATGTGCTCATTGTAGTTTTGAAAAAGCTCCATCACACCATTTCATTCTAAATGAAAGCGGTTTCTCTTTTCCAGTCTGCTCAGTGTTTTTAAGGAATTGCATTTACAGACGATTTTTGCACATTGCAAACTCTTATGGACAGATCAGTGGAATAAACAACATCTTGACAGAGAAGCGACTGATTGACTCGATACAATGTACAATGACATGTAAATGTGCCAGTTAAACAAAAGATCACAGAGTTAGGCGTTGTGTGTACTGGACGCATGTATTCACAAATCATTTCACTGTATAGTGGCCCTGTACCATAACACATTATCCAAGATGTCCTGATTATGCATCTCAACGATAGGTTATGAATAATTTCTCCACTCTGTGTAATTTGTCATAGTGCGATATTGATATATTCTATAGTTGCGTGGGGGTGTGTTTGCATATGAGCCGTAACATGGGCCTCGCACATGCCCATAAGCAGGTTGAGCCGACACATAGGTGGTGATACACATTGAAAATGGTTCAGCAACAGATGAATTCAGAAGGCATTTTTTTACTTCATAGTATTGAAATTTGTGGTCTGTATCACCTGCACCTACTGTACAGTTAATGTGTTTAAAGTCGGTTTGTTTCGTGATGGGGAACAGGCTACGCAAAGTTACTTTATAGCTTAAAAAAAGGTCTGCTCTTGCTAGTTAAATATTCTGAATTACTTAAAAGCACTGTTTGAAAAAGGAAATGGTACTTTTCATTCACTATACCGTAATGTGATTCTTTAGTGAAGGTTCGAGGGAGGTCACAGGATCTGCCTCAGAAATGCTGTAGAGAAGTCCGTTTTTTTTTTTAAAGTTAGAAATGTAGACTTTCCACTTTGACTGTGGTTCTCTGTGCCTCAATGAGCTGCAGCAGAGGTGCCCAGGTTCAAGTATGCACTCATCCACCCACCTATCCTCTGTCCCTGTTCTGTTTCTGGCTCTGCAGGTCATTAGCGTGTTATGTAAAGCTTCCATGAATGCTGTCTTGTGAAACAAAAGACACTGAAGCCTGTAAAGTATCCAGCTGAGGAATGCTTAACTGCCAATCCCTTTATTTCTATCGTGAATATAAATGAGTTTCCTCGGGGGTCTTCATTCCCTCGTTCTCCCTCTCATCTGTCTCTCATCTTCCCCCCCCCTCTCTCTCTATCTGCTCTTCTCAAACACCAGCCAAGCACAACTCTCAGTTCTATTCAGGGACAGTGAGAGACACCTGGCAGACTTTCAATTTTGTGTCTGTGTGCAACATTTGTGCTTGTTTGCCATCTTTTAAAGAGAAGCTGGTTGTACAAAACTTGGAAACCCCAAAAGCCTATTTGCTGCACCTCATTATGAAGACCAGCAAATAAATGTATGTCTTCTTGTGTTTTGTGTGCATTTAATGTTCTGCAGAGATAAGCACTTACTCTCCTCCTTAATGGGTGTTCATGGTGCGCTTCCTCTTGTTAAACATCAGCAGCTCATCAGGACCACAAATAAGGCTGTGTGCATGTGGATACACAGCCACACGTGCACTGTAGTCTATAGTCTATAATTCCTAGCCATATATATATTTATATACATTTTTAATGTATTGATTATTATTTTGGCCAATTTGTGGTTTTAGGAAACAAATAATCTGTCTTGAAAGTTGCTCTAACTGTTTGGATGCTTGGATTCTCTTCCAAACCGTGTGACTCCTCACAGTAACTCCAGGATTTTCCAGATCCCTTTTGAATTGTTCCCGACATAAGAATGTGGTTTATAGTTCTTTTTTTTTAAAGTTGGTTTTGAAAAACAAACCTGTAAAATGGGGAGGAAAAAAGCAACCCTTAGCCTAACCTTCACTTGGGACCCCCCTTAAATTTGGGGCACATAGAAAGCTCTGACATCTGTCTCTCCAGCTCCATGACTGGCTCACTGTCAGTGCTTCTGTTTATGTAACACGTTTTCCATCCACAGAGGCTGGGGTTAAGGAGCTACACTAATAAGACACTCAAAGATGCGTTCACCCAGCGATTCATTAAATTTAACTTTATAAAACAAAATACATTTTCTCATTAATTCATACTAGGAACAGATGAATGCAACACTTTGCATCCCCTTGAAATTGCACAAAGAGTAAAACAAAATTCCTTTTGGTCCAAAGAGAGAAAAGATTGATACTACGCTCTGATGCTAAACATTAAAACCACCGCCAGCAGCCTGATTGGCTTATCTTATTATAACTACTGTGTCCAATCTTAATTCTAAGCTAAGCTTACCAGCTTCTGGCTGTAGCTTTGTATTAAACACATGAATAGGAGACTACAGTAGTTGTAGCTTTTTCATTTAACTTTCTAAAACAAATAACTGTGTTCCCCAGAAAGTCAAACTATACTTTTGATCAAGTAATATTGTTGCGATTAATGCAAAAAAATGTCAGAACAAAGGAGAACTTGGTTATTTAGGGTGAACAGAACTAGAAACACACACACACACACACACTTGGCCACAGTGTGGAAGCTTGTAGAATCTGCCCGTTTGTTGTTTTTTGTAATGTCAGTTTGTCCTCGTTACTGCTCACTATGCTCTCTGTCACTTCCCTCCTTTGTGCTGAAAAGCCAAAGATGCTTGCATGTTTAATTAATATTCGAAATGTCTAACTGTGAGTGTAGTTACTAATAGATTTAGCACATCTCATTTTAAAGGCGAGATAATTACAGTATGTTTTACTTTTCAGCTCTCTCATGAGATTTTGACAGTTTTCTGGTGAGAAAGATCTTTGATATATAATCTCTGTGGAAACTGTGTTTCCAGACAGATTGCTCAATATTAACTGTAAGTGAGCCATTTGGATTAACTTTGACCAGACCAAAAAAAAAACAAAACATAATGCCTATAGCCAGGTTTTAGGTTGTCCATCTATCTCATTCTTGGGAGCATCGTAGCTTAGAAAACCTTGTGAGGCAACTACTTTAACCTTACTACAAACTTCACTTGGGCTCAATGATGAACTGATTAGATTTTGGGGGTCAAAAGACAAGGTAACAATGACATCATGTCTGTTTAATGAAAGCCTTAAGGGAATTTCTTTACATATAGCACAAATGTCCAATAGGATGCAACGATAACCTGATGGTGGTCAAAGGTCACAGTTACTGTGACTTCATATGTGCCTTTTACCCATCCCTTTCTTCTTTAAAGTTCAAGGTCACAGTGCTTTCACAGCCATCTATTATTTTAATTGCAGTATCACAGGCAATGCTCTGAGGGAATATTTTTGAAAAAATGTTAACCAAACATCTATTTCGTCTCAATACTTTGAGGCTTGGTGGTATAAGGTCAAAGTCTGTGTTGAAGAAATGTCTTCAAGCTTGGTACAAATGTCCACGTGCACTTGAGGAAAAATGTATTACATTTTAAGGCTTTACGGTCAAGGTGACTGTGACTTCATGTCTATTAATTGAATGCGATGCCTCAGAATTTGCTTGAGGGGATTTCTTCAAATTGCCACAAACGTTCGCTTGGGCTCCAAGATGAACTCCTTACATTTTGGAGGTCAGAGGCGAGGCAAGGCACTTTGATTTATATAGCACTTTGAAAACATATTGAAAAACTTATGCGTCACATGTATACGCCTGGGAACACGCAAAAAACAGCATGAAAATATTAAACAGAAAAAGAAACAGAAAAGTACAAGAAATAGGAATGGAACACGAACGATTATGCACAAAAACAATGACGGGAATAACTATAATGAAAAAGAAAAAAAGCAACGAAATACTTAAATAAATAATAAGTCCTCAGACCTCGTAAAATTACAGTGCAGTACATTTGTTTAAAAGCAAAGGCAAACATGTAGGTCTTTAGTTTAGGCTTGAAAGTAGTAGGTACTGAATCCAGTATGAGCTCTTCTGCTAGTTAATTCCATGTGTTACTAGCATGCAATCCAAATGGCAGCTTCACCATGACCGCTTTTGACTCTTGGAACAAAGAAAAGACCAGAACCTGTCGGCCTTTCAATGGTCAAGGTCACTTTGACCTCACATTTGTCCCATTCTGTGAACACATCATCCGAGGAATTCCGTGTAGGAATATTTTCAAATCTAACAATCTAAGTGCCCACTTGGATTCAAGCATAAGCTTTAGTGGTCAGAGGTCATAGGTCAAGGTCACTGTGGCCTCATGTATTTCCGATTCTTGCGAATGAGACATCACAGGAATGCTGGCATAGAATTTCTTTACCTCTGGCACAAGCAGCCACCAGGACTCAAGGATGAACAGATTCGATTTTGGTGGTTAAAGGTCAAGGTCACTGTGAACCCATGTCCTGTCCTTTCCTATCCTATTCATGTTAACCCTGTATCTCAGAATCGTCTTTGTTGAAGCATACAACCACACTGCAGCACTCAGAGAAAGCAGCATGTCTGCACCTAAGCTAAGTTGGGGTTGTATATGAACATAATAAATATTAATGTGAGGGACTGCATATTGTCATTTCAGAGCAACTGTACACAACATAACTGCTGCTGTCTAGCAATTATTAACACTTCCACTCCAATTCTCATTCACTGTCCTAAATTGCCACCACAGCCATTTATCTACGCAAATTGGAATAGCTACAAGTAAGTGTGTGTGTTTGTGTGCGTGCGCCTATTAACTTCTTTCCAAATAAGTGTCCATGTGTTCCCAAGTCTGTTGCTGTGGGATAGTGCTTCTTTATTGATTGAATCTGGCAAAGCAGGTTTGGTGGCTGACTGCAGATTTTCTGACCTAAAGCGAACAGGATGAGGAACAGAATGAGACAAACGGAGAATAAGACAGATGGACGGAGATGAGACACATGGTTAGGGTTAAGAGCTGTTTCTCCTTTTCTGTGTTTCAGGGTGCAAGTAATTTTAACAATTATTGGTAAGTGGAATACGTCTCAAAAATTACGTGCTTGGTTTATTTAGTTATGCATTCATTAATTTTATGTTCCACATCACCTAAAAGGATCCTAGCAGTAAAACAATCTCTGTATTTCATCTCTTAGTTAGAGAGACCAATGGGGGATTTAGGATTTAATGAACCCCTCCCTGGAAACATCCCCAGGTGGTGATGAAGAGAGTAAAATAGTTGGAGGGGAAGATGACAGAAGGAGGAAGGCCAAACACACAAACACTCAGTCTCTGTGGACCGGTATATCTAACATAGTGTAATTACAATGGGGAGCCACTTTAATTGACTCCTGCTGCGAACCCAGAGTCTGCAAAGAGAGAGAGAGTGTGTGTGTGTGTGTGTGTGTGTATGTTTGAGAGAGAGTGCAGAAATAATCTCAGATGAAATGCTTTATTAAACAACTTCAGGTTAATTGAGATGAAATGTTTTATGTAAAGTAATTTCAATACAGTTACTTTCCTGAGAAATGTTTCATTTTTTTTTGGTCTATATCTTAATTGAATATAAATTTGTCTAGCATACAGGTTAATATCAGTGACCACAGTCTGGTTCTTTATTTTGTCCATGTTCACACAGTTTTTGTTTTCAGACCTACCTTGTTTAATCAGGTAGAACTCTGATTCATTTCTCCCTTAGGTGTAATTCGTGTGGGCAGGTCTAAACGAGGTCATGTGCGGACCAAAAACAACTGCAGACCCATAATTGGATGTGGTCTGGGTGCGGCGCTAAATGATCTCTAAAGTAGTTTTGTGCTAAGAACGTGGTTCAACCTTAATATTCACTGCTTACATGGTCAAGTTTTTGTATGATTTGTAGTGATGCATTTTGGTGTGAGTGGATGTTTTTTGCAAACTAGACCACAGGGCCACGTTGTTGACTTTCTGTGTGAGCTCCATGGGGCCTATTGACTGATCTGTGAGCAAGCGTGAGCAATGAACAGGAGGACAGATGAAAACATGTAGTGTGAGTTTAAATATTGCACACAATTTATGCTGGGCCCATTCATCACCAACAAATCCGTCCATGTCCATGTATGCAAACACCTTGCTGTCAAACAGTGAGTTGCCACCAGTTTTAGAGGACAGTGACCAATGGATGTGATGTGTACGGGCTGTATGATGTTTTAAAAAAAAGGGCATAAATACTTAAAATTTTAAAACAACAAATAATGAGACTTCAGCACAATAAAAACACGTTTTGTGTTTGTTTGTGTTTTTAAATGTTGTGTAACACGAGAGGACAATGAATTAATACTTGCTCTGTGTTATACAGGATACAAAGGTGTAAAGCCCCTTAAACTCTAGTCCACAGGTTTTCGTGTAAAGTGTGTGAGTTTTCCTTTTATGTCAACGTGATGAAAAAGTAAATTTTGCTTACTTGACATTGGACGTCCTGCAGTGTGACTGTTGTGTATGAATATCATGATTATGATGCTGAGGCTCTATTAGTAGAGAAGTAAGAAGTCGCAAGAAAAATTTAAAAAAACCTCAAATTTGTGCAGTACCCAATTAATTGTCCTTAATGTACTTTCCTTCATTCCACCGCCGTCCCTTAATGCACAATCTGCACAGATGCACCAATGTTCATTTAGCAATGTGAGGTGATAGGCTGATGAATGGTCAGGCCTCCAGGCAGAGTGTGTGTGTGTGTGCACGTCTGTGCATCAGTTCTGTTCAAGCTATTGTGAGTCTTCAGGCTAAGTGCCATTCAATTTTAGCACTCGGCAAAAGGTATCCCATAATGACAGCCAGACTGATATTGACTGACTGGTCCCAGAGAGTGAGAGTGACAGGACAGATGGAGACAAATGTGTGTTACAGTATGTGCTGCTTTTCATTCACTGTGATTCTTTGTACAGAACAGACACACACACATTGTGTCATAATGTCCTTTTTAGTCAAGGGCATCTCCTAGTTTCACAGGTGAGGGAGCACAGCCGATTTCTGCCAGGGAAGAGAAAGAAGGACATGGGGAGGAAGAAGAGCAGGGTGGCAGGTGAAAAGAGAGAATAGGAGGAAAGATCCAGAAGATGAAATAAGAAATCCCCTTAGAAATTTTGCATTCCCCTACGGTATGTTGTTGGCTTGTCACTAACAAAGATGCCACCTTGGTGATTTAAACTGTCCTACTTTCAGCTGTGACAGATGGGCAAACAACCACACGAACCCCTGCTTGGACTAATCAAGGTCATGCAGTGGTGGGACACAGTAATTTCCTCAAAGTTTGACAAATTATTGTCTAAGATTGTACTGACACCGATAATGATCTTTGCTCCGTTCCTGTTTCACTTGTGGTATTGAACTGACGGTAACCCTGGTCTTCTTTATAATCTAAGAAACTCCAGTAGAAAAATTATCGTCAATATGAAAATGGCCTACTCCCTCTCTGTTAGCTGACATTTCAGAGATTAGAGGTTTTTGATCGCTTATGCCACAACCCAATCTCTTTCCTGCCTGCACCCCTTCATCCCCCGTCTTTCTTCCACCCCCTCATCTATTCATCATACTGCGTTTATACCATCGGAGGGTACTTACCGTGGGCCTCCAGCTTTCTGAAGGAATGGGCAATGAAGTGGTGTAGAGCAAAAGAAGAGGGTGATGGGGGAAGAGCAAAGAACAAGAAAGAGAAGACGCGGATCAAGAGCTTGAGGAATAAGGACGATAAATAAAATGAGGGATTGAGTGGACTTAGCAAAAATAAATGAGAGGGAAAGTTGGGGGGGGGGGGGGGGCAGCATAGGTGGAAGTCAGGTCAGGAGTGAGCAAGAAGTATTTTAAAATATTTTTCCTCAGTTGGAGCTTACAAACATTTATTGGGCATCCGGTCTTCTCATTTCCTGCTCTTTCTTCCTTAAGGCAGATTTATTATTTGACAAGATCCAGCTTGTACCTTTCACGTACATACAGTACATGTGAGTCACACCAAAACTCACCAAAATTGGGAAGAGGTTTCCCAAATCAGCTCTGTGGATTAAAAAAAGAATCTGGTCCAGTCCAGAAAAGTCTTTCATTATTTTCAGATGATTTAATGCATTCAATATCTTCATGTGGATTTTACTTAAACAAGAACTATCAATTGTGTAAGTCGCTGAATCATAGCATCTCAATCATAGAATCAATGGCATCCGTGCATCTTTTTTATTCTTTTTATTTGAAGAAGAAGAAGAACCTTAATGCGATAAACTGCCAGTATTAGAATCACTGCAGTCGGACCAGCCCTCTATCTGCCTTCAACATATCCTCCCTTTTATCCTCATCCTGACTATCCTCCTCTGCTCTAACCTTCTTTTTACCGGCCTACCTCTCCTCCACCATCCTCCTGTCTGTATGCCGCCCCTCCATTCTGCTTCTCCCCGTCATTCCCGACCGCAGCTTTTTAATAGGGGAGACCATGTTTGTTCTCTCTTGCATCAGCTCGCCACTGATGGAAGGTGGAGAATCAGGAAGTGTAACTTTCTCTGCGTGAGAGGAGACATGGAAATGAGCATCATTAACAACAATCCCGTATTCAACAGCTGTGTTGTCTTTTTTTCGACACTGCTGCATCAAATAACAACAGACCTGTTCATCCTCGCAGCAGATTTCACAGCCACTGCTCACTCATTCACTGAGAAACGAGCAGTGGCAACCTTTATGCCAAGTCTCCACACAGCTTGGTGGAGAGCCAGCAGGCCTGCTGATCAGCAAGCAGCAGTCACCCCGAAATGCCCCCAAATACCAAAAAAAACCCCACTACCCTGTATTTACACACCATACAGTTGCCCACTTTAAAACCTTCTACTGTAAAATCAGCAGAGAAAGTTGAAATTTACAATCAGCGACTTGACAGCGGGTCCACTGTCACATAGCTGATCGCCAAGAGAGGGAGAGCGGGTACAGCTCAGAGCACCATCGTGGCTTTAGGAGAAAATCTAACTTTCAATTTACAAAATTACATATCGATGATGCGTTATGTGGCTATATGAGGACAAAATCAGTGGACTGGAGAACAGAAAAACAGAAACGTCATTTATAAAGTGTGCAGTATGTCTATGCATGGCCTGTTTGTAGGCCTTCACCTCCCATGCACTACTTTTCTCTTTCCTTTCTTTGTGTCCTTTTTTCTAGAGGTCACCGTTAAAATCCTGTTCCTTAAGGCAATCTATGAATCAATAACTCAGAAGGATACACACACACACACACACACACACACAACTTTAAAGCAGTGAAGCAAATAGGCCAGTGTTTTGCAGAGACATGTTAGAAAGAGGACGTTGACTCATTTCTCTCTTATTTTCTTCTCTTTCTTTCTCTTTCTCTCTGACACAGCAGTCTCTCTTTTCCTTTCTTCCCTCCATCTACCGTTTGGTGTGTTTTTGCAAGTTTCAGTGCCGTCACCGTGGATTACCAAGATCAACCAGGCGCACTTACCAAACATTCCTGGTGGTGACAGGCTTTGCCAGGGCACCTCAGTGTCATGTACAGCTGGTGTGTGTGAGCTCCACTGAGCAGAAGAAATCATCTTCCACTACAGTGAACACAACACACACACACAGGTTGCTTCTATGTTGACAGGCCTTCCAGGATTTTCTGCTCCTAGAATCTCTTTATCAGTGCTGTAATGTAATTTCCTAAATTAAAACCAGTTGGCTTTAATTTTTGAATGAGCGGACCAGTAAATAATTCGCACTTTCTTCTTCGTGAGCCGAAATAAAATAGTCTAGATTAATGTGAAGACATTTTGGGCTTTGTTCTGGGTAAAAGCTTCCACCAACTGGGAGGCACTTTCATTATGTTGAGAAAAGCAGCGGATACGGCGGGAGATGTATAGCCCCATTTTCTGGAAGTGGATGGAAACACCAACTCTGCTGCCGAGGCTGAAGGGTTATTTGTCTGACCGCTGTGAGCCAAAGCCATGGGCCAAACCTCCCTGCAGGGACGAGTGTGTGTGTGTGTATTTGTAATGTGTCCATCGTGCTGCTTGAAGCTGCTCGTAGAGGCTAGCACCCAGACAGTCACCTGCTGTTGTTGACTTCAACCCCCGACCTGTGTGAAGTGAATGTGGCCAATCTTTGGTTTTCTCTTTGTCTTTCCCCATCCCCCCCTTTTTTCTTCAATTGTCTTTTTAGTCCTCGGTCTGCCTTTTCTGCGTCTCCTTCATGTCTGCCTGTAGCATGTCTCTCTAACTGCCGTTGTTGACTTATCGTCTCCATAAAACCTCACTGCCACTCTGAAGGGTGACTCTGTTTGCCAGCATCCTCCAACCAATCTGTGTAACCCTGCATTTTTATAGCGTAGTTTGTAGGTTAACTATATTTTAATTGCTACTTTTAATTGACACAAGGTAAAGCAATTTTTTAAAATCCCAATTTAAACTATCCTACACACGGACCTTCTTTATGTCTCATTATTGTGAGAGCATGGGGCCTTTGTAGCTGTCTTGTTGAGGGAAAATCTGAATTCTTCAGAGTAACTTCTTCTCCACTCTACAGCTCATTGCTGTGAGACAGGACCTTTCCATAAAGATGCTATAAACTGAAAACCATGATCTTGTAGCTTATTTAAGATTATTTTTTTAAATCAGCTGGTTTTCATATTGTGGGGTGTGTCTGATTTCCCTTTTACATGAGCTGCTAAAGACAAACTAAAATCTGCCTTAAACCCTGACCTGAATATCCTGACACCATGGAAAAAACTTAAAAACGTAGTTCTGCATAAGACAACTACATGTCTGTATTAATTATGTCTGTTTATATTGATTGTTTTCAATATGAAACTTTAAAAACAAAAAAAACTGAAAAAGCAAATGTCAATAAAATGTGTATGCACATCATATTGAATAACAGATGTATATGTATGTGAGCGATGTTATGCTGCTTAAGCTCAGCAATGAATCACTGGCTGAAGCTATCACACACAGTGTACCTCCACAGCAAATTGAATACTGCTGCTGCTCTTTCATTTTATGCCTCTGTAATCTTTTTCCTTGTTTTTGTCAGCGATTAGGTTTTTACTCTTTCTTGTTGCTTCTGCATCCTTCATTCTGGATCCTTCTGTGTGTCTTGCACCTACTTCTGTTTTCTCTCTGCTCTTTCTCACCCTCGGTTTGTCTTTTCTATTTCCCGCTTCTCTTCTTTCTTTTCGTAATATTTTCTGTTTACCCCAACTCACTTCACTGCCTCTGGGGCTCGTGGTTTGTTCCTGAGACAGAAATATCAGCCATAGACTTTCACTAATTAACTGGCTCGTGTGTTGTGCTGACATGACCATCTCTCTCTCCCAGGGTAACAATCAGTGAGAAGCTAGTCCTATTTGTTGTATTTGTTCTGTGGAGTTTAATAAATAAATGCGAATAACTAAATGAATTATTAAAGAAGATGAATTATGAACAAGATAGCATTTCTGAAGACCACACAAATAGTTAATCAGTAATAAACTCCTAAGTTACACAATAATAAATGCCCCATCTCTGTTGATAAAAGGGTAAACAAACAGGACTGAATTCATCTGAAAACGAAAATTAATTTCACTCCCTCCTTAGAAAAATTTAAGTGGACTGTAACTGTTTTAGATGTAAAACATGAGCCTAATGTGGAGAGGAGCTGTCTAGGTCTTCTGTGGCCCAGACCTATTTACCAACCTGGCAGCTGTGCAGAGATATTCCCTTTTTAAGGTCAGAGCGAGGTCGGCCTTTTTAATTTTTTTTCAGAAAATCTGTTTGGGAAGCTTTTAAAGCAGTCGTATTTATTGTTGAAGGGCTGAGCAGACCATGGTGGACTGTAGTTGAGCTCAGAGAGGCTCAAATTAAGTTTGAACTTTATTCCCCAAAGGTGCAGATTGTACCTTTTTATATAAAATACACTGACAACTTATCAATTTATTGTTTACCATTATTGGTTGGATACAACAAGATAATTGAAGATGTAATTTTCAATGTAAGTTTCGGATTCTGTAATAATTTCATGATTCTGAAAATATTAATCAGTAAATGAAGAAAACAAACAACAGGTTAATCAAATAAAAATGTAATATGAAAAATCAATGCATACAGGCCTACTCCTTTTCTAAGAAACTAAGAAAAGCACTAGTAAATTACAAACCTGGGAGAACGATTACTATTCTTTGCCTTACTAACATATTTCAGTATTGTTTCACACTTAGAGCAAGTAGAGCAGCAGGGCAGATGCTACTTGAGGTGTTTGAAAATTTTGGAATTATGGGGTAATGGTCCTTGCACAAGCCTTTAAATCAGCAGTACCTCTTGGCCTAAATTCTTCCAAAACTTATGTCCTCCTTTCTTTTTTTTCCGTCTCTCCACTGACCTTTGTTCACACCACCTTTAATTACATGTAATGCATACAGTAGTTTTTGTATTGCCTTCTGTATTAATTAAACACATACACTTTTACATTTAGGGTGATTTGTTCTGGGTCACAGCTTCCTTTGACTTCATGACTCATTCGGTTATTTCAGTCCATAACTTTAAATTCAAGGTGACTGCTGTACGTGATGTCTGCAGTCGGGATTGTCTGTTATCAAAGTGCTGCACTCCAGACAGTGACTAACACAAAAGAAGTGTCTCCTCGTTATTTGGTTGTGTTGTTTGTCCCGTTCGTGTGTGCACATGCATGTGCGCTGTACAAGATGGATGACCGTAATTTCCACTGAACCATGCGCTGCTTTATCACTATAATGTTCACACATACATACAGTTCCATGTATACACACATACACCCCCTAAGGCCCTACTTTAGCACTATATGCACAGGGTTTTATATCAAAAGCAGATAACATTAAATGCAGTCGATGCAACACTCGGCATCTGTACACATGCAGAAATGCATAGTCTTTTGTACTGTATCCAGGTACATGATCTCTACAGATACAGGTGTAAACTATGTGTGGGGACACAGGTGATGCACTGTTTGTTCACACACCTGTCGATCACGGCAGCAATAAACTTGTGCACCACAGTGTAAAATCCACGAGGTGGTATCAAGGTTTATATTTATACAGTGTTAGTGAATTTTAGATTAAAATGTATTAAGAAACGCACAGTACAGTGTAAAGCTAACACAGCCCCGTGTTGTGCTGACGTTGCATCTCTAGGACAACTCTTTTCATTTTCATGATATTCACCCATATGCAAATTCTTCTGATTGCATATTTTTATGCTAATGAGTAGCTGCTGTTCTGTGGAGGACACACAGATGAATTTATGTGAATGTAGAGACACAGTATAGACTGTATAATTACAATTTGACCACCCACTGCAGGAGAAAAATGAAAAGCTGGCTGTGATTGACAGGTGTCAGAAAACAGAATACAATAGAGCCCCATATACCGATTGATGTACGCAAACACAACAGGTTGTAGATGACAGGAAGCACTACATGTTTAACTAATACACATAAAAGTTCTTTCTGTGTTTACTGTTTGTTCTATACTTTATTAAAATGTCACAGAATTCGCAATTATGATGCAAAGAAATTAGAATAAAGGTCAAACGAATCACTTAAGTTACAATAATCAGTAAAGCTTCCACTTGAACACTGAACAGTTTTCAACTCCTCTTATTACTCGAAATGCATAATTTTAAACTTGCATCTAGAACACAGTTGCTGGAAATTATACTCGATCTGATTTTCTTCTGTATCGTTCAAAAGCAGGCTCAATATAACCAAAAAGAATGGGGGCATTTTCTTTAATCTGCCAATGGCTTTTCCTATTTACATTCATATTCCAAAGCCTCAAGGTTAATGTATGTTTTGTTTTTTTTAAGGTTTGCCTTTTTTTTTTTTCTCTCAAAAGGCAGAAAGCCTAGTTTAATCAGGCATGAAACTGATTGCAAATGATACTCAAGAAAGTGAACGTGATGGAAGGAAATGAGAGTGAGACATAGAATGTATTCATCTGGTGTCAACGCAGTGTGCGGTGAGAGAAATGTGCTTTTCAAAATTAGAAATCAGTGAGAAATCCATCTGTGTGGTCTGTCAGTATAATAAAATCCAAGTCAACTATGGTTGCCATGGAGATGCTCTCTGTGCACCTGTCCTGCCTGTAGAAGCAAGTAAGGCCTGTGCAATAAAAAGCCAAACTCTTAACATGATGCATATTTTCATTATACATTCAAATCAAACATAAGGTAACAGAGGTTTGTTAGTCTGCGGTTGCTGGTACAAACCGCAGAAGCGACATGTGCAGAAAGTTGGAGATTGGGTTTAAAGAATGTGTGGCTGCAACAAGCTGTGGACAGCTGTGCCGGTGTACCATGTTATGATGAAAAGGCAAAAGCTAAAAATGCCCACAAGTTGTAAATTAATTGGGATGAGCTCAGTGGTTGTTAAAGCACACTGCAAACTTAATGGGATGGTCAGCACTGAAAACGGATGAGAAGAGAATTGCTGGTTACTTGGCAACCATCATGGTGCTAACATGTTTGCCCTCCAAAACGCGTCCAAACTCACTCATTTGTTTGCCTTGGGGCCTGCTCTGTGATGCATGCAGTCGATGGCCTGATCCCACTGCACTGCTGACATCTTTCTTCTGAGTGTCAAATTCTCCCGGAGGCACAAATGTCAATCAAACATACAACAGTTTGTAGTTCCAGTTAAGCTCCTCAACACACAGGGAATGTCGGGGTATTGAATGAGGGGGGGGCCTTCTTCCCTCTTCACATTTTGCAAACATGATTGTTTTAGATTTAATTGTAAATGCATACAATTTCCATGTGTGGGTCAACATATTGTTTTATATCACATATTATCATATCTTATCATAAGATATTACCAGAACATATTTTATAATTGCTTGCAAATCTATTAAAATTCACTCATTTTCAAAAGCACAAAAACTACAAAAGCACAACTTTGCTGAATGTTGCCCATTTTTCACTCTTCTGACAGTATCCAAAAACAAATATCTGCAGCCGGAGTGGATTTTCTTGAAATAATTAATCTTCCATAATCAGTCAATTATGAACAATTGTGTAAGACAGTGTGTGTAAACTTAAGAAGCGCCTCCTCTTTGTGTTATTTATGTAATGGTTTTGTGGCTGAGGAAAACACTATTATGGTACATGTTTCAAATATCGCCCTGAGATAGACTCGCTACCTGTCCAGGGTGTATCCCACCTCTCACCTAATGACAGCTGGAAGAGGCTGCAGCCTCCTGTGACTCTGAACAGGATAAGTTGCCAAAGATAATGGATTGATGGATGTTTCAGATACTTCTAGCTACACACACACACACACACACAAACGGACATTTGAGTAACTTAATATGTTTGGACACTTGTTCCTTACATGTGCAAGTATTATGTGTCCTTGTAAGCTCTTGTTGGAGAGACTCCTTCATCCTATAAAAAAAATTTCATGTGATCGTAAGCCAGCAAGCTGTTGTGTTTGCAATACGACATAATTGGAAAACCTGTTTAAAAACGAGCTTTCTATAGGACAGGGTTAGATAAATAAGGGACTCTGTTAATCCACACAGTTACTGCTCTACTATTCTTCATCCAGATTTTTATGCTCGTCTCCAGTGCCACTTATTCAAGAACAAGGTTAAAATGAGATAAGAAAACTGTTAAATCAGCAAGTGTAATCCAGCTCGGCAATGAAATGCTGCAGCCGATGGGGTCTATATACGTGGCTACCTGGATTTTAACACGGGGTTGAGAATTGAGTGGGTGTTTTAGCCGTGAGAAGAAAGTTATGGGTGCAGTAAAAGCACAGAGGGAAACCCATTCAGGGCTGCCTGACTGCTGCTTTCAGAGCGGAAGGAGGAATAGTTATTCCCCCGTGAAGCACCCTTTGATTCAGACTACGGCAGAGCAGTCATGCAGTAAAAAACAATTTCCTACGAAGGATCCTGCTCTGAAAACAATAACCTGCTCTTTTTATCTCTGCCCTACTCCTCTGGTGTAACTTGGCTCCAGACAATCTGCTTGGCTAAACTTTGCTCTTTTTTTAACTCATGTTTTCTTCATTTCTTACTTATTTTATGTAAATGCTTTGCTTAATGTCTTTCCGGCCTCATTGTGTGCATTTTTTTTTTTCTTTCTTCCTTGTTACTATGCAGAAAATCAGTAGCACAGAGACACAAAGTGATGAAGTGGAAAGAAACAGAAACAAGATTGACCTCTCAGGTCATGTCCGCATATAAGCAGCTTCAGAACTAGATGTGCTGTAGCTGAAGACCATAGTCAGCTGTGTGTGTTTGAGTTTGTATGTGCAGCATGTTTTTTTGTGTTTTATGTCAGTGGAAGGTGTTGTGTAACCTTTACCGCTCACTGATCAAAGAACTGCTGAGAGCTCCTCCACACTCTCAACCAATAACAGTGCTCCACTGATTACCTGAAGCATTAATGGTTAGAAATATTGTTCAGTTGTTCCTCAAGACTTCATATTTGTGCAGTATTTGGATTCTTTGGTCACTTGGACTGATTGGAAGGCAGAGAAAGAAGAAAGTTCATCTCAAACCTTCATGACACTGTGTGGCATCTGCTGCTGCTGCTGTGGTTTATCAAAGTTTTATTCAAAGACCTTTATTGGACTGGACAGCTTACCTGGCTTACAGAAGAAAGAAACCAAGAGATTATTTCTGATGAAGGTTTAGTGAAACTGTTTAGTAGGCTGATGTGCTGTTTTAGCACATTCATACACATGCATTTGATGCTATAGATCAGAATACACATTGTGACATAATGTAAATGTTCCCTAGCCATTTACTCTAACCCCAACCATGACAAAAAAAGGCCTAACCACAACCCTGACCCCAACTGACTAATTCCAACAGTGTGTCTACACACAACGTGAGTCAACGGCAGTGTTGAGACTCATGTCAAACTGCACTCACTCATTTGTGCTACTCGATATTCTGCTCAGAGTTTCCCCAGGGTGCATCTCTCTAATTCAGCCCTCCCGCTCTCATTCACGCTCAGCAACTTCACTTACAAGTTTACTAACAAGTTTAAACCCATTTCTGCACTTCTCTCATTTTTTCTCCCTTTTCCCCCTCCTGAGGTGATTGTGTGTGTGTGTGTGTGTGTGTGTGTGTGTGTGTGTGTGTGTGTGTGTGTGTGTGTGTAAATGGAAAATGGGCAAAACATAGCACATAGAAAAACATAAGATGGAGTAAAGTATTATGTATGTACAAACATTATGTCTTTCTAGTCTATTTATTTCTTCTATTAATATAGAAATAATTTTCTCTTCTATTTTAGGTTAACTGAAGAGTTATGTTTTTAAAGGTAATATCTGTTTGCACGTCACCTGAAACGCAACAACTTCATAGATAGATATGGGCTGCAGGGTAAAAGGTCAGGACTTGTTTGGACAAAGGGTCTGAACGGCAACATTGCAAATGAATAAGAAATATGTGTCTTTTTATGAGTGAGTTACTAGGAATGAGATGATGAGACACGAAGGGAGGAAAGTCCCATGATGACATGTGTAAAAGGTTCACAATCTTACTTGAACCAGGGGCCGTGCTGTTAATTGTTGGCACTTCAGAAATGAATCAGGTGTATCGACAGCAGTTCAATAACAAACTAAGCCTGGCAGTTAAACGTTGAAGCTGCAAATTCTAAAGCTTGAAAGCACAGCTTGGATGATCTAAAGAAAAAAAATTTTTATTTCCAGTGTAGAAGTAAGGTGGGGCACTGGAAGAACAAAGCAAACTGCACCGTCAGCTTTCGAGTCAAGCAGTGGAGCTGGACTCTGAAATAGATCGAGCGTGTCCTTCAGATGGAACTATAACTCCAGCTGAGACCTCAGGCTATAAAATAAGTCTGTAGATTTTTTTTTTCTGTCGCTCTTGACAGGAGCTTTCTGCCCTAAGTGAAAACCGTTCCAGCGCACACACCTGAGTGCACCAGCTGCCAGGACAGTTAGCTGAGTGCCACTGAGGGGTCGTCTCACCAGGACATAACCTCTGTCTTCCAGAGACAAACCAGTCTGAGGGACTCTTTATATTAAGCTTCATGTCAGTCAATACAGAGCGTGACTTCAGAATCAGCTGCAGCTCCCTGTTTAGTTAATAGATTCTGCTGTGATAATCTGGTTTATTTTACTACACAAAACACACGTGTTTTCCACTATACACACTTTTCACATGTGTATATAATTTGAGCATGAACAAAAGAATGATTTAGATTAAAGGATAACTTATTGTAAATTACTCATTTTCTACATTAATCATATTTAGAAAAATCCCCATGGAGCCAAAAACCAACAATGTATCGCCTCTACACACTGGTAATATTTGTCAGTCTGCAGCCTGGATTAGTTTGTCTGTGCTGCAGCCCTCCGTCCGAAATCAATTCACCAACTCATCGTTTTCAGTATTTGTGAGGGAATTGTTGAAAATACGATTCATTTACAAACCAATTTAGAAAAGGTTTTGTTTAAAAAACAGACTGTAGATCTTCGCTGTTGCACAGGTTTAATTAATTTTATTTTATTTTGAAGCAGACAACAAAGGCAGCAGACACATTTGTCCTCTTTTAAAATCATACAGTGACCTCCTTGGCAAACATTTACCAATTTACACCACCAGCAAATATGGAGTAACACTGGGATTCATTTTACATGATGAAAGTGCCGTCTTTAATTTACCTTTTTACACTGAAAGACTCTTTAGCTGCTGAAATGCTTCACTATGTTTACAAGTTTTGTCTCTCTGATTCGGCGAAGCAGATTTTTGTAAATTGTGCACCGGAAGCATCTGCGTCCTCCAGTCAGAAACGAACTCGGAGAACACTAAACGTTTGCAAGCTGGAAAACAACAAAAAAAGATTCTGAAATGCTGTGTAATTTGATACTTTTTTGGTTGTTTTTACAAACGTAATAATGCGATACATTGCAGAATTAAAATTGATTGTAGCTGTTTGGGATGAAAGTAAGAAGTAAAAGTAATTTTATAAAAACTGAATTTGTGAAGGAGTGAGTTATACAAATAAGACTTTAAAAATGTGTATTTTATGTGTGTGAACATTTATTTGTGTGAGGAAATGATGCCTAACGACATTTTTCTCAAGTTTTCCTCAGTAATTTTGTGTATTCTGCCTGTGTGTTTGGAAATGAAAGAAGCGTGATTAAATCATAAATACTTAATCAAAGCATTAATAGTGCACACAGAAGTGGCCTTTGATTGAGTCTGATGGCCTTTGTAGTTTTCCCAGATTGACAGTAATTGAACCGTTTCCATTAAAGACATAAACCATTCAGTCCGTGTTTTTTTTTCTTTTCTTTTTTTTTTTAAAGCTGATGTGACAGGACAAAGCAAACCAACTCATCCATGTGATGATGATACCTCCCATTCCCCACTGTGCCAAACCCCCATTCTGTACCTTAGAAATGTGCCACCCGTATATGTTTGCCAAATGTCACTGAAATCACTTTGATCTGCCCCGCCCTCCATGAATTCTTAATGTCAGAACAGACAACCACGCTTGAGTCCCGCAGCTGACTGGAGTTCACTGTACCCATCTCAGTCTTTTCCTCTTCTTGTCTTGTAGCTGTGATGAATGGCCAGGCTTTGGTTTAGATTTAATCACGTCCATACTCGTTTTGTGTCAGCAGTAAATCTAGTGCCTTCTGCATTTTCAAGATGCTTTCTGTGTCTGTGTGTTTACTGCGAGAGACACGACCAAAAGAATAAATGAAAGTGACAGTTTTGATCAAACTGACAAGTCTTGTAGCTGAGTTTTATGAATATTTAATTTATGAAAAGCTGTTCAAATGACGAAGAAGAGTAGTAGACTTGTGCTTGCAGTAAACATTTAATCATAATCTCTAGTTTTGTCTATACATCTTTTTTTCTTAGTATGAGGGGAGGCTGTAGCTCAGTTGGTAAAGGCAGTCGGGGTCAGTGGTTCGATCCCCGGCACTGGCTATATGTCGAAGTGTCTCTGGCCAAGACACTGAACCACGGGATAAGCCGAAAGCGCTTGTGTGTACAACAATTGTGATGCCTCAGCTTTAGTTTTTATACTCAGAATATTTTACGTGTAAGTTCTTCGGTGGAAAGTTGCTTCTAAAATGTTGCGGTTGAATTTCATTCATTCCAAAGCTGACTATTAACACTTTACTCACAAAAGTAAGGTATTAATCCAAAATAAACTTAGAATGACAACATGATGTGTGTCCATTTCATAAATAAAAAAAATTACATTGCTTTCTGAACGTTCTGCAGCACTTGTGTGAACACTTGCTGGAAAGTGTGTTTTTTTAAGACACTGTTATATGAATGCAACCTTTACAGCTGCTCTCTGAATGAGCAATTCCTTGTATCTTAGCTGGTCAATTGCACATGCTCTGGAAGTATGATGATTTACTTTTAGTCTGAGCAGTAATTTTATCGACCACATGTTTTGGAATGAATATGATTCATTTTTGAAAATGGCTGAAGTTATCGTCGAAGAACCGACAGTATGTCCTAAATGCGTAGTTATCTTTGATCAGCCTTTTTTTTTATTTCTAAAACACGATGACATTTTGAATACAGTGTTTTTCATCTCATTTTCCATTTTCCACATCACAGGCCGCTCACCACACCCTTCACTCATTCAGCTGTCTGTGCCTCCGTTCTTCTATCTCGCATTCATCATTTCTACACATTTCATCCAACTTTAATCAGCAGAAAAACTGTGTGTGACAGGCAGAAAAATAAATGAGGAAACCCATGAAGGGATGTGGGGACATTTTCTGCCCCATTCCAGACAAAATGCACGCTTCTGTAAGAGTTGCACAGATGCTGTAATTGTGTAATTCTCCACAGGGGAATGACAGTAGCTAAATCATATCAGGCTTGTAATCCCCATTAGGAACCTGCTGTTAAGAATTTCTGCTTTGTTATTTACTGCTGAGCTCCTTTCATTTCATATTGTAAAATAGACTTTCACCCAAGATGGATTGAAAGTAGCCTTCATCTCTCTGTCCTAAACTGCGTCTTTGTCAGTGCTACTTCGCAACAGTGTCACCTCATATAAACTCTATACTTTGCTGTGGAGGGCTGTCTTTAATAGTGTGTGTGTTTGGGGGGGGGGGGGGGGGGGGGTATAAATTAGCAGGTAAACTGTAGAGAGCGCTTACCAATTATCTGAAGGAAACAGCCGTCACCATGGTTACTGATGGACAACACGTTCGGCCGGCTGCCGGTGTTTTATTACAGAGGGTGCTGTTTCTCTGCAAATGCACATCTCCAACACAGACCACATACATACTGGGAGCTTATGCATCTGTGGAAAAAATCATGAAGGAAGGGCCCTGCATGCATTCGTGTTTGTGTATTTGGAAAGCAAAGGGCGTCCAGCAGCTGGTTCTGCAGATGACGATGTTCTGCTAGATTGATTCTCATCCCCTGAGAGCGACTTGGTGTGTGTCTGTATTTCTGTGTGTGTGACAGAGAGAGAGAGAGATCTCTGCCCAGCTGAGTGCCCTACCACTGTTTGTTTAAATTCTCTCTTCTACTTCATCATCCCCCTCTCAAAACTGTCCTTTCTGTTCTCTCCGCACGGCCGTCCCAGTGTGCCTGCTGTCACTAACCAACGCTGTGTTTTCCTAATGAGCTGAAACCTGCAGGGGACTCAAACACACCTCTTCATACTGGAAACAAAACATAGTTGAGATTCAGTTTTTATTTCAGTCCCTCACCAACTGTTTGAATGCCAGCTCATATGTGAAGGTCAACACATGTCATTAAACATGGCCTGCACAACCTCCTCTTTACGTTACCTTATGGAATAACAGTCACGTGCTGACACTTTGTTTGTAGCCACAAATAGTCGATTAAGTCATTAGTTGGTTGACAGAAAATTGAAAATGTTGGTGTTTTCCCGTTTTGGTCTGATTCTTCATCAGTTCCTTCATTGATGCCTGATCAATAATCTGTATGAAATCAAAGCATGACAATGGCTCGTTCTTGTTTCCAGCAGTGTAGGCAGAGTTTGCAATGTGTGGCTTTTAGAGAAACACACCCGCCTTGATGAAAGAAATCCAAAACCTCACAGACATACGATTCCAGTGGATTCGACAATGCAACCAGTTCTTGTGTCTTCTGTGGGACAACCCAGATTTCAGGACTGACATGAGTCCTGGTTTCAGTGGGCAATCGTTTTTGGGGTATCTTTCACACGCCTTGCATGCGTCTTTGTGTGACCACCTCCAGGTACAGTAACACTAATGATGCTGAAGTTACAAATACAGATCAGAGTAGTAACAGCATCTGACACAAACACATTCTGACTGGCTGCGTAGCTCACACATTAAACACAGTGAGTGGGTTTTTTCTGTCTTGTTTATTTTATTTTTTTTTAGCTTTCGACTCTTTAACTTGTTTTATGTTCTAACTCACTCTCTAGCATCTAGCACCACTCTCTTTTAAACAACATTTTGAGGCATTTTATTGCTCAAACCATCTCTGCACTAACTCAGGTGTTAAAAGAAACAAACCATCTTTTCCTCATTTAAAATGTCTCCTCTGTCTCCTGGAAAGCTCTGGGTCTTTCACTAATTGTGTCCTGTAAATCATGAAGGTTCATACACACACTCTACACAAGTCGTAACCTATTTTTTGTCTATATTATGGACAAAAACAGACCAAATTGTTATATTTACAGTTGTGGCGTCTAGATTTAGAAGGAGCATTTTTCTAAGCCAGCTTGTCTACTTAACCATTATAATATAATGAAATAGAATATTTTCCTATGATTCCAACATTAAATTAGTACAAAAACATGTGCATTTAAAGTCATTCTCTTGCAGTATGAACCTGTTTTTTTTTAAGCTTCACTTCATGAATGGATGCCTTGATGTGCTAATGCAGAATTTGCTTGTACAACTCAGAATTCATAGTTCCATGAATGATGAAGCCACTCGGGTCCAAAAGCATCAGTGTGCCTAAATATAATGATACTGGTCTCCACAGATGGTTTGGGTTCTTTTGTTTGAATGCAGTTTGGTTGATACCATCCACACATTTTGGTTGACTTGAATGTTCTCCACGTTCTCCATTCTTCTAAAACTATTTCCAGCCTGCTGAGCATCAATGAGTCTTTATGGTATTTAGAAATCTCACTTGTTTGAGCCACGACACACTTCTACATACTTGTGTTTGATAGTTAAGTGTCTGATTTTTCTCATTTAAACAACGCAGTCTCCCAAGCAAAATAATAAGATTGGAGAATACTGTAAATGAATGTTATGTTTTGTCCTGTTTGTTTGAAAAGTTCCTCTGTATATTTAGACTAAGGAAGGTTTTTGTCAAATTTATGCAGAAATAGAGAATTTGGAAAAAGGTGCATTCGAGTTCACATGTTGTCACGTGACATCATTCGCTGGAACCGTCGGAATTGGCTTCCTCTCTTGTGCCAATGCAAATCTTCTGGTGTCACCAGATCATAAGTTGGGGTTTGATCATAGTCAGTAGGCTTCATTCTTTGCTATTATGAATGTCAATAGAATTGTCATGGCAGTTAATTTAACAGTGACCAAACCAATCACAATCAAATTTCCATGCCTGGAGATACGAGGCTAGATTGACTGGAAAAACATCTGACTGTTAATTGATTTTTATTGTAGTGAAGCTCTACAGTGTCGCAGGCTTTTTTATAATTCGCGTCAGCCTTTAATCGACATTGTGTAAAAGAAAATAATTTGGAGTTAAAATGTCAACCCCCTTAATCGTTTCTCATCTTATCCTCTCTCCTTTTATTCTCCTGTCATTCCTCCCTGTGCATGTATAAGATGAGAAATTATTCTCAGACCAGCTCTATTGAAAAGCGATCCCAAAGTGCATTTTGTTAAGTGGCATCTTGCTTTATCTCATCTGCGTAGTTTTTGATGAGCCACAGTCTTTACACAATAACACTTCCTTCTTTCACTGGTTTCCCCACCTCCATAGGGAAACAAAATACTCCACTTTCTTTAGGAAAAATCATGGTACGTGATCAGTTGATAAACTACAAAAACGGTCTATTATTGAGGGAAAAAAAAATAATTGGGTGATAATTTGAAATAATCTGATCGCGTCATCTCAAAGCATGTCATGTTTCAATCAAAGTGCTATTGGGGCCTTTGGCAAGTATGAAAGAAATGTAAAAATGTTCAGAACACAGGATGAAAGTATTTGTTGCTGGTTCCCTGAAGCAAAGAAGCAAATGAACAATCTCTTTCCTCCCTCTTAGGTGACGTGTAACTGTTTCACCATCAGTGATGGAGAGCTGCAGGAGACTGGCGTTGGCCTGTATCCCAGGTACAATACACACACAAAAGACAATGTGTGATGCATCCACTTTAAAAGCCAGCATTCATTTCTCTGTTAGATGGATGGAGACCTCTGTCTCGCAATGAAATTTGAATGCTTGCTCTGCTAGATCACCACACCCCGACCGACTCCACCCATCTTTCATGCACACTTTCAAAGCCCCCTCTACTCTCCTCGCTGTTTTTCTGACAGTCCTTTGAAGTACCGGGAAGAAGGGAAGAATAGAGGAAGTGCATTTCTTTTTGTTGTGAGGCGAAAACTTAAAAATGAATGTTGACAGAATATTATAAGGCTTGTGGGGAAAGATGGGTGGGGGAGAGACGAGCGAAAACGAGTAGAGAAAGGTTTGACTACAACTCATATGCAATTCCTGTCTGGCATATGTGAGTGAAACAGACGTGTGCACGTGCACACACACACGCACACTGCAAGGCGGCATGTACTGTAATCCCTGTATTGAGTCCTGCGTGAATGGGGTGGGATTTGGCCTGTCGTTGCACATGTTGTTACACGGTGCTACACACACGCGCACACAGACACACTGCAGGTGTCCCAGCCAGTTCGACTGGCCTGTGTTGAGATGTCAGATGGCCACAGCTCAGCCAAACCGTGTGTGTCTATGTGCGATTTTGTTGTGGTAACTCATCCATACATGATGGGCCCAATTTTGCAGGATGGTCCCCAACCTATTCATATTTTTGGGTTGCCTAGCAACCGTGGGCTTGCCGAAGGGATGGGGAATTTCTCTGGCAAAGATACACCTCTGTTCACCCCATCAGGCTGTTAATTTTTCTCACTGTTGTATGAGACCCTTCCCTCATAATTCCCCTCTTTCCACTAAGTTCATCCCTCGCTCACCGTCAATTGGTCTATAGAAAACACAATGTACTATCCTGTCTTCTGAGCCCTTTATCAGGATTGATAACGGACACCTTTGTTTACTTGCTGTAACCTGCGTCAAGCATGCAAACATTTCAGCTCAGAACAGCTTAAACCCGAGTTTAGCTGCAGCCAAATTGCACAGATACACTGAGGAAAAACGGCAAGAAGAGATTAGCTGACAATATGATACAAATTCCCAAGACGTTTTTATTAGTTGCTCACCAGTCAGAGCTGTTTTACAGTATGAGCCTGTCCCAGGTAAAATAATTCAGTCTGGAAAGCCAGTCTGTAGCTGTCTGTTCTATTAGAATGATTTGTCACACAGGTGGTTTTATTTAATGTGTTGGTTAATCGATGTAATTTCAGTAGGTGTCACGCAAAAAACTTGCCATAATATTCAAAATGTTAGTTTTAACATTTTGAATGTTGTGGCAAGTGTATTCACACTATATTCACACTATAGTGAATCATTAAAAGTAAATCCTGCAAAGTAAGGACAGAGACAGTAAAGAGAAGACAGTGTTAACCCCCCCTTTTCTCTCTTTGGGCTTATCCTGTAAGCTCGGTTGCCACATGTTGTCCGCATGTTAATTCGCCTCGCCAAAGGCCTTTATGCCAGATTCTATAATGTGATATAACCCTTTTGCTGGGCTGGGGACCGATGCTTGGATGTGTGCTGACGTGCACAACGTCCACGGTTGAGGTTGGGGATTCATTTTGTTTCCTGCGAACTGGCCTGCCCTCTCTCCTCCTTTAAATATCATATAAAATTACACCTGCACTGCCTTCACACCCATCCACTCAGATAGTCCCAGTCAGTCTCACTTATTGAGAGCAGATATTCTTGCAGTGTGGTTTAGTTAATTAATCTAATTAGTATGCTAATGAGCCGCTTTCTCTCATATAAAAGCATTGTTTGGAAGGCCTGATTTCTACTTGATATTCAACCTGCAACTTCTCCACTATAGAACAAAGCCAGGAGGGCACAAAAGCTCCACACAGACACACACACACACACACACACACAGTCTTTATCTCTTGCACCCATTGTTTTGCTCTTGAATATGATCAACATGAGCCCCGATAATGGAATGAGTTATAAAAACGATCAAACCTCTCAGTTAAATACAATATGTAAAAGAACAACCAAACAAACCGAAATGCTCATCAAGTTAAACACAGGGGTTTGGTTTAACAACAAAGTGAACAAAGAAACACAAAAGAATAAGTAAAGGAGGCTAACAACGTTATCAGAACAGCTGGGTATGTAAAAATAAACTATTATCCAAAATACTCTTGCTCATGTGAAGCCTTTTGGTGTTTATGCTGCTCAGAAAGGTAAAGCTCCACTGTATCCTAAAGACCTCATAGTACCAGAGTATTCTAATAGGCCGCTGTGCTCACAGGATGCAGATCCAGAACTTCCTTAGGTAGCCCGGGAGGCAGAGCCTTTGGCTGTCAAGCTCCTCTCCTGCGGAGCTTGCGCCCAGTTTAAAAATTGGGTAGCAGACACCCTCTCTACACTTAAGATTAGACTTAAAATGTCCTTATTGACAAAATTTTGAGTTGGTTGGCTCATGTGACTCTGAACCTGCTGCTATGGACTGACTGACAGACTGATGCTAGTGAGCGCTTCTCCTATGTATACATGCATGTGTCCCTTCTCCTCTCTGTATCCCACTCTCTGCACCGTTCTGCAGGTTTCTCCAGCTTTAGAGCTGTGTTCTAATGTGAACTTACTAACACCACCAACCTGCACTACCTTGTTTTGTGTGTGTGTTGCTCCTTGTTGCTCTTCTTTTCTCTTTCTTCCTGCTTTCCATTTACTCCAACGGGTTAGGATGACCGGCCTGTCATGACCTCTGCCCTAGACCGTCTTCTTTTTTTTCCGTTTTCAGCCCCATTCTAAGCTCCACTCAAGCACCCAATCACATCCCCGACCCTGCTCTCTCTCATTCTTGGTCTCTCTCCTCCTCTGCCACCCACTCGTCACACCCTGGTGTTTTCATTTACTGATCACAGTCTGTACTCAAACTCTCTCTCATCCTGTAGTTTTCTTTCCGCCTGCCCTCAACTGTACTCATTTTGCCAATTAGTCCCTTCTGTATTTAACCCACTGTCACTGTGCACTTCCCACTGGTTTGTCTCGTCTGCTTTTCCTGTCTGTCACTCTGTCATTTTCCTGGATTGCCTGCAGTCTGATCCACTCCCATCTGCCTCACGTCTGTCAATATTCACCGGATCAGTTCTGTGTCTGTCTGTGTCCCAATCAGCTCGTCTTCTTCTTTCACCCACCTGATCCCCTACTTGTTTGTCGGTCTCCGTCTGGTCTTCTCGTTGTCTGCCAGCAGTTGTTTTGTCCACAACTTACCTCATCGCTCACCTACTAACTCTGGCCACTTCCTGGACCCTGTTTCTCGTTTCCTGCCTGTCCCACCCCTCACTCCTGGACCAAAATTTTCTCTGTTATCCCCTCCTGCTCACCTTGTATTGTGCTGCACCTCCAGGTATTCTTACTATTACTGTTGATATAGCCTAAAGGCCATCTCTAATACTTTCTTTTAAACGTTTTTCACCAGTGGCAATCCGAGTGTCATAATGCTTGGCAAGATGTAAGAGCTGATCTTTTGGTAACGGCTCAAGCTACTTCTCTAATGGTTCCTTAATAAATGCAATAAATGTAGCCGTACTGAATTGTTTCACTTAACCTAAAATGCAAACGAAAGACCTCCAAGAAGAACACACCAAACACCACAGTGTCCACTCTAATCATAGCAGCAACAGATGCTCTCTCAGCCTAAGGCTACCAAAGTCACACTAGCAAAAGTAAGACCTGAATTTCACATCAGCGACTAATGTAGCACAAACTACTACCCCACAAACACTGTCCAAACGGGATAATGGTCAACAAACCACCTCCAATACAACCACTAAAACTCAGGGAAATCTCCTACGAGCAAAGTCAAGATAGACACCACTTGCCAACCAACAGCTACATAATATACAAAAGGTCAAGGACAACAGAATGAGCACCAACTTTAACTCGCAACAGACCCCCCCTATAGAATGCTAAAAGTAAGCGCCTGAGTACACATTTAAAAGAAAGCAACTCCTGTTACTCGCCCACTTTACACTATAGCCTAAATATCTTCTAAGGCCTGCCAGGCGTAGGGCGGCTTTAAAAGCATAACTTCAGTAAACCATAGTCATATATAAATATAGCTCCACCCCGGGTTAGCTCAAAAATAAAAAAGGCAAAGAAACAAGTGAGTGAACCGATGAAAGGACCAATTACTCAGTCCAGCTGGTTTACTCCCTAACTAACCAGGGAAGTCACTAAAAACAAAAATGTAATATGCACTCAGAAACTATACTCACCAAAATAAGAGCACATTTAGTCACCAACAAACAGCCAATGTTAAACAGTGCAACGCTGAACAACAACAAAAAAAAAATTAGGGGACTGAATCGAACGACCTATTCAAACGGAGACGGACGAACCCTCAACATGTTATAACCCCCGCTCAAAGGCAGCAAAAACGGGGAGTCAGACAAACATAATCCATCAAACGAAATGTATTACAAGTTAAAAGGAGTAAAGCAAACAAAGAATCAACAACAGGGTGGCTGTCAACATGGCTGCTGTAGCTGGCTCCCAGACAAGAAAGAGAAGGGTCATGCTCCAGGTGTCAGGAATCACATGAGGATTAGGGGAGGAGTCAATCCAGGACACCTGTTCCACAGAACAGCGCAGTTTTAAGACATAGCATTCAGTCATTTGTAGTTTTTTGTTTTTCACTCGCCTGTTCATCAGTCACTATAGCCACATCAGTTTCTCATGTTTTTCACTTCCGCCTAATTGATATTCTACACTCATCCAGATACACAGCCTGCATTGCCAGTAGATCCCATCTAACCAACCAAGTGCTGTGTACTGATTCCTTCTACTTGCCTCACCTCACCGACAGTAGTAGCACACACCTTGATTACATAGATTATTCTTGTTCATGCATCTTTTATTGTGGTTGTGGTTGGAGATCTAGTTTTCGGGTTTTGCCAGCTCTCCTGCTGTGTTTTTTAGTTAATAAACTATATTTGATTTCCATGAGGTTTGTCCGTTAGTCTGCTTATCTAGCTGTCTGGCTGTCTGGCCGGGTTTTCTCTGTAATTTTGCAAGGACTTGACCTTATTGTTTAAAGTACCTTGATCATTTCTTTTGTCGATTCACACTATAAAGTAAAGTGGATGGTAAAAAAAAAATTGGGATTTTAATTGGAATCTTAACACTTGGGACAGCTGGGATAGGGTCCAGCCCTCCTGCGACCCTGAACAGGATAAGTGGTTACAGATAATCAGCGGATGATCTGAAATTAAATAAATATTCAGCCCTCGCACTTAGTCTGACCGCTAAACTAACGACTACGTTTATCTTTACAGTAATATATGTACAGGACATTGTTTATTAAAATTTGTATAAACATTAACCTTATGAGTCATGCATTAATATCGCATTAATCATTCCACCTCCTGTTTAAGTATTTCTTGCAACAATTTACTACCTGACCGAAGAAGATTTCCCACGATTGCCTCCGAAAGCCCTTTCATTGTGACTTCATTAGAACTACAGTTGTACAATACCGGCAATGTTAAATCTGAGTAGAAAATGTGTGAACTATAAATATAAAAACTCGTGTTTGGCATCAGTTTTTCGATGCTGACATTTGTCAGAATAAGTTTGTGCATTTGGATGAGTGAGAGGATGGGTTGTGTCTGTTATAGATTTGGGAAATGAGTCAAAACCCTTTGTTGTGACAGAAGTAGAGTACTCAACGTTGTGTGTGTGTGCGTGTGTGTGTGTGTGTGTGTGTGTCTGAAAGAGAGAAAAGCTTGATAGACCCAGAGAAAGAAATGAAGAGTGACATTTGTTATGACAGAACCAGATTACTCATTTTGTCACACTGCACAGGGAATTACCAGTGTTTGTGTGTGTGTGTGTGTGTGTCTGTGAATGTGTGTAACTTTTTCCAGTTTCATTAATTTGAGCACACAGGCCTAACTTTTACATCCATGTGCAGTTATCACATTATGATTATTCACATTTCCAAATTATGTTTCATCTTCTAACAATGCCCTGAACACAGGAATATAAAACTCAACTCAGCTCAGCTTCCATCAGCCTCTGCACTAAACGAGCTAGATGGTAATGTTGTCCATCCATTATCTGCAACCGTTTATCCTGTTTAGGGTCCCAATATCCCAGCCACCATAGGGCCAGAGGAGGGGTACACCTCTCAACACAGAGACACGCACATAGACTGACAACCATTTACAGTTTAGCCACTTAACCTAACTCCTAAATCCAAAATAATTGGAGTTGTGGCAGGGGGTGGCAGTGGATGAGGCTCTCATTTTATATTCCAAACTGCACAAGTTAAAATGAGTGTTGACTTTTATCATGTGCTCTTTGTTTTGTCTACTCATTTGCTGTGCTGCGGATTCATCATAGGCCTATTTGACTGTTATCACTCTATTGTTTGGCATTGTGAAGTTGGGAGTTATCAGCCGATACTTATGGTTGAGTAGGTAGCCCTCTGCCTTTCAGACCTGTGATAAAGTCACATCTAGCCTCTGTATAGGAGTATAACAGAAATACGAGGGAATGTGGTCATGTGTTGTAAAAACAGAAAAAGTCTGGGGTGGGTCACTGGGCGTGAAAGCAGATCACTTTCAAGTGGAAGTCAGTAGTTTGCTTCCTTCTGAACTGAAAGTGGATGATGCCACTTAATAAGAACCTACTGAATTCATTAGAAGGTAGATGGATGTTTACTGAACCATAACTATGGGCCGATACAAATCCCAGTGATTAGGATGATTCCATCCTGACTTTGCCAGAAAGAGTGCAGAAATAATTTGAAAGTTCAACATTTTAATCACAGATTCTTTTCTCCATCCTCTTCTTTTCCTCACTTCTCATTTTTCCTATTTTCTTCTCAATTTATTTCCTCCCCCCCTTTCTCTTTCTCCCATCCATTCCCTCTCCTCTCCGTCCCTCCACCTTGTTGACTTTGCTTGACTCTTCCCCCGTCACTCCTCTATCTCCTCTATTTTATTTCTCTTCCCTTCACTTTTTCCTTTTTCACACTCTGGCACTCTCTCTCCCCTCCTGCCACTTATCAACGTGTTCGCTCTTTCTCAGTCTATCTCTGTTAAACCATGACTGCAGGCCAAACTGTGTGATGGTGTTTGAGGGAACAAAACTGCAGCTCAGAGCTGTTCGGGATATCAACCCTGCAGAGGAGGTATAAACATGGAAATGCTCACACTTCATCTTTATAACATATTATGACTGCAGTGGTTTCTCCACTTCCATGTGTTTATTGAATGTTTGTTATGTTTGTAGATGGCCTCAGGCCACTTTGCATCAAACTTGATCTACATTTTCATTGGACATAACATAGCTGCTACTATTGTCTTAGTCCAATTGTTTAATAAATCTTGATGGAAGTACACCAAAAATGTTATTAAGGAAATATTAAAAACTGTAACCAAGTGAAATATCACTGCAACATAAGCAGGATGACACCACCATACATCATCATCCCCCCTCAGTGTATGTAATGAGATGCATCCACACCATCTGGTCCAACACATGCACGCACACACAAAGAAAAGTAAATGTAGCAAAGTGATATATCAAAAAGGCAAAATACAGTAAAAACAAACAAATTCCATGTGAAACTAAACTATTTTCTCTGTGTCCAGCTCACTATAAGTTACATTGAGACTTTGTCGTTGACTGAAGATCGACAGAGACAGCTGGAGGACCAGTACCATTTTACCTGCCACTGCCAGCGATGTGACTCTCGAGACAAAGTAAGACGAACACAAATGACACTGTCTCTGCTAATCATTTGGGAAAACTCTAAGTAATTTATTAGCTCTTTTTAGATGCGAATAATGACCCAAATATTACAGCACAAGAACAGTTCAGTAACATCCACAGACAACGCTGCCAGATGTCACATTAGAATTATATAGTAGAATTAATTTTACTCACTTGACGCAGCCAAGGGATGCGTTTCTGACCCAAAAAGTATAAATAAGTGTTTTTAATTGTACCTTTTTAACAGCATATGCAAAGAGATTCCTGTGAGCTTGTAACCAGAAGGTTGCACGAAGTGAAAAGCCGCTTTTGTGGGGCCCTTAAGTTGAAATGCTTCAGTACAGCATCCAGTTGTGAGTGTGATCAGGTTTCTTCTGCAAAAGAGAGGTAGTGAAACTATCCTGAATAAATTGTCCAGAGAGCACTTGTTAGACATTAAACAATAGAAATTACACAGTGGAAGCATCTATAACGTATTCTGCCAGCAGCACTTGTATTGTACGGTACTGATTAAAGTTCATGAACACTTCTGTATTATGACTATATTACTATCATTATGGAAATTCACTTCAGTGCAGCAATACTGGTAGAGCCATATTCCACATATCTAATTGAATGTTATGCACAAGTGTCTTAATCTCATTATGACTTGTTGAGCATGTGATATCACCCTCGATCAAATTACAGAAACATAACAAACACCTCTGTACTGATGTCTGTACATCTTTGAGGCTTCTTCTCTAAACCAAACCCAATGTAAATCACTTCATCTCTTAAAATGGCCAAAAACCTGCTGTGGAAAGGTGTAAAACCTTCTGCCTCATTCTGTCACACTTCTGCTGTGCCACTGTTGGCTCACACAGTGTAGAGATACCGAACATGTTACCCTGTACATTCTGTCCTCCCCTGCTTTTCCTCCTTGCCTCTCCCATTCCGTCTTACCTTCTGGTTTCCACCTCTTCACACACACACACACACACACACACACACACACACACACACACACACACACACACACTCATTCTCTGACCACCTACTGAAAAATGAGAAAAAATATCTTTGCTTTCAGCTGCAGTTTTCTTTTATATCCATCCTAATCCACTCCATTTTTTTGTTCCAGTGTCTGTCTCACACTTCTTCTCTGTATGTGTTCATTCCCTCTTTATTCCTCTGCCTCTAGTTTTATTCTTCATGTGCTGTTTATGACACTTTGGTCTCACTCTACCACGACTCAGCTCAGTTGATTCTCTTCAGCGGTCATTTTACCCGACCCTCCTTTGTTCTGAATACAGAGCACACACACAGACAAACACTGTATTTCATTCTCGCTCTCCCTTTAATTTTCGGATGAAGCCGGTCAACTGAGTTTTGAGTCATCAAACCTGTGGCATGGAGTTTGTGTTTGTGTCTTTCGAGTGGATGTTGTGTGTGTTGTGTGTTTTGCCTCATTTTAGGACATTTTACTACATAATTCAATATTTAAAAATGCTGTTTTTTTTTTCATTGTTCCACAAAAAAATAACCCTTATTAAAAAACTGATACTGTTACTATAAATTTCCATGGGATGTGGCACTGTGTGATTTCCTGATAAATTGAACTGAAGGGACAGTTTAGAAAGGCGCACACCTGTAAATACAAGACCCAATATTTTACCCTACATGTCGAGACAAAAAAAACTTAGGCATTAATCCAAAGGAACTCTATGTAGACCTGCATGATAATTGTGGTGAATCATAGATCAGGGCTTTGTCAAGGAGGTAACTAACAGCCCAGAAAGACCTTAAGGACAGAGAAACACCAAGCAGACATTAAGGAATTGGCAGTGACACAGGGTGACCGTCGGTTGACACACCGCAAAGATCGGTGGTTCATGGACACGCTGCAACAGATCAGAGGGGCTGGTCAGAGTTTAAGGAAGGATAAATGCAACCAAATCCACAACGGAGAGCCCAGAATTCACATCTGTGGATAGACCTTCCCGTCTAATCTGACTGAACTTGAGAGGATCTGCCTGGGAGAAGGAGTTCTATTATAGTTTAAACTTCAAGTTTGTTTCAGGTTCTTTTTCTTTTTTCATTTCAGTGTATTTAATTTTAGGTTTTTGTGTTTTTATTTTATTAAAAACATTTTTGGACACAATGTTGGTTGGTGTATATTTTATACATTATAATATAATTCCACAAATGCTTGATAAGTGGGGCAAACATCAAGTGAAATGCCAGTTTCATTTTCAGTGAACTATAATATGCTTCATGAGAAGCTTGTAGAGACTTGTCCAAGGAGGCTTGAAGCTGTAAAGGATGCCAGATGAGCTTCTACAAAGTTCGAAATTATGGATCTAAAAAAAGTTTCAATAAATTCTGAAGTGACTGTATGAGCGTGTGATTCTTTTAGATCCTTATTATCCTGTATGTCTACATAGTCAGGGTTGGCTTACAGATAATCCTTTTCTTTCTCTTCGTTCTAGGACGAACTCATGCTTATTGGTGAAGAAACAACATGGCACCAGCTGAAGGAAGGTCTTCCCAGAATGGAGGGACTGAAAGCAGAGTTGGGTATCTGCCCATTTTACACCTCACACTGTGTTGTAACAGATAGGTTCAGGTTTTGCTGGCTGACAAACAGTCTGCTGTTTGTTAGGATACACATCAACCTGTTGCAGCTGGACAGGTTGCTGTGCCAAAGATAATACTTTGTGTATGTACAGTACAATTTACAAAATACAAGACCCTATTTCACTAAAAGAATCCAAAATCCAGACTAAATATTTGTCAATTTTCTCATTAATCTGATGTTTGGATTGTGTGATATTTTATTTGTACAGTAGAGTGTATAGCATGGGTGTGTAAAGGGGACCCCAACATACCTGGAATTCTACGTCCCAATTTGAGACAAACAAACCGATTCGAGTCAGAAAAAACTGGGCTTCATGTCCCAAATCTGTTCTCATTTCTCATTGTGCCCCTCAGATTTTGGTTAGATGTGCATATAACATGCATATAGCAACTTCAGATAAGCTGATCTGATATCAACAAATTATTACAACGTTGAGATTTTCCTTTAGGAGATGTGTGCTGCTTTCATTTTAACATTTTTTGATTGTCCAAAACAAAAGTCGATCTTCCTTAAGTGACCTTTCAGATTGGCAAACATTGTTGCAGAGCTGCAGTCATTTATTATCAACTGTGGGTAGAGATGTGCCTGATGAAAATCTCTACAAGCTCAGAATGACAGACATGGCTTTAGATGCGTCCATTCACCTGGGACACTGGGAGGAAGCTCTGAGATATGGAGAGAAGACACTTCCGGTATACAGGTAGGGGTGGGTGTGTGTGAGTGTGTGTGTGTGTGTGTGTGTGGTCGAGTGAGTGAATCTCCTTCCTGTTTCTTGTATGGACAGAAATGTGAAGAACCAGACATGGGTAACTCACCCAGACCCTTAATAATAATAATAATAATTCATTGTATTTATAAAGCACTTTACATTTGGTAACAAATCTCAAAGTGCTACACAAGCGGATTAAGACCAAGAATAAAACATAATAAACATGTAAAGCCTAAAAACATATAAAACATAGAATAACACAGCATTAAAGTATCCATCCTTAAGTGCTGGCTTGCATACTTGTCTGTACCTATGTGAAATATTACTTCAAAGATTGATGTCGTCACGGTCATCCCAAGTTTTCCAGGTAGCATTTTATGTTATTTGAGACCAAGCGCCATCATTTTGAACACTATGAAAGAGAAAGGGCGACTCTAACACAGATTAGTAGCAGATATTTGGAGACGCATAACAAGATCAGCAATTAAGGTTACTCTGTTAAAAGTTCAGCATAAAACGATTCTCTTCTTGTTTCTGAATATGAATTGTAGAATTACCACTGAAAACAGTAAGTGAGTATAGAAGGACTCAACTCTGACATGACTTCACAAGGCACCGGATTTGATTCTATGACCTGATAAAGGACGAATGAATTTCCTTAGGTCGTCCCTGGGTAGGCACAGTAAAGGTCGGGTTTAGAAAGTTAGCGTGAAGGTGACAGACGACATGTAAGGATAAAGATTGAAAAAATAACAACAGCAACTTAGCAAATTACAGGCAAGTAAATAAACATTTTCACCACATTGATGAGTACCTGCATTTCACCCATCCTCCTGGGAGAGCAGCCACAAGCGGTGCAGAGGAGCTGGCGCTGAGTGTCTTGCTCGTGGACAAACCTTGTGCGCAGGCTTGGATTTTGATTCTGGAGACTTCTGCATTCCAGCCTCAAGCTCTACCCATTAAGCCACCAGGCTGCTAATTGTATTGCACAAATCCAATGCAAATAGAGCAGACTTAGCTGAGGCCATCCTGAGACTTGAAATCAATCTTTTCTGCAGCATTTTATACTTTCCATTGCTCAAACTTTATTGTGTGTGTGTGTGTAGGAGAGAGAGAGGGGCTAATTGATCTTGTGTGAAGGGCAGAGCTCTAGTGACAAAGCCGAGCTCCCGCGCACACACACCGACAACACCGTGTCCACAGGAGAGAGAAACACAGCCTATCAATAAATAACCAGAGATGGTGATGAAAAGAAGGGGGGATGGAGAGATCCGTGTCAGATGAAAGTAATAGAGGAAAATGTCTCTCAAGGAAGCTGAGACGAAACCAAAGTGAGGGATGGTTGTGGGGCGGAGAGAATGGCTGGGTGAGGATGAAAGTAAGAGACTGGAGGTGAACCGGAGATGAAAGCACATTGAGAGAAGGGCAGGGAGGAGAAATGCGTGGGGTGAATGGTGATCAATAGAAAGGAGGGAAGAAGAGTAGAAAATGAACAAAAAACTAAGCAACCTAAAAGTAACTGAATTACAATGAAGGTAGAAGTTTGTAAGATAGGGGAACAGTATAGAGACAACGGACACGTACAGGTAAGCTGTGAACATTAGCTTGGCAAAGGGCAAGGAGACAATAGAAGAATTAAAAAAAAAAAAAGAGAAAAAACATTCAGGAGAAACAAGAGCTAGAGAGTGGGAGGAGGATCCTCCATATTCATCTTCTATCTTCCTCTGGGCTCTTGAGATGGCAGAGAGGAAAGATAGCTGCAGGAATTCTCCATCTCTCTCTTTCCCCTCATTCTGTATTCCTTTCTTCTTTCACTTTCTCTCTATTTGGTATGTGATGTATTGCGAGGGTCTCTTCCTGTGCGAATGATGCACGCCGCCTGCAGGCCTGGCTTATTGAATGTAGATATGAATGTGTGCACATTGATGTATTTATGCATTGAGATGCATGTGCATCAACGAGTGTTGTCTCTGACTGTTTGCACACATAATATAAATCTTAACCCAGAAATACTACAAACACATGATTTGATGTGGAAAAGATGCAGCATCGTAGTGAGATTTGCACGGAGCAAAAGCTAAAAGCTCTTCAGTTTCATTTACTCCTGGTGTTGTGTTACAAGCAATAATCTCTGAAGATCCACTGCAGTATTATAAAGAGGATTCTGTTGCATAAGACTTCTGCGTTGATAGTGGACCAATGAGGTGCAGCCCCAGACTGTGTTGAATGGGTTGTCGGTAACATACAAAACACTACGTTATATCAAAACCAGCACCAGTACTCCTCCGTGTATTCTCTTCTCTCTCAAAATCGTAGGGAAAGCACAAGAAGAGATGGTGTGGAAAAGAAAAGTAACATGTAATAGACAAAATCCTGGTCTACTGTATGTTGAAAACTACAAGCTGATCATCTCTTTTAGTGTAGAAATCTGCCTTCTTTCCTTAACTTTCCTCTATGTTCGTATGTCAAAGTCTTGGGCCCACTTTCCATCAAGTGTGGGTCAGGATTCATCACGATAAATATGAAGACATGAAGGATGATTTGACATGTTAAAAAGGAAAATACCCACTGAAGAACAATCTGACTTCTCAAATTGGACCTTTTTTTTTTTTTTTTGTCAGTTGGATTTGAAACTTTTAGCAGATTTTTCATGGAAAGTGGGTTGTAAAATGGCCAATAGTGACTACTATTGGGAATCCGGCATAAAAACTGCCTTATTAACACGCAGACCACTGCGGTGACCCTGAATGTACAGGATGAAGCCGAAAGGACAAAAAGAAAAGTGATTTGCAACAGCAGTTTTTTTTTTTTTGTTATTTTAAGGAAACATGATTTTTCTGTGTTCTCCCTGTTAATATGTTAACTCACAACATGTCATTTGTGGTATATCTAGGCACATATAGGTGCCTTGGTTGAGGTTGGGAAACGCTTGTGGTCTGGTGTAACACAGAAAACATTAACAAAGACTTTACATATAACGTGTTTATTCATATTAAACCAAAATCACAATCTTTCCATAATTTTAACCAGTGCTTTTGTTGCCTTAACCTGAGCACAGATGACACTTTGAAGATCTACCCAAATTATGGTCTGTTAATAAAGCAAGCTCATAGTCATTCAATCAAAAAAAAAACCCCAAAACCAAACATAATCCATCTGAGTCCATAATCCAGCATAACCACTACAATGGAATTGGGGAAATATAAGTGTGAAGACAGAAGAGAGAGTTGCTTCATGTGCAACCCAGGATTCTATAGCTATAAGAAAGATGCTCTCCTGCATTGGAAAGGCTTTTGTCTGGATTTGAGTAACAGCTAGCGCTTCTAAATTTCTCAGGAAAGAAAGGTGAATTGATCTAAATCTTGTTTGAATGTTCTCTGTCTTGGTAACAGATGCAGGGCAGAGCCAAGTTTGCTAAATTGTACTAATACAGAACTCAAATTACTGTTGCATTAGACTGAAATAAAATACAATTAAGCAGCACACTCTCAGCCAATTGCTCCTGTTTTTGTTCTACTTCTTTGGTTTTCTACTTAGTAAGATAATCCATGTCTTTGCCTCTCCAACAGCAGGCCATAGATCGTGTGTTCGAATCAAGAGCCTCATTAGTTCCACTGCATTTGTCAGGAAATGCTTCACTTTTCCACAACTATTAATTTCTCCTTCGTGCCCCGTCTCTTACTCATAGCCACGAGCTATGGCTTTCTAACTAGCAGCATACGGCAAAAGTGTATTTCTCTTCAATTTACTCTTCGGGGGAAAACGGGGAGGGGAGAAATTAGCAGACAGCAAGTTAATGAAAATATTTTAATCATGTGCAAAGAGAAAATGTAATTGAAGTTCGCTGCTCATGCTGCATACGTGTGTTTGCATCTCATGGCAGATCGGATCGTTTGCACTTTAATAGAATTAATATTGTGACTTTTTATTATTTATGGAGGACTAACATGTTTGGACTTTGCTTTGATCTTTGAACTTCCACCACCTCAGTTGGTGGTTATCAAAGAAGCCATAGGGTTTTAAGTTCCTGTGACAGCTGCAAGCTAATGATCGTTGATTTCTCTCCATTCAGAAAACAGATTTTTATTTTAGATCAAAGGGTGTAAAACATTTAACCCAAGAAAGTTGCTGTTTGCGGCCCATAAAGAAATAATTAAGATTAATACACCATTACTAGCAGATGCAGTGCAGCGAGAGCACATTAAACCCTCTTGTGTGTTTACTCTGAAGAGGACTGAAATCGGGCAGCAGAGGGTGAAGTAGATTCAAATTGACCTTATCTTTGTGTTAGCGTGCTCGCACATTAATGCTGCTGCGCGCCTGTGGATTTATGTGTTTACTTTTTTGTGCCTCTTTTTGTTTGTGTGCGGGTGACAGAGAAAGACCATGATGGAAGAAATGTTAATGGAGCTTAAGAGTGGAAATGGATAAGGGTTTGAGCATTGTACAATATTCTTTTAGAAAGCATTGTGTACGTGTAATCAAGAGACAACCGAGAGAAAACGGTGACTAGAGGGACAACAACAAAGGCAGCAGAGAGTGGAGGAGAACGAGAAAACGGCCTGACGTCACCGAGTTTAATCCGGGCAGCTCGTGGGGCAAAAAGCCCAGATAAAAGCAGGTAGGAGAGCAGAGGAGATGTGAAATAAGAAGAAGGAAGGAGAGATTAGAGGAGAGGGATGGAGGAGAAAAGAGGATAAATGACACGCAGGGTGAAGTAGATGTGTGTTCTGGGATCTCTGGTGTTTGCAAACAACAAAGCTGCTTCCTAAAAGTCCCTAGTGTATATTTATCTTTGCCGAAGTAGGAATGTTCCAGTTCTGTCTGTGTGTTGTGTGTGTGTGTGAACTGTCTCTTAAATGCGTGTGTGCTGTGGGTATATACAAAGGTCCTTAAGCGTCAGTGTGTAACCGCTTGCAAGCTCAGTTATTTCATAATAAAATAACACATTTCGACCAGGTTAAATGAATTAAAACCAGCCGCAGGGTCTTGTATGAAGATTGTGGCGGTTTCCTAACATCAAAATCCTTGATGACTGGTGATGACAGGATGATCACATCTGTCCCTGCTACCATGTACACAAACAACTGATCCAAACCTTGACTTTCAAAGAGCAAAGCCTGGTCCTCCTGTGTCACCCAAAGAAGAAAATGTAGGCAATGAGAAAATACAGAGAGGCGATGCACGTTTGTTTTGAGGCTAATAATAATACATTTACACATGACTACACATACTGTACACTGTGTGTACGTGCTAGTATGAGGGTGTATGAGATATGAGTGGCTTTTGTTCCGTGATATTTTCTCTCAAAGCAGTGAAGCTGGAATGGAAAGGCAGTGAATAAAAGGGCTACAATTCCAAATATTATAAACAATATGGCAAAGTGTAGACATACAAACATGCAAAACACACACCTGCACACGCCTACACATTCATGCAGGAATATTCAGACATGCATAATGCATACTTGCACACTCTTAAATATTCTTGTACATTTTTTTTCTTGCTGTTGTGAACAGAATTCCTCTTTCTCATTGCCTCCTACTTGTGTATGCACCACACCTGCACGCTGACACTGACTGGCAAAGCAAATTGTATTAGTCTTGTGTATTTAATCATCCGTGTTGTTGTCCGGGGTCCGTGCCGGGAATATCAATGGACTGCGTCGCGCTACAAAATGAGAGAACAAACGTTTTAAGGTGATCTGTTAAATGAAAATCACACTGCTCATCTCTCCTGCGGAAACTCACACCAAGGTGCTAGATACTGCAGGAGATTGAGATCCATTGTTAACCCGATTCAAGAGGAACCGTGTGTTCTGATCATGCAGCATTTCTATTTACACTTCCAAGGATCCAGAAGGGGGGGATGTGAGTTTGCCGGTCTGTATGCTTCTTTGTAAACTTAAAGACGGCTTATGACTGTGTCCCTCTGGGTGACAGGGCTGTTAAAATGAGACGTTTATTGTCAGAGAGGGAACTGCTGCCGCGTTTTTTTGGCACCAAACCCTGATGGACCCTTCAGGGGGAGCGGACTCCTCGTGACCCGAGCCTGGACAAGCGGCACATAAATGAATAGCCTGACAAATGGATTACAGCCAATAAACCAAGCAAGTTATGAAGACACTTATTATATGAATGAGTTTCTCCGGTCTCTTCTAAAAAACACAAGAGAAATAGAATTTCAGTGCTATATTAAAGAAATTGACATTCAAAGAGAAATGTTTGTAAAATCCACGTCTAATCACCAAGCCAACATTTGATCCGCTCTGTTTCACCTCCTTTTTTCTTAATCTCCTCTCTCTTCTTTCGTAAAGGCAATACTATCCAGAGCCCCATCCGGTTCACGGAGTCCAGCTGATGAGAGTTGGAAAGTTGCAGCATTACCTGGAACATGTTCCGGAGGCTTTGGATACATTCAAACAAGTAAGGGATGGAGTACTGACGGCTAGAAATTGCTACGGTACAGTCACCACGACGTTAGAAGCGCTGGCAGAAGACGTAAATAACATTTGTTGTCTTGTCACAGTGGCACACGGTGCTTCACAACCCTGCGTAGCCAAAGTTGGTCACAGTGCCTATGGTTGAGCTGTTAAACCATTTAAATCCCTTGACTTTGCTTGACTTTCACCACCATGATCTGTGGCCTGCATGTGTGCTTACTCCCATCTGTGCAATACATTGCCATGGATTATCACATCGTTCTGTTCGGAATGGAATCTTATGCATGTTGGGGTTTTTGTTTTTCTGTTTTTTTTCTCACAGGCCTATGAAATCATAAAGCTCACTCACGGTGATGATCACCCCTTAACCACTGATCTACTGATGAAGATGGAAGAATGTCACTGTGAGCTGCGTCAGCGGTCATCCAGCAGTCACTAAGAGATCATGCAAAATACTGTTTCTGGACACTATACTATATACTGTATGTAACTTATGGACGGGGACTGTCCTCATGCACTGTTTACATGAAATTGTCAAACAGTTGCAATTAAGGTAAAATTGTCTGGCTCTGTGATGTTTTAAATTAAAACTGGCTTCTGTAGAGTTTCATACAGCTGGATGCAAACATTTACGTCCCCACTTGTAAAAAGATATTAAGACAACATTTCCCTAAAAAAAAAACTAGGTTTTTCATATTCATATGCATTATTAAATATGTTTACTTTAACACTTTGCCAGTTCTGCACATTTTCAGCCCATTATGATTTATATCCTCTGTTTAGGTTCAGTCTGTGATCCTAAGTAGATCCTATACTGTGAGAGAGTCTGTGGGCCCCTGTGTCCTGTGTGTAATCCCCAGATTCCATCATGAGTGATCTGACGACCCTAGACCTCTGTGTGTGTGTGTGTGTGTGTGTGTGTGTGTGTGTGTGTGTGTGTGTGTGTGTGTGTGTGTGTGTGTGTGTGTGTGTGTGTGTGTTGTTTTAGTAAAGTCAGGTTTTCAAAACATCCATCTTTTTCTTTATACATATTTATCACACACACTTCCCATGTTAATCCCCATGTTTGTGTTTTAGTGTGTCGATGTGTGACTTCGTGTGTGTGTGTGTGTGTGTGTGTGTGTGTGTGAGATGGAATGTGGTTGTGCTTCTCTCTGACACACACATACACTTCCTGTGATAATCCCAAAATTCTACCATTTGAAAACTGATGACAGCATTTCCTCTCAGAGGGAACGTGTGTGTGTGTGTGTGTGTGTCTATACATGTACATTGAGAGGACTAGTTAGAGGTTGAAACTGTTGAAGTGAGGACATTTTGTCTAGACCTTACTTTGACACCTTCAAAGGGCTAATTGAGGGTTAGGACTTACGCCTTACGGTTGTAATTAAGAGTTGGGGTTGTGAGTGTAGCTGTGATGGATTAGGTGGGGTTAAGGGACTTGGATGACATTACTGTGTATTCAGTGTCTGTCCTCAAAACTGTAGGAAGACAGTGTTCGTGTGTATTGGAGGATCAGAGTGACATCATGTTTGCTTTAAGGTTACAACTAAAAGCTTTTGCTTTTCTGACACTTTTTGCTCCCTCAGTGCCGCAGGAGTCCAAACGTTAGAAACCTCAAATCCCTCATCCACCCTGGATTAGTCAGCCGTGAACTATTCCTGCTCATATTCAGCTTTTCAGCTCACCCTTCAAAAAAGGGCGTGTGTGGTGGAAACATTGGTCAAATTGATAAACTAGGACGGTTCTGACACAAATACTTATTTACATTAATTATAGAAAACCAATACTTAACAGTTCTTACTATGTTGTAGAACATATGTTGTAGAACATAGTAGCACCTGTGTGTTTGCAGCAAAAGCACAGACTGGATTCTCTGGGTTCTCGACATTCACCGTAGGTTTAAGGCTTTTGTCTTTAGATTTTTACTTCCACCCTTTAAGGTACATCAAGGTCATGTGCTGGTTATTTGGAGGAATGTGCTTATAAAACCTTTGCTCTGAGGGATTTGTTTGAGTTATGGCTGCAACAAGTTCTTTTAAATTTTGTAAATCTGTGTGGAAGAGAAGGAAGCAGGCAGATTGAATGAACACTGAAGATTGAAGGGAGCAGTGCTGTAATGACACCAGTGGAATGAAAGACCAGTTTCTGTCCTGCTGTTTCCACTTCCATTACTCACTCCTTTGGCTTTGTTGCTTACTGTCTCTCACTCTCTTCCTTTCTCTTCCCTCACATTATAACTGCTGTCAAATTAGATTTACTACGGCTTAACCCCAACCCACTGTCTCTCCATCTTCTGTCCCTCTCCTTCCTCGGAGACTTTCGAATTAAACTCGCTGCTGGTGCCTCGTCTCTTTCGCTCACCCTCCTGCCATTTACTCCGCCCATTTTAATGTTCAGATTAATGCGTTGTGTTTCTTCTTCTCACCCACCTCCCGTATACGTACCTCTTTCTGTTTTATCTTCACACCTAAATTCTCCATTCTTGTTGTGTCCACAATGTTCCCCGAACAAAACCCCCCTCCACAAAATTCTAAAACGCAGCACTAGAGGCTGTTATCGGCCCAAAATTGATTCTCAACTCTCATAACTGTACTGACACTTAAATCTGGAAATGTTGCTTGAACCTTTAATAGGTCAAAGTCTCCAGTTAATAGTCTGTTTCCTGTCAGTTTTTTCTTTATACTGTACAGAGCTGCTGTTTGAAGCTGTAATAGCAACAGGAGATTGTAGATTTTATCACAGGTGTGATTTCTCTCTTATTCTCCAGCGCTTCAGGGTTCGACGATAAGGAATCAGTTACCATATATTCATGTTATTGATGTAATCTCCCATTTTAAGGCAACGGAGACTGTATCTCACTGTTAATCTTCTCCATTTTTTCCTCCTCTCCCCTCAAACTTTGCTGTTTCTTTTCTAGTGGTTTTTAGACAGGTTGGTTGCACAGCGTGAGTGATGGCCGATCGTACACAGTGCAAATGTTGCTGTGATGATGGGACCAGCAAGACATGATCACAGTAGTTTTGTAGAATATTAAATGACAACTGCAGTTAATTTTAGAACAGAACTTCCTTGTTCATTTTTTAAGTGTAATATTATATTTTTGAAAAACCACATTGCTCCACTTTTTTTTTTTTGTATGTTTTCTGCTTTTGAACATTTACAGTCGTTTCTCGTCATGTAAATTGAAGTTAATTAATTAAAGTTGAGTTAATCGCACAAATCAGAATTCCAGCTTTTTGTGTGCCTTGTTATTTCTTTCCTAGCACATATTAAAGTCAGACACCTGGTTTCAGAACACATGGCTACTTTAAATGCTGTTGGCAAAGGCTGAGTGCACCTACCAGTTATCGAATTAACTTCCAGTCTGAGGAAAGAAAAAAAGGGAAACTTGCCGTGCTGTCCCGGAGAGGAAACAAAATCTGCTCCACGTGCCTGAGGTAAAGGATTTTGGTAAGCAGTGATTTCATATTACAGCATTTGTCAACAATTACCCAGGAGCCCATCCTCTGTATTACTCTATATCGCTCTCTATATTCAATATTTTTCAAATTAAGCGTTTTAGACCCTGGAATTCTTGACTATTTTATCCTCCCTTATCTCATTCCTCCTGCACCAGTTCAGCTCTTCCCCACCTCACTCTACTCTACACCAAAGTCCTTGCCTCCTTTCTCCCTTTCACTCTCTTTCCTTCCCCCTTACTGCCTTTATTCGCCTTGTCCCTCATGCACTCTCCCCATATTTCTCTCATTCCTTCCTTCTCCTCCTTCCTGTTCCTTACTGTGCGTGGGTGATCAAAGCAGGCTCAGTGCTGCAGCGTGTCACCTAAAAAGCTGCCTACAGGGCAGCAAAGGTCCACACACACCTACACACACATAGAGTGGGTACTATCAGAAATCCACTACACAGACACATTTCCTTGAGGTGCACCATGTAAAAAAAAAAAAAAAGTAATTTTCTTTAAACTGACTGATGTGAATTGGCACAGATACTGTTACCAAAATTCCTTATTATATCGATGTTTAAAAAAGCTATTCAGTATTCATTAGCCAGTAAGAACAATATGTTATAAGGTTTAAGAGCAGAAATCCAGTCATTGTGAGAGATTTGAGATCCTTCTTTGCATGGATGTGTCATTTTGAACATCACTGTGAAAAATTGACACGTATCATAACTGTGGGTGCTGGAGGACTGTATTTTCCAGGTTAAGGTAAGTTATTCAGACAGGAGGTGGCAGTGGAAAAAGACTTTCTCTGAGATGATCCCCCCATTTTTTTCTTCCTGAAACGGAGGACAGAGTTAAACCATATCTGGCGGATATATCACAAACTCAAAAACAAATGAACCTTAAAACCTTTTTAGTGATCAACAGACAACAAGACCTGACAGCTCCATCCCTCCCCAGATAACAGTTCTGGCCCGATTCTGGCTGTTATCCATCAGTGTCGGCTCAATGACGATCAGATTATCTGTAGTAGTAGTAATTTGGAAGTATGACTGGATGACTTGGCAAATTGTTTTTACACAGCGTGTTGTCCTTAAATGTTAGTGATGTGGGAATTCATGGGACAAAAGTGTGATATAAAACCTCACAGCAATCGTTGCATCTGGTCAATTGTACAGTGCATGTGTTAGCCTAAGTTAGTAGATGGGCAGATACCTGAGCAAAGACGATTATCGGTGAATGCAGCTTAATTTTATGAAGTGTATAAAGTTATTCACAGGCTGTCAACCATGCTTCTGGAACAACTTTTTTATTTTATTTTTTTGTCCTTTTGTCTAATCCCGTGAGTTCAGGGTCGCCACAGCAGATCATTGTCCGCATGTTGATTTGGAACATGGATGCCCTTCCCCAATTTCTGCCGGGCTTGGACCGGCACTGCACAGCTATCTGACAAAAAATGACAGCGATGCAGATGACAGGAGGGTTGTCTCAGTTCAGGGGCCAGGAACTAGCTTCTTTTTGCTGTTTAAGACCTTTGGTTCGGTCAGTATTTGGACTAGCTAGCTAGCAAACTACCATCATCACATAAATGAACACACGTGTGGGATATGCTGAACTGTAAAGGATTCGTATGAAAGAACCCTGTTGTGTTGCTTTGGCCACTTCTAATTGAGCCTGCAGGGGATGAAAACACTGGCTGCTCCTGATTGGACAGAATCAAAGCCAACTTCGACCAGTTTTTCCCCTTTGTTGTTGTGTTATGCAAAATAGTGTGTTTTGCACCTACAGGCCAAACACAGGTATGTATCACATCTTTTAGTCATAATGACAAATGTTGGCGTTTGCTGGACGTTACATTGTGGGTGATTATTCCGCGTTCTAAGAAGGACAGCGATGCACATATCAAACACTTTCAAGACATTCCTTTATTTACATCCCTCCATTTTGTGTCTAACCACATTTTTCAGAAACAAAATCTGCAGAGGACAGTGTGCTTAAAGTCTGTGCCTATACACCCGACGTATACAATAAGAATTCATAAGTTCCGTAGAAATTCTCCAAAAACTGAGCAGATGTGATCGGACCCAGACCTTAACACACAATACTCTTTAAAAAGATGCCATGTGTCTGATTTCCAGGTAACACATTATAATTCTCGAAAGCTCCTTCAAAGCATGTTACAGAACATACATCAGTTTATTTATTAGTCTGCGCTTTTTTTTCTTTTTTTTTTAAATACTGTATTTGTCCGAAACCTGACATAACAGATGGCAAATGATGTGTCCTTTGATTTTCAGCACCTCACAAAATGGTTGTCCCTGACGAAAAACCCCTCAATTCTAAAATGTTTGTTGGGACTTTTTAATTTTAGCTGTAAACAATATGGGGCCACCAAAATGTCGGATGTTGTTCATAATTATTGCTAGGATTATAAAGTGTTACCACAGTACATTTGGCAGTGACATATTTAGGAAGAAACCTAACACGCAGCATCTCCGCAGACGAGTACAGGCATTTTAGCTCATCCAGAGGTTGGGCTTCCCAAAACATCTATAATTACTCAAGTCTGTAGTTAATACTGCCGAATGCACTGGCGATTTAATTACACTGACTTTATTCTAAAATGTTTTTTCACATGGATTCACCAATATTTTAAAGTTCCTGTCGTGCTGGAATTCTATAATTGCCCTTGATGTGAGCGTTTTAGGAAACCCAAACTTAATCAAATGTGAAACAATAGGAGCAAATGAAATAAACAACAAAATATATATATATATATATATATATAAAATGAAGATGAGCGTCTATATGATATGTGTACAGTATATATCTTCATGTATGACATGGGCTCAGCTAAGTATATACAGTTATTTTTCTTTTTAATAAATGCATAGTATTTTTTTATGATTATAAGGTGTAAATAAATAAGAACATTAATAAAGCGGCTCTCCTGAGCTCAAATAAATAAAAAAAACTTCATTCATGAGTTGCATGAAGACCTGGGAGGTTGAAGGAGGATACGATCAAAGATATCGCAGGGCCACTTAGCCCACCTCTGGTGAAAACACTTCATGGATCCAGTCTGTCAAAAGCATTTTTAATTTCCCACTAGATTATCTCACAGCTCACAGGTGTCCACCACATGAAATTATTCGCTGCTACCTCTTTGCACAGTCATGAGGAGATCATAGCCTTAAAGGACAAGTTCCCATTTTTTTCAGGTGTGTCTTAAAACAACACTAAGTTTTCTTTGCTTGTACTTGTTTCTCTTATTAATCCTGGCAATCAAGACATTTCAATGAATCCGATATGGGCCAAACCTTAAAGTCTTTTTTCTGTGGAAATGCCTATTGAAACATGTACAGTATCTAATGGTATGCGTGTCTTTACTTGTAAGAATTTATTAAATTGGGCATTTTTCTTCTAGAGTTAAAGCATTTATATACTTTAGAAATTGAAATCATGTCCTTTAAAGTATGGTGTGCCAACAGAGAGATGAATTTACAACTATGATGCTTTTGACTTTTCCATTCCTGGGACATCGATTCCTCCTTTTACCTCTCAGACAGCGGACATGATGTCCCAGAATGCTCTCTGCTCCCAGGTCACAAGGCCTTCAGAGGGGAGGGTCACGATGTTTAGAACAGCAGACTTGATGGCAGCGATGTAGAAGAAGCATTCAAAGGGGGATTGTTCTGTATTTCAGAGGGAACTGGGCTCTTTCATATATTTAAATTTGTACAAACATTTAGATCATAAACATCTCAAGCACCATAGATGATAATATTAACAAATCTTAAAAGTTGCTATTTGTCCAAAAACATGGAACCAAGCAGAGATCTATGCCTTTAATTTGGTCATCATCCTTGTCTTTCTTCAGTCCTCTTTGATACCTCTCTATTTTATGTTCGTCCTTTAAACTGCCTGGACTCACAATTGGAATCATTAAAATGGTCATTTGTGAGCATATTAATTTCACCATGTTTTTTCAGTAATATAAGCTTTAAATACATCCATACATCTGTCTTTCTCCATCTCTTTATATGTAACTATGTCCACTACCATGCATAGTCTCCACATGGTCCCATTGTACTCAATTTAAAAAAAAAACAAAAGATTTATTATAAAACACACACATTGATGAATCATTCACTTTCTGTTAGAATAGTGCAGAACAACACAGATACAAACGAGAGTCAGTCAATCGATGGATGCACTTAACTGCCGGATCAGAGAAAAACATTTTCATTCCCACTGCCATGGGACCTGGACATTTCATTGCTTTGGCAACATGAAAAATCCATCCCATCTGTATCAGGGGGAACGTACTGTACATGTGGCCCTGTACAAGGTCAAACTACGGATGCAGCTCGTTTGTGAGTACAGTCAAGGTAGAAACAACACCACGCGAAAGGACAGTAGCATTAAAGTTTTTTTTTGTTTTTTCTTCTTTGCTTAAACACACACAACTCTGTGTCCAGGAAAAACTACTGCATGGACTAACTTTTTCAAATTCCGTTTTTAGTCCTTGCAACAGTTTTGCTGTTATAAAGAGGACCTTGTCGTCATGTCCTGAAGGTGTTCTTTATAGACAGGGATCCAGAATCTGGTAATCTGGTTTTTTATCACACCAAGGTGTCAACTGCAGCTCAAACATATTGTATAATATACACTACATTTGTTCGCAATAGAGTGAAACACTGACCCACAGTAAAACATCACATTTTGTAATGGCTATAAATTCTAGGTTTTCCCAAAGACACTTATTTTGTTTGTCTGTTTTTTGTTTTCTTTTTTCCTATGATAGCACCATACTTACTGCATGTACACAAATTCAGAGAGAAGAAATTGAATTGGTATTGTTGAAATGTTTGCAAGGCACTTATCTAAATCGTTTCGTCCTGTTGTCTTTCTCCTGGTCGGACTCTTTTATCAGCTGCACAACGATACTGTACCAGGCCCTTGTGTAGTTGCGCTCTGGATTTACAGGCCCTCATCTGTGTATACTCTGAAAAAGTGTGCTTTCAAAATGGCGGAAAATGAGAAATTATTCATCGTCTTTATCATCCTTATTTTAAAATTGCCTTTTTTGTTCCTCTTCTCTCCTGCTTCTCTGTCCATGATAACTGAATGGTAAACTCCGTCTGAAAGGTCCCCATTCCTCGGAAAAACGTGGTCCCTTGGTTTCATTTCATGTCTCTTTGAGCGGCCATGTTTATCTGACCCAATGTAGCACGTTCATTTCATGCTGTTCACTGTTTCTGAGGTTGTTTCACAAAATCTACAAGCTTGCCCTGTCCATCCATCTGTCCGTGTCTCTACTTACATCTGAGGACTGACATTATGGATACAATGGACAGTCCACCCAACTTTGATTCTTCTTCTACTAATCCAGTCCTCCAATGACATTTATGCATTAATAACGTCATTTCTAAATGTGTTTGAATAATCTAATAACAGTCCAGCTGTGTGTCTACCTGTCTGTCCTCCAGCTTTCCCCCTTTTCCTTCTGTCTACCGATATCTTGAGGACACGTCAAAGCAGGTGATCATCATGAGATGGGCTTTGCAGAAGTTGACTCTGGTCTCCAGTTTGTCCGTCACGGTCTCCAGAGCTTCCAAATACTCCAGTGAGTCCACTTCATAGGCCTGTTGTAGCTCAACTGGTTTTACAAAGACAGAGAAGAAAAGCCACGACTTACTAAAACACGGTGTATGTGCAACAGTAAAGTGATACATTAATACAAATACTTAATACTGAGTACTCGTACTAATACAAGTACTAAACTGTTTTGCTTCTAGTTGCTGGACAGTAAAATTTCATCAATCCATTGCAATTATGCAAATCCCATGAGAACGGAAATGATCGTGTGTTCTTCTGCCAAAACAAATATGGCGGAGACCAGTGTTTAATCAATGGAGCAACTTTCGCTGAAAAGAACAAAAAGAAAAAAAAAAAAAAAACTTTAATTGAACAACTGAACACCGGAACCACAGCAAATAAATCAAAGGTCAAAGTCTTAACATTGTGACATGTCTGCCCCCCTTCCTTCGTTCAATTAATGGTATGATCCTAGTCTGTCCTCACTTGTGATTGGCTGCATGGTGTGCCCATCAAAATAAAGTCCTGCCCCTGTCTGCGTGGATTTTAAGCAGCACTGAGCAGGAGCGTCTGAAGATTCAGTTGGCTCTTTTGTTGCTCGCAAAGAATCGGCTGTTAGTGCCGGCTCGCTCCCAAACGACACATCACCGCTATACAGTGCACCACAGCTGCCCCAGCAACCATCTGAGGGGGCTTGCTTGCATTCATCACCTGGGGTCCCTACAGAATCTAGGACTGCTACTGGCTTTATGTTGATGAAACACATTCTGTAACTGTCCCTCAGCAGTAAACATTCACCAAAGCAACTAGCGTGTTTCCATAAAGTAGTTTCCAAAAATGTGTTTTGTACTTCAGTAATGTTCGCTTTGTTTGTATTCTGTTGAAGCTGTCGGGGAGGAACCTTTAAACTCGTGCTTTAACTAGTTGTCACAAACAAGGTTAAATACTCAGATGGACTTAGTTTTGGTCTTTTCATAAGATTGTTGACAGCACAAAATATAGAATGATGACAGCCTACTCCGGGATGAACACTGGTTCAACTGGCATTAACATGTCAACACAGGCAGAACAGCATGGCATTATGTTTCCTTACTCCCTCACTCCCTGATGTGTCAGTGCTACACTTACACTCAGTGGTCCATTTGTGTGGCTCCAGCATCAGGTACTGTTTGGTTTGTTCCAGTTCTTTCTTCAGGCACTGGTACTTGGCTCTGACTTCAGTGATCCGCTGCTGGCGGTGCTCCAGCAGACGAAGCTTGGCACTGACATACACCACCTCCTGACACACAGGGAGAGAAAGGACGGACAGATATGGATTTTGTTCACCTTTATATATCCACGGGAGTGTGCTGTGAAGCACATGTGGCTCCGTTTCAAGTGCAGCCTGCTTAACATTCACACCGTTGCATATGTTCCTGTCTCATTGACCGTCGGTGTGACCGCACTCGAGTGCTGTCGGACACCGAGCAGCTTCACCGGAACCGTTGGGGGTTAAGTGGCTTTCTTAAGGACGCTGCAAAGAAAATCTATATTTCATGCTTTTCTCCCCCTCCCTTGCTCACAAAGCTCACAATGCTGCTTCCTCTAAATACATATATTCAGAAACCTGCACCGTGCATTAATTTGCAGCACCACTGTTCTGTACTTGGCAAAACCTCAGGAATATATAAAATAATACTAAGTAAGACAGAAACAGAATGTAGATTTACTAAAAATGTTAATTATAGACTGTGGTGCTAATGTTTATTCATTCTTTTTGTGAAAACCCTTACTGTTGGATTTTTAAAAGTTGTCGGTTTTTCCCAAGTCTCTTTCTTCACTGACTCATGCAGTAGCACGGATCCCTTATCCTCCTGTGCGTCTTTTCTTCTCCAGCTTCCTCCTGACATCCTCCTCATGCGGCGCTGCCCAACGTACCACTTATTACTTTTTAATGCGTCCCACAACTATTATTCATCAAATCCATTTCATTGACGTGAAGTGCAATGTGCCCCCGGGCCTCTGTTTCTGCTGTTTTGCTCTCCATCTTCTTTAATTTTCTCCTGACATCCATTCCTCATTTTCCCTTGTGCTACCACCATACTGTAAATTCTTCTCTCACACTGTCTCCTTTGCCGGTTTTAATGTTTCGTCTCTCTGGTGCTCTCTTTCACACTGTTCCTTTCTTTTCCTTCCTCTCACACCTGTTTGAAAGCCTTCTCTGACATTCCAGTCCAATGTGAATGAGATATTTTCACCTGGGAAATGGTCTAATTTTAGTTCTGCCTGTATGTGTCTGTGTGCTGTATCTGCCATGGATGTGGTTCTCACACGATGTGGCTGCAGAGGTGTGACCCTCTTTCATCTATGAAAATAACGTCTTGTTAAATGAAAGCTGTCTTTATATATTTGTCCTCAAGTTTACTTAGCACGGACACAGGTTGTTACACAGTGCACAATAACATCGCGTATCGTCCTCCTTTCTCCTTCTCACCTTGCTCCCTCCTTTGTCTCGCCTCTTCTGTAGTCGCTCGACGTTGTCTATCTCATACACCTTGATCTCAAAGGTTTCTGTCGTTGCAGTCGCTCCCCGAAGGTTTGAGGGCGCAGGGGGTCCAAGTGGACCATCTACCCAGCAGGCACCTGGGCTGGAGGAGGAGGGAGATGAGGAAGTGATGGCCTGTTTGGAGGCGCGATGAGATGGTGAAGAGGAGGAAGAGTCCAAGGTCAGTGCTGGGATGAGACGACGACGCTGGAGGCCTGAAAGAAAAAATAAATGATGATAAAAAGCATATACACACATTACGTTTAAATAGATCGACGGCTTTCGGCTTGTCCCTTGAGGGGTCGCAACAGCAAAACACGTTCTGCATGTTAGTGTGACATGAGATCTTAAGCTAGATGCCCATGCAGCTGCAACCCTCCCATTTGTATCCAGGCCACAGCTGGTGGGGTGGGATTCGAACCCACTGCCTAATGCATCCCAACCCAATGCTCTACTACCGAGCATCCGACTATAGCAATACAATACCCATATTGTCATGATTATGTGCACCTTTTACAAAGTTCCTTTAGGTATTATTCATCTACTTCTAAATATCTAGTACTAGATCAACTGAGAAGTAATTGAACACCAACTGTGTGACACCGATGTGACCAGGCTCTTTCAAATTCCACAAATGTGTCTTACATTCCCCTGGAAACCACCTGACAATGACATCTACAAAAGGCTGGATCCTCCAGGGCCCAACGTTTCCCATGAACCTTTGATCATGTTCCTTTACATAATGTTGGTAGACGGCTAATTAGCTAGCCGCTATGCTAACCAAGGGGCTAAATTGTTAAGTTGTCATACCAGTTACACTGCATTAGTGATGTCAGCTAGCTAGCTGCTAGCTCCGATGATCAGCTGCCCCCATCGAACCAAGACCAGCTGGTGACATAAACCATCAGACCACGTAGACCACATCCTTTGAAGGATGCATCCCCTCAATAAAGATACAGCTGTAATCAGACCACTCATAAAACTACAAACTAACATTTTTATATGTCATTTGTATATATATATAATATTATATAATATATATATAATATTTTTATATAATATTATATAATATATAAACACATTTATAGCTACAACATTAATACCACCTAGTGATTTTAATAAATACAAATATTATTATAAATAACATAAATATTTTTAAAAATATGAAGAAATAATAAATGCTGAGAAATTATTATGGGTTAACTACTTAACAACACATAAAGTGGTTAAAATCAGCCACTTGTTTTTATTATTACTGTACATGTTTTGTAAGAACTACCATCGTTAGTATTCTTTAAAATAGAATGTTTTCTTAAAGTAATTTTACTTTAGTACTTTATGTAAAATTAAAGTACAAAAGTTTAAATTTGATTCGCTTACTTACTTGAGCAAAAGACTCTGCACACATTGTATCACATTTTGCTGTGTGTAGCTGCACAGTGGCCATTCTGACCCTTGGCTTCCATGACATTATGAAGACCTCTACTCTTGATGTTATGCTAAGTTATGTTAATGCCTGTTAGCATCCAGCTTTATATAGCACTGATCTGACAGATAGGAGAGTGGAACCATGTGTTAATGTAGCTGTTCGAGTAGCTCAGGCCACGGGAAACCATTGTGTGGTACTGTGCATCAGAATATCTTACAAGGGGAAACAGGAATATTGGAGGCAGGGGAAAGACATCATGGTCAGAGGCAGGCGTAAAAAGATGAATCACTGGAGATATGTAGAAAGGAAAGGACAAAACTATAGAGAGAAGGAAAAGAAGAAAGAGAATGAGGGTCTTTGTTCATGAATCTCTCAGATAGGAGCAGCAGGTCATTCTCTAATCTGCCCACAAGGCTAAAATGAACACACACACTTATTCTCATTGGTGCACACACCCGCTTTGCATAGAAATAACCAGCCACCTCAAAAGGAATGTCAGTTATCAGATTCACTGGATAAAGTGTGTGTGTGTGTGTGTGTGTGAGAGAGAGAGAGAGAAAGAAAAATGGTGACTTATGAGGTTGCAACTCTCTTTTGGTCTCAGTGCAGTAAAGAAAGGTCAAGCAGAGACATTTGTATTTCATTATGTAGCATATAAAGGGACAGAGAAAGACTGAGGCTCTGCAGGGAGAAGAAGGCGCAGGGGTTGCATGAGTTCTAGATGAAAAAGGGGCCACATTAGTGTGAGAGGAAGATGGGGAGAATCGTGAAGGAAGAACAGACACCTAGTGAGTACAATCTAATGGAAATCAAGCAGGCTGGAGCTGTCTCAGCTGGAGACGTGATTAACATTTTGGTGGCGCAAACATTGTCCCACATAGCTTTAGTATGTGACACACACGTGCCCTTTCTTCCTCTTACTGTTCACGTTGCATTCTGTCTGCCTGGAATCAGGACTGTGCTTTCACCCCGAACACAGAGCGATCCTGTCCATATATGTGTCTCCTTGTGGCAGCTTGACAGCGAGTTGTAGGTAAAAGGAAAATCTAGTCTTCATGCTGCATGGCAGGAGATAAACTTGCACTTTCCACACATGAATCAAGTTATTCCAATTTAAATCAATAATCAGAGACTACAGTCTAATCTGATTGGATGCACTTACACACACTCGGGCTTAACCAATAGAGTGTAATTTGGTGGGGGCATTAGCTGGCTCCCTGTGTGGCGCTCTGGTGAATATATATTCATTACAGCACACACCAATAGGTTCTCTTTACCATTTCACAGATGGGTGGTCAGGGTCACCTTCCCTACCTCAGTCCCCCCTGCAACCACAGCTTTCTTCACCTTTCTCTCACTTGTTCACTGATTTCTCGTCGTGCTTTTTCGCCCAAGGGACTTTCCTCATGGAGGTCTCTCTCTCTCTCTCTCTCTCTCTCTCTCTCTCTTCCTTGCTTATTTTCTCAGCTTCTTTTCTTTTGTAGTCTTTTGACCGCAAATAATTAAACCATTTTAACTCATAATGAATAGTGTGGATGTCAAAAATTTAGCCAAAACTGATTATAGGTTGATCAACCAATAAACATTCTCAGTTATTCCTTTTGTGTTCACTGTTTCATTTAATAATTTATTCATTACAGCGGATCGTTAGTCCCATTTGATTTTACATTGCTTTGTGTTGAATTTGTCACCATTTAATTACTTCATAATTCATTATTTAGATCGTTATCGCTTGGTTATATTGAAATTAAGGGCTGCTGTGGCTCTGCTGGTTAAGTCAACTGACATGAAGTGAAATAAGAACACTTGTTACCTGTGCTGCTCCTGCTCTTCTTGCTGCTCTTTGAGCTTCGTCTGGAGGAGGTGGTGGCTGAGCTGTGCTCACTGAGGGAGTCCTGGGCGGAGGAAGTACTTCCTGTGTTCTCGCTGCTGTCTCTCAGCATGCTCTCGTAGCCGCTGCTGCCTCCGCTGTGGTAAAACAAGGCCGTCTTCCCCATGGCCGGGGGCAGCTCGCCACTCAGTACGCTGCTGTTAGACGCAAAATGAAAACATGGTTACAGGTACTGAGCACTAAGGTACAATAAACAGAACCGATATTTTCTGAAGTAAACTTATTGTTTCATGCCTGTTGTCACTGGCATGGCCACTGCTGCAGCGGTGTGGTTTTCTGGGAGCCGTGATCTTGCTGTAGGGAGACGGAAGTGTTTGGACAGCTGCTGCCCTCTCCTCTCCCAGCCCACCTGCCCCACCACCTCCTGCTTCAGCTCCCCATCCACTGGGAACAGAAATTATTTATGTTTTTAAATTGTATTTTTATTTTATTTTGTAATGTCTCTTTTGATAATAGCTGACAGAAGAGAACAGAATGCAGTTTTGCAGCTTGCACCTTTCATAATTACCTTACATAAAACATGAATTGTACCTACTTATCTACAGTCGAGATAGACGCCGCTAATTGCACATCACATAATGAACAGCGTAAAAAGTGTGCTTTGAATTTTGCACGGTGTAATTTACTTTGTTTGGCATGTTCTTAAAATGCTAAATGAAAATAAGTCAAACTGACTAACCTTGCTCCTGCAGCTCCTCTTTCCTCCACAGGATCCGGGCCTCCCCCCTGGGAATGGCTCCTGGAACGGGAGCCTGCACTTCCCTGGAGGAGCTCTGAGATTCGACCGTTGACAGCCCGAAGAGGAAGCTTGGCAGCCAGGCTCCCTCCTCGGCTGCGGCTCAGAGATTGGGTAGACCAAGATCCAGGAGATGGTCCCTGCTGTTGCAGAGGGACCTGGGTTGAGCTGTGGGGCTGAGAAAACAGAAAAAATGACTTATTTCTTGTACTGAACTGATATGTTCTGTGTTTCTTTTTGTGTTTTACTGAAAATGCAAAAATGCACCAGGCAGGTCACACATTGGTTCTTTACAGCTCTGACGAGATTATTTTTGGTGGGTCTGCTGGAAATTTCTTTTGTTAAAAGAAATTGTGCCTCCATGCTGTTGCTGGGTGCTTGTTCAAGAGGGATTAGTTGGGCTCTACTTTTGTCTTGTTATGTTTTGACCTTACTTTGTAAAGTTCCTTGAGATCATTGTTGTTTAAATTGGCCCTACATGAATAAAGTTTTATGCATTTCAAGAAGAGGTTCTTACCTTTCCATTTGGTGGAAGGCTGGAGCTGCGACTGGCAGCTTGGGTCAAAGACTTGGTAGAGAAGCTCAGGGTTTTGGTGCTAGAGGCAGAGAGGCTCCTGGCCTTGGGACTATTGGTCATCAGCAACTTGTTGACAGCTGAGATCTTTGACTGACTGCTGGTTTTGGATGGAGACTGTGAAGCACTGCTTGGACCCGAACTGATGTTAAAACTGGTGGTGCTTCCAGAAGGGGAAGACACTGACCCAGTACGGGTAAGGCTGTGTCCAGTACGCGGCATGGTGCTGTCCCCCTTCACTCCTCCTCCCCCTCTGAGGCTCTCACCCCTCTCGAGGGAGAAGTATTCATAGCGGTGGGAACCAGTGTGGGAGCTGGGGACCCGACCCAGAGAGTTTGTTCTGTTTGCAAGTTGTTCCAGTTTGGCACTGAAAAGTCTGCTGCTTTCTATGCTGGAGGCTTGTTGTCTGGCCATACCTGCGGGACCACATCCAGATATGCCTGCATCATCTGCAGAGTTGCCCACTAACGAGACTCCGGGGCTGGTTTGGTGGAGAGGGCTGCCCGCCCTGTTGCGCTGGTCTAGGCTGGACTTTCGAACTGGTGGCAGAGGTGGTATTCCCCCCTTCTTGTGGGAGAAAAATACTTGTTTTGCAGTTGATCCCCGACGATCAAGTGTAGCACGAGGACTGCAAGGAGTGGAAGTGGTGACACCAAGATTACCGTACTCGGTTCCATTATCTAGGCCATCGTGGCGGTTCAGGCGATGCCAGCCGCGGGGAAGGCTAGCAGTCCGATGGATATCTGGGTTGTAGATACTAGTGAGGCACTCTCCCTGGGCCACAACAGTGACCATCTCACAACCATCTACCACTCTCTTAAAAAATTCTGGAGAAGACACAACTTCACCACCTGAACTAGAGCTGCCATGATCCCCACCTAGTAAAAGCAAAATAGCAAAGGATAAAGAACACAGACTTCATTTTAGATGCAGGTAAATCTTTTCATGGTTTAAACAACATTTCAGCCCTCCTTACCATCTCTGCAGAATCTGTCTCCACTTCCAGCTCCAGCTCTTTCTACTGGGCGGTTCTTGAAATGCTCAGCTTCCTTCCTCTCTGGCTTCACTTCACACATAAGCTCCCTGGACCTCCCCTCATCCATGTTGCGCTTTAACCATGGGTCCTCAAAGCTCATCTCACTGGAAATGGAAGCTAAAAGTGAAACATTAAATTTACCTGTGTCTTTGATTAAGGTGGTCTTGGTAGGTGAGGAGAGAATGCTTGATTCCTGTATGATCATAGGTTTGACAGCCATGCATGGGTGCACACTGTTGGTGCTCTTGAAAGGAGAGATACTTCCAGGCCCTGACAGAATTTGAATGTTTGTTTTAGCCATGGAGGGTGGCAGTTTCCTGAGCCTGTCTTTGGTCGCTGTTCCCTTATCGCTCCCATTTTCTGACAGCACAGCCTCTCCTTCCAGACTCCCCCTTCTTGAGCTTCCACCCAGCCCCTCAACTCCAAAGTTCTGGTTGGGTTCAGGTTCAGCCAAGGCTTCTCCCTCCTGGCTCTGGGACTGACTGAAGCTGTGGAGAGACTGATCGGCTTCACTGCCCACGCTCAGATCACTCATCCAGGAGGAGTTGGGTGAACCACGGTTGGACATCATTGTGGCTAAAGCTTCACCGTCTGTCCGCAATTTGGACATTGCCACCTGCAACAAGGAGTGCACAATGGCAATATGACATCTTGCATTCCAAAAGGCAGTGATTGATGATTTAATATTTTGCTGCTCTGGTTTACATCACATTTGTTTTGTGGGGCACAGACCCACATACTTATTTAAGGTAATATAAATTCAGAGCAAGTCAGCCACACTAACCTCTGCCATGGCAACAATCTCTGTAACCCCTGAGGTCGTCTTCAGACCCGCAGGCACGCGATAATCCTCCAACGCTGCTTCCTCAGCTGTGCCACTGATGGGTTGAGAGCCTGAAGCAAGAGCCGCAACAGAACCACAGTCACTGTTGAAGCTGATGATGCTCGTAGGACGACAGGTCAGGCCCTGAGTCTCCATTAAAGCAGCAACATCGACATTCTCATCACCTCCAGAAAATGCAGCGTACACATCCTCTGCCAGTTCGAGTTGTTCAACTGCTCCTACAGATACTGCCATTCCTGCAGCTGTAAGTGTAAGAAAGAGAAGAGAGAGTTTCTGCACCACATTATCTTCGCTTGTTTTTGATGATGCTTATGTACATATTAGTACATTTCTGTCATCATAAGGATTTATCTGTGAGTCACTGCTTATTTCGAATCTCACTCGCCTGTCGTTGTGTAAAAATAGCTGCGTTTTCCTGCAACTCACCATCCTTGTGCATGTCCATGGGTATCGGTGGGACATCGTCATCACACAGTGTCTCAGCTGAGCCAAGGCTGGCAGACAGAGATGGAGTTGGTTCCCTGACTTGTGGGCTCATACCCACGGGAGAGGACCTGGACAGCGGAGACTCTGTGGATGAACGGCCACTGTCTGCAGCCAAACTGTCTGAGAATTCAGAAACACACAAGTATTAATGTGGTTTTCTAAGTGCAGAACACTTGCACCCACTGGCACTTTAGGAAATTGGCATCACGCTACGGTGGCAATTTCAAATCACTGGTTATTATGTAAATAAACAAATGACTCAGTATGGAAATATATTTTATATGCATTAAACAGTAGAGATTTGTAGACTTTTTTACAAAGTGCTTTGCAAAGATGCCTTAAACGTTACCTGCAGGAGGAATTAACAGCAGAATACAGAGACACTTTAGCTTATTACAGTATGGTTTGCAACAGCAACATAATGACAGCATATAAAACAGCGAGGAAAGGATTTTAGAACATACAGGATATATTTTTGAAAAAATCTGCGAGGATGTGATTCCCTTTTTACAGCTCCTGCATGGTGCCAAAGTAAGACAAATAGCAGGCTATAAATGTTTATCACTCACACTCTGGTAGTCTAGTGGTTTATTTTGGGCCCTATCCAAATAGGTACAACATTAAATATGGGGAACAAATCTATATACAGTAGATGTGTTTTTATTAGTGAACCCTGAAGTGCTGCTGAATAGTTTAAAGACCTGTCTCTCTGTTTTTACTTTAGAAGAAAAATCCTACACTCCGAAGGATAACCAGGCAATATTTTATAGTGTGTTGCTCCTTTAAACACTGTTTATTATACAATGGAAAAACCTTGTAATTGATCGGTTACATATGCAAGCAAATGAGTTGGGTAGAAGTAGAAATGGTTGAAACATTTTGAATCATTTAAAATATCAGTGAGCTTAAATCCTTAGCCATTAATATGTAAAAAGATGCATACTGTCTGAGGTCAAAGCGTCCTGGCCATCCTGAGCCAGAGTGTGTGAGGACAGGGGCGGTGTTGCCGGCATCACTCCTTTCTGAGTGTATACTTTACAGCGCTGGGATGGAGAAGACGGAGGCCTGAGGAGGAATACAAACACGATAGACTCAATCACTTCTCATGGCTTAACATCAAAAAGAATTAGATGGGATTTGTGGTTATATTTCAACTGAATGACCTTAGTCAATTACTAGTACTGTCGCTACACTATACGTTTGTAGGTGTACTTTACCTATAATCCGAGGTTTTGGTCAGGCTGGCGATGCCGAGACGTGGCGATCCTAGGGGGCGTCCCTTCCCCTCAGTGTTACTCCCCACATTTAGACTCTCATGGCTGTTCAGAGAAACTCTGTATCAATTAAAACCAAATACGTTCCAAAGTGCTGCAGCTTTTGTCTTTCTTTTGGACTTGCGGTACCACCTGTCCTCACCTGTCATGCAGATGGGAGCTCTTGGCTCTGTGCAAGGGGTTAGAAGTGATGCAGCTGCTTCCTGTAACACTCCTGTTACTAGTAACTATAGGGGAACCAGAACTCTGAGCCAAGCTGTGGATCATTGTCTGAGCCAGCTCTGCCTCCTCAACCACCTCCTTGATCTCCTGCAGCTGCTGGTCATTGGTCCTCCTCCTGGGTGCTGCTGCTGAAAACTGCACAGCACCTCCTACACCGCATGCGGAGCCTGGGCGTGTTGGACAGAAGATTGTTTTTTCTCAACTGAGCCCCAAAAATCAATTGCATGAAGTAGTGAAATTGGACAAAAACTTTTTTTTAGCATATAATTACATTAGCTGTTGACTGGCAGACAAATACATAGATGGATAAAAAGATGAATGCACTGTTATATGCTTCAGGAAGTGGACCAAATGATCTGGGACCTATTTATTTAATAAATTACCACTTTTACCTGTTTTGGCTTCTGTATCTGACAGGACAGCAGCAGGAGATGAAGCCGCAGCACTTAAAGACGGACATGGTTGTTTGGCACCTTGTTTGCTCACTGGAACCTCTTCAAAGGGGAACTTTGCCACCTGAAAATACAGAGAGAGAAATGTGTGATAGTGTTCGTCGTATGACAATATCCGAGACAGTCGGATTTGATTGTCGACATAGAAATTGGTCTCTAGTCTCGTCCTTTTTATTTAAAAATACGCGTGTGTTGTTATCCATTTGAACACTGGTCGTAGTAGATGAGAACTAACAAAAGAAAACCTGAGCTGATAACAACATAAAAAAAACGTTGTCCTAAGCAAATGTTTTGACTACATGAGGGTACTAGATACACAAATGTCTTAATGGTGTAACACAACTAAATGCATACACCGATCAGCCACGACTGCCTATCAGCCAACCCCGGGGATTGAACAGGGGTCATCAACAGCCTGAGCAGTCTGCTGCTACACAGCTCCACACGCAGCAAGCGGCAGCGCACTGTGCGTTCGGACCCCTGTCGATCACGACCAGCGTTGAATCTTTCCCACGCTAAAGCTTATGCGTCGCAACTCTAAAAGTGCCTGGTGCCCATCGTGTACTTCTTTAAAGGAACAGAAATCCGCCGCTACAAAGACGCGCTGTGATGGAAAGCTAAAACACACCTTAGCTTTTTTTCCATTTGAATAGATGTGTTGTACTTTTCAAACAGTGTCAGAGCTTCAGTTTGCCTTATAGTACAGATCACATTAAAATCTCATCACCTCCTCGCTTCCATCGATGCAGTCGAGTCTCTCTTGCAGCTCAGCAAACGTGTTGCATTTCAGGCACTCGGCTCCTTCCTCTGGGACGGGGGCCAAAGGCTGCCCTAGCAGTGACTGAGATGTCTGGGGCAGGGGCTGAGAGGGGCCACTGGGCTGGTCCTCTGGCTGAGACTGCACCTGGTGGAGCAGAAATCAGAAAAGTAAGTCATCTCATGTTTCTTTACACCTGGAACTGTTCTGATTACTGCTGCGGTCTACTCTGCATAACTGTATATGTAAATGACCTTGTTCTGGGCTCCAGCGGCCGGACTTGGCGTTTGATGCTGCTCTGACGTTTTTCCTCGTAGCAATGCAGGAATAATTGGTACAAATTCAGGTGGTCCCTCGTTGTCTGTCAGCTCTCTATCTGACACCGCAGCCCCATTCGGGCCCACGTAGATCACTGTGTCACAAGACTGCTCGCTGCTGGAATATTCGTCAGGGTCGCTGGATAGGCGCAGCAGCGGAAGGTCAGAGTCTGCATCAGCGCGATGGTGGAAAGGACGCAGGTGGGTCGGACGACGCATGCGACCCTCCTCGCAGGAGCTCTCCCCTCCCGAGGAGCTGGAGGTGTAATTCTGGGGAGAGATCGGATGAGAGGGAAAGTGGAGGCAGAGACAGGTGGTGAGAAAGAAAATGTATGCTTTTGTCTTCCAGCCTTAAATCGACAGCTCACTCTGGACAATGTGAGGAAAGAAAAGAGAGAATCACATTGCTGATGTGCAGATCCTGGACCAACGTGCACCTTAGCCAAGTTAGCAGATGTAAGATAATTTAATTTAAAGTAATTCAATTTAACTACAGTCCTACAGTGTATATTGTAGCACCTTGAGATATCGTTTGGTCTCAGTTTTCCATACTTGGAGCTTTATTTTTAGAGCTCTGAAGTCCTCACTTGACCCCTTCCAACTTTGTTGAACAATTTGAAATAAGGAAACAAGTGCAAAAAATGCAGCTTTGATGGAAACAAGGTGTTACAACACATGATAGTTTTAACGCAAACAGCACAAATTTAAAAACACTTGAATGAATTTCAACTTGTACTTGGTGATAAAAAAGCCAGAATATTCCAAATAAAAGATGCAGTGCAAAGGCGAGATTATGAGCAGCAACTTACCAGTGGCAATAGCAGTATGGATCTTGAACTTCCTATAAAAGTTTATTGACGCTAAAGTTTTAGTTTTATTTATGAGATTACAAGAAATTATGTCCCAGTTTTAAATAAGCAAAGAGGTTGTTTTTTTTAAACTCACCACGGTGACTTTAGTTTTCTTCTTTTTCATGCGAAGGACGCGGGAAGCAATCTGGATAGTGGAAAGGGTTTCTGAGAAATCTCTGGGTGAGGCAGAGATGTGAGCAATCATGGTGGTCCGGCAGTTCATGTTGCCTAGCGACTCCCTTAGCAACATGGTCAGCTTGCTGTCCCTGGTAACACACACGCACACACAGCGAGATGTGAGGATTTAAATCACCTGCACAGTAAAGGCTCCGTCGCTCAAACATGTGACAAAACTGGTCGATTTCCTAACAGACGCCCACATGCGTCAGACATTTGACAAAGGATTATTAATAGCTCGTCTTGGTCGATAGAGAAGACAGAAAGGATGCTATTAGCCAATGTTATAATTAAAGAACACTAAGATACCGTACTCGTATGAATGCATCTAAAAGATGATTACGTTTATGGATTCTTGTTCCTAAAACACACAAAAGGTTGCTATTTCTTATTAAAGCTCGTAGTCCTAAAAGAAGCTCTCTGGATATTGTGTAGTCTAATATTAGGAGATGATCTATCTCCCAGAGAGATTATACATGCAGATGGGAGAGGAAAACTAGGCTGTGTGTTTAAGAAAAGACTTTCTCTTGGGTGGGCTACTGCAATCATTCATAGGCGTGTGTGTGAGTGTGTGCAGAGGCCTGCAGGCTGACAGTGAGTACAGCTCCTCCGTGGCCCACTACCTCATGCTGCTGTCCCCCTTTTCTAAAAACACAGCCCACAGGCATGTCTCACGTACACCACATACTATGTGTACGTTCACATGCGTGCGCACATGTACACCCTTCTATCTGGACCTCCTCTTTCTCATCGGTGCTCCGCTCTTCCTCTCTTCTCTTTTAATCTTCTTCAGTGCCTCAGGCTTTAACAAACCCTACTCTCTCTCCCCTCGATCCATCTCTAACTCCTGATATCTTTCCCCGAGATTAATGTAGGTATATTCATGACTCATGAAGTATTTATTTACATGTTTGTACAATACCGAGGATGCCGGGTATTACATGTCAGCGTGGGCTAAATTTATGATCAGAGTTTTACTAGAGAAGACAACTGTACATGATTAAAGCAATTCTCTCCTTATGGCGCTAATATTAATCATTTAAAAGTTGAAACTGGAGTATATAATGTGTCCTTGGAGTGTCTGTATAAGATGGACATCACTGAAAAGAAGGGAGTTGGGAGCTTCAAGAGAGGATACTCAGGAGAACCCACCAGGGGTCTAAATTTAGACATCTTTAAAAAACTTAGTGTGAATGTGTGAAGAGCCTTAAAATTTAAATCAGCATATAGCGGCTGAAATACAAGTCTTGGCTGTTTGGGATCATAAAATGTTTAGGAAACTTTTCTTGTAGCTGGAATACAATGGCAAATGACATCAGAGGAAAATGAGTACATTTACTTAAGTAGTAACTACACTTTTGGGGGATTTCTACTTTACTGGAGTATTTCCATTTAATTTTCCACTACATTGGTTTGATACGTACGGGTAGCAGGTACTTTTCAAAACTGAATTCATAATGCAAAGGGCAGTATAATTATAAGACTATTGAATGAAAAACCAAGGCTACCAACCACTATGTAGAGAAATTCAAATAATGATTGGATTAAAAATGTAAGACCATCAAAGCCACATAGAGTGTGTTAAAATCAGCTCCAACTTTTCCATGTGCAAAATTTAATTGATAAACTCAGAGGTTGGTGTTGTCCCTTATGTCAACGCTTATCCATCTATCTCACGCAAATCTTCGTATAGAGGTAGCGGAGAAAATGACGCCATGCTGCTTCAAACCACCCATGGTCATTTTTAATCAGTTCCTATGAGCCAGTCTTGAGCAGCTTCAAGACTGCTGCCCTGCAAAGTCACAGAGTGACTTGAGAAAATCTTCTGCCCTTCTCATTCTTTCTCTTTGTTGCGTTGTAGATACAATGTGCAAAAATCTACTCTATATACTTTCGACCACTCTGTCTACAGTATAAATTAATGAGCAAAACTGGTAAACGTATCTTTGTTAAAACTAATGGTGCAACAAAAAAAAAAACTGTAAAAAGTAAAGGATTTCAAGTACTTTGTACTTTGAGGCAACTGTATTAGCATAGTTGTGCTGCATGACCCTTGCTCTGGGATTTGTAAGTCTGTGGTGACCATTATGTTATAGACTTGCACCCAGTCTTTGTGTCAGCAACATGGCATCTACCATAAAAACCAGCCCCTTCACATTCTGACAACAGTCGGAATCACCAGTGCCAAACCAGACTCAGCACAGCTTTGCTCACAGCCTCAGTGTTGGGTAGCAGGTTGTTTTGCAATGTAAATCCAAAAGCTGGTGATTAACTGAACCCAGTAAGGAGCACAGAGCTGCACAGCCTCAAGGAGAGTGGGAGAGGGAGGAGGAAAGAAAAGAAGAATTAAATAGAGGGATGGGTAAAATGAGGACATTTTTACCGTAATTTGATTCATCAATTAGCTGGACTGTACATACGGTGTACTGTATGATCAATATATGTATTTATATTTTCCGCACACAGTGTCTGTCAGCATCTACACATCTCTCTCTCCTCAGCTCTTGTTGCCGGCCAGTTAAGCAGCAAATTGAATTTGATGAATATGTAACAGCAGCTTTTGTTGTTCACAACGTTAATTCTCCCAAATCTGAAGAAACGTATACGATAAGTAATCTATTTCTTTTCCTCCACTCCTCCTGCCCCAAATCATCCTGTTTTCCCTTCACTGTTCCCAGGCCGCTTGTGTTCTCCTCTTTGATTTCTGCTTGAATGTTTTGACTGTACTCAAAGCAACTTTGCATATTTCAGTTCTCTTCTCCTCCTACACACACACACACACACACACACACACACACACACACACACACACACGCATACACCTGCTCACACCACCGTACTTGTATGGGATGTGTTTGCTCCCGTTGACCAGGGCCAGGATCACGTTGCCGAGGGCAGATAGCGAGAGGCACAGAGGGGCTGAGCCAGGTGTAGAGTTGTCCTTGCTTTTTCCACCTCCTGCTCCTCCTCCTCCTCCTCCTCCTCCTCCAAGTACTTTAACATCGCAGCTGCCCAGGTCCAGCAGGTGGAGGCGGCTACGACCTCCTGACACTAGCAAAGTGGGGAAAAATGCATCATAAATGTTAATACTGAATGTACAAATATTGAATGTAGCCCTCGATATAAACATTAGCATAATATGCAGGATTGATTACAATAATGTGTGCGAACTGGGAGGTTTAGTTTTCGAAAGATTAGGACATAAAAAATGCATGCTAATACATTAATTTGAGTTTGTCACCTATATTGCCTGCACGCTCACGCTCACAAACAGACAAATAGGTGCAGACCTGTGTCTGTCTGTTCCTCTCAAATGCGTTTTTATGCAGAGTGAAAGTAATTATCACCAGTGATATTTTGGTCACTCATCTGTCACCGTCTCTCCGTGTCAAAAACAATAAACCTCACACTACTGCATCATCACCTGGAAATTTATAGACAAGGGTGAATGTGTGATATGACTGCGAATTAATAATTTAATAGTAAATAGATCCGCCAATGTTTACACATACTACTTGCTTTGTCTGCTGTGTGGTGAAACAGTTTATTAATAGCAAACAATATGTTTGTCACTATGTCGTATCTGCACAGGTGGAGGTGCAGTACAGTAGCTTTAATAGTTGTTATAGGGATCTAATACAGTACTTACTCCCTCCTTTGCCTGTCTTTTCCATGCGATACTGGTATATGTGTAATGTAAACAGCATGTGTGAGTTCCTATGTTCCTCTTCGGTGATGTTGGGCCGCTGGCTACTGTGGCGAGCTGCAATGGCTGCATCCAGAAACCAGGCTGCTTTCTCTGGGGTTGGAGCACGCAATTCCGACTGGTTCTGGAGCTGCGAAATATATAGGAGGAAGGAAGATAAATATATGGCACGTTTATAGAGCTGATGTGAGACAGAGGCAGCAATGAGTGGCCAGAGACAAGAGAGACAGACAGAAGAAAGGTACCGCTAGGTCTTAGCGAGGGGGACTCTGTTTACCTGCCAAGAAGTGTCCAAACACTAATAATAGTGTTTGCTATGAGGAGTCAGTAATGCACAGGGCTGATTGGCATATTCTAGTAGAGCATTTCTGATTTGCCTGCAGCCATGGGAGAAAGAGATACCAAACCAGAGGAATCAAAGAGAAAGAGAGAGTGTGTGTGTGTGTGTGTGTTTGTGTGGTTCTGCAGGATATCATTACCGATGAGATTATGTCAGATTAGTTAAGGATTACACAGATGTGCTTGTATCAGACCCTCTAATCCTATAAACATATAGCTGTGCATGCACACACACACACACACTCACAGTAGCAGATCATCTGTCACTCCGTTGTTTTTGGCTCTTTACATTCATGCACTATTGGCTTCTAAGTAGACACTACCATAAAAGAAATGGTGGTGATTAGATTGAATGTAATGTAAGCTGCCTTTTGTTGACTAAACCTTTTCTTATCTAAGTGAGTGGCAATCTGTGATTAATCATTCTTACATTTTTCTTCAGTTCTTCAATTCTCTCCACCTTGTTTTATTTTTTATTTGTTCTGATATAGCCAGTTGGAAGCAGTGCCAAGAGATGAATGAATTAAAAATGCATCATGCATTTTTTTTTTTATAGAAAACACAAACCGAATACAAAACTCTTGTACTATGTGCATTGCACCAAGGTGAGTGCAAGCAAGTACATCCCACGGTAGCCAAGACAACAAAGACGTGCCTGGGGCTGAGAGAAACAAAGGTAAAGCGTAATGATACGAGACCGTGAAGCTGTTCGTACACACACTCTCAGGATTCAATCTTCTCATTACTGTACGTTACACGTACGATGGTCAAGTTGCAATGTGTTTGAAAGTGTGAATGCTTCAGTGCATGTGTACCTGCATGCCACAGATGGGGTCCTCGCATAGATAGACTCCAGGTGACTGTCCATCCTGCAAGCTGCCTGTAGCCACATCTGACAGCAAGTCCTTAAGGTTCTCCTCTTTTCCCCACACCTACACACACACACAATACACAGAATATTCATCAGAAGTTTTTTCCAAATATATAGTCAGAGGCAGTGATGTCACGTACAACACTGCTAACACAATAGCTACCATCAGCACTACTTGTACTGTCATACTGTCAGAAGTACCCTTTATGAAATGTCTATATCAGTAATGACATCTATTTAACTCTACAGGGAACATTTCAAAATGGTCTAATCTGTAGAATTGACCTCGACTGCAGACACGCGAACAGAGAAGCGTGCCCCTGTTTTCTCCTTCCTCTCGTTGATGAGCTTAAACAGCCAAGAGATGGCACAAGGGATTATACCCAGAGTCTGAAGGGAGTCATCACGGCCAATCATAGTGTACGATTTACCTAGATAAGACAAAATAGAGGAAGAGTGAACAAAAAAAAGAGACGTATCAAGAAGAGCATCATCAAAAAAGACTGCAGGAAACACAAAAGTGCTTTGTATAAAAAGGTGTGTGTGTGTGTGTGTGTGTGCATGAACATGTGTGTGTTTGGTGCATCCAGATTTGTCCGCCTGAGTCACAAGGCGATGATTACCCTCCTACACACATACACAAACACACACACCTGCTCAGGCTGTCAGGAGTTGGAGATCAAACACACCCCAGCACAAAGCCATATGTCACGCCTAACAATCACGTCGACACAAACACTTTACACAGAAACAGAGGACATCAAAAGCCTGACTCCTGTGATGCAGGATAGAGAAATGTGTGTGATTTGTTGTGAGGTAGAGATGGAGGGGAGGTTGTCAGCTGCACTGTAATTTTACATTGTTCTCCCTCAATGTTTCCTGGAGCATCCAGACACCTAGACTGTCACAACAAAGACGCGTTTCATGATTTGTCACAGAAATATTGTAAAAACTGGAAGCGAAATAGTGAACACGCGCAAGAAAAAGGACTGTATTTAGTGTCAGAACCTTTATGCTGTTATAATAGCATTTATATTGTATTAAAATGAAACTTTTAGCCTTCTCTGAAGCACAGTGGACATCTAAACATCATTAAAAATGCTTTAAAGAAAATGTTAAAGGATTACAGGTGCAGTGTGTAAACTTAGATGCACTTAGCCGTGAAGCTGCAGATTCCAATGGAATATCCCACAGACCTCCCTTTCAAAGATGAGGAAATCTACAATGTCCGTCAGGTTCAATTTGTCATATGTTATTTTATAAGTGACGAGGTTCAATTTAAGATTTGATTTTGAATTCCTCCGAATTCCACATGCAAGCTGTGCTATAGCTCCACTAAATTCAAGCTACTAGTTAAGCGTAAAAATCTAAAATCCGCTCTCTAAAGCCAGTGATGAACTAATGTGGCGATGCAAAATTGGGGCATCCATGAAAGGCAACCTGCGACATATGCACCGTAGATATACAGGTTCATTCTAAGCTAAAGCACATTCTTATTTTTAGGTGACTTCACACAAAGGAAAACATCCTAAATAAATGTGTTTAAACCAGCACTCATTTACTAGTTGATCTGTCTCTATACTTAACAAGTGAGATGTACTGTAGCTTCAGTTTCTGACAACAACATGCTCAAACAACTCCTTCTTCTTTTTGCCTTCCAGGCCTGTGTATGGAAGAGAAGTTACACATCTATGCAAGATTCTTTGAGGCTCTGCAATGTTCTGACTACCACCTAACTGCTCCACTGACTGACACAACGCACATATTGATGCTATGCTACAGGCAAATAAACGTTTGCTTGATGCATGAATGTTCACGTCTGTGTCTCTGATGTATATTTCTGGGAACTGGCGTTACGCAGAAGAGTGGCCGACCCGTCGGAGAGAAATCGAACAAGGTGAGAATCAGGAGTTTCAAAGACATGAGCTATGCAGACACACGCCGACTTATCATAACCGTAATAATAAACCAACCCAAGGACTGTAATCAAATCATTGGAAACAAATGATTTGGAGTCAGGAGATCCATTCGTTCCCATTTCTTGTTCCCATACAACGAAAATCTTGTTACTCTTTGTGAAAGTGTGCATGTGTGTGTGCACGTGAATAGACTTCCCCCGTATGTGTCTAAGAGCCAAGGGCCACAGAGCCAAAGATAGATGCTCATTGTGTTACTTTCCACATTTTAATTAGAAAAAAAAAGGTCATTATAAAACAGTCTCATTAAGATCCATGGCCTTAGGTGAGATATATTACAAAATGATCTCATCTTCTTCTACAACAGGAGCCATTTAAGCTAAAACCTGCGAGGTCAGGGCCGAACCATTACATTAAAATATCTCTAAACTTGATTGAAAGAGCAAACTCTCTTTGATTGATTTTTCAGTCGTGTGAAAGCGATTGCAGGATCAAAGCGAGGAGACTCAGTTATATGGTTATAACGCAATCACACAGTGGCATATTGGTTCAAGTCATAATTATATGAATCATCATCGTGAATCTTGACACAGTAGGCGTGTCGAGGGAACGCGGTAAGACGGAAAAAACACGGATCTAGACATTGTTGCTGATGTGTAGCCCATTTTGGGTTAGAGCCTCTGAGCGCCACTGTGAATATATGTATATGTGTTTTTTAATTGTGTGAGGACCTAAAAGAAAAACAGATTCAAAGGAGAATTGAGCTTGGTTCTTATTTTTGAATATGGCCCTTATTTCTGTGCTTGTCATGTTTGTATGCAATCGCGGTTATTCTGCTGAAAGATTATTACCAACATTAAAGCTCACTTCTATTTCGTTAACGAGAGCAGCAGGCTGTAGTATTATGGACGCGCTCTTTCATACACGCTCTTCAGAAAAGCAGCAGCTGTAAAACTGTGAATACACATTTCGAGCATCAAAAGTGCTTCGGAATGACATGTTTGCACTACCTGAATTTGAACCATTCCATCCGATTAAATTAAAAAAAAAAAAGTCTAGAAAATAACATTTGTGCCATTCATGTGTGCAAGGAACCAACAGAAAGTCAGCCAGCTGAAATAAAGGACATTTCTAATCAGGAGGCTCTCAACGTGCTCTGGTGGACATGAGCCCAAAACCACAGAAGCACAAAGAAGCCTCCTGAGACTTTTTGGCTCAATTCCCTACTGTGAAACTTTCATAAGAATAATGTGAGTGCCATCTCGGATTCTGCTTAAAGCTGCTTTGACTACAGTTTTAGCAACACTAGCGGACCCTAGGTACAAGTGTGGGGTTTAGTGTCTGGCCCATGTAGCAAGGAGGACCGGGAGTCGAACCACTGACGACTGCTCTACTGCCTGAAATGTTGATGCCGAGCAGCTGTGTCGTGCCGAGATATCTGTTCACAACTTCGGAGTTATTTTTTGAGTCTCGCTAAAGCATCTAATGGCTGAAATGAAAGTGGGTAGAGCAGCTTTAACAGCAGAGGGTTGGATGGCAACGGGGGAATGCAATGAACAGTTCCAATCGGATTCTAACGAGGGACATCCCATTTCATTGAGGTAAAACTGGATTATTTTCGGAGCTTGCGTTAATCTGTCTAAACTGTTGGCGTGTCTACGATCTGTCTGTCTGCCTGTCTCATGTTTCCTACACTCTGGACCCTTTTGCAATATTGCCCTGTTCCCATTTCCATCAATTATCCGTTCAAGTTAAGTCCCATGAGATTGACCAGAACTGTTGTGAATTTATAAATGAGTTGAGTTTCACTGCAGATTTTGCAGGGGACAAATTCCCCACTCAACAACAAGGAAAGGCATGTTTGTGTTTTCATAAAACTTCATTACTGTTTGTTCCAGCGAACTGCTGAGCAGTTATTACAGAAGTGTTCCCCGCTGAGCTGCAGCAGCATTTCAGCCCTCTGCCTTTGTTGTCTGGCAGCAGTTCGAGGGGACTTGGAAACTCCGACTGGATATATGAAGATCACAAGCCAAGACGAGTAATGCTGCTTACATGAACCGGGATAAACACAACAGGGGATGACCCAGAGTTTAGGAACATGTCTGTGCATCAGTGTGCATGTGTGGTGGGTCCTTATTTTTTGCCAGAGTGCATGTGTGTGGGTTCAGACATGTTGCAGTGTGCACTAGGGGGTGATGACCTTTTTCTAAGGCAGCTTCTCTACAAACCAGCTTCAAACGGATTAAGTGGAGAGAAAGGAAGACAGAAACAGACAGAGCAAATGGAGAATGCTTTCAGCTTCAGCAGACACTAATCCTCCTCTTTCTCTGAGAAAGATGAGGCCCAGACGATCGGGTGAAACACTGACGCACTGACGGTCAGACGCACACACGCACACGCACGCACACACTAGAGATGACTCACAAGGTGAACATGCTCTGATTTTGTAGTCTCTATGCGCTTGCGTGTAAGTGTTACCCAGCTTGGAGTGTCCAAAGCAGAAGACGCAGCCATCTGCTCCATTCACCACCGACTGAATCACCTCAGCAACCGTTCCCGCACACACCTCCGCCTTAGCAACGGGCAGAAGGAGAGAGAGAAAAAGGTAGAAAGAGGGGAAACGAAGTCATAAATATATTAATGTATAGATTCACTAGAGAATGGATGCTGTGTTTTTGCCTTTTACCATTAACCACAAATACCTTCAAGTCTTGTCATGTTTAAATGATCAGGAAGCAAATAAAAAAAACAATAACAGGCAAATAATAGACATTCGTCCCTTAGTGTCAGTGACAATGTGTTCACATTATGAAAACACAGCTTGGGAATGTTTGCACATTATTATTCCAAGATGATCGCCGTCATTTTGAAGCGGCACTGCACCCTGGTCAAATTTAGCTTGCTTGAACTTACATGTTTGATTCAGCTGAATCATCTGGCCCCTCCCGAATTGTGACGAAACTATTTCTGGTAAGGACCTTACAGTCAGTCATCAGGAAGTAAGACAAGATATAATCATCCTGTTGAAGTGTTGAGGGGATTGCTGCATGTACCTCCCTCCCTTCCCCTTCCCCAAGGAGCCGCGATCCTGCAGTGCATGCTCTTCACCTCTAACATTTTTTTTAAAAAACACATTGGATATAACAGCCATGTAGAATGCTAGTGTGTAGTGTCTCTGTTAACATTTTTAACAAACCAAATCATATAATACACACATATGAGCTATTTTTGTCTATTATTCTATTTGTGGCAAATCGTTAAATGAAACAGACACGAACAAAGTATATTAGGTTTTAATTATCTGAATGGATGCTCCAATTTTTAAAGGCTACTTTTTTTAACATTTCCATTACATTTCTCACGGTACTACATTAGAAGGGAGCCTATAGCTTAACAGAGTGAAACAGCACCAAATCAGAAAAAAGTTTCATTAGTTAACACTTCAGCAATTGATATTTTGTAACACTAAGTGTTCAGATCAAACAAACAAAAAACTCTATGTGTTAACTTTAAAACTTTATAGGTTGTTACTGTTTAGGCAGGTGATTAGCTCTTAAACTAAGATAAGCTCCTAATCTTCTCATCTCATTTGTCACTTAAAGTAAATAAATGTATCCCCAAAATGTCAAACTATTGTTTAGTATTGTATTTCTACATTTAATTTCGTCTTACCTGTGACGCATCAGGAGCGAACGCAGCATCAAATGTGAACATCTTTGGAGGGACCTGATTGGCTCCCGACCTTTTCTGGGCGGCAGTGTTTGTTGTCTGATTGGCTGAAGGGTCCATGATGGTGACCTGTTTCTTCCTGGGATCCACTTTGAGGAAGGAACTGGACTCGGCTGCGTCCGACTGAGACACCGTGCACACGCGCACCATCACTTTGACCTGCACAAACACATACTTACAGGTTAGAAGAGAATAGTAAAGCAAGGTGAGCATTTTGAAGGCCTCACATCAAACAATGCAGATGCAGACACAGAAGAAAATGATGTCTTTGTTCCTGTTTTACCACTTGTCTAGAAAACAATGTAGCACACTGTAATTTTCTGTTTCACGATCTGCTCGTGCTGATTACACATTTTTCTTCACTTCCAAGCCACTTAAAGTTTTTTTTTTTTTTCTGCCTGACTCAAAACGATAGATTTGACATTTTTCAAGGACTGTTGCTAGAGGCTAACTAAATCTGCACCTTAACCACATCAAAGGACTCCTACAACTCAGCCTTTTGCTTCTTGTAAGACCTACATGAGTATGTACATGTTCTTCCTCTCGCTGTTGCTCTCTCATTCATCAGCTCATTCGCCCTAAGTGCTTCCCCCCCATCACCACCACCACCACCTTCACCTGTCACTCTTTAGCGATCTCTCTCTGTCTCTCTTATCCTAAATCGCACTTCACGCCCTCTACACCTTCAGCTCGCTGCCACATATTAAAAGCTCGAAATGCAGAAAATCCGGTTTCAGTTCTCTCCTCTCGCCCCCCATTCTCTCCTTCCTCCCACTCCTGTCACAAACTGTTAGCAGCTGCAGTTTTACCACCTGACAGCTGCTGTTGTTTTCTTTGATATCAGATGAAGCGGAAACGCTGCGTCATCAAATCTGAGTGTGCTACTGAACATTTGAACATATAAACAACCTTTTCTCTGTTAGGCAATGATGTTTTCAAGTTTGCAGTACTTTCTAGCAGTTTTTTGGTTCTGCCACCTCTGGCTACATGTACGTGTTTGATCTCTCGCGCTATGTATTACTCTCTGATTCAGCCCCTTTGTCTCGATCTTTCCATGTTTGTCGCTAAATCTTTCTTCCTGCTCCATGCTACAGCATTATCCACAAGATTTTTCCTTCTGTCAACTGGGAGAGAGGCTTAGTTGAAGCAGATTGGTGTCAGGTACTGTGAGAGATTTATTGATATAGTCTTAACAACACCAACTGTCTCATGGCCTGATCTGAGCCAGCTCAAGCATCAGATATATTTGATATTTACACTGGGACTTCTTCTTCTTCTTCTTCTTCTTCTTTTCCTTTCGGCGGTTCCCTTTCAGGGGTCTCTGTCTCTCCAGACTTCATCATACAATACCACGGCTCCTCTCTCTGCACCCTGTCATACGCTTTCTCTAAATCTACGAAGACACAATGCAACTCCCTCTGACCTTCTCTGTACTTCTCCATCAGCATCCTCAAAGCAAATACTGCATCTGTTGGACTCTTTCTAGGCATGAAACCATAGTGCTGCTCACAAATGTTCACCTCTGCCCTTAGCCGAGCTTCCACTACTCTTTCCCACAACTTCATTGTGTGGCTTTATTCCTCTGTGATATTTACACTGGGACACTGCAGGGATAAAGCACATACCACCAATAACATTATCTGAAGCTGTTTACCTTTAAGATGTATTTCCTAATTCTTTTCTATCCTTCTTACTCTTTCTTTAAGCCTTCCTGCTTCCTGCAGGACTACTGTATACGAAAAAGCCTTTCATTTACTGCTGTACAATATTTTCTCATCTCTTGCTTATCTTATTCTCATCTGATTGCATTGCCCACACCTGTTCCCATTCCATCTTTGTTTTTTTTTGCACTTGTGCAAAGAAAACATTCTCAGATATATGATTGTTTTGAAAAAAAAAAACAACTGTTTGTGATTTGATTTCTATTTATTGCAAATGTTAAAAAGACAATAATCCATCCATCCATCCAGCTGTGATTCGGCGATCAGTGAGTTCAGCCCAAGAAAGTTAAGGGCTGCACAGAGAGACATACGCAGAAACATAACCATTCCCACTCACATTCACACTTATGGGTGCGAAGGTAAGTGCACCGACATTGGACTGTAAGAAGAAACCAGTTCACCTGGAGGACACACTAGCAAGCATTGGATGAAAGTGTAAACCCCACAAAAAAAAAGCCCCTGAAAAAGAAGCTAATATACACTAGTATATTTAATTTCTTTACTCTTAAAAAAGTCTAGTCTTAGACTATTATCATGGAAATGTAAATCGAAAAATTAAAGTAAAAAAGTAAAAATGGAAAAACAAGGGTGGAACAAGTATTGATTCTGTCAGTTTTCAAACCTAACATAAGCAATAACCAGACTACAAACCAGTGGAAGCTAACAGCTACAGTTGAGAATACTGATGACACAAAAAGCAAACATTGTTTCTGACAAGGCAGTTTAATGCATGACAGATGGAAAAAGCAGAATGACAAACAGCAAAGCAGCTGACAGAACACAACACAGGCTGACAGGCGGAAGATATGCAATTTCTCATCCTTGTACTCTTGACGTTTTGAGTTGACAGAAACGGCATGAATCCATCATTAGCTTTGGCGTCTGCATAACTAGAGTATCTCATTTCAGCAGGAGCTATACAGCCTGGCCATCAGACCTCGAAAGGACACACATTCCAAACCTCACATGAGGATGCAGACGTGTGCAGCCTAGCTTTACCTATGCATGCTGGGATCGATCTCTAGACCTTGAAAAGGTAAGTACGATAAAGAGAACTGATGGCTGGGTAATAGTTTCACGTTATCGAAGTAATTCTTCCAAAAAGAATACTCAGAAATGAGGACTTATCATTATCATCTACTTGAAATCATGCCGCCTTAATACTAAATCTCATTTAGTAATGGCTGTCGTGCAATATTCCAGGAACATGGTAGGTTTTCATGTTGACAGGTTTAGAGATGCATGGCAGATGAAAAAGACTACTGTGTTTTAGTGTCTCCTAAGAGGGAGACACTGTAAGATAAAGCAGTCACATAATAAAAGGAGGAGACTTATAGTGATTTAAATGCTACATTTATTTACCTCCCAACAGTAATTTGTTACGAACAAAGAAATCTAGTGAAAAAAAAGTCTGTCAAATGCTGAGAATGTACAACATAGGATTTTCATGTACGTGCTTGACTCTAGTTTTCAAATAAATTGGCTTATTAATTCATTATCCTCTGCCACGTTATTGTGCTCCCACATAATATTGATAACATGTATAAAGCAATTTTCTTTTTGGACCAAATTATTTGCTATTAATTATTCCAAAGCCCTTGGGCAAAGAGCCAAAGGCAACCAGAACAAGGTCATGTTACACTGAATGAACTCACCTCGAATTAGTGCTTCATAAAAAAAAAATAAGAGCACGAAAGCCTGCTGGTAACTAATATACTACCATGTAAAAAGCACAGAGGCAAATAAAACTCTAAGAGCTCTTACTGGTTTGTGTTTATATGCACATTTCTCCCACTACTCTCTTCATGTGCCACATTCACACACAGCTAGTACACAAACACATTGAGAGGCTTTCCTTTGGTTGCATCATTAAATGACCATGGGCCATTTAGGCAAGTTGGTTTAGTAAACATCATGTGAGTGAGTGTGTCTGAGAGAGTTTCTGTGTCTTCCTCCGATGAAGGTAATTGTACATGTGTGTAAATTCAAACGCGTGCCCGTAGATGTGAGTGCGAGGTAAACTGAGATGTCGTCCGAATGCATAAATATTTAAGAACGTTGATCCAGTTTAACTGGGCTATTTAGAGTTAATCTCAGGTCAAGAGGTTGCATTTAGAAAACGAAAAGATACCACGGAACTACACAAACGCACGCGCTCTGTCTGTCTCACGCACACTTTCCGTGCTACGCCCTGTGCTGGCCCCAATAAAAGAGCCCATCACATCAGCAACAGCCTGGGGGTAAGGATTTTGCCATTGCTCGTTTTACAAGGCGTAACTCATAAAGTCTGCTCCCCCCCCCCCCCCCCCCCCTTCAAGAGCCCATTACCTCCTCATGTCTGAGAGTCTTAAAGGTAAGCGAGTTAAGGTGTGTGTGTGTGTGTGTGTGTGTGTGTGTGTGTGTGTGTGCAGCTGTAACGATACTCAAATCAAAAAGTTTTTGGTGATGACCACCAAACACATTAGCAAAACTGTGACAGCATTAAAGCTACACACTGTGACTTTAAAGCCGTCACCCTTCTAACCAATTAGAGAAGGTTTAACCCTGTGCGTCACATGCTGCTGCAAAAAGGTTCTTTGCTTGTATCTATAAGGGGCCACAGGCTTTGACACAGTGTCAGTATTTGACGGCTTGAGTGGATTGATCTCTAGTTTGATTTCCAAAGGCAGCACTTTATTAGCTTTAGGGAATAGCTTCAAAATGTTCTTTCTGTGCGTACGCAAAGATTGTTATGCATGTAGCCAATAGATTGGACAGTTATGATCCCAGCTCACAAAATCTTCACCTTCTGATTGCCATCGCTCAGCAGTCAGCTGAAAGTTTAAACATGAGTCCTGTATTCTTGCATGTCTATGTGTGTTATCTAATCCAAACCCCAATTTACACTTCGGGGGTCCTTGGCCTGGTTCCACTAGGGATTTGATCCCTGTGACAAAGTAATGCAGTCGATATGACATATATAGACACATATATGCAGGAAGAACACACAGCTAATGGACTCTTGTCTGGTTTTTAATGAAAAATACTGATTGGGAAGAAGTGTGAGGGATGTTTTTTTAAGAAAAGAAAGATAAAGGGAGACCCTCAGGGGGAAATGGGTCACTGATAAAACACTTAAAGTAATTTCAATCTATCTCTTGGTTAAAACAGTCTGAACGGGTTTTTATTTGAAAAAGGTCAGGAAATTGACCTCTTTCACTAATCAAATTTCCACATCAAATGTAAGGTACGTTGTAGTTGTAGTTACTTTCCAAAACTCTTAAATCAATGAAATATTCTACTATTAGATTATTTACCAGAAACCTTTACTAGAAAGTTGCATGGAAACCTGTTGTCTTAAACTTCTCTGGAGAGTCTCCTTACTCAAAGTCAGCAGGGTATGTATGGAAGAATATTCAGGCCAAAAGGTGTGAGAGCACATGACTGAATTTGGAGAGCTTCTCCGTTTGTAGGTCAGCGTTTGAGCGTGAGCAGGCATGGATTTGTGGGAGCAGAGTCAAATTGGAGCGTGAGGGAGGACAGAATCATGAGCGTAACAGCTGATTTGAGCGAGCAGAACAAACACCTGGGGAAAAGATCAGACACAGAAACATGGACAAACACAGAAGAGCTTTTTTTTTTTTTTTTTACTGGGGCCATTTTTGCGGAATTTCTTATCTTAACTCTCAAGATAGGAACAGTATAAGATAGGATTCTGTGCCTTTTGATGTTACAGGAGCAAATCTTTACCACCTTTAGGAATACTATCTTATTTCCATTTATCCTATCCAAACTCCACTCAGATAACCCTAAATGCTTAATCCAACATTGGTGGAGATTATGCTCATAAATCTGACTCTTGCTCATACAAATCCATGTTTTTTTGAACGGTTTTTGTGTAAAGACACCTCCATAATTTCCTTTTCTTTTACAATTTGCAGTTTAGTGATGCAGTTCTCCACTCAACCTGATTTTACAGCCGCAGCTGTCAATGTAACTTTTACCAATCTACTCCCACTAACTTTGTTAAACTCTTGGGGGTAAGTCATTGAATTAAACCGTAACCTGTATCACGGACATTTGTCTTATTATTGTAAAAATGCACAATTTAATTTGTACTAAAAACACACAAAGGGCATGTTCTTGCAGCACACTAGGCAAAGTTTAGTGCATTGCTGCCTCCTACTCACCAGTAACATTATCGCTTACTTTGTTGTTACTCGGTTGTTTTTAAGTTTGCTTTACTCAAAAATAATAGGTAAATTGGTTTTGGTAACTATGCAGTTACCTCTAACTGGATTGAAACTAGTGCTAAATGCATATTGTTGATAACAGCCGTTAAAACTTGCAGTGCATCGCTTCGTCCCATTTTTCCTCCTCTCTCCGTTTCCTGCTTTCACACACATATAGACCTCTGCCTTCTTCCGACCTCCTTTTGTGCTTGAGAAAAATCATAGCACTCTATATCACTGTCCGCCCACTCCATTTACTCTATTCCCTCTCTGGCTTATCTCCCTGCTGTCCCTCTCTAACTTTCTCCCTCTTCCCCAGTACAAATGGCGAGAAAAATCACTGTCTCCTCTTATTTCCTCTTAATCTCCTCTTCCATTACTTCTCATCGTTCATGCTGCAGTTAGTAGTGATGCAAAGGAGAGAGAAACTGAAACGACATGAGACACTGGAGAAGTTTATTTTGTGTTTTCAACAAGTCTGTCTGAGAAGAATTTGTATATGTAATTTATGTTTCCCTCTTTAAATACAGAAACGCCTGGTCCGTTTGAACCTTATTATTATTACTAGTTTTGATAAAAAAGAGCTGATAATAATGGCTGCAACAGCTTGGGTGGTTCATTCCCATGCTAAAGAGTGAATATCCTGACAAATCCAGAGAAACTGGCCTGACCTTTAATACCCTTTAGCTATAGAGCTGCCTATTCCTCCACTTTATGCACCAAACTGGGGCACAATCAAGTCTTTGAGTCATTTAAAGTACAGGAATTCAGAGAAGATTGTTCAATAGTCCCTCACTGCAGCGCTTTGTTACTATAGGCTGGGAAATCAATGGGAAACTGAAGCTGAGACCTAAATGGTTCCCAAAGATTGCAGAAACACACATTCATGCAAATACGGAGCGATGGATACAAATACCATATAAGAACAGCACGTTCAGCGCTCGGATCAATTCTAATTTTAACTTCTTTTCTAATATCTTTATTCCAGCTCCACTCACATTATCATACGTTGGCTTTTCTCAGCTGGACATACTGCAGAGCTTTTACAGTGTGAGGTGAAAAATAACATTTCTGTAGTGACGCTGAAATAACTCGCTTGGAATTTTCCAGTACGAGTATGTAACACACAGTGGCAAAGCTGGTCAGTCCATGTTAGCTACGCACATTTTAACTCCATTAAATTAACACCAAATAACAAAATGTCACTTCTATATTGGCCCTTACTCGGTGGTTACAAGGCCCAAAGCTGAATCCTCTGGAGCCATATTAAGAGAAGATTTCTCACAATTTCTAGGTTTACACAAGCCAATCTTAACTAACTTCTTTATATTTTGTTAGTTGTGCAAAGGCAAAGTTGTGCGAAGGTCCTCGGTGGACAGCATAGCCAACATGAGACTGTTCTAGGAGTTCCCCGGTGAAAGCCTGGTTAAGTACCGACTTGAACCTCTTTGTTGTGAATGAAGAATTGCTATTTAGAAAGTTAGTTAATAAACTGAGCTAGCTGCTAGCTAAGGCCACATACAGTAACGTGTTTTGTAAAAACACGCCCCATCGTTTTGTTAGCATAACTAGCCACCAGCGTCATGTAAATTCACACATGAAGAGGGTTGTGGGATATGTTGGCTTGTCAAGGATCTACCTACTGGAGTCTTCGTTAAAAGTAGATCCGCTTTTGTCGTCCACATTGAAAGGAGGCTTCACAATGGGACGACCTTGTTGTGACGCAAGTGGAGTTGAAAAGCAGCCTTCGAAGGATTTTTTTTTTCTTTTTTTTTGCAGGCCCTGAATTAAACCGCAGCCTTTGTAACATGGACCTTCTGTCATTGATCTCCATTATTGTTCTCAAATGATAAAAAAAAACAGAAAACAAGACTGTTGCATGAATTTCTCATTGGAAAGTATAAAGTTTCTATCTATTGGTCTATTTATGTATCTGTGTATCCATTGGGTGATGTGTTCTTCAATTACATCAGACATTGTTTATTCAGAGTCCTTCTCAATAACTATTTGGACTCATCCACAAAATTGTCTATATCTTATCTAAATTAACTAAAATCTACAGTTTATGATATTCCTGAGGTGTTGAAAAGGGTTGAAAGAATATTTTTCTCTAAGTAGGTGTAAATGGAGTTATGCTGATAGATAAGAGACTAAAACTTTTTCTTTTTCTTTTTTTTTTTTGATGTGTTGACTAAAAGAAAACCCCAAACCTAAGATCGATACATCCAATGGGAAACTGACAATGATTCCTGTGGACATTGCTGTCGTCATTGTGCAGAAGATGCAGGTGGAAAATAGAGACACTCGTCGATGCCAGCTCAGTAGACTCCAGCCGCTACACGCAATAAACTTAAAGATGGGCAGTGAATGCTTGGAGGACTTTGACCTGAGCTTTGCCTCTCACTCTTCCCCTTCCCACCAGACTTGATTGTAACTTTGATGCAGCTGAATAATCAAGCCTTTGACAGTAGCATCCCCCAAAACTATCACCTTGCAGTTATGTAATATCATGAGTAAAGAAGGAATTTCTTACTTTGCATTTATCAGTTAGAAGTAAAATGAATGTTTTGGTTGAACAATGGAATCATAGCAGTTGCTTGTCTAGCACCAAATTCAAGTAGTTGAAATTATATAACCCCCAGAATCCGTCTTGGAAGGCTTTACCATCTGAGCGTAGTGGGAAGTAGTGGCGAAGCAGGGGGGTGGCTTCATATTTCCCTCAGTCCTTCTGACTAAATGTACTGTGGAAATATTTCAATTTTACTGATTGCACACAATTACATCCGGAAGAAAAATGAAAAATATCCTGTGGCTGCGACGTATTAAGGTGTGCGGATAATTCATGTTGTAGTTTAAGTCAGTCAAGTTTATGTTCAGTAATGATGGTTGGTCCGAATATGCCATTTATTCATTTATTTTTATCATAGCTAATAAGCTGCTTTTGTTTGATGTTTGTTATTAATCGATTTGAACATATAGATTAGCAGTTGTTTAACAAGCACTTTGGAGCAGCGGCTCTTCAATACAGCAGCATCTCACCCTTCAGTCGCCCCAGTGTTGTTAACGACGATTCTAAAATCTTAAATGGATGTCTCTTCCTCCTCTTCTCTTTCTTGAATTGACTCTTTGACATTTTGACATATTAATCCCCATGATTATTCTAATGCTAAATGCATTCAGAGGTTTAAAGTTATTTATTATCATCTGGCTCTGCCCCCTGTTTGGCAGCATTCGCACAATCATGCTGAAAGCAAAACAAAAAAAAAACGTGTGAACGCAGAGAATACAGCAGGAAAGAGTAAGGTGTGCATGTGTGTGCGCGTGTAAGTCAAATGCTGCATCGCTGCCAATACTGACAACATTAATATTTCAGCTATGAAGTGGAACAAAGTGGCTACTGGATTCCCTTAACAGAGTCACTCACTCATTTAGATATAAGGCATACACACACCCAGATAGCCATGAAGACACACAAATGACGTTTGCACATGAACACGCTCCCTCACAGATGCACACAGCTTGTGGCCCAAGAGGGATCGTAGCTGCTATTAAAAATTGATTAGCTGTCATAGTGTCATTTTCCCCAAGGTCAAGTTGCAATCTCCGAGTGTGTGTGTGTGTGTGTGTGTGTGTGTGTGTGTATGAAATGATGGCTGCGGAGATGAAAGAGGTGGGGGGAAAGAAAACTCCCACAGTCTTTCGTTGTCATTCAGATACGGAGAAGAGCTGAGAGGATGCAGATAAAGCCAATGCACAAGTTAAGACTTATCCATAACCCTGTGGTCGGTGGGCGGCCACTCTACTACCTGAACCCCTTGAGAGAACTGAACCAAATTTCATGACAATTAATGCAACAATTGGTATTAATATTAGATTTGATATTTGGACTCGGCCCGTAGTGATGGACAGACGGTCATTGCAATGCTACAGAATTAGCTCTGGTGTTAAAAAAGTGTACATGATACATACAGACAGCGATCAGGCATAACATTATGACCACCTGTGACCAAAACATTACAGCCACGTCCAGTACAGCCCCACTACCCACTATGACCTCAATAGTAAACACACTGTAGAATTATCACCTTTCTTTTGTAAACTTTCATAAAGCCCACGGCTGACAAAACTAATTTTAGACCACATCAATTAAATCAGGACATTTGTCAATCAAATACAATCCTCTGCATCTGTATTTCACTTTTTTAGTTTTTATCTGACAGTTTAAAACATTTGTCTTGTTTTATTAGTCTGCACTTCAGCGTAGTGATACACAGCTTAATTTCCTCGACTGATACGCATCTACCACCCTCCCCCCCCCCAACCCCCTGCAGTCAGTGGTCTGAATGGAAGGGTCCCAGCAGGCTGATTTGATTAAAGGGAGACAGAGCTTACCAACAAAATCTAGAGAGACAGTGTGTGTAGAAATATCAGAGGGGAGTTTGAGATACACATGCCACTCAAGATGCCACTCAGGATTCCATTTAATTTGACGTCCCTACATGGAATAGAGCTGAACTCTCACTATATATCCTACTCTGTGTTTTTCAATAAAACACACATACACACACACAGACACACACACACACACAAGGTGATATGTCTGACCTGTGTAGGTTGATTTCCCCTGGCTTTAAATGTGATGGCTCAATCTGTTTTTCCCATATTAACATCTGGGAGAACAATAAGCCTCCATCACAGACAAGCCCATGTATTCTGCAGGATGTATCACACACACTTCTGCCGGGGGATAAGCCGCTTCCTTGACAGCTTTCATTGAACACTGTAATCCTATAAATTTTTGAGCATGCAAGCCTGTATGTGAGTGTGAATGTGTGCAAATGCCATTTCAGCAGGGAACCAACCCCTGCCGCAGGTGACATTTTTACTGGAGAAATGTCACCACTGCCATTTTCTTCCCATATGTTTGTATGAGCCTGTGTGTGTGTGTGTGTGTGTGTGTTTGATTAGGTCTTGGCAAGCTTCAATTGATTTCACAGGAGAGGCTTGTTACATTCTAAATACTAGAATGTCCCCCAGCCTTGATGCCATTTCCCGTTTCTTTCCAAACCCCAGCACGATGGCAATGACTGCTTATCAGCGAGAATAACAAACTGCACAGGGATATTTTTGATTTTTTTTTTTTTACTTCAAGATGTTACAGCCAGGAGCTGCTTAGCTTGTCTTAGCATAAATCCTCGCACTGGGGCAAACAGCTGACCTGGCTTAGTCCAGATGCAATATTACATTTGGTTTATTTACACTGCACAAACATGGAGTATAAAAACAGGGTTGAATGGGGAGTGTTTTTTTTAGATTATTTCATAGCCAAGCTAACATTTTTTCCCATTGTTTCCAATGGCTGAAGCTTCATAATTAATAAACAGATGTGAGAGCTGTATCACCCATAAGTTCACCTGGTTTGGCAGTGTTTGCAAGTCTCTCTCCGGCTGACTGGCCTTTTTGGCTGTGTTGTTATTTTTCCAGTCTTGAGCCAAGCTGTGACAAATTGGGGTATTGTCCAGGAGCTGACCCTGGGCCCTCTTTTACCTTAAAGCAAGACTCATACCACTACGGTTCTTCCTATTAGTCACAGTGGCTTCAGGCTGCAAGCTACCAGCAGGGCAACAGCAAGACCGAACTTGGTTCGTATCTAAAACGATTAGACACCGTTATCAAAGGCCCACTGTAATAGAGATCATACTAGAATGGTGGCACTGGGAAGCAGAGTGCAATTAAACCACAGTGACGGCAGACATTTATACACAGAGGGGCGGGCAGGACAAGCTGATCAACTCCATCACAAGATCACAGAGGATAATAGCAGGAAAAGAGTGAGGCCAGGAATAATATAATGAGGCAGAAAGACTGTGTGAGGAAGCTTTTGGGTCCCACTGTGTAATGTAAAAGGAGTTTATGTGAAGAGGTGTATAGTGTGAGAATTATTTGTGAGTGCCTTTGTAATCATGTGAGTGTGAATCTGTCTCCCTGACAACTGGGGAGACATCCGTCACCTCCATATGGAGACAAATGGAGAGAGAGGCTCAAATACAGGGACACATTAACCACGTAACTCATAAAATAATCGCTTTTTCAAAGATACAAAATTTATAACAGTGAAAGTGAAACATTTTAATATTTGGATTTTAAATGCTGCTCATGTGGCAGCATCATTTTATCTGCACATCTCATTATGGTCCACATAGCACGAAAGCAGATTTCTACATTTCTGTCCATTAGCATTTAGACACCGGTTTTTAACATCATTATTTCTTTAATAGCATTCTGCATTAATTTAGTGAGTAATATTCCTACATTTTATTACTTCTTAATTGACAGCAGTAAGTGGGTTTGTCCTCTCATGTAATGTTTCATGTAAAACACACACACACAAATACAGTATAGCCACAAAAACGAGTATCACACGGACAAGAACGGCTTAGGCAGAATGTGCAGACCCAGTTGTGATGTACTCCCACAATATCTTACTTCAACCTGGAGTATTCGCTCAAAAACACAATAACGCAACAGGAGATGTGTGGGGTCCCTTTCCTTCTCTATGATGGACACTCCTGTTGGATGTCTGTTTGATTTAGTCTCTGTACTCATTCATTTTGTTGCAGTAAGAGCACAAACACACACACACACACGCACACAAACAGAAAGAATCAGTGAGCCTCTCACTCAAACTGTGGAGGAGGGGGCACTAAAAACTCATTACATGGACGATCAATATTGCACACACTTGAGAAGCATGAAACCCCTCTGCATTCCCGACACACACACACACACGTTTCATCAGCGGCCGGCTGCAGTGACAGATGACTTTTGTCAGTCTGAGGTGTGTTACCATGGTAACCATTAGGCTACATCTCAGTATGGTATAGCAGGGGTGAGGCACACACACGCACACACACACACACACACACACACACGTAGTAGTTGACACATTTAGACAAACTGGCAAAGGTCGTGATAAAATACCACAGCTCAATATTTTAGCACATTCCAGTACTTTGTGGATTGCAGTAGTACTCATCCTAAAATTAAATGACTTCAACATGTTAATTCAGGTGGTTTAGAGCAAACGCCATTGAAACTTAGGCTGCTTATAGACCTGTTAGATAAAAGATATAACAATCGAATCATTTAAACATTTAAACATTAACATTTTTTTTATTCGCTCAGAGGCTGGTTATAAAATGTAACAAAACTCGTCTGTGACTCACGTGACCAAGCTGTCAAAGTCTTCAGGTTAAGTTAGAATCAGACTTTCAATGAAGATGAGTTTATATCAACAAAAATAAACCTGGTTTGGTACAATGTGTTTATAACAGCTTAACTAAGACAACGCATCCACTGCACAGACAAATCATTGAACAGCAAGTGATGTGTCATATTTCACTTTGGAAAAATAATGACATTTCCACTGCATCATTGTGATGCATTTGACACAAATCATAGCAGGCTATCCAAAATCAATAGCAATCAATAGTCTTAGTCCTTTAACAGATAAGTCGCAAATCTAATAGTGGTCCAAAATAAGCTATGGTAATATAGGTCCGTATACCAAAGTAATGGCAAAAGTAAAGGAATATCCATGTAAGCGTTGTACAGGATGCCTTCACTGATGCATCTTTTGGTTCTAGTTTGAGTTGTACATGTAAACGAATACCACTAAACTTCTCTCACTCTGACTTAGCTACACTGAAATCTCACTACTTCTATCCAAATGACATCCTGTTGCTCACACTGTGGACTTGTCATCCTGCTTTTGCAGTGCTCCCCCAGATGACATCATTTGAACTCCTAATGATGAAAACCTCCTCCGGGTGATGTCATCAGGAGGAGGTTTTCAGTTAGAAGCAGAGAAAGATTTTAATATAGGGAAGTCAGAGGGAAGTTTAAAATAATTCATGTACGTTTACACCCTAAAAATATATATTTTTTTTATCATCTTTATGTGCTTTGGGAGGTTTTATAAGGGTGGGTGCAGTTTGTAAATGCTCTTTTTTCTTTCTTTTCCATAATACCAGCTCTAGAATATTACCAGAATATTTTGAGAACTGCTTGTCAATAGCCAAATAAAGGGGTTTTTCCTACCTTTCCAAGCCCAGGGGTATCTTTAACTTTATTGGCTGCACGCAGAAGGCAAGGTGGAGCTGGAGGAGGTGCCATCAGCAAAGCAGAGCTGAAGTTGGTGGGGAACAAAGGGGGCTCACATGACTGCGATGATGATGATGATGATGATGACACCGGGGCTGCGGCTGCGGCGCTTTTCTGCTTCTTCTTCTTGGATGCTAAGTTTAGTTTTTGTGCAGCTCTGAGAGAGGAAGAAGAAAGAGGAAGAAGAAGGAGGGGGCTGTCAGTCAAATCAATATGTTATAACCACTCATTTTCACAGCAAAAGTACAGAACAGCCTCAGTGGGTGAATATACAGTAAGACACTGGAGAGGGACAGAAAGGATGGAGTGTGCAAGTGTGCATGCACAGATGAGCCTGTAATTACATCCTTATAGTTTACCACAGTGCTAGCATTGCAAACATGCTAATTGCAGAATAGGAATTGATTACACTCCCTTCGACACATGGTCACAAACACACACACACACACACACACACATACATAGTGCTGAATATACATATGTAACAACATCTGGATGGGGAGTGGTTCATTTACTTTCTCGCTGCCCAATTCCCTGCAGCTGTGCAGAATACATATATCCTCCATCTCCATCTCCCCTTGAATCTCCGTGCTCACTCTCTTCTTTCAGCTTCAACTTCTAAATCTCATTTCATTTAATTTCTCCTTTCTTTGCTCCCTTTTCTTACATCAACACAGCAAGTTCATCCCGTGTGCTCCTCTCAGCAAAAAAAGGTAGTTCACATCATCGTCCCTAACTTTTATTCCTCCTTTTCTAAATCAAGCAGAAATGCCACATATCCATGTTTGAAGTTTTGGTTTAACCTAAATGAAAGGGGTTTAGAGTAAAGATGAGACATTGTGGTGCTTGGCATTACCATGCGCTGTAATTTTCTCCCTTTCTTTCTGTTTGTCCTTGTCAAGTCTGTCAGGCTGAAATTTTAAGTGTTTCTCTGCATGATTTTAGCCTGGCCACAGGAAAGTCTTTAGCTTAGAATGAGCTTCATTTTATTATTTTCTGTTGTGGTTTGTGACCATCAGGGTTTGTGTTAAAAATAGATTTCCTCGAAGGAGAGCTAGTGACTCGGCTGGCAATAATTAAGTGATTTACTGTACGTGTAATTAGGAAAAAAAAAATACATTCTTCATGCATTTTCCATCTCTGGGATTTCAGAAGCCACAATTCAGAAAAGGCCAATTTCCTGACAATCCTAGTTACATGCAGCAGGAGGATGAGCAAGATAATAAAATAAAAGGCCTCTAAAACAGCCCTATCAAGGTGTCCCGCTCTATTCTGCTTTAATCTATCCTCATATATTTCTAAGATCATAACGAGATGAAGAGGGTGAGGGTGCCTTGACACACTCTCTGTCAAAGAGCCATATTCTCACACCATTGGCTTTCAATTAACTGCAGCAGGTTAAAGAAATGAGAAGAGAGAGAGAGAGAGAGACAGAGAGGAAGAGGGAAGGTGTAGAGGGACGGGAGAAGAGAGATGTGGATTCAGTGACCCGTAGAACTATGAAGCGTTTCACCATTTGAGTAGCTGTCCCAGCAGATCTGTGTGAGGGTGTGTGTTTGTCACTGCGAACGAAACTAAGCTCCACAAAAAGATGCCTAATAGTTTTTTTCACCGTGTGCAAGTTAAGATTACATACGTACGTACACTACATACTGTACATATTGCTGCAAATCCTCCCGTGTAGCAAGAAAATACAGGTGCAGCAGGTAATTAAAAGTGTTACCTGTCAGATGCATGACTTTAATGTATCATACAAATCCTCTGTGTTCTTCTCTCCATGTGTACTGCACTGCTTAAGTCAGCGAGCTGCTCCCTGTTTTAATACATCATCACACCATCGACTGCATGAATTCGATATATATGCAGTTTGCGTGTACTGATACCCCGAACTCCCACTCTGACTGCTTTAATCCACGGCACAATTCAGGCATGGTAGATACATGCAACCTAATTGGTGGTGTTTAACGACGAGTGGCCTGGGATTTGGTCAAGTGGATCCATTGCAGTCAAACCTTAAAGTGAAGGGCACTTGTTTTCCCATCCATTTACTCAATTCCTCTATTCGTCAGCTCACCCCGTCCTTTTATATGACCCCTCCCTTCCTCCATTACGTACATTCATCCCTCCACTCTTCATCCGTCCCTCACTTCTCTCTTCGTTTTAAAGCCCTTTCTCTCCATAACCATCCCTTATCGTTCTCTCCACTGTATTCTTCTCCCCCTCATTATATTTATTCTTTCATCCTTTGCCTTCTTCTATCCATCCCACCACCCAGTCCACCACGTATTGATCCCTTCATCCATCAATGCCTCTCTCTCCCCCTCCTGCCCCTCGTGGGTCTCTCTCTTGTTAAAGGCAGTGCAGGTCACGGATAGCACGGCTGCTAACATGCTGTTGTTTTGTTTTCTCCTACCATGAATAAGAACACAAAGAATTGCACTTGGACACATGCACTTCAAGCCTTACTTGCGTGTCACACCAGCGCACAGAGCTGATTTATGACTGGTGTCTGTGGTTGGTGTTGCCTCTGTAGCTAATTACTTTCTGTTTAACAAACGTCAGTGGAGGGAGATATAGGCTTGGACAGAGAGTGATGGCCTCCGTGTGTGTGTGTGTGTGTGTGTGTGTGTGTGTGTGTGGGTCAGTGAGGCTGGCACAGACAAAAGACAGGCTTTATTGACACTATGGTGCTACATGCTGAGTCTGATTTAAACACTTTCTACTTCCTCTAAAATGTCATCTTACAGTATGTGCTCCCCTGTGATACCAGAGCAGCCTGCACAATAAAATATTAATACATCACCGTGTCTGACATGGATCTACAGTGGCCACACAATGCTTGTAACAGTAGTTGAACTACATGTTGCTGTAGCTTTCTGGTAGTTCATATTAACAGCTATTCAAATACTCAAATTACTCTTTTGCCTTTTTTGTGTACTTTACTTAATCTACAATTTTGGAGCAATTTTATTTACTGTAATTAAACCCCACTTTTGACCAGCTTCCTTGTTTTGTTTAGGACAGGTTTACATGTCTGGGATAGATTTGCAGAAATCTGGGTTTTCATATCACTGAGATATTTTTTTTTTATGTTTCAAACCGGAATTTGAGAACTAAAGTAATATTTTGCTCACATATATTAATTATTGCTATTTATTAACACTTGTTCAGAGAAGACAGTCCAAAAAGGACCAAAAGAAACATACTAGTTTTTTTCGTTTAGCAAAGTCTAGCAGCTATAGTGAACATAATACCATCACCTATTTGGACCCACAGACGTTTGTATAAGGAGGTTTGGGTGGATTGAAAGGTCAACAAAGCACAGGACCTTATCACAGGTCCCGTGTGAAACCACCTTTAATGCTGTTACTCGAATGCATGTCATAGGATGTTAAGGATGGAATGATTGGACGTTTTTTGGAGAAAATAATGTTATACCAGCTGCTAGTTGGTGTCATTGTAAGAGGCAGCAGCAGGTGTTTTGGTCCCTGGTGCCAAAAGGGTGCGAAAACGATCTGCTCAATGTGCTGGTTCAACACACGCCTACGTCACGGCGTGGAGTCGCTCTTTCAACAATCAGTCCTGTTGGTGGTATGTGAGCGTAGGACTTGCTGGTTCAGAGAGATCTAACTGAGTAAAGCTACTTGGTGTAATACTGATAGACATGACTGATGGGGCATTTGTTAGTGTAATGTGTGAAGAAGTAGGAACGTTTAACAATATACGCCAATGAGTGGCTTTATTTTTTTTTTTGATGCATTTGACTTTGTTGTCAAATATTTTGTCATAATTGTGTATCACATCTACATTGTCAGTTTTTTCATTGTTTTTTACCACAGTAGTTTGAGCTTTTTTTTTCCGAAGTAGTTTTCGTTAATTAAACTCGATTTCTCTCCAGCTTTGCAGCTTTGCTGGTGCTCAATTGTTTTCGTTGTGATTAATTGGTAGCTTGTAAAGCAAAGTTTTTAAAGGAGCTTCCTCAACAATGCTGAACTTACAAGGTCTGAACTTACAGTGCCATTAATTGAACACCAATGGAAGAGCAAATGGGGCTGTTAAAAAAGAATATGCATGCAAAGAAACAAAATAAAGAAAAAAACAATATCACACATTTCAACTTTGCCAGAAGGTGCCCTAAAATCCGTACAGGATATAAAAGCTTCTGTTCTTAGATAGTTAAATTAGGAAGAAACTCCCCAGAACAAGAATCCTTTAACTAGACAAAAAAAAAAAAAAAAAAGATATGATAATATGTTTGTCACTGACCATCTAATTAAACCATCAATCAACCATTATAACTGGTGACAACTGGGTGGCCATTTATCATTTGAAGAAGACAGAAGAGAGGCAGAAATGCATAAACAGAAGCAGAGGAAACAGCCATCATCCATCCAAAATAACAACGCCTTCCCAATTCACCAATTCACTTGGGACCTATTTCTTTACTCTGCTACACCCTGCAACACACACACACACACACACACACACACACACACACACACACACAAAAGTAAATCCCCAAAGAACCAATCCTTGGAGCATGCAAGTGTGCAACGTAAAAAAAAAATTCCTGCACTGACAGAAGCTCCCTTCCCCCAGTGAGTAAGAGCGTGCACACACACACACACACACACACACACAGGAATTTTACATCACATCTCCATCCTCTATCCCAGTGTCCCCAGAGGGCCACTGCAGCACCGTGAAGATGCGGCGCTGCTGTATGGGCATGACATATTCACAGACAGATTGGTACTAATGAAAGATATTACTTACATGCGCATTAACAAAGGTAAAGAAAAGGTCAGTGAGACTGGGGGGAAAAAAAGTGGAGAGGTTAAAAAAAAAAGACAATGGCAAAAAAGAAACGAGTGGAAGAAAGTAGAAAGGAAAACAAATCCGAGAAGCAATTAGGTGAAAACAGAGAAAAGAAGAATGAGGTGAGGCAAGGGATAGAAAAAGGAGGATGAGGAGGAAGAAAAGGATCAGGTTAGAGGAGATGTGGTGGACACAGGGATTTGGATGTGCAGACGCAGACCAGAATGAGGATTGTGTGTGTTTTAATAAGACTGTCTGTATGCAGCCCACGTTTAAGAGTAAAGACCAGGACAGCCAATGGGGTTTATCTACATTGCATGGCTGCATCCAACAAACAAACACACACACACAATTAAAAGAGTGTACATTGTGTACATCGTTTTTAATGCCAAGTAAACTGAAATACTGCCACACACACACACAAACACACGTGTGTGTGTGTTCTGTAGGACTTTCATTAATATAATGCATTTCCTAAGCCCTTGCCCTAAAACCATGTCTTAGCCCTCAAACAGGCCTTCAAACTTGTTACAATGAGCAAAATTACAACGTGAAGTATACACACACACACACACACACACACACACACACACACACAGATCTGTCTGACAGAGAAATGGAAACAAACTGCATTTTGATACACAAGCAGAATAAACAGTTCCACTCAGATTTAAAAAGGAAGTCAAACATCACAGCGTTGAAGATCTACAGCTGTTATACAACCTATTAAATCAGCGAGGAAAAGACTGACAGCTACAAACACACAGACTCACTAACGCACATATCTACACAAAAGGACACTTGCACAACTAAACAAATCATGTGTCTACACTCAGAAGGTTTACGTTTGTAAATCAAGTCCAGACAGCCAGCTGCCCATTTGAAATGTCAATCACCTGTGTATGTGTTTGTGTAAAATGGCCTTGTTACCTGACAGTTCAGGGGGTCACGGAAAGAAAGCTTAAGAGGGGATTGTGTGTGTGTGTGTGTGTGTGTGTGTGAGAGAGAGAGAGGGCATGTGAGTTTCTGTACAATTTACGAGCTGAGTTGGTCACTGGTGCTTTAGAAGAAAGACAGCACTGTGTCTGCTGCAGCGTGTCAGTCATTTATCAAACACGCAGACACACACATTACATTAGCCACAGATTTACAGAGCACACAAGCACAAATGACAGGAGTGAGAACAACAGGAGTGAAGATTGACTAAAGAAGAGGGGAGAAGCAAGAGAAGTCTGTGAAAGTGAGGAAGAACATCATCAGTATCATTTAAAATGTGATTTAAAGCTGCTCGGTTGATACAACGTCTCAGCAATACTTCAGACACTGTGACACACTCACAGTGTTCTGTTACCAATGAATAATTTACTCTTTCATTCGAAGCTTGCTGTGTTTATTCATCAATAATTTACCCATATTACCCGTGTCTTATTTATGGTATGTTGCTCTGCTTTAGTCTAGAGTTGATTACGCAGATTATTGACAACTAGTGACTGGAAAGTTTATTTATCCACAAACACACCAAGAGATTAGTGAGTAAACTTATTATTATAAACTTATTAAGTGCTTGTACGAAATAAATACACTGATATCTTGATATCTTCTCAGAAGACATTTTTACTGTGGCTACACAGACTACTGAGAAAAACACATGCAAGTAGACACAACACAAGCAAATTAAGAAAACAATTTAACAACGCAGACACAACAATAAGAAAAAATGGATGCAGAAACAAAAGAACAAAAGAAGACAGAGACCTGCTGCAGAAAGACAAAAAACAAAATAACGAAAAAATGTGCCTCAGAAAGACAAAACACAAACCGTTAGGTAGAAAGGTCATTTACTATTTAATCAAACACAAAAGCCTGTTGCAAAAAGACGAAACAACGTAATACACAAACATGCTGCAAAAAGACAAAACACAAGCAACTAAAACCAAACAATGTCGAAAATGTATAGAACCACAATGTTAATGTCTCCTGGTGGTTGTAATATAAAAATGTTGCATGTTTTTTTTGTTTTTATAAAAATGTGCTGAACTGATAAATGCTTGTGTATCATTATGTGTCACCTGTCACCTGTCAGGTTGTTGGTGTGAAAAGTGATTAGTAAAGTTTTATTGAATTTGTTATTACAGGTACGGTGTGAACAGCTCAGTCAAACAGATCAGAAAAGCTTCCTGACGTTCACCCAGTGCATAAACTGACCCACGTGTGTGGGCCTGTCCTGTCCGTGGTAGATACGCAACCTGCACCAGCATCTTACCTGGCGAAGAAAGATGCAGCTGCAGAGGTGGCCGTCGTAGCCGTGGTGGATGCAGCGGGGGTGTGAGAGAGGGAGTTTGTGTGGGAAGGAGAGTGTGTGTTGTAGCAGTTCAGGGCAGCTTCAGTCAGTCCTTCTTTGGAGGCCTCGGAGATCATCTGGGAGATCTGATGAAAGACAGAAACTTTTTACTACAATCACTTTCATGCTTTCATGCTGAACTACAGGACAGTCAACAGTTATTATTTACAAGTTAAGTGAAATTTTGTGTGTGTGTTGTTGTTGTAAGTGTTGTTGTAAGTAAGAAAGTAAGAAAGTAGTTACTTAAGTAGGTCCTTTTATTCTATACAGACAAACGTGACAAGATGTTCTCATCCTGATTACTTTCACATGTCTCTGTAGCCCACAGTACATACTGTATGTACAATATATAGTACATATTTTCCGGCTTGTCTCAGATGAGAGACTGAAGTTTCTCACGTCCATATATTCCTATATTCAGGTGCATTTCTTGAAAAATTAAATACCTTTTTCAAAAGACATGCAACGCTGTCAAACGTTCAATATTTTATGTTTATATTTGTGCAAAATTCTGAGGAGAAACAATTATCGTCATCAACACGTAAACCCGAAATACTTTATCATCTTCATTATTGAAATCCGGCATTTCCTCACCTGCATTTAAGATATATTTTGGTAATCTTTTATTAAAAAAAATATATAGTATTTTATCACTGCAGCAAAATACAATCTTAAAAAAAAAAATAATAACAGCACTTAGTTATGTGACACAGTTAACTAAGCTCCACAAATAGTATATAATAAACCAAATTAACATAATTCGCTTATACAGTTTTTTTTGTTTTTTTTTTATTCATTTAAAGTGTGTGTGTGTGTGTGTGTGTTCTCCTCGGCTGATAGCCTCTAGTGATCCCAATGAACCAGCATCCCAATGGCACTCGGTCCCACATATTCACAAATAAACAAATATACAAACACCCTCCTGGCTTTATTCCTCTTTCCATATTGTTTCACTATTGTTTCTATTATTCAGTTTCGTCCCCTCTGCCTCCTTTGCTCTGCCGTCTCATTCCATCCTTCCACCTTAAGCCACTCACATTTGTCCTTTATTATTGGATCATGTTCGCTGGCATTTGGGCTTTATTAGATCATATGCAGGAAGGAAGGACGGTGAAGATGAAGATAGAAACACCTTTGAACTTACAACACTCTAAAGAAATGAAGTTTGTTGGCATCTATGAGTTATGATTTCATTAAATCTATGGTAAGAATATGAATTGTATGTATGCATGTATCCTTTGCACTCATGCTTCCTAAAGGTTATTTTTTGGCATTTTGCCCTCATTACCCAGCTGTAGAATACTTCAAGTGGCATCAAAACATGTGTTTTGTATTTATAAGTTATAGTGGGTGCCTTAACCACTAGCCCCCTGATTAAAAGTTACGTTGGTACAGTATTTCAGTCACACACACAATCAGCCATTTACAGTTACGCACACTGAACTTTGTGCGAGTGTGTATTGCATTTGTTTTGTCACTGTGCACCTTGTGGATGGAAGTGTAGCCTATTTGTGAAATAGATATGGATTATTGATTATAGTTCTTTATGTGCAGACAGCAGCCAGGCAGCAGAGCAGCTAAATCAGAAGCCCACGCTCCCGTATAGAAGCTTTGTGGGAAAGTTCATCTGCAAGCATGCGTGTCTATTGCGCATGTGTCCCTGTGTGTCCTTGTTTGTGCATGTGTCTGCATTTCTTTGGACCTGTGCGTACCTGTGTGTAAATCACATTCACAGTGTGTATATTTACTGTTGAGAGCTCCTGGGGTCCAGGCACACAGGCCTCTGCCTTGATAAATTACCTGTTGTAAATGAGATGCCTCTATAGTTTATATACCCCGCACCTCTGTGCCTTTACCCCCATTCCTAATGCTCAGACTTGGGTTGCTAGAGGAGTGGTGAACACATGGAATTAAGGTCTAGTCCGACTGTTACATGGACAACCTGTGCATTTGTACTGGTTACTCATTTATCCTGATGAACACAGTGTAGGAAAAAACAGAAAGATCCCCACTGAGGGATGGAGTACGAGCTGAAAAGTGGAGCAAAGCCGGTTGAAGAATATGTAGCAGTCACTGGCGGTGCAGCCCCCTCAGATTGCAGTGGCCACACAGAAATACACCCTCAGGTTTTCTATTCCATTTTAGCTGCACAGGACTATAAATTCTCAGAAACAATCGCAGCTCAGCGAGGCTGCACTTTGAGCTAAATGCTAAAATGAAACCTGTGCTAAACAAAAGCTAAACAGTGCCACTAATGCTGACGTTGGCAGGGCTTGCGATTTGACATTAGTTTAGATTGCATTTTAACCATCGCACTAACAGATCCACAGATCATGATATATAATAACATCATGATGTTTTTCCAATAACTGTAACTCAACAAAATATTAACTACACAAGCCGCTGTCACTGATCAAAAACAATAAGCCTGGACATCATTATATGATGGGGCACCATGGTGGAGTGGTTAAGCCAGTAGCCTTATATCTAGAAGGTCCCCGGGTTGAATTCTCCTTGTGTTTGACCAACTCCCACAGTCCAAAGACATTCATGTTAGGTTGGACCGTGACACGAAATTCACCCGTGAATTGTCTGTCTGTGTTGGCCCTGAGATTGGCCAATTGGAGTCTCTAAACTGTTGTAAGTGGTTGTCTGTCTCTATGTGTGGCCCTGCGATAGACTGATAACCTGTCCAAAGTGTCCCCCCCCCCTTCTAAAAGGCAGCTGCGACCAGCCTCAGAGCCCCTGTGACCCCTATCATGGTAAGCAGCTCACATAAAATTATCAAATACTAAACAAAAGAAAGTTAAATAGGCTAAAAATTAGAATAAGAATAAAATATTCCCTTTACAGCAGCATCTGAGGTCCATGTTTGTCCTTCCTGTCAACTGCTCCTTTTCTCAGCCTTTTACCTTACTCATCACAAGATAAACAGACAGTAGATATCAGAGCCTGAGAGTATATGGAAGAAGGAGCCAAATGTGTGGATCAAACGATCCGGCAACTCCCCCCCCACAAAAACAGCATCTCAACGTGTTTTCTGTGTGTGGGACATGTAGAATTAAAGTGATATGTGATTTCATTTTGGCATCGGATGTGAAGAAAACCAGTGCACACTTATTCTGTCAGTCTCACTTCTGCTCTCTCCACTACATCACTTATCCACACCCCTCTTTATCTGCTCTTAGAAAACGGAAAACGCTCCACCATTCGTCTTCATTAAAACACAAGCGCCGCTTCTCCAGCGCCTCACCTTCCTCACCGGTCCTTTTCCAGCCACATGCTGCAGGCAAAACCATAAGAAATGAATTTGCTCCTGAAATCTCAGGTTTGCACGAGAAAGGCTGAAAAGAGAAATGTGGTGTCCGTGTGTCCACATATGTGTGTGGTCCTGTCTGCTTTTTATTAGGGGGAAAAACAATGTAAAACCATCTAAATGCTCGCTGCAGCAGAATGGAGGAATGAAGAAACCCCCCACTTTAAAAGTGGGGAAGAAATGCAAAGAGGAGTGAATGGAACTGGGTGTTTATTTATTTCACGTTGGAGACAGAGTTACAGAAACAAACAGAAGAAAAGAATGCAAGTAAATACAGAATGGACGCAAAGAGAGGAAGAGAGAGGAGTGTGTGTAAATATATGGAGAAAGGGAGAGCAAAGGTGAGGGAGAGGAGGGAGGGACTGAATATGTGAGGCTTTTAATAAACATCCATCCATCATCATCATCATCATCATCATCTGTAACCGCTTATCCTGTTTGAGGGTTCGGGGGAGCTGGAGGCTGTCCCAGCTGTCGGGGTCCACCCTCCACAGGTCTCAGGGAGACACAGGCAACCATTCACACTCACATTCACACAGTCACCGATTAACCTAACGTGCATGTCCCACACAAGCACAGGGAGAACATGCCAACCCTACACAGAAAGGCCACGCTTGGTCGGGGACGCAAACCCGCCACCTTCCTGCTATGAGGCGGCAGTGCTGCTTTCTATAAACACGTATAATCAATAAATCAATGTACATTCGCTTTGCAGCACAGATGAACAACCTTCCCTGCCCGAATTTATCCTGCCAGTCCAGGGATCAAAGGGGCGACCCTCCAGTCAATGGCTTCTGTCAGTTCATCCTTTAAGGTTAAGATAAGGGCCTAGGCGATGCAGTATAGACCGATCAGGCAAAACATTTAATGTATTCCAATAAATTAAAACGTTGTAAAAGTAGAAATAATGGCAGAGGAACTGGATTGGATTGGATTCAATTGCACAGGAGGTCGTAATGTTATGTCTGATCGGGGCATGTCAGCGAGTGTCCTCACGAACACAGACGTAGATAGAGAAACACATCCTGCGACTTTCAGCCAGACACACACATTTGTGTTTAAATGTTAAGAAAGCTAATCTACCCATTGATGACATCAGCACTGACAAACACACACACACACCAATGTATAAACCAGTTTTCAATTAGCTGCTTGAAGGACGGAGTGAGGGCAAAGAGGCAATGTTACTTTTGTCTTCTCCTCCCAGAGAGAACGAGAGCAGACATGGGAAAGAGAGAGAGGCTGATCCACCACCGTCAAATGCTCCAACACAGTAAATCAGTGGGATTTTAACAGTGAAGGGGAACAAAGTGATGGATGCGGGACGGTTTAGTGTGCTCCAGAATCGCTTCAACTGGCCTAAATTCTTGTGGCGGCCAAAAAAAGAGAAAAATCCAATAAACATAAGATGTGGAGGTTGTCATCGACTGCTGAGTGAGCAAGATTTTAATGTCAGCTGCACTGGCTGTCAGGTCGCCTCCTTTCTCTGGCTCCCTCCGCTTGTTTCTGAAGATGATTACCCACATTTCCCATGAAAGCTCACTGAATGCTGCTGCAGAGGTTTGACTTCAACCCCCTCTTAATTCCCTTCCGTTGGGTGCTGATGTGTTTGTTTTCGCCTTTTACTTTGCTGAAGTGCATGTCGGAAGAGATTTCTCATTTTGTGTTCGATAACCTGCGGTTGAAAGACCGTCTACAGGCTCTACTGATGATGCATCAACGCCGTTTTTTAAATTTTTTTTATGTTTTGAAGGGTACGGCACCAAAACCTCCGCAAAAATAAAACATACAAACACTGATGTTTCAAAATGAACATGGTCATAGGAAATGGATGTTAGATTTAAAAGACCAAGCCCCTATGATTAATACATTTTCCGTTTTTAAACTATTGACTCGTCTCTACTATCTGTTCCAGTGTTTGGAATCATCCCTCTGCTCCTCCCCCTCTCTTTCTCTCTCAGGAGTGAGTCTAAATGATGGTGATTTATCACCATTTCTGCTGAAACACCATTAATGTCAGAGTCACAGCAGAAACACTCACCAGGCTCACCAACATTTTACATGGATTTTAAATCAAATACAGAAGAGCAGCAGATAATGAATTACTGTTGCACACACGCGGCATTTTTTACAGTATGAGTCAATTCTGCCTCCACACACACACTCACACACACAATGGGGTCATTACACTGACTTACATTCATTTCCCGGAGACTTGCCCTAACCCTAACCCTTCCCCTTACCTTAACCGTAACCTAAAACTAACCCCCTATATTTAATGATCAGGAGTGGGTAGCACTGCCGCATGACGGCTCAAAGGTCGCCAGTTTGAATCCCCGGTTGGCTCCGGTCTTTCTGTGTGGTGTTTCCATGTCCTCCCAGTGTTTGAGTTTTTGGATACGCCGCTTTCCTCCCACAGTCCAAAAACATGTATCTTACGTTAATTGGTGACTCTAAATTGCCCATAGGTGTGAAAGGGAATGGCTGTCTTATCTCTGTGTGTCTCTCTGTGTTGGCCCTGGGGAGACCTGTCCAGGGTCCAATGACAACTGTATTCATTCAGTACAAATTAAGGGAGATGCAAAAGAATGTGTGAAACTGAAAAACTGGAACAAATGTTTATTAATGATCTGAAATTTGGCAAAAGAGAAGTTCTCCTTCAGTTTGAACACAAGCCTTAGTATACAGGCTGCCATGCCTGATTATTTTCCAACCTACAGGACAAAATAGCATAACAGAAGTATTTCCATCTTTAACTTTATACATCGCTGCGTGATTGAAGTCATCGGCTGAATAAAAATATACAGAGAGATGGGAAACAGCGAGATAGAGGACAGGAGTGAATATAAAGCAGGCGACATGTGAGAGGAAAAAATAGGGGAGAAGGAAAAGAAGTGCGCATAGAGAATAAGTGGAGAGGGAGTAAGAGAGAGAATGAGGGTAGAGTGAAGGGGTACTGGGGGGTGTGTGGCATAAAGTCCCTAGAGTCCTAATTATCACTGTATGAATTATTACATCTGTAGAACACGTTCACGCACACACACCTCTGGATCACCCCCGGAGTCTCAGCCTTTCTCCACACACCTCTAGACCACTCATCACCTGAGGCATTTTCTCCCTCCTGCTCACACTGTCACATCTCTTCCCACTGTCGCCTCTTAGATCTGAATTTCCCATTCGGGCCCCTTTTACGGTTTGCTTGATGTCCTGCCTCAGTCCGGTTGAAGAAGACATATTGCTTTGGGGAATTTGTTAATGCTATTTATTTGCTGTGTTAGAGCAATCACAGTCAAGGCTTTCAGTTTTTGACTTTGTGCTAAAATATGATGATTCCCAGGCAAGTGATGCTGTTTTTAGGTGTGTATGTGTGTGTTTTCACTGATTTGCTAATTGTAGCGTTCATTGCAGGGAACACATAAGTTAATATCCTCAGAAACTGTAGGTCGCAGTGAATCTAAAAATACTCCCAGGTGAAAAAACAGCAAAAAAGAATGTATCTAGAATATTATACAAACATACTGAAGAGAATAATGATATGATATGATATGATATGATATGATATGATATGATATGATATGATATGATATGATATGATATGATATGAGAAGGACAATGAACTTTGATGTTTCAAACTACCTTAATTGCCATATAGAAATATATAGACATTATGAAAACTGAGAAGTCAGAAGCCTGTTACAGTAGATTTTTTATTTTTACACACGATCTAAGTTATACTATGGTGGATGGTTACACGTTATGGTATAATTATATGAAACCAAAATTCAGTTTCAATGGAAATGTTTACAGTGTCTTTAAGACAGTAGCTCTTCGGGTTTTTATGTGTGAATGCGAGACACAAACACACACACACACCTCTAAAGGAAGCTTACCTGGTATGGATATAGTGTAACTCCTCCATTAGTTCTGTTCATGTGCTGATGGGCCTGCAGAGCTCCTGTACTCAGTGCTGCTCCACTCCCGTTATTACTGCTGTTGCCACTGCTATTGCTGGGGCTGTTTACTCCTGTCACCGCTTGCTGTTGGGCACCGGCTGCTTTTCCCAAACTGGGCGACCCATTCCTTCTGTCAGCTCCACCTCCCAGACCAAGGGAGCTGGGCTTAGACCCCAGTCTGTGGCCTTGAGGTTGTGGGTTTGTGGACGTTTGCCCCACTGAAGGGCTCCCATGGCTGGGGTTGGATGGGCTGTTGCTCAGGCTGGGAGTTGAGGTCTGGCTGGGGCTCGGGGTTGGAGACTGGGAGGACTGCTGAGGAGGATGTGAGGCGGCAGCAGCAGCTGACGAGGAAGAGGAAGGGAGAAAAGGAGGAGGCCAGTCTCGTGATCCTGGAGCTCCAGGTGCTCCGGATGCTCCTGTTGGACCAGGAGGAGCTTGTGATCCATATCGTCCCAACAGGGAAGAAGGAGGGGAGGATGTGGGAGACAAGTCCCACTGGTCGAGAGTGAGGACCATGCGCACGGCTTCCTGTTTGAGCTGAGTGAGGTGGGTGGTACAGACATCACAGCGACTGTCACGCTCGTTCCAAGCCCGCCGGGAACTGTTGGGCACCTGAAGCTTATCGTGGAGGAGGAGAGAGAAGGAGGGATCCTGGAAGGAGAGAGAAAAACAAAAGGCTGGGCGTTAGACTGATTTCTGAGGGATTGAAAGCAAAATAAAGCAAGAACAGCATGTCGTTAGCTGCACTGAAGAAGGCAGCTGAATAAAAACCTGGAGGAGAGGGGAGAAGAAATCATAGGCATCTTAAACAAGTCATGACTATGAATATTTATAGAAAATCCAAGAAGCATCACAGTGAGGCTCAGGGGAAGATGTACAGAGAGACACATACACCACATGATAAAGCAAGTACACACAAAAATGTGCAACGCACAATCACAGAGATTTGTCCAATACTGGCGTGAAAAACAACTGACCTTCTCTCTTTTCCTCTCCTTTTTGTCTTAGCATGGATTTTGCTAAAAGACAGCTTGACTTGTGTGTGTGTGTGTGAATGGCAATAAATATTCAAATTATAAATATAATAAGAACCTGGCTGTCTTCATACTAAAGGTCAGTTGCTGGATTATCAGTTTCTAGTAATCACAATCATAGCAGTATAAAACAATTTAAGAGGGAACTATTCATTCATGTCTCACAAAAACAAACACAACACAACATACTGAAACAACACTGATCAAGACTCAGGATTCGCTGACATTTAAGGCATTTTCATCTACTTTCCAATCCATTTTGCTGTTCCCTCTGTCGTTGCACTGGTGACATGTGCAGATGATCTATGGCAGGAACAAATCTTGGCACATTGCTACAGACAACATGGATATTACAACATGAAAATCCCAGGACAGCTGACTGAAGAAGCTGCCCAAAGTTAAAGATGGTGTTTAAGTGGTTTATAGCCTTTGCTTATTTGACTCTGGCGATAAATATTTGGTCACAGACATTTCAGGGTCTGTAAAGACTTAGTCAACAGGCACATTGAAGGACTATTTCTCCCTTATTGTTGTGGTTACCTGGATTTTCCGTTTTTCCCCAAATGCCCAGATGTAACATTTCAGCATTCAAGATGCTTGAAAGTGTTTCGAATAAAAATCATGGTAAATATCATTCTTTTCTGTCATTTGCATAAAACCTCCGACCAGAAAATCCTTTCGAAAACACCAAAATAACCCTATTATTCTCTCCCTCTCTGTCATTTCCTGCTTTTGGTGAATTTGTTTGTATGCGTGTATCTGAGCAATTACACTGTGCTTTCTGAGCACGGAAATGAGGATATTTGTCCAATTTGTTTGCGCAGTTTTCTGTGCCAGTGTACATGAATGTATGTGCGTTTGCAGGTATTTGTGTGTGTGTGTGTGTGTGTGTGTGTGTGTAATTCTTCTCCAGACTAATTGGAGCCACTTGCACAGAGCAAAGCCACTCTAAATCTCCCACCATGAGTCTCTGGTCTAAATATCAAAGTTAAGAAGTGAAACACACACAAACGCACACACACACACACACACACACACACAAACCTCATTTGACCCCAGCGAAAATCATTTTAAATGTTTTTCCACAAAGCATTATGCACTTTATCTATAGCATGGAAACGGTTTCCTTTTTATAAAAGTCTGGCTTTACTTGGGACTGATGGTGCAATTTAAGAGGCTGAGTGTGATGTTGTGAGCTAATTGTCTGCTTATAGTAAGTGTGGGTGTAATGTCACTATGTTATCAGTGAGTGTATGTCTTCTTGGAAGCTCTGTAGTTCAACAAAGCATCTGCAGTAGGTGGAGCCACATTATAACTGTAATTACCTTCTGGTGTCATCCAACCCATCTCATCTGCAACACTGAAGCCAGGTAACTGTGTAGGCCATTGCCCTTTTCTGCATAAGTGATAGTTATGGTAAATTGAGTGTATAATTATAAGAAAAACACATGTTCTGCTATTTTAACTTAGGTTAGACAAGACAGACCACTCATCTGAACATGTACAGTCTCCAGAAGAATGTCTCACTTTTCTCTCAGTTATACCAACGTTGTGTAAAAGAGTGACTTGGAAATTGTTTCATAGTTATTTTTGGTTTTTAATACTCCTAACAGAGAAATGAAAAAAAAGTAAACACTAATTTTGATTTGAAGGCATCAACATGTCTCATAAAAAGCATTAAGATTATCAGTATGGGTGCCCTGTCCCTACCTCACCGTCTTCTACTGCTGTCTCTGCCATCTTGTTTTATCTTATCTTATTTTTGTAGTAATTGCTGATACTTTTTAGGCATTACTTTGTCATGTTTTATTCTGCGTTTATTAATTTTTTTTTAGGTTTAACCTGTGTTCAGGCGCTGCAGATGCAAACTAGCCTTTTGGCTAATTGTGGTACCTATGCTGAAATGCTTATTAACGCGCACTGTCCCTGGCAAATAAACCAATAAAAGATAAATAAGTTACTCAACAGGAAATTGCGAAGAATTTGAGTATTACATCATCTACTGTACGTAGTAAAATCATAGACACATGCAGAGATTCTGAAAGAATCTGTGTGCATGGGACAAGGTCAAAACACAATATAGAAGGTTGTGATTGCTGGCCCCTTGGACAACACTGCATTGAAAACACATGATTCTGCCGTGGAAATCACTGCAAGGGCTCAGATAGGGCCAAGTTCTTTTGTGTTTGAAGCTACACTCTGTACTGTCCCTGAACGCATCAATTCAACTTTATTTACCATTTACCATTTATTTACATAGCGCCGATTCACAACAAAGTCATCTCACGGGACTTTACATAGTAAAGTCAAGTCGAGACAGATTAAGGAACGGGCTACACGGTGGTAGTTCGTAATGTAAAACCTGCGCATGAAGGCCAATGATACTGTAAAACCACTTACAGCAACAGGAGAGGAAATAGCAACCAACTACCATTTACAGACAAATATCCAGTCAGCTGTTGAATTACCTCATCAGCAGTTACTGTACCTTTCATTTTGAGATCAAGCTACTTTTTATCTGATCGACTTAGAAAATAAAACGCACTCATCATTATCTGTGTGATTGAGTGTCTAAATAACAATAAACCTATTTATTCATAGGACATGTTGATCCACGCTAGTTGTTTTACGGTCATATCTCAGAGCTAAGGAAGAAGCTGCATGTATCGTATTAATCAAAGTGATTTATAGTCTCTCTGTGTCTAGTGAAGTTTCATCAATACATGAGTTATGGAGATGCAGAATTTGTATGCGTGTACATTTATTGAATTTCTATATGAGTCAAATCAATATGCATGTGATGGACACGGGATGGACGATTGACAGAAAAGATCGAAAAACAGCAGGCGACTGACAGGTCGAAAGTAAAACATCTTATGAGTCCAAAACACCTTTATAAATACCATACAACTTGTATTATTAGGTTGGTTGTTTGTTATTTTCCCAACTGAAAAAACGTAAATTCGTAAATTTTCTAACTGTGGATCAGCATATGGGGGGCAACCTCTCTGGTGGGCCATATGCTAATGATGGAACATGAGCCCGTTAGCAGGAAGGAGTCAGTGAATGTAACACACTGTCTGGCACACACTAATAAGCCTGTTGCACTTTCCTCAATCAATAAACAGTGCTGTCTGTGTGTGCAAATATGTCTGCACACAGAGGCACATTTCAGCTAATAGTAAAATGCGACCTCTCAATCTGGGAGCTGCCTGCCAGGTTAGGTCAACAAACCACATGACCACAAGAGACACAAACACCTGCATGCAAGGCAGGAGCTCCAGCTTTGGCAGGCATTTGAGCGGTGTGTTTGTGCATTTATGGATAAACACTACCTTGATACTGAAGGAAATCATTATTAACACACATACATAATGTACTATGTGTATTACACACATAGTACATGTCAATTACATTTAGACACTGAGCAATGTGGATAGGAAAGAAAATGCCTGATCAAATACAGAAAAACTGAAAAAAAATAAGAAACGCACAAGCTAAGACACAAAGCTCAACAGGTATGTGTGTAGATATTTACAAATGTCCATGTGTTTTAAGCCAAGTTTAGGTAAAAATAATATTTTTTTTACTTTGAAAGATAACAGATGAGGGACAGGCGTTAGATTACAGTATATTGGTGTATTTTTCTACTTTTTAATATTATATCTGAGAAATGGTTTAGTGACAACATCAACAGTTCCAAATCAATCAACACATTATTCTCGAATGATTAAGTTTACTCTACTGATATTTATTATACTTCGTTGTACACAGCTAAGATATATGTTGGACAGGTGGATTTAATCATTTTATTTACTTTAATTTTTTTTTTATTTACTTCATTATCAGCTACAGTGCTTTATTATTTTATTTCCATAAAGACATCTGTACATTTCACTTTGGTTAAGAGTAACTGTAGTTCCTACCTGCCCCAAGACAAACTGTAGCCTGCTTATTAGCCACAGCCTAGAGACACTGGAGAGTCCTACACTATCCAGAAAAGTAGGGTTACATTTTAACGTACTTTATGCAGTAGCACGTTACCACGTTCAGAAACCATAAGAAATATTGTAGAGATGTGTAGCTGCTACTTTGATATTAGGGCTTAAAAATGTTACTTTACATTAGACGGGGACGTTATGTAAGAGTAACAAAACGTTACTTTAAAAAGTAATATGTCACTGCCATGGAACGTAAAATTGTAACTTGTTACTTTCAGTGAACAATAATGCATAACATGAACTATATTATTTGTGATAAGCAACTATCCCAACACGGGTCCCGATTTTCCCGTTTGGAAAAAAACTGTAAAAGCCAAATGTTGCCAAAATTCAGTGAATAAGAACATTTAGTCTCTCTTGGCTTGTTTTAACCCTCATGTATCTCCCTGTTACATACACTCACACACATGCACAGCAACCAGGGCCCTGAGGGGCAGCCATTTGGGAGAAAAGGTCAAGTAGGGGGTTCAGAAGAGGAAAGAGAAAGGGGGGGAAAAAAGAGAGGCAAAGGTTTTTCTAAAAGAGCGCAGAGTGTGTGAATACACACACACACACACACACACACACACAAAATAGCTCGAGTTCAGCCTAGGCAATGTAATTGGAAGCTAATTACGTTTCCAAGTCTTTAAAGGATTTTACAGTATCAGATTTAAGTAATGATTATGAGTATTAACACACAATTGAAGACTGTGGTTAGATAATAACGTTTCATTGTGAGCTGTTATATTTGCTGCTCTCCTTCTATTTCTCCTCCTGTCTCTTCCAGGTATCTCCTCACCTCTTCATTCATCAGTATTCTGGGACTGACTCAATCAGACTCAGCACCAAAGATAGATCTGTTTGTGTGTGTCTGTGTGTGTGTGAAAGAGATTCATTTCCTCATTAAAGGGCAAACACAGCCTCAGCTCTTCACTGCGAGGAGGGAGTGAGGGACAAAAAGCAGCAAAGGAGAGAGACAGCGTCCAAGCTAACTGAACAGTGACCTCAGTGACTCCTCATATGCTGACAGTCCGTCTGTATAACAATTGTTGTGTGTGTCTGTGGTGTGTGTAGAGTAGATACAGAAGGATGCTATTACTGAGATTTGATAAGAAAAGACAGCTCAGCTCTGTTTGTGTGTGTGTGTGTGTGTGTGTGTTTGTGTGTGTGGTGAAGGTAACGGGTTCTGGAAAATAGGTTGTCAAACACAACAAGACACACACTCTGTCCACTGACTATAAGTCACGACTTTAACACTAAAATGTGTGATTGTGAGCAACCTCTTCTATCATCTTCCTTTTATCAAACCTTTGTCTTTGTCTGCTATATTTACCCGTTCATAGTGTGGCACTCAGAAATAAGGAAGCATAAGAAGATGGCGGATCAGAGACAATGGAAAATGACACAAAAGGACATGACAGAAAATGGCCTAATTTTTCAGCGAACAGAAGGTGGAACACAGCCTTATGCAATTATAGCCAAGTACTTTTGTGAGGACAAGTTGGCAGGTCCTCACAACTTCGTAAACCTATTTGAGGGTCAAGTGTTAGTATTATGGTCAAAGTTCTAGTGTCAGAATCAGGCCTCTGCACAGCCCTTTCCTCCCTCTCCATGCTACCACAACGTTCTACACAGAGTAAATGAAAATGCTCCAAACCATAATAATCAAGCAGTAATCATTGCTCTTCTCTGATTGGTCGGTAGGGTGAGCCTCACATAACATGGGTTAAGGAGCAAATTTCTATTAAAAATTCTATTTGAGAACTGTTGAAAACATTTGAAGTTAGGGTAAAGGTTGAAGCATTTAGTTCCGATGTGTTGAGTAGCGGTAGTGAGAGTGTCCTCAGAACTGAATAAAGACCTGACTGTGTGTGAGAGAAAGTGTGTGTATGTGTGCACATCTAATCAGTCCCACATGAGTGACCAAGGAAGGTAAACCTTTCCTCCTCCTCCTCACCATGCTCATTTTCTTCCTCTCATCTCTCTCCTTATTTATTCTTACTCTATTTGCCTCTCCATAAACTGTAATATATATAGTCTACACATGCACACGCACACAAGCCTTTCTCAGCAGGTCAGGGATCAGCGAATGTCTACTGCACACACACACACACACACACACACACACACACACACACAATTGCTCTAAGGTTCCTTCCATTTGTTCCCCATTTTTGGGGGGAAGTTTATCTGATGTAAGTAGGTCCTGCTTAGGTAACTTCACTACAAAACTGCAAATCCACTCCCATAGGCTTTTCTCTACACTCACTACTCAAATTCAGTAGTTTCCCCGCTCTAATACTTTAGTTTAAAGAGTCAGTTGTTCATCTGACACGAATAACTTCTAGCTGCAGCTGTTCAATTCAGTTCAAAGACGAAGACGTAGCCCTCACCAGCAGTGTCCGGATTGGGAGCGTCGGCCCTGAATTCAACATAGTAAACTTTCTTATTTATTTCTAGTGAACTTCAGAATTTGCATTTGACTTGCAGTGATTTGTTTTAAATGAAGAAGATGTGATTAATGTAGTAGACCTCTAAAAGCTGCCAGCCTTTCCACATCTGTGACCAGATCAGTGAAATTATCATAATTCACATCTCTGCCAGTGAGGCGATGTCTAAAAAACCAACATTGTTCCAGATGCTACAAACAGGTTTTTCCCTTGTACTGCTGATGACTCATACAGTGTAGACAATATTTATGTTGAACAGAGTGAAACCCGTTGCCCATTGGAGCCATGTGTAAGACTGATGTGTCTAGACTGCCATTGAAACACACCTATTGTGGACAATGCAATTAATTTAGTTTAATTATTTATGACAGTAATTGTCCTGTAAACCTACAATGAATTTTACTAACCAATGTTTAGCAAAAGGCCGATTTTCAATAGGTTTAACACTGATGCTTTGTGGATTAAAATGTGTGCGCAGTAAAATTAGAAAAAGATATTACACGTTGAGCAAAAATAAATAAATAAATATATCAAATTGGACCACAGTTGCTGAAAATAATGGGAAACATCATGTAAAATTCATGTACACAAGTATTGGAAGAGGAGACAATGGTGAGAAAAATCTGCCAACAGTCATTTAACCAATATTGCAAGGAATCCTCCTGATGAAAGAGAGACCACATTACTGAGGCGCACAAATAAAGCTGTGACCACACTGAAGGAAAGAATCAGGGGGAAGGAAGAAGGGGATGTGTGAAGGATGAATAAAGGAAGGTAGTGATCAGTGAAAAAGGCTTTTCATACTCACAGAGGCAGTATAGAGTCTAAATCACACACACACACACACACACACACGCACACACACACTTGGTGCTTGTGCAGTTAATAAGTACTGAATTAACTGCGGCCAGCACAGTGGTGGAGTTGTTAGTTCGAATCCCCGTTTCCTCTGCTTTCCTCCCACAGCCCAAAGACAAGCATGTTACGTTAACTCTAAATTGATTGAGTGAATGTGAGTGTGCACTGTGTGTATGGTGAGAGTCTAGACATTGAGGAATTCAGGAGAGTCTTCCTCTCTTTTCTCTCCCTCGATTTGTCTTTATGTCTTTCTGTTAGCTCTGTCCTTTCTGTCTCTTTGTCTTATTTATCACCTGAAGCCTCCCTTCCTCATACCTTTCCCCCCCCGAAGCAGGTCTGCTGTAATCATTTTTTTAAAAATTGGTCATCCCTTTATACAATCCGGTAATGGCTGTTGTAGAATACACACAAATAGACACACACACGTTTGCACACATGCATTTAGATAAACAGACGCACACACTCTTGTCTGTAAAGGTATACATGCACTCTCTTATAATGCTGACACGCTGCAATAATAACGAAGGAAAACGCATTAAAATATTTTTGTTGCCATAGCAATGCAGAAATTAATTAGCACACACAACTAATTAGCTATAGGGGGGGGGGGGGGGGGGGGGGGTTCTGTAAATGACTTGCTTCATTCCGCTTTGTATGAGACTTATTGGGTGTTTCTGTGTGGATGTTTGTGCGTGCACTGTGCAACGCTGGGCGTGTTGGGGAGACCTCTTGCTATCAGTAGACACACAGGTGTCAGATGTGATCACAACCAGAAGATGTTTTGCTACCCACAACCTCAGACATGAAAATGTCTTCGTCGCTGTTGCTCATATGTTTTTTCACATTTTCCAGTTACTTTGCTGTTCCACAAAGATATGCATGATAATTATTCATTTTAAATGGCCTGCTTACATGGCACATTTATCCAAAATGCTTCACAGTGTGGCTTCTCAATCATTTAGACACACACACAGGCACACACATGCACACACACACACACACACACACACATACCCAACTAAGCATTTTCAATAAGCACAAAATAGGAGCATTTGCATCAATTGTCCCTGGATTAAGAGGGCTGTCACCACTTGCCAAGGGAATCCTCACTCCCAGTGGCGACTGGACAGCAGCCCTGCTTCACTCAGAGGACGAGACATCAGCGTCATGGGCTTTGATGTGTCGGTCTTCATAGAAGCTAGTGCCCTTTGAAATCTTCTTTGAATGATTGTGGGCGAGCAGCTCTTACGAAGTCACGTCACAGTGAAGGTCTTTAAATGAGGCCTTCAGAGAGTCTTTGAAGGACTCCCTCAGGCCATGTTGATGACGTATTTTGGTCTGCGGACCGCGGGAGGCTACATTCATGCAGCCACTGTTTCAGATTGGCAGCCATAATTAATTGGCTCCCTGAACATTGCCTGGATTATCTTAAACGCTCACCCGACGTTCTGCTTCACAAAGTGGTGTCTTCCTCACAAAGTATGCAAAAATAGCATTGCTTGACCTGTGTTTGTGTGTGTGTGTGTGTGAGTGTGTGTGTGTGTAATCAAAGAGGATACCAAATACTGGAAACAGATGCTAGATTAGATTTGTCATGCGTTTTTGCAAAGGAAACAAGTCTTTGTGGATTTGTGGGTTTTTCCATGTTTGCCTCATGCATAATTAAGAATGTGTGTCTGCGTAGCTGTTTGGGTATCTACTGCATAAACTGTGTGCGGCAGCCTGAGCTATGAAGTTTTTTCCAGTTTGTGCAGCATTAAGTTGTTAGCTGACCATCTACTGTACATCAGTGCTCAGTTGTAAATGAAATAGTTGCTACTGCTGTTTTTATTATGTAAAAGGTCCTTGCAGGGGTCTATATTTAAAATATCTGACTCTCCGTGGTGGTGTCGGCCTATAAGTGAACTGGATTCGTCGACCATCTGCGCCCGAGAGCGATACTGTACTGTAAATGAGGCGTGTGCTACCAAAACTATGATCTAAAAAATGATCTTACTCAGTGTGTTAGCTGGTTGCCAATTAGCTCGTCTGGCGCCTGGATGTGAGGTCGATGGGAACCTTGGCCCCGTTGCTCTTTAATTTAAGTGGAAAAGTAGTCTATGTAAATGTCTGTTTGGCTCAGTGGGGAGGGAATCTGTAACGCCAGATTCTGCTCACAGAGATTATTGTTGCCACCCTCTCCACCATATTTTCTATAGGGTTTGAAATTCAGATTCTTTATTGGTGTCACACTGTAAATAGTTTGTCCCTTTTTATCAGGGCTCCAAGTGAAAAAGGCCAGAACCTAATTACTAATTGACAGTGGGAGACTCCAGGAGTTCTTCAGGCAGTTTTAAGCCCCTTTGCCACTGGACAGAACCCGTTTGGTTCCACTCGACTGTCCTCACATTTTTTACACTTCCGTCGTGCAAATGTTGTGAATAGTAACTGCTGCTTGATACCTGTCTGGCTGAGGGTCCAAGCAACTGAAATGATACTAAAAGGTGACATGAAAACACTGCAGACTATCGCGTGTCCACTCTGTTCACAGTCAGCTAAACCAAACTCAGACTAATTGTTTCAAAAACTCTCCTGAGTAATTTTTTTCTCTTCTGAAACAAAAAACGTGACAAACAGCAGCGCACCAGAATTCCTTCGACGTTCTACTTTTTCTCGTGTGTCGTGTTGATGATGACGTCACCGTAGCCTAATGCCCTGTCGGCATGGCGACCAGATGGTACTATATTTGCAGTGGAAAATGGAGCAAGTAGAGCTGAGCTGAGCTGGACTATATAATGTAAAAGCAGCTTCAGTAGTCACCTGTCCATCACACTGAATAGAGCAAATGTTCCTTCACTAATAATTCATCCTCCACTAATTGTTCATCCTCCACCTACTTCTTCCACATTTTTGCCTCCAGCCCTCCACCCTGTCGTTTCTGTGCTCCAGGATATCCCTCACCCTCCTTTTCTCTCAGTCTCCATCTCTTTTCTCTCCCCCGTCTCCCTTTCCTTCTCTCTCTCACTGACAGTGATAAATAGCGTGTTGAGTTGGGTAATCCATCTTGCCCTATCCCACACCTGAGCACACATTCTCCAACGCCCTCTGAGTCCTCCCTTACTACCCTTCTATTCCTCCTCTTTTTCCCATCCATTTATTTTTCCCTGTAGCATCCTTTCATCCCAAGGTTAGTGAGGAGCTAGACATAAAGATCTGCCTGACCACTACCAATTATACACGTGTGTAAACACACAAGAATAATAGGTGAACAGAGTGCACAGGGTATGTGTGTCAACCATGAGCTAAAGAATTTGATTCTACAACTGCAGAACACACATGCACACCTCTACTTAAAGGTACATGAATTATCATGAACTCGGACATGAACAATTATGTGAAACTACATGAACAGTTACAATAATTATTGCTACAACTAAGGTATTTGAATCATCATGACTTTAACGTTCTTAACGAGTTATTATTGATGTTCGCATCTTCATAGTTAGGTCTGAGGTAAAAATTGTGTTGCACGTGTAATCTATCGCATGTGAATTCATCGTTTGTTGCCATTGTAATAAAGTGTTGGTGCTTCTTCTTTAACACAGATAAAGAATAAAGTATGAGTTATGGAAGCACAGTTATGAATTCACATGTACGAATCATTTGTTGCCATAAATCATTTTTGTGACCTTTAATAAAGTCAGACTTTCTGTCTGTTGAGACAGCACAAAAGTGTTTGAGACCAAGGCTAACACCAGCAAAATAAGAAGCTCACAAACCCAATGCTAATAAGCTGATTGGCATTTTAGCATTTTAGCTTGCCAACACAGGATAATTAGCAAATAGGCCTTGATTGCTGGTAGTTAGTTACAAATAATGCAAGTTTTTTATTGATAATCCTAATTTCGATAATAATCCATCCAAACCAATGAGGTATTTCAGTCTGGACCAGGTCATGGACTGACCTTACCACCCCTTCCTGCTAATGGTAAATTGGTGTTTTTGTAATATTTGACATAAAATAAAAATTGGACACCTGCAGTCAAACAGTATGTTATATAAATGTATACAGTTTTTCCTGTTTTTCACATGTATTAAACTTTTGAAGAGACCAATTAAAACTGAAAAAGAAAATTACATAAAGAAACTATGCATTGCATTAAACCGCATTGATAAGAACATTAAACCAATTTGTCTGGTGTACTTCGATCATCCTGCAAGCCTCTAAAACCGTCCTATGTCCATGAAAGTCAACAGAGCGTGCTTGCTCTTTCCTAGGCTTCATAATCGCACAGTGGCGCTCTTTCATACGCAGGAGCTCTGTGGGAAAAAATAGCACAGTGCTCCATTGTTTGCCACCGGGATCCTCAACGAGAGCAGCTGAGGTTGGAGAGTCTTGCTCAAGAGCGCAGTTGTTTTAGAGGGAGGGGAAGCCAGGTTCGACATGAACATCCAACCTGGATTCAAAATGGAAACTGTCTGGCCACAGGCAGGCGTTACTAAATGTTCTACTGAAGATATAATCAGGCCATTTATGGCAGGACATCTGATAGGAGATTTATTGAGATGAATGCAGTGTAAAAACAGTATGGAGCAAGAAGGCAGAACTATGCTTTAATATGGCTCCCTACCTGCCGCTTTATGTAGCCTGGTGTACAGTTGATAACAGATAACAGTAAACAACAATCATTTCAGACCCTCTAAATCGAGCCCCGCAGGTTTCATTTGCTCAGGGTAATTGGAAAGTTTAACTGCTAGAGGCTATTGTCTGTGTCTGATTGAAGTCCAGATGGGGAACAAACAACCAATTTAATTCTCTCTTTCTCTCTCTCTCTCTCTCACACACACACACACACACACACAGGCACACACACATCTATGCCTTTTTTCTTTCTTTCTCTTTTTTTTTTTTTTTTGCATATCTTACGTTTTGTTGTGTCTCCTTTTTCTTCAAACCTTTTATTTTGACTAATTTCTTCTGACCTTTCTCTTCCGTCATCTTGTTGATAAGCGAGGGAGACAAATGATGTGAGGATAGTGCGAACGCTGCTGGGCTGAGATGGATGATAAGTATTAGCATAAAGTAGGTGATATTTATGTCTATTAGTCAGTTTGGGGTGAGGGAGAGACAAATGCAAACAAAGACAGCCTGCAGGGAAAAATCATCTATTAAAGATAATTCAAACTTTGCAAATAAACATTGTTTTGCAACAACATAGACCCATCACAGACTGCAGAAAGTAACTACAACCAAAAAGAAGGAATAGTCTTTGAGTATTTCTAAAACATTTCTAAGATTGGAATCCATTTTTTTTATTTTTTATGTAATTAATCTTCTTCAGTGAAGTCTAACAAAGGTGACTGTGGCGCAGGAGTTTGAGTGGTCGTCCATCAATCCCACAGTTGTTGGTTCGATTCCCGGCTCCTCTAGTCACACGTTGAAGTGTCCTTGAGCAAGACACTGAACCCCAACTGAGTTGCTCCCGGTGAGTGTTGGCCAGCTGCATAGTAGCCCCCCCATCAGTGTGATTGTGAGCGGAATGAGTAAACGAGAAGCAGTGTAAAGTGCTTCTAGTACCAATAAGTATAAAAGTGCGGACCCTTTACCATTTAACAGGGAATCTAACATCGAGGCAGAGTGGAGACTGCAGCTTAAATGTCATCCTTGTTCTCGTTTCACCTCCTGGCCTTTACGATGTTCAGACACAATAGACTCACAGTCCTACTAAAACACACACACACATTTCTATTCTCATCCTATCTTTTGCATTAGTCAGCGTCTGAACTTGGTATATAGTTAAGCTATACGTGAACACACACACACACACACACACACTGCATGTATTTAGAACAAGGATCCCATTATAGCACATAGAAAACATGACCCACTGGTGAAGCCCTGTCTCTGCTTTTGACCTTAGAAGGTAAGTCTGTTGCCAGAGAAATACCTTACACTCACATTTACATGCACACAGTGCACAAGCAACTGCACATTTGTAAAGGCAATTACGTCACCTCCTCCCACACAATCATCATTCCTCTCCACATCCCTTTCCTCTCCTCTGGTCTCTGAACCTCTCTTCTTGGCTTCCAGTGCCTTTATTGGTAGCGGCATACAGGCAGTACAATAGGTGGTGAGGCATGAAGGATTTACAATAACAAAGACAGCTGTGCTCTTACATTACATCTACTAGTTAAGGGAACCATTAAACTTAGTTTATAAAGCGACATTTATCTCAAGAACATAATAAAATCAGTACAGAAGAAGCAAAGAGGTGCAGAGGACTGAAAAGTGTGCATGTTGAATGTTTAGTGTATTTAATGCCATGATATTTTTTAGATCCTAAAACACCAGTGCCTCAATATATATATGTATATATATGACGGCGTTCTGGAGAATATCTCAGGGCCGAGACAGAGAGACATACACAGACAGACAACCATTCACACTCACATTCACGCCTACAGACAATTTAGAATCATTAGTTAACCTAACATGCATGTCTTGATGTCTTGGGACTGTGGGAGGAAACCACTGTTCAATGCAATAGTCCTTGTATCATCTTAGAAATGTGCTTGGTATTGTACCTACATTGTTTTCCCACAAGCATCACCAACTCTGTATAGTAACCACTGAATACTCTTGTGGTTTTTTGAAAAAATTAAGCAAGCTCCCTAACTTTACTTTATAAAAACTTGGTTTTCACAAGGATAAAAATGCAGACACACGCATGTGAGCACACTCGTTCTCTAACTCTCTCTTTCTCTCTCTCTCTCTCACGCACGCACTTTGTCATCCCTGTCACTCACACCTCACCTTGTTAAGAGGTGTGAGGTGCTGAAGATAGATGTGTTGTATCTAAGTGATAGCTTGCGTTAGTGTGTTTGTGTGTGCAGGGTGTGTTGGAGTGAGTGCATGTGCACGCTTCTGTGTTATATATCAGCAGATTTGACAGCAGGCTGGCTAATGTTAGAAGTGTAATTAGCAGCCCTTCAAATAAACCACTCCGCAAGTTAGACTTCATAGCGTCACGGTGTGCTGGAGTTGGCACCTGCTACTGGAACCCTGGGATATTTTCACTTTTCATGTTGGATCTGGATGATAGACTTCCAAACTTTTAAAACTATGAAGTAAAAACATACAAGAAATAAAAAGTGTTTGAACAGGCCCAGCACAATTTGCATTTTAGACATTTGCCCGAAGATGGGTAGGCAAATACAAAGCGCCTGTTCCATATGTACAAAATAATTCGTATAAAGCGTCTCAAAAATTTCATGTAGACAGGCAGAGAGAGACAGAGACAGCTATACTTTAGGGTTTTCCACTTACTTCTGTACTTTAGAGGTGATGGAGTGGTGGTTGCCATGGTAGCTGCAGACCTCATGGCAGCAGGTGCTGATGCCACTCTTACCACCTTCCAGTGTGTATTCTTGATAAAAGTACATGCACACACATGCCATCATGTATTTGTTCATTCGTGTGTGTTTTTATATAAACCTCAGGGTGCCTTGGTGTTGTGTGTGTGTGTGTGTGTGTGTGTGTGTGTGTCTGCCAGTCCTGTGTGAGTATCTGTACAAAGGGTTGTGTGCCAGTGTGTGTTTGGGTGTGTTCATTCATGCATGTAATTTGCCAGTTATGGCAATGTGTTGCTAGTGTGCAGAAGGGGCGAGTAGGTTTGTCTGGGCTTCGTTCTGGCCTTTCAGTTACGCTGAGCTGCTAGAAATGTATTAAAACTGGCTTCTGTTTTAAAGTGTCGAGAGTAGAGAACCAGGAACAAGTACAAGAAAAAACCCCCATGTGGTATATTTTCACTTTAGGTCATGCAAAGATACTAATACAAAGACACTAGTTAAGTTATTTTCTTTGTAAATTGGTCTGTGAACGGAGACGGTTCAAGAGCAAAAGTAAAGTAAGTTGGCATCGGCACCCACTGTACAAACACTTGGAACTTTGTATATCTAATGTGTTTTTGTGTGAATTTCCTAATTAATGCACACTGGCAAACTCAAATACATCATCTGCTTCCTCTTGGAACTGGCAAAGCTTTTTTTAGCTTCTCTGGCTCTTCATTAACACACAGACACACACACACACACACACACACATAAGCATAGATAGAGAGAGAGTTAGCGGTGGTAGCTGGGTAGTTAGTCTAATTAAGTGTGTCCTCTCTGGGTCAGTGACTGTAATGACAATGATAGAACTATTAGGAAAACTCCCCTTTTATCTTTTCTTTTCTCTGGCTGCGTTTTTCCCTTCATTCTTCTCCTTTTTTTTATCGCTCTTCTTTTTCTTTCATTCTCTAGAGCCTAATTTAGCAAAAAAGAGTTTGAGAGACAGAAGCGGACAGAGGGAGATTGTGTGTTGCTGGCATCGTATCTCTGCAAGCCAAAATCTGCAGACATGCCAAATGAGAGCTACAGACACAGACGAACAAGGGTGAGGAACTGTATACGTTCCATGAGGTATGGACGACATAACGTGCTAGGAAAACAAAGTATACAGGGACTTCAGCGATGCAAAGTTGTCCCAACAAGGTCCCACACAGCACACTGGTTCAAGAGCTAAAGACGGTGTAGATGTCGCGTGTATGGTTGTCATTGGACAATGTGTTTCAGCACGTTGCAAATTGTCTCTCTGGACTTAATGAAACACGCAAATTAGTGCAAAGTAATCTGTTTAACACCACTTTTATAAACATGAAATATAAAATATGCTCATTGAAGAGACTTCCCCATTGGATAAACGGAACCACCTGCTGATTAAAGGTCTTTGCTGTCTCCTGAAAGATGCAGCAAACACAAATCCAAGTGAGTTTTGATGATTTTACTTTGCTGTATCTTTCTGGATGTCTGGATCTTATAGTGTCCAGTGGTGGACAGTAACAAAGTAAACTTACTCAAGTATAGTTTTAAGATATTTCCGCTTTCCTTGACTATTTGCATTTTCTGCTACGTTAACCTTACCACTTTTCAGATTCAGAAACAATTCAGAAACTATTCAGCCTTGAATGGTTTACTCGACAGGCCCTCTGAAATTACTGCTCGTGTTCAGCTCTAACATGATCACCGTGCTGGACTTTTATTTCTTGTCCCTCTGCCTCATTTCCTGTTCTAAGGTTAATTCCAGCAGCCTCACCACTCATCACCATCCTGATTGTTTTCACCTGTTCTCCGGCCCTTAACCCCAACTCTTAGCACAGTGCCCTGCCAGATTGTCTCTTTGTGCTCTCTGTATTTTCCTATGCACCTGGACACGCTATATTCCTGTGTGGAGTCCTGATTTGCTTGATTCCTGGTTTTGGATTTGGCTTTTTACCTTTTACCTTTTGTCATTTTTGATTCGGCCCTTGTTATGTGTTAGTCTATCGTTGTAATCTGACCCTGGTAGTTCTTGAATGTGCCTTTTTGGTTTATTATTACCGGTCAAGAAAGGTGGTTTTGCCCGCCCTGCAGTTCCCCACGGTCTTTCCCCTCGTCTCTCTCCCCGTGTGTGTGTGTGTTCGTTCTGTTTTCTCAGTACTATTGCAATCAGTTTTTCTTATTCACATACCCTCCTCAGTTTCTTGCTCACGTTTCAGTTTTTTTTGGTTCCCCCCACTCCTGCATTTACAATTTTACATTTACATTACATTTACATTTAGTTATTTAGCAGACGCTCTTATCCAAAGCGACTTACAAGTGAGGTACAGGGCAAGCAAAAAAAATGTTCTAGGTTCCCCAACCCCATATTATATCTGTTTTCTTAGCACTTATATCCTTAATTGTTTGTCTGTAGTTTGTAGTGTGCTCTGTCTGTCTTTCATTTTTAGGGGGTATTTTGTGCCGTTCCACACGATTGCAAAATATTCCTATTGCCATCATACCTCCCCTAGTAGTCTCCTTACTTGGGTCTTGGATACACAAATTGTGACAAGCTCAGCTACGAGACAAAATGGGTACAAACGAAATACACACAAAATTAGCAAAACTTGAAAAAACAATTGCCCAAAAGCTGATTCAAAATTAACTCTCCATGCAGGATGTAACTGGAAATTGAATTGTTAGGTTAAAAACGTGATCATGAAATTAGCATAAGATTGAAGCGAAATCTGCAACATTAAAGTGATGAACACATAACATATAATAATCCTCTAATAAATTTATTGATGTGAAAAGGGCTATTCTGTGCAAAACGCATTTCAACTTATGGGTTTGTTTGTTTTTTTGTTTTTTTTTTCTGATTAATACTACTTCAACAAATATACTGCTGCTAAGGAAATGATCTGAATACTTCTTCCACCACTTGTAATACACATTAGCAATGATTATATGCTTTGTGGCTTAGTTTTTATTATAAATACCTATATTTTAAACTGCTTAAATATACACACAAATGTTTCCGTATTACTTTGAACATTGTCACTTGAGATAAGTTTCACTTAGAAATACAGAGGTTATAGGAAATACTACTAGATCCTAAGATGATGTCTGTGTATATCTGCTACTGGTGAGTCAAATTGACATAAGCCCAGTGAGCTCTTTGATTCAGCCTGCATCAGCATCTTTTCCTCCACACACACACACACACACACACACACACACACACACACACACACACACACACACACACACACACACATCCAGCCATCCATCTACACAGTCTTGCTATTATTGATGAAGCCACCTCTTTATATGGTAATGTCTTTCACACCTGAAAGGCATCAGGATGGCGTTATTGCTCTCTCTCGCACAAACACACACGTGCACACACTATCACATTGAGTACAGTACATACATTCCTCTCCTGCCAAAAGCAAGGCACGTGCACGCTAACACACGTTATTATTCACATGAGCTCCATATATTTTCACCGTCTCTCATCTTCTCACCAATGTGCACGCAGCTATGAGGAGCCTATTAACGCTGATGGAGATATGTATGCGCCTCACATCTGTCACTTGTCGCTGCCGTGGCAACACCAGCTGCCGTGGTTACCGGAGGCCTGCTTCAGTTAGTGTTATGGGATTTGGTTATTACCGGATAGCTGGCTACCTGTGTGCAGAAATACATCCCTTGCTGAGCAATAACACTGCAACGTTTGATCTGATAAGTAGACTAATTACAGACAAATTACTGGTTAATTACTGGTTTGTGGTGAAAATTCATTAGTGACTGGGATTAGTTAAATCGATTCTATTCGCAGAGGTATCAACGGCACTTGCGTTTGTGGGATGGAAATGCATCTGAAGCAGCAGATAGCTCTTGCTCTTTCTTTCGCCTGATGGTCAGACGTACCGCTAAGCCTGATACAGATGGAAACATTAAGCGTTAAAAAGATAGTCGGTGTCTTGCAGAACATACAATATGTGGCAGTTTGTCGTAGTTTATATCTGGAGAATACAAATAATGTTTGTGACAGATATTTTGGCATCAGGAACATAAACATTTAAAAAATATGTACAAATCAGCACGGGCACTCTGACGCAGCCTCATACATGACAAACTGTGATGCACTATGTGTTCTGACACCCTTTTATGTGAACCAGCATTGACTTTTTCAGCTATTTGAGCTACAGTAGCAGCCTCCAACACATCAACGTCAGGGACACTTGCTTCTTAATATATCCCACCCATGTGTGACCGTAAAGAGATAATCACTTTACGTGTCAGTGGTCATAATGCCATGGCTGTTCAGTTTATACGTATATACTCATGTACACGGTCAAATCTTCAATCTGCATAAAAAGTTGGAAGGAACATGGTTGTGCACCAACATGCAAGTTTTTCTCCCTCCCATTGTCTTTGCTTGTAAATATTTATAACATTGTTCTTTTTTGTAGAACGGAGCTCGAACAAGCCAAATATCATATACACATTGACTGTGTACACATCTGACTTTCCCCAACTTAATAGCAAAAAAGATTTCTGTGTGATTTGTTGGTTTCTTAGTTGCACTTTCCAGAGAAGGCCGTAGAAAACTTGTACCTGTAATGTTCCCAGAAAGACTGTAGAAGCTGTTTCATCTACAGATCCAGACTGATACAACAATAATAAAAACCTTTTTAGTGTATGTATGACATACATGTAGAGAAAAAAACAACAGTCCTAGTACGTTGTTCTTTGTATAACATTTTAAAATTAAAAAAATTGTGCAGCCAAAAGAAATCTTAATAAATCTCACCTCGACATTAAGAGGTCCTCAGGGAGTGAATTTATTCACACTGTCACCCATTTTCCTAAACTCAAATGGACCAATCAAAAGCAGATCACCCTTCTTCATTTATAATTTGGACATAAATACACACATACACAGACAGACCCACAGATACACACCGGCAGAGCCGGGACAGAGGCTTTAAGTGATTACAGCTGCATAGCCAGATGTGCATTTTGAGTCCTGTGGTTGTGTGTGTGCATTTTGCATGTATGTGTGCCTCTAAACCTGCAAACTTACCTCCCATTCTAATCTCTTCACAGAGGACCATCTTTTCTACAGCTGACTGTATACACACACACACACATATATATATACTTTGATGAATGGAGCAGCCATATTGGATTTTGAGGGTTTTTTTTGTCCGTCTTTCTGAGTTAGAGTTTTGCCTGTAGGAGGCGCTTCAGTTCAACATTTAAAAACACTAGATTACAACTGTGCAAACATAGTGGTTTGATTGGGGTCAAGCACAAAGACTTAAAGGTTAGGTGTAGACATTACGTAAACATGATTAGGGTTAGAAAAACTTAAAAGTTACTGTTCCCTTGTTTCACACTCGACTTGAACTCCAGTCCCCTGTGAGTAAGTCCTGTGTTTTGTGACCCATCTATCTAACCGAGCCTCATCCTCACAAACTGCTCAGAATACAAAGTCCTACATTATGCTCATTACAGCTACTGCACGTTGCCAAACAGGATTATGTATCTTGGTCTTTTTTGGCTGCTGTACCTATATAGTTGTATTTTACAGGAGGACAGTCTCATACAGAAATGTTTGGTGGGCTGCAAGTGGCCAACGGTTGATGACCGCTGACATACAGTATAATGAGCAGCAAATAAACAGTGCACAAGTGAAGCACTTTGCTTTGCACCGATAGTTGCTTATGTATTGTACAAGTAGAGAAGCCCATAATAATGGTTTATCAGTTAGTGCCTAACATCTTGATATTTAAGCACTGAGTCAAATTCCAACTGGGACATGTGTATTTATAAATTCACAGAAATGCTTTAAATAACTGCCACACAAATATGCTAAATGGCCTGTGAGCACAAATTAACTCACACGCACACACTGAACTGCATACATCCAAAAAACTAAATATTCAGCAGACAAAGCACTGAAGGTCATCATTAGCATACTGTGTTGTGTGTGTGTGTGTGTGTGTGTGTGTGTGTGTGTGTGTGTGTGTGTGTGTTTAGCCCAGGTCAGCAATAACATATCATGTATTCTATTCAGGGACAAACTGTATGTGTTTGTGTGTTGAGGGGTGTAGTGGTCGGTGCATGTGTGTTTTTATTCTAACTGTGAGAGGTCACATATGTCCAGTGTCCTGTGGGAATAGGACAGGGTCTCGTGCTGTCAGCACAACAGGAAGGGACACACACACATACACACGAGCACACAGACACACACACACACATACTCAGTTGAACTGCTGCTCTGGCACATTTGGTGAAGGAGGAGAATTATTAGGTCACGTTGCTTCAACAAGGACACGAGTTCAACTTTTCCCTGACACAAAACACCTGCTTGGGTCAGCTCACTCTTGTAAGTAGAGTGCGGGGAAGAAGCCAAAAAATGTAATAAGGAAAACTGGATTTAGAAATCCTGATTGGCTGAAATGACAATGGAGCAGCAGAGAATGACGGCGGTGTAGGACAGCTCTTCGCTGAAAAATGCCTGTGGACTCTGTCCCATGTGCAACAGAGTTTCACCACTGTTCAGTAATAAAACTAAAAGCTTCATGAATGATCCCTGTTTAGTATGAAAACATTGCACGGGGCAGAGCATCTCAATTTGGGAATGTTCACGGGTTGTTTTTAAGCCGTCGTGCCAAAAAACTAACAAAACAAACAAACTATGAATCAAACCATTTCTGAAAGCCAAGAAAGATCTAAATGACATTACTATTACTTGATAGTATTAATTGATATGACTATTACTTAATTTCAAATGCTAAAAAGGCAACTTGAATTGTTGCAATGCCATTTATTTATGCAACAACAACTACAGTGTGGATTCACCATCTGATCCAAGGAGCCACGACTCCCAAAAAAATGTAGGAGCTCATCTCAACGATTCAGGCAAAGAGTCAGAGAAAGATTTTTTGGCTTATCATTACCCCACAACTGCTCGAATACGCTAGGTGTGCGTACTTGGCTCAGTGTCCATATCTGCAGCTGGTAGAAACATGCTCTACTCAACTTACATTAAATGCAGGTATGACACACAGTACCTGCACTAATTAATACTGCCCGGTACGAGCCTGGGCTCATCCTACACTGTCATAAATGTAACCACAGCGGAGAAGCCTTTAATCAGCCTGAACTAAACTCAACCTCACAAATAATGTTTTAATTAGTGGTCTGCCCACCGACAGCCCCCATTAACCCCCGCTGTTCCTAACAGTTTCCAACTGTCATGCTCTTGAGTTAATAAGAACCCACTGTATCCACCTCGGTCTCTCTGCTGAAAACCTCTTCATCCTGCTGTTAACCTATAGGGTTTGTCTGGCTCTCTCTCGTTGGCTGCACTTTTCTAGGCCCCATGGAGCAAAATACGTGCTTATTTTTTTGCCAATTAACTCAAAGTGTATTCATACCTAACCTCCAGTCCACAGCAGCAGAGTAACATTGGATACCAGGGCCAGTATGCATTTTGGAGAGTCAAATAGCCTGTCAGGAAGGCTCTCGGTGTTTTACTGCTTATTTGTTTGGGAACACGTCAAAGGCTGGAGGACATTTAGTGTAAAGCCATGCATTCCTTTCACTACTTGAAATAAACCATTTTAAATGAGGTAAGTGGAGGTTGCTTTTGCCAAGTAATTATAAAACGAAGAAAAACAATTCAGTGTTGAAACAACAAAAAGAAAAATTACGTCCCTGCTGTATGTTATAATGGATTTGTATTGTAGAGGATTTGATCCTCCATAAATCACCTTGCAACACTCTAGGGCCCACAATAGGACTGTTTATAATCACTGTCCTAATGGAAATAAAATTGATTACATGGATGACCCATAGAGAAATAACTAATCACCCCACATAGAAAATAAAAAAAAATAAAAAAAGGCAGTGATCCACATAAATAAATATCTGCTCTAAATCAATATCTTTCAGCAGTGTATCAGGTTTTTTCTCTCAGAAGGAGAAAAAGCAAAACGATTCTAGTGATGTGATCGATCAGGTAAAATTGGACTAAAATGGAAATGATGTCATCTGTGTTTATCACTTTGTTTTTGGCATTGATTAGCAGCTTCAGAAATTAAAATCATCCCAAATCCCCAAGGCTGTTTTTCTTTTCCACAGCTGGTCAAATAAGGATTGGAAAAATTACACGATCCCCATGATTTATGAGAACAATAACTCTGTCCACACAGCAACACAGTAAGCAAGGGAATGATTAAAGGCCCAATCTATCACGAGCAACCAAGTTAATAAGTATCACTGTCCAAATGCCACAGTTAATAATGGAACAAGTTATTTTCGGAGGCTTTGCCACTCAGCATAACCAGTTCACCGCTAGGTGACAGAACATGCAAAAGGATTAGTACACACACATTCACACATACTGGGGTGAATGCTTTTACCTTGCTGGAGTAAGGTCCAGGAATGAGCAGCTTCAGCGCTTGTCTTTTCAGCTCTGTCAGCCTTGCGTGGCAGTTCTCACACCATATCCCTCTCTCACTACCGGGGGAACTTCCACTGCCCGAGGCCGGTGACCCGGTACCAAAACCTGGGGAGCCACCTAGAGAGCCAGGCGATCCTGTCCCGATCCCCGGAGAGATGGTTCCCGGTGATCCAGAGAAGGACCCTGGCGAGGAGATTCCCGAGCCTGGGGACGGGGTCCCTGTCGAGCTTGGCATGGAGCCGGCACCCTCTGGAGTGGGGCGAGTGTTGGACCGGGTGGTCTCCTCATAGGCCTTTCGGTACCATGTGTCGGGGAAATAGGAGGCAGATTTAGTCGGTGATGTGTCAGGCACCTGGAAAAAAATAATAACACTTTAAAGAAGACAGTTTAACTACTACTCGGTCACATTCATAAAATATTGGAAGTGTTGTTATTTATTCTATTTCTTACACCTGCTGTTCTCTGCTATGACAGGTCAGATGTGTGCCATGAAATAAAGTCTACACGTGAGTCTGTGCACACAAGAGCGTGCACTGGAATACAATCACAAGAAGGGGACGAGGGCACATACGTTATATCCAAAGAACTATTTGCATTTGGCCTGTAAAGCAAAATACAAATCATGACTCAAAGCATCACTATCAATGCCTGTCAGGTTGAACGTACAGTAAGATACTGTAGGTACCAGTGAGATACAGTCATATACAAAGGAGCTTAAACGACAATGAGAACATTTAAGTAAAGTCATTTAAAATTCCCCAAAACTGGAAAGCTTGTCAAGCATTGGCTTGGATAGTGCCACAACCCACAATGCCACACAGTGCCACAATAGGATCAAGGCAGAGTCTGTGTGTAGACCTGTGTTATTTTTCCCTACGCACGCAGCCACGTGGGAACATCAAATGAGCCGCAAGGAGTTGAAAATTAGATCTTTCGCGGCTGGATAAATCCAGACAGAGAGGATCGACCCATTGATGTGGCGATGACTGGAGAAGGTTGGGTACTATAGCTACCGTAAAGACTCACAAGGGCTATAATAAGGTAGTAAATGGCAGGCTGATAGGGGATGGGGGGGGGGGGCTGCTCAGTCTTCTCTAAGGGAAGGGGTTATGTGAGTCAACTGTGGCATAAGATCATTTCTAATTAGGATGTAGGCAGTGTGCGGTGACACAGGGGTAATGTTACCTGAATTAGCTGCTCGGTGATAATCAAGATGTGGCAGATGTACAGAAATGCTGTGATTTTCACAAAGCAGTAAACAGCGCGAGCACAAATCTGTGAGAGATTTTATCCTTAGCTTTGCTGCACGGCGGTTGAGTGGTTGGTGCTATTCACAGTTAGAAGGTCAGCCGTTCAAATCCGCCTGCCCACTCTGGCTTTTCTGTGTGGAGTCCAGAAGTCCCACAGTCCAGGAACCTGAACGTTAGGTTAAATGGTGACTCTGAATTACCCGTAGGTGTGAACGTGGGTGGGAATGGTTGTCCCCAAGATACACTGGAGAGACCTGTTCAGGGTGTAACCCAACAGGATAAACTCTCGCACCTCCATGACCCCTGAGCAGGATAAGCAGTTAAGCTAATGGATGAGTATTTGTTTCAGCCTTAAGTATGAACGTTTTCTTTTTCCAGTTGCCTGAAAACCGTCCCACATTTGTGACCACACCATGACCTGGATGTCTGAGGATCTCTACAGACATGTGAAAACTACACTTTCCCATTCAAATGGTGCCATGAGTGGAAGCGGGTGAAGCACTGAATTGATGATAAGTTTTTATGTTTGCCAGGTTTATAGGTAACAGAGGTGCTCGAATGAATAACCTACCCCATATTTTCTGCTCCGGCTGCTCACAGACCTCTCCTTGGTCCCCGACAGTGAAGTCATGTTGGAGGTAAGAAGAGGGAGGGGGGGGGTTAGGAGAGGAGAGGAGAGGAGAGGAAACCTCTGCTGCTGCTTCACATTAAAAAGAGAGACCACCAGATCGATTTCAATTAACTACACGCCCCTGCAGTTTGCTCTTCTCAATCTGGAGGCAACCTCACGCCACTTCCAAATGCATGTGGAAACCCGTTACATCCTCTTTCCGTCGCCAACAAACAAACAAACAAACAAACAAACAAATCCTGGATGCGTTTGTTGTCTTTTTCCGCAGGATTCTGCTTAAAGAAAGCTCCTCAGGGAAAAAAAAAAAAAAATCAGGCTGAGAATTTCCACAGGTCGTGCGGTAAAGCAGACCTCTTCCCGTCAGCAGAGTCTGCGCTGCGCTGAATGAGGCTCAGCAGCGCTCCGGACTGGCATCACGCTCAGCCCTGCCTCCCTCCATCAGCTCTGCGGCTGAGGCTGGCCAGGTAAACAAAAACCCCGAGGGGCAAATTCCGAGGCACGGCTCGGGTCTCAGCAGATACAGTCCGATTTAAAGCTGCGGAAGTCGGTCCGGCTTGTTAAGAGTTTTTTTTTACTCTTCGTACCCTGTTGACTTCCCGAGGATCTGCTACTCTGCCGAATCCAGCAGTGCAATGATGAGATAGGAGAGGCGCACATCTGGATGAGGGCGGGGCATCCCTGACCCCCCCCACCCCACCCCCCACATTAACCACAAACCAATGCACTTCCAGAGGTTCTAGATGAGTGACAGGTGGGCTGCTGCCTTGAAATGAGAGAACTGGACTTTTGGAGATTGTTACTGGGACAACGTCATTTTTTACTTAAAAACCAAATCTGAGACACATGTGAGGTAATTGTACACTTTTTCAAAGCAGTTGCTTAGACGAAGAGGGTTCCAAAAAAAGCATATAATCAAATGTGCAGATTTGACAGCTAAACAGTCATTTGAATTAATTAAAACGTGGCTAAAATTCTTAAAGCTTTTCTATGTGGGGTATGTCCGCTGGGAAGGTCTAAGATTTACTAAAAGTCCAGCTACAGCTCAAGGCTCTTATTTGAATATAGCAGGCAACTGATCGGATAAGCGTTTGTAAACGGATTGAGCTGAAGAGAAGCAGCATGTTACAATCTATGTCTGTCGCAATCTCCGCCGAAAGGTGGCTGCTGGTCCTTCAATTGAATTATGTGCGGTACACTGAGAGGATTAAGATCCAAGCCTTTGCAAGAGCGAAGAAATTAATACGAGAGCCGTTAATCTTTCTGCATTAACTTCTAATGTCTTCTTGTAATGGAGCAGGCACCCGTGCTGCATGAAGTCACTGAAGTGATTTGGGATCTATCGTATTATCATGAAGCAGATTCTGAGTGGTTACGCAGTGCCCTCTGCTGGACAGACACCTGCCGAGAGACGGAAAGCCATGTTGGGCTGTTGCAACAAGAGTTGGCAATGGCAATGAAATTGCACTTTTCCTTATGCAAAGTTAAGCCTACGATGCAGGACTTTTCTTGTAACTGAGTATTTCTAGTCTGCAGCATTGGTATGTGTAATTAGACATGTGGGAGTCATCTGACGGCTGCTGTTTTCATTCCTTTGCGATCTTTGTACTTTCGGTCTACATCTCAAGTCAATAGGTTCAGGTTTAGTTCAGCCTGAAATAAAGGTTTTAAAGCCCCTTCTTACTTGAATATGTCCATTAATTAGTCTTAAATACGACTTCCTGTCTATGTTATTAACGTGAGATATTAGTGTTTCAAATCTATAGCTTTTGACAACACGTTTTAATTAATAACTTCGTGAGACTGAGCATGTAACTGACTACTTCACTATTAAATATTTTCAAGGGGTACTTTCTATTTGTGGTTTCATACTTTTTATATGCAGGCCTAAGTACTTGCACTAATATCATGAGTTTTAGCGCCCTGCGCTCCGGGACGCTAGGTGGCGGTAAAACGCCACAGCCGATGCAAAAAGGCTGACGTTGAGGAATGTGCAGGGACAGGTAAAGGAAATAGCTATGAATTTCTCAAAAGTATTGGACCGTTTACTTGGAATATGACTAAACGATGTAGGAGCAGAGAATTCCGGGAAGATGGCGGTAATGCAACTAATGAGACACCACCGGGCCGTAAATAAATAAATAAATAAAGAAAAGAAAAAGAAACACGAAGAAGAAGAAGCAGAAGAAGAGCGCAGCTGTCAATAAAATTCTACTGGTGGTGTTTATATGACGTGTTGACTCACAAAGTTGATAGCGTCTACACTTTATAGCAGATTGAAAGTGTCCGTCCGACAGGAGCAGTTTTTGTTTGTATCTCTAAGTTAGTAAATGTGTATAGACTCGACGATGCTTTAAGTTTTAAACTGACGTGAAGTTTGAAGCTAACGTTAGCGTAGGTTAACGTAAACGCTCCACGCAAAGCTGAATTCAGTGTTTTAAGGTAAGTGGCCACTTATGAAGTTTTATCGGTTCCTACTTTGCTTGTCCGGGGTAACAACGTTGCTCTCGTCATTCCATTGCGCGCATTTGTTAACATTAGTCAGCTCCCGCTACAGATGTGGTTGTGCCTAACATTCGCAAAGCAAACGTACGTGTCTGCAGGCTGCGCAGAGTAATAGTGGTACGTGAGTTAGAACGTGCGTCGAAAACAATTCCCGTATTAGCGGTTAATATCATTCTTTGTGACTTTGTGCGCGCGTGTGTTTTGTACACCAGCCTGTGCTAATACGAGCGATGGTTCCCTCTGTTTGCTAGCAGCCTGTTAGCATTGCGTTACCTTGATTTTGTCCATAACGTAGTGTGTAATCAAATAGCACACGTTGGCATTTGTCCCAGTGCGTTGCTCATTCGTGACCTTGCAGTGTTTTGGTTTGGCGTTTGCACGTGGCGGAATTGTATCGCAAAATCCTTTCAAACGCCTTTTTGTCAGTGTAAGTATCTAACACGATGTGACACCAAGGTAAACTTATGGCCTAATAGGTGAGGCCCAAATATTTGAAACAATTCCCCAACGCGTCTACTTTTATATTTATCTCTCACAGATCTGTCAGCGCAGCGCTGGAGACTCAATTTCCCGATGTGAAGGAAAAATGTCCCACCTTTAGAGATCCAATGACCTCAAGGGATATCTCTATAGTGAGAGGACCACACCAATTCATAGAACAATGAAAGGTAATCTTGTTTTTTTTTTTCCCCCCTCTCAATTTTTTAAGCAATTGAAAGGGGTTAGGGGTAGCTAAATGCTAAAAGACAAGGAATAAGCAACTCCAAATGTCCGTAGAAGTGTGATTGTAAATTATCTTACAGGTGGAACTCTGAAAACAAGAAAAAGGCAACCTAAAAAGACACCGCCTAAAGAGACGCGTACAAAAAAGGAAATCACTTCAAAGGCTGAATCCCCTCCATCATCTCCATCCACTAAGAAATCAAAGGGTGTGCCAGGCAGTGCATCTCCTATTGTCAGCCAGTCCACATCATGTTCGTTGCCAAGTACTCCGAAAAGACGCAGGGGACGAAAACCCCGTCGGACCTCCACGCCAGTTCACGGGTCGGCCACTGACGCCCTGTCCAAAATCTCAGTGTCTTCTCCTGTTGCAAAACAAGAAGAGCTCAAATGCAATGAAGTCATCACTCAGTCGACGGTGTTTGATAAACTCTTTACATATTGTTTCTGCATTTCATTTCTACATACTTTGCATTGCACACGGGTATTCCATAACTCATTTAACATTTGTTTTGTTGTAGACATCAGAGACAGAGTCACAGTGTTGCAAATCAAATTCTACAAGTACACGTGACAGGAATCCTCCTTCTCAGCCACAACAACTCAGAAAAAGGGTTAGAAAAGAGCAGACGGAGACCTGCACTGAAACCAACAGTCCACCAGCCAAGTCCAAGCGTGGCAGGAAGCCGAAGATCGTGACAGGGAATTTACAAAGGGATGCTATTAATCCATCATCCACTCGTCCTAGACCGACCTTTGAACTAGCAAAGCAAGGTAGTGTCTTAATCACATTTAATCAACATAAGGCTTTTAATAAGTTCAAGAAATTTGTTATTTTACAAGGTCATGACCTTTGCGTTGTAAAGTACGAGTATAATAATTAATGCACAGCCACAAGTGTTACAAAACTGTATTCAATAAATTTTACTATTTGTGTTTGCAAGGCCTGTAACTTCTGCTTGTAAAGAATCTTATATTTTTAAAACTTTCAGGTGAGAAAATGTCATTTCTAATTGAGTTTTTGCTCTCTCCCGATTCCCCAACAAGACGACTCTTTGCTGTCTTCGGATCTCTCAATAGAGCTGAGCCACTATGAGGTGCCAATATTGTCCTTCGAGGAAGACGAGAAAAGTGACGATGAAGAGGAGGAGCTACCGAGTTACTTGATGCAGATGGACAAAAGTAAGAGATATTGAAGTGACTAAGTGTAATTGATTCTTACCAGGAGAACATTTGGGCTGGATTATGTAAACACACTTCATATCTGAAGTGGATTGTTTGTACTCTTGTGTTTCAGAGCCTCCGTCCATTAGAGAAGGAGTGTTTGTGTGGTGCAAATTTAGAAGTTATCCGTTTTGGCCAGCATTGGTGAGTGCAAGCATAATTGGTTTCTTGCAAGTGCGCGCTTTTATAAAAGTTTTTATCGGCGGAATAATGCACATTTTGCGGTATTTTCACTATAGAAAATTTGAACTATTGCCTTAAAAATTAGCAAACTCCACAAATCGTAATGGATAAAATATTAAATATATCTACTATTTTTCTCTTCTAGGTAAAAAAAGTGAACCGTAAGCAGAAAAAAGCCAGCATCCTTTTCATTGATGATCTCATGATTAACAAAAAAGGGTAGGAAATAACATCTGTTTTCTATCACCGCTCTGGCTGGATGCTTCTACATTTTAAATATGTATGAGTTCTCTATACATGATCAAAAATCTCTGCGCAATAAAGAGTGGCAACCAACTGAGATGGTGGCCAGATATTAAAAGTGCAGGCTGCATATAATACCCTAACCTTTACTGTCAAATGATATTTTGAAACAAAATATTATTGAGCAAGTGGCACTCAGATCATCAGAATTTCATTTTAGTTGTATGTTTGTGTTCCTGAAGGTTTACTGTTGCTTTGAAAACCATGAAGCCTTTTGACTGTGAGGAAGCTAAAGAGCTAGTGGTAAGATTTCCTCCCGAACTATACTTTTTATTTTTTATTTTTTCTGAAACGGTGACCGTCTAACTATGTCTGTTTGTTTGTATTGGATTTGTCATAGTGTAAAGCCAAAGAAGAATATGATGCTGCAATTAAGTGGTCTTTGGAGCTCATAACAGACTATAGAATACGGATTGGTAAGGTTTTGTTTTTTTTATTGTCCATTTTAATTTTTTTGTATACAGTCTGAAACAAATAAAGCACACTGGTTTTTCACATTATTTTTAAACAACATTGTGGATGCAAGTGTTTTTGTGTTTTGTTTTTTTAGCAGTATTAATAATTTCTGTTTTTGTAGCTTGTGGCTCATTTTCTGGCTCCTTCGTCGAATATTTTGCTCATGACATGAGTAAGTTTTGTTGTTCTTCATTTGTCACCTAAGTAACTCAGGCTACTTGAGCACACCTGCATCCTTTCTTGATCCTAATTATGTGTCTTCACTATCTCAGGCTATCCGGTACGGAAGATGTACCCCCAGTCAGCGTCGGAGAGATTAACGATCGCCAGCGATGCAATGACGGAGGAGCCGTTTGACGATAATAAGGAGGACAGCTTTAGTGAACAGCAGGGGGAGGTCAGCAAGGTATCAAAGAGGCTGTTGCCAGACCGGACCCATGCCGCTCACAACCGTGCAAATGAGAAGCTTGTGCATTTTATCGTCAAGCAGCGCATGGTGGAAAGACGCCTTCTGGTATGATTAATAAAACCTATTGTGCTGCTGTAGTTCCTGAACATTGCAAACACTTGGTACATTTTTACTTTAGATTCGTATAGGTACTGCTATTACAACTCAGAAATACTTTGCCTAGCAGTTTTTTGGCCATTATAGTTTAATAGTAGTCAAAAGAAGTGTTACTAGCTGTGGATGCTTTACATGGAAGTAGAATTCAACTGGATGCCAGTCACTGTAGTTCATAACGCTGTTGTCCATGTCCCACAAATGATTTTCATGTCATGAGAAATGTATTTTAATGTGCACCAAATTGTACAGGGCATTTGTGTACTTACTTCAAGTCACTTTTTAACCTCTAATATTACAGGGTAGTTAGACGGTCAACTTAATATTGACTGTCCAACACTGAGTCACATAGAACGTATAAATCCATTTTGACGCTGATTCGACCTAATGGAGAAAAAATTAAGTTAAAGCAAAAAAAACCCAAAAAACTACTAATATGAAATTATGGAGACACTCTGCAAACTAATGGCCTCTAACGTCATAGTTAAATTCTTTTTGACATGTTGATTGTGACATTTCTCACACATTTTCTGCCACATTGAAAAGGACACTGTGAGATGACTGCCTCTCCCTGGATGGATAAATCCACCCTTGTTGCATCACTCTTACAGGCGGTGATCCGTGGGCAGCAGCAGTCCAGATGGCTTCGCTCCTATCAAAGTGCCAATAGAAAACGGGTGGTGAACATATATCTGGAAGATGACCAACAATTGGATCAAGTCTACTGCTACCTTAGTGATCTTATTACAACAGCTGTGAACACTGCTCCCTGCCTGGTGGAAGTAAAACCCATGGAGCATGTCCCCTTTGTCCTGGATGTACTTCTTCCTGAGGTGAACGAAACCTTTCATCGATACTAATTTATGTATATAATTATTTTCCATGATAGCTCATCTTATGTTTATTTAAATGTGCAGTACACAGTTTAAGCAATGAACATTGTGTGTCTTTTTGTCCAGGCCATCATCTATGCTATCGCTGGAGTGGACAATGTCTCTATAAAGAAGGCTGAGGAAAAATACCTGAGAGGACGCTGTCTAAGTAACAGGTTTGAGTTTGATGAGTTAAATTTTTAAAAAGAACAGCTCTGGCGTAGTGAATTTGATCATTGAATGTGATTTTTATTTCTGTTTCAGAGAAAGACAAGAGTTTGATTTGATGATTGAACGGCAAATGAGGAAAAAAACACCGCAACAGAGCACTGAGTTTGCTTTGTGCTCTGAATCCATGAGTTAGAATCTCGAGTCGTGTAAAGAAAGAGCCTCTTTTTGTCTTTTTCTTTCAAATTTTGTTTAATGTGTAATATAGCTATATCTATGTGCCTTTCAGTCTTTATCACATTTCAGCCATTTCTTTGGTTTAAAGACAGTATGTATGTAAATACTGCATTTTACCATTACAGCCGTTTAGAAAACAGAAATGATAATTTGCTGTCAGAATTTCAAAAGAGCTCATACGTCTGTTTCTGTCGTGTTTGTTTCACAAAAAATAAATCACTTGTCAAGTGACAAGACAAAACAAGTGTTACATTTTAGACAATCATCACCCAAACCCCAGGTGGTTGCATAAACTCACAAACCACAAGGCAAATGGAAGCTATCATTAGTGAAACGTCTGATGGTTGTTTTTAATAAGGAATAACTCAAATGGGTGTGTTTGATAAAAGGGCAGAAAGAACAAACAAGATAGTAAAGTAGACCTAAGATCTCATCATACCAAATTAATAATTAAGAGTAATTTAACTTCCAACACATATTATTGAAACATGTTTTGATGCGTTACCCACTACTAAAATTAAATTTATTCATTATGTAAGCAAACCATAACACTATTATTGAGCAAAGCAAACCTGCTCATTGTTGTAGTTGAGCTGGCTTCCTATATAAACTCTGAAACTCCACCCATACAGGAAGTAGGCCAGGGAGCTGAAAATAGAGTGGGCAAGGATTTTCTATATTTGAAAAGAGTCATTTGCTAGAACAGCTTAATGTAGCTTTACTGGCTTATGTAGGGAGCAGTTAAAAATGAAACGGCTTCTTAAATCACATTTAGATGGCTAAAGAATGACACTTTAATTTTCAGGCTTGGTAAATGCATTGAAGGCTCACATCTATGTACACAAATGATACACAAGTGCTCTCCCACAACATGAGGCTTATATGATCTGTTTGCTTTACCTGTGATTTTCTTTTACGTTCCCCAGCCTTCTTAAAGATCTGGGTTGTATATATTGATGTATTATACATTATAAAAGTCTACAGTATGTACTCGCATACCCACAATTGGATAGGGGCCTACATGTAGAATCTTTTACTACTATAACCATTAGCAACTTACAAGTAGTTTTTCTTTGCCAAAAAGGTGTAACAGTTAAGATTACAACAAATACAAACTAAACATAGTCTATATTGAGAAATGCCTCAAGAATGGATGATATTTGAACTGAAAACCTCCTCTGGATGATGTCTTCTGAAGGAGTTTTACACTTGCTAGGCTTGGAGAAACACTACCTCCTTTCATATGTATTTGACATAAGCCATAATACTTTGTCGTATTCAATTCAATTTATTGTTGAAATTATAGTGTTATTCTATGGACTGTTATATAATAAAAAAAACATTTGAAAGTGAAAAAGTAGCACGGATATCATACTATTCATATACATGCTAAACTTCCCAAACTTCAGGAATTCAATGCCAACAGGAATTGAAGCGTGTCCTTGTAGTTGAGCAGAATTGATGCCCAAACACAGGGGGCAGCAGCACGAGCGCCCTGCGTGTGCACTGCCAGAAATGCGAACGGTGAAGAAGAAATGCATGGAGCACTTTCCGACTGTGGAAATGGCGCTTTGCGTTGTCGAAGCCTGAAGTCGGAGGGAGTATTTCGTGCCCGTCTGTCATTTGAACGCCTTAGTGGGCTCAGCGCATGAGTTGTAGTTTGAAAAGCAGCGGATTATGACAGAGGAAATAAGGAATAAGTGGATTTGTCAAGGAACACAAAACATTTGTGGCGCTGCTAAAGCCGTCACCATCCTCGCACAGGTAACGTTAGCTAGCTGACTGTTAGCGGCTCATTGCATCACGTTTTCCAGCTCAGTTGGGCGAGAACTAAACAGTTAGGCACTTCGCTAAAGTCACTCATGCTGGTTAAATCCCCCCAAAAAATACATTAAGAACGTTGTACCAGTGCGTGTGCAACGTCGCTGTTGCATCAAAGCAAAGCTAGGTTACTAACGTTAGCTTAAAATTACCTAGTTAGCACGCATTTCCAGACTCAAGTAGAGAGAAGACTGGCCTCCGAAGGCGAGGTAAACGATCGAATTGCCGTGGTTGTCAGCAGTTGACCACGGCAAAACTAACTTAACGCTTCCTACATAACGTTAACGTTAGTGTTGCTTTAAAAAATAACGCCAGCGATCACGTTAGCGAAAGTATGTTAGCAACATGTTTCAGGGTAACGATAGTTTAGCTAACCACGCTGACTTCTCTCATAACCAGGAATTATTCAATAACTAATACAAATTTGTATATAGATGCGGTAGGTATCGTGTCTTGCAGTTTGGGCCACAAATCTGACGATTTATCCGCAGAAAACGTTTAATAACAGCTGGCTTACTCACGTATGCGTGAAACTAGGTTAGCTAGCTAAACTACAATCCTGCATGACCTTGCAAGCTAACTGGGTAACCTGCTAATTTATCTGAGGGAAAGTACGCAAGAAAATCATCGGCCACAAATTATATGCGTATAATAGCATATCTTGAGCCGTCTTCACTGTGGCATGTAGTTCACACCACAACATCCCATAGTAACAAGAAAACGGACAGTTGTTTACATTTTGCCAAGCTAGTAGTTAGCTCTACGCTAACAACTGCACAGCTAATGAGGCTAAACTCTTCTTAACTGGCGTTTGTTAAATATATTTAAGGTCAGAATCATGGGATTACCAATTATCATTGGTAGTTTTTAGGACTTGTAACACGTTTTGACAGTTGCAAATCTAACAGGTTGTCGCAAAAAAACCCTTCAAATATTGACACACGTGAGCGCTACGTGTATGAAGTGATGCCAGATTTGTTATTTAAATTAGCATATGTGCTGTTGTAAAGGGTTCGCTTTTTTGCACTAATTAGTAATAGTGTGGCAACGCGTTTATATGGAGACATCGGGCAGGTTTTATTTGTAACCGTGATGTCTTCATGTTTTGTGTCATGGCATGTGGCAGCGTAGTGACAGGCGTGTTGCGCGGGAGTTCACTTGAATCCACTCTGTTTTCCGTTGTGGTCGCAGAGGGCAGTATTGTGTCCACTTTTGCAGACTGAGAGTCATGGCAAAGTTTCCATTCAGTATTAGATTCAGGCTTTGGACTGCTGTGTACACATAGGATCATGCTACTATGTGTTCTTTAAAGCTAGGGGACAGCATGAACATTGACTGACCTTTGTAAGTAATCCATAACAAGAGAAATGATAAAGCATAATGACACAAATGGGTGTTAAAGTCATAATATATATGCAAGCCTCATGTTTCAGATAACACTTTATAAGCTTAACCTAAACATCTGGTTGTTACAAATTCTTGGGACGTTGAAGGCACAAACTGTGTAAACTTAAATGTATGAACCGATGTGACCAGCTGAAATTATATGATTGGAGAATAGCTGGTTTTTCTAATGGCTCAAACAGAGAACTTGGTCTTAACTGAATGTGTAACTATCTGCTTTCACTGTATGTATATGCTAAAGTAGTAAAGTGGTGTTGTCCTTCTTATCCTCTCGGCTGTTCCCTTTCAGGGGTCACCGCAGCGACTCATCTGACTCCCATCTCTTGCAACAACAACCTCCATGTGCTCTCTCACTAGATCCATAAATCTCCTCTTTGTTCTTCCTCAAGATCTCCTGCCTGGCAATCAAATTCCTGTTCTCAGACCTACACTCTCAACTTTCCTCTTCTCTCTCTGCCTACGAACACGCCATCCTCATCTCCTTCATCCTGAGCCACTAAATTAAAAATGTCTTAATATTGTTAGTCTGTAGAGCAAATAAAAATGGCAACTTTGAGGGGTTCCTTGCTTTAGATTACTTGAGTGCTTAAACAGCTTATCATAACTCAGTTTTATATTCCACATCTGCTCACAGAGGTATAGTAGTATGCTTTGTGTTGCTTCTCCAGTTGTCAGCAAGTTTGCTGACGTCGCATTTCCTGACAACTGGAGGTACAGCTGTGGTCTTTTGTACTCTAATATCAGGGCAAGTAAAAAAAAAAAAAAAAAAAAAAAAGGCTGAAGTGGATTTATGGAGTAGGAATGGTTCAGTAAGTGTGTTTCAAGGGCTTTCATTTTAGTTTAAATTAGTGATGTTTAAAAAAATGAACCAAATAGGGCAGGGTGGAGTATTTCAAGCCACATCACTTAAGCAAAAAAAGAGAGAAGATAGAAAATCACTGTATTGTGGGAAAACCGCAATGATCTTACTGCTTTGACCAACGTATTGTATGTCCTGTGTTGTTTATACAGTGAACAATGCATGACCTGACTGCCCAAGTCACCAGCAGCCTGCTGCCTTTCCCAGCAGTAACTATAGATGCACTCGGGGAGGATGAGATCACTCTAGACTCAGTTCTTCGTGGAAAGTTCACTGTTGGTAAGTCTATATTTCCCAATAAATGGTTTCTATAAATGGCTGTTTGCTTCCATCCACCCTTGGCTGTGTTGGGTGACACTTGCAACTACTGTGTTCATTTGCAAAACTAACACATTCAAATTATCCATTTAGGAGACTTTATTTTACTTTTAAAGCATTTCCAGTGATTGCATCTTAGGTTGTTTAAGCATTGTAAAAATAACACATTGATGTTGACAAGAAAATTAGAAGAACTTAATTTAAGTCCTGAAGAGGAGGGCAACAAGCAACAACAAGGAATATAATGTAATACTTTACCAGTAATATTAAAAAAACAATGGGATCCTGAAGTATTCTCTCTTTTTTGTGCTTCAGCACAACCAATATGAAATAAAATAAAGGATCCTAGATTACTGTCACAACTTTAATTTGGGTGGGTCACAGTGCCTTAATTGCAAAGGTTTAAAAGTAATTTAGCTATGTGCAAAAATAACTGATAACTTTAACTCTAAATCAAAAACTCCTACCCTTTTAATTTCCTTGTCTGTCTGAAGGCCGCAGTGGCCTTGCCTGGCTGGGCTGTGGCCCCCATCTGGAGGTTGTCCATGCTGTGACAGGAGAAAGGCTGTCTGCATACTGCTTCAGTGGTGGAGGCGAGCACCCACCCACTGTCCTCACTGCCAGGGACTTCAGCTGGCTCAAACGGTCAGAACCTTGTTTCATCTTTAGTAACTTTATCTGTTTAACACTCTATGATACGGATTGCTGGCAAAGTAAGAAATACTATTCAAGCATGCAATCAGTGAGAATTATCTTTATATGTTCTGTTAAATACATATGTGAAAATATTAAATTATTAATTTTAATTTGACCAGGTCTGGATTGCTGGTTGGCTTGGAGGAAGCCGAAGGCAGTGTGCTGTGTCTTTATGACTTGGGACTTTCAAGGGTGGTCAAAGCTGTGGTCATACCAGGCAGGGTGAGTTGACTGAACATTTACTGTACATCACAAACAGCGTTTGCATATTTACATTTAAAGCACATAAAAATTTGAAAGATAAATTCAACTTTATTCATATAGCTCCAATTAATCTCAAGCCACTTTACATAATAAAATCAAGACTATACAAGTGTGTAGATGAAACCCAATAAATCCCCCCTTGAGCAACAGTAGAGAGGTAAAAATTCCCTTTAACGGGAGAAACCTCCAGCAGAACAAGGGTCAGGGTGGGCGGCCATCTGCCTTGAATGGTTGGGGTGAGTGGAAAATGGAGAGAGAAAAGAAAAGAGCAACAAAAAAACATCGGGCAGGTTGGTAGGACCAGTAGCTGCACACCCGAGAACATATAGCTCCAAGGCCAGGGACACCTGCAGAAAGGGACAGAGAGAGGAAGACAACTACGAGAGAGAGAGACACAAAGTTAATGTCATGCAGTGGTGTATAGAGAGAGGAGAGAAGCTCATTGCACAGTCTAAACCATATAGCTTCATAACTAAGAGCTAGTTCAGGTTGACTGAGCAGCTTTAACTATAAGCTTTATCAAAGAGGAAGGAATTAAGCCTAGTCTTAAAAGTAGAGAGGGTGTCTGCCCCCCGAATCTGAACTGGGAGCTGGTTCCACAGCAGATGGCTAAAGGCTCTGCCTCCCATTTTACATTTGGAAACTCTAGGAACCACAAGTTGGCCTGTATTCTGCGATCAAAGTGGTCGGACGATGTGGTACTAAGAGGTCTTTTAAATATGATGGAGCCTAACCATTAAGAATTTTGAATGTAAGGAGGGTTTTAAATTCTATTCTAGATTTTATGGGAAGCACTATGGGCAGCCCTAAGGTGTAGTAGTACTAGTAGTCAGTTATCTGAAGTTGGTGACTTTCCCAAGTGCCGTTTCTGTACCGTGATGTACTCTGAATCCCGACTGGAAATCCTCAGGATGGTTATTACTGTACAGGTGGTCACATAATTGCTTTGCAACTACTTTTTCAAGGATTTTAGAAATGAACAGGAGGTTGGATATTGGTCTATATTTTTGCTAAATCAACTGGATCAAGACAAGGTTTTTTTTTTTTTAAGTATACGCCTTTGGTACATAACCAGTTTCTGAAGATAGAATGATCAAATCTGAAATGAACGTGTCAATTAAAGTTCAAACTAAAACAGTAGTGAGTGATTGCACATGAAGATCTATCTGTAATATTTGTGGGGAGGATCTGGTGAATTTTGTTCCCTAATGTATACAATTTTATTCATAAAGAAAATCATGAAGTCATTGCTCTTCAGAGTTAAGGGAATACTAGGCTCAACAAAACTATGGCTCCTAGTCAGCGTTGCTACAGTGCTAAAAATAAACTAGGGGTTGTTCTTATTGTCCTCTATTAGTGATGAATAATATGCTGTTCTGGCGTTACAGAGGGCTTTTTTAAAATAACTTATTAAACTATTTTTCCAGGATTAACGGGAGTCTTCTAAAAAAAGCTAAAGTCTTCTGCTGTATAGTCCATTATTGTAAATTCAAATGATGAGCAGACAAAAGAGTAGAGGAAAGTGGAAATGTTGTTAAATTATCAATTTCAATTCTTTATGTAAGGACAAGGTCTAGGGTGTGACAAACAGTAAGTGGGTTTATTTACATTTTAGGAAAAACCAAATCGAATCTAAGAATGAATTAAATGCACTTTTGAGGCAGTTACTGTCAGCATCTACGTGAATGTAAAAGTCAGCCACTAAAATAACTTACCACTAAATTATATAGAAAACCTGAAAATTCTGTCAAAAACTCAGAATAAGGGACTGGAAGAGGGTACACAGAAGTGGTTTTTGAGCTTTCCAGTTTGGGTGTGAAAGGCTAAGGTTCAGCGAGACAAAATAAATCAATTTGATGATCATTTAGGAAGAGATAACAAAGTATGTTTTATGCTTTGAAAATCAATTCACATCCTTCAACGTCTCCTTTTTTTTAAATTGTCAGCTAGCAGTCAGTGTGCTGTATTGTTCTGTCACGGTTTTTAGTGCTACAATCCTTTTTAGTTATCTCATATAAGCAGATCTTTTTCAGCAGGTGTTAGAATAGAGATCTATAACTTTTTTTAAAAAATAATTAAAAAAGTCGTTTTTTTTTGGCAGAATAAGTGTTTTTAAAATTTTAAAGTTTGGATTTAGGATTCTATAATCAAAAGACAGATTTAGATCCCAACTAAGCTGTACAAACCTGAACACTGTCTGCCCCCATTTCATTTTAATCATTTCTCTCATCTAGATTACAGCCATTGAGCCATTAGTGAGTTATGGTGGAGCAAGCACTTCGACACAGCACCTTCACCAGAGTCTGCGCTGGTTCTTTGGCATTGCTGCCGTAGTAACAGACCTCGGTCACGTTTTGCTTGTGGACCTCTGCCTCGATGATCTGTCCTGCAGCCAGAGCGAGCAAGAGGCCTCAGGTGAGGAAGGAAGGAAGGAAGATTGGGTTTGTGTTTAAACATGTTTGTCTGCTCGAAGGTTTATTTTCTCTTCTTCTTTTAACTTAGTTGAATGAGGAGCACAGTCTAACCTTTATCTCCTTTGATACTCACTATCTTCTCCCAGATCTGCAGGTGGTGACCAAATCTCCCGCAGAGATTCCGAGGCTTAGAGAAGTCAGCACCAGAGAGGGCAGACATCTTTGTCTACAGCTGAATGCGCCCAGTGGAGTTGGAGCCACAGCTCTTGAGTATATCGCCAGGACTAACCAGCTGGCAGTGGGATTTTCTGATGGCCACTTGCAGCTGTGGAACATGAAGGCTTTGAAGAAGGAGTGAGTTTTTGTATTTATGGGACATTTTCTGAAAGTAAACTTTAATAACGCATTTTTTGTGTAACTAGTAATTACTGTGCTTCATTTGAGGTCATAAGCAGCTATAATATAATGCAATGTTGCACAACTATTATTTATCTTTTTAACATTCTTCAAATTACTGTATGTGTACAAATTCTTGTTTGAATGTTCATGTGTAGATACCACTCCCAGTTAGAGGGTGGCGGAGTGCCTGTTCATGCCTTCACCTTCCAGGAGCCAGAGAATGACCCTAGGAACTGCTGCTACCTCTGGGCTGTCCAGTCTACCCAGGATCTGTAAGTCTGATCTACTCTGTCCAGACAAAAGGAGGGTTTTTGTTTGTGGTTGTTGTTTCTGTCCCAAGCTCTTATTTTTTCCTCCTCACACTCCCACATAGTGAGGGAGATGGTGTCTGCCTCCACCTGCTTCAGCTGGCCTTCAGTGAAAGAAAGTGTTTATCTTCTGGGAAGATTCTCTATGAGGTATGTGGTGGCAATATTTATTCTCTTTTCCCTTTTGAGGAATTGGTCCGTAATGATGGAGGTGCTGTATTTTATTTACCTTTTTGTATGTATGTACCTACGCGGGTTGTTTTTCTCTCACACAGGGTCTGGAATACTGTGAGGAACGTTACAGTCAGGAGTTACGTGGCTCAGCTCTCCCTCTCAGGGCCCAGACCACCAGCACTCGACTGCTGAGTTGTCAGACCATCGAGAAATTCCGGCCCCATCCTGACCGGGATGACAGCATGAATGAAGGTTTGCATGCTTTTTCTGAGACTAGTACCTGTAAAAACCCGGACTGTGTGGAACCTCTTTTGGCGTTTCGTATCAAATGTGAATGTTTTGTGCTTTGAGAGCTCCGGTGTTATAATAAAAGTGTACTAACACATTTGTATTGTTCCCACATCAAAATTATTTGTGTAGAATTGTAACTCATTTTCTGCACTGTCTCTACTGGACCTCCTATTTCTTACCTGGCTTTATTTTTGAAATAATTTTACCCATATTACTTCTCATTTTCAGTTGCCTCTCCAGACACCAGTGTTTCTATCTTCAGCTGGCAAGTCAAGGCCTATGGTCAGGGAACCCCATCTACCTACATTGGGGTTTTTGACATCAACCGTTGGTACCACGCACAAATGCCAGACTCTTTGAGGTACAGCTGAGATTGATTTTGGAAGTGTTTAGCAGACTGTTTGGTTTATTAATGCAACAGATATACTTGTATAAAATGTCGGCTATTGTGGATAGTGTTGACGCATATAAGTGAAACCGAAACCAAAACAAAAGTTGTATTTTTACATTAAAATAGATATTCAGATTAATCTAGATGCATTCGAAATCAAAACAGGAGTTCTATTAAACCTTTAAGTTAGTTTTAGTTGGTTATTTGATATTAATTGGTTTAATAATAACATGCAATGCCACAGATGAGCTTCTTTAGGTCAGGCAATATTTCTATCTATATTTCTATTTCTTTTGACACTTATAACTTACACTTGCGTGTTGTCAGAATGGGGGAGTCTCTACAAAATTGTCCCTACCTGGCAGTTTGGTCATTGGACCCAGTCGTGCAGATGGTGTCTCCCCATGTGCTCCATGATGTGGTGGTGCATGACCGCAGCCTGAGCAGGGGTCTGCCCTTTACCTGCCCCCCGCCAGAACAGTACTTCAATCCTACCACATATAACTTTGGTAGGTGTGAACACTGTAATACAATTTAAATCAGCCTCTGTATTTCTGTTGCCTGTTCATTTTGCATAGAAATTTGCTTATGCAGATCAGCCCAGCTTTGTTGTTGAAATCTAATGTTACAAAAGAGGTTGAACTGAAAGACTGTCATCCCCCAACCCCCCACCGTGTGTGTGTGTGTGTGTGTGTGTGTGTGTGTGTGTGTGTTACAGATGCTACTTGCTTACTCAACTCTGGAATTGTGCACCTAACCTGCTCTGGGTACCAAAAAGAGGCAAGTTTGTTTTCTTAATTGTTCAGTCATTCATCTGTAATTATGAAGTTGAAGACATTAATTACAAAAAATGGTTAAAAGAAGTGGGGAGATACACTGGGGGCCGGGACCTTCAAATTGGGAGAGTGGCTCCAGCAGATTCCAGGAAAAACATCTGTTCATCAACATCAGTGTATTTCATAATTATTACAACTGATCCTACATTAACTTTGTGTGACCTTGTAGTTTAAAACATAAAGACATTGCAACATGCATTGCTGTTTTTGTTTTTATTGTGTTTGTTTGTTTTAAAGAAAGAATGTTGTGAAATTACTCATTTTTATAAAAAAAAAAAAAAAACAAGGTCTGTGAAATCCTGGAGGGTCTTTAATAATGCAAAGTACTAATTGGGTATGGTTGCTTCTGTATTGTTACCTTTTCTTATTTGTCCTTCTGTTCTCTATGATATTTATTGTTAGGATATACAGTGTATATCTTTGTTTTTGTTAGATGGAATTAAAAATATCTGAAGATGATTTGAATGAAAGACAGACTTCTTATACATGTCTGAATTGTCATTAAACCAGACTCTCAGCTTTTTGAAGAAAGCAGTTCCTTGTTCCAGTGACGTCATCTCCAGTAGCTACTCTCGTTGCCTCATGTCTGGCCTGCTCTCATCTCGTCTGGCTGACACCCAGGCTTCCAGCCTCTCTCAGGTGCACAAGCGCACACTTTCCCGCCATTTCTGAGCCTGTTGTTGTTGTTGTTTATTGTTTTAGGAGTAACTCCTAATTTCTTTTTTTCCTTTGAAATTAATATTTAATAGGGTTTCATTTTTTTCAATGTTTTGATATTAATTTGTACATATAACTTCTGGCTTTCAGGAGGAGCAGCTTGATGCCATCCTGTCCACAGCAGTGGAGACCAGTTCTTTGGGACTGATCACTGGCTGTATCAAACAGTGGACAGCAGAAGGTGAGGTGCCATAGTTGTGATCGTTTACATTGTTAAACTGCTCACCCTAGAATGACTGCATACATTGCAATACCACTCAGAACGTGGGGGGGAAACATGGATTCAGTCTTACTTTCTTTGGCTTCATCTTACACACACATTAACACAGAATTTGTAAATCTGTATTAAGCCCCTCTACTACAGAAAACAGTTACCAGCCTTGCAGTCAAATTGTTTCAAATTTGTCCTTCTCCAACAGAACAACCAGGCTCTGCACTAAACCTGCGCTACATCCTCGATTGGGCCTGGGAAAAAGTAGTCCAGACCAAGGAGGAACTTGACGGCATCTGTATGTCTTAATTTGTTTCATATTTAAGGCCATTGTGAAATATATTTATTGTTGTTTAGCGGGAGACCAGAGTGCAGTGAGATTTGCTGGATATTTCTTTATTTCACAATCTTAAAAGACTAAAAATGTTTCCTATTAAATGATGATTACATTTTAATTTGTTATTAAAGTATGTGTTTATAAATACAATAATATCGGTTGTCTAGAGCTGGAAATCTGTGCAGACCGTATATTTGGCACCTTCATGATGAAACTTGTAATTAGATTATATCAGTTATTTTTGTATGGGCTATATGTACAAACGTTGACCTTCTAGCTGTTGTATTATGCATCCTCATTATTCTCATCATAGTGCTGTTTGAAAGTTTTTTTTTCTTTTCCCTAGGTGCACCACTGTTTGACAGCTCATCCAACTTCACAGACCCTCAGACGCTGCAGCTTCTACAGCACAGCCAGAGGCTGCTCAGTAACCTCAGCACCATCTTCCACTGTCTGCTCAGCGAAGCTCAGGAGCTCACACAAAAAGGTGCAGTGTTCACACAGATGCAGTCGTCACATATGAACTCTGGACCAGAGTAGTGTTTCACATGTGTAGCACAACAGGGGAGGGTCTGGGAGATGATCAGTCAGTCGACTGCCACAGCAGTCAACCATTCACTCACTCTAAATCTACCCAACTCAAGAATGAAGTATGAAGGTGGGCCTGAGGATGTAGTTCAGGAGAGAGCAGTATGCTTTATACACTGGCTCACACACATAAAGTCTGGAGAATTTTAATGTTACAGTACATGTGTGTAAGTGTGTATATTTTATTTAAAATTTCATTTGTACTGTAACAAGACATTTTTACCATATTTGGTCTTCACATGGTCAACTTAGTGGTCTTCAAATTGATGCATTGTTCTTTGCTAAGCCACATCCAGCGGACATCTGTAGTTCTTGAAAAGTTCTGTTTGTACATATATTTTTGTTAACCAGGCCTGGTGGGTCTGATGAACAAGAACATGGTGTCCAGTCTGATTTCCAAGTATGCTCAAGTGGTCCTTTGGTTCTGTCGCACCGGCTTACTGCCTGAGGGCTCAGGTATAAAATTTATATTACAGTAAAAATGTGAGATGACCTAAAAATATTATTTTATTGGAACATGAAAGTGGAAGAGCATTTTCTGAATTGTTTACGGTTGATGTTTCTCCACCAGATGAAGATGCTCTCCAGATCTCCAGGCCATTCTACACTCACTCGGTTATCAGCAACTATTATACAATACGCAGAGAGGAGCTCACCAGGCTGGCTAAGTAAGTAGTCTTTGCCCAAAAGCAGTAAGAATTGATCATGAAAGGATTCTATAAAAAATGTCTTCTAACTTCTTCAATATTGTGCTTTTTTTTTTTTTTTTAAGGTTTAGTCTGTGTAACAGCGTAGCAAGTAGACGGTAATGTTTGCAATCTATTTTCTTCTCAGAGGCAAGTGGTGTGCAGACTGCCTGATGATTGACGGTTTGGTTGGCCAGTGTGGTGAGCGCTTAACGGACCTGTGGAAGAGGGATGAGGGAGGGACAGGACAATACCCACCGCCTACACTGCATGTTAGTATAAAATACCTATATAAAAATGTTTAAAGATTAAAGATTTTAAAGATTTTAGTGTGATTGGATTTTTGTCAAAATGTATCTCAATTATAAAGACATTTTTATTAAGAACTCTCTTAACTTTTAATCATCACCTCTTTGATTTGCAGGCCTTGCTGGACATTTATCTACTAGAAAACATTGAAGAAGCTACCAAACATGCAATTGTATCCTTCAAATTATAATTCTCAAATGTTTAGCTCGGTTGGTAGAGGGGTTGTTCACAAACCACAAGATCAGGGGTTCCACGCTTTGTCTTCCTGGTCCCTGGGCAAGACACTGAAACCCAAAGTTGTCCCTAGTGTCTGCTACTTACTTGTTAAGTTGCTTTTGCTTAAAGCATCTGCTAAACGATAGCAATTTTCAGGGGTTCTGAATCAACATATCAGCTATGTGTGGTTGTAATAAATATTTTAATAATTCAATCATTTTAAAATGTATATAATGTATTGGGCCAACTATTGTAGAACACTATTCCATTTTCATTGTTGTGAATGTAATTAGAAAATTATAACCTTAAGTTTAATGTTTGTGTGACCCTTGACTTATTGTCTCAGGTGATTTACCTGTTGTTGGATGTCATGTACTCATTTCCCAACAAAGAGGGAGCATCAGTGGAGTCTTTCCCTACAGCCTTTGCCATCCCTATTGGACTAGTCAAACTAGTACAAGGCCTGTGGCTGCTGGATCATCATGACCACCAGGTGAGCGGCAATTAACACGCGTGACTAACGTTTTATTACCTCAGTAATAACAGTGAAAACATTAACGATATGCCTTCATTAGAAATGTTATCTCTTCTTTGTCTTGTTCAGAGTTCATTTGAGCTGCTCCTGCATCCAGCTGCCTCTCAGTGTCAGTTTGAGTGGCAACATGAGCGTGTCTTGCAAGCACTCATGTGTCAGGGCCAACACTCAGTGGCACTGCGTTATTTCCACGTAACAAAGCCCCCGATTTCATCCACATCCCAGGCCAAACTCTGTGTGTCTGTATTACTACACAACAGGTAAGAACAAGGTGGCAGGATACGTTTGTCTGTCTGGCACCAAGAATTAAGTTTGGCAAATGTGAGAGTGGCTTTTTTTTGTATCGGGATACATGGATAAGAGCAGTCCATCGCAGCCCCTCACATTTGTTATTTTTCATTTCATAACCAGCCAGTGGGCTTTTGTTTTTCCAGGTGTCTCATAGAGTCATGGTCTTTAATTCGGCAGCACTCTAATCACCTCAACATGGATGAGCTACTGGGCTTCCTGTTTGAGAGTTGTCAGGAGCTGGGCCTTACCAAGGAGCTGCTCAAACTGCCCCTGGGTCTAAGTGAACAGGTAGGGAAGAAAGGGCTAAGTTGTAGGTGTATGTCCGAGTAGATCAATTAAATGTCTAAAAACTCTGGTTCTTGGACTTGTGTTGCAGGAATGTTTGGAAAAGTTTCTCCAGGGTACAGGAGGTCTCCAGAACAGAGAACTACTGATGGTTCATTACCTTCAGCAGGCCAATTATATACCTGCTCTGCAGCTCAACCAGAGCCTCAAAATGAACCTGGTGGTATGTATATGCATGCATGCAAGTATTGTACTAATTATGAAAACATTGCTCATATATTCAGAGTGTCCGCAAAACGAACATGCTTGTTTTTTATGTGGTTTAAAACCAAACCTCCTTGCTTTTTTTTTTTGTTCCTAGAATGAGCGAGACCCAAAGGTTAAAGAACGATCCAACACTAGAAACTCTATATTGGATCAGTTTGGCAAGGTTTTGCCCAGAGTCCAGAGGAAACTCGCAATTGAGAGAGCCAAACCATACCAGCACCCAAATACCATCCATAGAGAAGGTGAGGATGTCCTCGTCTCGAATTGATTCTTTTCATCTATAACACATTTTCACAAGACAGGTTTTAATACTCTTAATGGAAATACCTGAAATATTTGTGCTGCAGTTTCTCGGCCACAGCCACTGTCGACTATCACAAAGCGTTCTGCCAGTGAGAAGGTGATGTCCAGGGCTGGATTTATTAACAGTGTTCTTACCAAGATAGAAGAGGTGTGGCTAGGCAAAGGAGCTACCCCACAGTCCTCCCCAGCCAAGAGGTAAGCAAACACATTTCAAAGGCCATGATTTTCCTTATTCTGATTTATTGTTTATCTAACGTTTGATAATTTCGGTCAAGTCCTAGGGGAACTAATATTCAGGCTCCCAAACCATCCACTTTGACCCTTCCTGATCCCTTCCTGGGAACTCCCGTCACCATGACCTCCAAACAAAAGTCACGGTACTGTCATAGAAGCCCTTTAATTTTTTTTATTCTGCTGGTGCAGGGCAGTTTTTTCAGTGTTTTTTATTTGTACGCTTCTTTACCACATCCAGACATCAGATTAACAGCGTTTGGATCTTTGCTACTTAGAGGTTAAATTTAACATAAGTTGCAAACCACAAACTCTGAGTAACTGTGATTGTAAAATATTTCAATTAAGGAGCATAAGGAGAGTCTTAAAGAGATACATTCATGGCAGAGTTATGTTAAAGCTGTGCATGTCTGCATTCCTTTCTCCACTTCAGTGTGCCCAGGATGATGGATTTGGTGGTACACCCCTCCTATCAGAGTCCTCAGCCTTTCTTCAGCCCGGGCCGACCTGCCAGCTCATGGGTTTCTCCAAAGAGCATCAGCAAGGCCCCTGAACTCAGTCTGCTGCAAACCCCACAAGTGGTCAAGGTGAATAGATAAATGAAACGAAATACATGGTGCAAAAATTTGCATCCACTTAATCTAAAATGGCAAAAGGAGTATAACAAAGATTTATTTTCCTCTGCATAATATTTAAGGCACGTTCAGCAAGTACAAAAGTTCCTTCATCATCAGAAGCAACAATGTCGGTCAAGGAGTGTATAAAAAGCAAATTATAGTAAAACCTATATCATGGCTTAAAACCTATATCAAGGTTTGCAGCCTTCTATTGTTCTTTAATACTTTGTCCCCCCTTTGCCTTTATAACCTCCTCCAACCTCTTTGGGACCCTCTGGGCTGTAATTTTAGATGACGTAATTTTTTCAATTCTGCCAAATGGCTTGGTTGCCTGCCATGTACAGCCTTTTTCAAATCCATCCAGAGGTTTGCTATTTAGAGACTGTGAAGGCCATGAAAAAACATTCACCTTATTCTTTTCAGACCCTTCTTGAGTTGACTCTATGTTGTGCTTTGCATCCTTGTGTTGTTGAAGATCCATGGCTTCATTTTTATTTTATTTTTTAATTTTTGACTGATGGTAGGAGGTTTTGCTTAAAAACCTTCTAATATTGGGATCCATTCATCCTTCCTTCCACTGTTTGCAGAGGTCCAGTGCCTGGTGCAGATGTTTGGTTTGGGTTCTTATGTAGCTGTCACGCAAGTTTCCTAGCACCTCGGTTATTTTCTTGATCCTCCGATTCCTGGAAGAGTCTTTAAATTTAAAATTTACAACAACTTATTCTTTATACACTCTTTGATCAGTTTTATTTAAATAAGCAGTCATTCATCACTCTGCCATGTCAAATGTAAAGGTAAAATCTTTACATATGTGAATAAATTCACGTGTATGTCTTTTTTTACTTATTAAATTGCTTTGTATGTGTTTTGTCTTGTCAGCGAGCTCGGGCCTTGGCTGCTTCTGGTCCTGTGTTTTCGGCCTTCACTCCCCAGTCCATTCTGCGCAGCAGCCTCCGGCCCACACCCGTCGTCACCCCTTCCGCTTCTCCTGGGCGCTCCGTCACCCCTCCACTCCGCAGCAAAGAGAGTCGCATCACCTTTATTAAAGAGGCAGACTCTCCTGAACCAGAGAAGGGTATCCGATGGATAAATGGGGTAAGACTAAGCACTAGGTAGGATTCTAAGAAGCTGCCTCACTCACTGACAAAAAAAGTTGCTTTGCAATTAGTCCTCTGTTTCAACATTTTTACCACTTTCCCCTAAGTTTTTGTTTTATTTGCTTTTCATGTGTAATAAAATCTGCTTCCCAACCTTCTCTGGAACTGTTATCCTCTCTAGATAGCAGCAGACAGTGAGATTAGCTTGCTGACAAGAGGCTCCACGCTGTCAAAGGCTACACATGAGTCCTGGTCCCCACAGCCTGCTGGGGAGGAAGGGGAGCAGCCTCATGTCAAGTTTTTGCCTCCTGAAAGCGGTACTCCTTCACCACGCCTGAGAAGCTCTGAGAGGGAGACCTCTTCCATACAGGAAGCCGCTACTGAAACCAAATCATTGGATGCCACACAAGCACAACTTAGTCTGAACCTTGATGCGAGTCAGTTGTCGGTCCAGTCAACAGACACCACTCTGGAGTACTATGATGTGCCCTTGGCAGAAGACCAGGAAGGAGAGGAGGGGCACACGGATGCAGAGAATGATGGAGAAGTGGTGACATTGAACATCAAAGCACTAAATGAGTGGGAAGAACCTGAGGAAGAACAATCGTCAACCACTGAGCAAATGCTTAATCTAACATCAGAAGAGGGAGAAAAGAATGAAGTCAAGGAAGAGCAAACATTTAAAGACGTGATAGAGATTTGTCCTGAACAGGAGGCTAAGAAAGACGATCAAAGAGAAGAAGTTCTGTCTGAAAAGGAAGATGAACAGGATGCTGAATTAAGTAGCGATCATCAAGTTGCTGTTGCCCTCGAACAAGAAGAGATGCCTACTCTCAGTCAAGGTAAGAATTGGCTCTTTACATTTCTCTGACTTATTATAAATGGGTTTCCTTACAACAGCACCATGTTATATTCTGATATTTAAATATTCAGAAATGGGTGTTACAAACATTCACGTGGTCTTTACACTTGTCATAAACATTACCTGACACATTTTGTTTGCTACTACTTTGTAAAGAGGACACGGGGGATGAATCTCAGCATCAACCGGCAAAAACCACTGACCATGACCAAGACATCCTGCCAAAGGCCACTGTGTGCACAGACGTCACAGATCATCTGATACTATCTGGAGTTGATGAACCCTTAAATAAACCAGATGATCTGGAACAATCAACAGGTCCGTTCTTAAACAATCCTTTTTTAATATTGCACAAAGTTGCAAGATATCACTAGCTTAAACAACACTGTGGAAATGAAGTTGAAAGTTGTATTCCCAGGAAGGACCAGCTCACCAGCTCAACAAAAAATGGTTACGGATGGTATTAAGGATATACATAGCTTTTGTAAAAGGCTGTTAGTATTGATAATATCAGTATAGAGCATTATCAAATTAGTAGTAACAGTTGGTTCATAACTAACATCGTGGTTAAGTGAGATGCTTAAGGTTGTGGGTTTTGATTAGCAATAATCAGGGTTTTCCCTAACATGAGCACTTAAGCAAAGTTCCTGAGTGTTTTAAAGTGAATGAATCACATCTCACATCTCAAAGTTCCAGGCATCATCCACATATCAGTAGTGGCTCCCTGATGCCTGCAGATTATTTATGTAATGTGATTTCCTCTCTGCTTTTTGTTTGAATGCCTCTGTGTGCAGGCTTTATGTTAAGTTTTTGCCTTGAATTAGGCTTCTTAAATTAATAGATTGTTGTTAATGGCATTAACTTGGCACTGATGTGTTTTTTTTTTTTTTTTCTTTACGGTTATATGTATGTGGAAAAAAGTGATAATGTGGCATTTGCATTGTTTGCCAACAGATTTGACAGAGTTTGTCCAGCGACATCTGTTTGGCAGTGATCTGTCTCCTCCGCTTGGTCGCTCAGGAATTCACATTGCATCCATAACTCAGACTTCAGTCAACATGTATGTCACCATTTCTGTAAATTCCATAATTTGGTTGGAAGCAATAAAAATGATCTTATCAGATTTTTCACTTTATCTAACGACTGTTTTGTTTATGGCATGTTAAAAATATTTGTCACCTTTCTGCTAGTGAGTCACCAGGTAAGGATGAAGAGGGGGGGCAGGCAGTGACTGAAGCTCCCCCGGTGTCAACCTGCCAAAATTCTACAGTTTCTGTGACGTCGTCCGATCCAACTGCCACAGACTCCCATTGTGAGACTTGCACACAAACTTTAACACTGGCACACAACAGTCCTTTTTCTCTCATGCCTGCGCTTTTCTGCTCTTCTTTTTATTTTCTAGCTGTTGTGAGTGTAAATGATAGTGAAGAACTTTCGAGTCCGATGTCGGAGGAGGAGGAGGAGGAAGAAGAAGAGGAAGGCGAGTCTGGTCAAGCTGAGGAGGACGAAGAGGAGGAGGAGGACTCTGGTAGTGAGGTGGAGATTATTGAGGAGGTTCAGGGTAATGGGCGGCTGCCACCCCTCCAACCGAGTTCAGTCTTTGTACAGCAGAGTCACACACATTTCCTGCCAAGTGTTTCACAACAACAAGAAGCTGCAGAGTTCTCCGTCATCACTCCTGCTGGAGAGATGAAGGTAACCAACATAGTTGTTTCTGCCTTTCTTTGTTTTATATTGTAAAATAATTTTGTAGGGGTTGTTTTGCATCTTGACATCTGCAAGACCTTTGCAGATGTCAAGTTGTGTTCTGAAATGTTGATAGAGAACGTTCAACATTTTCAGACATTTTAAAGGCCAAACGATTAACTAAATAAAGTTTTTTTTAATTATTTTTTTTTTGGTCCTCTACAGATTGTAGACGAGGACATGGAGGGAGAGGTGGTGATGGTGAGACTTGGGTCAGATGAAGGAGGCCTGGACCCAGATCAGGAGGAAGAGCAAAGATCATCATACATGGAGCTCAAACCCTCCACCACTCTGTTGGTACCACTTGAACTTGTAGAGGAACAGCAGGAACTGGTTGATGGTGCTCAGCTGGGTATTGAGCAAGCACTTGTTCCAGATGAACCAAGAACCGAAACTCACAGCAGCTTCTCTCTGATGCTGGAAATGGATGAAGATGGAGTTAAAGATGCATACACACTCCCCATAGAAACAAATGCACAATTGTCTTGTGTTTCATTCCAATCTCCAATAGAGGAGGCTAGTGGTGAATTTGTGGCCACACCTGGGGGTCTTCTTTTGGGCATGGATGACCTGCATCCTCACCAGTCTAGAGAAGCCTCCCAAGAGGACCAGAGGAAAGAGATGGACAGCATGGATGGAACTGAGGAAACTGCACTGATAGGTTCACAACCTTCAAATCTCCATACTGAAAGCACTGGGGCAAACCAGACGCCAACGGACGGTAAAGAAGAAACAAATTCCGAGTTAGTCATGCTGCCTCAAAATCATGAACATTCAGCAGCAGTGGAACAACTCGTAGCTTTTGGAGAGGACGTAGAATCTGCAGCAAAGAAAGATGCTGCTGATGAGGTGATGGGAGCGGTGGAGGACAAACGGGTACCCGCTGAGCATCCTGTGCACCAGGTAGAACTGGAAAAGAATGGACCTGTTGATACAGATGTGGAGACGGTGCCTGCTGTGGAAGACCAGCAGCAAGACCACACAGCTTCGGCAAGGATAGAAGAGGACACTGAAGAGGATATTATAAAAGAGGAGACAAAAAGGAAAACTCGGGGAAGGCCGAGAAAAGATACAAATAGCCTGTCAGAGGAACCACCCGTACCAGAGACCCCCACTACTCAGAGGAAGAAGGCTCCTTCCACACCAACACGAATGACCACAAGAGCCAGGACTGTTACTTTTATCCCTCCTCTCCCAGAGGAAGCAGAGGAGCTACAGGAGAATGGAAAAGCAAACGACACAAACACAAGCCTGGTCCCAGCCTCACCTAGTCGCACGCCTAGAAAAATTAAACAGGTCAAAGAAGCCAAAGTCCAAGCCAGCACACCTCGAAGGAGCACCCGCAGCACTCAGCTGGAGCCTTCTAAAGACGAGGTCGAAGAGGGGGAGGGCAAGGATAATGAAACCACAGCTGCATCGACGTCCAAGGAGGCTTCTCCAGCCAGACGGAAGCTTTCTCAGAAGACCACTTCAAAAAGGTCCAGTCAAAGGACCCTAAGTTATAAGGAGGAGGTGTCTACAGCCACAGAGTTTGAGGGAACTGAGGCCCAAGAGGACACGGATAAAAAAGTCGGTCGACGAACAAACTCCAAAACTCCCACACCAGCCAAGCGCAAGACCGCTCAGGAATACACTCCCAGGAGGTCCAGCCGCCGAATACTGAGCAGCAGTGAGGTGGCACCAATGCCATTAGAGATCCTAAAGGAGGATCAGGAAGAGCAGGGAGAGGTCTTTGCTCCACCTATAATTTGCACTTCCAGGAAGATGACGCTAGAACCATCAGAGACACAGCTGGCCCTGCTGGAGGAGAGGGAGGACAAGAAACAGCAACTTCGCAGTCCTGGCAGGATGACCCGACAGTCCAATCGCATTTCCCTAAATGTTTATCCACAAGTAAGGATTCCAAAAGACAATGTTGTTAGTTTGTTTTTATTTTATTTAAGAAGCTGAAAACTGTTACTTAAAGGAAAAAGCTCCTCTTGATGTTATGTGATATTTATCTTATTCATGTTTGAGATACAATCCAGAAAAACCTGATCTTTGACATCATAATGATTTTTATTTTTATTCATGATTGCCATGCACACGCTGTCATTCCTTCATATAACTTGTTTAAAACCCCTGATCCATCCTCGATCCGTTCCTAACCATTGATGACTTTCCAGGTGAAGCTGGTTCCTGTGTCCCTCCCTCAGAGCGCAAGGAAGACGAGAGGAAAGACACTTACTGAGAACGTCAAAGAGAGTGAAGATCTCCTGGAGCCTGAGCTCCACAGCAACACTAATCGCAGCAACTCCCGTCGACCTAGCAGAAGTAAACTCTGGGACCACCCCCTGGAAGATCGTCCCTTGCTAGACTCCCCATTGGAGGTGGATTCTGAAACCCCTGTTGCTGACGCCCTCATTAAGAGGCTCCAGGATGAAGAAGGAAAGCAGGAAGGTATGTGTGCAGTCTTATCTGGGCCAAAAAAAAAAAATGTGATGTTGTGATGTGATGTTCTGAATACTGATGAGAGAACTCCAGGGAGAAGTGGTGACCCTTGAAGTCAGACCCCTGTGAAAGAGAACTGACACAGCCCCCGGAGTGTGTGAAAGTCTAAGACGTTCACACGGATACAAATAAGTTAAAGTAAAATCTCGATTAAATTGCAGCAGCCGTGAGAACCAGCAAGAAGAGTACGAGGCCGTCGGTGGAGCAGACTCACCCGCTGCCTCCTGCGCAGGACAATCTGCTGCCTGAACCCCAAGATGATCCATCTAGTCCAGGCGAGCATTCGTTCATTTACTCCCCCTCTCGGAGAACAAGAGGTGAGCTGCATATCACTTTACCTGTCTGTTCTAGACACATATTTGTGTTCAAGTTAGTTTTAACCTCTTGTTATGTCTGTGTTAGCTAATAGAGCAGAGTCCCTTGGCCCAAGTGAAGAGTCTGCAGCTTTTGCTACTCGTAGTAGCAGAAGAGTCAACAAAGACGTTGCTCCTCAGGTAAAAGCTTCATTTGTGTATTTAATCTGAACATAATTAGGCTGTAGCTCAGTTAAAGACTCTAATAAGTCCCTAATAAGGGCCTGTCAAAAATCTGTCTTCTAATACCAGCTATTTAAAAAAACAACACAGAGAAAGTCGTCTCTGCTGCTCCAAAATGACAGCGGGCAATTTAAAGTGTTGAGCGTTCAATTATGAATGTTGAGAATATCAAAGAAGGATTTTGGAGTGTGACAGAGTGTGTTGAATGGGCTTCTTGGCCTCTGGGGGGCTGCTGGGCCGTGCATCCCTGTAAGAAAAGAAATGTACAATTTAAAGTTAGATGCATCATTTTGTTTCACTTTAAGAACAAAAATTTAAAGGCTAGATCTATGAAGAACGGTTTGCTGGAAATCTGGAAATGTGCTTGAAATTTGGATGAAGTGCTTGAAACGGTAACTGTATGTCTTTCACAAGCAGTAGCAGTGCGACTGAGTAGTAAGTTTGTTTAGCTGATCAGCCAGTGTGTTTTCACATGCGACTCCGCAGATGCTGATGTTTATGCTAACAGCTAAATGACCTGAACTCCGCTCTTTGTGTGTGTGTGTGTGTGTGTGTGTGTGTGTGTGTGTTAGTGTGGCAGTGTTAGTATTGCAGGTCAATTGTGAGACACATCATTTATGAAATATGCAGTAAACGTACTCCACGTTCATTAACAGTAACTAACGTTGGAAAATTCCTGCAAATAAAGTGCTGGAAAAGTTTAAAAAGTGATCTTGAAAATGCTTGGAAAGTGCTTAAACGTGAACTTTCAAAAGGTGCATGAACCCTGTCGATTTAGTGCAGCCCAATACAGCAGCTCTGCCATGAATTCTACTTTTACAATGTTATAGCTTCTCAGTTTTTACGTTGAAACTGTCAGAAAGGGGATAATTCTATAATTATTAGTGGAGTTCAGAGTGAGTAGTGGAGTTGGACTGGAGTCCTTTTTTAGAAGAGGAGGTTCTAATGTTTTCTGCACCTCATTTATTTTAAATAAACCTGAATCCAGTACTAAACTTACTTTATTTAACCTGAGTATCAAATGTTTGTACCAAAGATGCTCACTATAAATAATATAAGTAAAACATTAAGGCGACAAAACCTGGTTTTATGTATGTATGTAACATTTACCACTAAGTGTAATACTATTTTACAAGATACGCTCGTGTCAAATACTGAAGGTCCTGATGTGAGATTAGATCCTCTGTTTGCGAGAGCTGATCTGACTTCCTGTTTTACACTTTAACCAGCAAAAAGCATGATTCGCACCAGATGAAATGGAATAAGTGGCAAAACTCAGAATCACTCGCACAGTCTGTCTGTAAGTGTGTAAGTGAGCCCAGATCCATCTTATTACTGCTCTGTGTGAAGATAAATGAAGTTTACAGACAAGCTCAGTGTCTGACAGGGAGACATGACAAAACACGTCAGGAGTGTAAAGATATTTCCGGATTACTATAAAATTGCGGGATTACAAATTAGACTGGCGGCTGCCACAGTCTAGGTAATTAATCTAGTTTGCGACAGTTGGCAGATCGATCCCCGAGTCAAATTGCCCTCGGACAAGACTTTGAATCCCAAGTTGGAACTTTTCCTTTGGATAAAAGCATCTGCCAAATGACTAAACGTAAAAATCTTTTTTTTGTCTGTTTTGTTTGTTCCAGGATGAAATTGTTTCAGAAGGTGATCATATGGAAGCTGAGAAAGCAGGTGTTTCGAAAACTAAAAAAACAGGCAAACGAACAGCAAAGTGAGACTTTTTTTCTTTACAAAGGTTTTAATAGCAAAGTGTTTGACTTCATCATTTTTTTTTAACAGAATTCAAAGGCTGCGGTAGTTCAAGAGATAATTGTCAAATCTTTCTTGTGTTATCTCCATCAGGTCCAAAAGAGTTTTGGAGCCACCTCCCTTAGCTGAAGTGGACCTGATCTCGCCACTGCCCAGTCCAGCTGATCCCCTCCCACGATCACAGAAGATGGTTAAGGAAGGAGAGGTCCCGACCTCGAGCATGAACCTTCGACGCAAACGCATTATGGACACCGTTTTTACCAAACCCGTCACCCGGAGGAAGAAACTCTAAGGGAGGTTGGTTGGTGGTGGTTTTAACCAGTGAACCTCAGACGACCACCTGAACCAACTCAGTCAGGAGCTGTCAAATAAAATGATACACCTAAACTCATGATGGTTCTGTTTCCTCACATGCCTCACGCTGCTGCAGTTGACTTGCCCGTAAGACAATAAAACAATGTAGGCATGAAAATCTATTTTTGCGACACAAACACACTGGCGGTTATCAGTGTGAGAGAGAGAAAGAGAGAGGACTATATTTTTGGAGTTTTCCTGTTCTGCTTGTATTAACTCGATTTCACTTGATATCGTACCCGTGGCCATTTCGTGATGCTTCTTGTAATCAGCTTAATTCTCTGGGCACAGAATGGCACAAGGGGAAAGCAATCAGTGTGGATTTTTAAAGGCTTCCATACAGAAAACCGGAGACTGGACTTAACTTGCCTCTGATGAAGAGGTTTTAATTACATTCTCTTGTATTTTATTTTATTATTATTATTAATTTTTTTTTTTTTTTTGTAGTTGTTAACTTTTAAGAATTTGAGGCCTGCTGTTTTTTCTGTTTAAGAAGAAAAGCAACCGACCCGGTGGACGTGAGACATTTCTACTGATAAATGTGTATATAGTCTTTTTGCTATGTTCCAAATAAAGATAATAAATAAATCCTATAGAATTATGTTCATTTTAAAAGTTTAAAGTGTCTTGAATGCGTTTCATTGTGGAATCAGACTGCTCAGTGTCAGTGTCAGTGTCTTAAAATTGAGGTTGGTTTGGGGGGATTTTCTGTGAAACCGGCACAGACTTGTACACAGCTGCCAACATATTTGGGCTGTTCCACATTGCAGGGTTGTTGTAAACTGAGATTTAATTGAGGGAGGGGGGGGGAAAGACTTACTTGCACGGTGATTTGTTAATAGGCTTGTTGAGTTCAATTTGTGGCAACCACCATCTGACACATAGGCTATTTTCTGACGAATGTATGTAGAATGTCTTATTTTTGATGACTGCTCTTTGATAAAATGGTAACGCTTGGATACTTCTCTAGTTCTTGTGTTACGTTATTGTCTGATTTGTGTTTCCTCTGTGAAGTGCATGCAGTAGTTGGTGTGATGGTGATGATGATGATGAAGGGACTTGTCTGTGGGGGGTGTCCAGTCAGCCCCTGGCATCAGCTGCAAGCCTCCGATTTGCCACCACGAGCAGCTGAATCCTCATCCTCACGCCGTCTCAAATATCAGTTGCCAAACTTCACCGACTTCTACTTTGAAAAAGAGCATTTTTTAAAATGTCGGGTTATACTTGATGTTGGAAGCTAGCGGTTAGTGTAACATCCAATGAAGGAGACATGAATATTTAATGTGTAACTGCCATGTGGAAATGTGAATCCTTTATCTTAGGCCTCAATAATTCAGAGTGTACACAGTGAAAGTAAAACCTGCTCCACTTAACAAAAACTCCTGAGGATGAGCCTTTTCAAATTATGTGTTTCAAAAGGGGGGGAAAAAAACAAGTCTGTAGTCCTTTTAATATTTTATTTTAATATTATAATATCTGCACATTTCTGCAAGCAAACAAAATGCTTTCCATCATGTTTTCAGTGAAACCTTATGTGGCACTTTTAAAAGGTGGTGGTGGCTCCATCACGCTGCCCTGTCTCCGTGCATGGCGGCGTGTAACCCGACACACGGCTGCGGTGTTCTGTGCGAGGGAGTCGATCACTCACTCAGTGCGTCAGTCTCCCTGGGCTGGCGTCCGCCTGCTGCACCCCGAGGGCCAAAGCCTCAGACATGCACAACAAGGATTGTGTCAAAGTTGCCGTCAGAGTGCGACCGTTCAACAAGGTCAGTGTGCAGTCGCTTTTTATTACATACTATTTTGCTTTTAAATGATATCATTTTTTTTATTTTTCCTGATGTGAATTTATTTCAGCGTGCTGCGGACCTATGGATCACATACACTGATACTGCTATGTACTGTCGTATACAATCTACTCGAGTAGAAATTTAAGAGAGTACTTAAACGTTTACTAAAGTAAAAGTAACTACGTGATTTAGATTTTACTTAAGGCATCAAAAGTAAAAGTACTTGACTATTTTTCTTCTCTGTGGACCAGTGCTGCTTCATGTTTGGGGAGATAAATGATTAATTATATCCTTTTTGCAATTCTGTTTTTAAACTTCTAATGTCGAGTGAGAAGAACTTTGGGAAGCCAAGGAGTAAATTTACTGCATATCGGCTCAGCTTGAGTACTTCTAATATGTCACATAGGTCTTTTAAATAGGACCATGGACGGAGGGACTATGCCCGTCTCTCTAGTGATTCGTTTAATTTAAAAAATTGAAAAAGTGGTTTATTATGAAATGTGTAAAGTAATGTGACTGTAACACAAATTAGAAATGAAGTGGACAAAAAAGTACAGATATTTCCTCTTAGGTGTAGTAAGGTCACAGTAGCTGTAATTAATCTACTAAAGTAAATTAGAGAGAGAGAGAGAGAGAGAGAGAGAGAGACACTAAACATGTTCTTCAGCGATTGTGGAAACATTGTTTTATTTATGTCTATATGAACTTTGATGTCACACATGCGGTTTGCACTCGGGGTCGTATTGGAGGGTAAAGGGCTCACACGTTTCTTTTGAAGTGCAAATACGCAGCGAAGTTCATCATTCAAATATAAGTGCATCACTCTGCATAATAAAGGTGAAAGGTCACAGCCCAGCTACAAGAAAAGTCCTGTCTAAGATCTTGTGCTGACCAACTGCCGCTGGTCTTCACCCAACTCTTTGACTGATCACTCAAACTGTGTGGAGTCATCAATCATAATTCCAGCCCCTAAGATTGCTATTATCACGAGGCCGATCTAATTTCTGGAGTTATGAAATCCCTTTGAGTGTTGAACCACCTGGAAGACATCGCTGGGCCCCTTGGCAGACCCCCTGCAGTTTTCCTAGAGGGCAAACAGGTCAGTAGATGATTAACTTGGTGCTGCATTACATCCTGGAATACTCTGATGAAAAACCCTGGGACATATGCAGGCCTTCTCTTTGTGGAGCTTAGCTTGCCATTCCAGAACTCACCAGGATCACCAACTTCCTAACTATCAGGACAAAGCCTGGGGGGAAAAGAATGGACATCTTGCACACAGCAAACCAGTACTGGTTCATGATTATGTTCCCTGGATGATGATGATGTTGAGTAGAGTCAGTAGTTGTTCAGTGTTGTGCTTCTGAAGATGAAACACCCCCATCCTCATTTTTTCCCTTGAAATCTAATTTAAATTTGCTCTGTGGAAATGTACAGTTCCTTCCAGAATTCCTGGAACAGCAAATCACTCAGCAATTAATGAGTTTATTTTATTATTATTATTACTATTATTCCACCCTTTTTTCTGCTGCTACCTACTTCCGCAAACAGTTTGTCGTAGAAACTTTGTTCAGCTTTCAAAACATGTCTTCTTGAGGACTTCCCTACTTTTACTTTTCACTTTCTGTCACTTTTTTACTTCATAGAAAATGAATGGGACACTTGAAACTTGCCTCCGTTGATCAGCTTCATGTATCGTCATACTTTGGCGTAGAAATTCCATTTAAACTTTTATCGTGACACTTTCACCTTTTTTGTCCGTCGATCAGTTTCTCTGTATCTTTTTTTATTTTTTTGAATGATGGCAAAGTTGCCACAGCTGGAGCAGGGGGCATCACACGCACATTAACTTCTCAGCTTCCATCTCATCACCTTTTTTTTTTCCCTTCAGTCAACTTTCATCTTTCATAAACACATTATACATTAAAACATAGTGTCTTCTTTCAGGAAGTGTTAATGTCATAGTGACATTACTTACGGTCCTCTCTGTAAGTGGCCTAAAGACAGTTTTAGTGGAATCTAACTTGTCTTTAAATGTCGTCTTCTCCTCACTTATTTACTTCCTTTTTTGTCTTTGAACTTTTAAGGTCAACTTCTTATTAACTTCTTCCTTTGTTTCTATTTCTTTATTTTTATTTGTTTGGTTCAACTTTTTCTGTAACTGCTTTCTTTCTCTCCTCCTTTTAGTCATCTTGTTTCTGTCTCCTTTTGTCCATATGTATCTCTCATTGTCTTCTGCATCTGTTCAACGTTTTCCTGTTTGCAGCTCTCCCACATATTTTATTATTTTTATTTGTCTAGTTCGGAAAACACCACATTCCTGTTCACTTTGAACCCACCAACACATTGAGACACAGACGCGTCCACCCGAAAGACCCAGCACCTAAACACAAGGAGATCATCTTAAAGTATATGCAGTCCAGTAAATGCAGTCTCTGTAAATTTGCAGACACAATGTTTCTGTACATCATTGAATTCATTCTTTTGCCACCATATTGGATTATCTCATCAGTAAAGATCAGTGAATCTGTTGCAGCGGGAGCCATGTGGCACAAGCCACGCCACCACCTTCCACAGCCGTCCCTTCTCATCTGATCTTGTACCATCTCCTCCCTCCATTCACAGAGAGAGAGGGATGCAGGCAGCCGCTGTGTTGTCTCCATGGTGACAAGTTCCATCACCATCGAGGACCCACGTGACTCTCAGAACCGCCGCTCATTCTGCTTCGACTATGCCCACTGGTCCCACAGCGGCTTCTCACGGGACTGCAGCGGTCTGCTCGTGCCCGAGGAGCAGGGAGGACGATATGCGGACCAGGTGAGCTCCAAACTAACAGGAAAACAATTCAGTCCCTCATTACAACTAACTGAAGATGGATTGCAGCTCACACAGTGTTTCCCGTCTGCAGGACAGAGTGTTCGGGGATCTGGGAGAAGGAATAATGGAGAATGCGCTGCAGGTACAGATCATGTTTTCATTAAATCTGTGAGCCAATAGCAAGCGTAAGCCGGGTTATTGTTGACAGTGTCCCTAAACGCACCATGTGCGGTAGCTGCCGTCTGAGGTTTCTGATCTCTCACCCCGCGATTCGAGCAGATCACTCACCTCCAACAGGTGTGTGAGCGGGAAAAACCGATAGTGAAGAAAGACATTGGTGACTCGACATATGCTGCACCACGGGTGACAATTACTGAGCGGTTGCGGATTTGGAAGAGACGCAATGGAAGTCAATGAAGTGGATGATCCTGGTGAGGTTGTATTTTAGTTTTTAGTTTTCTTTTGCTCCTGTGGAGCTGCGCCCCCTGGCCGGACTGTCCTGGCCGCTCAAGGCGGTGGTATGAACCGAATGAAAGGAAACTCACTAGATACTAGATCCGTTTGTTTTTGATAATTCAGAAATACATTTCTGCTGCTATGTTTTGTTATAGGTTATGTATGTGTGTGCACATTCCGTGTGGGATGGAGGTCTCGTTGATTTACTCTGTGTAGAGATGCTACGGCCAAAAAGTGACCGATGAACCCAGAGAAGCTTGAAATCTTAGAAACAGACCAGAGCTGAACACAGCAGCAGATACCTGAGATACTTGACTCAGCAGCGTAGGACATCGGGGTACTGGGGGGCAACTGGGGGGCTACACAAGTGACCTGAAACTATGTCTGCAGGGCTACAATGCCACACTGTTGGCCTACGGGCAGACCGGCTCCGGGAAGAGTTACTCCATGATGGGCTATGGCCCCAACAAAGGCCTCGTTCCTAAACTGTGTGACCGGCTGTTTCAGGCCATTAGAGAAAAACAGGACACGAGACAATGTCAGGTAAAAAAAAAAAAAAAAGAAAGAAAGAAAAAAAAATTACAATTTTCACTGCAGTGAGGGTCACGTTTAGCTGTGTGGTGGCTGATGATTGACATTGTTCCTCGTGTCTCCACAGGTGTTTTTCAGCATGTTGGAAATCTATAACGAGCAGGTAACGGTGGGAGGAAGCAGCTGTAGTCATTTAAGCCCCCACCCCACCCCCTTTTCTTTTTGCCTTTGTGGATTCATTTTTGTCTTTTCCCTGACCAGGTGGTTGACCTGCTTTGTCGGGGGTCTCGTACTGCGGGGGCACTCCGAGTTAGAGAGGAGCAGCAAAGGGGCTTCTATGTGGAGGGTCTCCGCACGGTACCCTGTGAGAGTGCGACTCAGGTAGAGACCAGAATGGAAACCACAGATGTGACTAAATATAAAATGGTTTGCGTTGGAATCTAAAGATATTAGCTGACTTTTTTTTTTTTTTACCTCATACATCTCTGCTAACTTTGGAACATTGTATAACAGTTCGAATGCAGACGTTTGTGACATTAAGATTTGGAAAACACTTCTGCAGGTGGAGCAGTTGACCGAACAGGGGACGAGGACGCGAACCACAGCTGCCACTCACATGAACGCCAACAGCAGTCGGTCACACATGCTCATCATCCTCCAGCTTAAGCAGGCAAGTTTCAATCTGTCAATATTAACACACACACACGTGGACAAATGCTGCGTCTCCATTTTGAAATTCTAAGCTTTGCTTGTTGCAACTGCTCTGATTTACCTGTCAGATCTTCTCCAAAGAGAACGTCACGAAGCAGTCCAACATTAACCTGGTGGACCTGGCAGGCAGCGAGCGTCAGCGGTTGTCTGGGGCAGAGGCTGACCGGCTCAAAGAGGGCACGGCCATCAACCTGAGCCTCACCACTCTGGGCAATGTCATCAGGTCTGTTGGGGAAGTTACTTTTTATTTTATGTTATTAGATGTATTTATTCTGAGTCTCTTTCACATCCTCTCCTCTGTATCAGCGCCCTCGCGGACGTGGCGGTGGGGAAGAAGGTCACCCACATTCCCTACAGGGATTCAGTTCTCACCAAGCTGCTGCAGTCTGCTCTGGGAGGCAACAGCCGCACTGTTATGGTAACACACACACACACACACACACACACGGAAACATTACCGAGCTGGCCTTGTGTGAGTGCTCTTCTTCTAAAATGACTCAGATTGCCACGCTGAGCCCTGCTGATATCTGCTACGAGGAGTCTCTCTCGACCCTGCGCTATGCTGAGAGGTACATTATAACACTAATAGTTCTGTTCACTAATTCCCTTTGCTCCCATCGCACCCCGTTCACACGCCCACTCTCCCACCGTTCCAGGGCGAAGCGGATCCAGAACCGGGCTGTGGTGAATGAGAGTCCCACCGAGCGCCTGGTTAAAGAGCTGAAGGCAGAAAACGCCAGACTTCTGCAACGACTGAGCCGCCTGGGCCAGGAAGGGCGCAGGGCCACCGACGAGACCAGTAAGAATCGCCGCTAGAATGCGATTAGAATAGAGCTGAGCAGGTGAGAATAAAAAAGAGGCCGACAAGTATGTTTGCGTGTTCAGAGGAGCTTCGTCAGCTGCTGACCCAAAACGAGCTCCAGATCAGAGCAATTCAGACTATGTGGGAGCAACACCTGCAGGAGGCACTGAAGGACTGGGAGCAACAATATGCCAACATCACACAGGTGCACACACTCACAAGTTTCAGGCGAGACTCAGCAAACACCCAAGGAACGAAGGTAGAAGCACTTTGGTTTTGAGCGTTTTATTGTCTTTCCTGTCTCCTACTGTCTCTGCCTCACTGTCAGGAGAGGAGGATGATGCAGATAAACCCCTACATCCTGAACGTCAACGAGGATGCTCAGCTCTCCGGGGTGGTCAAGCTTTTCATCCAGGAGGGTGAGTAAGTGTGTCTGAAGCTCTCTCTCGTAAAAAAAAAAATTATATATATTTTAGAGAGAGGTACTGGAAACAGCTGACAAACCCAGCACTAGATTGTCACCCACCGTTACTGTTTTGGGCTCTAGGCGATTGGGAGATCGGCCTGAGTGACTCCTCTCCAAGGTGCATCTCTATCAAGGGTTTGGGGTGAGTTCTGTTCACACTGAAGAACAACAGAGCATCACAAACCGAGCACAGCTGAAGTGACATCAGAGACACTAAGCTGTCCATACGCGGCAAATAGTCTGCACTTAAAGAGCATCTTTCTACCGTACTGACACCCAATGCACTTTACGCTGCTCCTCATTCACGCATTCACACTCGCACAGCAACAGGCGAGCTGCTGGTCTGCACTTACCGGGGGCAACTAAGTGACGTGGACATGTGACAGGAGGAGCTGGGAATTAAACCAACAGCAGCTCTTACCTCCTGATCCAGAGAAGACAATGATGCGTCAGTGCGAGTGCTACACATGAAAGCTGTGGTGCTTTTCTGTATCTCAAAAGTTTACGCTCTCGTTTGTGTGTGTGTGTGTGTGTGTGTGTTAGGATCCAGGAGCATCATGCCGTGTTCAAGAATGAACAGCGCCGTGTAACACTGACCCCTATAGCAGGGTCAAAGGTCATCGTCAATGGCCGTGCTATTTCCCAAACCGCTGAGCTGCAGCACCTGGTGGGTCTCCACACAAACCTTGACCACGACTGTGACCTGCTGCTAAAGTTTACACAGAACATATTTTTTTATCGTAGGACAGGCTCATCCTCGGCTCCAACTGCACCTACCTGTTCATTGGATATCCCTCCGAGAGGGGTGGGGAGGACTGGAGCCGCTACGACTATGACTACTTCCAGTCTGAACTGGCTGCAGCTGAGGGCATCCACCTGGGTGAGATCCATAGCTGGAAGTAAAAGGATTTTTACTTGTATTTTTTTTTTTTTTCTGTTTTGGAGAAAGTGCATTCATTTGTTTATGTTCAGGGGATTCCAGCGTTGGTTCCAGCCAGACAGAACCCAGTCTGCTGGCTGTTTTCTACGACTACATCAAACTCATGCCCATGGTGACTGAAGCCAACCAGATGAGCCAGGAGCTCAGCAAGGTAACACACACTGATTTTCTATGTTCTGTTTTTTATTTTTATTTTTTTCTGGATAATCTGTTTTGCACTAGAAGTAGCTGTCTGCTGTGTTTGCAGGGGGTGGAGTTTAAGTTGGAGATCAAGAATTTGGCTCTGTCAGATTCGAAAGGCCACGACCTGGAGAAAGAGATTGTTGTCCGAGTGTCCGCTGTGGAAAGACAACAGGTCGTTATTGTACCCAGGTTTTATCGATTTCACTTTAGGTTAAAGTTATTTATTTATTTAAAACACTACTGTCTCCTCAGGTATGGATGTGGTCCAAGGCCAAGTTTATAAATCGAAAATTCCTGATGGAAGAAGTTTACCAGCTGCACCAGGCTGAGCAGAGGGGAGAATGTGTAAGTAGCTGGAGCACAATGTGTCTTAGTGTTTCGATTTGTGTTTGTTTTTGGCAGCCCCTGGAAAATCGGCTGAAAGCAAAGCAAACTTGGTTTGGAAACTGGGAAGAACCTTAGTTAAAAAAAAATAAAAAATAAATAGAGACTTGTCTGATCCGCAGGCAGCCGAGGAATAATGAAGGTCTGTTTTGTATTTACCATTATAGTATTTGTTCTTTCAATTCAGTAAATTCGATTAGCTTTACCATTAATTAGACGTCAACTGTCTTTTGTTGTTGCCGTCAGAGTCTGGACGGAGTGTCTGCGTTTGCGTTACCCAGAGATAAAGACCCTTTCTGGGATCCAGTGGAGCCACTGCTCCTGGGTACTGCTCACCTCTGGCTTCAGTCTTTGGCCTTCCGCATCCCTCTGGAGGAGCAACTGGAGGTACAAACCCACATGATGCCAAAATGAAAGTAAAGAATATGGACTGACGATTGATTGATGATGCCTGTCGGCAGGTGTTGGGGTCAGAGGGCACAGAGGAGGCCATTCTGCAAGCGCGGCTGGTTCCCTGCAGCTGCACTGGACTGTATGACACACTGTGAATAATCTCAGTGAAGACGGAGAGATTGTGTATGTTAGTAAAAGATGTCATCTACTTTCCAGGCCTCTGGGTGAAGATGGCATCTTGATCGATCCATCTGAGTTACTGGGACGACGAATGGACTTCCAGCTGCTATTGGAACAGTGTTGTGGCCTGCGCTGGATCAGAGAGGCCCGGAATAGAGGCGTTCAAATTGGGTGAGGGGGGTGACGTGTAGAGGCAGAACTGGCCAACTGCACTGTACTTTGTCCTCATTTCCTCCAACACTTTCTCTTAGTTTCAGGTTATTTGACTGCAGTCAGCCTCTCTACACTCCAGCCGTGTGGCACAACGTCAACCCTCAGCTGGATCACAGAGTCCACTTCGCCTCCCTGCAAACCTCCCGGCGTCTGCTCGACTACCTGCAGAGCAGCGCTGTCGTGCTGGAGCTCTGGGGCCTTCAAGGTGAGAATGAAGGAATGGATGACGAGCAATAGGTTCCCCACTAGTGTATCAGCTGGATCAGTAATAGTGTAAATGTAATTGACACCAGTGTTCACCTTTTTCTGTGTTACACAACGTAAGGAGTCAAAAGTATAATCAAACGCCGCCGGCTGGTGTTGCTTTTCTGTCTCAGAGGGCTGTTTGGACTTGACCTCCTCTCTGGAGGAAATGAGGATGACTTCAGACGGTATCTTCATCATCGACGAGGCAGCGAACACTGCAGTAAGTGGGAATCGTATCTTTCTGTTTGACTCAGACGTGTAGTGAGTTTTTTGTTTCCCCCTTATTTTCCTGTAGAACCTAATGGGAATTTCATAACCACTTTGCTGTACAGACTGCGTGCTGTCAGTCATGGTAGCTAAGTGTGTGTGTGTGTGTGTGTGTGTGTCTCCTGCAGCCTGTGGATGCTGGAGAGCTCAACTGTTCAGAAAGAGCTCTTCAACAGGACTTGGAGGAATTAAAGAGTGTTAACACTTCACTGAGGAAGGAAAATCAGAGTCTGAGAGAACAACTCAAAACAGCCAGAAATGGTGACTAATGCACATGCATGCGAATGTTACTTTGTAATAATCGCAGGTCTAATTCCCATCCAAAAAATCAGAAACACATGGAATTTCACTGGTTCATTTGTTGTCTCATCTTGTTACAGGTGGGGACAGTGTGCGCAGTCGGTCAGTGCGTCCCAGCTGCGAGGCTGAGTTTGCGCGTGCTCTCAAGGTTTTTTACCACAGTATGACCTCGGTCAGGGGTCAGCTGCAGCGGCTGCGCAGACACAGGCCCAGTGTATGTATCTACATCCTTCTGCTTTACTGAAGTAAAGCTTTGTTAATATAAATATAATATATCTTTTCACTGGACAGGCCAGAAAATCATTGAGAGGTTTCTTTGACTTTTTATACCTGTTCACGTTGTACCTGCCATATCCTGCACATTTATCATAAATTGACTACAAAATAGTGAACAAAACAAATGCACTTTAGATCATGAAATGTACAAACACACCTTGCTCAGGGTTCTAAAGTTTTTCTACATTGTTTGCAAACTGTTGCATTTCTGTTATTTCCAGGAGGAGTCTGACCTGCTGGGGCTCCGGCTGTTTATGGATGAGCAGAGTCGTCTGCTGCGGGACTTCTCAGAGCAGCTGGAGCACTGTGTGTCCACGCTCAAACAAGATGTTGCCGTCATCGTCCGCCGTAAACGAGAACGATCAGGAATCTGGTCTTGACTGACTGCTGATTTTTCCAGAGTATGCAGAAGGTGAAGATACTGCCTCAGACAAGTCACTGTTTCCACCCTGTTGAGCATCTGAATGTGTGTTCAAAGTCTTTTTTTTTGCACTGCAAATTTACCTCCACCAAATCAGAAAATTTGCATTGGAAGCTCTTCTGATTTATTTTGTACGATGTCCGACATTGGTCCTTTTATCAGTACAGTAGCAAAAGTAGCCATTAACATAGAATACACAAGCATAGCATAACAAAAATACTAAAGTTTATTAGACTGCATGTAGAACCAACAATTACAGTCCCAAACTGCAAATAAATTAAACGGCAAAAACAAATCAAGTTTTAGAATTCACACGGAATGTTTCTGAACCATCGTCTATAACAGGTCACATTTTTTTCAAGCTACTGTGCTTCAGAAATCAGACATAGAACAAGACATTTTCCTCTTGTACTGTGTTTAGCTACAGTAAACGGAATCTCTCACTGTAATTTCCAATTCAAAAGGTAAAAGCACGATGGTTGATGTTTGTAAGAAGTCACAACTTGTAAGAGCACAGACAGTTGCTGTAGGTCCAAAAAGAGATTAGTGTGGGCACGTTTGCAGGAAGAGAGGCAAGGCGTGAGGCAGATTAAGCATCACATAGGACAGAAAATCTATGTACATCAGATGGTCGTAAAAAAAACTTGGAACAGACAGGAGGAGGGAGGCAGCAGTGGAAGGCCAGATATTTATCCAGGTACATTTGAACTGAAGAGGTAGACTGAAAAAACACAAAGCCAACTATAGATATTCTACTGAAGAGGGAGTGTTAATGATCAAGGCAGAACGTATGGGTCCAAGTCTGTTTTAGGTTCAATTTAAATCCTTTAAAAAAAAAATAAGCTGCTTTTATGCATTGACTCTAACAATCTTTTCCAAAAGCACCCAATAACATGAGAAGGCTGAAAAAACAGGTGAGGTAGGTTAATTGGGTCTCAAGGGGTTGGGAACAAAACACAACTAATAGAAAAATATTTACAATATACATTTACTGAACAAACCAGAAATAAACCTCAAGCACAATGTCTTTTTCTGCATCTCTTTGAGCAAGTCTGACCAAAATGATGTACACATTCCTCCCACAGGGCGACATCCATGATAACATGACCAATGTCAGAATAAAAGCACTTATCTGCTGCTATTTTCTTTAAAAACCATTATCACTCTTGGGTTAAAATGCTCATTTTATGGGCACGTTTAGACTATAAAGTCTAAACGTCACAGTCAACTTTCAAATCTTTATTCTTGGGATTTTATCACCAAACTAAACAAGCAATGGCAGAGCAAACTGTGAACTTGCTTGTTCCAAATGTTCCAAAAGGGTCAGTGCTAAAAGTTTTGACTTGAGCTGAAAAAACCTGTGCATGTCAGGAGTTGCACAGCTGTTTTTCCAGTTCAATCCCCTCAAACACTTCTGAATACCATCACCCTCTGACTCAAAACAGTTTTTACATTCTGTGTTACACATGATTTTCTCTTTCAGCTCCCTCCATCCTTCTCTCACCAGAGGGGGGAAGTGAAGTCTAAAAACACATGACAACTTCATTTCTTTCTTATTTCTGTTCTTAGGCCTTTCGTTGACATAATGCATTCCCTAGCCCCTTAACCCCCAACCCAGTGTTCACCATTAAATAGGCCTTCAAACTTGGCAGGACTGGCAAATGTCCTCACTTCGCTAAAAGGTCCGAACTCTCTCACACACACACACATATACTTGCACAGTGAAGAAGCAGCCGCAGACAGACAAGTTTCACAGTATAAAAATATTGTCACTAAACCACAGAGAGGTCCACAGTTTCACATTAGGCCCATATTTTTCAGTCTTTGAACCCAAAGACAATAAGAGCTGCAGTTAGAAATAATTAGTTAAGCAATACTCGGTAGTGTTCACATATTCAACAATATTCGTGTAGGTCTTGGAATTTCATTATTTTGAAGTAATGCCATCATAAGACATGCTAAGCTGCTCTCAAGAGCAAACTGGTGTCCAAATGGAGGAACCAATGGCTCATACGGGTAGAACTGCAGGAAACTACTTTAACATTGATACTGACTTCTCTCTCCACGTTTCATCAGGTTCTCTTCTAGTTTGCCCGAACTTTCCCTGAACATCATGTTAAGATGGATTATTTAATTTATGTCAGCTCAACCTGTCTCAATTCAACGCCGCAGTAATTCTAAATGAATAAAAATACTAGTCCAACTGACACTGAAACATAACCAGGTCGCTGCCTGAACTGAGTTAGCCGTTAGCCACACTGCTAAGAAACCACCAGAGAGGAACCTGTGCATTCTCCATTTGCACACTAATCATCCGAGCATCTAACTACTGATGGTAAATCGTCACTTTAAAAAGGTACCATCAGCATCCTGATAATTTCCGGTGACCTTTCTCAGGCGCTGGAGCCGTCATTCTCTGGAATTCCGCTCACACTCACTGTGGATCCGTGGGTGATGAGGGCAGGTGGGGCCTCAGATACATTTTGCTGGCTGCCGTGCCTTGATCGGCCGTCTAACCGATGGAGGCTGCTGTGAGTGGAGCCTGGGTGGTTGAGATGTGATATGCTGCCATGGAAACTGAGCTGCTCGGTACCTCTGTAAAACATGGTATCGCTCCTAACAAAAGAAAAGAGAATGAGACGAGCAGCATGAGGAAAAAAAAAGACAAAACACGTAATTTTTCCTCCTCTACCTGTCGTCTCGAGTGCGGCGCAGGCTGCCATGGTAGCTGGACTTGCTGTGGACACTGCTCGCTTTACTCCGGGTTGAGGCCAGGGGCCCGTGATGGGTTCTGACTGGTTCGTCAAGGTCATCTAGGACAGCCAAGTGGGTGGAGGAGGCATGGGTGGAGGTACCCTAGAAAAAGATTAGGAGCCAGATAACTTTACCACAGCCAATTCTAACATTTCATTTTTATTCTGATAAAACTTAACAGTTAATTCTAACACAATAAGGCAAAAAAGGCTCATTTCTTGTGATAGTGGTTACTGCACCACCATGTTTGCAGTCCTACCTGAGTGGATGTTCCTCTGGACTTCCTAATAACGGGGGTGTTTGGTTCACGCAGCAGAGACTGGGCCAAGTCTGGCTGCTCCTGCAGTACCTGGCGAGACTCATTCACCCCACTACTGCTGAGACACGAGGGTAAAGCAGGACGCAGGTAGGAGGTTTAATGAGGTTGAGAGAAGGTGCAGGGGAAATGGTAACAGGTTCAAATTCGGGAAAAAGAGTGAGAGTTTAAGAGGAGTGCCGAGGCAAAACGTGTGATGTGGCAAGCAAAGATGCAGAAAAAAAAAACAATGAAGAAGGAGTGTGAAGACAGAGGCATGAGTGTGCGGAGGGACAGAAATACGAGCACAAAAACAAAAGTGAAAAGGGGGAGATGCAGAAGAGTTAATGTATAATGAGAGTTAATGTAATGTGCTGTTATCGAGGGCAAGAGGACACAGGTGCAGAGCATACCCATGCGTCACCATAGAGACAGACATTGAGTAAATCCGTGTTTCATATTAGTTCACAGAGTGGTGAGTCTACATGTATGACTGCTTAATGTGTTAATATTAAAAATAACAGCTTGGTTCTGTCAATATTTCAAAAACATTTGTGGCCTAATCATGAAAATCATACAAAAGGAGGAATGCGTGGGACTAAAGACAAATAAAAAGCATCGCTCATCATCTTACTCTTTGCGTCTGCGCCCGTGCACGAAGTTGGCCCATTCAAAACAAGTCTTCTTGCTGCCCACCCAAAAAACAGAGGGAATCCCCACCACCAGCATCATCAGGTATTTAATGAGGAACAAAACCATGACTGGCCGACCGGTCTGCTCCACCTAAAGAAAACAAATAGACTAAGTATTAACTTCAACACAATCACATTTAAACAGAAGCAGATGTTGAAAATTATGAAAGTACTGAGGAGCAGAAATTGGCTGCAAATATTTCATCAACAGTAACGAAAGTACTAAGAACTGATAGGGATGCCACTGAACTGCATGTACAACACTAGCAACTGGTCATTTAGAATGATAGAGAGCGGCTCATTGTAGGAAAACCCAACTGCTTCGGCAGCTGAGCTGCAGTTGGGACGTGCAGCAATTGCTTTCTCCTTAGCTAGACTTCAACTTTTAATGTAGGATATAGTATCATCCAGCAGAGGGCAGGAATTGTCTTGCTTCATCTTTCTGAAAGATACAATGTGAGTTTACAAGTAAATTACTGTCACACACACCAATATGAGTACTTTTATTTTTGCATTTGTTCAGACTTGTGGCAGCCTTTCCAATCTGGGAGGGTGTTTCCTAAATGAGCATCTGCAATGTCAAGCAAAATCATTTTGCTAACACACTTGTTTAGTTATGAGAGTAGTACTATAACATTTTTCATTAAAACTATAAGATGCTATTCACAAAGCAATCTCCTAAGTTGGTTCCAGGGGAACGAGGACTTTCATAAATGTTAGGCCTTTCTTGCTTTTCAAAGAACTGGGGCCCAGAAGAATTGCTATGTATTAAATAGATTTAGTCTGTGTCACCCAGACTGAGATTAAATGCCTCAAATTTTGCTCCCGAGATAAAATAAGAAGCCCTGGGCTTTCAAGTAAATTACTACCCCTGAACATAAAGTCATTTCAACTTGAACAATGCTTGCAGAATCTTCAATTATCAAAAACATGCAATTGTACTCTGACACACACACACACACACACACACACACGCAAAATCCCCCGAGGCTAAAGATCATGTAACACAGCAATATTAAAATTCCAAAGCTACAATAGGACTGTATGGTGGTCTCTCTTCATGAGCTCTCTCTCACACACAGTGTAAGACATGAACACATAAGCATTTACATCTGCCTTCACTCTGTATCATATAATTTGTCACATTAGCAAAGTTTTTTTTTAATCTAAGTCAAACCACTGTAGCTGCACTCTGTGTCTTATGTTTTTCATTATTACTAAAGCAAACACTTCTAAAGTCCAGGTTTTCACAGCTTAACGTTTGTTTGAAAGTGAGTTTTCATTGTTTTGTGTGTAGACTTGTTACAGGACATGATGGATGGCTGCACTCTGCACATTTATTTGGTTATTAATTTAGCTCCAGACTGTATGAAACATCACACTCCCACCCTTCTTCAAAGCCACTAGAAAGACCTTATAGAGTACAGGCAGCAGAGCATGACTGAGCAAGCCCTGAGAGAGACAATAAGGGAAAGAGGAAAGTGTGTGAGAACCAGCTGAGAGAAGACAAAGAAGCAGAGTAAAACACTGATAGCAATTTTGTGTGGCGTTGGTCTTGAGAGCTGCATTAGCTGAGGTAATGATGCATAATGCACTCTGCTCCCCTCCCTCCACAAATACCTCCCTCACTCAGCCAAGCAAGTCACTTACACACACACACACACACACACACCAACAGGCAGACACTCGCTTTCTCTTAAAGAGTTATTTCACTTTATTACAACTTAGGTTTGATCAGTGTAGTTGTGCATGGTAATTATTTGGGTAACACTGCATTCAAATTGTCTGCTGATGGAAATAACACTATGAAATTGTGGTGGGTGATAAAAACCGCATCACAATAACAAAATAATAGTTTTGTAAAATGATATCTATGAACTATATATCAATATCGCCCTGCTCATCAATGCTTACTCAACAAAACGGATTAAGTAGGTAAAAGTGCAATTACATTGACAGTATGTTGTATCAAGTCGACTTTTTTAATCATCCTCCTGAAATCATCTTTGTCAGACATTTGGATTGGCATCATGTCTTTGGCTCAGCACATGTGAATTGTTGCGGAATCACTATAAATGACAAATGAAACAGCTTTTACCCATGTTACGGTCCACGTGCAAACATGTCGTTCATAATACGATGAGATCATAGCCCTAGTCTGCCGCCCGAGTCAGAAGATAATTCAGGTTGCTAACAACACTGAAATAGGAAACTAAGCCCAAACAGTAAAATGATGACCCCAAGCATCCATTGCAGTTTACAGAACAACCGTATGGTCCAGTTTGTACCTATTTACTACGGGTAATGGTACTGCTGTATTTACTACTCTCACACACAAACAGACCCATTTTCTCGCTAATAAGCATATAAGCTATGACCGTTACCAAACAGGGACAGGAAAGAACCACATCCTTCAGAGTGGGTGAGTAGCTCACCAACTAATTCTGGCCATATGACAGAACACAATGTGTGAGAGTGAGAGAGCTGAGATGGTTATATCACTGGCTACACTGTCAAGGGTGTGTCACTGTATATGGTTTGAGTCCAGCTGATATGACAAGCAGATCCCGAGAAGTCGTCTTCACAAATGACATACTTGCTTAATAAGCCATTTTCATCATTTTGTTCCCTTTTAGAAAAAAAAACACTAATCAAGAGCCTCAGAATAGCTTATTTCTTTCCTCTATATTTTATGTTTTGAATCTACTAATTGCCTAAATTTCACTTCATAAATGCAAATTCACTGTCTGTTCAATACAACACATTTCATTTACTAATTTTCTCATAAAACCCAGAAGCTATAAATAATAATATTTTTATATTTTAATTACAACTTCTGTATGACATGGTGTAACTCTCTTCGCTCTAGCTCAAAATGGTTGTGAGCATATGCATTTCTTTGTGGCATGGCACTAAATGACGTGCTCTCACATACTGTTTCCTTTGCCCTCTCTGTACCTTGTATGGACAGGGAATATGATAGCGCCTGCAGTTCTCTTCCATCCATGTTGTTTCCCAAATGTTCCGATAGGTGTGTTCGTAGAAGTAGCACCCAATCACAGTCAACAAAGGGACAAGGTAGAGCACTGAGAATACTCCCATTCGGATCATGAACTTGACTAGTTTGGTCTGGTTCTCCTTCTCCAAGGGGATCTCCATGCGCACCCGGTTCAATGCCACGATGCCCACTAACAAGAGAGAGACACCAACCTACAGAAAGAGACAAATGAGAGGCTAAGACTCAGTGACAGATTTCACGTGGTCAAATGAAAATTGTGTTTTTAAGGAGCTGGATGAGTGACAGAGCAGCCAAGTCACCAAGTCATCAACCTTCCACCTATTCATTTACCGATGTGTTGCTCCATAATTCCAGTCTACTCTTGAATCATTTCATCCACCCTCTCATTAATCAGCTGCCCCATCCATCCTACTCAGCACTTCTTTCATCCACACACCCATTCATTTATCTCCTGACTGTACTCACCGCCACATTGAAGCAGAGAGGTGCCAGAACAAACCACCTCAGGGCTTCTATGTCATATAGCCCTATGAAACACACTCCACTGATCCCATCTCCTTCAATTTTGTTCAGGGCCAACAGGGTGACAGTCAGAGCCCCTGGGAGACCCCAGGCAATGGCATGAAAGAGGAGGGCTTTCTTCTCAATGGCCTCGCTGCCCCATTTTGGCACAGCAGCCAAAAACCAAGTGATTGTCAATATGACCCACCACACGCTGCCGGCCATGGTGAAGAAATAGAGGACCATAAAGAATAGGGTGCATGCCTGAAAAACAACAATGTAGGATAATAACTATGAGCAAGTAAATCTTTCTACAACAAAATATATGGTATTTATGATCATTTTAATTGGTCTAAAATGCTCATATAAATGTAAGCAGGTAGTAAATGTGTGACAACTAAAAAAGGAGTTTCCAGTACAAACATTTATTGCCTAATGTAAACTGTTTATTTGCAATAATCTTTTTGAGTTGACATTTATTGAAGATGTCTTATATTGTTTCAAACTTCTATATTACAATAACACTTTTATATGAAGGGATGATAAATTCTGAAAATACATCAAAACTTTTCAATTAAATTGAGATAAACTGTTGGAACATAATAAATAAAAGAGTGCGTTTGGCTTTTACCTACTTATTGTTATTTCCAGTATGTTTAAAAATAAATAAATCTAACATTTTATTAAAAAATACTTTATAAAATGTATAACTCGTAAGAGTTATGTATACTGTAAATGTATACTCGTAAGAGGCTCCTTACAAACCGCAAACGCTCCCTTGAAATTCCAGCGTGGTAACGCTAGGTGAACTGAAGCCCTCACCTTGTTGTGTGAGCCCTGCGTTATGGTTGATGCCCTGAACTGAGAGGGTCTCACTGCATTGCACGCAATCTTGTCTTCCAACAGGAACCCCAGGAAAAACACTAGTGACACCATGACATAACACACAGCGTAGAAGATGATTGGACGCTCGGGGTATCGAAACCTGATGGAGGAAAAAAAAAGATCTAGTTGAAGGACATTGATTTATGTTGAGTTTTCCTTCCACGTTTTAAATTATTTTTAATTCATTATTTTTTAATTTTTGACGGATTATCACACTTTCATTTGAATATGTGAAATTCTTTCACGACCTGCTTTTGAAATTGCGCAAACTGCTCTGAAATGTTTGCGTAATCCATAAGATTTCTTGCAGGTTGATGAAAGTATTCTTATAAATAATACTCAATAAGTACACATTAGATGCAATGGATGAGGCCAGTGATTATCTATATTGTTGTTATTGTCAACAAATCCAAAAAAGAGACATAAAACAACAACAAATTGCATATACTTCCTGTGTTGTGACTTGATTCTTTCTTACAGAAATCCATTTCAGAGACTGTAAAAGTGATGGGGGTTCCCAGCTCTTTAAAAAGCTGCAGTGTGGCTCACTGGTGTGTTTTCATGTTTTTATAATAGTTCCTCTGTTGCCCAGAAGGATAAGCCAAAAATCACATATTGGAAGACGACACATTTGGTGACAGCAACAAACAAAATGTAGAAAATCACCAGCCTTATCCCTCGAGACAACATTCAACCATTCAGACCTTGTAACATCAATGAGAAATGTCAAGAAGGTGAAGAGCGTTGCAGACAGACAAACAATGGAGATGACTCCAATGAAGTATCGGATGAAGGTCAACTCCTGCTGGTTGAAGAACATAGAGGGGCATGGAGCAGAGCAGTCCTTCCTGCCCATGAAAGTGTAACCCAGGTCTGGGTCAACCTTAAGCTCTCTGGGGCACCAGAAACCGTAGTCTCTCTGGACGGTCACGGATGACTGGTCAGTGGGGTCAGACCCTGGTTGCAGGTCCTCGGGACGAGGATAGGGCTTATCACACTCTGGAAACCTGGAAAAAAAATCATGTAGTTAAGGCTTCAGTGTGGGAACAAAACACTAGAAACATCTAAGTTTAACACCACCACAATCCGCAGCCTCCTAAAACACACAAAGCATTAATTTGAGCTTGTACCAGTAAACTGGAAAATGAGTGTTGAAACATATAAGAAAGAATCTACAGAAAAGACAGACAAGAAATCGCCAGATACCAGGGAGATTAGCTAAACTGAAATATTTAAACAAGTGAGGCAGGAAAAAAGAAAAGATGAAACAGGGCTTCTGTATTTGAGTTTACAGCGGAAGAAACCAAAGATGAAAGAACAGTTACAGATGCTTTATGTGGAGTTGATAGTTTAAAGTGAAGCAGTAGGCACAGGATTAGTGCAGATATAAAGCATACGCGAAACATATATTGCAGATTTAATCTAGTGTCTGTCTTTGTGTGATTTAGAATTAAAATGCAATGCAAACCTGCTACACTCCATGTCTTCTGGCCAGGCTACTCCAAATACCTCCATGAGTTTGTGGCACTCGTCTTTAGCCCGGTGGCAGAGGGATCGACATGGCATAGACACCCGACCGTACACAGTGCACACCGGAGCGTACAGAGCACACAGGAACATCCGAAGGTCATCACTGCACACTAGGTTCACCATGGGATGAAAAGGCTGCAAGAGAGATATTGAAAAGTAAAGACGAGAGTTTTTAAGTTTTGTTTAAACTTGCTACAAAGCTGAAAGTAGCACTGGTTACAGCAATGTAACATATCATAGTCATACGAGGGTTCAAACTGCTCTTGTCCACGTTTCATTTTACTAAAGACAGGGGTCTTAATAAAAATGTCATAGACTTACGAAAAAAAAATAAAGATAAATAACCGCTATCAATTCCACATATGTGAAGGCTCACATTAAACCTAAAAACGCCATCAAAGAGGATGAAGGGGAGGGAGAGGACACGTTTGTCCTCATCTGTTGCAACTTATACTACTCAGTATTCCATTAGCATGTAGAAGCTTATGAAATATGTATGGCTGCCATCATATAACCAAACATCCCTTTGAAATAGGGGACAGCAAAGACAGATCTCTGAACTGAACAAACAAACAGCAGGGCGAGTTACAAACTAAAGATTATATATTCAGGTCCTTAGTCTAATGGTTGGAGTGTCAGGGTCCCCAGAAATTCCACATTCAACCATTCCTCCATTCACTACAACCTAATAAGACATGAAAATATAATATACTAATTGTGTAAAATTTGCATATTTGCTTTTGTATAGTTAACAGCTTTGTGAGATGCAGAGCTGAAACACCTCAGCAATGATCAGTTATCAGAGGTAGCTCTAAATCCGGTACAGCAACACCTCCTTTCTGTTGCTGAAAATTTTGTTTTCTTTTAGCATGGGCTACATCTGCTCATGCTCACAGGTAAATTATTCATCAGCTTGTTTTAAAAACTGCTGTTCCATTGGAATTAAATTAGGACTTTTAAGTTTAAAACTGCATGAGTAGCTCATGTCTCTCTCCGTGTCTAAAATATCAAGATAAAGCCTTGTGTGTGGGCCTCCATAGCAAAAAGAGAACTATTACTGTACGTTTTAATACAGTTATGTAGCAACTGCTCAGACTCATATTTCAATAAACACTTATTTTAACTTATGCTGCATAATAACATATTTAACAGATCTGCTCATAGCAACAGCTACAATGTGCACTGTTGGGGTCATATGTGCCAAGTGACTATTCAGCTGTTTGAAAGTTCATGTCATCTGGCTACACTGAGTTTTCAGTACAGCTTTTTTTTACAACAACAGAAAAATCAGAGCAGAACCATGGCAGCTTCAATGAGTGAAAAGCAATGCTCAAAAAAACACTACACTGGGTGTGTGTGTATATATATAAATCAAATATGTGTACATGTGACACAAAACACTGCACTTGCATTGATTGCTTATTACAAAAGCTACATGCTTATGAGTGCATCTGTGCAAATGCCCATGCATCAGAGTGTGTGTGTGTGTGTGTTGTGTGTAGGGTAAGGCCCTGTGAGCATGTTTTGATCGTTCTCAATTGCTGTGTTCTAGATCTGCACATTAGAGAGATGTTCCACCAGTAAATGGGAGCATTGGTGCATGAGCTGTGTGACATAGTTTTTGAGTATTGCATAGTAACAATGTACCATAAGAATGCACCCAGGCTAGTATGTACACACACACACACACACACACACACACACACACACACACACACACACACACACACACACACACACACACCAGCTTCTTTCAATAATTCACACATTTTAAAACCCAGGCATTTTCTTTGTGTCAGACGGAAACCGCGTGCTTTAGTAGCCAACTGCATAGCACTTTGCTTGACTATGGAACTGATGAAAATCATATTTTAACACCATGATTAGTTGTCATTAGCTAAGGCCTGGTTACACTGCTATCCAAACATAATTTTGACTACTTTTTTTGCTCAGATCAAAATCTGAATCTCTGATTGCTATTAGTTCTGTAAATATTTGGGATATGGTGGGCAATGGTGGGTAATTTGTCTCGTTAGCTTTGATTATCCTTGACATGTGTCTAGAACTTCATTTTTGTTAATATAATTTACAGTGCATGTCAGGACAAATAATTATGTGGCATCTCTGACATTGTCTCAGTTTTATCTGTCTTATTGACACTCGACCCCAACTTATAGGAGGCACAATTAAGACAGAACAAATTAGAACAAATTGTATTTTTCAGTCAGAATCTGAAAGACGTCTTTTGTCCTCAAACAAACTCATCTGGGGATAAATATTAAGAACAGTCTCTCTGTCCCTTTCTCTCACTCACGGTTCTCACAATTGCCTAAGGCCACACTTAGAGTGGTAGCTACTTTCTGCATGAGTGTGCCTCACTGTCCATCAGAATAAAGCCTCTCTTTGAATCTCTTCATACCGACTCTACAGCAAATGTCTATGTGACTCTTATTTTATGTATTCCCATTCTGCACGTTTCTCCCGTGGATGTGGTTGTTACATGTGCATGCACTGTTCTTGCATTCCGTGCAAGTTTGTCCCAGTTATCATGTTTTCCAGTGTGGGAGTTGATGCATGTGTGCAGATATCTGTGTGCAATTATTCTGACAGTCAGGGCAATTGCCCCTCATCTCCCATAACAAAAACTATATTGATATTAAGTGGCTTAAGTGTGCCACCCAATGAGAGGAGGGGGGTGGCGGGGTTTGGCAATCAGCTTCCCATGGGGGACATATAGAGTGTGGCATTTTGTAGTCAGTTGTGATGGGAAAGCGGGGAAAGGGAAGCAAAGCCTGGAAACGTGGCCACAGGGGGAAGGAGGACCGCTACTAAAACACGTGAGAGATGATGAGGCGAAGAAATTGTGGTGCATGAGCTTCCTGCTATCGATCCCTCTCCCTGCTTGTTCCTTTCCCTTCCTGTATAAAGTGGACTTTAGAAACAGGAAGCCACCAGGTCCTCGGTGCAGCTATTCTAATGATACCGTATACTACTTATTATATTTTCGGACCCGTACATCACCAAATGCAACCTCTTCATTTATTTGGCTAAAAGTTGTTAGCAGAATTGTAGCTACAGCAGCCTGTCAATAAAGGCTTCCAAACACAAGTGAATATTACTTTGTTAAAAAATAACTTGGGTCAAAACTAAAATGCAATGAAAATTATATCGTGGAACTAAACCTGCATCGCACCAAAAATAAAATCTACGGTTAATAAAAGGCCACCCTGGAAACCACATGCTACCAAAACGCCATCCATCATGCAATGCTCCAACCTGACATGTCTCCCACATGGCTCTAAAATGGTATGAATGAAGGTGGTTTGACCTCAGCTATTTGGCAACTACTTTTGTGAGAACTGTTAGAAAAATGTTTAGACAAGTGCCCTTATAGCAGTATGAGTGCCGTTAACTGAACGGCTTTGTAGAAAAACCTCGTGCATACTTAGTTAGGCCCTTATATCATGTCAAACTCTTCAATTCACAGATAAATGCCGCTAATAAACCCTACATAGAAATATGTAAAGGTTAAAGAGAACCTGGATAAAAACAAATTGAAATCAAATCAAATCAGAGATGTATTTGTGAGTACATTTTGAGGCAGTTCAGAATGAGAAGCAGGATGGGTTTTTTTAGAGGGAAAAAAAAAAAAAAAGTCCCTGACTGGTCCACCTCTTGTTCAATAGAGGGATTAAGTTTCCTTCTCTTTACTCCCTCTTTCCAAAGGAACCCAGTGGGAGGAAGAAAAAAAAAGAAAAAACTTAAAGTAAAAAAATCAACAAAGACAAACTGAAAGAAAGACCGACGGAAAAAAAGCGCTATTCAATTAACAGTCACGTAATGCAAAAGATAATGCTTTTGTTAAACACAGATGTCAATAACAAATGTGAAGTTGGTAGTAAATCAAGAGAGCAGTGTAATACAAATACAACATAAAGTCCACAGATGTGTTGCATTGTAGAAAATTTAGCAGTAGTTTGGAAATGTTTCTTTCCTAAGTGTCTGATGTTGCTGGAGAAAACTACAGTATATATAAAAAAAAGAAAATCTAGTATTAAGCCTTTTTTAAGCTCAATAAATGCTGACCAAGGCTGATCATTTCAAAGTTGCTCAGTTTTCTGTTTCTGCTCCTTCTTACTCTCATTCTCCACATGAAGGAGAATTTATTTTAAGATGCTCTATGCAATTCAAATCAAATTCTAAATTAATAAAACACTTGGCAACTACACAGACAACTGGAAATGTAAAATCATAGGGTAGTTTTTTTTAAAGTGCATTTATTCTATGATTTGCGACTAGATTTTATTAAACAGTAAGCATCTCTTCCCACCATGTTATAAAAATTGGTCTTACCACAAACTATGTTGATGGCAGTGCAAACACCCTTATAGCCTAAGAGTTATTCAACTAATTATTTTTTTATTGCTAGACTTATTTGCACCCCCCACATCAACTTGAGGGTAGGGTTGGATTGATTTGGAGTCCTAGCAAAGACTATATATGTGTTTAGTCAGTGGGTGTTATTTTTGAGTGTGTGGTTTGTTGCTTAAAGCAGTAGTAGAAAATCCAGTTAGCCAACACCACAGAAACTCATACACATTGTAAAGTGTAGGAGGAGGAAGGGAGGGAGGGAGAAAAAGGAGCAAAGTGGAGTGGAATGGAGAAAAGAGTGGCGGTTTCCCGGTGGATTAGTGAGTCAAATGGATTGGAAGGAGTATTTAGAGTGTGAGAACCTGAGACGGATACACACATACACACACTTCCTGAAACTGTCACTAGCTTTGTGTTTACTCAGATCAAGGTGACAGACTGTTGGAGACTTCGAAGAAACCATTTCTGAACTGGCAGCAATGCCTGCTTCAAAACATAGTGCAACACTTGTGTTGTGGTATTGTGAAAATATCCAGAGCAACATCTGATCTGAGCTCCGAGTTTCACAGGCAGGGAAGCTGTAAAGTTATTCCAGCTTTTAATCATTAAAACGACTCTAATAGCAATGTGATAATAAAAAAAACTGTAAAAACGTGTTCTAAAGCAGCGGTTTCAAAGAGAGAACGAAACCAAAAAACCTTTCTTAAAACTTTCAGCCTGCCAGCATGTGGTTTTAAAGGGAAGCTTACATCCAATCAAGTAACAATGAATTACCTTTATCCCTTGAACCTGCACATCAAAAAGAACTAAAAGTGGATCTTTTAATGCACTGGCAGATGCAAAGTATATGTTCTTGCACTGGTTTCTGACAGACCATTACTAAACCTTCCCATCTGGACACATAACCCCTCACAGGCTCTTTTTCTTCCTCTTGTGCCATCTCTGTCCCACACCGTAACTCACTCACACAAATCAGGCGATGGAGCCCTGCAGCACAAATGCTGTCAGACCACATCAACTCTCCCTCCATTACTGCAGCTAGCTACAATCTAACATCCCTGCAACATCCTCTCCTCACCTACTATTACAACCAATTTCTCCATTTCTGACTCCCTCACTTTCTGCAGAATAATTGTTCCCATTTGCTTTTGCATCTTGTCTGCTACTCTCTCCATTTCTTCACCTCACACTCAAACTATACCTCCTCCTTTACTGCATTCATGCATAGGAGAAAATTTAAATCTCTTTACAGTGTAAGATAAGTGCAGCATTTTGGTTCACAATCACACAGCAATTACATGAATCCTCCATCTCCCTCCCCTTGCACCAGCTACTTTCTATGATATGCTCTAAGTACATACTGTAGTTATCTCATTGCTGCCTCTCTCTTCTCTGCTTTCACTGGCCAGGATTCATCTCAGGCTGCATTTTCTTGTTTCTCGCTCTATAATGCACTCGTGATAAATGTGTACATAGATAAACTCACACCACCACAGACACACACACACAATTCACTCTGGCTGTGTGCCTGATTCCTCTCTCCTCTCACATGCTTGTGAGAGAGACAGGTGTTGGCCATGAATAGATGAACTGAGCAGACTGTGATGCTCTTCTCCGTAATCTCTGAAAAGACAGTTAAGAAAGGGGCACCCTTCTCTCACACTCTTTCCCTCTTTTATTTATTTGTCCATTTATTCGTGTCCATCCTTCGTTCATTCAGGAGGACCAGACAAAGCTGTTAATGGCATTCCCCTTCACGTTCACCTCCCCTCCTCCTATCTTCTTTCTCCTGCATTCATCTCTTATTTCCTTGCCTCCCATTTACTCCTACTGGCTTATTATGCTGACAAGCACTTATCTGCCTCTTCTCCATTTTTTACTCTTCCAACATCAGCATTCATTGACTTCCCCTATTCTTTTATCCTCTCATTACACATTTGACAAGAAACACTTTATCACCACCATTATATTGTGTTTATATTGTGCTCCACAGTCCTCATCCCTAGGTTTTTTCCAGTCATCATCATAGACCTTTAGCTAGCTGAGAATGTTTTACTTTCTTATCCTATCTTTTCTTCTTTTGCCTCTGATTCTCTATATGTGTCATTACTGACATTTTGTGGGCTGCTTCTAAACCTTGTATGTTAAAGGAAGAAAAATAAAAAGCTGTGATTGAGCCTACCAGACTAAATCCCACAAACTCAAGATTCCCCACAAGTTTGAAAATATTTATTAAAGGGACATTTAGGCCTAGTAAGAAATGTAATCCTGACACTTTCTGCTAAATCATGACATTGTAGATACATAATAAGGTATTATTCTCATAAACAATGACACATTCTTGTCTGCAGTGTATCCAGCGATTTTAGTGAATACGTCCTGATCTTTGAACTGCCACCCGTGGTTCAGATTGTCCACAAATTCAAATAGGCATCAGTGAGGCACAAAAAACACCAGATCTGTTTTCTTCAGCCAAAAGATTAAAGATATGTATGCAGGGTTAGGAATCTTTTAACACAGCTAGCTAGCTAGCTAGCATAGCTAGCCACTAAGAAGTGGCAGATTTTGCCCTGGACAGATTGCTAGTGTATCACAGGTATTACAGTTCCAAGATGGTAAATTACATTTATGTATCTATGTATCTATAAAACTATGACATGTCTTCGGTAAAATGATAAATTAATAAATTCTCATATCGTTATGAGTTAACCACCTGTCAGCAGATAAAGTGGTTAAAATCAGCTCCACCTTTACCAATGCCAATATTTAAACCCTATTTAATTACTTTACATGCTTTGCCATAATTACCATAAACTGTTTTGTTTAAAATACCCAATTTTCTTAGTTGAGTTGTTTTATTTTTTCCGAAAGTAAAATGTAATTTACTTAGTAGATTTAGTTGAGTATGTTTTGTAGTGGACCTTTTAGTGAAGAATTTGGCCAGTACTTGCACTTTTACTTAGGTTTTACATTTAAATACCACCTCTGTACACAGTAAGTGCTTTTTTGCTGTATATGGGTCTGTGTAGCTGCAGACTGCTCAGAGTGGCCAGGCTGACCTTTGTCCTCAATAACATTATTAAGACCCTCAGGGGTAATGTTGCAGTTGATCAGTGTATGTATATCTATCTAGCTATTGATTGTGTGGAGATGCGAGTACTCAGTTTTAACTGGCATTGGAAGTGTTGGCTATTCTCCTGCTTCCTTTAAGATCATGCTAAGCCAATCATAGATTCTCCCATAATGAGTGTGCACAATTACATACTAGGCCACATTTATTTTGTGGTTAAGTGACAATATACAGAGGAGTTTTTTTCTTCTGTGGAATAACTGAGCCTGCATAATGGCTAATCATACACTAGTATTTTAATTCTCTGTGTGTGTGTGTGTGTGTGTGTGTGTGTGTGTGTGTGTGTGTGTGTGTGTGTGTGTGTATAAGAGAGTGTGGAGAGGTTAATGGTGCCAGCTGTCATCGCTCACTGGTGCTAACTAGCTGCTAATCTCTTTCTCTCTCTCTCTCTCTCAGTTCCACAAGGAAGACATTGATTCCCACAGACCAACCGCTCCCCCATCTGCTACAATAGTCAATTAAACCTGAGTGTTGAGGGTGTGAAAGACAGGGATATAAAGAGCTGGAAGTGAAAGGCAAGGAAAATGGATTTGAAATAAGAAAGTGTTAATATGGTGAAAATGTTTATTTGAGAAATTCAGTAGTGGGTGTGCTTGCCCTCATTGCATTGTCGCACGGTTTAGAAATAGGACCTGTTCTGTCCATCTGCCCCAGCATGTTATGTTTCCCAGAGGGTTTGCTGTAGGTCATGGTTTTTTTGAGAACCATGAACGTTAGAAGCACAGACAGAAACACATAATAGCATAGGGACCGAGTGTGTGCACCAAGAGACAGCAGCTGGTCACATGGCTTAAACATAATGTTGAGTTCTCCTCAAAGGGCGATGAACAGTTTAACATATTGTTATTAATAACTGTTATTTGTGTTTAAATAATCTGGGTCAGACAAAGAAAAAATAGCAGGAATAAGACGATGTCTTTGTGCTTGAATCAACCCTTCAAACAAACCTCAACACAGTTATGAAATAGAAAATAGCTCATTGTGTCTATTATTGTCCTTTGGTAAATATATAAATAAATTATTGGGCACGCATCATGAAAGAACTGCCCTGCCTGAGGCCTCCGATTTAATTGGTAGACAATTTCTACTTATAGATGGAGATTTATTTTCATAACATTTTGGTATGATAGATAGTAGTCTCTCCCATTAAGGGTCTAAACTATAACAATAATAAGACTAATTTTCTCTGCCCTCCTCCCCGAAAAGAAAAATAACTAAAAAAATACCAGAAGCTGTGAAACTTACTTCTTAAACAAAATTCTGTGACATTCTTGGGATTTGCCAGCCTAAACAATCTTTGCCATTTGGATCCTAGGGTGAAAGAGATTAGAGAGCCCCTGGTCTCTCAGAAAGGCTCATTTGGACTACAATGGAGCCCAATGTTTGTAAAGCAAAAAGACAAGAACCCCAACTCTGAGTGAATTAATTTAGAGCTGTCAGTCACCACATTTACACGCACACTACAAATTCAGGTTATTTGGTGAAATCAAGTTAAGGTAGGAAATTTGTGAGTGTATGTGCATAAAGTCAAATGACCTGATACTAAAAAACCTGCTTTTGCATTCAGCTAATCAATAATCACAATTATTACCTTCTCACATCCACCTTTTTAAAGGAATGGTTAAGGTTCAAGTGCGTTTGCGATACGAGATGATCTAGGCTGCAAATTCCTTCAAAAGAAACAATGTTTATTTATAATCTCTGAGCAATGCAATCACATGTATTGTTTATACATTTATGAAATCAAATAACTATTGAAAACTGTAACCTCAACACTTCTGTCTGACTGCATTCAGCAGGTTTCTGGTTACATGCTCAAGTTGTCACTAATATGATGCTAATGTGAAAAAATGAAGGAATATGAAGCCCAGTTAAAAACCCAGTCTAAAAGCCAGTTTTCTGAAACCGTGGCACTGCTTTTGCATTATGTTTCTGATCTAATCCATTTCTTATGATTGATGCCTCTTACAACTGCCTTCCAAAACTTGCATAACAAAGATTTGTTTCATTCTTGCTATGCTCTTAATAAGAGTTGGGAAAAAAAGAAAAAAAAAATACAGACTAATGGAGTATGATGAACTGATATGCAGGCAGCTGCAACCTTAATTATTACAATTACTGTGGAAAGATGCTTAAGAGCTTTTCTGCCACATGACCGCCCCTTTTCATAGCTCCATCCCCTCCAGAAACAATTGTTAAAAGGGACCAGATCTTTAAATACACTACAACTCATATCCTAGCCAGCAGTAGCATCAAAGTGCCTTGTTACATTGGCAGTTTGTTATGAAAGTCTGTATCTATTAAACTCAACATAACGTTAAAAGTTAAAAGAATGTATTTTTGCTGGCATTTCAGGCTTACAGAAGTAGACAAATTCATCTGTGGGAGTCAGAAAAAGAACAAAAGAGAAAAGAGACAAAGTGTTTGAAAAAAGAAAATGTGTGGGGCACTAGAGAAGAAAGAGAATATGTCAGAGACTAAACAGAAGGGGACACTGACAGAGTGACAGGTCGTGTTAAGTCTTTAGACTCTACTGTCTCCGGTGTTTGTGCTTCTCTCAGCATGGGGTCCTGTCCTTCAAAATAAGACTGTTCTGTAAGAAGGGCCACCCTGGGGCCACCAGGTCCCCACAACAGAGAGTGGATGTGTGCCAAAACTGGTGAGTTCAAGGCTTGTTCAATTCAATTCAACTTTATTTATATAGCGCCAATTCACAACAAAGTCATCTGAAGGCATTTTACATAATAAAGGCAAGACTATAGAAGTATGTCGAGGAAACCCAACAAATCCCCCTTGAACAGGCCCAACAGTGGAGAGGAAAAACTCCCTTTAACGGAAGAAACCTCCAGCAGAACCAGGCTCAGGGTGGGCGGCCATCTGCCTTGACTGGTTGGGTTGAGTGGAAAGTGGAGAGAGAAAAGAAAAGAGCAGCAACTAAACATTTGATATGTTGGTAGGACCAGTGGCTGCACACTGGAAGACACAGGTCCAAAGCCAGGGATACCTGGAGAAAGGGACAGAGAGAAGGACACAGAGGGAGAAGCACAACTACCAGAGAAAGGTGGCATTTAATGTACAGAGAGAAAAGAGAGGAGAGGAGCTCAACGCACTTGGGAAGGTCCCCCAACAGCCTAAACCTGTAGCTTCAAACTAAGAGCTAGTTCAGGTTGACTGAGCAGTTTTAACTATAAGCTTTATCAAAAAGGAAGGATTTAAGCCTAGTCGAGAGTAGAGAGGGTGTCTTCCCCCCCGAATCTGGATTGGGAGCTGGTTCCACAAAAGAGGGGCTTGATGGCTAAAGGCTCTGCCTCCCATTCTATATTTGGAAACTCTTGGAACCACAAGTTGGCCTGTATCCTGCGATCAAAGTGGTCGGACGATGTGGTACTATGAGGTCTTTTAAATACGAAGCTTTACCATTAAGAGCTTTGTATGCAAGAACAGTTTTAAGTTCTATTGTAGATTTTATGGGAAGCCAGTGGAGAGAAGCTAATGAAGGAGAAATATGATCTCTCTTTCTAATTAGAGTCAGTACTCTTGCTGTAGCATTTTTAATTAATTGAAGGCTTTTTAGGGCGTTATTAGGACGCCCTAAAAGAAGGGAAATACAGTAGTCTAAGCTAGAAGTAACTAATGCATGGACTAGTTTTTCAGCATCACTTTGAGACAGAATGCTCCTAATTTCGACAATGTTCCTTAGGTGGAAGAAGGCTGTTCTAGAGATTTGTTTAGGTAAAGGACAAGATAACTCCAAGGTTTTTTTTAAGCTCAAATGCAATAAATTAAGTTTTGTCTCAATTTAGAAGTAAATTATAAGGACATCCAGACCTTTATGTCTTTTAGGCATGCTTGACAAGTTTGAGTAATTGGTTATTATCTTCTGGTTTCACAGACTATAGCTTGGTATCATCAGCATAGCAGTGGACGTTTATGGAATGTTTCTCTATAATGTTGCCTAGTTTTGACATATACAGATTGAAAAGTATTAACACAGATACCTGTGGATCTCCATAACTGACTTTTGTGCATATAGAAGATTCATCATTAACATGAACAAACCGTCTGTCTGACAGATAAGATTCAAACCAACACACAGTGGTTCCTTCAATCCCAAATCCATGCACCACTCTTTGCAATAAAATGTTGTGGTCAATGGTGTCAAATGCGGCACTAAGGTCTAGTAGGACGAGTAGGGACACAAGTCCATTATCTGAAGCCAAGAGAAGATCGTTGCTGACTTTTACCAGTGCTGTTTCTGTACTATGATGAACTCTAAATCCTGACTGAAAGTCTTCATACAAATTATTCTTGTATAGGTGGTCGCATAATTGCTTTGCATCTACTTTTTCAAGGATTTTAGAAAAACAACGGGATTGTATATCGATCTATAATTGGCTAAATCACCTGGATCAAGACAACGTTGTTTAAGTACAGGTTTGGTACATAGCCAGTTTCTAAAGGAATCTAATACTAATGTGTCCATTAAAGTTAAACCATCTATAAGTAATTTGGTTGGGACAGTGTTTAAGAGACGTGCTTAATTTTTCCCCCCCATGTGTGTGAATAAGAGGAAACAGGACTTTATAGACATGTGTTTCTGTGAGTGTGTGATGGTTTTGTTATGTCTCTGTGTTACTTTGTGTGCTCATGATGTTCACTACATCTGAAGAGGCTGATTACCCTATTCACTCTGGCAGAGACAGGCAGGTCCTCATTCAGTGTAAAGGTTTCTGTTGATTTCAATTGAACTCTTGATTATCCTGCTTATTCTGACGAAGTCTATTGAGGCTGCCAGCCCAAATGAAGCAATCAATTATTTATGCACAGAACAAAGGCACTGCCTGGTGCTGTTTTTTTGGCAGACTGTTTCCATCAGCAGAGCTGCCACCACTGCTTATCCAGCTTCACAATGAAGGGAGATTTGAGGAAAGATTGGGGAGATTTGTCATTGCTCACACATGCTGCCCATTAGCCCACTGTTAATGCAATGCTACAGGTTCATGTGAAAATATGAACACTGGTGAATCCCACTTGGATTCCAACATTTAATAACATCTTTACTTGAATGCATTGTTAGATGTCTCTAATGGAACAGCACCAGGTCACAAAACACAACGCAAAGCCCTATTCCATCACTTCTAAGGCACAAAACACATAACACAAAAAAACTTTAACATTGAATGTGTGTTATTTTTAATGGGAAACAATGATCCTAAATATAATGTTTGGTGATACTTTTTATCTTGAGCAATTGATTATTTAATTGTGATCTTTTCCTTTCAGCTGTACCCTTTCAGCAAATCATGTGCCTCCATCTAACCCTGTCCTCTGAATCCTCTTCTCTCACACCAACTAACTTCATGTCCTCTCTCATTACATCCATAAATCTCCTCTTTGGTCTTCCTCTAGACCTCCTGCCTGGCAGCTCCAACATTAGCATCCTTCTACCGATATATTCACAGTTTCTCCTCTGAACACGTCCAAACCACCTCAATCTGGCCTCTCTGACTTTATCTTCAACACATCAAACATGAGCTGTCCCTCTGACGTCCACATTCCTGATCCTGTTCATCCTCGTCACTCCCAAAGAGAACCTCAACATCTTAAACTTTGCTACCTCCAGTTCCGCTTCCTGTCTTTCTTCAGTACCACAGTCTCTAAGCCAAACAACATCTCTGGTCTCACCACCATCTTGAAAACTTTTCCTTTCTTTCTCACTGATACTCTTATCTCACAACATGCCTGACACTTTTCTCCACCCGTTCCAACCTGCTCGCACAATTATTTAATTGACTATTATTATTACTACTATTATTAATATTTAAATCGACATAATTAATAATGATGACATTATTTTAGCATGGAAATACAGAATATATAACGATACGGTGATCAAGCAAACATTGAAACTACCTGCCTAACAATTTGTAGGTTCCCCTCATGCTGCTAAAACCGCTCTGACCAGTTGAGGCATTGACTCCACAGCAGCTTATCCGTTAAATTCTTTTTACATTTTTAAGTTGCAAATTAGGGCCACCATAAAAGTCAGGTTTGTTTTTCAAGTACATCCCATAGTTACACGATCTGATTGAGATCTGGTGAATCTGAAGGCCATTCAAACACATCGAACTGTTCATGTTCTTCAAACCACTCTGGATCTATTTCAGCACTGGGCAGGGCTCATTATTCTGCTGAAACAGGCCCACCCATCAGTTAACTGTTGCCATGAAGGGGTATATTTGGTCTGCAATAATGCTTAGGTACAGTAGGTGCCAACTGTCAAAGTAACATGCAAGTAAAGGTTAGGAACCAAGGTTCTGAGCATTTTATTTTCAAGAACATTGCACTGCTTCCACCGGCGTGTCTCCCTCCCACCGTGTTATCTTGGTGCCATCTCTATTCTGGATCACTTGTCTAGCTATTGCAATATGGTTCATGTCAGATCTTTACTCCTGCCTATTTTTCCTTCTTCGAACACATCAACATGAAGAACAGACTTTTTACTTGCTGTCTGATATCTGTCATCCCTTGACAGGTGCCAAGGTAAGAGGATAATCAAGGTTACTCACTTCACCTGTCACTAGTTTTAATGTTGAGGCTTACTAGTATAGATTATCCATTTTTTACCGACTACATCTAAACACATGATCTAACCTGAAAACTGTATTAATGTATGTCCATCTGGGGCCAGTGGGAGATATTTAACTCAGCCCTGACTGCTAAGCCCAACTTTACACACATACACACACACACAAATCATTGATCCCCTTCTCATGCAAAGCTCAACACAAAGCACCTCTTATATTTCAGCATACAGCGGGTCAAGGTCAGCATCAGCATTAAGGGCTTTAGTGCAACTAATTGTGCACTTACCAGCCACATACAGCTCTCAACTCAAGCCCAAAATAGCCCCCGTAGTAAATGGTTAAAGTTACATGACTTTTAAAGAGTTCAGCTGAGTGCCAACATTGTTAACAGGTAGTGAGTTACAATGCTTCCTCTATTTCTGATCTAATCAATGTCTTTCTCCATTCTGCACCAACCTCAGCATCCCACCCCATGTGACTCGCCCAATTACAGCGCCTGTCACTCCCCTCTTCCACAATCTATTAGTGATTTCCATCTTTTATACTAATAGTATTAATCTGATTTTTGTCTTAATTTTATTAACAGAATAAAAAAGTATCATGCATTGTTTTTCCCCTCTTTAATGACGTTTTAAAGTTATAAAAAACACAACATACACTTTACATGAGACCATAGTAACAAAGACGATGACCAAAGATAGTAAAAATACACAATTACAACGCTGATGGTTTGATTTGGGCACAAATGACTTTCCGAAGGTAACTGCAATCTCAATGATATTTACTTGAAAAACGTGTTACACACAAATGATGATGCTCTGTAAAGACATGATCTAATTTTATTAAAAGAATGAAAAGAGATGATAGTGGTTGTATGCATCAGTCTGCCAGTCTTTTGGTTAACCATAGTAGATTTTTAATCGAACAGAGTGTACATGTAAGTGATAAGCAGATGGATATGCACAGGCGGCTTAAATAGTGTTAGGACATGTGTGGGTGGCATCTGATTCAGCTCTATTCACACATTCTTGGCTTCCCTCCTACATTTCTATCATTTCATCTGACCCTCTCTTCTATGCCCCTCACACTTCCTCTGTGTAGCTCCTAGTGATGGCTTGTTTGCTGTACCTTGTGGATTTTTTTCCCCCATTATGATTGCTACCACAGTGTGTGTGTGTGTTGTATACATGCACATGGTATTCTCAAAGAGACAGGGTCCAGTGAGGGCTTCCACATCACCTGTTGCCATGGTAGTTAAATAGGCAGAGAAGGAGGGGTAGGAATGGGAGGAGAGAGGCAGACAGGGGAGGGAAATTGGATAATGAGTGCACGTTCTGGACTAAACTATGGGGAGGAGGAGGGGAACAAGTGCTATTATAAGGAAAGACAGGAAATCTGTGATTCATACTTTTGAATCATTGATTCATTTGGTCGAAAAAATAAAATAAAAATACAGACTGATGTCAATAGCTATTTGTCTAAGGAAAGTGAGCCATTGAAATATTGGCAGTCCAACTGTGTAAATAGAGAAACACATTGTAGGTGAAGAGTATAAATGCTAACCACTCACACACAAGACTTCTGTTTACAGCATTGCATCAAATCTGGAAAAAAAAAAATCCTTTCTAATCCCTTATCTTAGTTAAAAAAAACAAAAAACAACAACAAAAACAAAACAAAACAACAACAACAACAAAAAAAACTGTGCTGCAGTAACATAAGTAGTCGTTTCTCAGCCCTATGGCTGGAGTGTATTCATCAATCTCACGTCCTCAAACCAGAGGCCTGGGAGTTCTGTGCGGGATCTAGTTTCTACCACTGAGCTTATACAGACTGAGTGCTCTGATGTTGTTCTTAGTATCTGTTGGAGTCTCCCTTCCTGTTTTAGGAGTCACAGCCCCAAGTCCTGCTACCACCACTTGGACTGCTTTGGCCTTCACTTTCCCCATCCTCTCCAGTTCCTCTTTTCATCCCAGGTTCTTCTCCGGTTTGTCATACACCTTCTTCTTAATGTTCAACCACTCTATCACCACAGCCATTTTCTCTTCCTTGCCTACTACTACAATGTCTAGTTGGTTAATCAGTGCCCTCCTTTCTGGATGGATCAGAGAGCCCCACAGGATCTTTGCCCATTTGTTCCCCATTAGCTTTATCTCAGTGATAAATGTGGTCTAAATAACAATCACAACAGTGAACGGTTCTTTCTGACAATAAATTACAGCTTTTTAAAATCCATTTCTCGAGTAGGTTTGAAAAACTGTCATAGCCAAGAAACCTGATCTAGGATTAGACCATCCAACATTTGCTAGTGGCCCCAACTCATTTGTCTTCAATCTGTTAAGCCACATATGAATAACAGGGCCTAGGATTACAGCATCTGTAGCACATACCAGTTCACTGGTCTGAATAATGGTGCTAGTAGAGATTTTTGTGAGGGCTTTGGTAGCATCAGCTACCATACGTTTGGTGATGTTTTTCCAACAGACCTTGGTATTCGGTATCAAGTATCAACTGCATCCACTTCTTCCATTATTCTTCGCCTCAGATCAGTTGCTCTGCCCTATAGTGTAAGCGAGGTCTGTGTAAGGATCCAGCTTCTGTTGTTGGTTTCATCTCCCATTGTTCTTCTTATATACACATGACAGAGATGTTTTTCTTTTTTTTTTTAATACAGGGCTTGTCTATGTCTCAGACTATTCACAAGTAAAAATACAAGTGACAGTTGTTTAGTGCATAATCATACACTAGTACAAGTTATTATACTGCATCTACTTTGATCTACTCTGAGAAACCTGTATCAGGAGATATGACCCAAGAGGTGAGTACAACCCTTGCTGACAATGGCTCCAGTTTTCTTAAGGCATTTGGAAAACTTCACGCTAATTTCACAGTTGTTTATTTTATATTTTGTTACAGCAAGTAAAATTCCAAAACAGCAAGACAAACTGATGTTTCTAAATGACTCATCTCAGCTGTCATTTGATGAAAAATGTCTGTACTCTAACAAAAACTCTTTTTAGTAGGACATCTTTGAAAATGGAACTGGCTCTACCAGGCGGGTGTTTGATTGATTAAAGGGATCTGATTGTATAATGTTACAACATTAATCAAGCACAACAGTCGAGGAGGACACTTACTAAATGGTTCATTGTGACTTGTCAAACAAATGTTACTTGTGTTGGCTTCACATCCATTTCAATTTCACAAAGCTCAGTAACTCGTGTTAAACCCATATGTGCATGGATTACTGAATGTGCAAAGGCCCAGGGGCCCATGGGCCAGAACCTCTGAACTTAGTGTTCTTATTCGTTTGAAAGAGCTCTGTTAAAAGATACATAAAGACCATAAAAGATATTCTCAACAACCACACTGACAACTGAAAAATGTTAAGCAGCAACCTAAACTCTCCAAGAGAGGCACACCATGACCAAAAACAGACACCACGTTCCCAAAAAGACAGACATAAAATCACAATTAATTACAACAGATTTAGATCCAAAAATGTTTATAGGTTGTTAACCAATATGAACTGCTGCACAGCACAGCTCCTACTGTGAGGTTTCAACTGATACTATAGTAATAACAAAAAGCACAATAGTTATTTCTTAGAAATTAAAACATGTTATGCTTGTAAAATACATGTACTCATGTGGGAAATGTTTTTCTTTTTAATTGCATGGTTTGGAATGAAGAAACAATGCACAACAGTGGCAGAATGTTGCAAAAAGGAAGCTGCACTACATTGATGATAACAATAGCAATGGAAGCAGTAGATGAGGGACATATGCATCTTATGAAGAGAGTAGTAGATCCAAGGAAAATCATGATCAAGTAGTTGTAGAAGCATTTCTGGACGTAAAATGACATTTAGTAGCAGCATTGCTATGCGATTAACATTCAGAAACATCTGTCAGTAACGCAATTCAACCACACCACAACCTACAACATTTTGTAAAATGACTATGAAGTTGAATCAATACCTTTTTTTAAACAGTTACACCAAAAACGGAATATTATGACCTTTAGTAAGAGATAGCTGACTTTTGTATTTGATAATGTAGCAAGAATTTTTGATCTGTGACACACACACACACACACAAACACACACACACAGGTTTCCCCATGAGAGACATTATTAAATTTCCTCCAGGGTTCCCACCAGGACTACTATCCCTGGTCAAAGCCGACCAGATCATCAAAACTAACAGGGATCATGTTGCTACTCAACCATCTTCAGAAAACTGTCTATTCCATGACTGGAGGGACTGAGAGTGTCAGTTACTTGGCTCCTTCTTCATCTGGGTCAAGTCGAGTTCAACAACAGACGCTTCTCACAACCCTCAACACAGCGTGTTTTGACATGACACTGCGGAATTGATTTGATTCGAAGATTTGCATGGTCCTTAATGTGCTGAGTGAACACTGCCACTAAAGGACTGTTTGCATCCAGTCAAAATACACGGCTGTCAATCCAAAATGAAGCTGTAACCATTCATTCCTTTATATTCTGACACCAGTGATCCTGGCACTGCATCTTTTGACAGGAGAAATACTTTCCGTGAATAAATATTCAGCGAGTGGCACTGCACATTTTGGCTTGATCTATTTGCTTACATTCATTTGGTTTTAACATGGGAAAAATAATAACCAAGCATTAACTAAAAATAAAAAAAATCCCCCTCCAAGATTAAACACAAAAAATGCACAGCCAACTGTGGCCCTGTCTAAATTCATCTGCTTTTCAACGGGGGTAATTTAATATGCCAACGCTGAACAGCTGGAGGCAGGCGTATTTCAGCTGACTGTATCTGTTATCCTTCTGCGTTTTTTAAACTATGACCCACAGTTTGCACGGCAGCCAAAACACGTGTACATGGGCAGACACTTGAATGAATGAAACCACACAGAAACATAAAAAAGTAATAATCCAGAGAGCAAATAAATCCTTTTGGGAAGGTCTAAGAATGACATGAGACAAGATATTTTTAAAAGGAATGTGACTAAAGTAATTTATTTTCTTGTATATCATTAAGATTATATTTATGGACCTCTTTTTCTAAGGACCAAAATGCTAATGGCATGGTTCTGAAAAATGTCAGTCCCTTAATAGACAAATGTTGCTGTAATTATCTTCTGTACTTTCTAATATCTCCAAAGTGCCATCTGCCAAAGTAAACACAGTTCTTGATTTCTCTGTCTTCTCTTTCCCTGTTATTTGTTTTGCATTTTGTATTTTTGTAGACAGTCCACTACAACACACCCAAAATGACACACCCACATAACGTGACATACGTTGCTGTCTTTGGTGCTAATAAGTACCTACTGCAGATAGGTAATTACAGTCCATTCACTGAGTAACACCTTGCTCTGCGCTCGCTCTCCCTCTTGGGGAGTAACAAAGGAATAGGAAAGAGAGGTAACATGATATAGATGGATCGTGTGCATCTACTACTGCACTCAGACGGTACGTAATATGGCACTTTTCCCTGCTCTGTAGCTTAGAACCAACCTTTCCGCGTAAAGACATTCATCAGAAAGTATCAGCCACATAAAGCACCACAATGCAATACATTTTTCTCCCACTGCTGCTGCACAGTTAGAAGATTCTGTGTCAGTTTCTGTTCACATTCGAGAAACGTAATGAGCGCCTGTACATACACATTCTACATCTGAATAGAACTGTAACTTGTAGAAAAGCGATGGAGCTGCAACCTGAACAGAGTGGATCGACTATCACCCTTTCTCAAGCGTTGCACTGCTCCTGTTAACTCTTTGATATTCCAACCCTGTGTGAGAACCACTTCACTCCAAGTGTGGCTGCCTGTATCCAATTTGTTCTCCTATAGCCTAAAGATAATGGACAATAGGAGACATTAAAACATTTTTTAAAAAAAAACAACAACCACCTTTCTCTACAGTGTAAAAGTCAACCCTCCAATTATTTCAGTGCAAAGAATCTCTGTGCATTCTAGTAATAAAATTAGCTATGCTGTCTCTGTCTACATTGCATGTAAATGTGTCCTTTTGTCCTCAGCAAATGCATGATTCATCATGAAATGCTACAATTTCTGCACCTTGTTAATGCTGTAAATGGGGACTTCATGTTTGATTTCTGTCACATATCCAAAACTCAACACTATACAGCCTTAATCTTCACAATATACATAGTCTAGGAAAACCATGTAATTTTACCCCGCTTATTCACAGAAGGAGCTATCCGATTTCCCAAAGTGCTATGCTCCACACACACACACTCTGCCTGAATAACACACATCAGCGACCTACCTCCATGGCTAGAGCGGCTGTCTGCTGGTCGTAGTGGTTCAGTAGATTGGGCATAAAGGTGGTGTTGTAAGGCAGATCCTGGCACATTCTCAGTCTGATGGGCTCACAGCTGAACTCGCTGTGGCTCTCTATGGACTCCATGTGAATGGACAGAGCAGGTGTAACCAGGGAGATGAGGAGGAAAGAAAAACAGACAGGAACTCGCTGTCTGGAAGAGATCGTTTTTGCAAACCAGTCATTCATAGATCTTCTTTCAACAGGTGCTTGCATCTTTGGGTCTGACATTTCTCCACAGTGGCTCAGACTGACGACTGTCATCACCCGGAAAACCACGAGACGGCCTTGGTGACATGCAGGATTTGTATTTAAAGCTTCCAATTATTAGAAGCAATAGCATCCATTTTTTAGGGTCACGGGGTCAGGACACTCTGCACATGTGATCGAGTCCCAATTTATCCGTAAGCCATGAAGGGAGCCAATTCTTCAGCAGAGTGTAGTGTTTCTTTTTCTGAATTCGTTTTCGTTGAGGAAACACTTGCCTTCACCTTCGTGTAAGCTTGTGCTCATTGACATTCTCGTTGATCCATCCCCAAACTGAGAGCATACCCGCTGAGACAATGGCCTCCACCAGCAGCACCTCCCCTTTCTTCCACTTTGTTTTTCCTCTCACTTTGCTTCCGCTGATGTCCAAGTCCCCCAGCAATATGTGGCTATCGTCTGGTTTTGCTGATATCTCTGTAAGACAAAAAACAACATCTTGAGTATTCAGTTACCATTACTCAAGCAGGCCCTGCAGGTTTAAAACCTAGAAACACAGTGTTGTATTTGGTCTTTGGTCAGCAACACCCTTGTCTCTACAAAGCAGAGTTCTAATCTCGGATTCAAATCTGTCTGTACCTATTAGGTTGACATTTATGAATGGCGGACAAAATAGTTCAGGGGGGGAAATCAGTTTGGGGTAACAACTTAAACCTACAAGGACCTGCAATGGCAAATGATCTACGAGAGTCGTTTCTGCGGCGTTATGCGCTGTTCCAGGTGAATAATGGGAACATGTTGAAAGCAGCCCACGACAAACAGCGCCCGCTCATGTGGACGTTACACCTGCGGATGAGCAGACACTCCCTCCGCTCTCGTGTTTGTGCGAGGTTGACCGGGCAACAGTAGCGCTCCCCTGCGATGTTTCACACTGTGGGTCTCGGTGGTTTTACGGTTGGCCACACGGTAAACTTTAGAAAATAAGCCTCGTTGGAGAATTTAAAGCGCACACGCGGGTGGTCCGGTTGTCGAGTTACAATTCCCAGCTGCTCGCAGTCGACCGTTAGCTACCTGTTAGCTAACGTTAGCTAGCTCCAAAGCGATCAAATCGATAACGAGAAATTCGGTTTAACACCTCTTCAACGTTCCAGGTCGCTGCCTTCTTCAGTTCTCCTTCGCTCTCCAGGAAGAACATCTGGTTGCTGATTTTTTTTCTCCCCCCCTTTGTTGTTAAGAAAGCACAAACATTTTAAAAGACATCTTCATTGTACTTGGAGCGAGAGCCACACACGGTGACACGCCACTATCGCACCGAAGACAGCGTGTCAATCTTGGGCAGCCGCGCGCGTCTGTCACCGCAGCGCTGCTGCGCGCTATTTGTGCACGGGATTGCTTCAAGATATTTACAGCCAAAATTTGCCCGGTCTGCCGAGAGTAAGGAGTTAAATGAGGTGCACAGTTCCCGTGCTAACGTCACAATTCTAAATGCTTTACCTTGCGTGAGGAATGAGGAGCGGTACGGGTTCTCCTCGGCTCCACCACCGGCCCCGATCACTGCAGCACTTCGTTGTTCCACTGTTTGCAGCTGGTTCCCCGCAGCCTGCCGCCGACGCAGCGTGACCGCGGATCCAGCGTGACCGCGCAGACAAAACGACAAAGATGGTCCCAGTGGATGTTGCAAGCTGTGGACATTCAGCATTTGCTAATATTATAAAGTGTATTTATACAATAATACGAATAGGCGCATGTGATGGGTTAGAAGTTAGGCTTATTTGTGAATATTACTATATCCACTTTCATTTGTCATGCACACTTTTGAAGGTGTTCTCTTGCACCATTCCCAAGGTTACAGGAAGACCACGTGGGGTTAAATTCGAACCAAAAGTATCTTCAGCATCAAGTAGGACAAGAATTGTGGAGAACTGCTTTCATCAAATGTATAATTGTGAAGGCACAGACACTCCCTCCACGGCTAGGTGCATGGATGGCACTGGCCCGGAGGGCTGTGGATGAGTGCATCTGTGTAAAGGTTAGCCGACAAGCCAAAAGACCCAAAATGATGAACAATCAAACTATCTGAAGAAAGGCACAAGATCACCCAGAACGGGCTCAAAGCATTGAGACACCAGACAACAAATTAAAACCAGAAACAAACCTCACTAAAACAAATGTAAAATGCCCATGGATGAGCAACAGTAGTCTTCCTTAAAACAACTTGGCCTGAAATGAACAAGGAAAACTGTAGAGAAATGTAAAAAAAAAAAAACATCCTTACAATTACATAAAGTAGTTGTATATGTTGCTAGAAACTCGTTTTAAGAAAAAAAAAGGGCAGACTTTTCCTGCAGTAAATAGATATGATTAGAGACATACTCGATTCCAGCATCCTCAGCAGAACCAACTGAGGTATAGAACAATACATTTCTTTAAACACCTTCTATGTATGTGTTGGCTCCTTAACCCAAACCCTGCCATGGTCTCTTAATAATCATCAACCGCTCTTTAACCTTCCTACCTTTCAAATGTATGAAAGGCGTTAAGTCTATATAGCTTTTAGCCCAAAGATCTAACAGTAATCATTTTGGGCCTGTCGCTCTACTGACAGCGCACTTACTTACAAGTGGTGAATGATCTTCTGCCTAAAATGGATTCAGTCCCTACTTCAGTGCTTCTGGTGCTGCTGGTCCATACTGTAAATCTACTGTTTCACTGCTCTGTACATGTGACATCTATTGCATATCTGTCATTCCCGAAAGAAAGAACCCTTCTTCTAGAATTGGTAGGACTTCTTTGAGAAACGGGGGGGGGGAAGGGCATTCTGTACAGATTGTAAAGTGTAATAATTGGCTATGATTTCAAAATGTTGCTTTAGGTGGTACATTTTTAAAATAAAAAATACAAATTGTGGTCACTTACCTATTACTTAAACACCCTTGAATATTTTGAAAGAAACAGTTTCTGAAAATTCCAACTCATTAAAATATCTCATATGACATTTATTTATCCTGTTACAAATAAAACAGTTTGTCTGCAATACCAACACACATACTCATATTCACCTTGTGATTGAAATACAATTCAGGAGTGAGACATCAACGCCATGCTGACTAAAATGACCACACAGGCTTGTTGTGATTGTATCAGTCAACCCTATGTCAATATTTATCCCTTACAGCTTCAGGATTAGCACTGCATGCTATGATTCCCTTCCACATGACTGAGCATGGCCCTAGATTAACAGTTTCATGGTTGATATGATCTGATCCTCTGTGTCATTGAGTGGTGGTGGGAGGGGGATCTGTGTCAGCTGAGGCTGCTGGCCCACATACGGGTTTAACCTCTCCATATGACCCCACTTGACATTTCTCCACAGTGTACAAAGGCATTCAATCAATTCCTAAATGCTGCAGTCTGGTTTATTCTAACTTCAGGGGTTCAGAGCATCATTCCTCTTCATATCCCCACTGAACCGTTTTAGAATAAAGTGTCCGTTTTGAGACCTAGCATTAATCTGGGGCCACGTAGAAAAACAAAAATTGGGTTGACCAACCCATTGTTTCTTCTGAGGTTTTTCATTTTGTCATATCTTACTACAAACAACATTTACAAAACCTGGTAAACATACTGTGCTGGTTGATTTAATTTCTCTGGAGTGTATGAACCTTCAATTTTCACGTAGCTTTGCAAACATTTTCTATAAAGTACATATTTTTTTCTAATTTATTAAATGTAGCACAATAGTAAAAATAATTATGTGGTTAAAGAAAAACCAACATAAAAAAAAGTTAAACATAACATGTATCTGTGGTGGGAACTAAATATTTCATTAACTGCACAGGTCTTTACAATTACCTAATAACACCAACTCTTTTCTAATTTAGTTTGAAGCCCAATATTGTGTCTGAATAGCATTAAACAAATGTTTGTACAGATGCATCACACAATTGACATGACATTGATTAATTATGATTTATCAATGTGCATAAGTAACTAACATTACTCAGTTAAAGTTGTATAAGGTTTAGGTAATCATGAATGAATATGATTTGTTGAATGCAGCTCAGGCGCAGTAGAATCTGGACAAATAGTAAAATATTATATCCATTTAGCATAAAATCCACTTTGCTAAAATGTGAAATGACTTTAAACAAGCTAAACTATGCGTAAATTCCGCTAAAATATACATATTGATCTAGACATAAAAAAGTACTCCATGAATAACTTTATACTGTATGATGAACATCGCTGTGGTATATTCGGTACTAGTGAATGCGAACAGCTCATAAAAGGATGCTAAGAGAACCTAAAGGAACATTAGTATCTTACTGCAGCAGCCACACATGTATGTGCACAATTAAATGCCAATATCCGCACAAAAATCATCTGCACTTTTAAATAGACCTACTGAAACGGTCAATTAATTTACCATCAGGTGCAGATACATTGGATTGAATTTTCATTCCGCTCAAAGCTTTAGATAAAAGATAAACAGTTCGGTTGATAAATAAAAGCAGATGCAGCCATTTGGTAACTGATCTCTGCATTAAGATGAGTGTCTCCGTGACTCCACGAGTAAGAACAAGTCTCTTTGAGCTTATTCCGCAGATGACAGCGTGGCAAAATCTAGAAGTCCGAACGTAAGTGCGGTAACACATTTAGTGATTCTGTTGTGCCTGTACCATGGAGTAGTTTATTTCCTGCCTTTTGTTCATTTAGGCTTCAGGGTCAGTGCGCTGTCCAATCAAACGCTGGCTGTGGGGAGAGCACCCGGCCTCTTCCTCCAACTGGAACAGAGAATGGGGAATAAAGAGAGGAGTATACATGGTTGCAGTCCATCACAGAGTGAACCTGTTCTAGTTTCATCTTATTTAAACGTAAAAGTACCAGCCCTTGAAAAAGACTTTGTTAATTGCAATGCGATTTTTACCTGGTGAATTAAAAAAAAAACTGATCATGAGTATTTGAGTGTATTGTCTTTGTATACTGAAGAACAAAATATGGATCAGGTGGGTGTAGAAGTGTGTTTGACTAGGACTGAGCGGGCACGTCAGACACCGAGTCAGACAGACGTAGACAAAGGCACACACCTGTTCTTTGATGTAGCTGTTTCCACAGGGAGCCAGCCCTCTGAGAGCCAGTCCGACGATGAAGCACCACACAGACAGTCCAGCCTCAGCTGCTGACAGCACACCACAAGGGATCCACAGTGCCAGCGTGGTGTCCTGCAAGACAGGATATGGGGTCAGCAACGCATTTATGAAATTTCAGGCCTCCGCAGTTGCAGCTTTAACTGTCGGGCGAAGACCAACGTGGGGACATACAGAAGGAATAGTGCACAAGGGTGGAGCTAGGTGGAAGTTTTTCAAAGAAAAGCAAATTAAGAGTAAGGTTAAAACTCACATAGATTCGTGTCGTATCGAACGGGCACTGGGCACCGATAGGTGACCGAGCGCTGACGGGCACCTGCGTGTCGTTGCATCCCAGCATCAAACTCTGCCCGTTGTGGGCCACAGTGATACTGATGGCCAAGAGGAGCCCAGTGCAGCATGCTGCTGAGAGCAGGGCATTCAGGAATGACACGATCAGCAGTCCTATTTGCTGAAGACACAGGGACACCATGTAAAAACAGATGAGTGGCGGCAATGACCGAGCAGACACAGAATGAGCGTCCGATGTCTTCATAGCGCTGATCGAAAACAAATTCATCTCTTACCAGTTTTAACGTGTGAAGGTTTCTTGACATCACAATTGCAATAATCCCAGTAGCAATGCTCTGTGAGATGCAAATGACAAAAGGATTGTTTCTGTTTACCTTTGCATGAAATAAAGTTTATTAAATGATGTGCATTTGCAAGGAGTAACAGTGGCTCCACGTGAGGCAGGAAACAAAAAAAATCAAATAGATTAATAGACACTAATAGATTTGGAAAGACAGTGAGAGTCTAAGGTTAGTTTGCTTTATTGTATTACCCGTATAACCTGCAATCTCTCACATAGAGTACGCAGAACAAATATGACATTAACACCATCTCATCATCAACAACTGGCAGTTTATCTGAGAGCACACATAATGAAGCCTGCCCCACGGCGACTAGTGACGGGTTCAAAAAACCAGCTTCCTTTAAATGGGCAGGTTCAGACTTGATCGTGGGGAAAAATACACAACACTATAACTATACTACAGGAGCAAGTCACATTTGATACCTGATACTGATACGAAAGTGAATTTAGGATCGGCTTGTTTAATGAAACATCAGCTTTGAAGTAAAAGGTGCGTAGTTTCTTCGTCTGGACAAAGCATGAATAATCTCCAAACCAGTGACTCACCAGCAGGCCGGAGGTGACCGAGATAATGTTGGCAACGGTGTATTCAGTGGAGATATTGTGGCTGGGTTTAGAAATGTGGCGGAGGACATTGCCATGGACAATAGCCCCAAGGATGAAGTTAATATGGCCGACCAGGATGAGAGCTAACCCCTTTTTCATCAGCCTTCTCGGCCCTTTGTTCTTTTCTAGAGGACAGAAAGAAACAAATTACTCAATACTTCCAAAATGGCAAAGAGCGTAAGCTTGACACTGGTTGCTTATTGGGTTTCTACAAATTCTGCATAATGTGTTTTTACATGATTTCTGCTAACACAACATGACATAGGAGAATATACATCCATCCCGTGCTATAACACAACCCTGTTTGTTTTCCAATTATCCCTGCACTACACACGGCTCCACCAGCTTCTGATTGGATGAACACACCTGATCCAGGTGATCAACGGTAGGAAGTGCAGGTGTGCATCACTTGAGGAGCATAGGTTAGTCACCCCTGGGCTAAAGGATGCAGATATCATTAGTTAAGTTTAAAATATCGGACTTTTTAACTTTAAAGAAAAGAAAACTATTGAAACTATTGAATTATTTGTACTAAATCGTTATACGCCAATTATTCAACCTGTCTGTCTGTAGGAGGCACTGTGCATTCGTAGGTTACAGCACCTGCCTTGTAAACAGGAGAGCTTGGGTTAAAATCCCACCAGTGCCTCAAAGCCAGACAAAATACTTAGGGATGGATCAGTGGTAGAGCATTGGGTTGGGATGCAGAAGGCCGCGGGTTCACATTTTGTACATCTGGGCAAATAATCCAGAAGTTCCAAAACAATGAAAACGTGTAATTAAAAAAGGACACAGTCTCTAAATATGCCTTTGCATTTTGTTGAGTGTTACAGGAACAAATAATAAATAATATGGTATAATAAATAAATAATACTATAAATTTGTTAATATTTACTATATACATTTTTTTTCTAACTAAGACACCAGAGATCTTTTCTGGAAAAGTTACTACATATGGATACAGACATGTAGCCTGTGTGTTACTTGCGTATTTGCATACAAAGGCCACACTTTGCGCTTTGGGCACAAGTAACTGTTTTACATCATTATAATCAGTCAGTTTCTCAGTGAGTCATTTTCTCTGAGAATAAACGACTCAAGACTCTATTCTGCACACACTAAAATCACATGTGCACCGCTTAAAAAAAAAAAAAAAGAAAAAGAAACCCCATAAAAAGAAACCCCATACATGCAGGCCTGTGGTCAGTTACGCCCGTGGAGGGAAATCCATGACGGACACAAGCGTTTCACTTTAAAAACCGAAAGCGACGTGTTTTCCCTCCCAAGCACAATGTGCCACCGGAGACTCACTCACCAAACGTGCACATCGCTCCGCTCGCTCAGATGTTTTCCGTTGTACAGGTTTCTTTACCCACGTTTCGAGTAACTGTTCAATACACAAAAGCAGAAACTCCAAACCACACACGTCCCTCTGTCCACTTCCTGTTTGACGTCACCAAAGTCACCTGTGCATTACCTGCCGCTTGCTGGACGCTGAGGGGCGCAACAGTCATTTTAAAGTTATTTTTGTTATTCATCCAACACTTCATCAATCAAAAACACGTGGAACTAAATTACAGTGCTTTTGGCTAAAAAAAACAAAACCAAAAACGATAGACTGGAAAACTTCACACTTTTATTTGAAAGAAGTTATATTTTGCAGATTTTTGTCAGGCCACATGTCTGAGTTAAGACACACACACCCAATGACATTCGTGCCATATATAAAATCTCACACAAGATGTCACATTCAACTATGAAAAGCTCACAGGCTCAGGTCACCCATCCTGTACATATATTTCAATCAGTTTAAACAGCACCCATCATTTGGGTGAGAAAGACCCTAACAGAGGGAGAGGGAGACCGTTGGTCAGTACAAAACTGCTCTGGTGGTCACATTTCTTGGTTTTTACCACTTCTCTATACAAGGAGTGGTGCATTTACATTCTACTGCTTGACGTCAAAACGTATCAATGGAAAATAAATCTCAGCAATTCACATACGAAGAAACAAAACGTAAACAATGCAATTTGCTGGACTACATGTTATGTAGCGCAAAATGCAACCTGAAGTACAAATGTTACCTGAATACATTTAAAAAGATTCCAGATATACTCCAGCGGAGATGATTGAATTAAAGAAATGTCGCTCGTGAGGTACCCGGTTTTTAATATTGTAACTCAACAACCAGCAACAGAGGAAAGCTCTGTCTGAAAGCTCACACAGCAGCCTTCAATTAAACTGGCAGAATGATGATAAGGCAAGAATAGTTTATATAAAATATCAGGACAAGTCATGTTATTGTATCAAAACAGTATCTGTTTTGTTTCTGTACAAATCGAGGATGTCACATTCTTTACTGCCTGTCTAATAATTTTGAAATGTGTCAGCTTTAAAGCACAGTGCTAACAGTAGTCCACAAAGAGCCCCGAGCCAAAATGTCACAAAAAGGTGACTCCCTGATATCAATGCAAGTTGAAGCACGACTTGCATGTTGTAGTAGTTCGGGAGCCTCTGCTCCCTGAAGGATGATGTCAATCAACTCAGGCACAGTTTTATAAAATTAACACTCAAGCAATACAAGCAAGTCATGTACTTCCCCAGATGCTCAACAATGTGGTTAGTAAACAAAATAAGCAAATCACATATTATGCTCCAACATGAAACTTTCACATATTAGGAAACGGCTGTGTCTTCCTTCTGTAGCGTTTGGCAACCAGTACACGTCTCATAAGAATGGATGTAAAAGGCAGAGTAGTACGTGTGAAGGCAACATGCAGCAAATGGTTTAAATATTAAAAATCATACAAAAACTAACCGAAATGAGAATTTTAAAGCATGTACATAGGTCCACAAGAAGTCAAAGGGTAATGTTGGGGGGGGAGGGGGGTTCAGTAACACTCAATTCACAGTATGACGAGGTAAACAAGTAACCATCTTCTACAGAGCTTGCCCACCAAAGAAAGGATTTGCAGTAATGAATGTACAATACATTTTCTGCCAGTGTGAAAGAGAATTTGAAAAATATTAACTAGTTTAACAACAAGCACCCAGTGTGTGAAACATGTGAAGTCAGGATCCAGAATGAATGGGGTGTGTTATTTTGTAACCTTTGGTTTGGGCGGCCATTAATTGCTCAAATTATTGGGATATAATGGTTACGTTGGTGGTCAAAAAGTGTGATCATTTTAATTCAATAAAACTGCGTTGACGGCCAAGTTAGTAAGACCAAGGGAGATTTACCTTTTCATTTAACGTAACAGCAGGCTCACTGAAAATAATACAACGTCTGTACTACAGTGTGTTTGAATGCTTCTTTGGAGAAGCAAGGCTTTTATGTTCAAGTATCTGAGTGCTTCCAGGAAGCGGTAATCACGGATACCAAGGAAAATCCTTCACTTTTGGTCTCACTGTCAAATAGTATAAAAGACAGGGAAAGCGACGATAAGCAGTGTCAGTGTTGCGTAATGACTTGGCGAAACAGTGACATGTCAGTCAGAGGAATCATGGCTAGTTAAGGCCTTGGCTGAAGGTTTCTTCTAATAGAGAGGTGATCTTGTTTTGGTCCGCCTGTGAAGATAAAAACACATTTTCACCAATAATAAAGATAAACAGTTACATAAGTAGATCCACAGCTCAACGCTACAGTTAAGACACAAACACGTAAGATATAAAATGGTTTTATGTGTATTCTATGAAATACATTAAGAGGATGGAGCCGTTAAAAATAAAGTCACATATACTCTCACCCACGGAGAAGTGTAGTGACTCAAACATTAGAGAGGATTTGAGTGCATCCTTACCAAGTGAGTGGGCACCAGGGTAGGTATGTAACAGTAAATGGAGGGGAGGGTGTTTATGGAATGGAGCCTGTGTGGGTGCCTGTGTAGTCACCTGACCTTTCACATTATGGAACAGAACTAGCTCACTCATCAGCAGACACACACACATGCAGACACACCCACCTCACTGATTAAGCCCAGCTGCACCAACTCTTCAGCCAACTCTTGAACATTTTCATCTGAAACACACATCAGCAATGTTAGAAATAAGGGTTCACAGAGCTGATATGAACCTTGCCAGTCACTGTTGCCCCAGGTGTAATGCAAATAACTTAACAAACACACCTGACACCAAATAAAAGATCAGGTTTAGGCTAAATACCAGATTAGAAATATGGTCAAGATCCTGCTAAAAAAAAAAAGAAAAAGGAAAAAAAAAAACTGCTCTTTCTTGAAATGTGAGATCCAGCAGAGATTCCAGAACGGGACTTATCTGGCAGGAAAATGAAAAAAGCAACATGTTTCAACCAGCATTAGACCATGATCTGTTAACACATGTTAGCTTTTTAAATGCTCCTCTTTAGCCTCGCTATTAAAGACTTAACGACTTACTGAGAGGCCCCCCCCCCCTTAATTTTGAAAATGTTTTAATGAGCCATGTACTGTATTCATCCTACAACCTGATTTACCTCTAGCTGTGCTTAAAATATAGGTAGAAATCCAGGCAAAGATAAAGATGTCTCTAGAAACTGTATCAAAAATCACTGTAGCAATGCAGCTATGCAATTTTCTGTTTGATAAAATGACTCCTACTCAAACTGTGCGATGTCTCTGACTTTTTACATTACACAAAAGAGCTATAAGTGAGCCGTATACTTACAGCAAACTAAACTAAAAGTGACCTGCAAAGAGCATCAACATAGGTTCAACATAAATGTATGTTTTTCCTCAGTTTGGAAAAAGTAAGAAAATAAAAACTAGCTTCTGCACTGCACACAGTTCATTTCAGTCTGTGGCCTCTTGTTCTAAACAATGGACAGTGCCAATGTTTTACTTTTTCTTTTGATACCAGCACAAATTAGGACATTCTTTGGGCCCCTGTGAGCAGAGGACCTGTCAGGCTCGAGTGATCTTTAATAATCTAGCTGTCAATTTACAACTAAAGCAGGAATGTGGCTTTAACAGAAACAAGCGGAGGAGATGAAGCATCCAACAACTTTGACATTAAGGAAAGACAAACACCAAGAGCAAGACAGATATTAGAGCTTAGGGAGACTCTTCTTCGCTTGACTGCATCTTGTCTAAATTAAAATCATCTAAAATAATAAGCTAATCTTTAACTTTGAGGAAAAGAAATGCACTTTAGGTGGAGTGTAGGGAGTGCCACAACAGTCAGTGTGCCTTTGGACTTTGGTGTGCTGATAGCTAATGTTTTGAAAAGAATATCCTCTGCTATCAGCAGGAGGGAGGGTTTACAAAGATGACAGTGTGTGTCTATGAGACTGATTAGTGTGTGCGTGGGTGTGCAGGGATGCAAACGTACAGTACGTGAGCATGTGGAATTAGGGTGCAACAGAAGACACATGACGTGTGAAACAGTGCAAGAGCAGACGAGATGAAGTGTCAAGTGAACGTATGTGAGAGTTTATTTTAATGTGTGTGTGTGTGTGAGAATGAGAGACAGGGAGATAAAAGCCTGGGAAAAGATGGTCTGATCTTGACAGAGGAGGTGACAGCTGTCAGCTGCAGCCACGGCATTCCCCACACGCCTGCAACATCGTACATGCCGACCACACCTGTGTGTACATGTGCACAGTGGATCACACGCTCTATATTATTCTGACCAGTGCAACAGTTGTGCCGTATGTTATTTTCTCATTTGGTGCTCGTGGCTTTTCTTAATGTAGAGATCACTGTGTTAAAACCTGTTGTGTCCTCCTAGACTTGTACAGCACAGTGGTGCAGAGATTTTTTTGTTTCTACAACTTGCTCACAGTTGTAATTATTTCACATCGCTTAGTACGTTTTGGAGCATTCCCATACACTGTGTTTCATAATGATATCTACATAAAGCACTGGGCAAAGCAGAGTTTTTGAACCCAGGTCACATTTCTACTTGTTACTTCACTGTTGTGATGTCAGGTATTCATATTACTTTATCACCATGGCTGTTACCATGGTAGAATGAAATACAGAAGAGGGGCACGGTAATAATGGACTTATAAAAAGGGATTTAAAGCAACATGCGCCGATACTGCTTAGTCTGAGGGAGCCATGGCGAACTGTGATCCTACACCACAAGAGGGCTTTGGTGTATGATCCTTGTCGTACACGTGGATTCTTTGAAATGAGTCTTCTTGGAGCACAGAGAACTGATTTTAATGTCTGAAAAGTGCTATAATATGGGACCTTTATACTGCAACAAATTTGTCTCAAATAGAAAGAGCGAGGATTTCATGACACATAAGCGACAGTGTGTCGCCCAGACTAAAATAGTCTTGCATGCAGCATACTGTGACGCCATCTGAGTTTCGAGCTCTCTAGAATGTCACGCTCACTTTCTCACATGCCTTAGTGAGTACATATGGAAACACATACACAGAGAGGAAATTTCCCTAAAGTATTCTGATTCTGATATTCCAGTAGTACATTAAAAAAAAAAAAAAACCTGTGTGCGTTCTGTAATCCAGACACAACCTCAACAGTTATAATCACCTCTAGTTAAATGGTCACAACTAATTCTGAACTTGAACACTATTTCCAAGCTTAAAACTTCAAAGGGCAAGATGGATGACATGATGACAGGTCTTGATACTCTGAAGACGGTTCATTGTCACGCATAGAAATCAACACACAACATTTTTTCACTGCCCTCATAGATTAAATACAGCGCGTCTTTTTAAACACACGTGTTGACACCAACAATATCAAATGATATGAATGTCTTTTTTGCAGAAGCCACTTTGACGTTGGCTGGTCTGTAATCTAGAAACATTCTCTCCCATTTTGTTTTGTCTAAATCCATCTTTTATCTGAAAGCTCGTTAATGATGTATCAACTGTGCCCTCTTTAACAATGAGAGAGCTGGGTGGAAATGAAGTATGAGTGAGTCTGTGTGGTACAGAAGTGATGAAAGAAAGTTGATCTTACGAGGTAACATGTCACAGCTTAGATGTCTATTTAGTTTGTCCTCCAGTTTCAGCAGTAAAGTTAGCTAAAAGGGGAAAAAACAGAGAGAAATTAGTTTACAACTTCTTTTGAACTTTTCAACTTCCCTAGGAGTTGGAGATAAACAGCTAGAGTCAGGTTACCAGTCTATGATGGGAACATACTGTAAATGTTGCATTTAGAGGATAATTAATCAATGTATAAATGTGATGACAGACTTACATGATACTTTGCTCCCTCCTCAACAGATTCAACATTGCACTGCATTTGAATGACCTGTAAAAGAAGTTTAGAAATCTAAATATGAGTAATTCTTTACTTTAGTGCTTCAGCAAATGTGCATTGTTCACCTTGATCTATTGATTTGTCATTTAAATAAAAAAATGTTAGCACTGAGAGAACTGGTCTGTATTGTTTTGTAAGTGTTTTTATTTGACCATCTATATAAAGCACTTTTGTCAGCTCCATAAATAAAGTTGAACTGAGTCTGACAGATCATTGTGATTGTAGCGTCTTCTTCTTCTTCTTTTTTTAAAGTGACGTGAAATTTGACACGTACCCTCCGTGTCTCAAGCTCTGCAGGTTCAGGAGTGGGGGATTTGACCAATGGGATAACAACAGGAGATTGAATGGTCTCTTGCTGAGGCTGCTGAGGACAGGGGAGCCCGAATGCTGTCATTGGATAAATGCCATTCCTGACCAAAGAAAGACGTGGAGTATTGAAAGAAAGAAGTAAGAAGACATGGGGATGGCAATACAGTTTAATTGTTTATAAGTTAAAAAAAAAAATCAATCCGTTAAAATGTTTACAGACAGATAATTGTCATTCAAATTAGTTTTAGAGTGTGTACAATCAGGAAGAGAAAGATTTTAGTAAAAAAAATGGCAACTGGCCACATAATCCACTACTGCCCTCATGTGGCTGTATCCTGTTTTATCTTTGGGGATTTACAAAGCTAAATGCTCATTATAAAAACGGGGCTGGCACAGATCCTTCCTGTACACAACATGGCTTTGCTTCTTACCTCACATCCTCTAGAAATTTATCAAGCTCCAAAGCAGGAAATTGCGAAAGCCTGCAGGAAAAAAAAGGAAATGGACTTGATCATACTGTTTTACTGCTCCTAGGACTCCATTGAAGTGTGTACTGAGTCAATAAAGAATTTAAACCAACATTCTCAGGCTCTTTTCATTGCCATTAATGAAAAATACAATATAACTATTTCATTATTGATAAAATAATAAAGACTGGTAATGACAGTTGTTATTCCTGCTCTATCTGCACATACTACCACTTCAACATGGACACAGGTGTCTGGCTCTTACTTGAATTGAACATCCTTTGTCTCAGCGATGACTAGGTTGGGGTCCAGGTTCTTTGTAATCTCTTCCAGCGCATTCTCGGGGTACATGTCTGCATATTTATAAGTCATTTGAGGTTGATTAAATAGGACTGAATTGTACTTGGCTAATTGCTCGTAGCGCGTTACGTTTAAAAGACTCACGTTGGTGACTGACAATAGAGTGTGCAGCAAGCAGTTTTAGCTGTGGCACTTCAAACAGAGCCTGGTTAAACAGCAGCTCTCGAGCTGTAGGCCTTGTGCTAGGATCACTATCGAGGCACTTCTGGATTAGCTCCTAGAAGAACAAACATCTGGGTCACACTTTCGAAAATTAAGCGACAAAAAGACAAAACACGCCAAGATCAATCTGGTACAATCCTTAGAGATACTTATGAACATGCAGACAATCTATTCTCTGCATCTTACCCTCTGAAGTGGATCCTCCAGTGACTGTATGGCGTTGTGAATGGCCTCCTGAGAAACATAGGAGGACTCTCCATTCCCCTGGATCTCCAGGAGTGCCATCTGCAACACACCAACACAAATGTAACATATTGTTTTGGGCTCATGCCACTCTATTACAAATTACGGATTCCATCTCACCTCTAAGGCACACATGCCAAATGAGTAGATGTCTACAGCTGTGGTGACATCATCAACAGCTACAAGAGGCAAAAGCAAAAGACAAAAACAAAAATAAAAAAATAAAAATAAAAAATTGAATACATGTGATATCCAGCAGCAGGTCTGTGATCTCAAGTTTGAAAAGGAATTGTTGAATTTACTGTGTCAAGACAAAAATATATTTAAGTTTTGCCATATTTTGATATATGAAAGGGCTTCTGCACAAAAAAATAATAATGTATGTTTACCATAATAGCATACCAAAAATCATATGGCATTGATAATGTATGGAAATGCCAGCAAAGATCTGAAAGGTGAGCAACTTGCAACTGGACTTTCACTACACATTTCATTTGCTGCTAAATCCTGCTTTACTTAACAGAAAACAATGGATATGAATTATCCTAAAACTATTTGAAGCCAAATCATCTGAAGAGTCATATGACCCGCAATCCTTTTTTTATCCCTCATTGTCACAGCATTTTATATCTTTAGGGCTCCGTTTAAATGGTACCCTGTCCTTATAACTTATATAATAATTAAATTAGAAATTATACACTTTATATGGCTGAGATTAAAACAGTGCATATTCCTTAAAAAAAGATTGTTGAACATATGTTAAAAATACTCTTTAATATATTTGTTTCATACAATTCACTAGACTATAAAAACTAATGGCAACAGAAATGACATCAAGTTTGATGTTTACCTCCATATTCTGGAGCAAAGAAGTGCAGGTTTTTCTGTTCCTCGTGACACGTCTTCACATGGTTGTTGATGGTGTCTGGAGCAACTGCAGATAAGAAGAGTAGGAGAAGCATGAAGATACACACAAATAAGCAGAGAGAGAGGCAAGAAAAAAAGTTTGTGCCAAAGACAAGAAGAAGGGACTATGTGGGAATTCTGGTATTACATTTACACTGGATACACCACCATGTGGAATTTTTAGAAGCTGCTTCTATTCATAACAGTGGAGTGTAAAGGAAAAGTTGTAGCTGAATTTATTTGTATACACTCACACACATCAGTGGTTTTCCTAACTTTTTTGATTTGACTTTTAAATCCTGATGGTTAAAGTGTAAATGAGAGTGTAACTTTTGCATATACATCACCTTTATTGTGGGATCATTGAAAATTACCATAAAATTATTTTAACTTTTCTGTCTTTAAATCTATAATTCATAATCATGTGACTCCACCAACAGCGCTCCAGCCCTAATGAACATGCGGGAATGAAACTCCTGTAATTCTATACCTGATCCAATCTTGATGAGCCCGTTGTGCTGAATGAAGATAGTGTCACAGGTCAAATTGCCATGGATGATGGGTGGGTCACATGAGTGAAGATAACTGCAGAAAAAACGAAAGAGGATACAAAAGACATTTAAAAGTGCATTAAAGTAAAAAAAATGCGTTATTATTTTCCATGTGTGCACTTAGCTGGGAAAAGAATGACTGAATTTAACACGTCTGAAAGTGAAACCAACCTGAGAGCAGACAGGATCTGTGTGCACCACCTCTTCCAAGCCTAAAAAAAAATAAATCATGAAACTTATCAGAACATTTTTTCAAAAGTATAAAGCATATTTAAACTGTTCCTCGTTTAAAAAATGTTTTCAAACAGTATATTTTTTTCCATTTTAAATACATTTACATTCAGTCATTTATTACCTTTTCATTCATAGTCTTGTGATTCTTCTTTGTCTTTTTTAGAAACTGCTTCAGGCTTCCTGATGACATATATTCAGTTATGAAAATAACCTGAGGGAGGTGAAAAAATGTCAGGACAACGTATGCAAAGACATCATTCACATGGAAAATAAGAACAAGAATATTGATTTTGTTTTATAACTTTTGAAAAGTTGATCATATTTACGGAGGTGACAGACAGAAGACCTAAGACTCACCCGGGCCCGGTTCTCCTTTGTGTCAGCCCAGTACTTGTGAAACTTGACAATATTTGCATGTTCCAAATGGATCAGTTTGTCAAATACTGCATTTACCTTTTCCTAAAAACAAGCAAAACATACATAAAGCAAATGTATAAATTCAGTTTTGTCACTGATAAAATGACAGAATCTGTCCTGAACTCGGTTTAATGATACGGCCCCAGTTCTCCACATTTTGAGTTACTGCAGAAGTTAAGTGACTTGGTCTCTGACATTGTTGTGTCAATAGTATAAGATTTTGGAGATATTACTCGTGAAAATTATAAAGAATGATTGGACACTCAGAAAAGCATTGTCAAACATTTGGTCAACAGACCAAAGGGTCTTATCTGGTACTGCATATGTACTGTAGCACAAAGGGGTTAAAAATAACTTAATTCTGGCTGCGTGGGGGGTCATCAACACAGTGCATCGCCACTTGCTGCACATGTGCCTTCATAGCCACACAGCAGTCAGAGGCCGCATTTATTTTAATGTTGAAGCTAATCTGTATACCAACGATAAAGACCAACAACATCGCCTTACTGACTCCCCAGATCTGTAAGAGGGGAGCTCTTTGAATACACTGGCATTTTTTAAAATCTTTTAGTCTGCAGTGATTTTCCCCACTACTAGTTTCTATATACGATATTACAATTACGTCTTATCCATCTGACCTTTATAATTTCTATGCGGTACACAAAGACTAACAGAAAGAAGCAAGAGTTTTATTTTACACTACGTTTTACATTTTGAGGTGAACAATTCACCACTTATTCGATTGGACTGGAGTTAACAGAGAAAAAGTTTTTATTTTTTTTTTTTTTTTGTCCCGGTGTGTACTCAATAAGGACAAGCCAATGTAGCAATCAATGCATAATCTCCAAAACCATCTTTTGCGTTTTTATTCCTAAACTATATCTTTGGGCCTCACCTCCAACAGTTTGACATTCTTCCTCGCTGAAATCATTACTTCATTCCAAACTACTTCCACTCCTTCTTCTGTATCCATAGCCAAATATGCAGCATCTATTCCCGGCACACTACACTGATTGACCTACATTTGAAGGGAACAGAAAAGTGACATGAGACAATACAAGACCAATGGGTGTCACAGTAGCGTTTACTGTTCCTACCTCCTCTCTACGTTTCTGCCAGCGGCCACAGGGACTCTCTTCAAGGATCTCTGACTCATCTTCACTCTCATCCTCATCCTCCATTGCTGTGGTTGCAGGAGACTGCACAGAGGCCACAAGCGGAGACGCCGATGTCCCACTTTGCAACTGTTGAGTATTAGTGTACATGTGTCCCGCAGTGGCATCTGCACCTGGAGCTTCTTTTGCCTCGGTTTCCAACATCGTTACACAACTTGTCTGCAAGCTTTTCTTCGCTGGGCTCCAGTTCCTGAGCTGCAACCTGTTGCAAAAAAAAAAAAAAAAGAAAAATAAATAAATCTCTTACTTGAGTTTTTTCTCTCTTTCGCAGATGGTCAAACATCCATTTTCTTCTCTGTCCTGGCTCACGGCAAATCTAAGCTCATAGGAAGACGAGGACTGTAAACAAACGAGCTGGGGGATACAGGTCCCACTGTTATCGTTGACGAACTTATACGGTATTTATTTCAAAGGACCAAGTCTCAGAATATCGTTTTACTAAAACTAGCCACTAACATTAGCTTAGAAGTTAAGTTAGCTCTTGCTAATAGTAAACGTCAGCTTACAGCAATTCAGCCCTCCACTCTTTGCTAACTTTCCCCACTGCTAACAAGCTAATGGAAGGTAAATAAACAAACAGCTACCAAAAAGTTTCTTTACATACGGAAAATCTTACCGTGGCATAAAAACGCTACCACCGGATAAATGGCCTCGGATTACATATTGAGGAAAAACAATGACAAATATGAGTCACTTTTATACAGATGCTAGTTCGTCATAAAAGATGCTGTTGGGTTTTTACGTCCCTTTCTCTTAGTAGAAGTGGCAGGGGCGGGGCAGCACATGCGGAGCGCTCTATTTGCGCACAGAAAACGCAGTCGTAGTGACGCAAACGGCACTAGACCATCCAGGTAAGTAGACCACCCGACGTTTAATACATATATTAGGAAATGCAACGTTTAAATAATCCCACACTACCACCATTTTAATTAGACGCTTAAATGTTCTAACCGTGTAGCCAAGTTCGCAAAGCCAACATAACGCCTCACAGATGATGTGTTCGTTTTAACTGCCGTAGAGCGCCGGTAAATCACAGTGCTATATTAACGCTACATTATGCTAACTAAGTTCTTGAAAACAGCTTGATTAGTGCTCAACTTGTTTGTGCATCCTACATAAATTCTACACGAAGCGAATAAATTATAGGTTGTTTGTCTCTCTTGACCATATATGCCGCCTCGGTTATTAATGCCGCAGTTGAAATCAAGCGCACTCAAAGTAGTGCGAAAAAATAATCAAGAATGTCCACCTCCTAAATTATCTTATGTAGTAGGTTTGATGCAAAATTCGATTTTTTTTATTTATTTTTTTTGTAGTTGTACTGCTTGACTGCAAATTTTATTCATTTATTTTGATCCATAAAGACGAATTTATCGACCTAAGTCACACGGGTCAAACGAAACCGGAAGCTGTTAGGGGTGAACACTCTCGTCTCGTTCGCAAACGGCTTTTACTCAGCTGTAACGGTCCTGACATTCTGCGCAAGAAGTTATCCACGATTCACATGTAAATCAGCGGGGATAATAAATAATAGGATTATTGTATGGCTGCTGCCCGGATAAAAAGACCACAGTCTCTCTTCGCCCGCTATGCGGGCGCGTATAAACGCCGAGGCGGATCTCATAGGTTGTAAATAACGGGTATTTTATGGAAGGTGGGACGAAGCGGAGGTTGTGAGGCTGGAGAGTCGGGACTTCGGCTGCGAGCTGGGGAGAGGAGCGTTAGCAGCCGAGCTAGCGTGACAGTTAACGGTAATACGGGAACAGTGAGTACCCCTCATCATGGCTGAGAGTGGGAACATTCCAGCGCCGGGGATGGGAGAGATCATCCAGTTAAACGTCGGGGGGACACGGTAAGATGGGTCAACACATGGTCGTCATTTGGGGAAATGTCCGCTGTGGTAACGGAGATTGCTGTTTGTATCGGACGTTACATGGATGTTAGCGTACCACTCACGCTGGTTTCTTTTTTTCATCTGAGCGTCAAACACACTGGACGGTACACAATGTACAGCGCACCACAAGGCAAAACAACTCGTTTTATTCTAGCAGAGCCACGAACACATATTATCATCATTATCATCATCATCATCAACAAATGATGCACCCATGCACATAAACGCATTGACCCAACTGTTTGTAATTGGTGTGCTCCTGTGTCTTTATTCTGTAGTTTCAGCACCTCCAGACAGACTCTGATGTGGATCCCGGACTCGTTCTTCTCAAGGTTGGTTAAACACGCTCAGCATTTGGACTCTCCGTACAAGCACAAGGCGCAGGAAATTGGCTAAATCTGGCCCGTTTGTGTCTCTACATGCTCAATGACATGAAATGAAAAGTCACACCTATGCTTTCCAGGTTGCATTGTGAAATGAGAATCAATTGAAGCATTAGCAGCTGATTGCAGTGTTATGGAAAAAGAGATGTGTAAAGAGAACACGGAGCTGAACATTCATTACAAATGGCATTAAACCTGTAACCTGACCATCCCCTGAGACTGGGTTAATTAAACTGTACCAGGGCTACAACACTCAGTAACACATTTTGTTATTACACAATTCATGTTAATGTTCCATTCTGTCAGGGAATAAAGGCTTCACTTATATAGAAGGTACAAAAACGCATCATCTGCTCCTAAATGTTCAATATCTCATCTTTCATTTACCAAATACTCAAATTAAATGCTATTTGATTTGATTTCATTTATTCTCATTACGTCATGGACATAATATATACTGTATGGTTTGGTATGCGTGAATGTGTTTCTAGTGAGTTATTTTGATGTCATTCTCATCCTAGATGGGAACCCAGTCTTAAATGGAAACAGCTGATTGGGGCTAGGGGAAAACCCAAAACAGCAGCTGACTGTCTGCAGTGTGCATTCAGTACATACAGTAGATTTTTATCCAGACTCTTGAAATTCATGCAGAAATTTGAGCCAACTTTGAGAGTTGAGAATGGTTACTCTGCAGTATTTGTAACTGGATAGTTGATGGTACCGGGTAATCTGTTGGCAAGGTGAAACGGAGAAGTACTCGTGTTAACTGGATCCCTCGTGTGTGTTTGTGTGTGTGTGTGTCATTTTCCAGTTTGCTGAGTGGAAGGATATCCACTCTTCGGGATGAAACTGGAGCTGTGAGTATAGCCTCTGTTGCTTGTTATTCCAGAACAAGGACGGCATCTGCCGGCCTCCTCTAACGTTTCAAAAAGCATACATCAGATGCGACATGATGACATTTGTTATGTTATGATGCAACTTACTGAAATAGCACGCAGAGCCTCAAGATTATGTGTGTGTGCTTGGGGGCAGATGAGGCAATCTGAGACTTCTACAGAATTCTATGGCCCACAGTCAACGATGAACTACTAACTTTCAATCGCTTCTTTCGCAAATATTTGGGATTTTGTACTTTTTGTGTCGTGGTGTTACAGCTCATGGTTCCTCTTAATTGTTAACTAATCTGATTAACATCTGAATGTTTTTAATACCTAATGGAACATGGAATGGAATGATGAAACAAAGGCAAAACAAAATCCAAAAATCTAAGCAGCTGTCAACCCATTTGTGCTATTATCTATTTCTTCCTGTTGCTGTGAAATGTACCACAAGGCAAGAGAGATGCACGTGATTGGTGAAGGGGTTTGAATAGTTAACAGTGTTAAATGTTTAGCATGCTTCATAAAGCCCATCATAAAATCTGTTCCTCCACTTCCAGATATTTATTGACAGAGACCCTACAGCTTTTGCGCCAATATTGAATTTTCTCCGAACCAAAGAATTGGACCTGCGGTAAGAGGGACGTGGCAGCTTTCAGAAAGCATCCTTAAAGTGTTTATTTTTGGAAAACATTTAACCAAGTTTTTTCCACTTTTTAGGGGTGTCAACATCAGCATCCTGCGACATGAAGCAGAGTTTTATGGGATAACTCCTTTAGGTACGTTTCTTTCAGCTGTGAATAGCCGGTGGCGCGTTGGACAGTTACAGTAGAAGCTTTTGTGGAAGCGAAAGGTTGTTTTGTAATCTCAGATGTTCTTGGGCTTCAGATACAATAGGACCAAAGTCTAAACCTCATTACTGTTAGTTCCATGTACTTTAATGCGGTTTTACTTCCTGTTTTTGTGTTTGTAAGTTCCTGACAAACTGTGTGTGTGTTTGAATAGGAAGGTGACCTTTGTGATACTGCTCACCTACTGTCCATTGGCACATTCAGTATAATGCAAAGTAATGCGTACAATACAAATGATTGCATGTCAATTAAAGCAGGTTTATAATTTGGGGGGGGAGATATATAAGGAGCATTTATTTATTATCGTATCAGTTAATTATTATAAAATGCTAAGATTCTATAAATCAACATCCCTAAATATAACCACCAATTCCGTGTTGCTAAATGTTGCTCTGGTCATCTGGTGTGTTTGCATGTTTGCAGTGCGGCGCCTGCTGCTGTGTGAGGAACTAGACCGCTCATCGTGTGGTAGTGTTCTCTTCCACGGTTACTTGCCACCCCCAGGTAAACACGTGAAGCTTTATGATAGAGAAAATGAACTGAAAGTAATTCACTAAAACAATATTTGGCTATTCCGGGACAGAAAGTATCTGGTCATAAGTCACAGAAAGAAATCTTTAATTATAAATGTCACTGATTTTTTTTCCTTGACAGCCATCCCTGCCCATAAATCAAATTCCGCTTCAGCAGCCGCAGGTTCTTCCTCTGATGAGCGACCGGGTCCAAGTGGAGCAGAGGGCTTTACTCGTGTTGGTCCCCCACCTCACCCTTCACTCCCTGGCTCACCTGGAACAGACGACGGCAACAAACTGGGTGAGCCACCTGTGGCAGTCGTGTGAAGCAGGGCTGAATTTAAAGGCTAAATAATTGTAATATACAGGAGATTGTTCATATACATGAGCATTTGTTTCATCTTCACAAAAAGGCAAGCAGCACGTGAAGCAATGACTCTTATTTTGACACTGACTTGCCAGTACAGTAGGTCTATGGGTCTCGATCTGGGCACCCCGTCTGCCTTTACAGACATTCTGCTTGTGAATAGAATGAGTTGCATTAAACAAACAGTGATAATGAATACTAAGGTTAATGGATGTGGCTGTAAAAGAAAATAATTTTTTTTGTGTGTTTGTGTGTCTGTGTAGGTCCTGTGGTGGACCCCAGGAAAGTGTTGATTATAGCAGGACACCACAACTGGATTGTAGCAGCTTATGCACACTTTGTCATTTGCTACAGGTAATGCAGCCACCGCGTGGTTTATTAAAAATGTTTCTCATCCACTCTCTAGTCCCTAAAGGGGGAGGCACTAAGTTATTTGTGATGAGAACATGTACAGTGCCAATTAACTGTCGGGTCACAAATCTCACTGCAGGATAAAGGAATCCTCTGGATGGCAACAGGTGTTTTCCTCCCCCTACCTTGATTGGACCATTGAACGTATCGCTCTTAATGCCAAGGTGGTTGGGGGCCCGCACGGAGACAAGGACAAAATGGTGGCCGCTGCCTCTGAAAGCAGCATCATCCTCTGGAGCATCCAAGACGGAGGCAGCGGTAACGAAATAGGTAGGTTTAATGTGATCCAGACAGAGAAACTAGGAAGTGTAACAAATACTGGTGAATACTATGAATAGATTTGAACATATTTCACATATTAACTGCATTGTTTGTGTATGGCCACCACCTTGATTCAAAATCCCTGTAGGTTTACACTCAACACACAAGTCCCTGGCTTGTGAAGCTATACTGATACTTGTCACCCTCTGCACACACTGCCCTAGGTGTATTCAGTCTCGGTGTACCTGTTGACGATCTCTTCTTCATTGGGAACCAGCTGGTGGCTACAAGCCATACGGGGAAGGTGGGGGTGTGGAATGCTGTCACACAGCACTGGCAGGTGGGGAGGCATCCGTGCATGAGTGTGTGCATATTTGTGTTAGACAGAAGGGGAGGAGGTTTGAGTGCTTGTAAAAATCAGTGTCATTTTTTTGTATAGTGAATGCTTCTACTTACCATCTGCTATAAGTTGTTTCTAACGTAGGTAAAGTGACTTTAACATTGTATTGAATTAGCATTTACTTCTTATGTATGTAAAAGGTTCAAGATGTGGTTCCCATCACCAGCTGTGACACAGCAGGGTCCTTCCTGCTTTTGGGCTGCAACAATGGCTCTATCTACTACATAGGTATGTACATTGGTACACACACGAACATCATGCATTTATGGGATGTTTGTGAAGTCTATTTAAAAAAAGCATACCCTGCACCCTTGCATATATCTTTTTTTGCTTTACAACTGTATAATCATTGCTCATTTTTTACTTATTCCAGATTTAGGTAAACTGCATTAAAACCCCCCAAAACAAATCACATTTGACTTTCCTCTTGTTTACAGACATGCAAAAATTTCCACTGAGGATGAAGGACAATGATCTTCTGGTGACAGAGCTCTATCACGACCCTTCAAATGACGCCATCACTGCCCTGTCTGTGTACCTCACACCTAAAACCAGTATGTACACACAACCCAGTTATTGGTTTCTCCTCTGAAAGGTATTCTTGCCTATACCTACTGTATATCTACAGGACGCTCTTCTGCTTCCTCAAATGATTTCAGCTCTCTTTATCTCAATATCAATACAAAGAACGTGTCTCGATTTTGGCGTGTAACATGTGAGATTTTAAAAATAAAAGGGAGCAAGTTAAACACGCAAGATAACATGGACATTACAATCAGATGTTTACCAGCAATGAGGAAGGGAATGAGGTATATTAGGTCTTAAAAAGTATTTTTCAGTCAAGTCAGAAGTCCTGTTACTGTAGTAAAAGTAAAATTACTTTTAAAATACCAACTAAAGTAGAAGTACATTTTTAGAATGTAATTTCAGCAAACATTACTCCTGGCCTGCACATTCGTTTTTAATTTCAGATCACATTTGGGAAACAAAGTTGCATTTTCAAATGAAAATATGAACATTATTTTTTTTTAGAGAATAAAGGACAGATATGTGGTGACCTCTAAAAAACCAAATGTGAATTCAGGGGGAAAAAAAGAGGCTGAATTAAAATGTCTCATCCTCTATCAGGTCTCAAAGCAAACAAACGCAGCATTAACAAGCCACAGTGTTAATGTGACTTGATATGACTCATGTCTCCGATTGTAGCTTAATATTCTATGTAAAACTGGTTATCACCAGCTCTAGACGAACACAAAACAGGAACGATTTGAACAAAGCTATTGACTATCACCAAGACGAAAAGTGCAATCAGTGGCTACATTTCCCATCGTGTAAAAGTTAGTACCCACTCATTTAATTCTAGGTTAATAAATAATCATCTAATCACTTTGGGTCTTAGTATCAGGCATTAAGGGAAAAAAAACATGGGCAATACTACATAGCCCCGATAATTCAATAGCAAGTAGATCCGTAGTTATCAGAAATAACTTGAATTAATTGTTTTCCGTATGACTGTATCAGTCTCTCACATCATCGTGGAGGAATTTTGGCCCCTTGATTTGCCACAGCATATAACACTGAAATTTAGACCATTACAATTGTAAAGTACATCAAGATAAGTAAATACTTAAAAATAAATATACTCAAGGAGAAGTAAACAAAATTTTAAAAACACGCCTAAAAATGCAAGGACACAAAAAATCTAGTTTGTTTACGAGAGTAAATGCAATTCATCACTTCCACCTCTGGAAATGTGCTATAGTGAAAAGAATTTCCGTATCGCATGGCATCACATATAGACAGATCAGCTGCTTACATAAATCAGTCCACCTGACATTAAAGTATTTTATGTGTCTTTAGGCCTCCTCCTCTCTATCACTGCTTTCAGGTGTGAGTGGGAACTGGATAGAGATTGCCTACGGGACAAGCAGCGGTGCAGTCCGGGTGATCGTGCAGCACCCAGAGACGGTGGGATCGGGCCCGCAGCTCTTTCAGACATTCACTGTGCACAGGAGTCCGGTGACAAAGATTATGCTGTCTGAGAAACATCTGGTGTCGGGTGAGGACGGTGAAATGCCTCGCTGCTGTTGGAGGGATGGTTGAGAGGAGGAGCACTAGACGATTATACCGAACAGCAGCACAGGGGCAGACTTTCTGTTATGTAACTGGGTGTTTACCTTTGTGTTTTTATTTTTAATTTTTTCTGTGTGTGACAGTGTGTGCGGACAACAACCATGTTCGGACATGGACGGTGACCCGATTCAGAGGGATGATCTCCACCCAGCCTGGGTCCACCCCTCTGGCTTCTTTCAAGATACTGTCCCTGGAGGAGGCGGAGAGTCATGGGAGCTACTGTTCAGGGAATGATATAGGTGAGAGAGAGAACAAATGAACATTAAGGAGACACTAAAGTGGACACATTGCTGGCAAAATGGGGCCGATCAAGCACAAATTACAATTTTAAAATGTTCAAGGGTTTTAAGGTTTGTGATCTACTAAATGTTTTCCGGAAGTATTCTGTGGTGGCCTTGTTGGTCCCAGTCGTAAGATGTCAAACTTCTGCTCTCAGGTCCATTTGGAGAGAGAGATGATCAGCAGGTCTTCATCCAGAAGGTCATCCCCATCACCAACAAACTGTTTGTGAGACTCTCGTCAACTGGAAAAAGGTATAATATCCTCCATCTGATGACGTATTTCTGCTTCTCTGACCTCAGCCTGTCTGTCATTTACTGTCCTAAACTTGGACGAGGAAAGATCTGCATGACATTTCACCTTTACTACGGGAGTGAGGTTTTCGTGTTTGCATGCCATTTGTTCATGCGTGTGTCTGTGTGTCAGGATCTGTGAAGTGCAGTCAGTGGACGGGACCACCATCTCTTGCTTCATGGTGCGGGAGTGCGAGGGTTCCAGTCGGATGGGGTCACGACCTCGGCGCTACCTGTTTACTGGCCATGGCAACGGCAGCATCCAAATGTGGGACCTGACTACTGCCATGGATACGGCTAACAAAGGAGAGGAGAGGAAGAAAGAGGGTGAGGAAAGTGTGACAGGTAGAAGAGAGATAGGGAGGCTGAGAGAGACACAAGAGTGTGTGATAGAAAGACAAAGTTCTCCTTGCTCACTTATCTTACATGTAAAGCTGTAAAGTGTCCCTTTTGCTTCAATACTGTGTGTTCTGAAGCTCCTTTTATGTTTTATAGATGTAGGTGGCCCTACAGAGGAGGAGCTGCTGCAGCTGTTGGACCAGTGTGACTTGAGCACCTCCCGCTGTGCTACACCAAATATTAGCCCTGCCCCCTCTGTGCTGCACCACACGCGCCTGCGAGAGTCCTGCTCCAGGTTATAACTAAATCAGTTATTTTCTGATAAACAAATTAGGACCTGTCTGTTTTTCTTCGTGCTTTCTGGTTCGTAACAATCTCGTGTTCTTGTAATTCAGTCTGCAGTTACAGGCCCAGGAGCCCGTACCTGAGAACCTGGCTACTTACGGAGCTGTTCGACCCTACAGGGAGAGCCCCCTGCTGGCTCGTGCTCGACGAACTGAGTCCTTCCACAGCTACCGGTAAAATATATTTTGTCTCTCTTCTGTATTATTTCATTTTACTAATAAGAACCTTTAACTTAAGGTTAAGTGTTGACATATCTGCCTTCAACTGAATAGAACTACTTTTAGCAGTGAAACAAGGTGCTATCAAAACGGTTTACAGCATTTTTGTTAACCCGGAGTAAGTGGGACATTACAGATTGCTGTTGAATTTTCAAATGTTTTTTCCGATGATGTAAGCACCAAAAAAAAAAAAAATATCCGTTCACCTCCATTGCATATATATCCAAACCTCACTGCATATGGAGATGACAGGGTAAGACACAAAATGTTTACCGCGGCCCAGAGAAACTCGTCCATTAATGCTACCATCAAGCTGAATGAATTATTCATATTAACACTTTGAAAATGCTTTATCTATTTATGTATCTGTCCACCTCTCCACCCATAATTGACCCCCCATCCACCTTTGTTTTCATAGAGACTTCCAGAACTTTAGCCTGAGTCGAGGTGTCCTGGATAGCACAGGTCAGACACCGGCCTATGGTGGCAGCCATATCCCAGACAGCCGCCGATCACTCTGCGACTTTGGGCCTGAGGACAGTGAGAGGAGGGCCTCAGCCATGGAGTTCTGGACTAACCGAACCACCGGTGCAAGCTCCAACGGAAATGTCGGAGCTTTGACTCCCGCCGGTGTTTCTTTGGCGAAGGCAGAAGGAGGTCAAGAAACTCTGTGGCAGCCTCCAGACAGCCCCGTTCCTGGTGGTGATGTCAGGCGAAAGGTGCACCCGCCAGAGGAGGAGGGTGTGGGATCGGGGGGAGACGGGGTGAAGATGGAGGGAGGTGTGAGGAAGAGGGGTGTACTAGAAGGAGGCTTTCTAGGGAGGAAGAGGGCTCCGCCAGTTCCGCACCTCTCTTCCCTTCCCTCGGGATCTGACGGCGGAGGGAGTGACTCATCTTCGAACGCCTCCCCCTCCCCAACCAAACTGGGCTCGTCCACGTCGCCGCGACACAGGAAGCTGGCCCCTGAGCCATCCAATCAGGACAGCAGCCTGTGAAAGTGCTTCAACATTTTTTTGTTCCCAATCAGTGGACTCCCAGGTGGCCTGGAGGTGCATGTAGTCATTTCGGAGGCAAACATAACAGTAACAGATGAATCAACTGTGAGCAGCGGTACCTCCCCCTCCCCCCTTTTATGCAACTCTGATTCACTGTTGACTCGAAAATAGGACGCAAGTAGTTACAGCATTCCAACATTTCAACCATCCATCTTGTTTTTTAACTTTTAAAGATTTTAACTTTTGTCCATCAAATCTGCTGGGTGCAACTGGAGCTTCTACTTGATTTGTCTTGTTTGTTTTAGGCTGAACAGGTCGGTGTTGAGGTCACCACTTAGGGGCGCGACTCCGATCGTAACGTGCTGAAGTCTTTTTTTCCCTTCCCGCTTTGAGGTTTACTCGGCGCCTTACAGAACATACAGTCGAGGGCGTGTTGCTGCCATTTAAGGTACTTCTTGAGGTTCATTGAAAAATACACAGCAAAGCACAGTAACACAAAAGCACCTTCTACTCCTGGTAGAAGGAGCAACAAAGTCAGAGGGTGGTGCCCTTTGCAAAAATATTCAGTAATATTAGACAGAAAAACACTGAGACCAGGTTCGGCATTCTGATTTATTTCTGATACACCGATAGAGTAATTGATTGACCTTTTGAGCACTTCTTATGTATCAAAAAAAAAAAAAAAATCATCTTAAGCTTCGCTGATATTATGTGCAATTTTTACCTGAAGCTACAATATGCACCTGAAGCTATTGGTCTCATTAGGCTTTAGGTAGTTGTCATTATGAAATTACAATAACATAGAATTCCGTAAAACTTCATATCAAGTAGAAATAAGTGAAATATTTAAATTAGTTAGATGAGCCTTGCTCAAAAGCATTTAAGAGGGAATATGTCTGCGCTAGTGTCAGTGCTGTTCAGTGAGGCTCGGTGTGTTTTATCGACATTAAGGAGCATAATTTTATCTAAAAAAATATTTTTACATTTACTTTAAATGTTACCCTAGTCAGAATCTCGGCAGCTACTGATCGTTGTGCTGCAGCCAGAGGCACAACACTTAATGTTGTTGCAGAGCAGCAATAACACTAAAAGCCAATAGTCAGCAAGCAGTAAAACTCTAGGTTGCTGGTGAAGATTCTCAGTCATCCGAAGATCGAATCACGTCAACTGGACCTACTTTTTCTCACTTATCCATGCAGGTTCTTCAGTCTGAACAAAGTGGCTGGGGAACCCAGTTCTATCCTCCGGAGTAGGCCTTTGTTCCACCCTGGCCTGATTAGGCTCGTTAAAGGTGGCAGGTGTCCGGTTGACATGATTCAATCTTGGGATTTCTAGGTTGCAGTTTGACAGCTCAGTGAGACCTATGCAACGGGAGAGTTGTGATGCACAACGGCTAAAGTTAACAGCTACTCTCCAGGTTCCACATAAAGGCGTCAGGATTGCCACACAGTGAGGCACCGCGTTGCCTGTAGTGCACATGCATCAGGCGCCTGCTTTTTGGTGGTGCGTTCAACTTGTCGTAATGGTAGCATAGCATCCTCCAAAGGCAAAAAGGGGGAACACAGGAGACATTTTCACGTAGCCCAGCAGGAAAAGCACAGATAATAAATGCAGTTCACATGGATCACACCTGCACACGGCCATGCATGTCGTATTACTGTGGTTGTCACGTTAGTGATTCAAATGCTCTGGTTAGAAAAACGGTTGCTCTTAAAATTCTGTTTTTCTCACAGTGGTGCCTGTGCAAAATTACACTAACGATTATTATTATTTATATTTTTATTTTTTTACACTATCACAAAGTACACAGATCAGTACACGGACCTACACTACATCACTTTACTTAATGTGACTTCTGTTGTTTTGGAGGACTGATTTAGTGCCTTATTTAATTTTATGTGACAGTTATCAGCCTGCATGTGTGTTTTAAAGGATTCTGACCAAAGGCTTGTGAAGACAGTAAATGGACCTGTACACAATACCAGGAGAAATGAGCTCTATGACTGTGGATGATCCTTTGAAATGACAGGCATTCGGTATTAAATGATTAGTCTCTTTTGTAAATAACACTGTAGTAAATTATAACTGGAACATCCATCTCTTTTCCCAAAAAGGGGACTTGTTGTTCCTGTAAACGTTAACCCGAGTGTCTGTTCCGCAGGAATCAAACCCACGCACTTTGGATATATGTTAGGTAGCAGGCCTGGACAGTTAAGAGATACTGTAAACCACAGCAACCTTTTCTAATGAATTCATCATTTTGTGAGCTAAACCTGATTCTTCACTCTCTGAACCTGTCAGAGAGTCTGTACTAAAACAGGTCAGCTCTTCATTGATGGTACTTTGTTAGTCAGTCAAACTTTAAAAACTGTTCTTTGGTCATTTCTTTTTTAAATTAATCATTTTTTCAACAATCCCCACACAACAATAAGTTGCCTCTAATCACGTGTAATGACTATCATCAGTCGGATGGACAATCAATAAGATAATCCAGGTTACAGACTGACAGACATGAACTGTGAGTAGAGACAATTCTTTGGTGTCTGTTTGGGGATTGTTGAAAATATGATTAATTAGGAAAATGACTTTTAAAAAATCCTTTAATAAGTTGCCAAATCTAGCAGCTGTGTTACCTCTTTTAAGTAGTGTTTAGCACATTGCCTCCTATTTCACTATAACAATATTATGGATTATAATAACTATTATCATTATGTTACCATCCTGTATAAAGATGTAGATTTTGATACGCTAACCAATCGTATGGAAACTAAACATACGTATTCAAAACAAAATCCTAACACGGATGCATTTGTTACGGTGTACTGATTCCTCCACCGTTGTTCATATGCCTATGTTGATATTACTGTGCTATTGGACCTAACTGCATTTGCACTTGCACTATTAAGACTAATATTAAAGTAAATTGCTCGTTTTTATTTTATATAAAACAGAGTTCAGAGTGTATTTTCAGCACATAACCGTCTCGTTTTTGTCTGTGCGCCCTCGGTTGTTCTCTGGTTAAGTTTACATTACACTACAGCCAGACACAAGTGAGCGAAAAGGAACTTGTGTTTGTTCAAGCCATTGTTTTACATGGTGTGTGTGTGTGTTACAAATGCTGCATTATGTCCTTTTATTTACAGTCGCTGACAATACTGCTCCAAATGTTTACTTTTTGTCTCTTTTTAATAAATGGTGCATGTTTTAACACTGTTTCACCACACTGGTGTTAGAGTGTGATCATTAACCTGCTTATACATTTGGAGTGTGACCTGTTTACCTTTGAAAAATCATGTGTCTGGGATGACAAGAACGTTATTAATTCAGAGAATCACCAATATTATGATTTTGCGTAACTGTAAATGTCATTGACATGATTATCAGGCCGAGAGAATTGCTGACAGTGGGTGCTGAGCTGCCAAAGTGCGCAATTTTTGTTTTGTTTGAGTGACACAAGGGTGTGTACGCGTTTCCCTGGCGCTTTCATTTCACTAACCTTCCTGCTCAGACAGTCTCCTCTCTGAGACGCCGTCTGTCGTCATTGTGATTTATGAGTTTAATAAAATCCTCGCTGTGTGTGTGTGTGTGTGTAGCTGAGGGCCATACTGTCCCTTACAATCACTCCACAAGCTCTCTTTTCACAAGCTCTCCCTCCCTCCGTGGCTGACAATAGCTGTGAATGTGGCCGTAAAGGTTTTAGAAGTGCCCTTGTCAGCCTGATGTCCTTGAGCGAGGGCATGGTTGTTACTGCCAGTTTGTTAATCTCAAAGTTGCCTTGATGTCCCCGTAAGGGACGCGCGTGGCAGCAAAACCAAATTACTGCTGCATAGTTTCGATGGAGATACCGGCCCCCTCTGAGTGTTTGTGCTGGTGTGTGTGACTGCGTGTGGTAACGAAGTCTGTGTACAGCTGATGGCACGTCTCTGTTGTACTAAGTCAGCAGAAAGTAATTCCTAAGATTTCATGTCACATTGAGCTCGAGCACTGTGAATGGCCTGAGTCTATGAAAGGAGCAATTGGACAGAGCAGCTCCATTTATGACAATGAAGGCACAATCACATACGGTTTGTAGGAAAGTGTAATATTTCGTAGCAGTTGATGTGCAAGCTCTTTTACTTTGAAAATCTTCGGCCTGTCATCACGTAACACATGCAGACTTTTGTTCGGTTTTCTTTTGCCGTGTTTCTCGTTTCATGAAATTCATGCCTTGATTACACAGTGGTTACATTTGTGTGTCTTTGAAGCTTTGTGAAGTCTCGTTCCTCGTCTGTTCCCAGTGGAGTAAACCACACTAAACTGACACAAAAGGTGTGTTTGGCTGTTATTGTGTGTGTTTAGGAACAACTTCACCCATTTTGGGACTGGAAAAAAGCCTTTAAATCCTTAGGTAAGATGCACGTGTTTGCACATACAGTTGGTAGTGGAAAGACAGGAGGACTGATGGATGGACTGACCATGGGACAAAAGTAAACGCACAGAAATGTCTTTGGTGCACGTAGAAACTGTACGAACACAAACCCTCTCAGGACCATTTGACAGAACTTATCATTTCCAAGAAAAACAAACATTGATCATTGAGTCATCTGTAAATCTTTTTATACAACATCCACAAATAATACTGGCAGTGTAAAAAAGAAAACATTTCAAAACAATAAAGTAGAGTTTCAGTTTTTTCAGTTTCAATTTTTTTAAACACATACGCGAAAACCCATCCACATTACACAGAAGTTCAACATGTTCTACCTGATCTAAAAGAAATTAAAGCCCCCACCCTGTGGAATCTAAATAGACGCTTTCTGTTACAGTTTGCAGTGTTAAAGGAAAAGTTTCTTTTTCTTAAACTGGTGTTGAAACAATCTTGACAACTATCATGGGAATTAAAAGAGGGAATTTGTCCTAAATGCTATGCAACTTTGAAAAACTCGATTTAGTCTCACATGCGTTTGCATGGAATCAGTGATGCACATATTGGCCCATTTACATCAGTTACTTAAGAAGGGGGCCTGGTGGCTCAGTGGGTAGAGCATCGCATTGGGATGCAGAATTGAATCCCACCCCACCGGGTTGTGGGGCCACCTTGGTGCCGGTCCTGAGCCCGGATAAAAATGAAAATAATAAATAAACTGCAAGTTTATTTCACGTAACAAACGTATACTGATTTTCTAAAACAGCCGTCCGTTGTTTGCGCTAACAGGAAAATGTGCCACGGTACAATTAAAATATGTGGAACATGAGCTGCACTGTTCACTAAAGTGGTATTTAACCCTGTCAAGTCCACATAACTACACTTTTTCCCTGGTGCAGCTGTAGCATATGTGGAAAATGAGGGAACCTGGTTAGTGTCCAAACAGCCGACATGACTTTTAATGCAAATTAATGCTTGTTTAACGGGCGTTTGGATGAACTTCTTTGTTGGCTTTTTACTTGTTGAGATTTTCTAGCAGGTCGAAGATACATATACATCCAATGTTCCCATGTTGCATCATTGCACCTCTGATAAAGACCAGCTGAAAATCAAACTGTTCCCTTAAGCTGCTTGTGACGAACACGGACTGACAATGCACAGACATTTAGACTCACTGTGGCCAGTTCCTTCTAATTACACATGTCAACACTCTGTCCACTTTCAAGGTACATCACATAATCACAACAATGAGACAGACGCCTGTGAATCCCACAAACACACATAAAACGAAATTGGCATTTTTTTTTTTGTCTTGAAACTAACCTCAAGGCCATTTTTAGTATAACTAAAGGACTATTACCACAGATAATTGTGTCTAGTAAGCTGAAGCAAAAGCAGCGACTAAAACCTTTGACATGACTAGTTTTCTAGACTGCTTTGTTCCTTATAGCAAGAAATAAACGTGCGTTACATGTTCTTTCAACTTTTTTCAAACGCCTACCTAAAATACTAGTTGGCAAGCAGAGGCAATGAATCACAATCCACCCAGAACATTCAGTCAGTGAGTTGGATCTCATTTAAGGACGGTTCTGGTTCTTAGTCTGAGCAGGATTTGAGATGTAAGACACTGATATAATGTGCTGCACAATCACAATTAAGATGTGGGAGCTTTTGAACTCGTTAAAGAATCTAACGGACTGGGTTCACTTTTGAAACGTGTGCACGGACGTTGGATACTTGCCTCAGCTTGCGTTGAAGCTGTTTGGCCACACAGTAGAATAAAATGGCTGCTGCAGTGAAACAACCATTATTATTGTGTTTGAGTCTCATTTTCTTTTAGAATTTATTTTAATATTTTTATATTTCTTTATTGAATATTGTTAAAGCAACACATTTCCACTTCATTTGAACGTGATGAAATTAAAAAGTAATTGTTGGTCATCATTAGTGAAAATGTACTTCCTTAACAGTATTTCTCAAGATGAATAAATTGTCTAAATCTTTTTTTTTAAATTATAATTCCCAGTGCTATTAGAAGCCACGTCTGTCCCCAGCTGACACCTGACAATACTGCTCCAAATGTTTACTTTTTGTTTTTTACTTTTTTCAGCTGCATCTGAATTGTGGCTGTTGTTGACCTGATGCAGGATCCTGTCTTAAAGGTGAGTGTCAGTGAACATGGTGTGCTCCTCTTTCACTGACCTCAAGGCCTTGATAGCGTCCACAAACTCATCTTCCTCCACATACTGAAAGGAAACACAAAGGGTCTCACCATTAAATCTTGAGTAAATGACATGTTCTGCCACAGTTACCCACTGTAAGAGCAAATATAACACCTATCTGCCTTTTTCTTAATTATTTCTAATTTTTTTACAACACTCAACCAAAATCAACTTGCACAAATGCTGTCTGCACACACACACACACACACACACACACATCCAGTGTAATATAGTCATTCATTCAAAGACAAAGTGACATGGCCATTAGACTGTATAACAGGACAGTGTAACATCCAAACAGTAACACACATAAATGAAGAAACATACCATTTGCACACATCTAACACCGCTATTTCTCACAGAATGTCTTATTGCTCTTCCTCCTTTCACTCCGATACTGTAATAACTGAATTTTCAACTTGCTTTTCTTATCTTATTTTAAAAGATACTGTGTTTACAATAAAGCAATAATTAGACATTTGAATGACATAAGAAAAAACATCCCCCCAAAAACCTATATCTGGGGAAAACGATTGAAGGAAGCTCAGGAAGAGCAACAGAGATGGATCCGTCTTCAGCAAAGACAGATTTCATGATGACAGACAGCGCAAAAAAGCACAAGCAATACCATAAAATAAAACCCACCAGTCCCGAATCGTGTCCCAGTGGGTTGTCCCAGCTTTCTTCCTCCATCATCAGTGACTTCCTGTCAATCAGCTGACTGACACTTCGGTGCAGGGAATGTTGGGAGTAGGCTTGACTCAGGTCTGTTTGGCTGGGAACCTGCAGCACAGCCATGGGGCTGAACCGTGAGCTGCTGTCGACCATTTTTGTGTCTGCCAGACCCTTTGAAATAGAGACGATCAAATCTGAATGCATTTATTGCACTTTAACAGTTTTTTCAAAGCCCAAATATAATGTGTGTAATTTACACTGCAGCACCACAACAACCTGACTTTGATCAAAACAAAGTGTGAGGGTTTGCTGCTGGATGCTCTGGCACCTGAATGATTTTAAATAGCAAGTAGGAAAAGCTGATCGGGAGTGGAGTGTGTGGGTATACTTGATTTAACCTGTGTTTTATGGGATGAAACATGCAAAAAGAAAAATCCTATTTACCTATTACTGCTATTTTTCTCTAAACTGTTTAAAGTGATTGTCATTGATATCAACAACCAACAGGGGGCACTACTCAGCCAGGATTGGCCTTTAGGAGCATACAGGAAGCGACATACACGTTTTAGTTTCTTCTTTAAGCATTTGTTCATAAATCAACAAAATGATGTTGACATCAGATAATGTTGTTCCTGCATTTTTAGAGTTGACACTGCGCATGAGGACGAACCCACCGACTAAACGCCTGTACTCATTGATGTGAATACAAAACATGACCTCTGTTCAGTTTAGCAGGCCTTAATCAGTGAGATATGCACACACACACACACACACACACACACACAAAAGCATGCACAGAAAACCGAAACAGACATGCAACACAAAAGCACAATCCCGTACCTCAGCGTACACAGTGTAGCTTTTAAGTTTAACGTTGCTGATCTCAACACAGTCTGCTACAGTGTCAAACTGCAGGGAGGAGGTGGGGGGTGGGGGGTGTGGGGGAGGACAATAAAATAACACATTTAGGTTTGTGACAGTAAATATAGAGAATAGTCTTACTGTGGCGCGGTCAGGGGGGATCACAGAGCCGAAGTGATGTTTAGAGCACAACTCAGGACAGGCTCTCTGCGAGACAAAGATGGAGAGTGAGAGAGGGCAGAAATACTGCAGCAGCGGAGGGGAGTCGAGAAATGACAGATATGAAAACAGCAAAGACCAAGAGACATTAAAAAAAGAGAGCAAAAAAGGTGATAAATGCAATTTCTATGGGGAAAAAACAAAGAATAATCAGGACAGTAAAAAAAAAATGGAACTGTTAGAAGTTAATGAATCAGCCGATGGATAAAGCTGGAAGGGAGCAAGGGATGATGTCTCTACCTGAAGTTTAAAGTATCGTGTAAAATGCTTTGACATGAGATTTGCTGAACACGAACTGAATGAGAACAATTAGGTTTTGCAGAGAAGAAGAAGAATTTGTATTTTTCCAACATATTTCAGCACCGGTTGTTGTTTCAGCCCCCTCTGGTGGAACAAAGATTAGGTCACAGCCTCATTTACAAATACAGCATTTCTTAAATCATGTACAATCTGCAGAAAAGGGGGTTTGATTCAGCCACAAAGTGCTGTCAAAACATCAAAAAGGACACATCTTACTCCCTGTTCTACCTCCCTCTTTATCTCTCTGTAAAACCAACTCCCTCTTGGTCTTTTGCTGTTTCAAACCATCTTGTCATGATTTCTTTCACTGAGCTTTATGTCTCTGCTCCTCTCACCATGTACGACTCTCCCCCACCCTTCCTTGTCTTCTGAAGCATGACCAGCGGGGGGCGCTCTCTGGCTGATGGATTCTTCCTCAGGGCTCTAGAAGGCAGAAGCAAACTCATTCAGAACCGTGTGTGTACACGTTATCCTGAGGTTAATGTATCCGTGTGCTTTTATAGGATCTGATGCACATTGTGTGGTATATTAAAATACCTTTGGAGGAGTAGCCCCAGCAGCAGGGCTAACAGAAATAGCCCCAACAGTGCTAAAAGCAGGATGAACCACAGCTCAGAGTAAACCGGGGATGCTGACATACTGACGCCCTGTTTACTATCGTCTTCAGGCTCAGGAGGAGCTGCTGAGAGAGAGAGAGAGAAATTATTGTAGTTTTGTATATTTATTTTTCAATATTTATAAATGGACACATGAGGGTAATAAAGTTTTCACTGAACTTGAAACAGGAAAGCTTCACATACAGTAGATAAAAAATTCACACAGGTTTAATTTTGAATTTGGATTTATTTTAGGTGTGTGTGTGTTACCGATGCCTGTGGCAGGGCTGTATGTGATGGTAGGGGTACTGGCGCTGCCACCGTTTGTGGTACAAGTCACCTGAAATGACAGAGCTAAAGAGAGAGAGAGAGAGAGACAGAAAGGATTTTCTGTTAAAATGACGTGAGATCTTGTCTGCAACATTGAAATGTCCTGTTTCTCCAGTTACTCAGGTTGTGTGTCTGTAGAGGGAGAAACTCCAGTGAAAACCTTTTCACTGATGTTATCGCCTCGTTTGAATTTGCACTGTATGTGTGAGTACTCTCACTTCTCTGCGAGGTGCGTGCAATATGGAGATAGCTGTAGAAGCCAGTGTAGACCCTCAGCTGGCTCTCAGTCACACTGTACTCCTTCAGGTACCCGTTGAGGGAAAAGGACCCCGCCCAGTCCAGCCAAATAACTGTCCGATTACTGCCCACGGAGAAAGGAGCCACATATTGGGGGGCTGGAGGAGAAAAAGAGGGGGCAAGAAAATCATAGGGTGTATTTTAATGTCTCTTCTGACTGGTATCGAACCTGTGAGGGTTGAGCGACCGGACACGTTTGTTACCTTCGATGAGGGTGGTGACAGTAGTCCAGTTGGAAGCAGTGCTCCCCATGTTGTTGAAGCACGCGACTCTCAGCTGGTAGGTGGAGTACGGGTGGAGACCTGCACAGATCAGTGTTTATTCGTGTGTACACCTCCCACCCAGTAAGTAGAGCTTACTGTCCTACGTGATCAGGGAGGGGTATCCCAGTGCTACCCCATTTTTTAGTCCAGCTCTGGTTTCAGGACTTCCTGTGGTCTCTGTTATTGAACACAGGAAGTCCTACAATGGAAGAACTGCCTTGATATTTCTTATTGTATTATCATGTGCATTGATCTTTATTGTGCGGTTTTCTTTTCTCTCAATTAACAGCTGCAACTTTCCTGTACAGCTTCTCGGTACCATTTCAAAATTGATTGTACTTCACTTAACTATGAACTTACCTGTGACATTGTAGCTCTGACTTTTGCCAAAGAAACAGATCTCTACTGGTCCTTCCACACAGGGAAGGGTTACCGGCTGGGGGGGCTGTGGGCAAGGGGATCTGAGATGCAGTTCACAGCTGAAAACGGAGAGATTGTGTATGGTTTTTTTTTTTTTGTGTATCTGACCATCGTCAGTGAAATTTCAGTACAAATACATTTTCCTGTATGGAGGAACACACACTGAGCACTTATGCTTTGTACCCACCCCTCAATGACTCCATTAGGTGCCAGAGGCTCATCCCAGTCCAGCTGAGCAGTGCGGGAGGTCACCGTGACAGGGTGGGGAGGAGGCTGGTGGGCTGGGGGGGCAGCCAGGGTGTGGAGCTCACTCAGTGGGCCTCGGCTGCAGCACTGACAAATGTTCAAGGCAGAGAAATGTTCGTAGGTTTTCTAAGATCATCCAAGTATAAATTCATCAAGAAAAACTACGTATACAAAAGTCACGTGAAAGCACCTCGACCAAGTTATTTTACTATAAAAATGTTCTGAAGCAAAAGACTCTAACTGTTATGAGACTCTTAATCAGAGCACCCTGTTCCTTCCAGGCCTCCCTTTCCCTGCTCATCGCCTGCCACACCGCACACAGCCCTTTAGATATTAGTCGTTGTCAAATTACAAACCGATCACGCACAAATAACTGAAGCCTCACTCAAACACATGTAGAGGTGAATGTTGTTGCACCAAAAATAGGCTCATCACAGCATGCGGTGAGACTACTTCTCCTGTATGTGTATTATTGTTAGTTAGTAAGTTATGCATGTACCTTTAAACATTACTTCTTGTATTTTAAAGTACCTAACAGTCTCACTGAAGACTTGTCAAAGATCAGCGGCTTTTAACTTGTCCCTTCACGGGTCGCCACAGCAGAACGTGCCCTGCCCGTTGATTTGGCATGAGTTTTTAACGCCAGACCCGATGCTTTATCCATTGAACCACCGGGCCCCCTTCTTAAATAATGCACAGTATGTAAACGGGCCGATATGTGCAGCCCTCATTCCATGCAAAGACCCATACGAGACTAAATGGAGTTTTTGGAAGTTACTTTGTATTTAAGACAAATTCCCTCATTGTGGCCTTCTGCATCCCAAGCCCGTGCTCCACCACTGAGCCACCAGGCCCCCCCCCCCCGGTCTCCCTGAAGACCTGTAATCGAGCTAACGGGCAAACCACTTCAATGTTATGTACATTTGCCCTGTCATGTAACCTGTTTACCTATGAGTGAAGTTAGTCTGGACCCCGATGTTGGTAGAAATGTTGTCAATCAGTGTTTCAAAATAAGGCCATGACCAAGACGTGATGCTAAAGGTTAATTCCTTGCTCCCCTCTAGTAAAGTATTACCTGATAGCAGGTGCAGGCCTCTACTCCTACCCAGTACTGGGTGTAAGGTCGCAGACCGTGGAGTGTCTGTTGATGGGAGGTGCCTTCTGAGAGCTACAGGTAGTGAACAGCAATGCAAAAAGGTAAGTGTGAGGTTTGAGATCACATTAATATCATGAACAAATAGGGGCTGGACCAAGGAAAAGCAGGAGAGAAGGGTGAAAAGTAGCAAATGATCACAGGAAAGGGGTTATAGTTGTAGATAGACAGCACAACAGTTATTGAACGCGTTATTAAATGCAGGATTATATGATTTACCAGAGTGTGGTTGTTGTGGTTCAGGGAGAAAACCCTGTAAAGACTAACAATCCCATTGGGCTGGGTGGGAGGATGGATGTCCACTACTGCCGAGGTCGCTGAAACACGCTGGAAAACGGGCGGGCCTACACCCTCAGGTGGGGCAGGTCCTGTTCTCCCTTTGGTCCAAGGACCCCCAGAGCGTCCTGCCGAGTTCACAGCCCACACCTGTCGGTCCAAACCCCATATTAGTCAATAATGTCCTAACACAGAGGGTGTGACGGAGACGCCGAACACGTGACGCAAAGTCGTTCTGCTTTCATTAAAATTGCAGATCGGCTTTAGTAACTTTTAAATATGGCGGCTCCTCTTAATTACCCAGTGCGCCCAAGACCAACGACAAGATGCGTCCCTTTACTGGACCATCCATCAAAACTACCATCGACAGTGAGAGCAAAACCTTTTCACCATGCCACGCTACACGAACATATCTGCATGACAATTACTTTTCACCTTCATCAAGGAGTTTAATACACACACACGCACACACAATAATCTTATTTGTGTGCCTGTGTTGGGTATAATTAGAGGGTGTACACAGCACAGGGTCAAGCAGGGTTGGGATTTGCATGTGTAAGTCATCTGTAGCCTGTCAGAAGTAGTGCAGAAGGCAGATGGATGGGTCACAGCTTTAGTGTTCAAACTGTGTCTTGTGTGTATGCGTGGCTTGTTGTTTGAGGCCGTGATAGCATGTTTTGTGTGTGTGTGTGTGTGTGTGTGTGTGTGTGCGCGCGCATGCAAGTGTGTTAAGAGTTGAATTAACCTCAATAATAGTCAATTAGGGTGTGATCAATCAGACTGATTGATCTAAGTGACAGCACAGATGGACTGAGATGGGAGAGAGGAGAGAAGGAAGGAAGATGGAGAGTGTAGGGATCGGGAGGAGGAGGAGGAGGACAGGAGGAACAGCAGACAAGGCAAAAGGAAAGGAAGTGGGAGACCAAACACAGGAACCAGGAGAAACTTCCAAAAACTGCCTGCACACAGATGGTTTGAGGTCTACAGGTAAGATTATATTAAAATGTGGCTTTAGCTGATTTGTATTGATATTTCCAACATTAGCAAAGAAGTATGCAGCATTTCAGCTCATCCACATATACTTTGTACCTTATATTACATTTTTTCTGTAGTTCTGTAATGTCCGTCCCTCTAATACTATTACTATTATTATTCTATTTTGTCTTAACTACTAATATTGTTTTGGGGGGTACATCTCCATAATCCTAATGATGAAATACTTTTTACAAAGACATGTAGGCACCTTTTGACCCATTTTAAACTATTAAAGAACATAAACAATATCTTTCAAATCTTTTAAAGCCAATGTTCTGTGGAAAGGCAGACCAATGTTTAAATTACATCTCAAATGTGGACGTTGTATAGAAAGTGCGGCCATATGACAACAACGTGCAGAAGAGAGATATTTAAAAACTGAGTAGCATATCATTTTATACCAGTATGTAATAAAAGTAGAACTTCTTGTTTACAGTCCACCACCACTACAAATACTACATTGTGTATAATATATACTTTACTATTATTAACATTATTATCATCATCGTACAGCATCCTTAAGTAAGATAATGTCACTTTTAACACATGCAACTCAATTTTGAATTGAATGTCTCTAACCATAGAACCAAAATCCCCTGGGAAAAAGCCAATTCCATATCATTATGTGCAGTAAATTATTGACAAATTCCAAATGTGGCTGTGATTAAAGGTCAACAGATTCTCCTTGTGTGTCCTTGTGCATGTGTATACACCCGGATGATGAACTATTCCAAACGAAGTCCAAGTTTGCAGAGTGGAGGAATCGCAGCGTAGCAGGTCCTCAGGCTGTGTCCTGGGCCCGTGTTAACTCCTTAACCCAGGGCTAAAAACGCTCTTACCTCAGCGCAGGACACAAAAGTTATTTATGAAGCCTTCTATTCTTGCTTTTCTACAGAAAGCGGATGATGTCACTATCTTATAACGTTCAGTTGTACTCAACCGTGTGATCGTTCTTCCACTAAAGGATCTTGCAGTCCACCTTCACAGCTACGAATAATTATGCTGTTGGAACGTTTTCATCCACACGTTCTCGTTGGTGCTTGGGACGATTATTCTAATGAGAATTGTTGTCGATGACTCGAACAAAAGGTAAACCAGCAATTTGCATAAGTGCAGCTTGTTTTTGTCGATGGAACAGCATAATACGTGGCGGAGAAATTAATGCATCTGTGCATTTTCCGTGCTGCTGTAAGCATGATTAAAGTTTGATTTATATGGCAGAACTTAGCAGCTTCCCATTTAATATAAAATGCAAACTTCTTTTGTAGTGTACACAGCATGCATTCATAATTCTCACAGAGCCAATGAACCCTGAAACAATATCTTTTAATGAGCTCCATGTTTTTAGATTTTAAAAAGACCTCTCTGAATCTGTACGCTCGTTGTCCAACCAGTAGCTCTCCTACGTTTTAGTAGAGTTGGGAATAATTTCCCAAATTAAGATCAACGGCTTTCGATTCCCGCGGCCTTCTGCATCCCAACCCGTAGTCTACCCACTGAGTCACCAGGCCCCCATTTTCTTAAGTTAAGAATGTTGATGAATGATTCTGATGCCTACTCCTAAGCAGATGACCACCTTGCACCACACCGTAGTAAGAATTTTTGGCAAATTAGAACTAATTTTATACTCTAAAATTATTGTATATACTTTACACTATACGAGATCTTAAGTAATTACAGCCCCAGATCATTTTAAATCCAAATTATTTGAAAACATTTAAATGTTTCCTCTCACAAAAAGGATTATTACACACATTTACACACTTTTATCCAAACGTGTAAGCAGCCAGACTATAGTATAATTATTCAAGTTTATGTGAATGTCGAGAGTAAAATGAAGTTTGGAGACCTCAAAGTCTTCCAGCCAGTCCTCTAACCTTTTCTGTGTTTATGTATTATCACCCTTGTGAGCCAACTGTCGTGGGGTGGATGAAGAAAAGGGGGACCGGCGGGAGGGATGGCAGGAAGAAGAATGAAGGAAAGGACGAGAGCCTGTGTGGAGAAGTGAGAGGGAGGGATGGATGGAAGAGGGTACATTAGGTAAAGGGCACGCTGTCACCCTAATAAGGAAAAGGTCAAAGACAAGTTTGTGGTTAACAACTGGGAGAGATGAGCCCTTAGTGTTTCTTTATGCAGCTTTATTGCAACACTGTTGCCTCTGTGATCAGCAGATTATTGCTGGTATTGTAATTACATTTGCAGTGTTTAGTTAAACAGTCTGAAGAAAAAGAGCATCAGTTTATTTTTTCCCACTACTTTCTCTATGTAACTTCAACGCATGGTCTGTGACTCGGTGAAAAACTTTCAACTTGCTTTAACCAAAAATTACGGCAGCGAAATATTTCTGCCCGGCAACAGCCACGTTCTTCCCCTCGTACCAACACAATTCAAACTTCGACATGACGCAAGGCTTTGGGCTTGATTAAAAAAAAAAGTTTGTACCACACAGACAGAACCCAGAGAAAAAGTTTTAAACTAAAGTCCGCCCGGATCACCGTGTCCTTGATCCGGTGCTAAAAGGTAGAACTAATTTCTTCGTCCTTATATCATCGACAGACATTTTACTGCTTGCTCTCCTCTCTGCTGCTATTGGGCCGTGATTTGGCTTATTAGACACAAAATAAAAATATACTCCGTTAGCTGCCACGGTAGCGAATGAGCCACCATGGCAACAAACGACTTCAGGAAACTTCCACACAGTGTTCAAGGCTGTTTATTGGATGGTTGGACTGCGGACTCGATTTGAGCGCTCTGATAGGCCGACGGAACTACTTGGCGGGTGCATCTACTTGGGGTGAAGGGGCTAAGTTGTGTGAAAGTGGGCAGTAATTAAAACCAAGCATAAAGCTGTCAATAGGAGCTTATGACCCAGTGTAATTAGCCTAATATGATTTCTCTCTCTGCGCTGTGCTGTGCTAAACCAAGCTGACTTATTGTCCTTGTGTACGCCTGAAACACGGAGGGAGAAAGGAGAAGAGCCCGATAGCAACACGGACAGATTAACGGCTAAATAAAAATAAAGACAGTCGCATAGATAGAAAGAAAAACAGGAAGTCGCCAGGTACCCTGATCGATGGAGAGCGACAGAAAGTGCCATCGGGAATAACTACAAACCAATAAGTTTCTTCATTTCTCCCTCTTTGATTCATTCACACGTGTGTTCATGGACAACACACTCTCCTTGTCCACGTACCCCAATCCCCGACCAACCAATCCTCAGGGGACGTGTAGCGGTCACCATTAAAAGGTCTTTGCAATACAAGCTCTGTTACCAAGGGGGCTAAGAGTTAATTCGATTGGCTGGCTGGTAATCAGGAAGTGGATGCTGTGAGGGCCTGGTGATTAATGGCTCGGTTGCCCGCCCGTCATCTCCCAAACCCCTCCCTCCCTCCCTCCCTCCCTCCCCCGTCATAAATTAGGACCCTCGTAAATAAAGACGGCACCACAATCAGGCAAACTCAATCAATTACACAGGTTCTCTGGCCTCGGCTCGTATGTCTGACAGGCAGGAATGCTAATGTTATTGTTGCTTCCAAAGGACTGGCCTGTCAATTAGCGCAGCAATGCACATCACAATAGCATGAATATGGACCCCTCCATTTAACACCTGTCTGTTTACCTGTGTGTGTGTGTAAAGGCTGCTGATGTGAATAGAGGACTATATCAGTTGATGAGTGAGCATGATCTGTTTGTCTGTGTGTGTGTGTGTGTGTGTGTGTGTGTGTTTGTTCGAAAACATTTCATTGTGAAAACATCTTGTGATGTGTCAGTCATATCAGATTCCATCTCCAAATGAGGTTCACAGATCACAATAAAACATTTAACTCTGCTCCCACGTCCAGCGCAGAGGACAAAAAGGATTAAACATTTCCCTCAGAGGGAGGATATATATTACAATGGAGCATATTGCTGCATAGGAAGAGATCATTTGCATCCTATTATTTCTGTTACTTATCTAAATACCTGGTACTGGTACACAGTGTATGGCTGGAGTCCTTCATCTTTGTATGTGGTGGAGACATTCCTGAACACAAGTGTTGCTGCATCCTTTCCTTGGGTATCAGTGGTAGGGTCCAGTCTGCGGTACACCTCATAATGCAGGACTCTACCGTTTGGCTGAGCCGGAGGGGACCAGGTGAGCAGAAAGGTGGTTTGTAGGCCAGTGTGTTCATCCGGCTGCAGGTCTAGCAGTAGTGCTGTCTGTCCAGCAGGGGGAGCCTCTAGAGTGAGCACAGGTGACCAGTCACTGGAGGAGCAACCCAGCGCTGTGCAGGCCTCCACCCTCACCTCGTACCTACGCACACGCATATAGATACATCTGTAAATGCAATAATCCGTAATAATTATCCACTGAAAACTGTTCTTTATGGTCAGCTAGTGTCTAGTTTTTGTGTTCTGGTAGCTCAATGGGTAGATGGTATGTGGAAGTGTACAGGATCAAATCTCAGCCTACCCATCAGGTGTGTGTGTCCCGCAGCGAGACACGCGCAATCTCCCCGGGGGGGGGGGGGGCAAAAAATAACCCAAACAAAAACCAACAACAAAACTATCTATCTTTTTCTAACCCACTGCATTTTTAAAGTAACTGTGGGTGACTGACCTGTTGTAAGGGGCCAGTCCCTGCAGAGTGGTGTGTCGGTCAGAGAAAGCTCTGTCTTCTGTAGTGAACACAGTGCTGGTCACACTGAGCTTTACTGGATCTCTCAGATACACAGTGTAACGCACAATGTCTCCATTAGGACGTGCTGGAGTTCCCCACTCTACTCTCACCTGCAAATGAGCACAAAAACTTAACAAATCTTAACTTTACTCATGTGTATGTCAGCAATAGCTCATGTGGACTGAACAGATGAATGACCCACTTGGTTGGGTCCCAGAGGTGTGAGTGTGGGGAGACCAACACCAGAAGGAGCTGATGGGTGAGTCTTTGCTGTGGCTGCGGTGCTGCTCACTGAACCTCTGCTATTGTTGGCTCTCACAACGTAACCGTATTCCACATTTGGCAAAAGCGTGAAGTCGTGGTAATGGGTCTCTGAGCCGACATAGACGACTTCACCATCTCTACGGAGCTCATACCCTGTGATGATGCCATTCGGGTGTTCTGGTGGTCTCCAGGTAATCTCCACTGACGCTGGGCCAGTGACCTTCAGACGAGAAGCAAAATGTCACATCTTATAGACTGAAAAAGCATTTAGAATTTAAATGGGTAGATTACACAAAAGCTGTAAAACCCATTCCACACAATTACAATGAAAAAAAAAAAAGATGTAAACTGTTCTGTACACTTTGCATTAAAAATACCCATTTATTTTTTTTTATAGTTATTGAAATATGATTTTGGATGTCTGTTGATGAGGTTATGTTCCTTTTACCTGAGAATTTCTTGGACAAATACTGAAATATCTTCAAAACTGCAAACTTTCTTTGCTTGATTCTGAATTATAAATACCTAATTATTGCACGTCTGCTGCAGTAATCAAGGTTTTAACTGGAAGTCAGAAATTAACAACCACACCTTAAGAGTCGGGGCAGGCAGGCCGAGCGGTGGGGCCTCCTCAGTTACGGTGGATACGGCTGCGCTGGTAGTGCACCCACCACGGGTACAAGCCAACAGGACCAGCTGATACGACGTGTAAGGCTGCAGGTCTGACAGAGCTACACTCAGGCCTCTGCCACGATAAACCACTTTGCTATTCATTTTAAGCACATATTCTGTAACTTCTCCATTCTGAATCTTTGGTTTAGTCCAGGAAATGTTTACACTGTTGGAGGTGATGCTGTCCACCGTGGCGGCTTCCACCGTAGCAGGTGGAGCCTCCAGAGTTGTGATGTTTGCATGAGGGCTGGTGATGCATCCCTCAGACGTACAGGCTATGACTGCGTAGCTGCAGAAAAGAATAGAGGGACTTTTTGTGGTGGCTATTTGGATTCTCATTATCAAAAATACAATATGGCACGAGTAAATGTGATCAATACCTATATGTTGAAAATGGAAGGAGATCTTCATCTGTGTAGCTGAGGACAGTAGGGTCAAAGCTAAACAAGAAACTGACATTGTTCCTCTGAATCCTGTAAGACTGCAGAACCCCATTGGGTTCCAGAGGAGGAGTCCAGGACACCAACACCTCACTGGGCCGGCCTTGGAGGTGACTCACTGTTGGAGGAGCCAGACCACGAGGAGGAGCCTGCCTGGTAGTTACAGCCACCCAGGGGCTGTGGGTGTGTCCAGCAGGGTTGTGAGTGCGGACACTGAACTCGTACCGAGTCCACGGACGCAGACCAGTCACCGTAAAGGAGACAGTGTCAGTCCGCAGTGGGGATGGTTGTCTGAAAAGAACCTGGAGACAATGCGGATAATTACGGCTGATGGCTTTAGAAATAAACCAGTAAAAAACAAAAAAACAAAAACATAATCGTTAAAGTTAAAACCAAAACACTGTTATTTTTACATAATCATATTTTTATTAGAGCGCCCGTGTTACCTACCTTTCCGCTTTCTATATCCTCTTCATTACTTCTTCCCCTCCCCACTTCTTCCAGACTTCTACCGAGCAAGACATACTCTCCAACAGGGCCGTTGGGGTGCGCAGGAGGCCCCCAGGTAAGTGACACACGGTCTGGGCCAATCAGGAGAGGCCTGGGAGGAGGCTGGGAAGCAGGTGGTGCTGCTGCGGTGGTGATTTGCTGGGGAGGGGTGTGCGTGCACCCTGCTGAGGTACAAGCTTCGAGAGTCAAAGTATACGTGGTCCACGGCTCCAAACGGCGAAAGAGAAACTTGCGCGATAGCCCGCTGAACTCCAGGTTCCCCTCACTGTACAGGTTATACATCTGGAGCAATGGGAGAGGAGGCGAGGAATAAAACGTTTACAGGTTGGTTAAAGTGGGACAGGGACAAAGATAAGAAAGAAGTGATAGAGCGAACACAAAGTAAGAAAAAAAAAATCACAGTTGCCACATTTTAAAGTCTGGGGATATGTGTGTTTGCAGGACTGCGTATGTGCAAACCTACTGCTGTGAATATCATGTATACGAGAAGTATGTGAATTACATCCATGCATAAGTGAATGAGCTGTTGAATTACATATGTAAAGTGTGTTTCTTTTAGGTTGATAACCTATGCAGTGCACTTGGAGCTTTTACACACTCACTCAGGTGACCCCTGCCCTCCTAGGCCTCCGGGCTTGTGCCCAGTAGGCCCCTCCAGTAATCCATCCATGATTATTGGTGTCATGCTCCGCCGCTCATGACTGCCGTACATTATAAATTCAACGTGTGTAGCTTTTATTGTGTATTGTGTTGCAAGTACCGTGATGACTCCATTTGGAGCATGTGGCTGGTCCCAGCTGAGCAGTAAGGCCCTGCCCTGTTCTCTTTGCTCCACCGTGAAGTTCCCCAGACCAGCTGGAGAAGCCTCCAGTGTCCAAATGTCTACCCATGGACTGGACACACTGCCTGAAGGGTTACAAAACATCTACACTCAGTGGAGTGGCTCAAACGGCCAGTGTGTGCTGATATTATTTATCCCTGATGTCTTAAATGAGCTGCAGATCCTATTTAACCCACCTGCCTGGTTCACAGCTTCCACACGTAGACTATACTGAGTGTACGGTTCAAGACCGTAGATTGTAGCTTCTAGGACTGACCCCTGAAAGAGAAAACAAGTTATGTGTAAATATAGAGAGATGGAATGAAAACTAGAATAAAAAGGAAAAGGAATAGCATGTGAAAGTAGGACACAGGCATCAGAGCGAGGAAAGGAAACAAACAGAGGATTGGAAAGAGTAGAAAAAAAAGGAAGGAAAAAGAGTTAAAGCGGAAAGAGAGAAACCCTCAGGACATTAGATACTCAAACTCCGCCTGAATAAAACCGATGCATTACACATTAAAAAAGAGGAGTTAAACACTGAAACAATGGCGAGCAGAGATGACGTGACATGGGATTTGTGATATCAACATTTCAACATACAGGCTCTGCCACGGCGAAGTGAGTAGACACCAGAGAAGTGGCAGAGACAGAGAGAGACTGGCAGACAGACGGCCATCCCTTATGGGCACATTCAAAGCTTCCAGATTGGGTATTTATGTCACACATGCACCCTTTCATATCACATGCACAGAAACAGACAGGCACGGGGCGCAGTGTGTCTGCCAGTATCTTTAGGCAGTGGGACCCAGCCCAACATGCTGGCATACACAGGGGCAGTGTGTATGTGTGTGTGATATAGTGGGAGCCCCATTTACTAATTGATAAGAGACACACTGTTGTTTCAAAAGGCCCTGGCGGGCGATGACATGGTAGTGAGGGAGCACTAGGCTCCAGGATGTTGCCTGTTTGTCTGTTTGTTTATGGCTGTGAGCTTTCAAGCCTCTGTGCAGGTGATGCTTCCTCTTCTCTCTCTTTGCGTGGACACATTTCTTCTACGAATGCATTTCCAACACAGGAGGCAGTTTTTTGTTTTTTTTTTTATGTGTCGAGCTCGCAGTTTGTTTTCAAACCGTTTGTTCAGGACTGTATGTTTTTACATAAGCCAGCATATGTAAGGAGATTAACTGGCAACCGACTTCAGTAAAGCAGCAAGAGGATCAAAAAGGTTCCAATTCAAACTGAATCAAATGAAAACCCTGACAAATCAGCATAGCATGGCACCGAGGATGAACTGTCTGAACAACAACCAGAATGCTTGTATTCACTGTTTTCATGTCTGGGGGTGCCGACGTGTTTTTCATCCACAGTAAAATAGGATTAATAAGCCCCCAGACACCTAGACACAAGCTAAATCCTCCTGCAAATCACAGCACTTCTCAGTAGAGAGAGGGAGGGAGGGAGCTAAAGAGAGCGACCCAGGGGTGGAGAAAGATAGACGAAGGGGCGGAGGGAGTGAGAAATAAAAAGTGAAAGAAAAGAAGAGGATGAAAAGTAGTATACGCAAGTAAGACAGGATGGAGAATTCGAAAAGGAGGGTAGAAAGAAGTACGAGTGCGTAAGTTAATATGGGATGAACAGAAATCTTGAGGGACGAGGGTGTGAGAGAAAGAGGAAGATGAAGAGAGAGATTAAGTGAATGGTTCAAAAAAAAAAAAAGAGGAGAAAGCTAAAGTGGGAGAGAAAAAAAAAGATAGATGTGGCAAAAGGGAGAGACAGATTAAGTGAGCGCGAATGAGAGATCTCTCTACCTTAAAAGCCAGTGAAATATGTGAGGCATGTGGCCTATAAAGCGGTTAACATATGCACATTGTCAATAGCAGCATCTGGCACTGGCAGCTTTTATAGGAGCATGGAGACTCTGCTACACGCCTCTAGATGGCAATACATTCAAACACTTTATCACTGAAACACACCACATTAACAGCCTCCTCTCGCCATCACACACACACACACACACACACACTCGTTGGTCTCGGTGTAGCTGTGAGGACACTCATTGACATAATGCACTTCGTATCCCCTTTACCCCGACCTTAACCATCACAACTAAGACTTCATTTTCACCTCAACCGTTAAAACCAAGTCTTCACCCCCCAAACAGTCCCACGAAGTGTGTGTGGCTTAAAATGTTCTCACAATGTCAAATGTCCTCACTACGACGGTACAGAAGTAAAGTTCCACCACACAACCTCAAAAACACACTATGAAATTTACCACCTCAGCCTGCCAATTGCACGCACGCACACGCACGCAGACAAGCAGTAATCAAAAGGTGTAACACTGAACACACCACTATTAAGTTACATTAACAGCTCCCTCAATAACCATTTCTCTCATACACACACGAATGCAGACACAAACACGCTCACACAGAAAACAAACATTTTAAGTCTTATTATTATTATTATGCACATAATACAGGAAACAATCAGGATGCAAACACATATATGAGAAACTATGTGGGAAATACTACCTTCCACAGCAGTAAAGAAAATGTAATGGCTCCTGACCTTTGCTGTGAAGATAAACACACTGGAGTTTGGAAATTTCTACATTCGATTCACAAGATTTCTTTTGTGCACGCTCTCTTCAATTTGCAGTTTCTTAGACGTGTGGAAAACCAAACAGAGCTCTTACAAAACTGGGTTGGATACAAATCAATTCATGCTTCCCGACCAATTTAAGGGCGGGAGTTATACTATCACAGTATGGCAAGAGGTATTTAAGGGACTAGTGTAAGATTCATGCTTTTTGCTAAACAGTAAAAACTATGAAAAATAATTCTTCTTTTAAGAATTTTTTGAAAAGTACGTCGAAGCTATGCAGACCAGAAAAGTACAAGAACAGCTACACTGTAAGATGTGAGAGGCAGAAAAGGTTCTTGTCAAACTAAAATCAACGTGCATGAACATCTGCATGCATGTGCAGATGATCAAAGTCACCAGTTAATCACGGCAAATGCAAAAGAACAGAGGGGGGAGCGAGAACTGGAGAGCGAGAGGTGGTGGTTGGGGGATGTAAAGGAGATAAAATGTAAACAAGACCGAAGGATAGAAAGGGAGACAATGATAAGGAAAGAAGAGACAGGAAGAGGTCTTGCTCATTTATACATTAAAGCGCCCTCAGATCTTACATGGTTCAACACAATTTAGCATTGAATGCAGGGAGGCAATCTATTCAATGTTTTAGTTCCTCGTTCTGTCTTCTCTTTTGGGGTGTGAGCTGAGCTACAACAGTGTGTGTGTGTTTCTGCATGCGCATCCTGTACAAAATGGACAGCGTGCCCATGTGCTCCCTGAACCTTGTGCACGTGTAGCAATAGCGGTTTTTATGCTGGAGATTTGCACGTATCCTAACAAGACAACATCTGCATGCATCTTGTTTTGTACCCACGTGTCCCTAAAAGCGTGTGTGTGTGTGTGTGTGTGTGTGTGTGCGCGCGCAACTGCACATCTGTGTGTGTGATATTCAGGTGGAGAGGCATTGTGCGGCCGGGGGGACAGTGTGTGATACTAATTAAGAATAACCATGTGTATTTGTCAAAAGAATTATGCTGATTATCTCAAAAAGGCCCCAACACCAGGCCCTGCAGAGAGACAAGAGACGGAGAGATGGACCAATATTAGCATATGGCTACGCACATGCAAGCACATACACACGCACTCTTTCTTTGTCTAGCTCACACACACACACACACAGGCAAGTAGAAGTAAAGCGAGTGTCCAACATCATGAAAGAGCCATGTGAATGTGGTCCACCTGGTCTGGCTTGGGGGTGTTGCTCCAAACAGACCATCTCTCTGCTCTGAGGTCTCTCACCATGTTGTTAGGCTGCTTTAATCAGCCACGATTCAATTCTACTCACCTCACTGAAGCTAAACTCAAATCAAAATTTCAGTCCAGTCTATTGGTGAAAGCTGCGGCCCGACTAGAGCTGCGAGGACAGTTAATTGTTTTTGGAGGTTTCTGAGGTGAGCCAGTGCACCCCACGCTGCTCTCTCGCGCCCCATGCCAAGCTCTCCAGCCAAGTTCGTGTGTGCATGTGTGCACGTATTTATGTGTGCATGCCTAATTCAATGCTGTTGGCACAAATGCCCTGCATGGGTGTCCCTGCTAGTCAGTGCACGTTAGACAAACCCTGACACAGGCTACTGCCGTTTGTGTGACACACACACACACACACAGAAAAATGCAAAGTGCCATTAGGCACATGTTTTGTCTATGGCCAGCACAGACGTAGAGAGGGACTGCAGGGGTCTGGAACAGACATGCCTACTTCACACCGACAGCCATGATTGGTTTTGGCTGTTCTAGACCCCAGGAACAGCGTATTTGGTGTTTATGTGTGTGTGTGGGTGTGTGTGTGTGTGTGCACGTGGGCGATGTGAGACCAGTGGACAAATTCTGGCAAGTGAGACACTGTGTGCTTCCATAGATCCACAGATATGTTGCGCTGAAATGACTGAGCATATGTCTGTCTATACCTGCAGTGTTATTTGAGCTTTATTTCATTACGCAGGTCACGTCAGCAAAATAACACCCAGAAAGAAAAATTCTAACTAAACAAAACAAGGAAAAATATTATTTGGTCAAGACATTTCAACATTTCACTTGATGTGTAAAAGTTACCGTCAATACTAAAGAAAACATTCCCCTCAGTTACCAAATGCTTACACACTGTAAAACACACAAATTTAGTAGAATCAACAAAGCTGCTATAGTTAATCCACCAATCCCGCAGTTGTTGGTTGCTCCTCCGGTCACATGTCGCGGTGTCCTTGGGCAAGACAGCGCACCCCAACTTAGTTGCTCCTGGTGAGCGTTGGCCAGCTGTGAGCAGCTCCCCCATCGGTGTGAGTGTGAGTGCGAATGAGAAGCAGCATAAAGGGATTCGAGTACCAATAGGTGGAAAAGCGCTATACAAGTGCAGACCATTTACCATTTAATGAAATTTTGATGTTGTCAGAATTTCAAGTTATAGTACTTGACTTGGGGCCTTTTTAACTTGAAATGATGAAATGATACCTGGATAATGCTATTACTGTCTAAGATCCCACTCTCTCGCCAGAAGTCTGTCTTTCGTCTCGTCAACCTTTTCAGACATGTTATCACACTCTACAATTTCCATGTTTAAGGACAACACTGTTCTCAGTGGCTCAAACATTGACAGAGTGCATTTACAAAAACCTCCCATCGGAAGGAGAAGTAGTTCCCATTAACTTAAGTGAACTGTTTCATCGCAAGGACCTGGACGAGTTCTACATTTTCAAAACTCAAACTGATGTTGAAAGCAATTTCACTAAACTGGTAAAGTTCAGTTAAGGTGAATTGGATTTTTAAGAAAGCGGGTGAACTTTCCAAGGTAAAAAACTTCAAATGTTTGTTGTTAAAAATTTGGCATCATAACCTCACTAACTTAACTCAAAAATGAGAAGGAAAACATGTCAAGTGAACTATTTAAAGCCTTGTTTTTTTGTTTTTTTTTAATTCTGATGATTACTGCATGCAGCTCATGAAAACCAATAATCCCGTATCTCAAAATATAAAAATATTGTGTTTCAGTATTGAGTTTCACTGTTTAAACTGAATTTAAAAAATAAAACTTTTCACACAATGTTATTTTTTTAGCTGCACATCTTTAAACCAGATATAAACACGAAAACTCATGTTCCGGCTGTGAGACAGTATCAGGCATACGGAGTGGCAGGGACCCCTCCTCCTCACTATGGTCCAAATTTGGCCCACTTCCTAAAGAAACACTTAGGAGTTTAGTGTCCTCACACACACACACACACACACTTGCGACTCAGTTGTCATAAATATACTGAACTCTTTTCTTCTGTGTTACACACACTCACACACCCTCAGCATTCCTTGTGTGATGACCATCGTCCCATGGCTGCAGCACTCCACGCCCATTAAGAAAAGTGGAGAACACTACATTGAATGGTGTAGCCTCTTCACAGACGGACACACAATAACACCAACCCTGCCATTACTGAGCGAAAAGGAGTTAGAGAGCAGAAAAATAAAAGGAAGACAGAGGAAATAGGGGAATATAAACTGTCTTGGAAAAAACAAACTCTGTGAAGTGAGAGAGAGACCGAAGACGAGGGGATGTAGGCGGGCAAAGATGGTGGATAAGAATAACATAAAAGCTGTAATTTGTGAAAGAGAAATCCCAGATGGAAATGTGGAGATGGAGGGAGGGCTGAGAAGTATGGAGTGATGGAAGGAGATGAGGAGACAGAGAGAAGCATTCCAGTGAGGAGGAGTGGGAGTGTTGCAGCCTGATTTTTCGGCTGTTTATGCAGAATGCTGAGGGCCCTCCAATCAGAGTTGGAGACCTCTAACTAAGGGGTCTGATAGGCCGAGGGCCTAATGAACTCTGCATCTGAGTCTCCTCATGCTCTCTTCTAATCCTTCTTCCCTCTCTTCACCTGTCTCCTCCTCCCATCTCAACCTCCTCATGTCTCTCTCCTCACCCTCCGTGCACTCAGCGCTGCATTTCTCTTATCCCTCCACTCCTTTGTCTCTTGTTAAAGGGTGCCACTGAGAGCAAGGGCACAGCCTCGTCATTCCTATTCGCCTGGTCACTCTCTATTCTCTTTGTGGTTAAGTGATGCCAAGAGGACGACTCACCATAAAATAAGAGCAGTCTGAAAGCAACAAGTGCAGTAAAGTTGTTGTCCGGTCCGGGTTTTTTGGTACTTTTCTGAGCTGTTTAACATGGCTAAAGCAGGTCAGTTGAATTTTCAATCCATGTTGTCACAAAGGAGGAAAACCTGACTATTCTTCTTTTAGCATTCTGAAATATCTAAAGGTCATGAAACTAAGTACATTTACCACGTAGCTTTTCATGATGTGAAACTAATTGACTGCAGGTTGATAATATTACACAGGCAAATTTGATGGATATTGGCAAAGGTAAAGATTATGAAACCTGGGCCAGAAAAAAAGTCGCAATAGCAGGCAACAGTATTTGAAAAAGCAAATAATGATATGGCCGAGTAAGGCGGATTCCTTCTACTGACCTACTGTGGCAAAGCTTTTCAGAAACCCAGATTCCAACACACCAACAGAAAGGCAGAGGAAGCCTCACAAGAAGGCTCCTGCGTCACGCAACAGACGTCCACTTCCCATTTCCTATAATTCGACATTTTTTGTGATGCTTTCTGGCCTTTCTTGTTGCCAGGGTAAGGTCGCCAGTATACTTCCTCATGCTAAGACAAAGCTGACCAGCTGCTGCCCTGAAGCAAACGTGGCATCAATCAGAAACATTTATGCAGTGGCTAATCAGCAGAATGGGTTTCAAAATTCACGTATCAATCAGCAAACACGTGTGCTAAACTATATTCCCTGAGGCCCAAGTCTCCGCTCTACATGTAAGCAGGTAAAAACGTGCCAGTCTGAAATCAAAGCATAAATACATAAACAATGCATCTGAATAAATGCTACGTGTTTGCACCATGTGTTTAACGCCCAAACTCATCAATCAACCCTGCAGACCATTCACATCTACCACATTTTCTGATAACATGTCGATACTTAGCAGCACATGCCTGGATAAGCACGTTCTGACTGTGCGGGTGACACACACACACACACACACACAGTGAACCTCATGTCGGCTTGGAGACACAGTTTGCCGGCTGGCCCTCTCCCGTACTCTCTGACGGGCTCTTAATGGTAAACTAACAGATTGTAAACATGCTGCTAGCTCTGTCTCTCTCTCTCTCTTTAGTTCCTGTTCTCCATTCTCCGTATTAATCACTCTCTTTCTCTTTATCTCTCTTATTCATTCACCTCCTTGGCTTCTCTCTTAGCCCTGCTCACTTTATCCCTTCTTCCTCTTTTCCTCACTTTTTTCCCTCTCTCTCTTTCTCTCTTTCTCTCTCTCTCTCTCACCCGCTCTTTTGCTTTTCCTGGGGTATTTTTTAAACAATGTGTCCTTCATGTACGGTTGGTTACGGGGCGTACAGAAGGACATCATTAGCGCTGGTGGTTAAGCTGTAATTTACACCATTACCGAGGTAGGGGCCATTTTTATTGCCTAGTAAATTTCAGCTCTGAAATATTTAGACCATATGGCTCAATTTGTGTAATAACCTTAATTTCCAAGCACCCTTCAGCTCCCTTCAGCGCCGGCTGTTGTTGGCGGATGCAGAATGGTGCGTGTACACGTTGGCGTGTGTCTGCGTGTGTGCATGGTTTGGTTCTGAAACATATTCTCACACACACACACACACACGCATACATGCACACAGAAACATAGCAAAAATACTCTACGCATAAACTCCTTGCACAGGCATTGCACACACTCTTCCACACACTCTCACAGATTCACTCATTCACAAACACACACACACACGCACATACACACACGCAAGTATGTATGCATGGTGGTAGCAGATTAATAGGGTGTCAGCTTGTGTTTGGGTGAGGGAGCGTCAGGCGTCGGCCAGATGGTTCTCAGGGATGATGACTGTCAGGGGTCCTGCTCTGATCAATGGGATGTATTAATACAACGCACGTACACACACACACACACACACACACTCACACGCACACTGTTGCACATGCAAAAAATTTCATGCATGCACACAGGCACACATACAACCACATTCAGACATATGCATCCACATAGGTTATAACACACACACACACATATGCACATGGTCCCCCTTCATCAATGATCCCAAGGGCCACAGTGTAACATCTGGAAGAGCCAAGGGAGGGAGGAAAGGACAGAAGAGAAAAGGAGGAGAAAGGGAGGTGGTAGACGGGGAAATACAGGGGGCAGGAACAGTGGATGGAGGGAAAAGAGATCAGTGAAAAATGTACAACAGAGGAAAAGATTTAGTGATGTAATGTAAAAGAGAAAGGAGGTGCAAATTGAGCAAGAGGAGCTGAATAAGATGCAGGGGATCTAGTGAAGGGTGAAAATGAGAAAGATGGCAGAAGAGTTACAGAAGAGAACCAATGGAAAGGAGAGTGGGATGGAAGTATGACGAGGATGGAAATTAAAGGATGTAAAGGAAAATGAGGCAGAGATTACAGAGGAAAGGGGAGAGTAGTGATGGAAGAAAAAAAAAGGGTGAAACACACAAGAAGGAGAAGATTGTTTGGAGGCACGAAGAAGATTGTAAGCGCATGACAGAAATGGTGGAATTTGAGTTTCCCGCTGAAACTGAACAGGAATAAGCGAGAGCACACTTATTCATGCTAGACTAAAGTGGTGTGGAGGTGGCAGACCGATGGAAAAGTTGGAGGGATGCAAATGGAAATCAACAAAAGTGCTAAGAGGCGAAAAAAGGAGGGAAAGACACAGAGAGAAATTCAAAGCAGACGTTGAACAGAAGTTAAGGAAGCACGATGCAAAAATGACGACCTGACTGGGTTGTGTGAGTGACTAACATGTCTGTCAGAAAGGTGCACTGCATGGAGAGTGTGTGTCAGAGACTGTGTGTGTGCCAGGCGGCGTGTAGGGGTCTAGTGAGGCAGGCCGCCTGCGCATCGTACCCTCATTCCGTCCAATTGCCATGACGACCCCATTAATCAGCCAAGCTGGCACAGAGCAGGGTTCCCAGCCCAGCCTGAGCTCAACGCACACACAAACATACACAAATGGGCATAGACACATACACACACACGCACGCACAGCGATACATACAAACCTGAGAAATGTTATGGGGGGAAAAAGTATATACAGGGGACATTCAGGGTTTTGGAAAATCCACAAATGTGGAGAAGTTTTACCCACTCAGTAGGGCATGTACAGTGTTCTACAACCTTGAAACCGTTTCTCTGATGTTCATAAACAAGTGCAATCGAACGAAATCGAAGTAACATCAATTACTTTTTGTCAAATCTACAATCGGCATCAATCGAGAAAGCAGTTGAACTGCATGACATGCTACTGAACAAGAACGAAGTCGGCCTGGATTTTGGAATTTGAATTTCTACTTACTGGGGTCAATGGGTGTTTTTTTCTAAGACTCAAAAAACCCCGTGAAAGCCGGATAATTTATTGATAATGCATCGCATGGCATCTGTGGGACGCATCAGGTTTTCATACCTGTGCGAAAGAACCCAGGAGGTTTGAATCGTCCAACTCTCCTCAGCAGATAAATGTCAACATGACTTTATTAAAAAAAAAATTTCCTCATTGTTTTAATATTAATGTGTGATGACTATCTCCTCAAATCAACTGTCAAACTAAATCTATTGAATGTCACAAAAATATTTCTTGGCTTAATGTTGCTAAGCAACACAACTCATGACACAAATGCAAAATCCTAACGTGGCCTGTTCTCTTCATGTTTTTTGGGAACTTTCTAATTTTCTTTCTGTAGTCTGAAACAACAGTGTGTGTGTGTGTGTGTTTGTGTGTGTGTGTGTGTTAAAGGCAACCGTGTGACAAATGACCGCCAGTGAAATAAGTCTATGCCATGTCAATGAGCCTTTCAAACACCCACACACACACACACACACAAACACAAAGTGTTCCATATCAATGAGAAGGTGAAAGGTCTCCATTTACATCTTGTATTAATTATGAGTGACAAGCCAAAGGTCAGCGAGGGAGAAGAGGCCACTAGTATGGACAGAATATAGATCTATACTTCTACCTCTTTACCCTTTTTCACTCTCCACACCCTCCTCCACCAGTCTGTCACTCTGTCTTGCCCCCATGTATTCCTTCACTTGTCTTTTCTGTTCAACTCCACTTCACCTCTCTCTCTCTCTCTCTCTCCATTGTTCTCTGCTCTGTCTTTTTAATCTTTTGCTTTCTAGTACTTCACCGGGTTTTCCAATACTGTTCATCATGTTAATTTCCATTTGGTAAGTTTGGTTCATGTGTCCCTTCTTTTCCTGTATTGTTGCACCGGCATATTTTTTTGAAAATTATAACTTCTGCAAGTTGAATTACACAAGATGAGTTTCAGATAACAATGCACATGCACAAACACACACACACACTTTCAGGTGTGTGGTGGCTTGCAGACAGGATGCTGGCCACCGTTGGCGAATATTTCATTGCAGCTCTGGGTGAACTTAGCCTGCTTACTGAGCTGCCAACTCTTATTTAGAAGAGATGGCAGTTTTAAACAGTAATATCTGTGTGTGTGTTTGTATGTGTGTGTGCACAATACATGTTGTTAGTCTGTGTGCAGGGCATGTGTGTGTGTATTCAGTCGGAGGGCTTTTGCTTATAGTTATTCCCTGTGTTAGACTATCAGGGATGGCACACAATTGTTGGGAGCATCCTGGAGAATAGCTGGCCACAAGCAGTGTGTGTGTGTGTGTGTGTGTGTGTGTGTGTTCAGGCTCCTCACTGGCAAACAGATGGCACCAGCACCACAGGTAGTGTCCACATTTCTTCACATGCATCACAAATGATAATAGAAACAGTGTCACACAGTCACACACATTACATATACATAGTTGGAAGGAATAAACTCAAAGATACATTCATGCTAAAATTATCTGGCATTGACTGTTTGTTTGTGTGTGTGTGTGTGTACATTTACCTCTACAGTGACAGCAGTAACAGTAGTTGAGTTGAGTGTTGGGTCCTGCTGGTGCTTCTTGTAAACCAATCTATAGTGGGAAATTAGACCGTTGGGCTGTCCCGGTTCTCTCCATTTCAGATGGACTGAGTGTCCACCTGTCAAAACACACAGCACGTGGGACTGTCACAGTGTTTCAATACGAGAGCATTGAAATCTTCCTAGACATGGTGAACTCACCAGTGGGAATGGCACCAGGAGGGGGCATGTCTTGAGGTTCTGCCTGTAAGGTCTGGACTAAGGCCCATTGGCTCAGAACTGAGCCTTTAGAGTTGTGGGCTCGGACCCTGTACTGGAAGTAGCTGAAAGGTCGCAGGGCAGGGCTCGCATCATAAAATTCAAGTGGCCCACTTGACCAGATGAAAACCAACAGTTCCTCCTCTGTTCCTAATGGACGCCTTCAATGAAATAAATACTCAGATTAGCGATTCATCTTAATTTAATTTTATATCATAGCATACTCTTTATTGATTTAAAATTAATATAGGATGCATGAAATCTTTTTCTTAAACCACTCTTAGGGTCACAAGAAAAAGGTTTTCTGCATAAATTGGTCATGAAACATGATCCGATCTTCGCTAAAGTCATGATCTTTCATGGCTCCATGTCAGATCACCTCAACTCTGAAAAAAACAACATCGCAGCAGTGATGACCACCGTGACGCCCCACAAACTACTGGGAAAATGTCTCCTGAACAGATGAAGCAAAGGTAGACTTGTCGGGCAGAACGCCTAACAATGTGCGTGTGGTAAAAAGCACCGACCAGTAAGAACCACACACCAACATGAAAACATCATCCCAACAACATCAGGATTTGGGGCTGCTTTGCTGCCTCTGGACCCGGACCACCTGCCATAGTGGACGGGAAAATGAATTCCCAAGTTTATCGAGGTATCGAACAGGATAATGTCAGGGCGGATGTCTGTAAGCTAAAGCTCAGAAGTAGCAATTCCAATTGCAGTTAGTCATTTGTAGGCTCATTGGGTGTGTTCAATAGAGACATGAAAGATGAGGACTGCTTTGTGTTTTTGGCTTAGAAATATTGTGTTTGTTGATATTCGTGACTTTGCTGAAGATCAGATCACATTTCATGAGCATCTGAGGGACAACACCAGGAAACTGCAAACATGTCCATTACTCTCTTTCTGTATTATGTGACAAGCTGCACTTATGTGCAGTGCAACATGAAAAGCAGGGCAAAGTTATTCTCAGATGTTTTTCCAAGTGTTTTACTATATTTTAGTCCTTGAGAGGACTGACAACAAGTGCACTCGGTTTACGTGGACCTGATCTAAGAAATGTATCATCACGCCTTAAACATCATGTGTGAGTCACTGGCTGATGCAAGCACCCCGATGTCTCGGTAAGCCCCTTTCTCTGTGGGTACGTAGGGTTTCAGGTGTGTGCGGGAGAGACAAAAAGAGAGATTTTCGTATTTTATTCAAGCCCCTGTCTGCCTGAGTCTGATCATACCAGGTGTAGAGGTGTGTGTGTGTTGCTATGCTAATGTGTGTTTCCCGAGGACTTAAAGGGCTTAGCCCGGTCTGACCCTGCATACAGATCACACACTCTCTGGTCAACAAGCAGACCACGACCTTCAGCGTGCACACAGACTGGTAGGCTGGTTGCAAGACACTCGCCTGCAGACACATCAACAAGACTTCGATTGTATATGTTCCGTACGTACAGTATGTGTGTGGGATGTACTATTTGAATGAGCAGATAATGTGAGGACACTTTGGTTTGTGAATATGTAACAATGGTTCTACATCAGAGATGGGTGCGATAAATGCGCCTATATATACTTAGTGGAAGAGCATTGTAGGAAATGATTTTCCGACACCTCAGGGGCCAACGCCCGAAGGATGTTGCTTATGTGATCATAAGACGTCAAAATAAGAGTAGAAAAGTAGAAAACAAGATGCTTTTCTTCGTGAACCATTTTCTACTCTTATTATGAAAAAAATAAATCCCAGCTGTCATTGTCCAAGACCCTGGACCGGTCAGAAGTCTACGTCGTGGCACTAGCAGGCACACTATCCTAACCCGTCAAAATCTCAAAATGTATTTTTCTAGCCCCCTTTGGTGTGTTTCTGTTACCGGTGTATATGATAAGACGTGATGTGTCCATTAGGTTTTTCTGGGGATGACCAGTGGATCTCCAGGACATTCGCCCCCGCTGCCTTTACTGTGGGGGACTGCAGACCTTCTGGGGCGGCCTCTAAAGTCCAAACTGAAACCCCCTCCCCGACTCCACACCCATCTGCAAAACACAACACTTTGTTACAAAATACGTACATTTTTAGCAGCTCACATCCACAGCGTCTTTTACCCCCTAATGACTCCGTTGTATGAGTCTCGGCACAGGACAGCAGTATAATATATCTGCAGTGAGGCAGTACCTTAAATACCTCAGCTACTCTGCAGAATTTACTCCGTGAAAGTTAACAGCGTCTCAAGCATCCACAGATTTGTGATGGTGGTGGATTTTTCACGCTAAGATACTTACCAATTTGACAGGCCTGCACTCTGATGTAGTAGCGGGTGAATGGCTCTAGACCGGTCACAGTTAGGTGCAGATCTTGACCAGCATCGCGCATTATGGGTCTGTCATTTTCTGGCTTTAACAGGATGTTGTAGTTTACTGACTGGCGGCTGCTGAGTTGTGCTGTGAAAATGGAGCATGAGTTGGTTGCTGAAGTACACGTGTAACTGAAACATTTCTTCAACCCAAACAGAGACAACAAGCTGGACATGACGCGTCTTCTTAAGAGCACCTCACATTTATGGAACTAGTTTTCAGTAGTCAGAAAGTGAGTAAATAAATAAAGAAATTCATTAAAATGGGGAAAAAAATCCTTTACCCTTAGAATTTTAAGAAATTAGATAGTAGTTAGTAATAGTAGTAACAGCAACTTAAATTGTGTTGGATATAAGCACTAAGTGTCATGTAAGTATTTAGCAGCCAGCACTAAAGTATATAGTTGCCTAACACTATATCTGCATACAGATTTTTAGATTTCCATCGAAAAACTGACAGTTTCTGGCTTTACAATCCTGGCATTACAGTCTCACAACCAGACAAAAGCACACACATGTAGATATCCAAAAACACACACATGGATACACACACACACGCACCTAGACTTTGTTAATATTCCCTCCGGAGGTTTTTCCATAATTCAGGCTACTGTATTGTGATGGGTTATTCAACATTCATGAACTCTGGATATCTCGAGAATGAACTGATTACCAGACAAATGAAGGACTTCAATTATTCACCCTCCAACTCACATATGCACACATGCAGCCAGACACACACAAGCTTACATTCTGGTCTTACCAGCAGCGGACTGTCAGACTACGAGGACCAAGTGTGAACCACAACTTTTAGCCATTTTTGAAACATTCGTAAGTGCAAAAACTATTTTGTAATTTTGTAATGATGGGTGCATATAACATATTATTATCATGCTTTGACAGATACTCATGTACATATGACAAAAGCATGAAAATAATCATCTAGTGTGCGATCTTAGCCCTGGATTAGCCAAAAGGCCAAAAAGATATTTAGAAGATGCTAAACTATTGGAAAACCCAACATGTTCTCTTTGGGTGTTAGACCACAAACATCCTGTCGTAAGTCTTGAATCTGAAATACACAAGTTATTTAGTCAGAATCAAGCTGATTATCTTAAGAGTCCTTGAGTTCAAAAGTGGAGGGTTGGGCTGTGAAATGTGGTAGAATAACCTCAACTTGTCAGAGAAGTCCTCGGACATCCAGCTCAAACATTTCTGAACATTTTTTCTTAGTGTGTTTGAATCTAGAATTAGGATTGAAGCCACGTACTCAAAATGTTCAGCTGTTTTTTAATAAGTCATGAATCGAAGACTTCAACAGAAAAGCTGCGAGCTATTTGACCAGAAACACTTGAGCTTGATTTCTTGGCGCTTTTCAATAGTTTGGACGTCGGCTTCAAATTAAATTAGTGTTCTTAACATTTATCCATTGATTACAACTTCATTTTTATCTTTAATCATTTATTCATGTGCATAGGTTTTATAATCTCAGACTTTTATTTTTTTCTTTTGTTTTTATATCCTGTTTTATGGACATTATTGACTCTTTATCTTGGATCGTTTTTACTTGAACCCATTGCTCCACTTTCACTGATCTGCATAGCACATCTGTACAAAAAGTTTCATATAAATACAATTTCTATTGATTGATCGATTGAATCAAACATTTGCGTACGTCTGATTTAAGCAGTGTTTCACACCGTTTATGTGCATCTTTTGTTACGTTTCAAGTTTTCTGACTCCAATGATTGTGGGGTGCCCACCTATGCTGTGTAATGGCCATAAAGGATTAATATTTGTGCTGATTTTTGATATAAAATAAAGAACAATGAGCACCTTTGACACTTCTTATTTCACACAATGGCCCCAATTGCAAATGCACAAATGTACACAGTATATAGTGTAAAAACCCATATAGTGTACACATACAACACCTTCTCCCAAACACACACACACGTGAAATGCAAACACCACAACAGAGGAAGAGTGAAAGATTTTTAAAAAGCCATACGTCAATGTTTGGCAGTTAATGTATGCATATGAACACACCAAAATGTGCATGTACGTAAACACAATAGCAGGAACCGGAGAGTCAGACACGCACACATACACAAACATACACACACAAGTCGAAAACACTCCAGACTCTGGGCTCAGGGAGTTAACCAAGCGTGAGAACCCAGCCGATATTTCCTCACCTTTAAAATCAACCAGTAATGACAATAGAATAGGCCTGCCTATGGAAATATCTCCACGATGACATGCACACAGAAACACACACACACACACACACGGACACAAGCACGCACACATAATGATGCATACATAAGCATAGACACCAACATACAGAAACAAAAATTTGCACAACCCCATCAACACACACACACTGTGAAGTGTCTATGCTAGTTGGCCCTATAAGCAGTTTCTGAGATAGGAAATCAGCCTAATGAGAGAGTAATAGTCAATGATAGATGGGTTAGGGCAGACAATCACTGCCCCATAAGCATGAAACTCAGCCCCAAGTGTGTGCTCATATGTGCCTCTGTGTGTGTGTGTGTGTGTGTGTGTGTGTTCTGGTCCTAAAAGGCCAGAAGGTGAATGGAAAACTACTCAGGGTCTTTGTCTGACCACTCTGTCTCTTCACATCTGAAGAAGAAATTCATCAAATGGAGGAAAACTCTCACCAGTCAGTTAAATACAGTGGGTACAAGTTTTTTTTGTTTGTTTGTTTGTTTGTTTTCAAGTTCATTAAAAATATCACTTTCTGAAGAAAAACCTACTGTATGTATCACATTAACTAACTTTCTGAGAATTTCAGGAAGCGTAGTTACAACAGCATAGGAACCAATTCTTCTCATGTGTTTTCTGGACCTCTTGTTTGCAGGATGGTAAATACAGAATTTGTTTTCCTTTTTAGAAATCATCTGAAATACTGATTTTCTTACTGGATTCCCTTTTTTTTATAGAATTATTGTTTAAGGTTTCCAAGAACCATTGAGTTTATGCACAAAAAAAAAGTAATTATCAGCGAATAAATTGGTTGATGATACATCCAAAATACCAACTTTATTGTGCAGTGTATAAAGATTTTGGCCAGTTGCTTTTGAGATTTTTCTTAAAATAATATTCTCAGGGCTCCTCTGAGAATAATACAAATTAAATAAATATACAAATTAAATATACAAAAAGGGCCCCCAGTGTTAACAAATTCCACTTGGTTGCAGAGTCTGAATGTCTGAATTTCAAAATGTAAATGTGACACAGCTGCACCCAGGCTGAAATAATTTATTATAAGCTGAGATACAAATGTGATTAATCACTGTTAGGTATCACAGAAAACACACCAGTTTACATAAATTACCATGAACAAACATAAACAAGTTAGTTTGATCATCAAAGGTCAAAACAAAGTGTCGACTCTAATGTCATTTGGATTCCGACTAAATACATTAAACCAAAAATGATATCTGGCTACTCCATCCATCCATCCATGTGAATTCTCTATGTATTCATTTAGATTGCTACTCACCAGGAGGGGCCCAAGAGAGAGATATAGAGTGGGGGCTTGGCACTGTCACATTGTGGGGAGGTGGGATCCCAGTTGGGCATGAGACTGGAGTTTGTATAACATATTTGTCACTCACACCAGTCCCCCCTCCTGTACTGGCCTCGAGCTCATACACATACCTGAAGAGATGTGTGGGGGAAAGACGGGTGTGGGGAAGGCAGCAAAGAGAAAATAGGGGAGGGCCACAGAGAAATGAGAAATCAGAAGGTAAGAAAATGTCACTGTTAAAGGGGCAGTTTCACACTAAATATCTTCAATGTATAAAGCACAGAAAAACGTCAGGATTGAGCCAGAATCATAGTTTCCATCACATTATTTCCATTAAAGCAAATTCCTATCAGTTATGATTAAAAATTATAATTTTTTTAGCTAAATTATGTGGTACATATACTGGAATTAATCTACCACACTATTAAGCAGCACAATCTAAATATCAGATCAAAATAAAATAGCACAACGGCAGAACAAGGTAAGGGGCTGCTTGGTGGTCATCCTACTAAAGATTTTAGGTAAAAGATGAAATACGAAGCAGAAAGACCAGAACAAACTAACTCAGGGTCAGTTTAAGTGTCCAGCTTTTTCCTACAGAGTTAATATACAGTAATAATATGAGTTGGGTTGGTAAACAAGGAAAAACCTGACAAACTGTAAAACAACACAAAGAGGTACAGATGCATGTACGTTAGTTATTCCATGTCATTAAATGTGTTTTAGAGAAAGGAGTAAAATAAACCCAAGCTGCTTCTTTTATTGCAGCTTCCATGTTGATTATGTGATGCACGCTGGCCAAAAAACTATTTCTCTCCAGTCTAATATAACATAAAGAGCAGTTATAAAACCGTTAAAACACCGTGTCACAAACGCTGGTGACTGACCGCTTGTGCAATCAGAATTTGATCAATTGGGTCCAGTATCCTTTGGAAATTAACATTCATATTAATTAATAGGTGAGATTTGAATGGATGAACTTCTCTTCAACTACTTGTGTGAAGAAAACTAAATCTTCATCTTCCTCTTTCTCCCTCTTACACCACCTGCCTCTCTTTCTTCCATCTGTCTCTCTGTTGTCTCCGTCTTCCATGACATCATAAGATAGATTTCCCTTTTAAGAGCGCGTGTCTGGCTGGTGGTAAAGTCTACATTAACTGTGTAAGTGGGCCACCATTTAACATTAAAAGCCTTTAATTTGCTATAAACTCTGGCGCATGTGCATTAACGGGCAGTGGTGCTGGGTGATTGTTTCTGTGCAGAGCGTTTTAGAGAGGACGCCATTAGCAGCTCAGCGGTGGGTTCGAATGCAGTCATAGGACGGCATTAAAACTACTCCTGTTACTCTAATAGATACACACGCAGACGTGCAGAGAAAAAAAACCATAAATACGCCTTAGTGAAACACACCAACTGAGTCAAGGAGAGATAGAAAACGAGAGGGAAATCACGAGAGAAAGAGAGCGTAGCCGTGTGCGAGTATGATGGAGAGGTAGAATTTTATCAGGGCATAAGGTTTCAGTGGGAGAATGAATTCAAACACTTCATCACTGGAAGATATTTACTTAAATGTAAACACCGTCTTGGGATATCAAAAGTAAAATGGTGTGTGTCTGTATATGTGTGTGTGTGTGTGTGTGTGTGTGTGTGTGTGTGTGTGTGTGTGTGTGTGTGTGTGTGTGTGTGTGTGTGTGTGTGTGTGTGAGGGGGAAGGTAATCGGTGAGTGGAGCATTTGCATCTGTTTGGCTGCGAGTGTGTGTGTGTGTGTGTGTGTGCGCGTCTGTCCTGCAGGGCCAGCCAGAGGGAATAGGTTAATTCTCTCGTCATCTTAGACACTTCCGGGGCTGCTGAAGCAAAGTGACAGCTAATCAACATTGTCATAAATAATCAATGGCCACTTTGAGCAGCCTCGTGCACGGCCGCATGCGCACACAGAAAGGCACACGTGGGCACACACTCACACACGCGGGCAAAAAAAACACACAAGTGTGCCTGGATAATGGGGCCAGTGCTACCTGTGTAATTCTTGGTTCAGGGCTAAATTGGGAAAAGAAGGGAAGGTGGAAGGGAAAGAAGGCGAGGGGAAGAAGAAGTGAATAGGAAGCGAGACGAGTGATGAGAAGCGAAGGGTCTGGATGGGAATGCCTTCTGGCAGACTATCTGGAATTAGAGAAAATTAAACGTCACACACATATACAGTCCTGTCTTCTCCCTTCCTTCCTTTCTGTTTTTCCTTCACACACACACACACACACACACACACACACACACACAGAGGATTGGAGTACTGCAGGGTGTTATCCCGAGAATTCTATTTGGGGTAAAGAGAAATTGTCTCAGGAGAGAGGAAGCTGAGGAGAGCGAGGAGGAGACACGAGACCAAGGGCAGGACAGAGGGTATAATTTTACATTCCCATAATTAAAACTGAAAATCCATCTTGGAAAAAAAAAACAAAAAAAAAAATACACGGATTAGTAAAGGTTAAATGAAAATAAACAGATAAAATCTACGCTCCACTGCTGTCTGTAAGCAAAAGCCAGGTTTGATTTGTGATTTTAATGCGCGTGCGTTGTTGTGTTTGCGTCTGTCAATGCTATGTCAAATATTAGCTCATTAAATGACACAAACAGACATATAGAGTACAGTCCTGAGAGAGAGACAGTGTGAGACACGGATGGGATGATAGGACAGCTTTTAAAACAGGACGACCCCGATATAAACAAATGGGAACATGTAGGAATTAAAGGCATGATTAATTAGGACGCTACAAGTAAAGAGCGTTTATGCATGTGTGACTTCCACATCTGTACAAACACACTTGTACATGTTTGCATTCGTGTGTTGTGTGTGTGTGTGTGTGTGTGTGTGTGCATGCTCTCGACCTGCGGTTTGGCAGGAGTCCAGTATCAGTATAATTCTGGTCACGGTGGTGTCCGGTAAAAATAGTGCGACCGTCTCGTTTCAGCCTGTACTTGGAGACATGTCCATTAGGCTGTGACGGTGGATGCCAGTATAGTTCCACCGCAGATGTGTTTATTATCAGGTGTCCAGGCCTTGACCATACACCTAGAGAAGCAAAGAAGGAACGAATAATAAGTCACATGCATTTTTCCCTTTTGATGCCTCTATAGAGGCGGCTAAATGTTACTCATTCTAACTGCAGTTTGTCTTCAATTTCAAACAAACTGCCTGCAGAGCTGCCTGAAGAGCAAAGTGCATCGTCGTCTGCAAACAGATTTCCTCCCGACAAAGAGGCTCCTGATACCAAAGTGCAAAAGGCCGAATCCAAAGATTGTCATCAGCCAAGGGGGCATGTGGTAACTGAGGTTAATGAGATTTATTCGACTGAAAATGTTGATTACTAAATTGTTAAGGTGAGACAAAAATATTTTAAATGAAAGGCAACATTTTCTAAAGTGATTTAAATTATTTTAGTTTGTTTAATTGGTAGAAAATTACAGCATTTGAAAACAGGACAGACACAACTAATTGACAATGTGCAAAAGGAAGATTTAAATAAGTTACATTTTGAATTTAAAAATTAATTGTTAACCAGTAAATGAAAAAACAAACAAACATATACTTAAAGTTTAAATGGACAAATGGACAAAAATGTTAAAGAGGAAGTGAAAGGAAAAATGAAAGACAGAAGAGAGACAGGAGAAAAGGAAGGAGTAGAGAAGTGAGAGATAAACCAATCAGAAGTTGATGCAGAAAGGAAAAAAAAAATAAATCAATCAAATCTAATTGAAGCTCTTTAGTCATTTGGCAGACATTTTTAATAAACAAAAATCCATGAAACCAGTTCAGTCAGAAACTAAAGACTTCCCACCACTGTAGTGGACAGTGAGGGAAAGAGACAGTGAGGGGGGGTGAGATACGGTATAGAGATGCCAAAGAAGGATCAAATAATGGTGGGATTCAAAATAAAACAATGGGGGAGGAAAAAAACAGAAAATACAAAAAAAAGTCAAGAAGACACATGGAAATTATTAGAAAATATTAATCACATGTAGCCGAATGTCAGTATTTATTAAAACAATAACACATTGAAGTTCCACTCAATGCAACTCAGCTTTTAAAACATTCATATTTTTGCTTGTAATCTATGTCAACAAAAGGCACAAAATTACAACTCATTTGTAAATATATCAATTTTATCCACGATGTGTTTGATTATTGTGGAAGTTTCCTTTTTAAAGCCTGTGGAACAGGACTGAGCACGTCATTTGTAAATAAATGTTCCTACATAAAATCAAATAGAAAATGTATATGTTTATTGCGGGATCTCTAAAGTGTGTGTGTGTGTGTGTGTGTGTGTGTACCTGCAGGGACGGCTTGCAACGTGCGTCCTGTTGAAGGTAAACTGGCGCCACATCCGACAGCTGTGCAGGCCACCAGAACAAAAGTGTAGTCTGTGTACGGCTGCAAACCTGAAGCACACAGACGGATATGAATGTGGATGTGCTAAAAAGATCACACAGGATGAGTCTTACACATATGTGTGCAAACAGTTATTATTATTTCAAACTGTTTTTTTTATTACAGGAGAACGTTGGACAGAGAAGGATCTAAGGGAAAAGACAGGAAGACACAACAACACAAAAATAGGAGGGAAGTGAAGAGGGGCAGAGGAAGAGGAAAGCTTGTATGGCCCGTATCACTAGCTCTCTAACAAACTGACTTCACTCTCTCGGTTTCACTCTCCCTCCCTCTATTCTTTCCACACCCTCTCAACGGATGGATCCATATCTGTCGGTGTTAAATTATGCATGCCATAACTCAATAATGAAACAACGTAAAGATGGGCAGCCGAGGAACTGACATGGGATAGGACCGTCCCAATGCTGTAATGTCATCAGCTTCTGATCTATGATAATTATGATACCTCGGTATGCGTTTAGGCTACAGCATCCAGACATGATTTATTTATAGGTACCTGCTATGCAGTCTCAAAGAAATCACATAGCGACTGAGTGCTTCTTTAACTGCAACCACAGGAAAATTAGCTTTTGGTGCGACGCTGACTCTTTTAAAGCGAAATTCAAATAGTAGTATTTGTTAAGTTAAGTTAAAACCTCCTTTTGGTAATGGACAACATTTTTTTTTTTTCCTTCCGCTATGTTTTCTGCCTGGCTCTTAATGCGAGGTGGAGGGATGAGGTAGAATTGATGGATGCAAATCCTTGATGTTGTCGAAGAGGCTGACTGGATGTTTTATGACTGCTCACTTAGCTGACAGCATACAACAGCTTACAAATCATATTCAAAGGAAAATGAAGGAAAGAAAAGGAAGTTATTCCAAAAGGATGACTAGCTGTGGCACCGCATTCTTCAATTCTGCCTTAAATCGGCACCATTTTAGGCAAAGCCATAAATCTGTTACCCTATTAACAATTTTCGATTGATTAGACAAATGCGTTTTAACATGCAAAGGAATCTGGCGAATTAATTCAGCCACTCTGATTCTCAGAAGATTTGTCCTAACTGCTCACATGTCTCATCACACACGTGACTCTGATGATCACAACATAACACGCTTTAAAATAAAAGTAAACTTAGCTGGATAATGACAAGTTTACTTAACTGACTTCAACATTTAAAGAGACAGAATTTGATCTAATAATAGATCTAAATTATCTATTGCCGTTTCCAACTTTGTACATTTGCAGGCTTAGCGACAGAAAGGGACACCCTACTGTGTGTCTCAGCTGCTGTATGCATGTCGGTACCCAGCCTGTGTTGATTACATATGGCAGAACACACACACACACACACACACACACACACACAGTATAATGCACAGTGGAGTGCTTCAGCACGCTGTCCTCGCGTCTCTTTCTACTGCTTAGCCTGCTTAACATGCCTCGCAGACTGCCAAGCTTAACGCAACCTCTGATTAATGTGTGTGTGTGTGTGTGTGTGTGTGTGTGTATAAATGTTCTCACAATGCTGCCCTCTGTTTGGGTTAAATAAAGGAAATCTGCCAGCCATACAAAAGTACTAGGGTTGAAGCGTAAGGCTCTGTTACACTATTTAACTGTGCAACTAAGCGTGTGTATACGCGTGTGTGCACTCTAGCATAGTAAATGATATCTACACTGCAAGTGATGTCATTTGTTGCAACACTGAATAAAGCAGTAACCCTTCATTATATTTTCCTACATACTGACAGACACAGTGTCCCAACCGGAGTCAAGCTATGTAATCGAAATCATTTTAAATGCTAACATATTCTAATATTTACGGCCGAAAGTCAGAATGAACTGAACACATCAATGTTTAAATCTGATTTATCAGCTCCAGCCGCAGTGACTTGAACTCACGGTCAGGAGCAAACTACAAGGCCAAAACGCCGAAAATGAACAGCAAAGCATCCCGCTCCAAACTCTCTGCCTCTTGTTATTTTAAATATGAAACCAGAACAAGCCTAATTATAGTCGTCCACTCAGACACCTCTGAGGCTTCTTGGTGTGCTTCACACCACCTTTAATGCTCAGCCTGAAGAGGGCAGTGTTGGTCTACTGGAGAAATAACAGTGTTCACCGTGCTGTGTTTGTGTGTGTGTGTGTGTGTGTGTGTGTGTGTGTGGAACTGAGCTAAAGTGTGTTTGTGCATACCTATATGTGCGCATGCACGTGTGCGTACGTGCTTGATTATGGAAAGACAGAGCAAGCTTCAATCATTTTAACAGTGATCACCAGGAAGTGAAAAATGGAAGGAGGGTGTTTTGACACGGTGAGACAAGGCTGTAACTGTCACCGTTAGAGCTGGACACAAAAGACTTCGGTGTGTGTGTGTGTGTGTGTGTGTGTGTTCGTGTAAGATAGTGAATTAAGCACTGAGAGACGTCAACATTGAGTCAAGACCTGCTTACATTAAGTTAAAAGTCAAACAGGGAGACGGTGGATGTTAGAAAGAGAACAAATAAGACACAAGATTGCGAGACTGATGTTGCTGATGTTTATTGAAAAGTGTGTATGTGTGTGTTGCTGTGGTTTCGTAAAAGAAATAGCTGATTTAAAATGGCGTTTTATTGACAGGTTGCCTTTCTCTATTTGCATTAGAGAATATGATAGGATGATGGGCACAGGCCGCAAAGCCATGCCAGCTACCTGATCCACCACACAGAAAGGGAGAGGGGGGAGGAAAAGGGAGAGAGGAAGAAGGAGAGGGAGAATCTGTAAAGTGAAAGACAAGATGGAGAGAGAAAGTAAGGGAAGTCAGGCAGGAGTGAGAGAGATGTGAGAGGATGGCGGAGAAAGACATGGAAGAGGTGAAAATGGAAAGAAGAGACAAAAAGAAGACGGATGTATGTGGTGCAGTAAAGTGTAAGACAAGTGAGAGAGCAGAAACAATGGTGGGGGGGAGAAGGAAGATAGTGGGTAAAACTTGTATCAGAAAGTTAATGCACAGATGATATGTTAAGAACAAATGAGGAAATGGGAAAAAAAAAAAGAAATACAGAGAAAGAGACAGAGACGAGAATGAGAAGAGAGCTTTGATAACACCTCTGCTAAATAATTTAGAGTTTGACTTCCTGTCTGTGGCTCCCTAATGCAGAGACCGTCTGGGATGGAACAATGACATCAGGTTCTCTCTACCTTTCTCTCTCTCTATCTCACTCTCTCACACACACACACACACACACACACACACACACACACACAAATCCACTAAACAAGCACACCCACTTCTACCATATATGTGGGCAACACATTTTCAGCTAAAGCACACAAATACATGTTCGGTTTAAATTGCACATGGAAATCTCAGTGTCGCAAAAGGGAAAGAGAATGTGTCTCCTCGAAAAAATATCTACTTATTAAAACACACTCAAGTATTCTGAAAGCTTTACCTAAGAGTTGTAGGTCTCATTTTAAGCTGACAAGCGTTTTAATTTCCACCCATTTTTATAAATGTTTGCCCATCTTTTACAAATCGAAAGCGCAAATCCCTCAGATGCGTAATTCAGCACTTTGTGGAAGCCACTTTAACAGCAGCTACAGCTTTGATAACAATTTGGAAAGTTTATCTCATTCTTGTTGGCAGAACCTCTCAAGCTCCATCAGATTGGATGCGAAGAGTCTGTGAACTGCCATCTCCAGGTCTCTCCACAGATGTTCTTTGGAGTGTATCTGGGCTTTGGCTGGTCTACTCAAGGACAGTCAAAGACTTGTCCTGAAGCCACTCCAGCCTGGTCTTAGGTGTTTGCTTCAGGACATTGTTGTGTTGAAGGCTGAATGATCCCATCTTAGGATGCGTGCACTGTGGGGCGGATTTCCTCAAGGGCCTGCACTCTCCTCAGTTCTGAAGTCCCTCTATAGCACGAGGCATCACGCTTCACTGTAGATATGGTGATGAGCAGGGCCTGGTGTCTTTCTGTCTTTGTTCTGGACAGAAAATCTTTTTCCTCGTGCGCTCAATTTAAAAAAAAAGACTGACAAACATCAAGCCAGCTGCCATACTATTGGGTTTTTGGTCACCTGAATTGCCAAAGCAATTCTTGGTCGGATGTCCTCCATTGCAATCACATGGCTTGATGGCCGAAGAAATGGCAACCAAAGCTGCCATGAACTGGAGAAAAGTAGTGCGACATGTTTTAAGTTTTGGTTTATGAATTCTGTGAAGTAAATGCACACAGCTGTCCCTCGCTAAACTATGTCCACTTAATTCAATTTTCCACAGGTGAACTCCAGGTACGTTGTAGACACATCTCAAGAGAAATTAAAGCGAACAGAACAGAACGGTGACAAAGAAAAGGGTGCAAATGTTTTTGTAAAAAGACAACAATTTGGGTTTTTGACGTTTAATAGCATGTTTTCATTGTCATTGCTGTCATCTGCCATTACAGATTACTGCATGTAGACTTAAAATACAATTACAACACAATAAACCCGAAAACTGAATAAAATCACCAAAAAGCCCATAAGTGGAAAACTGAGGTGGTTTCATTCAGTTAAATTTAGATGTAAAGTGTGCAAGATGTGTGCAGGGGTCTGAAGCCAGTGTATCTACATCGTTCCATATGTGAAATGCAGTTTGCCCTTCTTTTGACAATTATAGCTACTACATTACATTTTGTTTACTTCTGTAAACAAATTTCCAAATTTTTGATAATATTTTGAAATCTCTACATTTTAAACTGAAAAGACAATAGCGGAGCTTCATTTACTTCCACTTAGTCGAAATATTTACAGTTTTTGCACAATTATTTGAATCAGCGTTTAAAGGCACATTATTGGACGTTGACACACACACACACACACACACACACACACACAAAAAAAAAAAAAAAAAATCACATGTCAAGCATCCTTCAGACTTGGGGCCTGAAAGTGACAGGATCAACTGAGCAAGGTAAAAGTGTTGTTTTCCTACTTTAACTGTTAGTTTGACTAACAATAACTTTCTGTCTTGTGATCCCACTGACACTTGTGCCAAAAGGCAGGTTCAGTATTAATATATGATAGGAAAGGCTGCTGCCTCCCCACTCTCCTCCTCTACCCACGTCTATAGGCCTGTACCTATAGCAAGGACCAATCAGAGTGTGGACTATGGGGGAAACACATTAATAAATAAAAGAACATACTCTATTCCCTGCTGTTCTGAATTAATAATGAGCCTACAAAGACCAATTAAACACATGATTAATGCCATAATCTATATAATTGCAGGCAATAACTCATTGTGAGCTAATGATAGCAATACTTAATATCGATTCACAAGGGGTGTCCTTGTACAGTAATGTTTAATTCTTTCTATTAAGTCACTTTTGTGAACTGCTATGAATGCTATTAAAAAGACTTTATTATTGGTTTTCTTGAGGCAAATCACTGATCAACAGCAAATGTCAAAAGCTACAAATTCGTTTTTAAATTTTTTTGATTCACGGTGGCCGCCCCCTACGCGGGGACTCCTCGGTATTACGTTACACATCAGTTAGCAGCACCAACACCATTTGTGACACAACACAGAACAGACTCTGTGCTTACTGAAGATCCACTCGCCTATGGTTAACCATTAAGTGGCAGGACGCCAGTCAGAGGCGGCTGCTGTTTGGACATTTTGTGGGACCAAAGCAAGCCAAAAATGTCTTCAGTGTCTCAATTACAGTACATGGGTCATTAATACAATTCAGCATTGAAAAAAACAAACAAATCCTTATTATATCAACGTCTTATTTCAGCCCTGATGGTTTTAAATGACTATCAGCAGTCCGATTTGGAAGATTTGAGCTGTGACGAACATGCACAACGATGGCATGTTGACCGAAGCAAGCTTCACGCAGGGTGTCTTAGCAAGCTACTGAATTCTTATTTATCAGTCCACAGTTATGTCTGGGGAGGTCCTCTGCAACCTACTGGCACATAGTTATTATGATGTGTGGCAGTTGTAGTAAATATGACAGGCCTGCCAGAGTTGCATTTGCTGACATCGTTTGGACTAGACAAAGACTTTCCAGGGTGGTCGGTGGACGGGAGACCAAATACTGTTTCCTGTTTGATATTGTGAGTCAATGGTACTTTTAAAATGTTCTTACTTAATTACATTTTGTATCCTGTTTAAAACTGTTGCTTAGTGTTGTAATAAGAAAGATAAGAAACAGAGAGTAGAATTATCAACGTTATGAGTTTCGACCGAAAAATTGAGAAATCATAACCTTGTAAAAGTAGAATTCATTGGGGGACTGCTGTATTGGATTGCATTAGATTGTATAGATTGTATAATATACAAAAAAAATCCATGTTTGACCTTTTAAAATAAGTGGATGCAAACATTTGAACCCACCGCAGTATTTACTCCTAAACAACCAACCACCTGTGAAAAAAAAATATAGTGTTTAAATCCAATGTATAGTGGTGACTGTGACAATTATAACAGCTAGTAATAATGCACTGTTCTAAATTAATATGACTTCTACAATATTGAAGTATGCACTTATGTTTAATAAAAACCATACCACAGGAGGTCTCTTTGGCACAACACATATTTATGATGTTAAATATGGTAAATATGGTTTACAATGTAAAACAGTAAGAGTGATTCAATCATCTATTTTTCATCTAAAAAAAGCTTATTTCTCCAGTTTCTGTAGTTTGAGTAAATGTGAGTGTGTGTGTGTGTGTCTTTCTTTGACAGTGCTACGAAGCATCAGGTAGATGAATAATTGCGTATTAAACATTAAGGATGAGGGAGTAGCACAGCAATTATTTTTCTTCATATTTCACTGAAAACACTTACATACATCCATCCATCTTTCCATCTGCCCACTCCCTCCATCCTTTGCTTTTCTTCCTCATTCACTCTCTCAAAAACTGTCATTTGTGCCCCTTTCTCTCCTTCAGATTTCATAATGATTTTGTCTGAATTTAGTTCTAACCTCTCTTACTGTGTCTACCTCGAACTCTGGAAACTTATTTGGCTTTAAGGGTGGGGAACCTAATGCTTATTCGGTTACTTGACTTGTGACCTTTGTTACAACAAAACACTGTTTTTCACTCTAACATTCCTGATCCTTGCATATGTGGTGACAAAAAAATCAGAGAGATCTGTGAGACAGAGAAATTAGAAAGATACAGGGAGAGAGAGAGAGAGAGAGGGGGCGAGAGACTGCCCCAGTGTTGGTTTTGGCTGAATACGCAGGGTTTTCCAGTGCCTCACTGGGGGAAAGGGGGATTTCACACTCACATGCTGGTTACTTACACTGGCACATGGGGCTGGTACAGTATTACGACACATTACCATCTCTATTTGGCATTGTTTGTGTTGCCTCATGCCTGTGCATACCCACACGCATTCTTGTGCACACACTACTCCTGACCATACAAGCCAACCACAGGCACCATGGGAATAGTCTATTGGCTACTGGCAAAGCCGATGTCTGGTCTGAGTCCAAGACAGAGTAGAGAGGAGGACTGTGAAGGGATAGTACCAGTTACAGCTTCAAAAAGTTGTCAGCACATGACTCTTATAAAAGTTTCACAGGGTACTGAAATAAGCTCAAACGTTTTCAAATATAATCTACTCTAATCCCAAGAGACAGCAGATATGACAGTGATAGCATTTTGCTGCTATCTGTCTGCTGTCCCTATCATTTGCTTTACAATGCTTCATGCAGATGTTTTTCTGTGTGTGTGTGTGTGTGTGTGTGTGTTGTGACTGATGGCACAGGGCCAACAACATTGCTCCTCCTCAGGGTAGATAAAACAAGCCTCACAAATCACTCAGTCCACACCAGCACATTTGTGTGCAGATCTGCACTATAAAGACAAGCCAACACGTCTGTTTGTGTACCCGCTTTACTTTTCAGCGGCAATAGCACAACGTTGCTTTTATTGTGAGCTTACGTTGTGTTTGTTCTCGAGTGCGCACAGTGATCAGGTGCACAGGGCTGTACTGTGTTTGGGTGTGTTCCTATGCTTGATGTGTTTGTTTCCTCTACAGAAAGGGTGCATGTGTTTCTGTGTTATCGGCTGAAATAAAAAGCAAGAGGCAAACACCTTGAAAAACATAGTGTACAGTGTGTATGTACAGTACATTACCAGTCACAGTATAATTTCTGGCTCCAACAGTGTGTGTAGCTATGGTCCCGACCCCGGTTTGGTTCAGGTGGTACTGCTGTACGATTCCATTGGGACGAATAGGTTCAGACCAGCTGACATGTAGAGAGGAGAAGCTTAATGCTGTTACCACTGGAGGCTGTACACCCTCTGGGACTCCTTGGGCTGTCACTGCCACCACCTAAACACACACACACACACACACACACACACACACACACACACACACACACAAAAACACACCCACAAAAACACACCCACAATATAAAATACAGCATATTTCTCCCATTTTACAGAATGCAAAATAGTTCCGATAACAGATGGATTTCCTCTGTGATCATTTATGAATGTAATTAATACGATCACAACCCAGTAAAAAAACTGCATCCAAATTCAGGACTTCTCTTTCTAAGGTCATAAAGATCTTGTTGACAACAGAGGAAGACATTTGCTGGTGATTTAATTTATTTCCAAGAACATAAAACAAAGACGGGTAAAATGTGGACTGCAAAAGATATTTTTACATTACAACATACTACTGAATACCACAAAATCTGGGATCAAATGGTCAACTATCCACAAACCGAATAAAAAGGGGAACTTGCTTGAGTTCATACTTTAGCACCACAGTGAGCTGTTTTATTTGTCCAGCTACTGAATGTACAGTACCAATACTATAACACAGGTGTCTGCAAGCATAGGTGTCCTCACACTACAGTAAAAAGTACGCAATACAATCATTTATTACTACAACCCACTGACGTAGAATGATGAACCATGTAAATACTGTAAATATGTGTAAGAATCAGCAAAATGCCAGGGGAAGAAAATGTTTCCTATCATTTTTTATTTTATTTGTTATTTATCGCTCATAATTACCAGTAAATACCATAAATATCACGCCAGAAGGATAGTAAAGAATCTTCCTTAAAAAAAAAAAAATGTATACATTTATTTTGCCATGCATCAGTAAAACTGATAATTAAAGTCATGATGATGTCATTTCTGAAGCGGGTGCACCTCCAAACCATTCCTCAAATTATCTTTATGACAGCACTACACTTAGCTGGACCCAAGACAGTGTACTCTAATGATTTGGTGGTGGAGACCACAGAATCACAGGGCAATCTGGTGCTAATGGCAACAGGGATATCCTACCTTAATAGACTGTCACTTGCACTTCCTCCACTTGTCCCACACAGTGCTATGCAATTAGAACACTGCTACTACAAGTAGGAAGATACACACACGCACATGCACACACATAAACACATGTAGGTTTATGCACACGGAATCGCAAGAAGGTGGAAGGGAGGAAACGGCAATAGAGGCAGAGAAGACGAAGATGATAAAAGGAGGTACAGGTGAAATGCAGCATCAATTAGCGAGTGCTTTAGTGTGCTGTCGATTTCCATCAGGAGTTTGCCAAAACATATAGAAAATATAAGACTCTGAAAGCACATACTGTAACTTAAAGTGTCATGACTTATTTTTCCTTTGGTGAATAAAATTAAGCTACAATATGAATAATGTTAAAAATTGTTTCAAATAAATTGCAAAGATATTTGATGATGATTTGGTGATGTTTGATCATGACTAACAGTTGTGTGATGGAGTGTTGCAGAGGGGGAGAAGAGCATAGCAGAGCAGGGAGAGGGAGGGCTGCATGGAGCAGGGTGGACTGACTTTCAGTCTCATGCTAGTGGGTGCTCAAGTTGCATATTGTACCATTAAATGAAATTAACAATAAAGAAATTAGCCACCAGAGTTGAGCATCACAAGAACACAAATGTGAGTGCACAGGAAACAGATGCACCTGGGTAATGTAGGAGTATAAATCCGTAAATGCACTGTACAGATACTGACAGGTTTTAAGAGTGAAAATGAGAAGAGTTAAGGAAAAAAGATAACTGTTGGGAGAAACTAGAGAGTGTAACATTAAGATCAGTGGAATGGCAGGAGACAGATACCAGGGAGAACAGGACAAAAGGATTGGAAGACAGAGGAGGACCAATTGCTCTTCCTTCGTTTCTGAGTGACCAACCGCATTAGATCAGCACCTTCTGTTGTCACAGCAGGCGTGTGTTTGTGTGCGCCTGTGTTTGTTTGTCTTAGCCTGTGTGTGTGTGTGTGTGTGTGTGTGTGTGTGTGTGTGTGTGTGTGAGAGAGAGTGGGCTGATGCCAGGTAATTGCAGTGGTGTATTAGGTTAGCCCAAGTTATCCCATAATTGGGACTGTTTGGCCAATTTTCACCAGTGTACAAACTAATCCACCTCACTCCCTTTCCACCCTCTGCTGGGAGTGTGTGTTCTTGGGTTTTGAACATATGCATGTGTGTGTCTTACAAGGAGGCAGACAGAAAGAACATGGAAGACAGAGATTGAGTGTACTGGGTGTAACTGCATACAGCTTCAGGAGGGTATGTGCATGTAGAAACCTCTTGGTCATGTAGCTCTCGGCAGAAATTTCCAGGTTACGTGATCCGAGTAGGCTTCTATAGAAATATTAATATATAGCAAGCTTTTCACATTATTCTTCTAAGGAAACTCTGCATTAGTTAGTTTTATGTGTCACTGCAGTTTCAGGGCAAAGATGACAGGGACAACATAACTCCAAACTTTTTACTAATGTCAGGTAAACCGAGCAGCAACCTGAGCAGCGCTGCATGATGAGACCTGTGTCTGGAACCAAAGAAAGGTACAAAAAAACTCGTTTTGCCCTCCTTGTAAGGATGTGATGTCAACAAGATCACGTGGAAACTTTAGACATCTGGTGATTGTGACACAAGAAAGCTCCACAGTGGATTGTGGCATCCTAGAACCAGACTGCCAGCTGGGCAGACACTGCATGGACTCGGCTTGATTTTAGCTGCAATCCAGTTACGGCCATCAGCTGTCGTTTCAGAAGCTGTGTGCTAATTATTTAATCACCTGAACGATCAGTGATCGTCCTCCTCCCGATCGATCAGTTGGATTTCCGCAACGTCCACATTTTTGGTTTGCTGTCTTGTTGTGGGAGCAGTTCCACAGTCTGCGGTTTCGCGATCCTGAGTTGGTCTGAGCATTATTTGAGAAATGTTAATAGTTCTGCTAACTGTGCCTAAACAACCCGGTGGTTCTAATCTTGTTTTAATCTTCTGTAATTGGCATACAAACAACTGTAACATACAGAATTCTGCAGGAGAACAGATGCACAATGAGTGCAGGTTTTAGCCATGCACGGTTCCATATTGGATTAAATACTCCCACAAGTCAGTATGAACAGCCGGACAGTGTCTGCCCAGCTTTAATTAAACTGTTTTTGGTTCACTATTTCTCAAACAGTCAGTGATCAGTTCTGCTTTCAACTGAGACTTTATACTGATGCTTTATGCTTCCTAGACTTTCGGTTTTGAGTAAGACACTTAGTTGAGAAAACTAGCGGCACACTAACGGGTATATACTGCCCAGCATTAGATGGCAGAGAAATAAAGTAAAGTACTTCATGCAAAGTAAAAAAAAAAATAAAAAATTTGATTCCCATGTTCAGAAACATGGCCACAGTGAAATGATGTTTAATACATTGTTCTCTGGCTAAGTGCAGCCTAATCACGAGTATATTTCGGGCAATGTTAAGGTTGTGACCAGAAGGTCACTGGTTCAATCCCCCGAGACTACAGGATTGAATCAGGTTGGGACAAGTGAAAAGACAGTGCCTGCCTGAGTAGATCAGCACGATGCCCTGGAACAAGGCTGCAGGTTAGTCGATGGTTGCCCAGGTGAATGTGTGTGAACTGTTTGACTGTGATCAGGTGATGTTTACTACTCTGAATAAATAAAGGTTAAAAATAAATAATAGACACCGTTAAATAATTGTTACATTTAACAATTGGAGCTGGTCAGAGTAATGTGACTGAGAAACTAAGGGTGATTTTCGTTTATTATCTACATCAATCCATTATTAACCATATTCATCTATCAACTCCTCACAACCAGTTTAATCAACTGTGTCTCCATCTCACACTGTCTTATCCATCCACCTCTACAGTGACACAGCTTCCAAGCTTCCTTTTTTATGTAACGATGTTCTCATCAAAATAGGGACTTGTTAAATTAGCTATAAAAAAAGCCATGAAGACAATTTTCACCGTGAGCTTCCATCCCCTCTATGCTGGAGAAATTAATTGTTGTGGTGATATCAGCTTGGCTACAGCCAGAGAGATAGCGGGGGAGGGGACGAGGGCTTCTGTACGAAGCTATTATGGACGCTATCACAAACATCAGGACGACTCAGCAAATCTAGAACCTCGCATACAGCAGGAGCAGAAACAAGGCTAAATAACAACTTGTTCTGACACTACAACGGCACAGAGTTCACACAGTGCGGAAACATCACAGACTATTATTTCTTAGCAACAAAGGTCAGACGGGTTTAGAATTCATAAAATATCACTTCCCGAACAGCGGTGGTCCTGAATTATGATATAAACAATGCTTAGGAATCAGCACCTGAGGCTGCTTTTATGTGAGGGTTAAAGGGCATTTAGCTGAAAAGCCAGTGGCCAAACGCGGCATCTGATGGGCTGCAGATAGTCACTGTTGCAAGGTTGCTGCTATAAATTTAGCCAATGTGAAGCAGGGGTTTGCATGTCCAGCCTACAGTAAAAGTTATTACTGTGCACAGGAAAATGATCGTAGCTATGTTTTGGCAAAGAATATTATTTCTGTTTTGTACATGTTGAAAGCATTCTCTCATTTCATGTATCAAAAGACAAATAACAAGAAGAAGAGGACGTTCATACACACACGTTTTGGAAAGTGTCTGTGCGCGTGTGTGTGTGTGTGTGTGAAAAAGAAAGGTCTCTTCATGGAAGGATGGCAGAACAGAGTAGGAATTAAAAGACATTCCCCTTCCATTACAAGCTGAAGTCAGTAATATTTTACTGAAGACACAGTCGAGCTCAGTGTGTGTGTTTGAGTGCCCAAACTCTCAGCAACCCTTGAACTTTAGCCTTTAATACTGATGCAGACATCGCATCATATCAGTGAAAGCAAGCTTGACGAGCTGTGCTGCAAAGAGCCGATCACTGTGACTCACTACAGAAAACATAACAGCGCAGACACAAACACACATGTAGTCTTACCTGTGCACTATCGGTACAGCCAGCACGATTACAGACCCTCAACTGGTAACTGTACTCATGGAAAGGCCAGATTCCACCTACATCAATAAAACTGTTTTCATCTCCACGGTAACGCTCTTGTCCGTCCCGCAGTATGATATAGTGGGTGATACCCCCTGGTCAAACAAAAAAAAAAAAGTTAAAAAATTAGTCATTGTCGAAGTAATAGTAGACTTAGACTTTTTTCTACAACTACATGTTTTATAACAATCACTATTTCAACTACACACACACACACACACACACACACACACACCATTAGGCCTGGCAGGTGCTTGCCATTGCAACTGGATGATGTCATAACGTTGACCAAGGCGACTCCAGCGGGGCGGTGCCACTCCCCATGGTCTCTCTTCACTGGTCGTCACTGTGGTTACTTCACTGGAGCCTCGACCAAAACTGTTCCAGCCGGTCATTCTATACTCATAGGTGGTGAAGGGCTCGAGGTTAGAGTCTATGTAAAGGTAAGAAAGAGACAGAGAGGGGAAGAGACAATAATCTGTCAATGATTTGTTTGGTGACTCTAAATATTCAATTCAATTCAACTTTATTCAGTAGCGCCAATTTACAACAAAGTCAACAAAAAGGAGAGGCAACCCAACAAATCCCGCTTGAGCAGGCCCTAGGCAACAGTGGAAAGGAAAAACTCCCTTTAACGGAAGAAACCTCCAGCAGAACCAGGCTCAGGGTGGGCGGCCATCTGCCTTGACCGGATGGGATGAGTGGAAAGTGGAGAGAGAAAAGAACACAGCAACACAAAGCGACGACAAAACATCATAAAGGTTGGTAGGATGAGTAGCTGCACACTGGAAACACACAGCTTTCAAAGCCAAGGACACCTGCAGGAAGGGACAAAGAGAGGGACACAGAGGGGGAGAAGCCCCCCAAATCTGGATTGGGAACTGGTTCCACAGGAGAGGGGCTTGATGGACTAAAGGCTCTGTCTCCCAATCTACTTTCGGAAACTCTGGGAACCACAAGAGTCCCTGTATTCTGGGATCGAAGTGGTCTAATCGGGCCACACAGTACTATGAGAAATCTTGATGGATAAAATGGAGCTTGACCATTAAGAGCTTTGCATGTAAGGAGGAGGGTTTTGAATTCTATTCTAGATTTTATAGGAAGCCAATGGAGAGAAGCTAATGAAGGAGAACTATGATCTCTCTTGCCTAATCCAGTTAGCACACTTGCTCGGTTTCTGGGGGGGTTGACTCATTGAGACTGACATATTCTTCCTACTGTAACCAGGTTTCAGTAAGACAAAATAAATTAATTCGATGATCATTTATCAAGTCGTTTACTAACAGAGATTTAGAAGAGAGAGATCTGATATTTAATAATCCACATTTAATTGTTTTGGGGTTTTGGTTCAGTATGAGTAGTAGTCTTAACTTGCATTAGGTTTTTATGTGTCCCCTTGTGTTCATTTTTGGTTTAAAAAGTTTAGGTTATCACATAGACTCTACAGTGTGGTTAAGATCATAAAATTCATTAAAATAATAAAAATCCCTGGGTGAAAGAGGCTGAATTTTGTCTGTTGGTAACGTAAGATTCTATAATTATCTCAGACTGTTCATACCTGTGGATGTTGTGGGTGGTTGGAGCGGAGGATGCAGGAGAGGCAAGCACATCAGATGGTCAGTCAGTCACCGGAGACTGAGACGCTGTGGTCAATGTTCTCAGTCAACATCCGTGATCCCAGAAAGTTCCGGTTAAGTCCATCTTGTTTGACATGAAGTCACGTTTCAGCAACTCAGTTGTTGGAGTTTAGCGTCATTTGTGCCAACGTGTATCACGACTTTTGTTGCCGTAGGATGTCTTTCAATCAGGTTTGGAATTTTTTCCGCTATGTCAATGACAGTGAAAGCAAAATGTTTTAGCTGATTTTAAGCGGACTTTTCTAACGATGGAGTCGCCAATCACCAGCATGGTCGGACTGTGCGGTAGAGAGGTGCGCCGAGGAGCAGCATGTGGCACGTCTGGTCTGGCGAGGCCCCGGCACCATGCCCCGACCGCGCCGCCCGCCGGAGGTAAAGGAGCCACCTGTAGGGGCAGAGCCGTCTGGTATCTCACGGGGCAGGCAGACGCAGGGAACAGCCGCCGGGGAAGTCGGCCTTTCCAGCTCCTCGAGAACAGTGAACCGGTTATCCACCTGGAACGGGGAAGGTGGTCCAATGGACTGGTTGACCAGATACGCTGCAGCAGGTGTCGTCCGATGTCTCCTTTTAGCCGGGATCCAAGTCTCCTGTGTCAGCGGCGAGGAGCAGGCCCGTGTCGGGACAGGCCATTGGTCGACCGACAGGACCAGAAGACCGTGCGGAAGCCACAGAGCCAGACCACGGCAGCCTGACATCGGGATCCAGGGTCACTAAACACACAGCCGGGTGGATAGAGACTGTTTGTTCCATGTAGCTCTAGGTATTAAGAGCTACAAGGTGCTTCGCCTATGCGGTGGCAACGGAAAACCCCAAGATAAGTTATTTTTTTATTTTTTTGCTCAGTTCGTTTTCCAAAAGTTTGATGGTCTCTTGCATTTGCGTGAAAACGTGTACTCAGTTTGCACAGACCGCCATTTCGAAACTGCGGAAGTGACGTCACACGAAGTGACCTTCTAATATTAATCCAAATATCTTGGATTAATATTATAAGTACAAACATACAGTGGTATAAGCTTGAAATTTGAAAAGTTTTATCTGAAAGATCTCATTTTATAGTGAAAAATCAGAAGAGACTTGCAGCTTTTGTGGGTTATACAGAAGTGATTTTAGCATAGTCTTCTTTTCCTTTGGGCTGTTCCCTTTCAGGAGTCACCACAGCGAATAATGTGACTCCATCCAGCTCTGTCCTCTGCATCCTCTTCTCTCACACCAACTAACTTCATACATACATCCATAAATCTCCTCTTTGCTCTTCCTCTAGACCTCCTGCCTGGCAGCTCCAACCTCAGCATCCTTCTACCAATATAAACACCTGACACTTTCAAGTGATTTTAGCATAGTAAGTATAAGAAAGAATAGATATCAACAAATAGTCTGTGCATTAGCTTATATTTGATTTCTTTTTATGCTGAATGGGAATTAGTTGCTGTAGTGTGGGACATGGTTCTAGCATGATGAAGTCAAAATATACTGAGTACTTCTCATCCACTTAAAAACAGTAAACACCATATGCATTATATACTATTCATAAAATAAATATAATTAATAACAAAATAACATAGTATAGTCAAAACAGTTGGCCAATGCAACAAAGGTACACAGCGGTACACAGGTACCAGAGTCACCTGCCTGTCGGACTCAGCAACGGGGACTTATCGCACAAGGCAGCGCAGGAACGAAGCGAGGCTGATCTCTGCCCCCCCCCCCGAAAAAGGAATAAAAATTAGCAGTATGGGACTACTCATCAAACATGTTCACCCACCTTGGAGAACACAATCCCTCGCTGCAGATCAGAGTATGCGTCCTGTTTATAACTTAAATTGGATGTGAACATATACTAAATATATGCAGTATCACTTGTGCAAAGTTGTAAACCGTTACAACCCTTCTGGTGAGGTGTACATACAGGATGTACATACAGATGCACTTGCACACACATATGCGAATTATTTTTAGCAGTGTTGAGGGACTGCTGCAGTAAATGAGAACATGTTTTAACTGCCAGTCTGGGACTCTTGTCTTTACTACTGTGATAACTGAAGCAGCAAAACACACATGGTGACATGTACATGCAAATACAGTGGTATGATCTTTGCCTACAAATTGACTTTCAATGTCAGATTAAGAAGCAGTTCTTTAAAGTATAAATATAATATGAGAGGGAAAGGTGTTACAGTTATAATACACATTTGTATGGCAATTATTGCACATGTGATCTGTGATGTACATTCTGGTGTGTGTGTGTGTTTCTCACATTGTGGACACTTACCTTTCTCGTAGGGACCAAACGCTTGTCCCCACCATGCAAATCTTTGAATTTTACAGTGATGGTTTGGTTTGAGTTTAGAGTAATGTTTGTTTAAAGTTAAGAATTCGGGTCGTGAGCATGGGTCACAATTAGATAAGCGTGCTAAAAATTAATGTACGTCAATGTGAAGACGGCAGGAGGGATGAAAACAAACGTGTGTGTGTGTTCATGAGAAACATCTGGTGTATGGTGGGTGGCGACAGCTTTATGTGCCTCCGCCCAGATGGTGTCACAGCATCGCCTAGAAACTCTTATCCCAACCACCCCAAGCTCCCCCCCCCACATACACACATAACAAAAGAAACACATACACACTTTTCCAACAGAAACACACTTGGAGCCTAACTGGACACTAACATACACAAAACAAATCCAATTATGAAAGCACAACCACACACACACCTAACATCCACAACCACAATTAGTCTCAATTAAACAGACGTAACTATCCTGATAAATAAAGTGTGGATAGATTGAAACACTCACACACACACACACTAACTCCCTTTGGGCTGATAAATAGTAGAGAATGTTGGAATGGCATTTAAACACCCAAGTTTTAATGACACACAAGTGTACAGCACAGAGAGAGTTAGCACGTTTCAACTATTAACGTACACAGCAACAGCTGGCTTGGTGTGTGTGTGAGTGTGCGGAAGGGCATCTGTGTCTAACCCGTTGATGGCAGTGACTGGCACATTTAGAGCTTTAGAACTGGCTTCTGCGGGCTCGCAGTTTCTGTGAGCAGTGCATTTCACAGATGGCTATAACCTCTGTTGGTTATGCTTCATAGTGGCTCTGTGGACTAAAATGGGGAATCCTCAAGTCATATTGTAGATGCAAGGATGCAGGATCTGGCCATTGTGGACACAAGGGTCATGGATGGATTATAAGAGAATGGGCCCCTGGGCGCAGACAGGGGAAGGGCCTCCCCTACTAACCTCATGGGGATTTTGTTTGCGTTTGTGAGGATTTGGATTTGCAGTTTGACTTGCTGTTTGTTTTAACTATTGAATGTCTATCTTTGATGAATTTGTGTCTGTTTTTAAATGTTTTGTCTTTTTTTTTTTTTGAGCTTATTTTTAGATGTGTAACCCTTGGTTTTGGCAATTGAGTCTATTTCGTAGGTTTTGTGCTTTAGTTCTGTTCATTTGTTTCAATTTTGTAATATTTTGCTTTCGTTTTTGGTCATTTTGTCTCTTGTACGCACACATACACAAAAACAATGTTTACCTGTATAGGTGTATCTACTGGCATCTCCGCTGAAAACTAGCTCTTCACGGGACAGGCAGAGACTTCCCCCATATCGTAGCCTCTGAGTGTGCTTGTGGCCATCTGTTTCTGCCATTTTGTGTGTGTTTTCACTTCTTGTTGCGTGTGTGGACAAGCCTGTCGTGGGAGTTTCCTCTCTGGTGCTGGTGGAAAGCAAGTCTGTTGTGGGGCGTGTGTCAGGAGCAGAGTCTGCAGACAGGATCCATGTGCACACGGTTGTAGATGGATCGAGGTCACAGGAGCCACAGTAGGCTGTAGATGCTGCAGCTACAGGACACACAGCGCCCTGCAAACACTGGTGCTGCATAGGGGAAGTAGAGAGTAAAGTGAAGACGGAATGGAGAGAAAAATAAGGGACGGGGGAGGGAAAAAATAAGTTAAATCATTTGACACCAAAGTCACAAATGCCATTGCATGTGGTATAAGAATTGACTAAGGGTAGGGTGTGTGAGTGGGTAGACTGGTGCACGGAAGGCCAAAAGGTGAAGTTGAGTAGAGTCCAGTGTCAGATCCATGACCAAAGGCACACACAGCACCGGCCTCCACACCAGATTTCCCCGTTTTATTGCTCTTGGAGATTTCTCAGCTGTGTACACCTGTAAGGGGGGGTTTCTTATCACCTTTTTGCAACACGATAAAATGCTGCAGACGCGGCAAGCAGCAGAATGGAAGGCTGATGTCCCCTCATTTTTGAATCAAGTCCACCCAACGTCTTACTGAAATCCAAACGAACACAAAGATGCCTGCGCTTTCCACCACATTTTTTCCAAATTCCTCTGTGTCCTTTGTAGCTCAGCAGAAACATGGCTATACAGCAGCGGAAGAAGGTGGTTTGGACTTTTTTTTTTTTTTTACATCATGTGGATGGACTGGTACGTGGGGAAAAAATCAAGCTGGCTGAGGCAGTGTGATGCCTTCAATAATGTTCTGCTGAGAAAACGGGGGTCCTGCCATTCATGTGGATGTCATTTTATTTCCCACATGCCTGAACTTTGTTTCTGACCAAGTACACCGATCCATGGAAACAGCAGGAAAATGGATTCTGCCTGACAGCAAAAATGGTTCAGGAATGGTTTGCAATGGTAAACATTTGCAGAATGAGGAAGTGAAAAAATAAGACAAACGAAAGAAGAAACTTCTTGCACATGCCACATGCCACAGTTTATGCTCGAAGCCCCCCCCTGTGTTACATAGGAAACGCACCTGTGTTGGGAGACCAGGTGTGGGTCGGTCAGCACACACATGTCGTTGAGGGTCATAGCCAATCCCATTGCAGCATTTCTCCTCCTGGCGTATGACCTTTGACCCACAGCACTGCAGTGTCACTGTAGCATTGCCAGCAGGATGCATTGTGGGATATCCATCCCTGCCCAGGCAACAAAGAGTAGTTGAGGAGTTTATGTACTCCAGATCACAGCAGACAAAGCCTACGACGAGAGAACACACATCATCGTGTCATTGTTTCAAATGCACTTGGAATTTACAACTCACTGGCCATTTGCAATCCAAAACTATTCCATCCAATATTAATATATATTGCACTCAGTAAAACTCCAGTTTCAGCTTTTCTAAATACATTTGGCTGCAAATGTTGGTGCTACTCATATTATTCCAGAAATATGCAGTGAAAATAATGCTCAACAGCTGTTGGAAACATTTTAAACCATCAAGAACAGCATCATTCATCAACGTTTCTCCACCCATCATCTCCTTTAGTCCTACGCCGTGGGTATATTTTTACATTTAGTAGTGATGTAATGTCTATAATGCCCTCTTTTTTTGCCCTCTGCTTCGCCATACTTGGGTATCCTGGTATAATGCCACTCCTCATAATAATCTGTTCTTGTGCTCCCTCCTCACATGTGATGCTAATGTGTGATGCCGATCACACCTTATCCTCCTTGTGTTGTTGGCCTATGTTGTGTTTTCTGTCCTCTTTACTTCCTAAAGTCCCTTTACCTCCAGTACCAAATCCATATTTTTTATAGTTACTCTGAGTCTTATCAGCTAGTTTATACATGCGTCTCTCTCTCTTCTCTACGGCCTCCACACCTCTTAATACGCAGCGGTTATATTCAGGCTACGCATTCAGAAGAGTGCGTCTGTTTTTCTGAGAGCTGCCATCTCTGACAGTGATAGGTGATGTCTGTCTGCCACCACCTCACCTTCAGCGGCAAGGTGACATTTAAAATACATACCATCACTTCATTTGCCAGTAAATGTTTTGGGGGGTGAATATCTAAGTTTCTCCACATTCCGCAGCAGCTCATATTTCAAATTCTTTACAATCCTGATAACTAGCTGTATGGCTCATGTGACGTCGACACTGTTTAGTTAAGGGTGAGGAGTGCTTGTAACAGATTAGGGTTATTGCTTTATTACTGAGTCAGCAAGTGCCTGCTGTGAGAATTAATCGGAAATACAAATGAGTGCGTTATGGCACAGCATGTCTAAAATATCACCGCTGTAACGGTGGGCAACGAGGAAGGAGGACAAATCGTATTTTAATGTGAGAGTGCGCTAAAACAGGAAAAGCTTCTCATTTTAAATCCAACGGAAAACCGCGTATTCAGTTGACAGATACAAGACCCTGACTTTCACGAGGTATTTAGCAACTGCATCCTAACCGCTGATGACATGCTGATCTGTGGCACTAGCTACCCCCAGCTGTGGTGCCCATTTTATTTGACAGCAGACATTAAACACTAAGTCATTGCTTTGTATCACGGCCTCGGCCTTTAATGGGGCTGCAGCTAGTTCTGGGGTGATAAATAACTTCCTGTTTAACACTCTAATCAGCGCTCACTATTTGAGCACATCAAACGCGGTTAATTTAAGCAATCAATATCAATAAGGCCAAAAGTGGAAAATGGCACATATTTTCTACTGTGCTGTTGCAGGGCATTATTTGCTCACCGCATCCATCACAGGCGCCATGTGACAGAAAAATGCATGTGTATGTGTGTGTGATTGGGTGACATAAAGGCAGTCTGACGGCTAGTAACTCACTTAGCAGCGGCAGCTGTTGCAGAGTGGGGGCTTGGTGGCCAATTCCCCCAGCGCCTTACTTCAGCTTCAATGACGCGCAAATAAACAGCTCAACACTTTTCCAAAATAGCTTCTCTTCACCCATCCCTCGTCCTCTCGGCATGCTCACCTCTACTCCTCCCCTCCATCCAGACAACATACTGATCCTCCCCTGCACCTACTCTCTAATGGTCCTTCTCTCTAACATCTCACATCGTTCTGTTGAAACACAGTACATCTTGATTCTCTCGTACACAAATGACGTTAGAAAATGAAAAGTCTTTCACTCGTAACTTCAAATTCAGAAGTTATCTTCTGCCTCCTCAACTATCTTCTGCCTTCTCTATCGAACTCCCCCGAGATTGCGCTACTCTGTTGAAGTTACAGTTTATGCACGTCAGGTTTGGGTCAGTACGTTTTGGGTCGAGTCCAAATTGTTGGACCTGTGAAGAGAAATTCTACGGACCCCTGAGTCAATATTTTAGACCCTTTGGAAATTTTAGGGACTGTACATATTTTCAGAAGACAGAGCAGATGTCTTTTTTTTAGATGATGTGGCCTGCATTTATTTTGACATTAATATATGACCTATGTATTTTTGTTCACAAAGCTTTAAATGGTGGATTGATGCACTTTCAGCTGCTCTGTGGAGTTGGTGGCTTCACTGACCGCTAATCCTTCTGTCATCAGCTCTTGACGTTTCCCTCGGCCGAACTCTTGTGAGTATGTTCCTCACTACAACAGTGGTTTCTTTCTGTTATATTCCAAGTTGTTTTTACCATGTAAATGTAAAATGGCTGGCTTCTCTCCCATAGACAGCTCTCGGTTTCATGTCAAATTGTCCTTTTTAAAAGAAACAAAACGTGTAAAACTCATCAAATAAAAGTCTCAAATCTGAAATGTCATCTTATATCCAAATGTCCTCCATGTACAGTTTGGAGCTGCAATACGTTTTTTTCAGCAGTGTCTCTCTGTCTGGCTACCTTATTGGGTTATCTAAGTTTCCATTAACTTTTCCTAAAATTCTCCTTATTCCTCTATTTCTCATTTCGTGCACTTTTTAAAGACACACATCTGCCCGTCCCCTTTCTCCTCTTCATCTCTATACTGTATCTACCTGTTGTTTCAACCCCCCTTTTATCCACTTTTGCGTCTCTCTCGCTCTACGTCCACACAATGCATAGGTCTACACCTTCACTACTGTATTATCCCAAATTCAGCAGAAACCCAATCCCTGTCTTTGTAGGCATTATGTGGTTATGGGTGTGTGTGACATGCTTGCACATTTATGTCAACGATTTGAAACGCACACCTTCTATTTTCTGTTCCTCTCTCAAAAGCTGTGTGTGTGTGTTTGTGTGTGTTGACAACATTTTTATCGCTCACCTCGTGTTTTCTCTCTTGCATCACAGAATGCTTCAGCCCTAATCTTCAGATTTACGATGGATTTGCATACATCCGTTAATAGCATCGGGAGCGCCGCGTCAACACAAGGTGCTTAGACAACGCAAATTATTATTAGGGTTTCAGTCATTCCACTTAATGATAAGTCAATATTTAGTCCTGCCAATGAACTACTGATAAAAATGTGTGTTGTGGATTAGGGTGATCCATGCTCTCTAGGAGACCAAAACCCCTCCACAACTTTAAACAAACAAAACACTTTTAAATACCTGAATATATTACAAGAGGTTTGACAAAGAGTGTAGAGCAAGTGCACACATGCAGTTTGTGTGGATGCATACCAGCGCGCACACACACACACACACTGACGAAAAACTGACACTGACACACAAAAGTGGATGTACTTATTTACAAATTATTTTTAGTAATTAAAAATACAAAGTGTGGGATTCTGATAGAATCTCAGACCACATTAAAATGTAGAAAATCTGTATCTGATCTTTAGGTTTAAATAATAATTAGGAACCTTGAAGATTAATAGAAATAAGAAATTATCACATAACATGAAGAACACGTGTTTGAAATTTTGCACTATTTCTGGGTTTTAAATAAAATAATCCTAAGCTATTTTTTCACTCAATCAACTCGCAGTTTTCACCAACACACTTACGAAAAATAAATTGCATTGCTGATCAGACACCGGCTTCATCAAGGATTCATACATCAAGCTTTGTTCACTTAAGGGACAGAAAAACTATTTTAGAATAGATTGAAATTTGCTTATCACAGAAAGTGAAACTCCAGTCACCAAAAATAAGGTAATAACTGTCCCTGAAAGCTCACCCCAGATTTTTGGACTTGCTTCCCTTCATGAGAAGTGGTTCAATAGACTGATATCACTATAGGAATTTTACTCTTACATTTAAAGTGAAGTAACTCCCTTGGATGTATAAATGAGTTTTTTCTTCTCATTCCTGACGTGTCAAAAAGTGTTGCTTTGCCAATATACTTTTGGCTTGCATCCTGACACTTAGGGTACCCATTTGTGTCAGTGATCAAGGCTCGGAGCTGTCAGTGGAGTACAATGGAAACCACGGCGCTTTAATATTTGATGCCTGAAGCAATGAAGTATTCAAAAGTATCAAAAATGTTTGTAGGGAAGACGACGGGGCGGTGGATGATACAACAAAATAAAGGACTTTTTCCACAGGACTTTTCCACAGAAACTCTAAAATAAAGCCTGTCAGGCTCAAAAATGTCTTGGGCTCTAGCACGCACACACAAAGTCAATGCCGCAGCAAGTGTGTGTGTGTGTGTGTGTGAGCACGTGCGCACACTTTGCGCTCCTGAGAGAATATATGCCATGTCGAGAGATGAAATCACAGTGGATTGACTTTCTCACACAGCGCGCAGAGTCTCCCTGTGGACACACAACTCGTAGACGTCAGGGCAGCAGGCACACACAAAATTAAAAGACACACACTCCTGTCCCAGATGATTGGTTGTCCTCTTGTCTTTCTGACGTCTTTTTTTTTTTTTTCTCAACATTACCAGCTGGGCGTGTGTGACATTGTGCGCATTTGTGTGTATCTGTTAAGTGTCTTGAGTGTTTCTTTAAGTGTGTGTGTGTGCTGAGCTTAGGTAAATGCTTTGGTGGCAGTTATATTTTCACCACTCTACAGGGATTCACTAAAGAGTGAGACATAGCAAGCAGCTGTTCATGTGTGTGTTCAAAGTGTTTGTGAGAGAGCAACGAAGGGACAGGAGAGTGGGGGACTGGACCCACGAAAGGGACAAAGAGGTCAACAACTAAAAGATCTTGTACTTTATTTCCATCACATACTCAGAGGTGAACAAAGTGAAGACTTGCCTTAAAAAAAATAATAATAAAACGACTGCAAATTTACTTGTAGTAAAGTTGTTCACGTTGAAGTAATTTACTTCAAGTACAAATGTAAATGTACTTTTTCCAGAAACTAATGTGTTTAAGCAGTATTGTGAATTTGAAGCTATTTATACCGTAAATGTTCTCAACAAGTCTCATCCAGATTTGTTTGGCAAACTTTCAAAGGTGAAGACTATTTTTAGTCATTTATAGTAAAAAGACATAATCGTGTTTTTAATTATTTTTATTTAGACGTATCGGCATAAAAAGTAACTGGTGTCTAAAGCAATACTTTCTGAACTACAGTGGAGTAAAAATAGCAAAGTAAAATTGGGTTAGCTACAGCCTTTGCTACACCTAACTACAGAGATTCATTCCATTTGTTTAGATAGATGAAACAGCACAGCAATGTTTATAGGGATGGAAAATTTGAGGATCCAGAGCAGCTACTTCCACCTCAACCAAGTAATCCAACCCCCTCAACTATCCAGTCTTTATATTCTGCCAAAACCAATTCTGCCCCCAAACCTTGTGTTGTAGCTGACAGCACAATGACCCCTGGCCCACCTCCTTCAGGTTATCCATCACTGTCATCAGTGTGGTCTGGAAGCTGGTGAGCTATGGGTGATGGCAAGCAAGTGGAGGTTCTCTAGCACTTCTACTGTATGACTACATGAATACTTTTAAGTTCTGGATGCTTCTGCAGCAGACTTCTGTTTTTCCACAGGGTGAGAGGCTGCTCGCGCTCGTTGTGAATAACTTTGGACTTCAACTTCAATGTGAGCCAATCCAAGGCAACACACATGAAAAAGGGGCATCTCATTCTTTTCTTTTCTTTTTTGGGTGTTTGTGTCATATTCACACAATTAAATTAATTTACATTCGCTGCACTTGTCACTTGTCATGTCAATCAAGTGCAAACTTGTTTCTCAATATATTAATACATAGCTGGAATTCATCTTCACTAACAATATGACCTAAACAATGTTCCTAAATGACAACATTTATTTGAAACCATTTTAAATAAACAACAAAGGACATCGTTGTCGTATAACTTTCAAAGATCAGCTCATATTGGTCATCATTGATTCATTCTGTGAACACTGTGGAAAAACAGTTAAAAGACCTTCTCTTACATAAAGCGTTGTATTAAGATCTACTTGGAAACTCCTAAAACTGTAGTTTAATTAAAAGTATAAGGCCAGTAATGTTCTATAGGTCAGTTTACTCCCTGCTCAGGTGATGTGTGCTAAAATCCACAATGTTGAATGGTAACATCAACAAAAACAAAAATCCAAAAGAAATGTGTACACACACACACACAGCCTCGGATTTTACTCTTGCCAGTCATTAAAGTAAACCTAATAGAAGAGCCGTCATCATAAATACATTACCAAAAGAAGAGATGCCTTCCTGCGTTCAGAGTGTACTCCATCTTCTAAAGCAGCCAGACGCTGCTGTTTGGAATGCACTACTGTTGGCCATTTGCTACCCATCATTGATGAGGGGCCTTTGGCAATGATAAACACACACACACAAGCAGAGTGACATACACGCTCTGAAACCGAAATTGAGAATCTTTTGGCGAAATCAATCAAAGGTCATGGAAATAATGTGTGTCTCTGCCTGAAAAACTGTTTCAATATTTGTATATATGTGTCTATACACAAAGAAGCAAGCTTGCAATTGAAGCACTAAACCGTGCACACGTGCAGACACTCACACACACAAACACACCCACACCAGGCTCGGAAGTGAGCTAGCTTAACTACTGGGATAATTTCCCTCCAGCAAATGGTCACTGTGCCCTTGAAAAACATATTTGATTATTACTTTTTCCTCCCCCTCCTCTTTTTTTCTTTTAGCATCATCACAGCCATTTTCATCACGCGCTCTGATGATGGCACGGCAAGGCGCGTTAAGATAACACCCCGGCACCGCCAGGCTTTTAACACTTAAACGGTGAAAAGGGATATTCAGATTTGTCCTTGAACGTTTGGATGGGGCCTGCTGAGCTGGGACGGAGGGAGGGAGTAAGAGAAGGAGTTAAACCAAATGCACACGTTTTTTAACATTCGCTCACTTCAAGAAAAAGTGAGATTGGGGAGGGCATTCGTGGTTGCATCCACAGTGAAATAGGTGGGGTTAAGGGCTGATGGAAGAGTTAAAGAAGTGCACGCTATACAGGAAAAAAGCGTGATGGGAAATGATTAGTGGAGTGCGCACAGAGAGGCAAGGGGAGCAACGGGCGGCCAAAGGCTCCCCACACATCACTTTAAGCACCATCGAATCTCACCTTACTCTTAGCTAAACGTCATACGAGAAAACTCAGAGATAGAAGAAAACAGGAGCAAATGAAAAGCTTAAAAGTTAGTCTCGAACCTGCGGCTCACGGGGGGTGAAATGCAGCATGAAAACGGAGGCACTTGTCCGAAAACAAACAGCATTTAATCCACTTGAACGTGAAACGAATACTGTTTAAACAAACTGGCAGATTTGGACGGGAGGGATTTAGTGCTGAGACTTTGTGCTATTGTGTAACAAATGTGGTTGCTGAGGAAAGGATTATAGATCATCTCAAAAAAAATGCCTCAGAGACTAAAACAGGGCAGCGCAGAAGTTAAAAGTGGCCTGAGTCACATGTAGGTGGGAAGCATTTTAGGTCCAAATCTACACCCGCCATCAAGTCGAAGGCAGCACATGAGCAGCAGCTGCAGCGCTCGATTTGTTCGGTCGCAGTAACACTGCACTCAGAGGCATTTTACAGAGCTCACTACCCAACACAGAATTAATGTAGATTGGCTTATAAAATGGAAGAGAATAGACTTTAAGCCCAGAAAGAGGCTTTGTGACTCAGTAAGCGAGCCACTGCAGAGCTGCTGTAAACAGCTGCATTAACTGCACTTTTTTTTCCTTTTTCTTTTTTTTTAATGCCTGTTACACTTGAGACAGTCCATTGACCAGTATTATTGAGGAGAAACCTCTTTCTACTGTTGGAAAAAAATCGACCCGAGAGCATTCAGTTTAAAAGATTTCTGCATAGGTGCCTTTTTCCACTGTGCTGTGTGGCCACTCGGGAGTGCGTAACTCCGAATCATAAATCATACAACACGTATACTGAAAACATCACTTAAGAATAGCAGCCTGGTTAAAATATTACCAGACGATTCCAGCATCAAGCCATTGAATGGACCGTTGTCAGTCCTAATCAGCACATAGCTATGGTTTGATTGGTCACCTACTACCTACTGGCACAGGTATTAGGAGTGGTATGTATTGACAAAGTCTAGTGGCTGTAATAAATATGACAGAGATGAATTTGGTGACTTAAGGCCGAATTATACTTGATACAATGATGACGCCGACCTATTCTTGGATACATTTGCACTTTTCTTTTATACTTGCACGGCAGACATACGTGTCCACAAGAGAGCAGTATTGCATTTAATTAAACCTCAATTAGCTGAAAATGAAGGGACAATCCAGAAGCAGAAATTAAATGCACATGTTCTACAATTCACAACACTCAATGCTATGATTGATTTCAATGCTAAAAGGGACCCGATGAGCATTTTCCAGACCCCTGCAGGAATGGTTCTTTGGCAGGATGCTCTGCTGAGGTGTGGTCTACTGAAAGCGAATTTCACAGGAGTAGAAAGCACAAAATTACAATGACAAGAGAAAGTTCGGAAGTATTCGATAGTGAGCTAGTCCCTTGTCCTTTGTTGTTACGGAATAAACCTATGAATATTTTGAGAGATAACAGGAGGCCATTTCAAAGACCAAACGAGAAACTGTGAAACAATTTCAGTTTTAATAACCTAATAGTTTGTGTCCCATGTGAAGTATAGTATGCTATCAAACCCAGGCTTTTCTTATTTCCAGTTTTTTAATTTTCCTTTTTGGAAACAAAGTCATAAGTTGAAGTACACATTCCAAAATAAAGCGAAAATAAAATTAATACGCTAAAGACTGAATAAAGCAGCGGTACAACAGTAGAATACATCAAACAACATATATAAATATTCTATAAAGTGAGAACATCTCGACAGGTATGGTTATGTTTCGGTTATGTTTCCCGTTCTTTTATTCGGTTCTATTACCGTTTCGATCCCGACATTATCCAATCAGCGTACTCGATGCACATCTTCACACTGCACGTTGTTGAGATTTGGGAGATGTGCATGTTCGGGCCTCTGTGACCTAAAGTTACACCGTAATTCCCTTCGCCGCTTAGTTCCACGCCGATGTTTACACGTATCGACGGAGAACTATAAATTGTCCTTTATAGACACTCGGTTTCTTTTTGTTAAAAGAAGTTATTTCTGTGCATTATCACCTTGTGCTTGCTCGAGCAGGATTTGTTACATTTCTCCATAACCTTCTAATGTCTTGATGCATTGATACATTTAAATTGCAAAGTGCCTTCGGATGAATCCGTTGTGATTAGGAGCTACATAAATGAAATGGAATTGTAGATAAGATTCTCGGTCCCCTTCCACACAAAAAAAGAAAAAACTCTGTTTCCTCCGAAATTTAAACTAACAAAAGGAATAATTATGTTTTGTTTTTGTTGTTGTTAAGAAATAAACTAGAAGCCGATTTGCTTTTGACTTTCGTCTCAACAGAATATTTTAAACGCAACAAATGAAAAGACTTGTGGAGCAGGATCACAAATAATTGCTGTACAGTGAGTTAATTACAAATAGTTTCCTGTAATTAACATCAAACATCTTCAGTCTTGTAATCAGTCTTTTAGCCTATTTAAATTGAAGATTACAATTTCTTTTCTTTTTTTCTTTGTGCTGTTATTACTTTACTCACTTTACAGTTATTTCATAGAGTATTGCCGAAGGTTAGCAACAATTTTGTTCATGTTTGTAATTCAAAAGGTGTTTGCAGGGATGTGCTCGGAGGTGGTTGGGTGAGTTAGAAAACACAGTGTTGTCACTTTGCAACCCACCCCACAATCTTTCCCTAATACAAACCTTCTTGTCGTCTCGCTTAAATCTAACCAGAAGCATGTATTTTGTTGTGCCGAAGAACAAACAACTCTGCGGTGCAAATTTTTGCATAATAACGACCTACTGAGCTTGGAGCCATGTGGAGCAGATACCTACTGGCCCATAGCTATAGTGCTGATAACAACAGATATCGTTCCTAAAAAGCACGATGACATCCAAAGCAGGTGAGTAAGCGAAAAGACAGACGCTCGTACTTTTGCATCATTACAACAATCCAGAGTGAAAATGTAAAGTTTTTATAAAGTCATCACATAAATAACTTAGGTGCAGAGTGAGTGGATTTACTAGTATGGAGTGGTGTGTGGAATGGACAACCAGGAATCTGTTTATTTTATATAGATGCGGGACTGAATACGTGATTTTGAATAACGCTGTCCACTGGCTGAGCTTTTGCATGAATTAGTTTCTTGTGTTTCTTTAGGACAGGTGACATTTCTGACCCCGATTCTGTTTCACCTGATTTACACCGGAGGCTTTCCTGTGTCAAATGTGTGAGTGCTCATGCAACTGTGTGTTGCGTATGTTTGCATGAGTGCACATGTACATGGGATACAGTGTGTTCACACATGCATGTGTTCTTGTGAGCTGTGCGTAGTGGTGCTTATGTGTGGATGCTTGTGTGTACGTGGACATGTGCACACGTGCACGCGAGCCGGCGTGCGGATCTGTTGCCAGACGGCTGTCTCCCGGCATTGCTGTTCCCCTGCAGTGTGTGTGTATGGTTGTTGACAGTGTGGACGGTAATGTGTGATAGATCGCACTTCAGGGACCCCATAATCACATCAGCCTAACCTAGTCTATCAGCTGGGCACAATGGGATACCCTTCACTCCTCCTTTAATCTGCTCCATCTAGCTCTTCACCACCCTTCTGTTCTCGCCTGCTTTCTCTTTCACTCTTTTTTTTTTTACTCTTTATCAATTTAGTTTTATTTTGCATTCTTTTTTACAATATCACTTTTTAGTTGTTGTTTTTTTAACTTGTCCTCTTCTTACTTTTTTGCAACTGCATCTATCTTTAGCTCACTTGTACTTAAATTTTTACTCTATTTTTCTTACTTTTCACAAATCTCTCTCCCTGTACCAATACAAATACAGAACCCAGGGCATGGTGAGAGGGAGCAATGAGAGTGAGTGGTGCCAAGGTTAAGTATCCTATCCCATAATAGGTGTTGCCGTGTAGATGTTGTGTGAGTGTCTTTAAACAGATGTGTGGGGTTGAGGTTGCATAGCTGGCCCCAGGGCTCCCCGACAGCGCAGTGCACCCAGCAAATGGCCCTTAGCCTCGCTAGCACCGCTAGCCCTACAATCCATCACACCATATGTTCTCAATGGGGAAGCTAACGCTAATGACTGATGAGTGGATGGGAAGGGGGCACATAACGGGGATAAGGGGGGGGGAGAGTTGGTTGGGGAGGAAGAAAATGTGGCCACAGTAGAAAGGGGGAGGAATGAGCCAGAGGAAAAAGTAGAGATGGCAAAACAAGTTAATGTTTTGCCACAAAGTAACAAAGAAGGTGAAAAAAAGAAAAAGAGGAAATGACAAGTAAAAAAAAAAGAGGAGGTGGGGAATATATGCACTCCTTGAGAGTGTTCCTCCTAATGAAGGATGACCATAGTTTGCTCAGCTGGAAGAGAAACGAGGATCTAGTGGTGGAGAAGGGAAAGAAATAGATGAGATGAACGACAGTGTGATGTCGTGCACTGAAACACTAAGAAAATGAACAAGCTGGCTCTGAGGATGGCGCCGAGTCTTACTGACAATGTCGTTACAAAATAAGAAACAAAAGGACAAATCCATGGAAAACATCTAAAACATAAGCAATGTTCTGCTGCTGACTGGCTTTTTGAGTTTTTTCAGCATACATGTATTTACTTTGGACGGGGATTGTGTGTGTGTGTGTGTGTGTTTGATGCCAGGCTGATAGAGTACCATAGGCTTGTACGTTTGGGGCCATTGTTTATGTGTGATGAATAGAGTCCACGTGTCTGCCTCTGGCACTCGGCTCCAAGCAAACCCTGCCGAGGGCACCCTGTTGACTGTGCGTGTGCGTTTGTGTGTGCGCGTGGGTGCGTGTGGTATGTCTATATGTGTGAGAGTTTTTTGTGTTTAGGAGCGAGGACGAGTGTGTATTTGTCCTGCTGTGTGCTTGGCAGTGCCCTCAACGGTGCCATCCCAAGTGTGTTTCATCATCATCTGCCATGACAAAGATGTCTAATGACACACACATACACACACACACCCACATGCACAGTCCCATCTGTGCTGTGGTGTCTGGGTGCTTCGGGACACTGCGGGAGAGGAAGAAAGGGAAACGACCCCACGTTCCTGCACCGTGTGTCTACCTCTCAACCCTATTCGCTTCGCTCCCTTCTCCTGTCATTTTCTCTCTTCTCCCTCACTCTCCTTCCCCTTCTAAACATTAAAATGTCACCAGGGACTGAGAAACCTTTCCAGGTCAGGGTGATCAATTTTATAAAAACAGAGAATCGTTTTATTGTTATTCCAAAAATATTCGAAACAGCAGATCCTTCACTCACCTGGGTTATACGCATGCACTTCCCCCTTCTCGGCATCACCACAGCACACCCGCGTATCATCTACAATCCGGCCTCCACAACACTGGGCCCCATAGCCATCATGGAGGCTGCCACCGCAGCAGAGCTGGCCAAATTTCCTGGAGTAAGGAACCCCCCCACAGCAGCTGTCCCCCAGCCCCACTGAGACCCGGCCCTGCAAGTGGTCAGGACAGCAGTATTCATCTACAGAGAAGCCAAGGACATATGAAGGAAACATTTTAAAAACACAGGAAAGGAACAGACTCCAATCAAGCGTAGTGAAAACACATAATTGGATTCGAAACTCACTGGGTTTTACGTGAACATAGTGTCCTCCGCAGCACTGGTGGTCCAACAGAGGCGGGAGCAATTTGCCATTGCAGCAAACCGGGCTGGAGGAATTAGTCCAGCTCAGGTAACTGCCCTCACAGCAATGATGATGTGGTTTCTTAGTGTACAATGATCCACTGCAGCAAACCTGAGAAGTATGCATGAGATAGTGACTGTCTGTGGAAGGCCTCGGACTCATTAAAGGAAATGATCCTGTGTACAGTGGGGCCACATTCTCTGAATCTATTTCACATAAAAGTCTTTGGTGGTTCTATCATGTAAAATCTGCAGGTTTCCACACACAGATGTGGGAATTAGAAACTAGCTACTCTTGTGTATTGTTAACCCCCTTTCGGTTATACTGGTTTCTGTCCTGAATGTAGAAAACACATCTTATTATGTAGTGTATGTCAACATTAAAGCTACAGTATTATATTATTTATAGACAGTACTATAAATATTTTTCAGTTAAGTTTATCAATTCATATTTCTTACAAGTTGATAGCGACTAATACCTGAAGGGCTGTGCATAGTGTGAAGGAGTGTAGCTTCCGGTAGAAAAGCATAGGGGTGCAGAGAGTGGGGGCTTGGCAGAGCGATGCGTTTTCACTTCACGTCTAATGCTGGCAGTAACTTAAATTGATAGTTGTAGTTGTGACGTTCAAAATTCTGCATGATTTACGACAGATGCAAGGCGCCGATGGTGAACAGATTCGTTGGGGTTTTCACTGGATTTTAGTAAGCATCAAACTCTAACCATATATTGTATCCAATCGTATTCACGCTTCACTCAGGACTCAGTAGTGTTGTAAACTTGTACATATATTGTCATATTTATTGTGAAATAGGGGGATTTTTTTTCTAGTTATATTAGGGTTTGTGCATGTCCATATCCAACATTTCAATATTTGCGTGTATGTGTCTTTGTGTACGAGATGAAATAATTTTTGCTTGTGCCACTTGGTGTTCTGGGGCGGGAGAATGTCGTTTCACTTTGTCAACTTGGATGGATTCAATAACACAAAGATGGAAGTGAAAACAGCAGAACCCTGATGTTGTTGTGTAGCGAAGGTTTTAATGATAACTCATGAGGAGTCCTAGTGAGAAGCGTCCTGTATTCACGTGAAGACTACAGAAAAATGTCATTTATTCCATGAGTGCTGAACAAAACCCTCATCACATGTTGGATTTGAATGTTCCACATATTGTTCATCTTGTTGAAAAAAATCTGTATAAAGATTATATTGTAGCACTTATTCTGTGAGAAGGAAAAATAATCCCATCAAATGCAATAAATTGAAAACGATCAGAGCAAAATCACCTGTTTGTGAGGATTGAAGCACAGTGTCTCACACACACCATGACTTGCAGGACATTGCAGGTAGGAACATCTGAACCTTAAACCATCCGCGCTTCCTGACTCTTCGACCTCAGCTGACCCAACACCACACGGCCGCAGGGTCCGTCTTAGGAGCTCAAAACCCAGCATGATGCCATTGGGTCTGCCAGGATGGGACCAGTCCAACCTCACCACTCTGAGAGAGAGAGAGTGTATATTGTACTTCACACTTTCAAACTGTGGCACACACAAACTCTGCCACAGCCAAACACACGTCTCCATCCATGCATGGTTAATGACTGAGAACGTTGAGTTACAGTGGCAGGGTGTGTGTATCTTTATGCACTTCGCACTATTGATTTCCCTATTTTTTATCTCTGACATCTTTGGCAGGGAAAGACCTGTGTAGTAGCACACACAGAGCTACATCTTTCACAGTTTCTTGGACAGGAAATAAGCTACAAATCATCGCTTTCTTTGCAACTCTAAGCTTTCCAACACTGCAATTTAGCTCGATCGTGGGCAGGAGATCATTTCAAATGCCGTTAAGTTTAAGTGACTGCAAATAAAACTATTACACCTCTAAAAGATGTTAAAAAGCAATTTCTAAAATTCGATTATGTTTTATTTAACATTTTTGTTAACAAGAAATTCGCTACTAGATTTCATTCAATCTTGAAAGACATTTTAAAGAACAACGTGTAACTAAACTATGTTACATTTGAGGAAAGTGACATTTTTATGTGGTCTTATTGTATGTGTTGCCTTCACAGGACAAAAAATAAATAAATTGTCCCAAAGTTTGTGGTTAGTGGCAGCTTATTAAAATACAGGTTTTACCTGGGACTGAGCACTTGTGCGTGTGGCGTGGCGAGGTCAGCAGGCAGGTCCTCCACCGTAGTTGTCTGAGTGGCATTACTCCTGACACACGCATACACAGTACACACCTCCACCTGAAATCACGGCAGACAAAACTGTTATGGCTGAATGTTTGCGTGTGGGTGTGTGTGTCTGCTGTTGCCTGCGTGTACCTGTATTCTGTAGACGGTAAAAGGCAGCAGTTCTCCCAGCAGGTAGGACCCTGAGCTGTTGTCCACACTGCCGTGAAGACGCTCGTTCACATAGATGTAGTAGCCAGTAACTGCTCCGTTGGGCCGCAGAGGAGGAAACCAGAGCACGCGCACGGCGCTGCTGTTCACAGGAACCACCTCTGGGGCCGACATCCCGTCGGGCTCTGAGGACGGCACACAGTACAGAAACCAAAACTGGGACATTTTTAAGGAACAAATAAACTTATAGTAGCTTGAAGATGGGGAACGTGGCCATCGTCAAACAAGCAGGATGATGTTGTGCTGCGTTGGACATTTATCTCTCACGTTTTAATGCGTTACATTAATGAGTCATTGTAATATGAAATTCAGTAAGTCCATTAAAGATACTAACTACAGTTAAGCTCGATCACTTTCACATTTGGCGTTTAATGCTGACCCCTGTGTACCATATTAGACCCACCAGGTGGTGAAATGAAATGTAGAGCAGTGGGGCGGCTTTGGGCAGGTGCACTGACAGCTAATAAAAGTGGTTAACTGGTGCATTTTCACTAAGAGATTCATGCTGAGCCAGCAGATCGCTTGCTTTGTTTGTTTTTTTGTCTACTTCACAGGTAATAGCGAATGTTTCCATAATGGGCAACTTAACCAATGTTCAACTGTCTTTCTCTGGCTTTAGATTACGTTGGAAATGTACAATAATGCTTGTAAACGTCCCCCTGACTTCCCTATAATATAATATTGCTCTGCTTCTATCTGAAAAACTTTTTTTTTTCAGTTAGCAGCAGAATGACATCCTGGAAAAGCAGGACAACAAACAGGATGGGCGACAAGGTGAAATGATGGTTCCTCCGAGTGATGTCATCTGGAGGCCTATTTCAGGTTGAAGTAGAGAGATATAGTGAAGTCGGACGGAAGTTTAATGATATTGATTTACATGTACTACCCAAAAGAAGGCGTCCTTAGTACACTTTCAGTACATCTACAGAAGACATGGATACTAATGCAAAATGTTTATGATGATAAATATAATATAGTAATCTATAGGAAATGATTTACAAATACAGAGACAAACTGGAGGAGAAAGCACACACAGTGAAGGACACTGGCAAATGTGTCACACAGAGGACGAGTAAGAGATAACTTGTGAATGACTAAAAAACACAATGAGACAAAGACAAATCAAAAGTCACAGAGAGGGAGAAAAGAACAGAGCACTGTTAATTTAACATTTTCTTTAAAGATAATGAGGGAGATCGAGTGATGAGTGCAAAAGTAAAAAAAAAAAAGGGGGCTAATCATACTTAGCAGACTCCATCTATTTTTCTAAGTGAAAAGGCAGTCAGCTAAGAGAAGTTAGCCCAATTCATTTACTACCAATGTACTTACCTAAACCTAACCTAAGGCTCTACATTTCATTTATTGGAGGATGCCATTATTAACGCAATACTGCACACTGAGCCTCTTTCGCTGATCCACACAGACACATTTTTCTTGCCAATTAGTCCTGATGTTAGCATTGCCCTGTAGATTGCAGGCCGTGTTAGGATGGTTGGTAGGGTTGAGCTGCATTAGTTGAAATATATTTGGCCTTGGTGTGTGTGTGTGTGTGTGTGTGTGTGTGTGTGTCTGTGCGAGTGCACTCTTATGGCGGTAAAATAATGAAATTACCTCCACAGCCCTCTCAGTTAAACGAGCCATGCTTTGCCTTTAGCACCTAATGATTTTCTAATGTTTTTAATGCACTTTTTATTATACTGCACAGATTAGAAAGAACGAGAGAGGCCTCTGACATATGATTATAGTAAGTCAGGTAAGGAACCGCGATAAGAAAAACTAGACAGAGAGGGATTGAGAGGGACATAGAGACAGTAAGAAAACAACAGACAGAGAAAACGATTACACAGAGTGATTTAAAAGATAATACCAAATTTCAGAGAGACCGAGATGAGAGTTGAGGAGAAAATGGAAAGAAAAGTCCCGATGACAGATAGCCTATGGAATTCATAGCTAAAGATAATAAAAGCTGACCCTAATTGGAAAGGGAAATGCCAATAGACCCACGAACTGATATATTTTGCTCATGTTCAATTTAAAACCTTTACATCCCAATACAAAGTATAAAGTTGTTCATTTTACAAATACTAACAGATTATGTAAAGACGGGAAACACTGTGAGATTAGACGAAGCTCCACTAAGGAGGTGAAAGGTCATGATTTCATAGGTTAGTGGAAGTTTTAAGTTCCAACATGAAGGACATATGTTATTTTACTGACTTTATTATTTAAGGTGGCAATGAAAAAAAGTCCAGCTTGTTGGAAAGAGACAAATTGGAGTTGTTGTAAAATACAACAGAGTTGATGTGGTCGGCTCAAAACACAGGCTGCTCTATACAAGTCTCCATAGTCACAGACGAGTGAACCCACGCTGACCCCTGTGTCAGTGCATTAAAACCACCAACACGTATGGCTGTGTACGGTGCATTTTACAACACCTTAAACCTGCCTCGCACACTCACTTTGTATTGATTTCATAGCTCACTAGATGACGTGTTTAACATCTTGTGTGAAGCAAAGAGACACACATTAATGCACGGTAACACAGCAACCTCTCATGGTTGCAGTGAATGTACATATTGTACGTGACACATTCACATTTACTCTTCAGAAGTAATCAAACACTTGTGCTGTACACTGAGGACATTTGAGTGAAAAGAATTAATGCTTTAATTTTCTAGTATTTACATCTAACCATGTTAAATGATGTAGAACAAACAACTTTCCTGATTTGCTGATTGACTTGGACTGCGTAAAACTTTCCACTGTTTCCATTGGATAAAGTGGCTCGTTGAGTTGGCAGTGTGTCAGTCCCCGAGTCCAATCCACCTGCTGACGGTGGCTTTTTTTTTTTTTGTAGGGTTTGTATTTTGTCTCTGTCCCACTGGGATTTTCTCCTGGTACTTGGGTTTCCCCACAGTCCAACAACACGCAGTTAGGTTAAATCATGACCCTAAACTGCCCCATAGGTGTCTGTGTCAGCCCTGGGACAGACTGGTGACCCGTGGTGCACCCCACCATTGGCCCAGAGACAGCTGGGACAAGCACCAGCCGTCCTGTAAACCCTAACAGGATAAGTGATTAAAACAGATGGAAAGATTCATTTGCACTTTTGTTTGCAAGTAATTTTAGGTTAATGCACACAGCTGACAAACAAATTAACCCCCCACACCTAAAAGCAGACACACACACACTTTGACTTTTTTTTGGTCCCATTACTGTTCCAGGTCTTTTGTGGCTCACTTCAAACCAGATTATTCTCCACTTCTCACTGCTGATAAGAGACTTGCATCATGGACATGAAGTCTTCAAATGGCTGATTGCTTTTGTTGGTCACTGACTGTTTCCGGGTTTTTCTTCACAGCTCTCACAATGCTTCTGCCAGCTGTTGTTGTTTTCCTCGGCCAATCTGTTCGTCAGTACACCGCTGGTTACTTTGTTTTTCAGGCCATTTCAAATGGGTGTATTGGCTGTGCCCAATGTTTTTACAGTGTCTCAACATCTCTTAAATTCATGATGGCTTGCTTTTCCTCCTTTTCTCTTTCATGTCAAGTTGTCCTTGTTTTTAACAGCATATACAGTATTTACAGGTAAAACCCTGAGCTAAAAACTAAGGGAATCATTTAGAGCTATTCGTTTTTTGTACACTCAGTCTCACAGGACACACCATAGTCACACTTTCCATAATTTGTCGTTCACTTTAAATTTGGATCATCGGATACAAACGGGGCTATGTTCTGTATTATTTATTATATTTCTAAGTTCTGAACTCTTCAAATATTCAGCTTTTGATTGTAAATGAAAAACAAACAAATGGCGCGTGAATTTAAACCACTTTTCAAAATTACCTAGAACTACTGTATGAACATACCTCCATCCTTGGTGGTGACATTAACTGCCGCCTCAGTTGTATTATGTGCTCCATTGGAAACCTTTAGCGAGACCAGGTAAGTGGTACTGGGCCACAGGTGACTCATCACTATGGAGAGCACCTCAGCAGGTAAATTCAGGATTTGACTTGACAGAGGAGATTCTACTTTGAGAAAGAAAGATTCCACTTCTCCCTGTAAATCATGCAAAGCTGAAAAAGACATAAAGAGGCATCACTTTGCGTGTCTAGTTCAGTAGTTGTCATGTAGTCCTGGTTCTTGAAAGCCTCTGTCCTGCTCATTAGCTGGACTGAACACACCTCCTTGCAGACCCTGGTAGTGCACGGAGGGGCTCTCAAGGACCAGGGCCTGTTCTAGTTTTACTTATTGGTAATTGTCAAGTCACCGATCTTCATAGAACATCATGCCATTTAAAAAGTGTGTGCAACGATACACTTTAATTGACAACTATCTGTGTTTAAAACTGAGGCTAATCTTACAGGGTTGTGTCCAGTTGATATGCACAGCAGTGTGATTGACAGCATGAGCAGAGAGGGACGGTGGGTGGCGGGGAATCCCAGCCATGGTCCCTGCAGTAACGATCTCTCCCGAGGAGTACCCCACATCATTAGAGACCACTAACTGGTACTCGTAACGGGTGAATCTGTCAAGAGAGCATATTGGAGCTTTTGATAAACAGGCAACAATACGTTTTTATTTTTCTCGTAAATTCAAAGTAACAAATAACATGGCTCGGAAAAAACGGAAAGATTCTGAATAAATCGAAGTACAAACCAATCCTCCATGGTTAAAGCAAAGAAAACAGACACGGTAAGGATGCACTGTAAGTGGGAGGAGGTCTGGACCATCATAATTTTGGTTATGTCTGTCTCTCTGTTACCATTTGTTGACTCTAGTTGTTCTGTAAATTCCGCTAATGCTCTGCCGTTTATTAAAGACTCTAAGAAACTTCTTTGTTAAATGGCAATAAAAAGTGCTGACATGTTCAAAAGTTTGTCAGTTGACGACTTGAATGAAGCACAAACCTGAAAAGAGTGCACCCAGAGCTGTTTAGCAAGCATAGAGGGGGGGAAAAAATCAGCTTCCACCAAGTGCCAAACGGAGATTAGGGGACGCTGTGTGAAAAACAATTTAATTCTTTGGGATATTTGCTTAATGTATCTTTGAGCGGTATTAAAAGATCGGCATCAGCGGCAGCTCGCCGATCGGCTCTGCACACACGGTTTGCAGCGGCACCGGCGTTTGCTCTAGAGCTCATTTCAGTAATCTCACCTGCTTAGGCCTTTATCTTGGTAGAACAATTTGGTGCCGGAGTAAACATGGAGCCAGCGATGGAGATCTTCAGAGTGGGGAGGGGAGGAGGCCGTTACCGTGGGGACCGTGGCGATGGCCAGGGGCTGGTGGGTTTTACGTCGGAGCAACTTGTATCTGAAGGGGACATTTGAATAAAAAGACAACACACACAGATGTTTGGATGTTTAGGAATGCATTAACGCATCGTACACACAAATGCACCAGTGTGAGTACACAAGCACACGCTGCACCCCACGTGACAATTCCTGCACACACATCCATGCACACAAACTTAGACGCAATTTTCAACTCTTCTCCTTATCATTCATTTCCTCCTCTTCCGCCGTTTTTCATCATATCTATTCTTTTTGCGTTGACTGTATCTCACCCCTCCCTCCCCACGCCCCTCCCTCTGTTGTTTTTTTTCTGCAGGGTTTGTGTTTTTTCTCTCCCCACAGTGATGCTAATTTCTGCTGTAATCAGAAGAGAAGGGCTTAATGCCGCCTTTTAACCAACCCACTTAGACAAACACAGAGCTGAGCAGAGCAGAACAGAGAGATGGGCTCATGCATTTTAATCGCCTGCCAGGAAAACTAAGCTTTATTTTAGGCCTAATCGCCGACAGAGTAGAACAGGACAGAACAAAACGGACCAGAATGTGCATCAGGACTGAGAAAACACTGATTAAAAATGCACAATACTTAGCTCATTACCAGGGCACTCATGTTAGCAGCTTGTTAACGTATTTCTCGCTGCTTGTTTGCAGAAGTCGAACATGTCTTTTAATAACAACAGGCAGTAGATTTCGGTCTTGGCTGACTGCTTTCTAAATCTGAGCTATAGCTATTTAACAAAAGCACAGGGTCGATTCGGATTCCATAAATTTACTGATTACAGAGATTGGTTTGTTGGCTCTTCATAATTAGTTTTGAATTGTGGATGTGTATCTGCTGGTACGGAGCCATCACAAACTTCCCACCAGTCTTAAATCCTTTCAGAAAGCAATATACAAGCGATTCGAGTCTGCGAGTTTTAAAAGCTGTACAACTAGCACACATGAGGGGCAACTTTGGGTTCAGTGTCTCCACCAAGGACACGTCAACATGTGGCTCGAAGGAACTGGGAGTCAAACCGCTGACTACTGTGGTTTGGGGATGGCTGCTCCACTAAATGACCTTCAAACTACGGTGTGTTGACTGAATCTTGTGCAAGTAAAATGAAAGAAATGTCCTACTTTTTTTGACAGATTGCTTGTTGAGATTGTTTAACTGGCCCATATCCGAAATTCACATTTTATTGAAAATACAATTTTACATAGTGTAAATTTGAAATGTAAGTATTTTCACTTATCAGACATAAGTATCATCTAGCATTTGTCCTCTGCCTTTTTGTATTTGACACTTTATTTAACTCACGCACATACATTACAAATTCAGACAGCAGAGGAGCCTTCGTAAGATGACGTTTACCTGACGTTGGGTCCATTGGGTCTGGTTGGTGGTTGCCAGGAAATGGCCAGGAACGACTCGCTGACGGCCACTGCTGACAGTGGTCCAAGACCTTGAGGGCTTGTGGGCAATGTGGAAGCTGGAGTGGGCAAGCTTTCCGTACATCCTCCAACGTATCCACCACCGTTGGAGCACGCCAACACACTGATACTGTAGTTTGTGTAGGGAACGAGGTCTGTTATTGTGACATTGAGCGCAGATGAATCGCCAGCGTTGTAGAAGATGTGGGGTTCTGGTAGGCAAATCTCATAGCCGTGAATTTCTCCATTGGGGATAAGAGGAGGAGACCATGTGACCTAAAGCGAATGGGAGTGAGATTTGAGTTCTTCGCTCATTCATTAAAAATTATACAGATAAATCAAAGTGGTAAAGACGTATCTATATTCAAACCTTTGCAAGTGTTCTGTTAAGTGTCCGGAAAACACATCTCATTGGTTAGCTGAGCGTATATGTGCAAATATTCTTGGCGTCACATGTATCAACACCGGGAAGTCACAGCATAGTGCATAAGTTGTGCTGTGTGTAAATGCAAACACATACTGAATGTGTGGTGAGGTTTGAGTGCTGGCAGGTAGGTTGTATGTGCATACAGGTACGCTGTCACCTGGGAATGTGCAGCGTTACAGTGGTCACTTGTCTGGTGTGGGGAAACATAAGCTGACTTTGACTTGAGCGGAAGATTCCTTTCATCACATTTAAAACAGAGTACAAGCACACAAACACGTGCGTGCACACGAGCACAAGCACCGTGCTAAAATGATGAAAGCAGCAGGTAATGGAATTGCTGCATGCAAAAACAAAAGCCTGCTGCATATGACTTGGAAACAGTTCAGTCTGTCAGCGTTTCAAAGAGAGGATGAAGGTAAATGGCACATAAACAAATGGCAATACACACAAGCACACTTACACATCTCACACACACACACACGCAACTCCAGACAATTGCTATAAGTACAATATACAGTATATGTTTGTAAATTCAAATTTAAACATACACTTGCACGTGAATAAAAAAATTAAACACACACACACTAAACACTAAACTGTCATGTTCAATAAATGATCAGTTAAGAGCTTGTTAGGACTTAAGAGTTCAGGTGAGTAAATGGTCAATGTTGATGAAAGTTTTATGAACAAATGTCGAAAGTAATGTCCTCCCCCCACACACACAAACACACGCCCACACAGACGCACACACACACACACGGGGTCATGTTGAGTTAGGCAGCTCATTTCCCAAAGTGCGAGTTGGGTGCATTTTGTGGTGGAAGTCATTTACAGATTGAATAGCCTGATGTAATCTGGAGATGGTAAAGACAGCAGAGGCCCAGGGCTGACACCGAGCCCTAGGGCTAAGGCCAGTACAGCGTGTGTGTATGTGTGTATGTGTGAGAGAGAGACCAATGATAAAGTTTAGAGTGAGAGGGTACAGGACATGGTGTTCCTGTATGTGCACCCACGCTATTATATTAAAAAGAAAAAAAAATAACTCAAAGGCACTGAGAAAGCGACAACCTCTGGATAAATGTGTGAATACTGCTTCTCACAGAATTTATGTTGTCATCATGCTTACAAACTGTCGGTTTTTGGGATACAGCATTTTTTTTTGAGTTGTGGTTAAAAGTGAAAGTGGATATCACTGAATACGTACATGGCAAAACCATACAAATTATTTATTTCACTAAAGATTATTATTATGCCTCCAGTAAATACACAACTCAACAATAGATAAAAGGTTCGAGAATAAGAATTTTGTCACTTCTGGCTGTGAATCCGACACTAATAAAAATGTAAAAGTCCCACCTGTTAATTTTGGCTTTACTTACAGCCTCAGTCATTTCATATTGTTGATCTTTGAACCTGTTTTAGAGCTGTAATCTTTTTGCTTTATTGCATAGCTCACTTTTATCTATCACAGTCTGAGGAGGAAGTGATAAGTAACAAAGGATGGAAATGAAAAAGAAATTCAAGAATGAAGGGAGATATTCAAAATCCTCTTCGTGTTCTCAAGGTCAATTGGTAACCAGGAAGCGGCCCGCCTGTCTGTCCAATTAGCAACAACCAGGAAGGAACGCTTTCCTTCTCAGACCTATGACCCCTAAAGCTGTGCTGCAGCAGAGATGACAGGGGCGCTTCTGAAATGATGACAGGCATTAGCATTTTTCTGCAGTTAGCATTAGTGCAGATCTGTGAGTGTGTGTGTGTGTGTGTGTGTGTGTGTCGGTGAGAGCATGCATACAATATTGTTTCAGTGGTCCTTCATTGAAAGGCCTTGATGTGGAATTTGTCAGTAGTGGAATTTAACTCTGGCCCCTCCTTCAAAATGGCCGACAGGAAGGAAGCTGCCTCAGACAGGGTCACAGCCTCACCCATTTTCTGAAGGAGACCTTGAGTTGAATGTTTTTTTCTTTCTCATTAAATCCCAGAAGTGAAAGACAGAAGAATCATCGCAATGCTTTAAACTTCTGACAACCCCAGAGCGACGGGGGTTGATTCTTAATGGCCGCATTGTATTTTTTAGTGTAATTTGTCTATAAAGAAACACTAAATTCTAAAAACTCATTCTGTGTTTTAAATGATTTAAATGAGGTGTTGCAATCTGATCCTAACAGGGCTGATCCAAGCTAAGTTTAACGAACTCTCTGTCCACTAAAATAAAGCAGATCTCTAGTGTTGGTGTCTATATTAGTGTCCTATTCTTTCTCTCCTTTCCACTGGATCACTGGAGCAGCTCACTGACATGTACACAGAGAAGCCTTTATTATATTTAAAATTTCACAGCTCACAGTATCGAGTTATGGGTTGAAACTGAGCATGTTTCCCTCTTTGACACACTGCATTAATTTGGAAAACAACCTTTTTTTCCCCACTTTTTCTTGATACGAGACTTCAGTTTTTTTCGGGTTTCTTTTGACGCAGCATCCATGATTACATTTTTTATTTTAATTTTTTTTACTTGTCACACAACTGGACATTTTTCCACTTCTCCTGAGTCAATTTAAAATCACCTCATCCTTCGAGAAAGCGGCAGTGTCTTTAGGTCTTGTTTCCTTACACGAGTTTCAGGATGGAGTTTTTATTTGCATTTTTGAATGCAGGGACAGATTATTCTGGGTGTCAGTGGTTTTTAGGGGTGTTCCTGAGCTAATGCTGTGATTTCCACTGCAGATTTATGTCTGTTTTTAATGCAGTGCTGCCTAAAGATCACATGCATTCAATATTGGTCCGTTGCATATAAAAAAAAATTCTCCAGTCTTTTAATGATATTATTCACAGAAGATGATAAAATTCCTAAATTGTTTGCTATTTTACACCCACAAATGTAAAATTCTCAAGGCAATGAACTTTAATGTAATGTAAAGCAGTGTATTTAAATATTGGCTTGGTATTGGCACATCTGCAATATTAAGGCTTTATACATTACTGTTGAATACAGGATGCACTGTAATTGACTCTCAGCAGCAGCCTGGAGTATTTGTTTAATCCAGGCATGTATCAGTGCTTCTCCATCAAACCTGTAAAAAGCACTAAAAATGGCCCTCTTACTTGAAGTGACTCTGGCCCCAAGACCTTCACCTTTGGTGGACTGAGACCAGCTGGCCGAGAAGGTCTGGTGGTGATATTGGCCCACGGTCCTACAAATATGCAACAAAAACTATATGTGCTGCCAAGATCATAATCATACATATCACGGTGATTTGAATTTAATTTAAAATAAGCCAATTACAGCTGTACCTGTGGTGTTACCGGCCTGGTTCTGGAGCACAAGTCGATACTGGTAGCTAGTCCAGGGACTGAGTGCTGACGAAGAGTCCAGGAAGGAAAGAGGGGGAGGTTCAGGTAGGAGATAGCCCACTGTGGAGACTTGTTTGGTCCCAGCAAGTCTACGCTCAATCAGCCACCTAACCATAGACGGTACAGTAGAACATATAAATAGTTGTGTATCTCTGGGTCAATGAGGAACTAAAGTGTATTTGAATACGTCTCACCGCTCCAGGGGTCCATTGCTCCACTCTGGTGCACCCCAGGACAAGAGAACCGAAGTGGGGGTATCAGAGTACAGATGAGGTGCAGGAACCCCTTCGGGCGGAGCTGGTAGGGTTCGAAACTGCGGAGACATCGCAGACATGGAACAACCTACACTGTTGCAGGCTTCCACCTAGATGAAGGAAACACAATGAGATACATGTGTTTCTACAGTTCTCAGTTTTCTCTGGTCCGTACATAACCACATCTTATCATCATATTGATTAAAACTGTTTAACAACATAATATTACGTTGTTATGTCTCAGTAAACAAACTCTTACTCTGGCACCTTCAACTGCCAAGTAAGGTGGAAAGGGCAAGAAAAATAAAGGCTACACTGAGATTTCTAAATCTAAATCTTGTTTTTTAAGTTCTATAATATTCCGTCATACACTTTGGGTTATATGATACAGTACTGTGTTCTTTATATATGATTTGTAGTACCTGGAGGCTGTAGTTGTGGTATGGCAGTAGGTCGAGGAAAGTGTGGCTGGTGCTGTTCCCTGGAACAGTGACTGAACCTAAATTTGACACTTCACCGAAGGAGCTGGAGGGATTTTGTTTTTTAAAATGTTCAGTATTGGAGCTGGTTCCGTCGTAGCCTGGGTTATGCATGAAACGGCCTGGACTAACACCGGAGATACTGGGCTCAGTGGGTTGCACTGAGAGGGAACCAGTACCGTGGCTCGTATTGCTTACAAGAGAGTAGTCTTTATCTTCAGGGCTCAAGTTGGAGATAGGTTTAAAGAAGAGGTCGGGGACAGCGCCTTGGAGGGTGTTTAAGCTTCTATTAGCGCTCCTTTCGAAGCTAGACATGGACATGTGGCCTAAGCCTGGGGTGGCAAGACTGGATGGCGGGTGGAGGGTATGACCCAAGTGGTGATATACACGCTCAGTGCCAGGCACTGCGCTTGGGTTAGGACCTAAGCCGGAGTTAAACGCTGTGCTCATGCTGGAGACAGAACTGGGTTTGGGGTGAAGATAGAGGGTATAATTAGTGATGATCCCATTTGATTGAGAGGGAGGAGCCCAGCTAATCGTTACACTTCGAGGATGAAGCCCTGATACAGTCAGGCTGTCCACCGGTCCAGGACCTGCAGAAAAGGGAGATGAAGAGATGAGAAACAAGGGGGAAAAAAATATTCTTTCTTCTTATGCCTGCTTATAAAAGACTGAGGAACAAGAGTTTGTGTGTGGGGGGTGTGTTCCAAAGAATAATTTGACAAGTAACATCAAGAATGACATCAGAAGGACAAAGAATGATTTTGCCATCCCTATCCAGGGGATTAACATGGAAACTCTCTTTATTTCTCAATTTCTCCCCGAGCAAGCCGAGATCGTATTTATGGATTATGCAGTACTTGGGAGTGACGAATGTGAGCTTACGGCTCCTTCAGCTTGGAATTCAGGAAGTGAAGTGTAGCCCGTAACGTCGGCTGACGAGCATTCACACATACACAACAAATAAAAAGCTACAATTTCCTCTTCAAACTGACGAAAGTAACAAAAGGACAAAAATTCTAAGAAATAAAATCCGACTTTGCTTTTAAAAGTTTGATTCAACTGCGTATTTTGAATTGTACAAATCAAAAGGGCCCCAGTTAGAATTATGTGGCACAACCTTTAGTGGTTATAAGCAGTTACAAGTGATTACTGCAGCTCCCAGTCAGACTCCTGCACCTGCTACCAGGTAGGTTTACCCACTGTTCCTGAGCAACAGTTGACACAGGTCTGAAGGGGACGTTGGCTACAGTCCCTTTGACCCTAACTATAGTCTCAGGGACATCAAAATGCTTGGACGTAGTCTTAAGAGTCCATTTTTGACACGTTTGTCCATATTCGCAGCTCTCTACCTATTGAGGGTTTCTTCTTTTATTTTTTGTGGAACATTTGGGGCGAACAGCCCTACACAAAATCATACCTACTATCACTGGCTATACATGGGTATGATATGAACAGATATGCACATCAGAAGGCCACAGACAAACACGCACAGAGATGATCCTACATGACACTAGTCAAAGGAATGTTTAACTCCATTGTAGCTCATTTGAAGGTAATGCACCCATGCTCCCTCCTCCCCTGGCATTTACATCTTACTGTACTGCTCTACAATGGACGCACGGAAATACACCGAACGCACCCACACCCTCACATGCCCGCACCACGGCGATGCAGTACAGCAGTTATGGTGCCGCGTGAAGGGCAAACAGATCAAGGTGACTGAGCGGACTGAGGGAGCGTGCTGCGTTGCTAAGTGCTACCGCTAACCGCTAACGGCTTTCCCAGATGGCGGTGTGCGTGTGTGTGTGTGTGTGTGTGTCTGCAGGGATCAGACAAAAGGCAGGAAGCGAAAGTGAAAGAGCAGTTAAGAGAATGTGAACACGATTGCAAGAAAGATGAAGTGGGTGTGTGTATCAACGTCTGTCATGCACGTGAAGCAACAGCTGTGAAAGTACAACGTGTGCATATTTTTGCAGGCTGTAAGTGATGTGTCCTACTTGTCTCGCTTCACACAGTGCAGCCATTGTTTGACCCAGGACGTCCCTATTCAGCTAAAAGGCTTAAAATGTCTCTTAGTCTGATTAATGCAAGTCAAGTGTTTTGCCTCAGTCTTTAGTTGGATTTTTTGATGCTGTCAGTCTTCAGATTATTTCTGAAACACATTTGCACCGGTTTCTTCTTGTCTGTGGCGTATTCTTGTATAGAAAAAAACAAAATAGCAGGCACACGTTTCATCTTTCCTGATTTAATACACGCACATTTTAAAGATCACAAATCGTTCTTCTTTCTCTGACCCCCTCTTTCCCCATCACCTTTCCCTCATTTTCTTCTTTCTCCGTGACGTTGTGTCACAGTGTCTCTCTCTCTTTCACTCCCGCTCTCCGGGCTCCCTGCTAAATAAACAATGCAGAGCGCTGACCTTTTGGGTTAACAGGTTTTTATGCTAGCTCTACTCAGCACTCACGCTGATTCAATTACCACCAAAGGTCCGGCGAACCCCACGAATAACCAAGAAGCCCGTCTCGTTGTCTGTCTGTGTGCATGGCTGCTGGCCTGGCTCCGAAGCCCACCTGCATTCTTCTTTCTATCTTTGCAGAGGGTTCTGGGTGTTTCTTTTTTTTTTTACCCGTAAGTCTAATTAGACGTTGTTCCTCCTGCTCTCTATTTGCCTGTGATATTGTCCCGTGACTTTTGTCCCGTCAGGTCCGTTCCAGCATGCAAAGACAAACACCATGGAAGCACAGAGAAGTGGACAGATAAAAAAAGTCTTGAGCCTCAAATGAGTTTTTAACCACAAAATGCTATCCAGTCACCTTGACCCAGCCCCTATCAAACAACCAAAATAAGCCCTGTTGATCCCTCTCGTTCCTCCCTCAGCCCCTTTCCTCCCCTCCCCCACCCCTTTCCCTCTAAGTGTTGAGTGTTATTTAGGCTTTACTGGTGCGTGTAAAATTCTGCAATTTGAAGGGCTGTTAAGTTTTTCAATTGAAATTTTCATTTAAGATGCAGGTGATGCTTTCCCCCCCCCCCCTTTTTTTTTTTTTATTTTACTGATGCTTTACTGCTCTCTGGACAGGAGGGAACGAGTGTTGAGGGAATTCGCAGCAACGCCTCTCTCTCGGGTTTCCTGAATCCCTATCCTTCGCTCCTTCTTCCTCATCCTCCTGTTCACCTCTTCTCTGTTTGCGTGTCTCATCCTCCCTTTTCCGACTGCTTCCCTCTTCGCTTATCTCCCACTTACTTCTACATTCCCTCTTTCATTCCCCCTCTCCCTTTATTCCTGCCTCTAAACCTTCCACCCTTTACTCCTCCTTTCACCAGTAAAACACAGTAGCAGAAGGCTAAAACAGGAATGCGGAGCCGCCAAGCCTTAAATCACATTTATAAGGATTTGGTTAGCATAGTAATAATGCAATCAACTGACAAGGGCTGGGAGAGAGGGAGGGAGGAAAGAGTGTGTGCATGTGTATGCGGGTGTATGCAGGCTTCTTCAGTACATACATGTTAACCATTTTTTTGTGCATTATTAGTGGGTGCGTGTGTGTGTGTCTGTTTGCGTATATTTAAGCGCGGACATCTGTGTGAAGCCATGTGAGTAGAAGTGGGGAGGTATTGTATTCAGCCTCGCGCAGTGTGTGTGTTTGAGAGCACGGGTGACTGGGCTTTTGAAGGTGAGTCGAGGCTCCTAGGAGTCATAATGAGGACAAACGCTGAGCTTTACAGTTATCAAGATGCTCACCACACAGTGTCAAAACGTGACAACCAATACGGTGAGAATTTACACTGCATTTCATATCTTTACTTTTCTTTGCAGATTATTGAACGTCATTGCTGCTTTAGAAGACGAAGAAGGGAGGCAGTGACAAAGAGGATGATGTATGACCAAGGTCACGAGCTTGATTTGTATCCTTAACATCATGAGTATATGAGATGAGCATTAGTCTTTGAGTAACTATGAGCATCACGATCCCTTTGAGATGTCAATCATTCAGAATTTCAATATCATTTTCAGACGGAGGCTGTTTAGAGTGATTTATTTCATTCTAGCTCACCTTCTGTTGCATTCTGCGTCAGAGAAAGCGAACAAGAAATGTTGCAAAGTAATATGCAGCTTTAAAATATGTTGTGAAAATATGTTTGTGGCATTCAAGGGGCGTGTGTAACAAAAAGTCTCATGTAGTAATTATTACAAATGACCATCCTGATCATGTGCCATGTGTCATTACCGGATAAACTTGGCCATATTCGTATCAAATAGGTTACAGTTTTTCAGTGTGCTTCTCTGACACATATTCACAAATTCCCAGTGGTACATTTAAAAAAAAAAAAAAAAAGTTAAAAGGAAACATATAAGTACATGTTAATATAATAAACATAAAAGGTTCTAGTTATCTCTTGACATGCAAAATAAGAACAGGATAATACACATGTACATCAACAGTTTCTTGGGATAAATAACTGAATGGAAGACTGGGAAAAGGACTGATTTGTATTAAATTAATGTAGCCACTCATTCATTAAATAACATGAATTCTTTGTGTTCTGTCATTACCTCTAACCTCAATTCAGTGCAGTTCTCCCCTTTACACTGTGTCCTACTCACTCTGCTTTAAGTTGAATTTGGTAAAACAAAGATTTCTTTAATGTTCTCTCTCTCTCTCTCACACACACACACTTACTTTTGAATACTGCTTGGCTAAGATCATTTTGTAAAAAAGGTGCTTTCTTGATACTCTCTCTAACACTTTGTTACACACATACACCCACTTTTTTCACAGAACACACACACACACACAAGCTCTTAGATCACTTAGCTAGTGTGAACATGGGAGTAGACAGAGGAAAGGGAGCTGTCCAACATGGCTAGAGTTTATGTTCACAGGAGCCTTCTGTCTGTTCTGCAGCGGCAGGAATTCATAGGGACCAAATTACATTAAAAAGATGGATATAAAACTTTAATGGAATGATAAAAATAAAAGGAGAAGGCATGGGCTTCTCCCTCCTGTCATTCGGCTTCCTTCTTGTTCTCATATTTATCATTTTGCTTTCTCCATTTTTCTTTCCTCATCCTTTCTCACTACTTTTATGTTCATTTACGTAAATACACAAGGTGCCAGTGTGTCAAATAATAAAAGGGGAAACACACTTTGCTTAAATGCACAAAGACAACAAAAAAAGATGCACGGAGAAGAGAAATGAGAAATTTGGGTCCGTGTCAATATACAGCGTAAGGGCCAAACACGCTTGCAGCAGAGGATTACGTGTAAGCTGCTCAGATGAGCCATGTCCATAACAATCAAAGTTGCAGCTGGATGTCGTGCTTCCTCTCAGCACCGCTGACAATTTTGCCTAGTGGCCACTCGTGGTACTGCAATACAGAAATTCCCCTTCAGCCCATAAGGCTAATTTTTAGTTGACTATAGTGATAAAAGAAGATGCCTGTAAAGCTGCTAACGGGACACGTGGAACTACACACGTGGCTTTCATTCCTTGGATTTCAATAATTAATCCATGGAGGTTTCAGATCTGTAAAATCTTTGCGGAGCCTAGACAAGTAACTTTTCCAATGAAGTGGTTGGTTGAGTGATACCTTCAACCAATGAGCCAATCACTTAAGGTGAAGCACATGCTACAGTTCCATGAATGCTTTGAAAATCCAACATGGCTGAACTGAGCGAGACAAGAAGAGGGGAACATTGGGCACATCTGTTACAGTTAACACGCACGCAGGCACACACACACAAACACACACACACACAGAAGCTCACCACAAAGGGAGAAAGGAAGATTACACACAGATTTTCCCTATTTTTTACCTTATTGTATTGAAAAACTGATCCATTTTGTAAACCAATGTGAACGGCATGGGGATATAACGCAATACATCCTAAATGTCTGCAATTGTGTGTTTGCATCAGTATGTGTGATTGTACTACTACAGTGTAATGTTGGTATAATGTACATACACATTTCTGTGTGTGCACATGTGCATCCATTCAATGTATGCAAATCCCAGCTGCCTAATCATAATGTATGTGATAATAGCATGGTGCTAATTAATTTATAACTTTGCACTGAGGAGGCTGTTCCAATGGTTAATATGATTCTATTACAGCAATTAGCCCACAATGACACTGGCTAGGTCACTCACACACAGACACACACCTTAGAGTATGTAAATCTTACCGTCTCAACCTCTCTTGCTTGTGCCTATATTTACATCTCCTTATTTCTTATTTTAGATATATGCAGTCTTGATCAAACTGACAACCCCCACTAACATTAAGGTATTAAGAAATACATTCAGAGAATAAATCTGGGCAGATGACAGTTTTTCAAACCACAGGCCATATGTTTGATGCATGAGGCTATTGTTTGGATCATCACCTGAAACCAGGAGATCAGACTCCTTCAGTTTAACTTTGACTCAGCAGCACTGATGGCCAACTGACGGCAGAAGCCAACTAACAGCCAGATGCTGCCAGCCACCTGCCAGCCAGTCACATGCAAGACTCGGTAGTACTGCTGATATGAGCACACAGGCAGCACCATTCAGTATGATACAACAATGCCAACAACCACTGGCAACAGGTAGCATACAGAACAGCAGTAGAGAGCAGTGGCCACCAATGGAATGCAGGTCCTCTTCATCACTTGCCCCTCTCTTTGGCTAGTGTCACATCCGTGTGCACTCAGTCTGCAAGTGGATGCATCTATGAGGAACAAGTATGCTCAGTCTCACATGTGCGTACTTACTGTCTTCCGTGGTGAGCAGGGTTGCCCAGGGTCCAGCTGTCTGCCCATGTGCATGTGAAACCACCACTCTAAACAGGTACTGTGTGTACGGTGAGAGGCCCTCTACATTGTAGGAGAAGATGTCTGTGGCATTTTCCACGAGCCTAGGAGTGGATGGACATAAATGTATTTACCGACAAACATATGGATCTGGTAAAACAATGCTGACGTGTGCTAACATCACCAAACGCTGTTGTCCTTTATATGATTTTAACATTGTGTCATTCGTATGACTTTAACATTTAACAACTCCTTATGTTGTGCCTTAGTCCAAATATGTTCTCTTTCTAATTTACCCAACATGTTGAAATGGCTAATCCCACAGATTCAGCAGTGGACAGCTCGCTAGATTGCGTGTGCTCATCGGGCGTAACGTCAACATGATTTACAGTGATGGCTGAGGTTTCATTAGCCAGATGTTTGAACTGCAAGTTCTTGGTAAACTGGTAGGCTCCTAGGAGGGATACTGGGAGGCGAAGATGACAGTTACATTACATACCCTACAACAAACACAAAGTATTTATGCATTTAGTGTTTATTTTGCCACTGTCCCATAAAGCTGCGGATGCCTGTAACTTCCTTAGAGGGGTCACAGGTGTCTCAGGGGTCTCCCTCACTACTTTCTTTCTTGCACGGTCACGTGGTTTTTGAGGGCATCCTGTTCTAGGCAGTTTTGCCCGATTTCTACATGAACTTCACCCCAAGACATGTTAAATTATGATGAAATGTGCTTGTATCCAACCCCTGACGTCTTTCTTTGAATAAGCACAGACTTAATTAGCGTGTTCTATTCTGGTCAGGATACTGGTTCACCAGTAACTGGATCCGCCAGATCCAGGTGTGCGCTATAATCAGCTAAACACAGTCACTGCACTCAGGTGATCGAGGGGAGTTGAACTTCCAGAAGGGGTGAGAATGAGAATTATTTAGCGTTAAGTTGAAAAATGTGAACGGTTGAGACCCTAAAGCCAAATTATTCAACTTAAGCTAGCGTTAACATGACACTGAGTAAAAATCTATTGTGCTCAGCAGCCCCGTCTCCCTGCTGCACTGTTTTACATGCTTCACCACAAACTGCACAGCCTTTCAGTGTGTTGCAGTTATCAAAACCTGAAATTAGCTTCAAATTGCGGAATATGGTTAACTGATCTGTAAAACATGGAAAATCTTTTCTCCGTAATGTTATAAAAAAATGTTAAGTGATTTTAGTTTTTATTGCATTTTAGAAAAAGTCCCAACTTTTCTGATATAAATGGATATTTAGTGCTCTGTTATAAAAGGTTACCTGAAACAAACCAGTTTATACCTAATATTTTGCAAAATGCAACACGGTTGTATATGTTGTTGTTTTTTCCAGAGAAGAAAAAAATCTTTTTTTTTTTAGAAACACTACATCTCATAGCAGACAACTAAGAATGAATTACAATTTAAGTTTGTGAAACTGTCAAGAGACAAGTGTCATATTACAAAACAGTGATTATCTTTGCAAACTGCACACTCTTACTTTTGCTATTTATCAAGTCACAGTATCAAACCTGATCACATAATCATACAAAGGAATCTGGGACAAAGTAAAAGAATACTGTCATAAATGAGGGTCCGTTGACCATTTAGCATCAGATGGATAGAAGGGATGAATGAATGAATAAATCAGGGGACAATGAGATTTCCATAGCAGAAGAGGAGGAGGGCATGGCTGTCTGATATATAATACATGTAGCTAGTCATTTATTTATTACCACAGAATGAGAGCCTCCTCTTCTTGGATTAAATTGCAATTTGTTGTCAGGAAGCATGTAATGAATACATATCAGATGCACGCCCTCTCTCTTTTTATTCTACCACATTTTTTTCTACCTCTCTCTCACTCTCTCCTTCTGCCCTGTCTTTGATTTTTTTTTTTTTTTTTTTGTCTTTTGACTCTACCCCCTGTGTCTCTGGCTCATTCCCTGTGTGTTTCTGATGGTCTGTCATATTGATGTGACATATTCAGATGTGCTGTATCATGCACCCCTTTTTTATGTGCATGTACATGAATATTTGTGAGGCTGTTGTGCTTGCTGTCATCATCTGACTGTGGGTTTATGTCTACGTCTTTGTCTCAAGCCACCTGCCTTTGCCATGGACTGCTGTGTGCAAACTTGTCCACTTTATTCTCTATTGTCACTCTCACCTGGTAACAGGCCTTTGTGGGGATGTCCTCATTTGCAGGCTGTAGTGGAGCTGGCCTGGTGCGTTGGAGTGAAGTGGGGCGGACCAGGATACGTTCAGACTGGCACTAGTTGCATGAGCCATCGTTGGAGGTGACAACCCGTCTGGGGCTATGAGGAACGAGAGAGAAGGTGGTGACAAGGAGATCGAATGAAGGTTGATGAGAAAAGGTGGAAGTGGTGAATAAAGAAGAATTACATTAAGGCAGCAAGAAGAAAAGTGTAAACTTCATATTCACATTGTCCTTTATCTTTTTGCTACCCTCCATCTAGGAACGGCGTTGCATAGATTGGAGTGTGAAAAGATGTGATTTGTAGGAAGAGGGGTCAGAAAGACAGAAGACGCATGGGGAAAAACAACACGCCAAAAAGATTGTGGTGGTTGTGAAGAGAATGGAACAAAGAACTGACAGATTTACTGATACACCAGCACAAGAGGCACTTTTTCTACCCCACCCACACAAATACATACATACACACATTGTTCTGACCCTGTCCTCTCAGGACTGCCCCTCTTTTCCAGCGGAGCACGATAGCATACCGTTACTGTTAGAAAATCAGTACCAACACCTCGATGATAGCCGTACTCTTAACGGAAAGAGACGGGATGTGTGGACAGACAATAGGAAAGAGAGAAGGACAACAAACACGAGGAGAAAATCAGAGTGACACCAGTGTTGACTACGTGAAATAAGAGTAGGCCCTTCGATGTATAAAGTGACTCTTCAATCAAACACACTTTCCACTACAACAAGTCTGATTGCTGAAGACATCTCATCCTAAAGATGGTGGTTAAACACACACACACACACACACACACGCACACACGCTTAAGATGTTTTTTGAACACTGAATAATTTTAGCAGTGGTTCACCAACATAAATCACTACACTAAACCCCTTATTGTATGTTAGTACATATATAGAAACTTTAATTGTCCATTTTGTTCAACGTCCACCTGTCTTCCCCCATGTCCCACCGTGGAAATAAGAAAAATAATAAACCAGGCTCGGGGTGGGCCACAGCCTGCCTTGACGTGTTTGGGTGAGTGCAGAGTGGAGAGAGAAATTAGACAACAGCTCATGGTCGGAAAATGTAGCAACTTTCTCTCGGACTCGGACACTGGAGCTGGTAATAAGTGCGTTTGCATTGTAGGCTGTTTACGGTAAATATCTTGTTTAACTTTGCTTCCAAGTTTAGTTGACTCTCCGTCCGTTGGCGCTTCCAGCTTAGCATGTTCCTATTCTGAATTGTTTAAAAGGTTTTTGCAGACTTTGACTGGCCCACAGGAAGAAAGTTGTGTGACCATGCATATGTGCATCCAGACAGCTCGTTTGCATAACCGTGTGTGCTCTGTGTCACCAGACTCAATCACGTGGTCTGCGTGTTGTTCTGACAGCAGGTTTTTACTAAATCTACTTCTAATATAAATAATAATAATAATAATAATAATAATAATAATAATAAAATCAAGCCTAAACAGTGAAGTCAAATTTCACCTAAACGAACACAAAGGAGAAGTGAGTTGCCGGGAGAATTCAGTTGTAAATTACATCATTTCAACCTGTAGTAATTACATCTTTTTGACGCCAACCTGTAGTTTCTACTTCTTAATAAAGAATTAATAAAGATTATGTTTAAATGTAGTCACGTTTGTGTGCGATGCTTGACGAACACACACACGCACACACACACAGATGCAGAACACACAAAACTCATACATCACACAGACGCACAGTGTTGGTGAGTCTGTGTCTCTCTCGTGCTGTGTTAGCAGGTACAATATCAGAGGTGTCACTAATCGTTTTAAACTATGCACTTTTATGTTCACTTCTCTCTCTCTGCTCTCCTCCTCCTCTGCTCCTCTGTCTCTTGCTCCGCTATCTTCTCTCTGTTCTTTCATAGAACAAGGACGCATCAAGACAGTTTGCCTTAAAGAACTCTAAAGAGATGCCAGAGGCACAGAGGTAGAAAGAGAGATAGAAAGAGAGGAAACGTCTGGTATTTAAAATTTATACTTTCTTATGCCTTTGTTTCGAACTTGAACAGTAGAACTTTCCGAAGTCTGTCTTTTTGTTGTTCTCTGACTGAGACGTGGGTGTGGTGTGTTTGCATGTGTAGGTATTCCAGACTTTTGTTCACATTAGCTAAAGCGGTAAAAGTGTGTACGTCGGTGTGTGTTAGTGTTACTGCTCTGATCAGCATTGGCATTTATCCGTATGCACAATCAACCACTATTTCACACAAAACACACACACACACACACACACACACACACACACACACACACACAGTGCCTGTGTAAATCAGAAGTATGAGACCAGACCACTAAGTGAAGTCAGTGATGTGTGTGTGTGTGTTTATCACTGCTACTTATTGAATAATGTTTATGTTGAGCATAGCAACCAATTCAAATGAACCTTTTCAAGTTCACGAAAAAAGGAAGTTGTCATAAAAAGATATTAATCTGGTTCACGTCTTGTGTGTAGATTGGGAAACAAAGTGAAAATATACACAGTATGGAGGCCATGTGACCGCACCCTTTAGCTTTGGCTGTTTTTTTTTCAGCTAGAAATGTATCACAAAGAGCTGCATTGATTGCTTTCATGCATTAAAACCATTAAACAATGGTACAAGTGTAATATGAAATGTAAATGGGGGGTTTAGTCCTTAATTTCGGAGCCACAGTTCCGTACATCCCTCTGCTTGATTTATATATGCTTTTAGACGCTGATTGATCGTGAGACACAAATGACCTACACTTTGTACGGTCCCTGAACACCTCAAATGCAGCAGAGCTGCTGGCTGCGTTAGCTCATGCTGAGCCTTCCTCTGTTTCCAGTGTTACTTCCTTAACATAAAGCCTGTGCTTCAAGGCAAGTGACAGGTCCCCTGATGACAAAGGTGGACACGAGAGCGCGGACGTTTGTGTGGCTGGAGGTGGTAGAAAAACATGGTGGTGTGTGTACCTGCTGGAGGTGTCATAACACTGAGAGGCAAGCTCTCCACACATCCCTGTGTGTTACATCCTCTGATCCTGAAGCTATAGTTGGTGAAGGGCCGTAGGTCCGTCACAGACAACCAGCCGCCTGCCGCTGCGCTTCCATCGAACAAGCCATCACCACCTAATAAAGACAGAGTCCCACAAAGAAAGACATGTAAGGTCTTGAGCCAAGCATGGTCTATAAATCCAGTGAAGAAGACAGAGATGGCACATCTCTGTGGCACAGTTTTTTTTTTTTTCCTGGCACATCTATTTATTAGAGTCATCAGAGCAATTCATAAAGAGACACATATAGGTAAAGCAAAAGGGAGAATGAGAAAGGAGAGGTCTCCATAGCGAGGTTATGCAAGGATAGTCAGAGGAAAGGGCTGAGAAAATACACTGCGTAAGCTGATCCAATACATTTAGATGGACACGCACACGTGCAAACATGTCAGTTCTGTGTGAACTGATGAAGGTGGTGGATATCAAAGAAACAAGGAGTTATGGGTAACCAGAGCGAAACACCATCTCTCTTTCTTTCGCACCTCTTCCAACCTTCTCTCCACTCATTTTAATCCGTCTGGTCCTCTGTGAGGTGCAGATCAAAGTCCCCGACTGTGTGTGTGTGTGTGTGTGTGTGTGTGTGTGTGTGTGTGTGTGTGTGTGTGTGTGTGCGTGATGGAAAGGAGAGAGAGCGAGAGACTTAGTAAATATGTGTAAGTTGGAGAATGAGTGTGTGTGTGTGTGTGTGTGTGTGTGTGTGTGTGCCCCTTGTCTCATCTTGTTCAATTTTCTTCTCCCACCTTTTCGTTCCACGTACAGCCGTCTTCTATTTTGTTGGTCGCCTCCAATGTTTTTGCCCGCAATCTTTTCCAATACATCTATGGATACACGAGTTTTCCATCTCACCTTCCTCCGTACGCTGTTGTTTTACAGCTACTCGTCTTTGTTCTTCCTTCGATCCTCATATCACTCATATACATTCTACACTCTGATGTCATCTCTACTCGCAAGTCACAGGCGATAAGAAACCAAACGGGACTTTTCTGTTTTTCGCTTCACCTTTTCATGTCATTGCAGATGAGGAGAGTGTCTGTGTGTGGATGCACTGCGTTATATTGTTCTACTTGCTCTTAATAAAGTCTTTTCTCAGAAAATGCACTGCAGCAATGATAGTGATCAGAGGACATTAGCAGTGAGAATAGTTTTACACTTTCTGGCCACTTTATTAGGGCAACTTGTAAAAACTAATGCAACAGCTCTGCCCCTGGGTTGCGTGACAATATATGTTTTGCACATTTAACCCTCAAAGAAAAATGGAAGCTTTTATCACTTGCAGACTTGTGGTGTCAGATGAGATAAACTGCACATAAACCTGGATTAAACCAGTGAGTTTGTGCAGCACAAATGTTACAAATTAATCCAGAAATGTATGAGGCTATGGGAACTACAAAGAAAGTTCATCTAATACAAGTTTCGTCAACTTTTCGTTTAATACTCCCTAACCTGAGAACATTGAAGCCCAGCGGATTGGAGCCTGTGCAGCCTGTACTAAACTGTATGTTCAGGTTTAACGTATATATGATGTCACTAATTATTTTGTTTGTGTGTATGAGAGAAAAATTGTTTGTTACCCTCGCTTTGGTAATGCAGTGTGTAGCTGAGATTCCCGTTTGGCCGGGGGGGCACTGTCCAGCGGGCTCGAACTGATCGTGAGCTCTGATTGGTCAGTTTCAGCAGCACAGGGCCTTCTGGGGCTGCTTCTAACGTACGCATCTCCACCTAATTAACACAAGAAGAACACACAAGCACACTTTTCTTTAAAACCACTGAACAACGGACAAGCACGTACAGTTCAGACGTCCAACTTTAAAGAAAGGCTCAAGATATCAAATCAATATGGAAATAATGGTGACGAGATGAAGTGTGTGCAAAGAAAAAGTGGAAAATAGCCAATGACCCGGGAGACACAGGAGACACAGGAGACACAGGACTTCCCCTTTATGACTGGACAACATGAATTGCTCTCCAGGATTCTTGTGTGCTTGTCAACAGTTTAATGACCATAAGATGCTGGTAAACCTCAATTAGAGAAATGCCAGCGTGTAGTTCGAGTCAAACTGGGCCTGTACGGCTGCTTATGGAATATTGTATTCCTCTTGATATTACTAACCAATGCCAGAGCTACAGTAGACATTCACTGATTCAGCCGATTATGTCGAAATTTAATGTAGCATTCATTAGCTTTCTTCAAGTCAAATGAGCCAAAACACGATCAAATCCAAAAATGTAAAGTCTGTTTTTTTTTACTATTTTGTGACTATAATTTTATGAACACTCATTCCTCCAACTGGGACATCGGATGAAGCTGGTGATCATAGCTTTTGGAATCTTTTATCTCAGGCCACCCTTTTCCCTATTTTGTCTTTGCTCTCATTTCATCCAGCCTCACCCTCCTGGTACCTTCTCTTCTGCTGCTCTTGAGATCATCAGTTTCCACCTCGTCTCTCGGTTTGCTCTGACCATTTCCTTAATCATCATCATCCTCATTTCACTGCTCTCCCGAAACTCCCTCCCTTCTTTGATCAACTTCTTCTTCCCGTCCCATCCCCTCCATCATCTCCTTCTCTCGCCTTCTCCATCCGGTCCTCCCCACCCTCCCTTTTCCCACATGCTCCTCTTTCTGTTTTGCCGTGTCAGCTGTTCTTGCTGTGTTTGACTAAATATGGAGACTGTATTGGAAAAATGCCCCAAAGTGCGGCCTGTTGACAGAGACATCGTTGAGCGTGGAGTGGCATTTCCTACCAAATGTCACTGTTGCCACACTAACCCTCATTATTGAGCTGTGAGAATTGATCACCTTTATGACACCAAGTGACACACACACACACAGTTTGTGTGTACACACAGTACTACATGCTTAGGTTTGTAGGCTTCATCATTAATCTGCCCATAAACTATGAGTTGTAAGTGTTTTGCCATAGCCACCATTTTGAAATGATTCACCCAGTTAAAAAAAATGGTTGGAGTTTTTATTTTTGCTACTCTAAACACTCAACGTGGGAAAGGTCCAAACAATATGTGGAATAAGTAGTGTTTGATGCCTGTTTTGTTTTCAGTGCAGGCAACTACAGTTAATGTAGAAAAAAAAAAACGGTGCAGCAGGAGTCTGAGAAGTAAGATCAGAAGCAAACAAAAAGTTTGTAGAGAAATTTCAAGGACAAGGCTGTTTTAGCATCACTACCACTGCCTGGTTACTCAGTGGTCACATCAGTGATCTTTACACAAAGATACCACAGAGGATTGTGCAGGTTACTGCATTAATACCACATTGCTTAGCACGGTAACTAGGAGGCAGTCACTGACCATTGGTCCCCTCCCACAGCCACGTGCAGTGCAGGCCTGCAGCCTGAGTATATGTCGACTCCATGGGGAGAGGCCGTCCACCACGAAGTGCCTTTGGGAGGAACTGAAGTTTAGAAGAACTCCATCCAGCCAGAGGCCATAGCTGGTTATAACACCTGTAAAAAAACAACAACAACAACAACAACAACAACAACAACCACAACATGTGATGAAGACATGAGCAAACTGTACATGTGAACCTCACACATTTTCAGTGAGAACCTATTTTGCCACTTCAGCACTTTAAGATCAAAGGGGGACTGATGCCCAGCTGTCCATTGGTGAAAGGACATACACAGACAGACAACCATTCACACTCACATTCACCAATTTGGGAATGTGGGAGGAAATTCACGCAAGCAGCGGGAGAACATACAAACTTCATGCTGCCCGATGTTATAGCCTTTTGAATCTTACAAATAAAAAACAAATGTTGCTCTATTTATTTAAAAAGAACTGTCCAAAATCCATTCCTTCTTTTCTTGGATGTCATTTTAGGAATTTGTTGTCTTTTTGGGATGATATTCACCCTGCGTTTGCTTTGGTCTGTTAAGATACCGTAACACCGTGTGCAGCGTGTGAGGAATCCGGATCACAACGCGAGTCTGGTTCGTTAGACTGCACTGCAAATGAAATCCCACTTAGAGGCGCCGGACCTGCCAATCAGTGTGTCCGAGTGTGATCTCATGATGACTACAGCGCTGAAACATCAAGTGTAACCGGAAACATTATGAGAATAAAAGGCCCTGCGAAGGACAGTGGTACCAGAGTGAATACTCACACAAACTCATCCACACACACACGCACGATAATTATATTACATTACATCTGCCTAATAAAAAAAAAATGAAACAGTACGGTGCCAAATGTGCTTTTCCTTAATAAAAATGCATACAGGGGGCTCAAAAGATCAGCGCTAAGAACTAAGAGTCTATTCTGCTTTAATCATGTGTGGGTTTTATTATTGCTCAATACAGATATACACATCTACGCATCAGGGAAATGAAGACACAAAAACCCCACGGATGCCAACTACATCTGGAAAGCTCTTAATGTGGCCAATCACATGCGTGTGAGAGTGTATGCGTATATGTGTGTGGACGCTTGCGTGCGTGCGTGTGTGTACGAATAAGCCTGTATCAGTATAGGTTGTAATAAAGACAGGTTGGGAAATGAAGCAGCGAATGCATAACAGGCTTATTTCCCCTCTTTGTCGGCGTGTTGCCCCGACCTAATCCCCGAGAGGATTATCCCCCACAAATCCCTGCGGAATTGGGCAGAAAGGGGGGAGACAGAGGGGGACGGAGAGGGAGAGAGAAAGAGAGAAAATAATACAGATTCATACTCCTCTGTAACACATCACCATTATCATTGTTGTCGTCCATTTGTGAAAAAAAAAAAATGTCAATGGAGGGAAAAAAGGGAACTTGGCTCTACTCTCTTTTCAAGCTAAAATTAAAGCTTTTTAAGCATGAGATAATCGGGTAATCATGATTAAGTGTCTCCCTTATTATAACTTTCTGTCATCAGATGAGAAAAGCTTTACGTAATTTATCCAGGCTAATGTGCACACACATCACAGGGTTTATGGTGCGAAATGCACTCATGTGGCATTAAGCGTAAAACACACACCATTCATATTACACACACACACACACACTATGGAATTACACATATTGTAACCGCTGTGGGAGTAACATTTGATAATATGTAGCAGTGCGCTGTATGTCACAGACTGTGAAATGGGGTAGGAAATCCTCAGATGGTTTTATCACTCAGGTCATTTGGTTTCATGAGATGAAGCATTTGTTAATGTTGTCCTTGATGGTAGTATCCATCACAATGAGGTTAGTATTCTATTTATTCAAAATATACAATTCCGAGTACAGTAAGTGGTCGTCTTAGTGATTTGTAAATGTACTGACGTCTGTAATTATACGTTTTCAAAAATGTGTTGGACTATAATGTGTTTAAATGATCTGTTTAAGATATTTTTGTGCCTTTATCACAGACAGTGGAGTAATCACAAGAAAGAGATGCTGCCGGGACCCCTTCCTTAACCCCACAGATACGGTGAAGCCCCGTGTTACAGCTCCTTTCATGCTGGTGTGTTTAACACAATAACTTCAAATACGATTTTGCTTGCTGCCATCTTATGTACATTTAAATAAGATGCTGTAATAATTGGAGTGTTCACGCAAACAATTACTGTACACGCTTCTTCGAGAAGAAACGCACGGCACAACGCAGTGTACTGTGTTGTATAGCTAAACTTTACAAAGTCTTCTCTGTTGACAACTTTGAATGTCTGTACTATGAAGGCAACTGTCTATTTCCAGATCCAAGTCAAAGGCCAGGTACCTAGTCCTAGTCAAAACAGAGCTTAGACCAGCTCCATGCAGTGGCTTCTTATTGTCTGTGAACGCTTTAGGTAAAGGTAAGAAGAACGGAGTGAAAAGCGAGTCCATGCGCCTCCAGCCTGCAGTTCTCCTTTCAGACAAAAGGGAGCACTTTTCATCCACTTAAAGGTGAAGCTTGGTGAAGCACTGCCCCCTCACCGATGGTCTCCGTCTCAAATTGTATGTGTGTTCTCTCATCCTGTCTCGGTCCTTTATGCCCCCGCCCCTCCGGCTTCTGTCCTTTCCTTTTTCTCTAACTGTCTTATCTCTATGTCTCGCACACACGTGATTGCATTTGTTCTCCCACTGCACAGTCACATGTACAGTAAACCTGAGGCACGTACAGGTTGTTTGTCGTTTCAGTGGCAGATCTTTAATTCAAGGTGTGAGTACATATTTCTACATATTTCATGTCTCACTAGTGTCTCATGTCTTACCTGTGTCCAAAGAGAAATCCACGCTAAAAATGATGATTACTAAACACTGGCCAACTGTGTGAGCTCACCTTAGATTTAAACATCCATACATATACATTGTACAATAAATGTGCGTGTACATATGTGCATGTTTTATTCCATGTATTTGTGCTCCTCTCACCATTCGGCTTGTCAGGGGATGTCCAGCTGACGTTAAGTTCGTGTGAGGACAAAGGGGTGACAAGAGGGGCAGGAACGTTCTCTGGGGTGCTCTCCTCAGTCCGAGCCTGGATGGAAGGGCTTAAGGTACAACCACCTCCTGTGCAGGCCTAAATCACACACACACACACACACACACACACACAAATGCATTAACATATGGACGTTTGTGACGATGTATGTAAATCAAATACATGAAGGAGCAGGGGACTCACGGCCACTGCTATGGTGTAAACAGTTCCAGGGGTTAGGTTACGAAGGGTGTGGTCTTCAAAAAGTTCTGAGCTGTTGTAGACTAACACAGGCTCTGCACCGTCACGTGACAGAAAGATGGAATAAAACTCCAAGATGCCGTTGACCAGAGAGGGCCGGGACCACCTGGAGATGGCGAGAAGAAACAACAATGGTGGAAGTAACAAAATACATTTCCAACATCAGAACAACTTTACATTTTAAAATGTTTTTTCATTAATACACATTCAGCTTGTACAAATCGTCAAAAGTAACAAAAATGGTCAAGGAGTGTGTAAAAAAAAAAAATTAAAAAAAATAAAGTTGGAGCAAAATGATGAAAATAATATCATTACAAAATTCTCTAACAATATTCTGTCTTCTCATGCCTTTGTAACCTGCTTCAACCTCTTTGGATGTCTGAGCAGCGTTTGTATACTCCAGCCTCTGTTTTAGCTCGTTCTTTGTGGCGCAATTGTCGACCGGGTCGCCAAGTTGCTTAGTTTTCTGCCATGCACAGCTTTCTTCAAACCACAACACAAGATTTGAGTTATTTTAAGTGTGGACACTGAAAATGCCATAGTGAAACCTTCACCTTATTCGTTTGAAACCATTCCTATTTAAGCCCAAATAATTCACCTTTGGTTTCATCAGACCACATATTCTTGTTCCTTTGTCATTTCTGGATTACTGTCTTTACAGTCAGTACTGGTACATGCTCTACATGTCTTGAAATATTTGTATATCCCTCTCCGGCTGTCTGAAGGCTCTCAGCAAACTACTTGAGACTCCTGGAGATCTACCAACTTGCAAATATAAAATGCGAGCCCAATTTAACACACCTGGTGCCACTGACAAACGTGCTTTACTTTTGGGATGAGATCTGGTTTGAATACAGCGAACTTATTGTAGCGTTCAAGAAACCAGTTTGAGAGGATTTTAACTTTGTGACATTAAGCTTTATCTTGTTGGAAGCAGCCATCAGAAGTGATGGACAGTTGGTACTAAGGGGCACAAAGTGTGCCAAGACAGCATCCCGCACACCATTACACCTCTAACACAAATTCTGACTCTGAGAAACTGAGATTTGTCTGACCAGGCAACATTTTTCAAATCTTCTATTGTCCAATTTCGATGAGCCTTTGACAGTTGTAGCCCTTTTCCTGGTCTTAGCTGACAGGAGTGGCACCAGTTGTGCTCTTCTGCTGCAGTGTTAGGGTTCGACATGTTGTGCGTCCACTGATGCTCTGCTGCATACCGGAGCTGTGGTGAGTGGTTATCTGAGTTACTGTGGCCATTCTGTCAGCTTGAACCAGTCGGGCCATTCTGTTCTAAACCCAGACATCAACAAGCTACGAACAAGCTCTTTTCAGAGCTCAGATATCATTGTGTGGGAAAATTCAGTGCAGAAGCAGTTTCTGAACTACTCAGACCAACTAGTACCTGGTACCAACAAAATCTGCCACATTCACAAGACACTTAAATGACCTTTCTTCCCTCTTCTGATGCCTGGTTTGAACTTCAGCAGATCGTCTTGACCATGTCTACATGCCCTGAGTGCACTGAGTCGCTGCCGTGTAACTGGTAGATATTTCTGGTGGACCTAATAAAGTGGCAATAGTAAAACAGACACACACGTGTTTAATTTATATTTATTTATATACTAATATATAACTAAAAAAGAACTTGTATTTAGTGGACATGGGCATTTTCAGATAGTAGGAGTAGTGCTTGATTTTCATTGGTGGAATTAGTTTAGTTATTGTATTTTGCAGTATTGACACTGAAAGACTACGAAAGATTAAGACAGGAGTGTTACAAAGACTCAACAAACATTTTAATAGTCCTGGTCTTTCTTTCAATTGCTGGACTAGATTGCTCTTTTAAGCATCTGCCTGTGTATGTTAGCGTGTGTGTGTGTGTGTGTGTGTGTGCATGTGTGTGTGCCTTTATCACTGTTTTTCCATCTGCAAGTAGATGGAAACACAGTGCTGAGCTAAGGTTTCTTACACACACACACACACACACACACACACACACAGTGTACTGTACACACACAGTTTCCTTTGTCAGACAGAGGTGTCTCCTTTTCTATATTTAGAACTGGAAGGTCGTCCCCAGCAGAGAGAGGGGGAGAGGACAAGAAAGAGGATTTGTAGATCGGAACAGGCCGACTGCCCATTTCAGAAGCTAAAAGACAGAGAAACATGAACCTCAGCAAACTTAGCATAGTGTGTAATGTGAACAATAAACTCCCATCAGAGATTTCTGAGTGCTTCACAAAAGCCAAATTATTATTGCACCACTGTTTCTACATATTATAATAAAAGATTATGGGAACGGCTTGTGTCTGTTGACATTGATGGAGAGAGATTAAAGCTATGATTAAATTATTTAACGTGAAAGGTTTTGGAGCCATGAGAGAATTGGGGTTAAGACTATTTAATTTCATTCCGTCTCTGTAAACTGCAGTGCCGTACAGCACTGTTCATAAGTGGGATCACATCACATACACTTTTCATTTTCAAAGTATCTGTATGTGGCTTTTTTGGAATCCACACCACATAATTAATAAATCAAGGAGCACCAAAACATATCTTCATAAATAGTCCTGCAATTCCTAGAAATCCCAGAGAGTAGCTGAGCCCTCCTGGCGTTGTAGCACGGGGAGGCCACTTTCAAATGTGATTAATTCCTTTCTTGGTTCCTCCCATTAAAAGCCATTTTTTGAATGACTGATGAGCGTGGTGTTAGCACACAATTAGCCACTGTGGCTAATCTGTCACATTTATTAGGAGATTTATATGCTTTCGATTGGCAGGGTGATGTATGTCCACTTTTGAAAAACTAAATCAAAAGGGGAGTTGTAATAATCTGTATCATAATTCACTTCCGTAATGGTTTTAGAAAAACCGCTGCTTTCAGAATAGTGCAACGAAATAAGTTCAGGATGTTCAATTCATAATCGTGCACCTGAGATGCAGTGGGTTCAAGTTCTGCGTCGCAGTGCATAAAGCGTCCTCCCGTCTATGGCACATTCCCGCTCTCTCGTCACAGCTGCACTGGTGCAATCAAAGAATAACTAAGACCACATTATAATAGAACTTCACAAAATAACTTCACAATTATTAGCATTTGTTTTAGTTTGGATGGTTCTAGCATCTCGTCACGTGAACCACCAGGTTCCATCATAATGCTTAGTGACTGTGTAGGAATGTGTTAGTGTCAGGTAGTGTTATGTGAGAGCAGGGAATAAATCTGCTGATATTGTTTTGTTCACATCCTGCAGCCTCACTTAACCTTTCTCACAGTCTCTCACCCCGACTCTCTTTCTCATACATGCTCTCACACTTTTTTTTTTTTTTTTAAAAACATTTCTTACATTTCCCTTCACAATTTATCATTCCCCCCCCCCCCCCCCCTTTTCTCCCTGGTCCATTTTGTAAAGGCTTCGGAGTTTTTCACAGCTGTTCTGTCCGTCTTTCTCAGCATTTCTCACAGACATAATAGAGAGGTATTGACCAAGTATGATCTCTCACCCTTTGCCTATTACCAATGTGCTAACAAGGCAATATGCAGCCTTCCCACACCCGGTGAATATCTGGCTGGAAAACAGTTTTAAGGTTCAGAGTATGATACATTTCCACGCTTGAAAGCCTGCAGCGCTCTCACGAACAATTATACCTAGTAATTTTTCATGCTTTCAACTGTCTATATGCTATGGATAAAAAAGTTGGTTCCTTTGTAAACCATTTAAAAAGACTAAATATTCTTATTGCCATGAGTCATTGCCTGAAAAACATCCAGTTTAGGATAAACTCTAATATTAAGTGAATAAGAAATTAAATTGGTGATGCATGAATCAGCCTGAGCCAACAGTGCTGACTGTACTGTGTATCACTACACATGTGCTGTATGTGTGTATGGGTGGACGCACTCTGCTAACCCAAGTAAATCAAGACCAAGATCATCATATTGTTACCACACAAACTCCCAGACACTGTGTACCTTCAGTGTGTGTGTGTGTGTGTGTGTGTGTGCTGTGCCCTCCTGCAGTGAGTCCCACAGTAAGTGACAGTCAGGACACTAATGGCTTTCACACAGATTGACTCTAGTGTACACACACACACACACGTAAACAAGGGAACATTTGCACATGAACCTGATGGAAAAAAAACTCTTCCTCTGCACGCGCCCTTCACAGGTGAAAGGTCAAGTGCAGGAAAATATTCTGCATTCGCAAACGCATCTGCAAAAGGTCACGGGTTCTCTCTCTCTCTCCTTTTGTGTATTTCGCATAGAAACAACATACACATCACAAATAATATGATACTGTATACGATAACTTGCTTTTATTTTCACCCGACTCTTTGCAGTAACACTCGTCTGTGGATAAGTGCATCGCTAAAACTAACTGTTACACTCACATGAGGGCTGCTTTAACGAACTTTGACATATTTGCATGCATTGTGTCCAGGCACTGCATGTATATTATATTGCCATATTGCCGTTTTCTATCGTACATTTGCAACTTTAATTATGAACCGATGAGATGTCTGTGAGGGCGTGTTTGTGTACTTACTCCACCAGAATAGTCCGTGAGTCTAGCAGGGTAAGATTTGGTGCTAGTAGAGGCCCAGGAGGAAGCTGGGAGGTCAGCAGTGTAGCTTGTGAACTGTTTGTGCATCCCGCAGATGTGCACGCGCTCAGAATCACGACGTGGCTGGAGTACGCGGCAAGACCTGAAACAGAAACACACGCGCCGAGGCAGCGACAGACAGGGAGTAATAGTTAATTTAATATAGTGGGAGGGGATTTAGTCCTAAATTCACCGTGCCCACTCAACTCTCTCTGCTTTTAGCTGAGTTTCATCATTGTTGGTTCTCTTTCAGTGGCTATATTTGTCACTGCCACAAAACGATTCTCCATCTGTCCCACTGCTGCAATTCCAGTCTCAGTAACACAGTCTAGTCTTGCACATAGAGCATAATTACTACGTCCGTAATCCTTCCAATCACTGTGAACATCAGACACTTGGAATTATTAACCCAGCATGGATGATACGTGCTCTCATGCATTCATTAACTTACAAAGACACACACATACAATGCAATGTGATTTGTTTCTCTGGCCGCGTGTGTGTGTGTGTGTGTAAAATCAAAGTGAGCTTTAATCTATTCTGCTCACATAAAATGCCATTTATGTTACTCTCCTGTGTATGCGAGTCCCTGCGTACTGTATGTCTGCACGTGTTCTATTGAGTGTGTGTGTGTGTGTGTGTGTGTGTGTTTCCGAGTTTCAGTTTCTGTGTCTATTTGCATCATGGTGCAGGACTTTAGTCTCCGTGGTGTAACATGTGTTTCATACCTTTTTCTAACTGTCTTTACTGAAAGCTTTCAAAGCAAATTGTGCGTATGCATGTGCGCTAATGTTTAGTGTTTCTTTGTTTCTCTGGCGCCTCATTTTCGCCTGTGTGTGTGTGTGTTTAGCGATCTTTTTCAAAGTGCTATTCCCTCGGTAAGGACTGAGATGCTCTTTTCTCTTTCAAATGCTAATCCCCCCACTCCATTTCGCTTTTCTTCCGTCTTTGCCTTCTCTTTACACCAAGGCCTCATCCCTCCACAGTCACAGCAACGCTGCAGCACGCACACAGACACACACTCACGCTTATTTACCAGTGATGTTGTGTTGTCTTTCTTTGCCCCTGTAGACCATTTGGTCGTTGTGATAGAGGAGGTACTCTGTAATTCTTCCATTGGGTCTATCATTTGAAGAACAACAAGAGGAAAATCAGGGTTCTGTTCTGATTTTATTTTTTATCACTATATTTAACAGTATTTCAGATCCGTGTCACGCTTCCAGGTGAGAGAGACAAAGCTGTCCTCAGTCTACATCGTAAATGTAGCAAATGTCAAATTGCACCTAAAAAACAATATGCAAACATCATAGAGCAGTTTTTTTTTCCCCCAGAAGGTAGACGGAAGTTAATACTGGGTGCTGTCTAATACCTGGCTGGAGGTTCCCAGGTCACACAGAGAGCTGAGGGAGAGGAGACTGCAGCTGGGTGAGAGACGGCAAGTGGAGCTGAAGATGAAAGAAAATATTTGTTATCATTGATATGGAAGCAAGTGACACGTTTTTCCAATCCTATGTCATAATTAAATTTAATGTAGGTATTGAAAAACTAACCTAATAACGATGATAAGATACAGCAAACTATCAACATTAAAATATTATTAGTATAATAAACTATGGCAACTTTAACTTCTAACACTGTGTTTGTGTGTGTTTGAAAAATTGCCTTTAAAGGACAAGAGGGTTCTAAATAACTTCTTTCTCTTCCTAACATGGATCAGGGTCTTCGGTCTGTGCTCAGTGAGAATCAATACAGTAATCTGTTTTTTTTTCTTCTTTTACTTCAGATTGATTTTTGCCGTCTCTGCACTGACCCCTGCCGTCACATTATCTCCCCAACAAGGCCAGTTAGTCCAACGCAGATTAATGCAGCCACTAACATATGAAGGGAGATCTCTTTTCCTCCTCTTAGCTTCCGTACTAGCTGCTTCTCACTCACTTGCAGTGATTCATTGTTTCAGCGTTTATGTTTCCGGGCCCTATCCAGCCATCTTACATCTTCTTCTTCTCCCTTCCCTTTGCTCCAGTTTTTTCCATTCTGACTTATCCGGCTTTCTTATCTTGCCTCTTGACGGCTTAAAATCTCTGTCACTGAAGAGATAGGATGTGTTTGGACAAAGACTGAGCTTGTTTAAAAGTGTGTCTGTGTGTGTGTCCAGCGGCAGAAACTGTCACAAATTAATGTCACTGGTACAAGGCAAAGAAAGAGAGAAGTTATGTTAATGGTGTATGGATGGGTTTTACGGCCTTACCTTCCTCCGGGGTTGTGAGGCTCGATCTCAAATCATTATCATCACCACCGTCGCTATGAAGACTCTCAGTGCAGCCAATAGGACTACAGGCACTAACCGTGACCACGTATCGCGTGGACGGCGTGAGGCCTGACAACACACCTACAGAGGAGGAAAGAATGGGCAGACAACACCTTTGGAGACGGCCACTTGATTCTGCTAACACACTTGTCAAGCTTCAGTTGCACATTAGTATGGACGTTTATAACACGCGTTCAAGGCATTTGACTGCTAATACAATACATCCTTCAAAATATTTGACCTGTCCCTTTTACTACGCTACTTTATGCCAACCTTGTCTTATTGGGTAAATGCCTTTTACTGTCTCCTCTGAGTGAGTGTCCAGACCCGATATTACTGCATCAACGGAGCAATTTAAATGCTTTACTTGTTTCTGTGTTACCACTGTTGCTAAGCAAATTTACTGCGTTTGGCAAAGTCCGATCTCATTGTGAAGCTTCAGTCGTCTCTTTCTGATGTTTTTTTGTCCCAGCCGTCTCGGCACTCTCCAGTCCTTTCCGTGTTTGCTAAATAACTCTTTGGCGTCCCCCCCCCCCACACTTCCAAATCTCCTCAGCCTCTGTGTCCAGTCGCTCTGTACTTGTCTTTTATTTCTCCCTCTCCATTTCTGCCTTTAGTTCTCTCTCTCTCTCTGTCTTTTAATTCAATTAGAGGCCAGGGCCCCACTCCGCTGCCATTACACCCTCATTTGCTTTCTGTGTTTTTTAGCCATTGGTGTAATTCTGCAGTCAGGTGTCGAGGCCATCATAAATTAACAAGGAGCCTTATCACGGTGGACTTAATGTCTGGCAAAGAGAGAGGGAGGGAACGGGGGAGCGGCATGAGAGACCCAGAGAAAGACAGAGACAGAGAGCTCATCTTCATATTTGCCTGGAGACATGGCAGAGTGGATGAGAGGAGGGACGAATAGCAGCAGCGGACGCAGACATCATCATCATCATAAAAGATGAAGTGAGGAAAGATCGAAAAGTGAGCAACAGAGAGAAAGAGAAGGAGCAATGCCAGGATATGACATCATTGGGGTAGTCCTGAGTGTCTTGTTCCAAATGGAGACACAGTCTCCTAATGCTGGGGACTTGCCAAGTAGACATTAAAAAGGGTAGCGTGGGACAGTGTGTGTGTCTGTGTGTGTGTGTGTTGGCATCAGAGGCGGGAAGTAATAGAAATAGGCAGCGTGAATGTAAAGTCACGACGGGTCCAAACGAGCTCACAGGTCTCACAAGACGGCGGCAGGAAACCAGCTCCAACAAGTTAAACCGGACAGCGGATACAAGTTAAATTCCATGTTTAATAAAAGGAAATCAATTCTTTCATTTGAGGATAATTGTTTTGTTTGTTGCTAAAGTTTTGCCCGACTCAGCATCTCTCCTACACACCAATGTTGCCCTAAGCGGAGCTGCACGCCTCAAACATCTGGAGCCAATGTATAGAATGAATGTATTTAGACTAAACTGTAAAAGCTTTGTGTGCGCTTTACCCGTGAAACTTCCATTAGCCAGGTACGAGGCTTTGACAGGGACTTCCTTTGGATGGTCTCTGTTGTAGGCCTTCAACTCGTATCTGTCAATCAGCCCTCTGAAGTCGCCGGCGGGCGGCGTCCAGCTCACCTTGACACTGTAGCCATTCAAGCTCCGCACATTGGTAGGAGGCGGTAAAGATGTCGGCACTAGAGAGAAGAGCACAATGAGTCCAGATGAGAGTAATTCAACTGTTTAAACATAGTAAAGCAAAGGAGAAAATCAAACGATTAAAAACAACAACAACAACAACAACAACAACAAAAAGCCAAGGGAAGAAATCTAAACAGCAGAAATTGGGTCAGGAAAAATAAATCCATAAAACAAATAAAGTGCAACTAAAACATGTTGGGAACACATGAGGCTAAAGGAAAAGCCTCCCTCCCATCGCTCTGTGTTGTAATAGGCCCAGTAAATCATAGCTCACCATTAGCATAAATAGTATTTATGAGAGTAGTAACTTTTTCAGCGCTGATTTAATACAGCCAGCCATTCATTCTGGGCTATATTTCACAGCAATCAGCCTCCCTCCTTCTCGATAGCACTCCCCTGCTTTCTTTCTCTCCGACACCCTCAGTAGTTCAGGATGGTCCATCTGCTTTTATCTCTGTCTCCCTGCCCCACAACCAACTTCATTTTACGTCTCCCTTCATCCTTCTTCCTTCCTCTACTGTACACCTGTGCCCCTCCTCTGTAATTTAAGCTGGATTTAGCCCCAAAGGATTTTGAATGTCATTGCAAAAAAAAAAAACACACAAAAAAAAGACAACGAAATTAGACATTAGCAGATCAGACCATCAATTATAAACAGCCAATCCAACTGCTAACAAGTACCTTCAAGCTTATGCTGCGTCTATCTTTCTTTGGTTTTGCATAAGAGTGTAAGCAGCAGCGTATGAAGGTAAAAAGCGCTCAGTATTAACAAGCTACCTCAATAAAATCTGCTGAGGCCTTCTTGGTTTTTGTCCGTCGTCCTCTCACATCCCCTCTCCAGTTCTTTCCTCCCATCTTTCCTCCTCTCGCCCCACCCTTCCCTTACTGCCCATCCTCATCTTTCCTCCAACTTCTTGACACCTTCCACATTTCCTGTCAGACCTTGTCCCCCATCATCTTCTTTTGCTCTCAATTCCTAATGTTCCCTGCATTTTGTCTCTTTTATTCCTCTCTCTGGCCATGGCAGCGTGTACGGAGACAGTGTATCGTTCGCTACTAACGAGCAGCTTTATATTACACAGGAGACCACGAGGGCCGTTATGGGTTAACATCCTTTTACTTGGATGCCCCTCATAGTGTCCCTTATCAATCTCTCATCCGGTCAGACATGGGTAATATGACTAGCTTGTGCTTGAGTCTTATAAACTGTATGATATAGTAGTGTTTTTACATCCAAATCCGTTCAGAACAAAGGGAACCAGACGGAAGATTTCCTCCTCGTTTAACATGCCAAAGAATAAAGTTTCAGTTAATCAGGGTAAAATCCCACATTTTGGGGTTTAGTAAATAAAGCAGGTGGTGTGTACAGTGCCTCTACAATGCAACTGTCCTCATAAGACTTTGACACAGTATAACCATCACATCCGGGTAAAAAACATGTTGATCTGATTTTAAATACAGTCACCAACACAGCGGACAGAGAGCTGATCAGCGCAGCCTCCTTTTCTTTTAAATGATTCTTCCTTTTTCATATTTGTAGTGTAGTATTTTAGTATAGTGAACTATCCAGTTTGCTGGGTAAAGCTTGCCCTCCGTCATCATGCGGCTCGAGGGACTTTTTAGCACCACTGAACTTTTTCTGCTTCAAGCTGTGACCAGCCAGCAACAGCTAGAGCCAGTTATTTGTTTACAGTCGGGAACAACGGCAGCGTGGATTTAGGTTCTGTTCGGACTTTAAACATCCCGGACGAAATAAAGAGAAAAACAGCGAGAGGTCGCAGAGCTGGTGAAAAGTTCTGATTAGGGGCAGCGGGAGGTTTCTGGAGAACAAGGTGCACGAGTTTACTGCGTGCTTTATGGTCTCAGGTGACTTTAATCATGCGACCCTCTCCGAGACCCTCCCAACCCTCACACAGTATGTGGATCGTCAGACCAGGGGGGAGATCCACCTTCTACCTGTGTACAAGGCCCTGGGTCAAGGACAGCCCCTTAGCAGGGCTGGTTCTGTTCTGGGGCAGGAGCTGGGGCATGATGTGGCTGAGTGGTGAATGTTGTCCAAACTCCTCTAAAATCCTGGACAATACAGTAGTTTGTACTTTTTTATTGGTCTTGGTTGGGTGGAAGTTCTTTTCCTTTCTTTCTATTTTCACGGGGGGAGCAACTGTAACAAGGCAACACAATTACAGTTGTTGAATCTTGAATCTTGAATCAGAGAAGTTCTCACCTTTGCCTCGGGTACGTCCTCTTTGCCATGGTCCTGCCGCCCAACCTCCTTCCGCCAAGGCCACAAACCTGTACAAATACTCTGGAAAGGTGTGTGTGTTTGCACACGTTAAGAGAAGATATACATCTTAAAAGTTGAATATATATATATACATACATTAATTTACTATAGCTGGAGGATAAGACCAGTCATAAACACAGAACCTGTTAAAAATGTGTCTTCATGCAACTATTCAAGGACACAAGCTGAGTACTGGAAGTGACTGAAAAGACTAGAGGCTGTTCCTTTTTCATTGTTATTTATTATTATGCTGCCAATTGAGATGGGTAAGCAAGGGCTTGTTTTATGTCCTGTGACTGTAATTTCTTACAAAGATATTCAGTCCCACACCTTGTTTTTAGGTGACAATGTAGTTCTGTATACTTATACTGTGCGTCATTACCAGTGAAGGGCTGTAGACCATCGTCGTTTGCTTGTGTCTTTCTCCCACTATACACCAACACTGAATCATTTCCTCTGCAGTGGTACCGGCTTTCACCGATGGGACAGCCGTCTAAGTAGACTCTAACAGAACGGCGGGAGGCGGCAGAGAGATTAACACTTTGACGGACGGGAGGGTTTGTTTCATCACTCCGCACGGTGAGACCTCTTATGCAACCGCCAAAGCCTGTGAAAAAGGGGAGGAGAAAGAGCCGAAGAAAAGAAAGGAGATAAACTGAGGAGGTGAGAGAAGTGAGAGGGGTTCATCTTTCTGAAAACCTCATTGCTGTTCTCACTAAACAGAAAAGGAGACAAGCTACAGTTAAAATGTGTGAACTGTTTTTCTGTTCATCCCACCGTGCTTGTGACTTCGGCCGTGCAAAGCCGGATGTACGAGCCCCGCGGGCACGCCCCCCAAATAAAAGGGAGAATCAACTCTTAGTTCCACGGGTCCTCCCACTCCGCTTGTCTCCTCTGCCCAGTCATTGACGGCAGCAGAGATGAGTGAGCCGCGTTTCACCAGTGAAAACTGTTTCCAGTCTCCATCGCAGTAGCTGAGGCCGACCCACATGCTGAGTTCAGTCACATGCCCGTCAGACACCAGAATGAAGGACAGGAGACCAGCCTCCAGCTCCACCTAAACACACACACACACACACCATAAGCAATGTCACACACTAACACCTCTTCACAATTTTATTATTATTTTTTTTTCCCATAGTGTGTTTCTGCACACTACCAGCATGTAGTCTTCAGTCTGTGTGTTGTACGTGAAGAGCAAAAGTGCGTTGAGCTGGTCGGTTCGGAAATCCATAGAAATGTCAAAGTCACGTCCTCCTCTGAATACGCCTCTGCTCAGTTCCAAGTAACCTGAAAGAATTGGGGAAATGACTGCCAATGTCTGTACCCCACCCCCAACCCCCCAAATACACGCGAGTTCAATGTTTAGGTCAACGCTTCATAGTATTTTCATCCTACTTTCAGACGGAGAAAAACATTGAAGGAGCAGAACCTTTTCCAAAGCATCATCATGGAGGATATTAGAATGATTAACCTGATCTTTCACACAGGGGCCAATTAGCTTATCATCACCATATTTATCAACATGAAACAACAACCTCATTACCACCAACATTTGCAGCAAGCATCTTATTAAGATTTACACTGTTGTCGGCGTATCAGGGATGGGGTTTCATTTAAAGTTGTACCTGAACACAGCTTTGTGTGCCGCTAATCGCCTGCATACCAACATGTGTTACGGTGTAACGCACGGTAACGTTAGCCATGCTCGAGGACGCGAAAGAAAAAAAGCAATCAAACTGCTTTATTTTAATAAACGAACTCGTATTGGATCCTACCATGACCAAGAAAATGAGCTCCATTTTGTGTCTGAACAGGGCATCCCTCCCAGCTCTCGTACACCGCCACCTTCTTTATGGCCTTTTCCCAGTCCAGAGGCTTCCAATCCTCCGTGGGGCTGTCCGCCATCTTAAAACTTATGTCTCTGAGGCACCCAGAGAAACCCTGCTGCACCAGCTGAGCATCACCTAGGCAGACAGAATAAAAGATGAGAAGCTTTTTTTAAAGGTTTCCAATCCTTCCTTCAAAACAATTTGAAGCATGATGACAGTTTGTAGAAAGACAAGAAGCTGGTTTAGCGGTGTTGACTGTGACTGGTGTTGAGAGGTGCTTACCTGAATCTTTTCTTAGGAGATGAAAGTCTTCAGGCATCCCTCCGATGAACACCCCCGTGTTCTCACCAATAATCGTGCTGCTGCTGGAAGCTGCTGCACTTCCTGGTGGTGGTGGTGGAGGTAGGAGGGTTGATAGGAGGGTGACGCATACATGTAATGGGGCAAAGCAAAAGGAGGATCCACGTGAATCTAAGATCACAGCATTTAGCCACAAGGACAAACATGCACATTCTTACACGTAAAGATTTACACACTCAGAGCAGAACGCACGGTGATCAGTGTGACTATGATAAGAGTTACCTCTGTGCTGACTGTCTACAACGATCGTTCCCACGTCCCGTCGCCTTGTTGCTACAATGCTGTGCCATTGTCCATCATTGTAGCTGCGCCCTCCATCACCCTGTGCACTCACAGCCACTGCAGAGCCCTAAATACACACACACACACAAAATGCATAAATGACGCGAAGACAACCAAACGACTTACACGTTTCCTCACTCTGACCACAGGGTTTGCAACTGTTACTGTGCAATCGAACACTGTTTAACTGCTAATTTTAAATTACCTTGTTCGCACCTTGAAATACATTAAAAGCTGTTGACATACATTATGTAACCCCCCCCCCCACCCCCCCCACCAGGATATGAAAATGCACATATAATCATCAAAGTGTTGTTACAAGGCTTTTTGCTGCCTATTACTGTAAGTGTGACATCACTGCTGTGATCAACTTTTAGCAAGTAGGCGAAGACTAATGTAGTAAAACACGAGTAAAGGAAACATGCACGCCGACACAAACAGACACACACACACACACACACAGTGATGAAGATTTCATGATGAGATCAATAAATGTATGAATGCCTGTGTATATCAGCATCTGACATCTTTACTAGCAGACAGCTCTACTTAACAAGACACAGAACAAGACAACACATGAGGACTTTGTGTCTCCCTCTGACACACACACACACACACACACACACTGCTTGGAAACTGGCAACTTATACAGAGGTCTGTCAGAAACTACTACTGAGGAGCCCTTGAGCAAGGCATTTTGAAATATAATTGCCGAAGGGGATTTGTTGACAAAGGCAAATCAACAAGCGAGAAGCTCGAGTTAAGGGGCAACCTGATCATAAAGTGCTAGAGCCCAGCGTTAGATGGATGACTGCAAGAAAGTCTCTTCGATTTAGTCACGCGACAGACACCAGGCAGCCACAACATTAATACCTCCTGGAGGCTTTAAGGCTGTGGGGAGCAGGGGTCAGCAAGGACACTTCGGTCTGCAGTTACATAGCCTTCTATGTGTGTAAAGCGTGAGGCAGCTTGATGAAAAACAAAACTCACTTGATGAAGGAGCATGAGGTGCAGCACTTGAATGAGTCCCATCCCACTCAACCCTTAAAAAAACAGCACTTATCCAAAGTGCATTGTTGCCTTCCCAGCTATACTTGGCAGCCCTCTACTAAATGTGTCTGTGTGTGTATAAAAGCTGTCTCTTATGGACGGGGTATGAAGTGGTTTGTCTCTTCTGGTAAATGCTCCGCTTATATAGCAGCTGTAGAACCACATATTTACACGCACGCACACACACACCCGCACGATGAAGGTGGCTGCCTTTTATTCTTGTGACTGTATTACACTCTAACATACTGCCGACTTAGGCAGTGGTGCAGTTTCTAGGGTTCAAATCTCAGAACCTCCTTCAGTGTGTTTTCCCCTGCATAGGGTTTCTCTTCTCAGTTTCCTCCAACAGACATGGTGACTGCAAATTGTCCATAGACGTGAATGTGAGTGTGAATGGTTGTCTGTCTCCGTTTCCCTCTGTATTAAGCCCTGAGACATATTCACAGCTGTCCAGCAATTATAGGGTTAATATTTAGGGGGGCTTGGGCCAGACAATAGACTGAACCTGAGACTGTGTGAATGAGAAGAAACTTAAACTCTGATCATTTATTAACATCTCTTACCAGGTCCATATCAAACTTATGGATTTGCCCCATCCCCCCTCTACCCATGTCATTAAGAGCACTGTGACTTCCAAATAGTTACCCTAACTTTAAAAAAAGGATTTATCTGGTCTCTTTTCATTCCACCATGTGCTATTGAAAGTGTACTGAGTGTACATCATCTCACAGCCTTTGTGTTGTCTTAAAATCAGCCGCTCTGGATTTCACGATTGCTCTTCAGTTTGTGAGATGCTAATGTGGTGAAATCAGGAAGTCACTTCAAGTTTAAGAGGCTTGTTTCTTATATCATATCATACAGTGATCAGGCAGAACATTAGGACCACCTGTGCAATCCAACACAAGAGGCTCTGCAATGAATTCGTCTTTTACCACGTTATAATTTCTCAGTTCTTAGGTTGAAACTGTCAGAAAAGGGGATAATTCTGCTATGTTTATTACTGATATCAAAGTGGGTGGTGGGGTTGGACTGGGGTGCATTATGAGAAGGGGGGGGGGGGGTTCGAATTTTCCGGCCACCTCATTGGTTTAAATTGTACAGGTCGTCATAATGCCTGTGGACACCTCCCTAAAACACTAGTCACCTGTGAACTGCAAACAACTTATGCTGCATCCAGTAGTTTGAGCATAATTTGAATTCCAGTACTTTGGTGTAATGTAGAAATAAGCGCTCTGTTTACCAGAGAGCATGTCTTTCAGTGGCCATGTGTTTTGATGTGTGTGTGTGTGGCAGCTCACATGTTCACATGTTTATGAGCATATCATTTTTCTGTGTTATGCTAAATTACCCCCCCCCCCCACCCCCCACTCCCCCTTCACCAATAATCCCATTAGGCTAGTTCAACAGGCTAATAGGGGGAAGTAATGGACCCAGCTATATGTATCTAGGGGAACACTAATAAGCCATGACACCACTCCTACTGTTAATTACCGCAAACTGGCCTAAACAAAGGAAACAACCCAGTTAGAGAAGACCAGTGGTACACGTCAGCGTTACCGTCGTATGCTAAAATGAAAAGCTTTGGTTTTTAAACATTTTCATAATAAAGAAAGAATGTGTCAAAAATGTTGCCTTGTATTGTTTCATTGGTAGGGTCCCAAATTTGCATGTAGCTATAACCCTACAAGATTTAAATGGCAATAGCGCATTTCAGGATGTGCATTTAGGCCAGACTTTGAATAAATGTAATTGTGGACTTGGTTTCACTTGAAATTTTACACTGCAGGGACTGTGTGCATCGATCAATTTCTTCCACTGAAATTGCAAAGTGAAACTCAGAACGTCAGTGTTGTTAACGCACAGGACTGACGAAAAAATAAAAAACATTTTTTCTTTAATTGCTGGCTCACAACAGGCCTCAAGTTCAAATATTCCGTCTTTTTTTTTAGCACTATGTGTATTGATAGGCTTTGCTAGTCAAAAGCAACTGTATACTGTACAATTAAGTTTTGTGCTAAAAGGTTGCAGTGTCTTCACCTCAGTTAAAATAACTAAAACTAAAACTGAAGCTTAAATAAATAGGAAACCAAAATGAGCCGATGAGATGTAACTATAAATAAGGAAATTGGGATTGATCCAAAAGTATTATCACAATAAAAGCAAATCTGACAATGTAAAAACTATAGTAATCCTGCAAATCTACCAGGGTCCATACGACGAAAGATAGATCTTAAAGTGACATTTCGATGAAGATTTTATTGATAGCAAGTGTTGAAACGTGATAACGATGCGAAAGAAAAGTTGGTGTGTGTGCATGTGTGTGGGTGTGTTTGTTTTAAGTGTGTAATTAGTTGGTGGCCTCATGGAAGTATGTGTAATCATCTCCCATCATCACTTTCATCATCGAAGTTGTTGACTCTTTAACCCCTCTACATGTGTCTGTATGGATGGATAAGGGAAGCAATTCTATGTGTGTGTGTGTGTGTGTGTGTACACACTTGTGCAAGGGTGCAAAGCTTAATTAGCTTGCAATTGGTATTCACGCGTGGTGACTGCAGGGAATGAGTTAATTGCAGTCCAATTCAAACGTTGACACACTTTCAAAGTCCCCCCCCCCCCCCCCCCCCCCCCCCCGTTCCTGACAGAAACCAATGAGGGGCTACAGATCACATTTATTAGAGAAAGCGAGAGAGAAAATGGGAGACGTTGTGAGAAAGAGTAGAAGAGAGGAAGAGGGAGAGAGAGAGAGAGAGAGAGAGAAGAGAAAAGATGTGAAGGTGAACAAGTCAGTAAAGGGAGTAAAATGAAACAATAAAGTAAAAGACAAAAGTAAGTGAAATAAAGCAAATGAGGAGAATTTGCAAAATGGTGAAAGAAAACAGGTAGTTGGCCACAAAGGACAGCAGAGGATTTCAAACTCATTAAAATTATGTCCTGTTGTCAAATATCTTCACTTGTTTAATGGTACTCAAGACACCTCCGTCCATCTTGCAGTCACCACACTGGCTCTTCTCAGTTTTAGCATTAGGTGAATTGTTAGCATTACGAGTCTTTACATTTTTAAGTATTAAAAACTTTCCCTACCTGTGGGTCAAACAGAAAGTAAGGGCGTCCATTTTTCATCTGAATAGCCAAGAACTCTTCGTGATCTCCTGGAGAGAAGGCGCAGAGCAGCAGGCCATCTGGGGACAGGGTCTTGAAAGTCAACGCAACACCTGGTGAGTAGGATAATAAATTTCAAACGGTCCGGTCATCTTACAATACGTGTCAACACGAGGTGATTTGTCTTTTTATTGTTGTGAAATGAGGGAGCTGTGTTCAGCACACAACTCAATAAGTGACCTGTAATATTTTCATGTGCAGACTGATTGTGTAAGCAGAGATTGGGCAGGACCATCTAAACTAAAACGAAGCAGCTGTGGACTTTCTGAAGAAACTCTTTGGTTTGATTGGTTAGATCGTTCAGTGCTAAAAACACCACGGAGAAGAGATGCGCTAATGCATTTCTTCTCACATCCCCAACAAGGTAAAGCTCTAAGCTGACTTCATCAGAGCTAGATGCCCAAATCCTAGCGTAATTGTACTGCTCAGATACTGTGGGGAAGACATGATGTTCAGAAGAGTGAGTGCGCAGACCTGCTTCCACAGGTTTTACAGCTCTCAATCTTTAATTCTATAATATAGGAGCAATAAAATACAGTGCACGCAGAAAGGATGCTGGATTTTGTATTGGAATTCATTTGAGATCTCAATGTTGTTTAGTAATAGAGTAGAACAAACGCCTTCTTATTTCTTGATAGCTGTTTTAATGAGGTTTTTATAGGAGTTATATTAAAGGGATGGATGATGGCTTTTCGGCAATAAAGTTTCTATTCTATTCAATTTTCACAGTCATTCACTGTCATGTTGAAACATACGTTTCAACATGGACTATCAGTTCATTGGGTGGGAGCTGGTTTTGAATTTTGGTATTCTGGTATTTTTTTGGGTTTTTTTTTTTTCCCTGTCCCGGAACAGGCCTTGAGAGCCGAACAGATCAGGGCACATTGTACGTGTTGTTACAAGACGACCTGTAGCTTTAAACACATTGAAGTTCAGCCCAAACATCACGATGCAGTAGAGATGGTGACTGATTTGCAAGAAAAATTCCAAAAATTCCTCCCTGTTCACAAACCATTAAGAGATCCCTCCAAACCCTGTGTATTTAAATGCTATTGTGATTACTTCCCTCCTACTGCAACTCAACACAGAAACAAACAATAAAAAAAAAAAAAAAACTGCACAGAACAAATACTGTTGACTTCGGTTCCCATCATTTTTATCCAGGGGCTTTAAGAAGCAATCACCTGATGGCCAGTAAGCAAAGGCGGAGTGATCACAGCAAGTATGACTCTTTTCAGTGTTCTCGTGGACCCCTGACTGTTGTTTTAAGATGCACCTGAAAAAATGACGACCCCTTCCTTTAAAGATCTCAGATAAAGCCAAATGATGTTCTTCCCACATACCATTAAAGCCAGACACAGCAACTGGAATGGCAACACAGCTGGTGGGAGGATTATGATTGAATGTACAAGCAGGGCAGGAACTGATCGAATAGTTGTACCTGCTGCATCACATTGAATTCAGTTGTCCTGCTTTAAATAAGGAGTTAACCTGCATATTAATGCATGACAAAGCTTTAGTAATGTGGGAAACTTGTGGTGCTTAGACCAGCACAGCCTCAAACACACACGAGGAGGGAAAGAATTCATCCAGCACGGATCAGAGCCTGGATCCTAATCCACTAGTAGATCCACCAAACAACACTGACCATATGATTTTAGGCGTGTACTCATAGGCACACGTGCGCGTGACTTTCCTCAGCTCTGTCGATGCGTGGCAAGATCTAAAGAGTTGAATGGAGGCAGTCTCCCAAAGGGAGGGAATACGTATTCGTCCTCACTCCGAGCTTCCCGCTTTTACACTCAATTGACAGGAACAAACTTTTGACAATGAATAAAATAGTTGCATTTTTCTTTCCTTGCAAAAACAAGGAATGAATAAGCATTTTTATTAAAACGGTTCCAGTCTGCCGGTGCATGTACTAATCGCCAAAAGTGCAAGTTAATCATCTTTAATCCAGCCCTCAAGGAAATAAATGTACAGTAACTGTTGTCAGGGTCTACAGCTAAGACAAGGTACGGTGAGGGTCTTTACGTTGGACTCTGTACATCAAGCAGGCATGTGTCATTTACATTCACCACCCTGTCACCACAGAGATGAGTGAAGTCATGACAGATCCCTGACATTACATTATCCTCTTTTAACCTTCCCTCTCTCCATCACACTCCTGATATCTCATTCCTTCCTTTCCTTTCTGCTTTTAAACTTCTTCTTTTCTCCTTTCATTCCTTTCCTTCTCCCCCCATTGCCTCCCCTGAATGTGGTTTGTCTCCCTGAATTTACAATTCTATGTTTGCTTACGATGGACACAGTGCTCCCGGATTGGTTTGAATAACTTTTGGAAAAGATGCATGTAAGGGAACAAGAGAGAGGTGTCGGTATTTGGATATTGTGCAGTACGTTTGTGTCAGCTAGGTAAGGACAGGCTGTCAACATATGCTTGGCCAAGGTGTTTGGTCCTAATGTGCAGCATCTAAGTGACACTGCTCGTGCTCAGCATTGCTTCCTCCCCCTCCGATTTCCCCACAGGACTTGTGCTACTTCACACTGACAACCACTTCGGAGCCATCAACAGATAAACCTAAGCACACATCATGACAGGTAACTCTGCTGAGTGCACGTGCACACACATGCACGCACACACACACACACACTCACCCTCCCTCCAGGTACTCTGTTTTCCACCACAGTCCAAACACACACAAATTAGGCATTCGGTCAACTGGTGCCTCTAAAACTGAATGCGAGCGTGAATGGTCGTCCGTCTGTGTATGTATCTCCGTGTTGGCCCTGAGATAGTCTGGAGACTTGTCCAGGGTGCATACCGGAGAAATGATCAAAGATGATGGATGGATGGATCATTTAAGCTTTTTATTACTAGGAAGAACAAAACGTCAAGCGACCAAGAAGAGAAGCCTCAAGCTTTGCCTGTGAACCTGGATGTGAGTACAACATGTTCATTAGATCCAACAATACAAGAATGACACACACACACTCAAACGATTCTTCTTGGAGCCCCATGGAAGAAGCACAGATGGCCGAAATTGTAAAGTCTGTTGTAAGTCTCGCATCAAAGGAACCCCGCGGAGTCATTTAAATCAAGTAGGAGGATAAATGTGGCCAACAATCATCAGATTACAGGATCATCCTCTGGAGAGCACCGGTGTTTTCATTTCTCTTGGAATATCTGCACATAAACCTTTGTAACTTTCTTGGGCAATTGTGGAAATGTTGGCCATGGAGCATGATTATAGACATTGCCTTTCATAAAATCCTCGTGAACATCAGCATGCTATGTGGCACAGCGGCACGTCTAATCCGTCGCAAACAGAGAAATAGGCAGCGGCAGCATCATTACAGCATGATCAGTGCAGATTTTCTCCAACTCACTCCTGCCTCTCGTCTGGCCAGAAACCTGAGAAAAAGGCTGCAAAAGAAATTCTTTCCGTCACCTTGAGACTTTTGTCACTGTGCCGTTGTTACATTGGAAGGTTTTTATTTTTTTTTTATTTTTTATGTGCGATACATTACTTCATGTGCTGCGAGTAATATATTTTATGACCTACAAGTACATGAAACTTATTACACTCCCACAATCAGCTACACGGTTACTATGTAAAAGAAGGATATTGTTTAAACTGACTTCAATATTTGATTATTATTTCCCACTGCTGCTACCACACGTGTGCCTAAGCAAAAAACACGTGTTTTAAATATTACTACTTGTTTAAGTTTGAAATCGAGTCCTTTATGTTAGGTGGTATTATTCCATGTGTTATTGTATTGTTTCTCCTCTCTCTGTCTCAGTAAACAGTGGAGGTTGTGTGTAATCATCTACACAACATAACCTGAATAACTCCAGTCATGTTAGCTCTCTGCCGGCATTAATCAGAGCCTGGCGTATTAATGAGAGCGCGGCAGCTAGCTAATTACACCCATAGATTCTGCAGCAGCCCATTAAATATACAAATGACAGAATTAAAGAGCCCAGCCTCTTCTGATTAATCTTTAAATGGGGAAAAACTAATGATGTCTGTGCAAACTTTCCCTTCACACATTGCTCCCCCTCTCTTCTCGACGTCAGCGCCTGGCAATCAATCATATTAATTAAGGGAAAATAATTTGTATCATTTAACATTTCCCTCTTTCCTTTTCAGTTGCCGCAGTGGCTCTGCAGCAATGTGATGTATACGACACGTCTGGAAATTATGCAAGTGCATTTGGTTCCGCGTTCATTTTGTTCCTGATTTCTTCTTTTTCTCAAATATGTTTCATCTCCATCTTGGGTAAAGAGGCACATCTGGGCTGGTGAAAATACGAGCACATGCCACAATCCACTCAGCCCATTACAGCTTTAAATACTGACAAATTACAAATGAGGAGAGAAGAACAAGGCATAGTATGTTTTTTACCAGTATGCATTTCTTTGGTCTAACGGAGATGCAGAATCCTTACAGTGGACGAACAAGGAGAGCAAGAAGTCACGTCACGCGGCTTCAGATTTAGAAACATTATAGATAAGATTAATGGGCTAACATGCATTTATGGTAACAAGCACTTACACGGGTTTTCATATCAGAGCCTAATTACATATAGGTATAATCCTGTTGTATCTAAAGTAAGATTCAGTGTGGTAGAAATTGACCTTAAGTACCCTAAAATCACTCAGCCGTAAGAAGCGTCGTTAATCACAAGTGGACAGACTTTTCATAATTTATGGAAACATGCACTCATATCACAATAATTGCACATGGAAAACAACCTCTTTGGCCAAAAATAATCTCAGCAAAGTGGCAGTAAAATTGCAGGTGAAAGGGCAAAAACCATTTTGATCCTAATTAGGTTAACATGCAGAATCTAGCCTTAGCACTAGTATTGTGCTTAATGTGGATTGAGAAATATTAGATCTGCTTTTTCCGATAGGAAGCCCGTCCAATGTTTCCTCAAAAACACTCCAAAGAACCTGATTTCCGACCGACCAATGTATTATCAAAATGTTGCGATGTTTTCTGAAGGGCCTTACTGTAAAACTTACCAAAAAAAAAAGATTTTAATCATTCAGAAATGTTACACTTGTCATTGGCAGAGTTACCAGGATTCCACACAAGACATCAGCGATTGACTAGTCTCTCCTCTGTGATCAATTGACTCTCAAGGGGGCATTACACTGCATTACATTCATAATCCAATTTGGCTTTGATTTGTTCGCTGTTCCATGCACTTCGACGGGAATAATTGTCTGTAGATGATGCTATTAGTATTGATGGTTGTAAGAGGGCGATGGTTTGAGGACTGCCGACACATTGATGGTCCAGAATAGATCCGGTCTGAAAGTGATTGTCTGATCCATTACCCTTTATGAAGGAGGAGCGCAGAGGAGAAGAGAAGCGCCCCCCTTGGAAAGCAAAAATCACCATTTATTGCTGGCAGTATTCAGAGAGATCGATTTACTTTTGTTCTGAAGGAGCACGGGTGAGATCAAAAGTCACCATTCGTTGGGCTGGGATAGAAACAGGAAGTTCAGAGGGAGCAGTAAACGTCAACCACAAACTATGGGTTAGGATAAATAATAAAGGGGAAGGGGATTCCACATTAACTATCAGTGGCCTCCGAAGGAACACAGAGGGCACGATGGTAACCGATATTCATTGTTTATAAAGGACAAACTTTATAAAAAAACAATTTTGCGCTCGGCTCTTTGTCGGAATATAAACATCGTCCTATCTGATGTGGGACTGTTTTCTTAGTGCAAACTCTCACATTAATACAGTCAAACACACATGCATCAATAATCTCTGTGGACAAAGGAGACTAGAGAAGAGGTGAACACGCCCACGGCTGAAGCTTTCAAATTCACAGTAGTGACCCTAATTTGCTTGCTCTTGCCGTAGCAGAATGCCGATCTTCTCAGGAGTAGTCTCGTTTTGTAACATATTTTATTTGAATTAACGGACAAACATTATTATTGTGATTTTAAAAGATTACTTTTTGATCTATTACCATAAATACACTCATTACTCAGCTTCCTGCCATCTTCCACAGGCCTTTACAAAGAGTACAAAAGTACTTTTTTGGCAGCTCTGATGCACTGAAAATTATGCATGTATGCAAGAAGATGATTGCTAATCCATTATTAAAGCAGAATAGTAAATGTCAGGTCATAATCACAAAATGAGATGGTCCTTCATACTGCTGTCAACTTGCTTTACCCTAATTTCGATTCTAAACTCTTTAGTCCTACACAGTGGCCATAGACAAAAATGACATACTATGCTAAATAAACACCGCACGTATATCCACACCTTACATTGTGGGTGGCAAACATATTTGGTGGCTTCACATGGACCAACACACAGTGTTTCGTTGGCCTAATTATGGTTGAGCCCAGTTGCATAAGGATTACTGATGAAAGATTTGCCACCTTAAAAAGAAAAACCAAAAAAAACAAACAAAAAAAAAACACACACACAACTGGTGATACAAGGTTTGTGCAGGACACTGCAGTAATCTCAAGTGGCATCGAAGAGCTTTGCCCGCTCAAATCCCGCTGATTAGTATCAGCAGTCATTAATTATGAGCGTCAGACTGGGTGATGTTCTCAGATGAAGCAGAACATGTTTGGCTGTGCAGCTCAACCCTCTAATGATGCTGGTAAACAGAAAGATAATTGTCCTTTAAGATGACTGGGGAAGTCATTCAAAAGGAATGTCAGTAAAAGTCAGAGACGGCAGTGCAATGGCTGCTCTCCGTGCAAACACAACAAATGCAGTCTGGTATGTATGTACTGTACGTGCACGCACATCTGCACGCACATCTGCACGCATCTACTGCCGACACGCGTGTTTACCTGTGAAGTCCGTGTTGACAGGGAGGGTGTCACTGGGAAACTGGTAGTAACCGTTTCCAGAGAATCTGGTTCCCCTGACAACAGGAACCTTTGGGTCGGAGAGAGAAACATCTGTCCTTTCCACCTGAAAAAATAATAATGAAATATGACTGTATTATTAATTAATATAGGAAAATAATGAAAACTCAACTACTTTTCAGGGTTTTCATACTGATGCCATGAATTAGGTTCACCTATCCATAATCTGTACCGTAAGTACTTATTATGTTCAGGGTATTGAAGCCAATCCCAGCTGCCGTTGGATAAGACCCTGGACAGGTCTCCAGTCTTTCTCAGGGCCAACACAGACAGACAGACAGACAACCATTCACATTCACACCTACGGGCAATTCAGACTCACCAATTATCCTAACATGAATGTCTCTGGACTGTGCGAGGAAACAAGCATGGGGCCAACCTGCAGAAAGGCTGCAGCATGCTGGGGATTCGAACCCACGACCTTCTAGCAGTGAGGCAGCTCTAACCACTCCACCACCGTGTTGCCCCTTTTTTGTTTAACTTATCATAAAAATAAAATCTCATTCTCAACATCCAACTGTGAATAAAACACAAGTATACAACTACTACAACTACTGCTAATTATAAAAGTACTGCAATACAAGACTACTGCAATGCTTTCAACACCAAGAGCCTGTGCTTTAAGCTAAATGCTATGTCAGGGTGCCAAGATGTATGGATGTATGGTCCATATGGAATATGGACTTTATTGTGGTGCTGGAGCAAAAGCTATATGATCAGCACATCTGGATTCACCCTCTGGGAACCATGACAGACGTTCCTCTGAGCACCATCAATGTATGTACAAAAGGTCACGGCGAAACATCTAATGATGGTTTGAATGTTTTCTTGCCAAAACACACACATGCATATGCAGACCTGATATAGTGGGTGCGGTCCGTTGAGTTGGGCTGGGGGGTCCCAGTCTATCTGAATGGTGGTTTCATTGACTGACTGTAAAAAAGGTGGAGACAGGCCTGTTGGAGCTAAGAAGAAAAAGCAGAAAAAGGATATTAGAGGATTACTGTCACATGTTAACTAGATATTAATGGGGGGTTGTAATGGATGTGTTTCGTATACAGAGCTCGGTTTGTGAAATGTATTTAAAATGTGAAAACATACAGTAAAGGCTCCGAAACACCTTGTGTTGTGTCTGTAATTGTGATAGAAACACAGAAACTTCCCACATACAGTGGACAGTGTGTCCAGACTGGACAAAAGTCCCATTTTCATTTCACAGAGGGTCAATTTAATTTTCTTCTTGCACTTTAGATGTTAAATTAAATGTCCCTTTGAAACATAGTGGGCGCTACTGAAGCTGCAGTTTGAACATGGACCATAAATAAATCAAGCGGAGGCTGGCTGAAGAACGGAGAGAGACGCATAGCAAGTGATGGACTGGTGGAGGGATGGGAAAGATGTGTGTGTTGAGTATCATTCCATCACTGTGATTCTGTGACGGTGTGTGTGTCTGTGTGTGTGTGTGGATTCAGTAATGGTCTAAATGGTCCATGCAGGAGTAAATTAGCTCTCCGTGACACACATGTGGACAATCTTCAGTGTGGGTTGTAATAGAGCTCTTAAAAGGGAAGTGGACAGCTTGTCTTAGTCGGCTCATCTTGGCACATCAAACCATAAATTACTGCCAATCGATAGCTTACCAGTCTATTCAGATTGAGCTATGGTGACATTTAGCACACAGACCGTGCCACACACACACACACACACACACACACACACACACACTAATACACGTATGATGTATGGCATGTCGGGAAAACAAATGATTCTTTTTGGTATCCGAGGCTGGTGACTGGAAAGTACAGGCAGGTAGGTGGGATGAACATTCTAACACGTGACTGCATTAGTGATTTGACATGGAAAGAAGTTAGATGTGATATTTGGGCCCTTTATTCAGTCAGAGGCTGCGAATTTCCTAAGTTAAGGTACAGGATAGGATTTTTCCAGTTTGGTATTACAGAAGCTAAACCTAACTTACAGTAACTTTAGACGACCCACCTTATCTTTCTCGTGTCATGTTGAGAAACGCTAAAAACCAACTAGCTACCAATGCTACGTTTCTGATCTAATCTGGCCAATTTTGTAATCTCCAAAAATAAAAAGACATAGATAAACGCAAAAACAATGACTGATGAGTTGCAGGGAAATCCAAAGATGTCTTTTTTGGGAAAGAGGCTGTAACACACTGTTACCATAAGCCATAAGCCTTTCAAGTAAATTGAGTTCAGCATGTTACTGGTCTTAACAGGTGTAACAATATTTTCCAAAAAACAGGATTCTAAAAAAACTAGATTGAAGCTCAGTTATCAGAAATATCTGCAACTAGCATTGTGTGCAACAATGATAAAGTGAAAACAAGAAAACTCTGAATCAACCTACCCAACACCTTTTAAAGTGGGCAGCTTTACCCAAAGTTGAAAACTATGGCAAAGTAAATAAAATAATATTAACTATTAGGAAGTGATTTCATTTGCTACTTTCATTTGCTGCGGGAGAAAAACAGCGGTCGGAAAATGTTACGCTGATTTGAGCCACTTTATCTACTTCCTGTACAGGTGGTTAATACTTGATAACGCATCATATTTCTTTATGATTATAAGTTTTATTATGAATGTACATTTACAAAAACTAACTAGTAACTAAAGCTGTAAAATGATTGTACTGGCAGCTTAATTGTAGTCAATCAAAAGTAAAAGCGACGGAAATAAACAGGAAATACACTAGTACAAGTACTTCCAATCTGTACTTAGGTAAAGTACCTGACTAAATGTACTCATCTACCACCTCAGATCACAACATTTAAGGCTCGGACAGACTTCAAAGGACAGACAAGTGTGTGTGTTCATGTTTGTGCGACATGAGACACACGTCCTCCGTAGTTGTCAGTGGGATCCTAATATGCTTCCTAATTCTTTGCATGTCATGTATTAATTTACTGTATCTGCTTGTTAATTCACTGAAATGTACTTAACACTGTGACACGTTCAGTTTGACGAAAACCACTTGCCTTATCGTGAGCGTGCTCCGACACACACACACACACACGCACACACACGCACACACGCACAGACAAGGTTAACAGTCGACCAGAAAGGTTAATTTTAGCTGCCGACATGGTAATGAAGCAGCTAAATCATGGGCCAGCTCCCCTGAGCGAGTGTGCGTGTGTGTTTTCTGTTTTTACAGCGACTGACATGTCTTAACAGGCTCTTAGCGTACAGTTACACCACGCACACAAGCACACCACTTATTGACATGGCGATCCCTTGCCATGCATATTTCTCTCTTCAAGAAGGGCCTCAGGCCAATTATGCATAAATCAATAAAGTTCCTGTTCTGTTGAGTGGTGTTACAGTGCAGAGTGTGTATGTGTGTACGTCACTATGTGTATGTCTTGTAGAACAAGCCTTTATGGATGTAGGATACATAAAACATCACCATCAAGCCCTGATTAGCCACTCACTTTACGTCGTGATCAATAACTTTGTGGGAAGACACACACCGAAACAATTGCGAATGCATCAACACACACGGACGGAGAGTGGCCCCTCCTCGTCTCGTTACGTCTGTCTCGGTGTGCGCGCTAATGTTTAGTCGTGTGCTCTGGTGTAACTCCAGCGGTTTCGCAGATGCTGTCTGCTCACTTACAGCAGATGGTAGCTGGCTCTAATGGCCCAGCCTTATGTGCAGAAGATTTATCAGTGCATCAGTACCATGCTCAAGTACACTTTACAAGGAGTACTGCTCAATGTGAGCATATTCTCCTCAGTAAACAGAGCGTCGTTTAGGAGATGTCGCAGTGTTCATTACATTTCTGTAAAATGCAATTTAAAAGCACTTGTTTGGACATATTTGGGACAAATCATGATAAGTATGGGATTTCATTTAAAGCAGAGGAGGAAGCTTGAAAGATTGTGTAAAGATATCCGTGAATATTTCTTCATTATATGGATTACTTCAAAACACAAACAAAATCAATCTATATATTTATCTAAAAGAAAGTTTTAGTATATACATATATGTACTGTATATGTAACCTTAACTGCTACTCAGGACTTTATTTGACATCAGTCGCTCTTTGAGTTTGAAATGTAGGGGTCACAACAATTATTGCAAATTTAACCAGTATCCACAAATTCTGCACAGCTGTGCAATTGTGTCCAGTTCCTGCCCTTTTTCTGCAAATTTGACGTGTACTCGTTACTGCCCCTGAACGCATCGCAAAAGTGCTACAGATGAGATCTTGCTAATGATGCGCTGTGCTACTTTCTTGAGGTAAATCTGTGAACAAAGGTCAAGTGATGGGCTCACTTACGACAAGAAAATTAAAAAATATTAGTTTTTGGTATTTCGCATTTAATTTTCAGGCATCACGCAGCATCTAATCTCCGTGATGCCTGAGAATCCTGGAGCTCTTGGAAGAGGTGGGACATCATCTTTAAAAAAGTGCAACATGTATTGCAAGTTATAAAAGAAGATGCCCAACAATTAAGCATTTTAGAGTCTTTGTGATGATTACAGCTTATTCATTCTCGGCTGCTGATGGGCTCAGGAAGTTGTCGCAATATCTCTCTAATAATAGGCTCTAAACTATTATTAAATTTTATTTGTGAATGCTTTCAATGATGGTTTTAAAGCACATGAAAAGAGTGATTTGAGGTATGGAGCCACACCAGAAGCTCAAGCTGAACACCCAGAGGACTAGCACGCGATGCAAATTGTTTTGTGATTTAAAAAAAAAAAAAAAAAAAAAACTTGCCAAATGGCATCTGCCATTATCATTTCTTACACGCTAAACAAGGGACATTTTTGGCGTTGGATGAAGCAAATCGGCAGCAACAGATGTGGCTGTTAAAAATACATTCAAAAAGTCAACTGGGTACAATAAGCCATATTGTATTGTACTGTATTACAGTCAAGAGAAGTCTTTGGAATCACTTGAAATAAACACTGTTGCTGTGTCAACAGATGTAGCCATTAAAAATACATAAAAAGTCCACGGATTACAATACGACGCATCATTCATCACAATAAACACAAGGATGGACTTTTTAAGAATTGTATGAAATTAAAATATTCACTGTGTCGACAGATGTAGCTGTTTAGAGTGTGTTCAAAAGCACAAATCCCTGAGCAAGTATTTATAGATGAAAAGCTTTTTTTTCCCCCCCATCCACTCAGCACTGCTCCCATTGTCTACGCACCTAAACCAAGAAAGACTGAACTAAACCAAACAAACAAAACGAACAGACAATGAGCTGTGTGGAGACCACCAGTGAACAGATGGAAAAGTGTGTAGGGGGGGTCGAGTGTGTGTGTGTGTGTGTGTGTGTGTGTGTGTGTGTAAAATATGTATGTTGTGGAATTGTTCTGCTGCCGTGAGCCACTTTGTGTTTTTAGTGATGAAGACATGAAGGATAGAGCGAGCGAGAAACCAACACATTGTGAGAGAGCAGACTGCGAAAAAGAGTGAATAAAAATTAAGTGTGTGTGTCGGTCTGTCTTTGTCATCCTGCACTGAACAATTAGCGCTCGTCTCTGTCCCAAAGATTCGTGCCCGAGTTATTAAACACAGCTAATTCCTCCGACTTCGGTAATTTTGATACATTTAAAGAAGAGACAGAGGAGACCGAGAGGGAGAGAGAACAAGAGATGTGTTTCTGTTCCCTGTGTGTGTTGGATTCAAGGCCAGCAGGAAGTGTGTGCTACGCCACATTTTTCTCCTTGTAATTAACAGTAAATTGTTTTTACTGCTGTTCGCCATGAATATCCCCTCTGGTTTAAGTACCCTGTGACGGACTGAGTCATTTTACATGCGTGCGCACACATGACAGATGTGTGTGTGTGTGTGTGCGTGCGCTGATCAGTTTCTTGTACCTGCTGGTAGGGTTCGTCCCGTGCTTGGCAGACTAGTAACGCAACCCATCTTTGTACAGAGTGTAAGAGTGAAGTTGTACACATGGTAAGGTTTCAACCCTTTGGCTATATAAACAGGCTGTGATGATGGCCCCACCCTCTTCACGACCTAGGAAAAAGAGAAACGATGAGGCAAATGATAGGAGGTTAAGAGATAACAGCAACATTTTCTACACAATAAAAGCCCGGAGAAACACAGCACATGCAACAGAATTTATCTAAAAAGAGACAGAATTGTGTCCACTGCCTTGTTACTTTGCCCACTGACATTTTCATTCAACTAAAGTCTGAAGGTAAACAGGAAAGTTCCTTTAGTTGCCTCACTCATTAAGTACACCTGTGTGCTCCTCACCTGACTCACAACTGGAGGAGCGTAGGGATTTCTGGTTTGTTCAGTGATCAAGTTGACCCAGTATTCTGAAACTTGTCCTCTGGCGATGACCCCTTGACCCTCAGCAGTGCTCCATGTGACATTGAGACTGGAAGATGACAGTGCAGACACTTCTGGGGGGGCAATAAACTCTGGGACTGGAAGGATGCATATGTACATGATGTTATAATCTGTATCCATAAGTTAATAACCGAAGAATCACTAAGTCATCAGTAATACAGGCAGTATTTGTAAATGGGTCCATTAATTATCAATGCAGTAATAAGAAGAAACTAATAGATTCATAAGCATTGAATAACTGTTAACAAATGGCTCTTGTTAACATTTGTTAAGCATGTAAACCTTCAGTAAATGTTACTAATTACACCCAGAACACATCTAAACAGTCTATGGCACAGTACACCTGGAATTCACTAGAAATTAAGAGGATGCTCTCTGGGTTTCTACAATCAAACATGTAGGGGGCGGAACTGAACCATTTTTATTTTATATGTTGATTACACTAAATAAGCCAAGCATGAGAAGTTTCAAAGTGAAAAAATACTTTTAAATAGTTTTTTAGATTGTTAAACTTTAAAACGGGTCAATTTGACCCTGAACAGAAGAGGTGTCTCACCAATTTTAAACTCGCTCGCCATGGCTTTAGTTTACGGTGTAAATAATAACAATAATGCTTTTAAACTCCTCTCTGACTTCCCCATTTTTAAATATTTATCTTCTTCTGGCTAAAAAATGCCTCCAGATGACATCACTGGGGGGAGTTTTACATCATTAGGAGTTCAGATCATGTCGACTGGGGGCGCTCTGGAAAAGCAGGTTGACCGCGACGAGATGACATAACCTGAACGGAAGGTTCCTCCAAGTGATGACATCTGCAGGAGTTTTTCAGCCAAAAGAAGAGGCGAGGTTTTAAAATAGGGAAGTCAGAGGGGGCTTTAAAAGAAACCCCTTCTCTTAGATTGTGTGCATCTGGCACTAATATCTGACACTTGTTGCTAATCTCTGTGATGTAAAAGCTTGAACTAAACTTTGTTGGTAAATTCTTCTACTACTTTCTAAATTAAAAACCCCATTTACACTAAATTAATAGACATAAAGACACACTTAAAAAAAAAAATCAACACTCAGTGGATATTACGTGGACTTAATGGATTTAGGTATTGCATAATTTTCCGGCTGTGATGGCCACTATTACATGACAGATTACAAAGAAGGATTCTTTTATTGTACTCTTGATGGGATCTATAGCTGTGAAATGTGCTGTAAAAAACATATCATATTCCTTCCAACACAGCACACGTACGCGCACAAACACTGACACACACTGCACATTTAAAATGGTGTTATCATACGCTTGTTATCCAGACACATAGCTTAGAGTGATGTTGGAGGCAATCGTTTAGTCCTAATGAGCCATATCATCTCTTTGAAATTCAAATACCTTAATGAGTTTCCCCTCCCCCATGTGCCGTTTCCTCCCCCGTTCCTTACTTCCTTTCTCTGCATTTCTTCTGACAAACGCCTGTTATTTTCTGAATATTTATTTAAAGGAGGCCTTCGCTGATTTTCAACGTGCTTCTTTTGGCTCTAGTTTGAGTCGTACATGTTCATGGATGCCGTTACATTTCCCTTTGACTTCCCTGTATTAAAACATGTCGGTTATCTTGTTGCTTTTACTGTGGAGTTTGTACTCATGGTCAAACTGCTTTTCCAGAGCTCCCCAGGATGACATCATCTGAAATCCTAATGATAAAACACTTCTCCGGGTGATATCATCTGTAGGAGTTTTTCGGCCGGAAGCTGAGAAATATTTTAATACAGGAAGGTCAGAGGGAAGTTTAAAACCATTAATTTACATTTACATACAAAGCAACTTTAACAGAACCATTTGGATCCTTAAAGCTCATTTCTTTGGTCGACACATTTTGACCACTTGATTACATTTTATTGGACACACAGAATTAGGTTTCTGTCATGAGATAACTGAAACATTGTGTGGCCACAACTGAAGCTTCTTTCTTTTGCTGTGGTAAGCAAAGCAATAACAAAGATAAGTTTGATGATCAGTACAAACCTCCCTCCGTGGTGCGAGCTGTGGTCCACCCTGATGTGACACTTCCCGCCATATTGCTGCTCACAACTCTCAGCTGATAGGTCGAAAACGCCTGCAGGCCAGATACGAGGGTACTTCTCTCGGGGGGTGACACCCCGCTCATATTGGTCAGCTGTGCTTGATCTAACCAACCAGTGCTGGAAAACACCTTCTTCTCAACAGGAGTTTCCTCAGGTCCACGCAAAAAGACCTCGTACCTTGTGATAACACCTGTAAAGAAAGAAAATGAGTGTACAGGAGATTAATAATAATATCACCAACAAAGCTCACTTAATACTTATCAATACTGTGGTGCTGTGGAATGATGAGAAAGACCTCTACAGTGTTTGGTTCTGCAGTAGAAAGCAAGCTGATAATGACCAAGTCCTGGCTAGTTGTGTTTAGTCTCTGGTGGAACTCAGGCTGGTAATCTCACATTGTTAATAGGAAAATGAAATGGGGCAGAATGAGGACGGTGCAGGACCAATACACAGTGTTACACTTACTGCACTGGCCTATTATAGAATAAGTATGTGTCCAAATGTTATAAATATTAAATACAAATAAAATCAATCAATATACCCTCAAATTATTATTTTTTTGTCCTTTCTGAGTTTCTCCCTCTAATGGTTGCCCCCTCCATTTCTCTCTCCTTTAATATTAAAGCAGTGCATATAGAGTAGATCCTATATCTGCATTTAGTTGAATTCTAATGTAAAGCGATCAAAACATTCTGATAATATCATTATTGACATTTATAAAGCACTGACGATCCTTTCTAGTAAATATAAATTATAACAAATGTTGGAAAATGCACTGAAAGTCCATACAATGCCACCAACCACTGAAAACAATAAATTATAGTTAATATTTCTAACAGTTTGACACTAGTAGGGAAACAGATTAACACACGGGGAGACGAACAGAAGAAACCCAGGTCACAGGGCTTTGTACGACACTGAGCCTTCGAGCCATTGCAGAGCTCTCAGGCTTTGCCGAAGGCCAATTCAGTGTGTAGTGGTGTTAGTCGATTCTCGGATTTGTTGAGTGACACAAGCCTAAAAGCCATGCTACTAGCCAAGTGTTTCATGTTAGTTAATATGTGTGTGTTGTGTGCGAGTGCATGATTTTTCAATGGTCTCATTCATTTGGACTTGAACGTAATTAATATATTTAAGTTGTATTGTATGTATAAAAGACATAAATATGTGGATTCCTAATTCCGTTTGCGTGTGTGTTTGCATATTTTTGAGACATATTTTAGATTGTGGTGGCCCGAACTCAAAGTCAAAGAGCCCTGACATCCGTCCCATTCTGGTCAAGATGAGTGATAGCTCAATACCTAGAGGGAATTTCATGACATATGAATAAAAAAAAGGCTAATGGAAGGATTAACTCATTAGAATTTGTAGGTTAAAAGTAAAGATCACTATGACCTTAAAAAAAACAAACAACAACAACAACAACAAAAAATACGTTTGTGGCCATTAAGTAAGAATTCATTTATTTACCATGGACATTTTTCACACAAATGTCTAACGGAGTAAAATTAAAAAGGGCAATATTGACAACCTATATCCAAATTTTAAGGCCTCTTAAAGTAAACTGAAGAAGAAAATAAGTTTCTCACTGGAATCATATGTATATGTCAATATAGTAATAACTGCTGTTTTGCTAAAAAGCACACTGATTTTCATTGACGTGAATGTGTTCTAGGCCTTTACTGCCTACATGCAGCAGTGGTTTCAGGGTGATTACTTAAAAAAATAAAAGGTCGTAAAAGCAAAAATCCAAAAGTATTAGTTGAAAAAAACGTGACCAGCCACAGTAAACATACTCTATGCAGAACAGGTCATTTCCCATCAAAAAATATTTTACAAATTTATTATTATTATTGATTTAATTATAATCTATTAATATTATTATTATTAATATTAAGCAAAAATGAATGGTTTGATTTTAGTTATTTAGTTATTTTCATTTAAATGACCTTATGTCCTGCTGGGTGATTTGTAAATTACACATTAAGGGTGAGTATATTGTTATTAATCTACTCTATTTTATTTCAATAATTGAAAAAAGTAACAAGTATATATTTAGCAAAAAAAAAAGTACAACATTTACCTCTGCAATGTAGTGAACTAAAGGTAAAGTAGCAGAAATTGACAATATGCAAGTAAAACAGAAAAAGCTCAAAATTGTCCTTATATTTAGTACTTAATAAAAAAAATACTGGGATCAGGCTTCTAGTATTTTAAAGTCACATATTTAACATGGTTTGCATTGTATCTGTGTATGTTTGTGTGTGTGTTTGGGCTCGTACCATTTGGCTCACTGGGGGGCTCCCAGGTGGCATGCAGTGCATGAGGCCCTGTGGCAGTGACTCTGGGGGGGGACTGGTTTTGTGGAGGGGCAGAGGCTGTCAGAAGAGACAGTGGTGGTGTAGAAGCGCACCCCCCAGATGAGCACGCCTGTAATCAAGGGAAAGAGCTTGTTACTTCGTAGGCCGGACAAAACCACGTGTCTGAATTGGACGTGAATTTGATGGAGGCAGTAAAACAAACAGCTGCTCGACCCTCCTACCTCTAGTACGACAGTGTACTGAGTGAAGGGCTTTAGACCACTTGCCACAGCCTCTGTAGATAACCCTGTGTAGTGAACGACAGGCTCTGCTCCACTAAATGACTCGCTGGAGGATAACACAAACCTGTGGAGGTAGTGGGGGGGGGGGGAACCTGAGATAATCACACTCTCTCTTCTGTCCTAGGCTACAATCAGCTCCTCCACCCTCCTCCTTTTGCTCCGTCCTTACCTTTCCACTGGGCCGGTATCATTCCGTGGTGTGCTCCAGTTAAAGCTAGCAGTGGTTGGACTCGGTCGTCCCACAAGGTTTAAATGGAGCTGCTCTGCCACAGGCGGTGCACCCAAAGTCTGGCAAGAGGCTGTTGCACTTGTTGTTGCACCAGCTACATTAGCAGTTATAAGCCAGTAGGAGTAATTGGTGTAAGGAACCAAACCAGTGTCTGTAAACGATTCATTGCCTTAAGAAAGATAAAGAGGGGGAAGGAAAATGTGACTCTGTTTAAGTTACAAAAAAAATCTAAACGCAAGAGATGTGAGAGGCTGTGTGGATACTTACTGAAAGGATGGTACCTATGGATGCTGTGGACTGACTGTCCATCCCGGATGAGCGTGTAGTTGAGTGTGTTTGAGTACGGGGCGTCTGGTGGATGCCAGGAGAGATGGATGGACGAATAACTAAGAGCAAAACCTACGGGGGCAGGTTGTTGGGAAGGTGCTGCAAGAGATTGCTCAGTAAGACCCTCCCAAAATCAGAGTTATTTTTACAGCAGTCGTATGCTGAATCTGTGCTGATTCTTGAAGTAGTGTGTGTGTGTGTGTGTGTGTGTGTGTGTGTGTGTGTGTGTGTGTGTGTGTGTGTGTGTGTGTGTGTGTGTGTGTGTGTGTGTGTGTATTAACATACAAACACAGACCTTTACTGCAGCCAAAGTGATTCTCGGGGTCCAGATGACTCGCTCTGGGTCGACATGCATCACACTTGTCTCCAGTTACCAGCAGCTTACACACACACATCCCTGTGTCGGGGTGACATGAACCATTTACACTGCCCACGGGGTCACATGCACAGGGCTGGCATCTGGTCGGGCAAAAAAGAAAAAATAACAACTTGTTGAAAGGAAACTTCAGGCTGAACATGTCAGCATCAGTGCACATTATGAGTGTATATTGCCAGGGATGGAGCCAACATTGTGTGTAAAATCTTGTTGCATGGTTGCATCCGTGTTTTAATTTAGATTTGAAGTTTCATTGTCTGTATTATTTTCTCTTTTTTTTACATTTTGGAAAGCACTTTGTAATTTTATCTGTTAAACGTGCTAAATAAATAAATAGTTAGTTAGTTAGTTCCTTACTAAAAAGGGGAGATGCAGCTAAAGTGGGGACAGGCCGGGTTACATTTAGTTTTTAAACCCACCGCTGGGGTTGTTCCAGCTTTAACATACGTGTAGCCAGGGGTGGCACATTCGAAAAAGAAAAAAAGATTTAAAACGTTTAATCCTTAAATTTAAATAGCTATTGAGATTTTATTCAATAGATCGTATTTATTTTTTAAAATCTATAATGACGGTGATTTATTTCAGCTGCAGATTTGGTCAGTTCTCCTTGTGATGAAAGCTTTACAGCAGTTTTGTAATTCGCTTTACAATCTCCATCTGCTGCAACATGTAATGAGTGTGCAACAGAAAAAAATACCCAAACATGTATTTAGCCGTTTGTAGTCAATGAGTGAACATAAAAGTAAAAGGGTGGGAATTATGTTATTTTACTAATGAAGACAGAAGCTAAAGATACTTAGGTCCAAATAACACATAATGTATTATTGCAAATTATTAGACTATTGTCATCTCATAGAAAAAAGTCATGATGTAAGTGAATGTGTGTGTGTCCCAATATTTTACCTTAAATTAATTTTAAATAAAGCATCATATTTATTTTTCACAATTCAGGGAAGTGTGGTCAGTGTTTCTCTGACCCAAATCACTGCCGGGACAGATAAGAGACAGAGGACATCTTCAACCACCTACATACCCATCAATGTGTGTGTGTGTGTGTGTGTGTGTGTGTGTGTGTGTGTGTAAATTCATCCGTGAAAAGCCTATTGATTAAAGAGGTAGGATAAATGACTGCTGGAGGATATTTAGATGTAAAAATCTTTATCATGGACTAACTGTGCAAAGAGAAGCATTCAGCAGTAATAACTCAATAATTTGTAATTTGTCATTTTTTTTTTGAGAAAGAAAAAGAAAGAAACTGAAAGACGAATAAGAGGCGAAGATACAAACATACAGCCGTATAAAGTCTGGCATGGGAACATTGATACCTGTGGCTGACTTCCTGTCTCGCTGTTTAACTCAGATTTTCTTTCTTTACCACTGAATAAACTGGCGATGGAGGGATCCTGAGAAAAGGAGGCTGTGAGCACAGACGTACCACTTCTTTTTTTAGTGTTTTTAAAATGGTTTACGGTTTATTTTATCATTTGTCTGGAGATGTTTTGTGTATTTGTGGTCATTCGATGTCAATTTGTAACTGTTCCGTGTCTGTTCTGCATCGTTTATTCTGCTTTTGGTCATTTGTTTTGTTTTGACATCTTTTTGTGTTTTTTCGGTATCTTCTGACTGAGCTCTTTCAAACAGGAGTCATGACCATTAACTTCAGAGGCTCTGTGCCCGGGAGGCCTGTTCAGTAATCTAACCGTGTAGCATATACTACTTTACGGACATTCTTTTTGAACTTCTTCCTCTCGTATTTGAATAATTCCACTCCTTGCTTCCCAGCGCTTCCAATACTTATCTTCTTTGTAAAGAAAAGTCTTTATCATTCTGTAGCTTTCCTTACTTCCATCCCTCTCTACAGTGAAGAGATCTCAGGCACAGCCAGATCTCACACTTCATGTTTTAACACTGGAGAATACAGCATTAAGGCAAGGTCAGCTACCACACACACACACACACACACACATTAGTCAAACAGTCTGCTATAACATCCTGTTGAGAGCAACGTGTGTGTGTGTGTAGTAACAAGCATTGCACAGAATGTAACAACTACATTTGTCTGTGTGTGCGTGTGTGTGTGTGTGTGTGTGTGTGTGTGTGTGTGTGTGTGTGTGTCAGATAGCCTGCAGGTAGAGACATGAGCTGCAAAGGTCAAAGCAGCTCTTAACCCATGTAAGTCTGCCTAGCTATCTGCAAACTGTCTTTACGCATAGTGCACCTGCTGGTGTGTGTGTGTGTGTGTGTGTGTGCTCATTTGGTCAAATTCACGTGTGTGAGTGTCCTTTATTGTATTTGAGGTTGGTGCGATTAGCAAATAAAAGCTTTACAGGATGTAACTCCTGCCAGGAATATGATGTTGGTGTGTGTGTGTGTGTGTGCCTGTTACCTGCCCAGGCCAGGGTTGAATCCAAAGAACATGTCCCGACACTGGTCGCAGCGCCGCCCACCCACTGAAGGATGGGAGCACACGCACTGTCCGCTCTGGCTTTCACAACCCCGCTGAGACGCTCCCGTGGGATGGCAGTCACAGTCTGCACATATACTCTGATCTGCAGAGAGGTAGAAACCTGGACAGACAGTAAATAAAATGGATCTATTTTTTTTTTTTACTAATATTTTAATCTGCCTCCAAGTGTAGGTCTCATTTCATAGTTTCCTTCTTTTTCAATACCTTTAAAAAACTGTGTCCTTTTTATGTCACTGTTAATAAGAATGAGGGCACAAATTGCTATTTATTTACATTTTACATTTAGTCATTTAGCAGACGCTTTTATCCAAAGCGACTTATATACAAATTCAGGGAATTCTCAGTTGCACCGACAGGACTGGCGATCAGCAAACGCAATCAAATTGTGGAATTTATTGTGAATATGTAATATGAATATTCCATTTAAATATTGGTTTTATTTGATATTCTGTGAGGTAAAAACTGTTGTCCTGAGTGGATTCTAACTCTTTTACACATCCAGCTATCGCCAATTACAATAAACTTGACTGTTTTCCTCCATCATTGACATGATAAGACATTTGTTACCACTGGTTCCATAAGACTAAACATTTATACAAGGAGACACACGGAAACACAAACAGGACATTTATCTAGTATCTACTAAGTATTTTAACTCACCAGGTCGGCAGCTACTGCAGTCCTTTCCATAGCGTGTGGGGACGCAAACACACTGTCCCGTAGCGCTGTCACAGACTGTTCCCACCACTGTCCCTCTGGGGTCACAGATACATGGGACACAGCCCTGGGACAACCCCACTGTCAGGACACGTATAACGTCAGACACTAGAACAGATTCAGACGTTTTCTCCCAAAATGTAACCTTTTATTGGACACAACAATAAGCTCTATGCAACAAAGCAACATTTTTTAATGCATAAAATGCAAAATGTAATAATAATTTTAGCTGCAGTTTTCTCTTACTCTGGACGTCTGAACTCCTGTTGTAGTAGCTGTGTGCACAGTTAGTACACTGTGCTCCCTCCACCCCCTCTCTGCACGGGCATTGTCCAGTCCACACGTCGCATACACCCCCTGGCACAGTGCCCCTGGTGTCACAGGTACATGGCAGACAGCCCAGGGAGTTCCGCTGCTCCAGGGTGTGGTACCCCTGACGACAAGAGTCACAGCGAAGACCCTCTACATATTCCTGTGAGAGACATGGTGAGATAAAAGCATGAATAATAGTCTCAGCGTCATTAAAATTTAACATACGCCTGATTTTTGCAATGTTCCTAAGATGATAAAAGCAGGACGGAACTAGTTTAGTGATGTGATGCTCAAAACTCAGGTTGCAGTCAAATAGATAAAAAACAAGATTTCTAGAAACTGGCTCAACGAATTTTAATAAAGGCCCTAAGGATGGCGGTATATTACTTGAAATATTTTGAGTTCCAATTATGAGAACTTCCGTTTTATTTGAATTTAATTGAAGAAAGTTTAAGGACATCCAGTTTTTAATATCGGACATACAATCTTGTAGAGACTTCAGCCTACTATGGTCCATAGGAGTAATAGGGAGATACAGCTGAGTGTCATCAGCATAACAGTGAAATGAAATATTATTTCTGCCTATAATATCCCCCGGAGGGAGCATGTAGGGCCGAGTGTAACGTCACTATTTTGGCCTACAGAGACACAGATGTGAAAAACAGAAATGTTGAAATTATAGGCTGAACTAAGGCAACGGAGGAAAACATTTATAACATGGTTATTAAAACTTTTAGTAACATTCTATATAGCTACCAATTCTGTTACTGCAGTAGGTTAAATCAGTGATTTGTATACAGTGTATTTTGTAGAATTTGTTGGCTCACTGTGTGATGAGGAAATGTGTTTAAAGTTAGATTTTTATGGCATGAATTTTTAGCTGGGACAGTCCCAAATCAGATGCAAGCCTGTCAATGAAAGAAGTTACAATGACACAAGATGTTTTCTTCGTGTTGCAGTAACGTCTGTCACATAGCAAAATTAAAACTTTGTCCAAGAAATTTGACAAGAAACATCCCTTCTCACACAGAATCTCTGCACTTCCCCTACGAGCCATCAGTGCAGAAATATTCGCCACAGTTTTCTGAGCGAGACAAATCAAAGTGGGGCGGTATAATTTATGCTATTAGCATTAATGTTTTATTCTATTATGAAACTTAAGTGTGCTTAAAGAACAAAGCAAAGCTGTGTTAGAGCAGGAAAAGGGAGGACTGGGCAGAGCAAAGAGAGCTGCAGCCATGTTGCCTATACTCCTACAAGTCTAGGTAGGACTACAATTGCAAAACTGACTATTTTTTGCAGTTATTTGCTGCTTTGAAACACTGAAGCTAGAGGTTATTTCTGTGTCACTGTCTTTGATTCAGATTCTCTTGTGATTCTAATTCCCTCACAATGTAGAAGCTATTCACTGTCAAGTTATTATGGAGAGGTTATCTTTGCCTTGTTTAGTATGAGATTTAAAGCCTTTAGATTGTTAAATATTTGTTTATTATAGCAAAGTAAACTATTAAAAAAAAAAGTACTTACTGTCCTCAGAAGAATTGGAATCATAGCATCTAAGGTTAATGACGTAAGTGAACGCCCATTGCTTGTGTTTTGGTTTCCCAGGTCAAGAATAAACTCTGACCTGTGATAGTAAAATGGCCATAAACTAAAGGAGAAGTTCTACTCATTAACTTGCCTTACACACACACTGTCCTGTGTGAGGGTCACAGTCTGTCCCGGGCACAGTTCCTTCCCGTGAGCAGTCACAAGGCGCACAAGATCCATCAGGTCGCAAACTGTAAGAACCGCTGCCACATGAAGCACAGCGGCGCCCTCCCACACCAGGCTTACACTCACACTGCCCCCCCTCAGGTTCACAGAATAGGCTGAGGGAGCCCAGGGGGTCGCAGTCACATGGGACACAGCCGTCTGGATGCGACAGGTTCCAATAACCAAACTCGCAGCGGTCACAAGAAAGACCTGAGACGAAAGGAAAGAGAGAGAGAGTGAGAGAGGGGTGTAAAGTGGGGCCATCTGAGAGAAACTATCAGGAAGTAAATATTAAAAACATGAACTGATGCTTCCCTGACCACCGAGCGTTCTCACTGAGTTTTGTGTGTGTGTGTGTGTGTGTGTGTGTGTGTGTGTGTGTGTGTGTGTGTGTGTGTGTGTGTGTGTGTGTGTGTGTGTGTGTGTGTGTGTGTGTGTGTGTGTGTGTGTGTGTGGGCGGGGGGGTGGTAATGTAAGTGAGAGAGCATGAGAGAGATGGTGGGTGAGTGTATAAAACTGCCATCATTAGGGCCAGGCCCTCTGCAAATGATGGATCACTCACCTAAGGCCAAACACTTAATTTCACTGAGTGAGAAAATAAATAAATTAAGCAACTGGAAGAAAGGAACGGAGCGAAAGGAAAAAATGGAGATCGACAGATGGAAAGATGGATACGACGGGAGAACATAAAAACACCCTACACAACCATTCGCTGTTAAATACGAGATCTTTAGACAAGCATCCATGTCTTTATCTGAAATTTCAACGTGTAAACTCTCCGTTGTATCCTCACTTTGTCAAATAACGTCAACCGATTTTGTTCTGTTTCTAGTTGTTGTAACAAACTACAACTTCCTGCTGTAGGAGCTTTTACGGCTGCAGCAGCAGCAGCAGCACTGGGACGTACTGTACGGCCAGTTAAACTATGATATGCAGCGTGTGCGAGCAGGGCTTATTTGAATATGCCATACGTATTCCATGACAGGCAATCTGTCCCTAAATGGATGCCTGGGGGCAACGCAGTCACCACAGCCGTTTATGAGAGAGCGAGCGTTTGTGTGTGTGTGTGTGTGCGCGCGCGTGTGTGTACACACATTCCAGAGTGCAAACCTGTATGTCTGTTGTGTGTGCGTGTCTTTATGAGTGTGTGTGTGTCCTACTCAGTGTGAGACACTTGGCATTTCCCCTGGTCTGCCCACTTTAATGATTTTATGGATAGGAATGTATTTCTCTCTATAGATCATATATCATAATAGTGCAGTGAAGAGGTGTGTGTGTGTGTATGTGTGGAGATATGCATGCACATCTGAGTGTGTTGGTGGTAAATATGCATGATGACGGATTAACGCTTGCAACCCTAACAATGTTGTGATGTATTATAGTCTCTGTGAACTTTTAGCAATGAAGCTACATAATTTATGAAGAATCTCACGCCCATTAGAAAACTAACTTTCCCTATTTCCAGCACATTTGAGACGTTAAGCTGAGCAAGTTGACATTTACGAATCCCAGTTCTGTAAATATTCTCATGATGTTCAAATACAAGGTTCAAGACATTAACGGCACCAATGGAAGACGATCAGAGACAAGGAAAAAATGGCAAAAGTAGGAAGACAATAAAGTGGAAAAGGAAGTGAGAACATTACGAGCGCAATGTGTTACAGAGCAGAAAGGAGGTAATTTGGTGTTGGGGTGTGCACGTGCACACGTGTGTGTGTGTGCTTTTGTGCGACATGGCCCAGGCCTTTTATCAGTAGCCAGCTGGTTAACAGGCTCATGCATCACCATTTCAAACACTATTATGTACACACTGCACTCTGGCACCTTGTTATGAGGTTGCGTGCATGTCTGCATGTGTGTATCTGTGTCTCTGTGCACACATTTCAATTCTGTCCTTCTGAGGCATGGCTGCCATTGCTCTACTCAAAGTATCAGCTTGGCGGTAATAAATTGCCATAATCAAATCTCATTTCTGAAAAATACCTGTGGGAGCAACCAAACAAACAAGGACATAAAAAAAGCGAAAGTGGGTCTTGTAAGAAGGAGTGTGAAAAATACAAGGGACTGCAGCAGTTTGTTTTAATCAACTTGGCATTGAATTAGAGAATTAAATACCAGCTTAGTCCTTGATGACATGCACACAAACACACACACACACACGTGTTTATGTCTACACACAAAGAAACTGCACACTACACACAGTTAGGCAGAGACAAAAGTGCATGAACACATGGTCACATCCAGACATTTTCCTCTAGAAATGTACATAAACAGACGCTCTTACACACATTTACAAGCTCACACACGCACAACCACGGGCCCTTGATAGCGAGGCTTAGCAATAACCATGATGCGTTGAGTCGAGGAGCGTTGGCCGGTTTTGCATTTCATACAAGCTTGCTCTTCAAAGACACACAGGGGAGAGAGTGAAACCATTTATCACAAAGAGAAGCACAACGGCTGCGAGCACCGCCAGCAGAAAAGCCTGTTTATTTTGGCTGGCAAAACACTTTGGGATATGGATGTGTGTGTGTGAGTGTGTGTGTATACACATGCCCGTGTTGGCATGTGCACCCAGAATATCCACTTTTGCTTGTGTGTGCATCCCGTGAGCAGCTGTGCCTATGTATTAATTAAGATGCCATTATTGGACAATTAGACTGAGTAACAGCAGATCAAAAGCACAAGTTATTAGGTACTAGGCGACATTTTGCGACAGAAACTATTTTATGGACTAGATATTTTGTATTTGAGAGGTGTGCTGTATAATACCGGGGTCTGAAGAGATTACTGATATTACCTTTAATTTACTTTTATCTTTCCCTATCTTAATTGAACCCTCACGAACAATGAGGCTGCCCAGCCTGTATCAATAAGATCTGAAGGCCGTGACACACAAGACTGACATCAAAGAACTAGCACCAACGAAGACCAACTGCCGCGACTGCTCACGTTGCCTCTCGTCTGAGCTAACACGTATTTGCCCAAGCACTGGGACACACTGCAACAATTACAGCCATCGTCCAACTAGCGTGTCCATTCTGCAGCTGCATGAAATTTGAAGACCCAGGACCAAGAATGAATAAATCGTACATGGAGCAGTGCAAGCTTACTGCTGTCATGCTACTCTGGCCCAACACATACAGTTTATAACTATTTCTAATCGCCTACATATCTGATAAGAAATACCACGGTGTATACCTATTTACTTTATTGCTAAGCTTAACAGTCAATCGGAGTGGTCTCTCTCACAAACCAGATGGGTTCAACGTGTTAAACTGCCCGTGAAGATCCGACTACTGCCGACGGCGTGGGACCCGCTGCAAAAACCACGCCACTGACAGTAGTGATGTGTCGTTCGCGAACGAGCCGAGCCGACTCCCGTCACATCACATGCGAGCACAGGCAAGGAATGTAGCATTATGTAAAAGAAGGATGGAGGCCGTGTTAAAAAATAGTAACTGTATATTTTATTGCAATGAAAACGATTCATAAAAATAAGGCTTTTAGATAAACACTGAATAAAAAATTGCTTGCTAACACATAAACCATTCATAATTGCTAAATTAGGCTAAAATATAAGGCTCCGAGTGACACTGAATTCAGAGCTTTTTGGGAGACATTTTAAAGGAGCCGAGCAGTAAAAACACAGAAACAGAATCTCTAACAGTGTTAAACACCTGGCACATACGTCTTTGATTTGCGGTTTACCTGTGACATTGGGTTTACACTGGCACTGGCCTGTGTCCTGGTTGCATCTAGAAACTGCTCCCGTTGAGCTGCCGATGACGCCAACATGACTGCAGTTGCAGGCGATGCAGCCATTCGGATTTGAGGCTTTGAGACCATACCAACCAGGCAAACAGTCTGCACAGCGACGGCCTGTTACTGCAGCCTTGCACTGACACTGACCTCCTACCTGGAGTAAAAACACAGTAGGAGAGAAGAAGACCCAGGAAGATAGGAATATATCATGTTTGTGGAAGGAAAGAAACAAAAACACTGATTAGGTGTTTCAAATGATTTTAACAACCATCAAGTCACGATATACAAAGTTTTTGCATCAACGTTTTGCTGTTCGTGCTGGTGTGTACCTGGGCACATGCCCCGCTGCCGTTGGCCGTCCCAGCAGTGTTGCAGTCACAGGGCCGACACACATCAGCTGAAGCGGGATCAGATTCCTCCAGCCTGAAAAACCCACTTGCACACAGCTCACAGTTCTTACCTGAGAGCAAGAGAGAAAGAAACAGGATGAGACAGGGAACTAGAAGACAAGAGGAAAGGTAGACACCACACGGAAGATCAAAGGAGACGTTCGCCAGTCCAGGTTTCAACCTCATTTGTCTCAATGAGTGAGGGGCTTTGCTGCCCCGTGAAAACATGACGTGCTGCTAAATGGGAACCCAGAAGTGCAATGACACACTCCATATCACAAATATCTGAAATAAGACAAAATAAGTAATATCACACTCCGGCTACTTATTACCAGCAATGTACAAAAACCTTTACCCATCTTACCCCCTTTACATTGCTGATCTGTAAAAATAGCAATGATTATGGAGTTTATGTAATTGTTTGCGTATTTATTTATTTGTTTTAAAAAAAGTTATACTCACAGTCACTGCAACCACTGGTCTAAGACGACTGATGTGGCAGACAGTTGAGCATAACACTATTTTACTGATATGATAAAGGTTAGATGTAAAAGGCATTCAGTGTCCATTTTTAACCATTTACTCATTTGTTGTTGTTAATTTGTTGTAAAATTCTAAAGTATACTTGTGAAGTGGAAGGAAAATTTTAAATGGTTTTGAAAATATTTTACAAATAAATATCTATTCATGTATATTCATATACCACATTTTAAGGGGCATGAACACTTTTCCAAGGCACTGTATAGGTGGAGGTCTATATTCTTTTTCTCCAGGCAAGTCCCTCCTAGACAGCAAGCAATCGAAGATGCATGAGCCGCTTGTGAAGAGCTGAAGCGTCAGAAAACAAACCAAAAGCAATTTGCTTTAGGTGGATTTAGGTGATGCCAGTGCTCTGCTGTACTGTCCACTTCCTGAAGCTCGTCTCTGATGTGTTTTTAGGTTATTGAAATTTGATGCACGTTTTAGCAGGTTTGAAGATGTTTTCATTGTGATGTCACACTAGGCAAAGAACATGCATTGGAGTCAAGGGAGGAAGGCTGGACATTAGACATTAGAAGTGTGCTATAAAGACTAATTTTTAAAACAAGCAGAACCATAAACACAGTCTTATTACTAATTTCTTATTCTCCTATCATTCTCAAATCATCCTGTGCAACAGCAGCCATTAGGTCCTCATTAGGTCATGCTCCTATTGGCTGGGAACGTGAAGGCCACACCTCCAGCTACTCAGAGTAGGTGCTCATGAAGATTGCAAATTATAGGTTAATAGTTTTTGAATGGAATGACAGAATAGAGTGGGAGCTGGATGATGGATTAAAATACCATCGATATGCTTATAATACACTTAATAGCAATTAATTGTGATGTCTCCTAAAATTTTCTTGCAATATACTGTTTGTCAGAGGATCACTAGTGTATTATCAAAATATCATAACATTATCGTATCGTGATTTAACCTGCAATGTCCACCCTCACTACCTGTGGTGTTGTGCATGCAGCCATCACAGACGCCTCCTCCTCCTCGATAATGCTCATCTGGTTGGTCATCGGCTCGAAGATCGTAATGACAGGACAGCGCATGGCCATTACACTGACACTGTCGGCAGTTCAGAGGCTGGAGCTGGTCGCCTGACCTGAATGGCTTGTCGTTGTAGAGGGGTGCACAACGCTGACACTGAAAGAATTACATATTAGACATGAGTGCATATCTATTTTTTTATTTTTAAATGTAAACTGCAGCATGAAAACATGTCAATGCCGGCAGGGTCAAGGCAGGGTTTACTCAGCTAGTTGGTCATCAAAGACAAAGAAATTGACACATATACAAGGACCCAAATACTGTGAGCAGAAACCAACTACAAGTTTTAAATCAACTACAGGTGGTACAGACAATTAAATCCCTTGACAAAATACGTGGAATATATATATATATATATATATATATATATATACACACCGCCATGTGAATTAAAGCATATTGAAAGAAGTGCATTTACTGATAATAGCCGTGTGCATAGAAAAGTGGTCCCATGAAAGTGAAATCCTTCCTTTTTTGAGACAAAGACGGACAAAAACACAGGAAAAAGTAGAGGAACAGAATGAGCGAGAGTGGAAATACTATACAGCGAAATCAATGGTGTGTGTAAATCTGAATCTAGAGAGAGAGAAAGAAGAATAATAGACATAACTGAATAGAAAACACAGAGGGCTTCTCTGTTATATAAGGAGCCAGCACATGTACTGTACACGCACACACATCTGAGTGCACGGCAACTACCACCAAATTTATAACCACAACCCTTAAACATTTTCTAGCCTGAACTATAAAACCATGTTTTAACCCTCAAATAGCGCTTTGAAGTTGTCAGGAGAAACTACAATGACCTCACAAGAAGGGTTTCTAAGAAAAAATTACCAGCACAACCATAGGTAGATATCCACACACACACACACACACTCCCAGCATAGGGAAATCAGAGCGCTAATGAGGAGTGACTTGCAACAGCCAGCGCTCCCACACAGTCCCGCTTTCATGTCAAAATAAACACACCAAGGTGCGAGTACAGCGGGGCGAAGGGGAAAAAGTGCTATAAAAAATGCATTTTTCTGTAGCAGAGAGCAGCAGAGGCGAGAAGCAGAGACTACAAGCCCTTTGATTTTGTTCAGCAGTCAGTACAAATTATGGTGGACAAGGGGGGCATCAAATGGCGGGATTAAAAATGTATTAAAAAACACAGGAGTTCCTCCCATGTGTGACACATGCAGACCTGTAGTGGGTTTATTATGTATGACACACAGAGGGAGGGGGCGGGGGTGGCAGGGGGAGGAGAGAATGAGGGGGAGAACATTGATGAAAATAGGGGGAGATCCTATTTTGTATACTGGAGACAAGGGAGATAAGAATTGGGGAAAATGTGGGGAAATTATGTGAACAAAAGTTCGAAAAAATAAAAAACCCTTTGTTTTATAAAGATTAAAACAGGAGGGACAGAAAGACAAGAGACAGAAAAAAAAAACAAAAAAAAAATCCACAAGTGTGTGAGGAAAGATGTGGGGTGGAAAAACAAAAAGGCGAAGAACAAAAAGATCATAAATAAAATTAGCGTTAATATGGGAAGAAAACAAAAGAGGAAGGACTTGTATACACATAGTAATTTATATTAATTTCAATTCAACTTTATTTATTTAGTCCCAATTCACAACATCTCAAAGCATTTTACATAATGAAGTCAACACTGTACAGATTTGGAGAGGAAACACAACAAATCCCCCCTCGAGCAGCACTAGGCGACAGTGGAGAGGAAGAACCCTCTTCAACGCAAGAAACCTGCAGCAGAAGCAGGCTCAGGGTGGGCAGCCAACCTTCCTGGGAAGTGGGTTCAGAGTCGGTGAGCCAACTCTAACACTTCAACTATGAGCTTGATCAAAAAGCAAAGTTTTAAGCCTGTTCTTAGAAGGACAAAGGGTATCTCCCTCTTGAATCTAGACTCGGAGCCGGTTCCACAAAAGAGGGGCTTGACGGCTAAAGGCTCTGCCTCCCATTGGACTTTTGGAAACGCTGGGAAGCACAAGTAGGCCTGCATTCTGGGATCAGAGTGGCCTATTGGCATTTATCTTATCCTACATCATTCATTAATACAGTTTCTATATTTCCCAGGTAAAGCACCTCTCATGTATCTCACATCGCATTCTTCTTCTTTGATAACCTTTGAGAGCCCAGAGCATTGTTACCTGTTGGGGGTAATTATTAACAGGATCGAATGAAGTAGTATGAGATTCTTTGGAGACACACACACACCTCTGTAATTTTGGACATGTTATTCCAAGTGGTGCCGGGCTGTTTGCATGTTCCTGTTTGTTGTATCTGTCTGCCAGTTCATCTGTCTGTCACGCTGTTTGGCCTGCAGTCTGTCTGTCTGTCTGTTGTTGTACCGACAGCGACGACTTGCCTCTGTGTTTGTTCGCATTCCGTTTTCCTTTCTGGCCATCTGTCTTTCGGTTCGCCTGCCCGTCTGTCCCTCTGCAGTTCTGTGGCCTTAAATGTTTCACTTATCAAAGATACTTTTCACACTGCAACAAAAAGCTCTCGCTATGTCTCACTCCCTTCGTCTCATCCGCTGGGGAGAAGTTGAAGAGTAAGATGTGGAGATTTCTAATCTCCCATCTCCTCTACCTCTGTGCCTCCTCGATCTTCCCACCTTTCCTTTTTCCATCACTTTATAAAAAAAAAAAGAAAAGAAAAAAATCACTCTGTACATCTCCCCTAGTTTCCCACCTCTCCAATTCCTCACTTGCTTACCCCTGTCTCTACCGTCCCCTGACTACTTGTTCTCATAGCCATGGTGAGTATGTGAGCAGGAAATATTACCATATCAAATGAAAGGGAGGGGATTTGCGTCTTTATTCTCTTTTCTTTTCATTCAACATTGCGTTACCTTCCCTCTCTCCCAGCCTGCTAATTAGTCGAGGGACTGGTGTTTGGGATTTAAAAGAGGAGTGCATATATTCATTCTCTTTTTCATACAAAAGGTTTTGATGGTGCTCCATCACCTGCCACTGCACAAGCAGTAAAAAAGAAAAAAAAAAGGGCAGTATACACTGAAACTGATTGTATTTCTATTACATTTGTTTTAACTGTATTGCGTTTTTGTCTACGTTTGTCATAATTGTGTTTTATGCATCCCTCTGAGAATTGCCTTGATGTGTTAGAGGTTTTGACTGTCCCAGTGATACTGGGATCTGTGTTGTGAGTGGCAAAGTGGTCCCACGGGAGGAATCAGGGATAAGAGATTATGGAAACCCTGTAATGACCTGTGTTTTAGGAGCGCAGTCCAGGATTCTCTTCTGGAGCCAGGCAGGGAGGTACCAGTAACTGGGCCTGGGACCCTGTGCCCAGTCAGGTACAGCCTAAAAAAAATAACATGGATCTTCATCAATCAATCAGAGGTTGGGTGTGGCGTAAGCTGGGCAGTGGGCAAAGTTGGGGAGCTAGGCATACAGATCCCTGGCTTTGTAAGCTTGCTCCTGAGATCTGTCACTTCTCTAGTGGGGAAAGAGCCGGCCGGCCTGGGGCCTAGGCTGGAGCATTGCTGCCTACATATATTTGGGCTACCTTCCATGCAAGACACAGGCTGGAACCAAACTGCTGGAGAGGGGCCTGAAGAACAAGAATGGGTTGCTGCTCTTTTGGTGAAGGCTCTAACTGTTTCTGTCTGTGATTATGTGCCAAATAACTATTCAGAGTATCCAGCATTCTTGGTGGGGTCTGTAAGGACTCCTGGAATAGGCAGCACCTGAGGAATCCATGAGAACATCCTGAGCATATTTATGCACGTGGGCAATGGAGAAACCTGGAGTTGAGTGATTATGAGCAAAAGCTTTGCCTGATCTAAAAGCTGTGTTTTATTGGACCTGTGTGCTAGTCATGGATTGTCCAATAGCAAAGACCATGTTTGAGTATAAGGTTGTTTGAGAATCTGCTACCAGAGCAGAAGCGACATTGTAAAGTGTATATGAATCACCAGATTTGTGCAGTTAAGTCTTAGACAGCTGGGTACAGAGAGGAGCAAAGATTTGAACTGATCACCAGCTGGTGATGAGCTGGATCAGATAGTGAGGGTAGATAGACCTGTATACACCTGGTAAACTCACAGTGAGTAGTGAGGATGAACTGGGAGCATTTGTTTAAATCCCTCGATTGTGAAGGCAGCTGCCTCGAACTGTGGCCGGAACGTTCTGTGTGGATTTCATTGCGGCAATCTGGAAGCAAAAAGCCAGATGTATGAGGAGTTTAGGGAGGCTGTGGAGAAAGACTTTTGGTTGGCCCCAAAGGAGGTTCTGGCAAACCATCTGACAACTCAACTGCCGAACTGTGGAAATTGTTGGGTGGTTCAAAGCGGACAGGAGTTCTTCAGTGGAGGACACAGAGTCTTAAGACTTAGGAAAAGCCTCACTTATATCTCTGACAAAGGACTATGATGTAGTTAAGAACCCACCTAAGAGGGAAGGTGCCAAGTGCCGGATGACATTTGCCCGGACATAAAGAGGGCTCTTAACATTGGTGAACTGTCTTGGTTGAAAGACCTCTTCAGTTTCCCATGGAGGCTGAGGACAGTGCCTGTGGGTTTGGTGGTAGGTTTGGACTTGAGAGTGTGCTCAGCCTCCTCCACATTCTCCTGTTCATAATTTTCATGGACAGCATGTCAAGGTGCAGCCGATGGGATGTGAGCGTCCAGTTTGAAGATCTCAGAATTGTTACTTCGCTTTTTGCAGGTAATGTGTCTCATCTTGCAAGATATGACAAGGTCCTTAAGATGAGACTGAAAGAAAATGAGATTATTGATGTAATTGGTTAAAATAAGTTTTCTTCGTAGGGTCAGTTTCAGATAGGGTGCGGAGTTGGGAAATCCGGAGAGAAGAGCTAATTGAGCCAGTTGAGGTGGTTCGGCCATCTTCTTAGGATCCCCCCTGGGAAACGCCCATCTGAGGTTTTCCGGGCACACCCACAAAATGTTGGAAAGATGATATATCTCATCTGGCCTGGGTCTGCCTCAGGATCCCCCAAGTGGAGCTGGAGAACGTGGCTGGGGAGAGGGATATCAGGTTACCTGGCTGAGCCTGCTGCCACCGTGACCCGAATTCAGATAAGCGGCAGAAAATAGATGGATGCTTTTACATGTCTGTATGTGGTCAGTCCACTGTAACATTACACCTTCTTGTTTTTCAAAGTGTGGTAATGTGCCAGAGAAGCCAACATGTGCACGAATGAGTGTGTGTGTGTGTGTGTGTGTGTGTGTGTGTGTGTGTGTCACAACTGGGAACCAGAGGAAATGATAACATCTTATTTTCACTCTTGAATGTTCCCACAAAAACCTGCTGAGTGGGGAGACTTCTCTAATGGATATGTGGCAATTCACATGGCCTGTCACAAGCATCTGTGTGTGTGTGTGTGTGTGTGTGTGCATGTGTACCTGTGTGTTAATCTGCTGGGGCAACTCATCTTATCCTAAATGCCATGACCAATTTCACACCCTCACTGGAAAGGTCATACCACTGGTGTATGTGCGCATGAGTGTGTTTATGTGTACATAGCCGTTGCTGTGTGTGTGTGTGTTATTTGAAGTTAACCCGGTTAACCCCCAGCGTTGGTGGAAATCTGCTGCTGAGGCAGACTTTAGCAACCGAGATTCTGGGGAACACTACTTAATGTCACAAGCCATTAATATCTATCACACACAAAAAAAAGAAAAAAAAGAAACACACATTCCGTGTGTATTTCAGAGCAGATATACGATATACACACAAACTGAGTCAAACTCAAACTGAGTACTTCTGATTGATCGAAAAACCCTTACTGCTCAGCTTAGACTCTTTTAATGATTCACCCACATACACTAATACTTACATCATTTACTCACTGATGATAATAATAATACCATTTATTTTAAGAGCACTTCAAGGTTAAAATGGACACACTGTAATGAAAATAGATAGTTAAGTTATATATTAGGACTGGTACAGCAAGGTTTTTGTAAAAAATATGAATGGTTGAATCCAGGCTCAGTAGCTGGCTTAATGTTTCCAAGTGATCTAAAATACCAGTGTATAGCTCCATAATAGACATATTAGTGGATAAATTAATTTTCAAAACAAGCGGAGCTCTGAACTACCTCCCATCTTCTCAGCTCCGACCGAACTGCTGATTATTTTCAGCTTTGCAAATAACAGCAGCAGCCTTAGAATTGCAGTTACAGTGTAAGTGGCCAAGTTAGATGTGCATTTCATGGATGTATTCATCAGAACTTTTAGCTTTATTCTTCATGATGCCATTAGTGGTTTTAGGGGGTGGCCATTTTCTTTTGGTTTCTCCGTAATACATCCACGTTTTCTCTGATCTGTCCTTTGAACAAGATAACCTGAGTGAGCTTGGGTCCAAATTCAGGTCGGTCGATTAACCGAGATTATTATTATTTTTCAAATCTAGGAAAATTCATAAATATTTAAGATAAAAGCAGGTTTTATCATAAATCTTTAAAAGCCACTTAAAAGAAGATAGAATCTGAAATCCTAAAGTCCACAGCCAGATGTTCCTGCATCCACAAACAGCCTGATGTAACTCGTGTCTTAGGCCTCAAAGTGTGGACTGAGAAGCGCAGCCAGCTTAATGTTCTCACCACGTTTACACATTTTTATTTCTGTAACACAAATACCGGACAGCATTAAATCCCTCTCCCCGAACAAACTGCGTCAAAGCACAGGGACATTGTACAAGAGAAGGTAGAGGGGGCAATATGTTATATAGCTTTCAGACTTTACTAAATCCATCATTTGTGGAGAAATGTAAAGAGACAGAGTGACAGAATGAGAGATCAATCCTGACACAGAGTGCACATAAGAAAGAATCAAAAGACAGAGTGAGAAAGTGTGCAAATGCCAGTCCAAGTGTGTGTGTGTGTGTGTGTGTGTGTGTGTGTGTGTGTGTGTGTGTGTGTGTGTGTGTGTGTGTGTGTGTGTGTGTGTGTGTGTGTGTGAGTGTGTGAGAGAGATTGAGAGAGAGCAAGGGGGGGGGTTAAGTGTGTGTCTTCCAAGGCTCCCGTTGATCATCTTGACACATGTCTGAGCATTTCTGTCACTTTAATGTCACTGTGGAAATTCTGCAGATTAGTACAACATTCGTCATGGTGCTAGGCCGATCCAAGTCAACAGAACGCATGCAATATTAAACGCTAATATTCCCCACAGCCTTTTATGTTCCAATATTACAAAGACAGAAGAAAGGTCCTGAATATTCACTGAGAGAGATGACATGGACAGGTTTGGGGAAAAGAGTGCACACAGGAATACACGTGTGCATACTCAGATTAACACACACACACACAAGCACAGACACACACACGCGCGTATTTCGCAGAAATGTAGCTCTACTAGAAGTTAATTTACATAAAACATTCACACATATTTCCATTGCATCTCTCTCAAACAAAGAAGTTACTGTATGACAATAAACAGATTTAGAGTCTCCCTTCGTCAGCTTGCCAGCCTCCTCCAGTCCTGGTGTCCACTGGTGGGTTCTCGGACTGCCGCGGCAGCAAAAGAGGCATCAAGAGGCACCAACACCCTTCTGATCATGGCTCGAAGCAGCCACTTTCTTAATGTAAGATTGGGTGACCCAAAGTCCATTGGAATGCAGGGTAAATGCTTCCAGAGGTAGAGCTGAAGACCTCAGCCAAACACTCCACTGCTTCTCTCATCACTCAAGGGTCCAAGACACATGGGCACAAGTCTGACAACCAAAAGGTTGATCATCGAACATGGTAGTCATTATGGACAATCCATGACTAGCACAGTCCAACAACAAAACTTCACTTGCATTCAGTTGTTCATCCTCAATCTCTATGGTTGGTACACAGGTCGGCAGCTCCATGTTATTTACAGGATTGTCCTCCTGTGTTTGCAGATGATATGGTCCTGTTGACTCCATCAGGACCAGGACCTTCAGGATGCACCGGGGCAGTTCGTGTGTAGTGTTGGTATGAGTATGAAGATCCCGGGATTCAGTCAGCACATTTAAATCCGAGGGTTTAGTTCTGTGCCTCTGCCACAAGATATTTAATTGCTCTCTTTCAGGTTGGGAGTGAGTCACAAGTGAATGAGTTAAAGTATCTCTGGGTCTTGTTCTCAAGTGAGGGTAAAATGGAGTGTGAGGTCGACAGGTGGATGGATGTAGCATCAGCGGTACTGCCGATATTGAACAAAAATGGTAAAGTAAAGTGGGAGGCAAAGCTCTCAAATAAGTAAGTCTATTTGAACCCTCACCTATGGTCACAAGCTCTGGGTTGTGATCAAAAGAATGAGATGGCAAATTAAATCGGCTGAAATGAACTTCCTTTGTAGCTTGCCCAGCCTCAGCCTAGGGAGCTAGAAGTAGACCAACTGCTCCTCGGTATCAAAAGGAGCCAGGTGAGGTGGTTCGAGCATCCAATTAGGATACCATCTAGGGACCTCCCATTGGAGGTTTTTAAGGCAGATCCAATTGGGAGGAGAACCCCAGGTAAGAACCAGAACACCCTGAAGGGATTACATCTCTCATCTGGGCTGGGACAACCTCAAGATGTCTTGGGCGAAGGATGTCCAGGGATAACACCCTACTAAGCCTGCTGCCACTACGACCTGACATCAGACAACCAGCGGAAAATAAGTGAATGAATGAATGAATTGCACGTGGAACGAGGTGAAACGGGGATGAATTAAATACATAGAAAGCGAGGCAATAAAGAGAAATGGGGGAGCAGAGAAAAGGAGTCAGTGAAATGAAGCGAAAGACAAACAGAGAGAGAAAAAGAGCTGATTAGAGATGCATGCAGTGGGAATGTCATTGTTCTAGTCGATTTGAGACATTATTTAAACTGAGACCCAGGAGAGAAAGACGGTGTACAAGAAAGAGCGAGAGAGTGATCGACAAAGGGAAGAGGATGGAGGTGAGAGGAAAGAGTAAAGCAGTGTGCTAAAAGTGAAATACAGAGGAAGGGAAAGATGCCATCATCATCCTGGATGATGGCATTACATACACTATCAAAATATTGTGTGTGTGTGTGTGTGTACAGAGAAACACTTAACTTTTATTTTACTATATAGTTCAGGTAAGACAAAAACCACGAGACGCGAGAGAGTGTGTAGGAGGGTGTTTGTTATCCGAGTTTGGCTATGGAAGATAAGCAACCGAACAGCTGCTGGTTGACAGCTGTACCTTTCAACTGATGTCCTGGGTCTAAAAGTTACCACACACACACACACACACACACATGAATGATACATAAGTAGTTAATAATACAGGCCTTCCTGAGCTACAGTGAGGGGGAGCAGCAATACTGAACTTTTCACATGCAGACAGAATAGAAGCTTTTGTTGGGATGATGCCTGCTATTACCTGGCAGATGTGTTAGCTGCAGCTTGGTCCTAGCAGTGATGGTTTAAATCAAACTAGTGTGAAAAAAAAAAACTATAAGATAACGTTTCTGGAGCATAGCAGCATATTGTGAATAATTGCAGCTATGCACAGCGGCACATACTAGTGATTCGCGTACTTACAGAGAAGATCTATATATATATAAATAGTTAAGATATGAGTCACTCCTGCACCAACATAGTTGATGTCCACTGTCAGTTATTATAGTAATAGATTTCCCATGATCATCAAAGTGTAGTGTAGTTTTGCGGCCAGGTCAGGTTAAAAGCAGCACGTGTCCAAAAGCAAAGAACATTGACTGCACTTAGTCAATTTCTCTGCTGAAGAATAAAACATGTTTGTGCCAGAGAAAAAGAAGGAAGGAATGGCCAACTTTGAGGATGTGTTCAAACAAATGTGCTCGTGTGTGTATTTTATTAAATTATTAGAGCCGTCCTCTTTGTGTCGGTAAAAAGGAAAGTACTTAATTAAAACCATGAGGAGCTTCTCCCCAGGGGGATTCTCCTGTGCATGTTTGTATCCCCGAACAGGATATAAGACACTGCAATATCTAGATTTAATATCAATATTGATAAGTAGGAAAATAAATCCCCAGAGAAAACAAACCAGTGTAGAATATATCTATAGAATATCTATCTATTTTTTTTTTTACAGAAAAAAACATTTGCCAAGTCATCGTTTTACAATACTGTGAAGCCCTGCTATTGAAAACGGCACGAGTGACCAACTCGGGTCCTTGAGAGCCACAGCCCTGGAATACAGAGTTGAACAAAGTCTAACCCCGGGTGATTGATGTCCATCACTGCATGTAAGAATGAAGTAAACCTAACAAATATGTTTTTGTCGTCACATGTGACTCACACTGGTTCCCTCTGTGTGGCTCTCAGGCAGACACAGGCAGCGGTAGGGCGTCACACTGGTGTCACAGTGGTCTGCATGGCCGTGACACTCACATCTGGGCAGATGGAAGAGAAAGGGAGAGCGAGACAAACACACAGAGTTAAATAAAACCGTGCGATAAAAATGTTCTAGTTAAAAGCGTTTAATTTCACACAGAGACGAGAGTAAACAACATGACAAAAGTGTGTCTTCCTCTCTAGTTTCTGTCACCACCTCCTTCCAACCTCGTTCACGGGACAGCAGCAGAGCCATTAGGAAGTTCCCATTCAACATTTATAAATGCCATCCTGAGAATTATGAGCACAACGTAACAGGTAGCCGACAGCCCTCTCACTCCCTTTGTCTCTCACACACTCTGCATGACAGTCTTTAATTATTCATTGACGTATTCCTTTTCTTTCTCCCTTTCATTCTTCCCTCCGTATCCTCTCACCAATCGTTGTCTTTATGTCACTTTCTGTTACAAGCTGACTTGATCGATAAAATCCAAACTACAGGAGCACTAAATGTTTTTATTATAGTTCTAACCAAACCATAGTCTTTATGTGAAGTAGTTCTGATTTATAGTGGACTTAGCTTGATTGCCTTCGACTTTTACTCAAGTTGACAAGTTGGAAGACATTTCTACATTGTAGAAGGTGGCTAGTTGGTAGAAGGTCAAATCCAAACATTTTACCAGACCTAATAATCTCCTTAAGTTTAGGAACATTGGAAACAGAAAGGGGCTGCAGCTACAAAGAAAAACAATGAGGGAACAAAAAAGTAGGGCAGTAAAGAAAACCAAAAAAATCGGAGATAACAATGTCTGTGCTTTTAGTAAAGAAAAAGTGCTGTAATGAGACTGAACTGAGGCGCGATGCAAACGTGCTACTTTGCTTGCTGTTCCATTCCACTTGTGTGTGTCTGTGTGTGTGTGTGGCATCGTGTTTGAATTAGAAAAGAGTGAGCTACCTAACCAATCAAATGTTGCGTACCTGTGCACAAACAAATAAACTTAAGCCTGCCAGAGCACATTCAAAGCCCCTGACAATGAACAAACATCCTTTTCTCTCTTGATGGCTCCTATGCTAGTGTGCATCATGTAATATAATAAGGGGGGGGCTTGTTTTAACATACTGTACGGGACAAAGTCCGCAAGTGCAGACATTATGTACTACACCATGACACACGTGCTCTCAAGTTATCAGTGTACTTTCTCTTGCCAACACAGCTATTTACATGCTTTCTAAAGAACAGAGAGAAGGAAGAAGAATGAAAGAGAAGGAGGAGGATGGGGGGTGGGTGGGGGGGATAAAGAATGCACAGATGAGATTTCAGCAGCTCTAAATCTCTGTTTCTCCTACTTCACTATAACAAGCTACTAATTAAAACAGCTTAGAGGGAAGGGGAGGGAGAGAAAGAGTTAGAGATGATTGCCTCCCGCATAATCCTATAATTACCACAGTCATAAAAAACAGTCACTCTGTCAGTCTAATGAAGAGATGTGTTCACAATTACTCTCAGAAAGCCCTGCTGGAACTCAACAGTCTGTGTCTAAATATTTCTCTAGATGTCGAACTGTGCTCGCACCCTTTTAGCAAATCGGCACCAAAAGTGTTTCTTTTAAGCAATTACACCACTTAAATGTAACTCGGCCTAATGACACTAGTGAACTGGGAGTTTTGTTACATATGGTGGCTCCTCTGCATTAATAAGCCACAGCGTAAATGCAAACACGCATTCTAAGATATGCACTAAAAGCTATATATAACTTTATCTGAGGTAGGACAATTTAGAATTTCTACTGCTCTGCATGTAATACGTTCTTCAGGACACCCCATATATTAAAACTCTATCTGGAGGAATGCAATCATTGTGAGAACGACTGTCAACAAATATCACGAACAACTTTCAAATACTTATCAAACTCCGGAGAAATAGTTGTAGATCCTCACCTGCCACCGATGGTGATCTCCTTAATGGCGTAGTATCTGTGCCGCTGGTTGACCTCGGCCACCCTGCTGTGGTACTGCCCACTCAGATGTATCCTGACCTGCGTGGCGCGCACCATCTCCTGCAGGGCAGGGGTGGTGTAGAAGTCGTTATAGCCCGGCCTCGGGTACGGCTGTGGGCTCAGCAGGCTGAATGTGATGTTTCCACCTGAGAGGGGCACATTGCTGGAACAAAACAAAACACTTTATTGCAATGTCGCGTGAGTCAAAAATATAAGTTCTGAAAAAAAAACCTTGCACACATTTAGTTAAACTGAGATCATCTGAGTGTAGCACGTGTGTTTGGATCATAAAAATGCACAGGAATCTTTATCTGTCCAGTTACTGCTGAACCAGTAAAGAACCCAGTGAAAAACCTGGGCAACAATGGATGTATGTACATTCTCTCACATCTCAGCCACACGAATGTTTGGTTCCTTCAGGTGTTTTGGTGGACTTCCTAACAAGTAGTAGTAGTTTTTCAGCACGGCCTGCTCTGGGCAGATATACACATGATATACAAGAGATATTCAGTGACTTGTTTTGTATCCATCTTCTGACTTCTGCTTTTTTATAACCCTTTCGCTGAGTTGCCTGGAGTGTTGTTTTGTCTTCTTGGTGTCTGGGAGTTTGGCCAGTAAACCAATTCCCCAGATACAGGTGTGTTAATACTAAAAACCTTCAAACCCATTCACTGCACTCAGGTGATCTCTATATAACTACTGTAATTGTGTGACTTCAAAAACCAATTGGTTGCAGCCGTACTGATATAAGTGATTTAATGGTTAAAAAAAAAAGGGGGGGGCGGGGGGGGGGGGTAAGTACTTTAATAGACACTACTGTATCAGTTTGATTCAGGTATACAGTCATTTTTCTAAGCAGAACTGTAAATGACTGTTGGGAAAACACCTCAAATGACTGAGGTTTGCTTAAATTAATCCTCTCAGCCACTTCAGCAGGCTCTGAGCAGGCAATGTCTCATGGAGGATTACATAAATCTGGCAAGATCAGACATTGCGCATGTATTTTTATGAATTACTAATATGACAGAGTGTGTTTTGTTGCCAATGTGAGGTTCAATTGCACTAGTGTCAGTTTAACTGTGCCAGAAAAAGGTTGTCTGTGATATCATTCGTCAGTCAAGTGAAAAATAAGCAATGACTACCTAATCTGTGATCTATTCATACCCGTGCTATCTAGTGCCAACCAAGGCCTTGATACAAGCAGCTATGCCAAGATTTAGTCTCAGATTGTGTGTGTGTGTGTGTGTGCACGTTAGACCATGTTCCAAGTCCAGTTCTCAATCTAGTGCCAATCGAGAGCCTGCTGCCGGTCATGTGCCAAGGCAACACTGTAGGTGGTTGGTGTTAGAAATGTAATGTGAGCGTGCCAGTGTGTGTGTGTGTGTGTGTGTCATCATGTGTGTTTGATTTGCTTTGATTTCTTTTGACTTTTGTGCATGTTAGTACTTTCATCAACAAACTGAAAAACTGTATGTGTGTTAGACTTTAATTTTTAGTCTGCTCAGCACTGAACGCCCAACAGCATTTAGCGACACCATGAGCATCTGGGGACCATAGCCCGAGCAGAAACGGACTTTTAGACATATGGACCCTTCAAGTCGATTTCAGTTGGTTGATCAATCTATAGACTCTCTGACTGCAGACATTTAAAATTTGACAGCAGTATTACGTATCCTGTAAGTAAATATTTGCTTGCCCCCATTGACTAACGATCCATGCTATTGCCCCGTTTCTCTCAAATGGTGTAAACTCTTCACATATTTATTTAAAGCATAAATTAGCCCCCTTGAAAGTTTCCATCTATTTATTTTCCAAGGGAAAGGGGGTTGACACATTCTGTAGGCACTGTGTGTGTGTATGAATTATCCAGAAGGCTTCCAAAGGCTTTTGTGAGTGTCAGAACAGTTTCCACACATCCTAACTACCTTGGAAGCTGCAGACAGTTGACTGAGTCCGGTCTCACCAAAGGGCCATTGTTCTGCATTTCAAACACACTGCAATCTCTGGCCATATACTGCCAGTCCAACCAGGGTTGTCCTGTAGCCGTCCCATTTTCGAGTCCTGTGAGGCCAAGGGTCCGTTTTTGTATCCGAACTGATTCAGGCAAGAGGCCATTAAATTGAACTATAACATAAAATACCTGGGGGGGGAAAAAAAGGAGGTTAAGTTGCAAGGAGGTGCAGTCCAAAAGAAGACATGCTACAATGGTACCATGGTAAAGCTTTGTTCCTTCGGATTTAGTTGACAGTGTGTCAGACAAATGTATCCACTTCTATAGTAATTGCGAAGGTCATAGACGGCAGTTTTTTGCATCATATTAAACTACAAGGCCTTAGTGACCCCCCATGTATTTCAACACTACAATATACTTTGACAATATACTTTAATGGCAGGTAGTTTTGGGCCCTAAGCTAAATAGACAAAGTATAGTAAAGATTTTTTTCCTCCTAAAAAGCGACAACACAGAGACTTACACAAACACTCACAACTAGTTTCCTGTAACACACAAACTGTGCGCGTGCCTGTGTGTTAAACGTTATCTGCCCCACTACAGTGTGGGCTGGGACATTGGGTTACACAGCAGGGAGCGCATTAAGCCACCACCACTGCACAGACCCACACACATACCCTGAACTTCAGAAAGTGTCTTTTATCTAGGGACTTGAGTTGAACGGCCACGTCAGGACAGCTCCCCAAAAATCCTGCCCACACTCACAGATACACTTCAGAGAGCAGAGGGATGAGTCTTTTGACGACACCAGTGTCGGCGCCGACCGCATCCAGCAATCTGTCTGTCTCTGCCCCCTGTCTGTCTCTCACTACAGTGCTTAGAGACTAGAATGCCTGTCCACTGCGAACACAGCTGCAAGCAGATAGATACTCTACAGTGAAGTGTTTGGATTGTAGTATTTTAACTGTACACGCCACAATGGTGGAATCTGGTCGACCGGCCACTGTAAAGCCTACAATGACTGACAACACAAAGCAATTTGTTAGCGTCTGCTCGAGTGCGTTTGCGTATTAATAGATAGCTTACCTGGTATTGTCCATTAACCAGATCCACTGTAATATTGATTCCTTCATCCAGCTCGTGCGTAGTCATGGTTTTAGAAATCCACGTGGTGCCCATGTCCTGATCATTGATATAACTGAGTGGATGTGTGTTAAGGTTCAGCCTCAACACTCTGTCATTGGTGGTGTCTTCAACAGCATTGGGAATGCAGTATCTGAAAACGGTAACATTATTAACTGCGATAATACTGGTTCTCAAACGAAAACCCTTCTCAGCTGTGATCTGCCACAGTCCATCACACTCCGCATAGGACTTCAGGTACGTTATTCATCATTATGGAATTGTAATGCTCCAAAACATACGAATCAAGCAAAAAATAAGCCAAATTAGAAGGGTGAGCCTTGTTAAAAAAAAAAACTTTTCGAAGCGCATCTCTCTGCAAAGGCAGTGCCGGACAATGAGCCCCTCTCTCACGGAAGATGGCACCTCTGCAAACCAAGATAGGAGCATATTTCTAGAAGAACATTTTCAAGAAAAAGTAACCTGCTGTAGATGTTCATAATGAATTATACAAAGTAAAAGATGCAGCTTTAAAGATGCATTTATAAAATTACCAAAATCAAGGCATGTTATAAATATTAAAAAGTAAATCTTGTCGACTGGTTTTTAAATTGTCTAATATAAATCTGGTGTGGGGGACTACTTGAATGTATATGAAGGGTATTAAACTTGATTCTGATTAAAATATTTGCTGCTTCTAGCTGAAAACCCATCCTGATGATGTCACCCAGAGGAGTTTTTCAACTAGAAGTAAAGATATGTTCCAGAAAGTTCAATGCTACTCATATTCATGTACTTCACAAACTAGAACCACAAGAGTCGACTTGAGTAAATGAGTGAAATTGACCTTTAAAGTCCTAGGACGAAGCGGACTTACACTTAATGTACATGTCGATAAGAAGTTGTGATACCATACCTCTCCACTAAGGGGTGTACTCTGGGGTGACTGGGAGGACAGCGACACTCCGACTGGGTATGGAGTGTGGGCAGGACTCCCGAGTACAACTCCACTATTTCCCTGTTAGAATAAGAAACAGCAAAGTAGCCCAAATCTAAGATTATACAAAATGTCCTCCTGTGCATAGTAAAGTAGGATAAGAAAAGCAGCACCGTACTGTACAAGTGCTATTGTACAAGTCAAAAGCTACACATTGCTTAAGGAGTTTTTATTAAATGGAATTCTTATCAAACCACATGGCCGTGTTTTTAATATAGACAAATAATATGATAAAACATTTCAAACACAAGCATTTCCCGACTGTTGGATCTGGACCGTTGTGGTCTAAGCTGTGCAGTGATTGTGAGCATGAATGAACGTGAGAGAAGCCTCCGTAACAACTTTAATATTTACATAAAATATTAAAGCACCCGCTTGAAGGCCTTTTAGCTGGCCATTTAGTGCAAAGCAGAAAATCAAAAGGCATAATTTGACAGCTCAATCCTTCATTCCGTCTCTTCCCAATCTTAATGAGACAAACCTGTAAGCTCCAAGTCCTTAACTGAGTGCACTGCATTACTTGTAAGCAAAACACTAATTGTCTAGTATTGAATTCTCAGGAAAACCCTTTGGAAGGAGTATGGATCTAAGATGCAATGATTAGCCTGCTCCTTCTTTCCTCCATCTATCCCTCCTTTTATCACTCCATACAGCCCGTTGCTTTAATCTATATTGTATCTCTATTTCTTCCATTTATATCCCTTTAATCAGTCTATCCATAGCATTCCCCCATTTTTCTGTGTAAATCATGCATCTCTTTTTTCTTCCTTTTGATATTTTTTTTTTTTTTATTTCCTTTGACATTCTTTCTACTCTCTCTCCGGATAGCTGCCCATATCCCGTCTCGCCTCATCCCACTCACCTGTTAGTCAGCGTGGCAGGATAAAATCTAATGTCCTGCATCCACCCAGTGAACTGATTAGACCCTGGGGAGGTGAAAAAGTAGGAGAAAAGAACGTAAAGGGAGGTGTTAATGGGTTTGCACTGAAGGCAGTGAGTGAGAGGATTTCACAGTATTTAGTAGATTATCTTATCAGTTTGTTGATCGCGGCCAAGTGAGCTGGGCCAAAGCTACTCATAAAAGCCAAGTGCAAGATACAAAGCCAAACAGCATGTGCCTCAGTCCCCATTTGCTTCCATTTGAGAGCAACAAGCTTTCTAAAAGGAAAGTATTTAGCTTGGTTTGAGCACAAGGCAACAACTAGCCAGACTACAACACATTACCCACATAGATTAATTAGTAAAAAAACATTTTTAAAAACTGAATGTAAAACACACTGTATCCAAAACCACTGTTTAGTTCGGGGTATTTTAGTTTATTTCTAACCTAACATAAGTCATGCTAACTTTAATTTATCTGCAAATAATTTACTGACAATTGTCTATAAATGTCAAAATGTTTTGAAAAATGCCCATCACAAGTTGCAAAACCTCACGATGGTGTCTTGGCTTATGCTGTCAAAAAGTTCCATTTTGGTCTCATCTGACCACAGCACCATCTTCCGCATGTTTGCTGTGTCCCCGACATGGCTTGTAGGGACTTATGGTTTTCTTTCAACAATGGCTTTCTTCTTGCCACTCTTCCATAAAGGCCAGATTTGTACTGTGCACCACTAATAGTTGTCCTGTGGACAGATTCTCCCACCTGAGCTGTGGGGCCTCTTTGCTGCCTCTCTGATTAATGCTCTCCTTGTCCGGCCTGTCAGTTTAGGTGGACGGCCATGTCTTGGTAGGTTTGCAGTTGTGCCACACTCTTTCCATTCTCGGATGATAGATTGTACAGTGCTCCATGAGATGTTTGCGATATTTTTTTTTACAACCTAACCCTGCTTTCAACTTCTCCACAACTTTACCCCTGACCTGTCTGCTGTGTTCCTTGGACTTCACGATGCGGTGTGTTCACTAATGTTCTCTGACAAACCTCTGAGGGCTTCACAGAACAGCTGTTGTTTTTTTTTTACTGACATGAAATCACACACAGGTGGACTCTATTCACTGATTAGGTGACTCCTGCAGGCAATTGGTTGCACTGGACCTTAGTTAGGGGTAAAGTAAAGTGGCATAGTAAAAATGCACACTACACATTTCAGATATTTATTTGTAAAAAACTTTTGAAAACCATTTATCATTTTCCTTTCACTTCACAATTATGTGCCACTTTGTCTTGATCTATCACATCAAATCCCCCCAAAAATACATTCATGTTTGTTTTTCTAACGTGACAAGATGTGGACAAGTTTAAGGGGTATAAATACTTTTTCAAGGCACTGTCTGCCTTAGGGTTCAGTTAGCAGTTGCACTGCTCAAGGATTTTCCTGTTGACATGCTCAAGTATGTAACAAGGTCTATAATCAAGCTTATGGAGCTTGAAGCACCTGTTTGTGTACTTGCATGAACAGTGTCAGAGTCTATGCCATTGTGACCATTATCTAGTGTCTGTGTCGCTCTGCAATTATACCACCAAACCACTAGTTGGATGTGGGATTTCTAGCTCACTAGTTTGAGTTTTGTTGGTGCACTGTAAACCTTGGCAACAGAAATTGAGCAGATCATATTGGAGTTTTAGCTAATACATTTTGAACAGCAAGCATTTTTCTAAAGTTACTGCAAGGCAGCGCAAAGAGCGGACACTTAGGGAGATAGACTTTACAACCACTGAAGTGATTGAGGCAGAAGGACCAAACGCACCGATGACAATTGAAGAAAATACGTTCCCCAAAAACTAAACGGCTGTTTTTGTAGCAAATGTAAGAAGTTATCTATAATGCTGTGATGCAAAGTATTTCGTGAATGAAACAAACGTTACTTTTTTGAAAGAAAAGTGAGTTGCAAGGAGATGGTTGGGGAGGATGGCAGGTGTACAAAGATCAATTCCAGAGTCCTGTGTCCTGTAGGTTAAATCAGGAAACCTACTGACTTAGAGAAACGTATTTTATGTAATAGTGTTACAACAGTTATTGATCTTCCTTTGATTCTAACAGCTGCTGTAACTTCCCAAATGCAAGCATGAAATTAATAATGCTAATTATTATATATCAGGGCAGAAAACGAAACCAGATATTTCACTGCAAGATTGGATATTTTGGCAGGCAAAAATACATCTGGTAACATTTTACTGACATGTTCAGTATCAACATATTTGTAACTCGTGATTTATGTTGCACCATTATAGGTTCACAGGAAATGTAATGTGTTTGAAATAATGTTTCTTTGGTAAATATAATCAAGTTTGCAGATTAGTTGCGTTTGAGATTGTGTTGCCACAACGTGCAGCTATGTTTCTGGGGAGGCACATGTCAAGCTACCGGTTATGGAGGACTGAGTAGGTTCTGATAAAGCTGACGGAAGACGCTGGACAAAAAGTTGCCACCCACAGTACGGTGGAGTATCCTAAACACAAACAGCGTCCAGACACTCATGCTGATACTGGACTCCACACAAGAAACACCTTCAAACACATAAGCACAGGAAGCCCCCAGCACATCTCCACTCACACACCACACATACTGTATGCGACAAAGTTGGCCAGAACATGAGAAACCACCACAGCTCATGATGCTGGTCAAAAGACAGCCAGAGCCTTTTCGTGTCCAACAAACTTCTGTCTAGTTTGACAAGAACTCTCAGAAAACGGATAACGTCGCTAAGCATCAACAGAACCTCTGCCATGTCTAGCTTTGTCTGTGAGAGTGTGTGTGTGTGTGTTTGAGGCTTTCCTGTGAGTAAAAAAAGAAAAAAAAAATCCTCACTTTAGAGAAAGAGAGTGTATGAGTGTGTGCATGCATGTGTGTTATTTGCATTTGAGAGGGGCTTTGCCGTTTCTGGCCCAACTACAATGCATGTGTGTTAGGAGGGGTGTACGTGTGTGTAAAACAAAGTGAGAGTGGGAGTGTTAGGAGATGTAAGTGTGTTAGAACAGTGTGTGGCTGTGCTGCCTTAGGCTTTGGCTCAGGATTTCTTTAGCGTGTGGAAATGGGATTATGCTTTCCTCTGAAAAGCACTCTTCCTATTGTTACTGGGATGATGCAAGGTATAAGCCTTAATTCTCTTTACTCTGTGTAGGTGTCAGTCTTCTCTCTGTGTGTTTTGGATTCTGTCATCCATCTCTCTCACGTTCCCCTTCTTAATATCGACAGGCAATTAAGGGTTCTGTGTGTGAGAACTTTGTCTGCATTTTTTTTTTCTCCTTTACGGAACAATTCTGATTATTTAGGATGATTTAGTATTTTATTCTTGGGGTTGTAGGACAGATTTCAGTCCTGATTGACTTGACTCCACCCATCTGTTATTGTCTGCTTATCCAGGGTCAGGATGTGGTGGGAGCAGATTCAGCAAGGTGGTCCATCTGGCCAACCATGTCTGTGAAGGTTCTCGGTCATCCACGTTTTGGTTATAGTCAGCTGAGACTGGAGAAGTTGCTTGGATAAGTAGCGAGGATGTCCAGTTGACATGACTCAACGTCCTCAATGGTTTCAAACTCCTGGGGTATCACGAGGTGTTCCCAGGACAGGTGAGATACATAATTCCGCCAGAATCTACCTTAGAGTCTCTTAGCAGTTGTAAGGTGGTGGTCAAAGACCCCACATATATCCTACTCTTGTGGGCAAAATACTACAGGAATACCTGGAGGACATTTCATATCATATAAACATCCACTTGAACCGAGGGATGAACTGATTAGAATATAAATATAAGTCAGGACAGACAAACTACATCTTCAGTGAGTGGCAAGAAAATACAGCCTACTGTTACTGTAATACTGTTTTTATTGTTTCATCCTTTTAAATGTTGCTAAATTGAGGTTTTAAATCATTTAGGGAACTAAAAAAACTCATCAAACATTTAAAAAACATAAAATGAACAGATATATATATATATTTTTAAGGTATAGTGGTCATTGCCACCATATTACCACATAAATGCATTGTAAACTAAGAGTTAATGTTTTTGGCTATAGAAAGAAAAAAACTGATTAAAAGCATTGTGTTTTTGGTTTTACCGTCCACGAATACCTTGAGGAATTTCTTTAAAAACATGAACTTGGACTCAAGGGTGAACTGATTAGACTTTGGTGGTCAAAGGTCAAGGTCACTTCAATGTTCCATTCTTGTGAATGGAACATTATAGAAAAGCCTGGAGGCTTTTACCAACTATTTTTGTTTTACCATTTTGGAAATCGGGAATTAATAAAACCCCCAAATTTTATAGACAAAACAAAAAGAAAAAATACAAAATGTTTACCATTGGAGCTGAGTCCCACCCACATGGCAGCATCCTCGCTGATATCTACGAGCCTGGCAGTCAGAGGCTGTGTGTCAAACGGTGTCCCGTCCTCTTCAAGCCCATTCAGGAAGACACTTGCACATTTGTCATGGACCTGAAAATCAGTCACAGTAAGCTGCAGTTACTGTATTCCCAGTTTTTTTCAGCCTGTATTTTGCCTGGGAACAAACTAAAAGGCAAAATCATTTGGACTGAAGGGAAAAAAGGCCTGAGCAGTAATTTAGTGACACCTACCTAAAGAAAAACCACATCTCTACTAGGTAGCAGGTTGAGAGCAATTAAGTGTAAAGTAATAAATCAGTATTTACAAGAAGTCTCATTAAATACCATTAATAGTCGACACACCACAGCGGAACCTGGAGAAGAGAACAGGCTGAGAGGCAGATGCAGCAGTAAAGGCCCAGCAGTAGGTAACTGCTGCAACACACAGTGTCTCGGAGTGGCAGCTGCTCTGTGTGTGCTCATGTGCATCTTTCTGTCCATGTGCATGCACACAGCATCGGTGCATATCTTTGCATGTGTGTGTGTGTGTGTGTGTGTGAATTATACATACGGCTAATCTTCCTGCTCATTTCACCAGTAGCAGAAAAGAGCCTCGGGCTAAACTGCCTCAGCCGCAAATTAGCTTTCTGTTTGACCAAAAATCTCCCCTCAGCTCCTTTTCCTCTCTCCTTTCCCAATCTGCTGCATGAATATTAAAAACTGCGCAGCACAAAACACCGTCAAAGCAGGAGCAGCTCTCTTTTACATCAAACCTGGGCAAAAAAAAAAAGAAAAAAAAAAGGACCCCACCCCCACACCCCCAAAAAACTTTAATGTGCCCTGTCCCACTCTCTCACTTTACGCCATCTCCAAATCCCGTATTTGGGAAACACACTGTGGGACCACTGATAAACGTGACTGTCCTGGTCTTACTAAAGTCCCTCTCCCTTTCTTCATCCTTCTTGCCTTTCTTGGTCCTTGCTTTGTCCTTTCTCCTCCTCAAGAGGTCATTTGATTCCTTCACCTTTCTTTTTTTTCCTGTTTTGGGTTTCCTCTCCTCATTTTCCTTTGCTCTTTCCGTATTTTTCATAACCACCTCTATCTTCTCTTCCCTCTCAGTTGATGACTTCCACCTCTCATCTCCCTTCCTGTCTCTTTCCCTCATGTTTATCTTGGCTTGTCGCTCTCACTTGTTGTCAGCTCTTTAGGGAAGTTGAAAAGGTGTGAGGAGGAAAATAAGTCCAAGTTAAAAAAAAAAAAAAAAAAATGCCTTTAGGGGATGAAGGAAGGCCCAGACAAGTGTCTGCCTCTCAGAGGATAGTTAAGACGCCCAGACAGACACTTTCATGATGGCTGATTGAAGACTGGCAAGCGCACGAGAGCACAAGAGGGAGCGCGGAAGTGAACGAGTGGAAGAAAAAAAAAGCAACGAAGAAAAAAGGAGAGAGGAGGGAGAAAAAGTAAAGTCAGAGAGCGGGTGTAAGAGCGGGAGCTGGAGGATGGGCCCTCTTTAGGAATCTCTAAGCCAGAGCTGTGCGGCTCTTGGGAAGATGTGAGGCAGTTGTCAGGCCTGATGTAAATGAATCCTGAAGCGCTTCATCCTCTTTAGCCGCCACGCGCCCTTTTGAAACACAGCCAACTCCCCTTTGTTATGTTTCATAAACACTTTCCCTCCATTTTTTCCTTTTCCCCCCATCCGTCTGCATTTCGTACCTCTCCTTCCCACCACCTCTCCTTGTCTCTTTTTTTAGCCAGTGTAACTTCAGAGTTCTTTGGGAACGTATAGAGAAGAAAGAGGGAAGTCCAGAGAAAAGGAAAACCACTACTCTGGATTTTTTTCATTTCTTTTAAACCTTTAGGCACAATCACTGCATGGATTTGCAGATATTCACTGAGGCTCTATAAAGAACAGGAATAATGATGGCAAACAGTTGTCCGTTATGAAATTTGACTAGTGTTGTATATCAATTTTTTTTTAGCTGCATATGCTCAGTAATTACCTTTTTAATGGGCAAAATGCTCCCGTAACACAAAAGCTAAGGTTAAATCTTTCTTTTGCAATTGTGACCACAATACAAAAAAAATTGCATTTAGTATATATATTTTGTCAGATTTTTTTTTATCCCCTTTTTCCTGTAAGCTGAAACTCTGCCACCTCAAGATTAAAGCCGAAACTGGAAGGTGGGTTCACCAGGGTTCAATCTCAGTCCAGCTTGGTTATTTAATCGGAACCCTTGCACCACCTGTGGTCCCTGCCACCATTGATGGCTCCTTTGATGGCTCCATTAGTGTCTGGCCTGGTTGCCCGCCGTTAAAATGTTTTCTCCTGCAACATTCCCGCAAAGCCACGACATATGTTCAAACAAACGACCGGAACTAACGGCATTAGCTCACAATATCTACTGTGTTTTATACCTGCATAGTGCTACTTATTGTATGAATTCTGTGAATATCTAAACCATCTGTTCCACTGCTCTATGTAGGATTAGCTACACACACCTCACGTGCACATGTAATGAAATGCCCCATACAGTGTTTCATTTATTTCCAATCAAATATTTTGCTTTGCTCATGAAATCATTTCCCTCAACTTTGTTCTTTAAGGTTTCTGTGCTCTGAGGGAGTTTGAGCACCTTTGCCTTTGTGCAAAACCCACCCCACTGGCAATGTTACCACCTAAGCCTTTCTAAAAGCCCAGGGAAACCCTGAGTGGAAAGCTTTTAGTGATCTGTAGGCTGGCATTTTGACTAAAGCTCTTCTCGATTTTCACACTCCTGCCAAGCCGTGGCTCAGCACACAGTGTGGACACCAGTGTTTCTTCCAAGCTCACTTTGTAGCTGCAGGCCACCAAAGTAAGAGCAGGTAGGCTAAAAACCTACATTTGCTAGAATTCTGAATTATACAAGAGCATATAAAAGATTTGCTTGTGTTTATTGGGGGTTTGACACCACAGAAAGATCACAAAATAACAGTTTGAGGCGGTCAAAATATTTACAGATACTCTATAATTTCATTATCATAACATTTTCAGCCCCGTGGCCTGAAGAAGTGTCTAATAAGAGATCTCACACACCTACAGTGGACCAGACCATTTTCAAAGAGAAACCTGAGCTGCTAGAGCTTGCTCGCAGTGACTGACAGCATCCCTGCAGAGATCGGATGGAGAGGCAGCGCCGCGATCTGAATCCATCAGGCTGGATCAGGACGTATCATGGCTCGTGGGCTACTTTCATGCCTCGTTTGTATTATTGCGCTAGTTATTGAGAGATAGTAAACAAAAAGTTCATTTCCACAGTGGGGCTTACCTGTGTCACTCTCGTCACATTAGTCACAATAATTCCTAGTGATTTTTTCCCCACACACACAACCAAACAAACTGTGAAACAAATTATGCTGCTTATGAAGAGCAACAGATCTAAACATCTTACTAAGTAGTAGCTGTTATTTATTAGCATATTTTAACATTAGAGGCAGTGATAAGTTTATATCTCTCTCTCTTTGATGATGTTGACGTAACGTTTTGTTGGGGACGGAACAAAAGTACAGGATAATACACAGTATATTCACAGCTTGACTGTAGTATAACAGTGGACCACAATGATATGATATTTGTATGTTTCCTCATGACCATTTAACCAGACCTAACACTTTACCACACAAAAAATATAAGACAGCATTTTAGCTGCATAACCAACCGTCTCTCTAGGAAGAAATAAGACTTTTCACTATGGTGTTACATTTTCAGCTATAAGAATGAGGACACAGCTCACACATTCACATCAGGTTCCTGTTATGTTGTCCTACACGGCATTACTCAGGGGGTAACTAATCCAAATGTAAAGAGGTCGGTGCTGTTGTGGAGTGCTTGGCATTTCAGACAGACAGCTGACATGGTGCAGTTTGCAACAGTTCAATTCACCGAAATATTTTTCTTTATTATACAGATTTCATCAAAATGTGACGGTGTGCGGCTTAAGAATACCACTTGATTTACAGTTGCAGAAGGGCTCCCGATTTACCAATCCCGTGCTGACAGCTCGAGGTCATAAAATATTAAAGCAGCCTTAAAGATATCGAATATTGAAAACATGCTGCTGCTTGATCCGTAGTTTACTACTGTCCGATTATTTTACTAACAAGTAGATGAAGCGCGAAGCTCTGTGCAGGAGCTTAAGGTTGTCTGCAAGCGTGGGTGAAAGTAAAATTCTGGTGGACAAGTGGAAGAGATGCACAGTTTACAGTCACTCCAATGTCCCTGTTTGACCTTTTTCTCAGAGGATCTCGTCTTACTGTATCAGTCACCTAGATTTTCCCACATCTACCCAGCCCATCTCCCTCTGCAAACCCCCCCATCACTCCCCTTCCCTGCTCATTCTGTCTGCTCTACTCCCTCCTTCTCAAATCCTCTAGTCGCCTGTCAAGTATCCCTTCTTCTTCTTCCCTTCTAAAGCTGGAGACTTCCCAGTGTTTTGTGGACAAACAAAGGAAATTGCATGAACTTGGTGAAGATAGACAATAGCAGATGTTTTACACACTATAAACCCCCAAAATAAAAAGCAGACTGGTGACCAAGTGGTTAAGATGCTTATCATACTGTATAACACCCTCAGCTTGATTTGAGTTTCCTTTCTCTTTGCTCATTTCCACTCTTTCTACAATCAGATGTCAAACATAAGAAATAAAAGACATCGACACTGTGTTAAGAGAGGAAACTGAAGCAAGGAGAGAAAGTAAGATGATGAACAGAGTGAAACCTATAGCTAATTGACGGGGATTTTGTTTTGTTTTTTATATGTAACCAAATGCAAGTGCAATTCAATGAATTAGTCTTTGCAATCATTAAAATCATTCAGCAGTTCAAGTGTCACATCAAATCCAGAATCACTGTTACTGCGAATAATACCTGGGCCCTGTCCAGAGGAAACGACTGCGTCATATGAAACAAAGACACTTAAATTGTATGATTTAAAAGGAAAACTGGAAATGTTTAGGTTAGAGAGAGGGTCAAAAAAAAAAAAACGAAAGTAAAAATGCAGTGTTTTTAGATGCAGAAGGTTACAGAAGGAGTTTCCAAGTAAACTGATTTCCTCAGTGTTTTAACGGTAAACCAGATTTCCCATGTAGGTTGCTTTTCCCTAAAGAATCCCAGTGTGGCTAACGGTGTTCTGCCAAAGGCCTCAATGGAGCAAACTAAAGAATCCCTATGAGACGTAAAGTCCAAGGCAGATCTGCTCCTCTCCTCCTTTTCAAGATGATCCTGTAGTTAAGATGATCTCAGCTGGACAGTCTTACACTGGCGTTGATGATGATTTGGGAATCATCCTCAGGTTGAAGTGATCAAAAGGTGCACCGTGACTTTGTGTAGGTCCAGTTCTCCACGTTTACGTCACCTTTTCTCTCGTTCTCCTTATTATCGCTCTTTAGTCCTCTCTCCCTGTGTCTGTACTTGCCCTTACCCACTATGAACCGGTAGCAGCTCTGATGTACAGCCAATATTCTCTCTATCGTATTAGCACGACTGCACTGTGTAAAAGGAACGAAAAGAAGAGTGGAAGGAAAGGAATAAAGAAAGAGAGAGAGAAAGAGAGGATGGAGAGAGGAGACATTTGTTCTACTCATCTCAGCGCTAAAGATACAATTACCTCTCACAGCATATTATCCATGTTTTATACCAGCCCAGGGCCCCGTGCCTCTGCCTTGCCGCGCTCACCCTGTGTAAGGCCCATATTTTAACACTAGCTATGACAGTTTATTTAAGAAAAGAAAATTGTCCCGAGGGAGATGGAGAGGGAGAGAGAGAGAGCCTGCGTAAGGAAAATGAGAGGGAGAGAGGGGAAGGGCAAAGAAGGTGGAGGGGGACAGACAATGAAAGGGGGAGAGAATGAGAGATAGATGAGGCAGAGAGAGACAGAGAAAGGCACAGAGAGAAAATCGTCTTTGGGGAAAAGAAAACCAGAAAAGATAAAGAGCGAGAGCGGATGTACTGTAAGGGGGCACACCACCCCTTTAGTCAAGACCATAAGTCTCCAAGATTTTTCTCTCCCTTTCTGAGACCTGAAGCTAAAAGAGACACAGGTTGAGGCACAGAAGGAGGAAGGAGCACGTTTAGTAAGAGACACGCAGGTGGACTTTTTGGGCTGGGTTTGAGACGCAAGGTGTCTGGCGGGTTCGAGTTTGGTTATTTAAAATTCTAATTCGTACTAAGAGATTTTATCTCCAATGAATCAATCCACATTTACAAGTCTGATATCCACTGTGGTTCGTTTTTTCATCCGTGCCGTAGCCAAGAGCTTTGGACTGAAGATGGAACATCATTCATCTGTTTGATGTATTTTTTGAGGTTTTTTTTTTTTTGGACAACAACAGAGGTCTAAGCCACAGACAGGGGCTACAACGTGATGGACACCAATGGGTCCTGGGTTCATATCTCAGCTTCATGTTAGCTGAAAACTCCGGCATCAGACTCACGTCCCCTTTTGATCTACTTTCTATTTTTAATATAATTATAAAAGTTTAATTTGCTCTTAATTTAGTTAACCTATGCCATGCACCCTCTCCTTCAGCACTGACATTTCTGGAAAAGGCAGGTTAACATAACATATGCTCTTTGTGGATCCGTTTTATCGAAAGCACCTTGAAGCACCCTTGCTGCTCACATTTTTAGCTCTCATATCTCACAGCTCCAGTGGGAATGAAACCCTTAACCCTGGTTGTGTTAGTGCCTTGCTATTGCTGTTAGGCTGCAGCAGACTGCACACTGGCACCAAACAGATGACCAACATTTAAACAAATGAATTAAAAAAAAAAAAAACTCCACCACATGTAAAGTGCACACACCTTGCTCTCACTATGTAATTGATGCCAGTATTGTGCCCTTTCGCCTCCTGTGCCAGCAGGCAGAGGGCTACCATAGAGGTGTCCACTTCACCCCTACGTAACAACCTTGCTTCACCTTCACACACAGTTTGTGCACACACACACACACACGCACGCACGCACACTATACTTCGTGCACAAATATGCATGTAAACAAACAGAGAACTCACAATTCATTTTACACATAGTGTATCCACGTGTATAAAACACACATTCACCTTCAGTCTGTCTCACAATCTGTCCATGTCACAGCAGATGGGAGACATGTACCAGGATACAGAGAAAGTGCCTGCGTGTCCACTGACTAAGCCACCAACCACAGAAGCAGGATCCTCAACGATGCTTGAAGGTTTAAACGCACTGGATCAGCCACAACTGTAACAGCACCAGCTGGTTTTAATGTTGTGATGGACAGGGGTCAGCGTGAGAATAAGTCAATGCCGGCCTTGATCGAAGCGGGCTGCACGTGGGGCTGCTAAGCCTGAAACGAGTCGGAGCACCCATGCTAAAACCGGTCCACCGGAAAAATTAAACCACCAGGTGGTGACAGGCACTACTGGAGATTAGTATTGAGTTGATCCAGGTTTACAAAGTTATAGTATCTTGGAGAAAAGTGGACTTTTGGTTTTGTTAAGTGGCCTGGATCTACAATGGCAAGAAAAACTATTTAAACCCCTTTGGAACAAACCTGTTTTTTTCTGCATTGACAAGTCCTAACATTTGATGTGATTTTCATCGGTAGTACAAACTCCACGTGCAAAAGCTGATAACATACAAACAATTATAATTACAATGTTTTTTTATATCCAATGCAAACATTACAATCCTGATTTGTAATATGGATTTAAATTATTCCTAAATTGTGCCCCATCACAACACAGCGTGTTCTACCTTAAAGTACAGGGACTAATGAAATGACTGTAGTCCAGGAAGGAGAATGGCAGTGAAGCCCGGCCGAGGACGAAGGTGAGGAAGGTAAAATGCAAAGATAAAAAATCTCACAGTGCGGTGATGAGGCACGTGCACATGGAGATGTGCAAGAAAGAAATAGAAAGATGGAGGGACCGTGCCGGTGTCAAATAAGCTGGTGCAAAGTCGCAGCTTTCTCCCCCGAGAGCACACCAGTCCATATCCACACAGTGTAATTGTGCGTGAAAACATTCATTAAAGGTTATGATGGTGTGCAGAAGACATTTTAGCAGCCAAACTGTCTTAAGAGCAGAGTGGTGAAGCAGATGAGCTGTTGGCGTCTAGAGAACAAATTGTAGATTAGACGGGAACAACTGAATAAATGCACCCACTGATGTGTGTGTGCTTGTAATCTTGACTAGACCTAAACTTCCAGTGACACTGACCCACTTACCCCCGTTTTTCATCTTTTCTTAACTATTCTGTTTATTCTCCGTCTCCTTTGTCTTGACAAACAGTTATGAGGCCTCGGAGAGAGCAACCAGTCCCTCCTGTGTGTGAGTCACACACACACACACAGAAGTGTTAAACATTCATGCAGCCGTGTTTGGTTGTGATGGGACTGGAGTGACTGGTTGTCCCTGCCACTGTCTCATCCCATAATGCTGATTTGCTCAGGCACTAGCAGACGGACCCCTCTGGGGGTCCTCCAAGCACACTGTCAATCACTGCTCTGCAAAGAAATGGTGCGCGTAAGCTAGTTACCCCGTGAATCCCCCTCCTTTGTCTTCTTTCCATCCTTTGACGTCTCTGTTTCCCGTCTTTCTTCATTGCTGCCTTCTTCCAAGACCCTTCTCTACAATGTATCTCACCGTTTTGCGTTATACTGTATGATTTACGTCGCCAACGTTCAGCTTGTTGTGCTGCTTACTTCCTTCTCAATACAACTGAACAAAAGCCTAAATGCAAGACGTGAAAATGAGGATAAGAGCGTTTTTTTCAAATGAAAAACATGAACAACTACTCAGGGAATGAGGTGGATACAATGATTGGAGCTAAAGACCACAGCAGAAACACAGCTTCTTAACCTTAATTCACTTCTTCACTTCACAACTATCCCCACATAAAGCTGGTGGAAGTTGTCCCTTTCATCCCTTCATCCATGCATTTGACTTTCTCCAAATCTTTTCCAACACAGCCTCAAGAATGTGTAAATCCTAACACATCTGCTTTATGTTTCATTTTGTAAAAGGTAAAGCTTTTGTAACATCCCATTGTGAGCTGGCCTGGTGAGGATCTGGGGCTGCATGGCAGTCGAGAAACGGAGATAAGCTACAGATGCTGCTAACTGTCTACGTCTGATCGTTCATTCAATCAACACTGAAATTCAGTGTCGACCTTGTAAGGTCACATTTTCATTGTCTTAGTAAAATGCAGTCTCCTGCTCATTGGGTTTGCTGATTCTAACGTGGGTGTGTTATACGTTAAAACTCCACCGACGTCCTCCGTTCGCCTACAGAGGCTCTGACACACTGCATTAAAACTAAGCTAAAGTCACAAGGCATAAATTTAAGAAATATAAAGTACATACACAGTAAAAGGACTAAGTACAATATAACACCTGAAGCTCATGCAGATAATGTTTCTCCCTGGGATATTAGTTACATACATAACAACATACATTTTACTAAATATAAACACGCATCTTGGAGCTTTCATGAGCAAAACATCATAGATTTTAGCTCCTCTACTTAAAGAGCAAACTCAATGCTGTTCCAAAAGCTCTGAAGAGGCCTGTGTGGCAAAATGTGTCATCAGATTGTAAGTAAACTCATTTCATTATGGATAGCTGTCATTTTTAATGGACAGAGGACTTTTTTTTAAAACACTACAAGAAAATCCCACTTGTGTTTCCAACTGGTTCACTGATGGTTCACACTTACGATTTAACGGTGTAAGGTGCTTTCTGATATGAACAGCTTATTTGGCCGTAAGGGGGACAACAGGAAAAACAACCTCCAAGCTGATCATCAGCCACTGTAACACCAGTTGTACCCTCACCCAAACGGCATTTTGAGGCTGAAGGGAAACTGCTGATAAGTAGTAAATTCCCCAGAAATACACAGAACAGGAGTCGCACAGTTGACTCACTTTGTAGCTATCACTTAACTCTACTGAGCCACATCCCTCACTCCCCCATCACTGCTCTTCTCTCATTCCATCCCTCCCCCAGGCTACTTTTTCCTGCACTATTCTCTACGTCGTTACCATAATCAGATAAGACAACTACCTAGGGAGCACCAGCATCCCTACAGCACCTTGCTCCTGGCACCGTGTATGTCCGTGTGTGTGTGTGTGTGTGAATTGCTCCTAGCACTTGGAAACCCGGATTCCTTTTGACTGTCTTTTTTGGTGTTTTGATCTTTTCAAACCGACAGATGACTGGTGTGTGTGTGTGTGTGTGCGTGCAGGAAACTCCTTCATACAGTAATGTCTGTATTGTGCCTGACAGACTGCTACAAACTGAAGTGTGTGTGTGTGAGGGAGCAAGTAGTTAAGTGTGTGAACATGCATGAGAATGGAAGTATGCGAATGGTGTTGAGAGTGTCAAGGATGATTATGTTGCTCTTCTGAATGGTCAAAGCAGATCACATCATGGAAGCATTAAACAAGGGGCAGACCGATTCCTAAGTTTCATAACATCTACGAGCCAAAGCAACACCTCAGACTTTTGCCAGAAGAAAAACTTAAAGCTGTGTACTTTTAAATACCTACATGGACATACATGTACAGATGCTGCACACAGACCCCATCCCCACGGGGTAAACACACAAAGCTAGAAATGAAGCCATCAGCAACATTACGTTTAGCCAACGTCGCATGAGACTGCCAAATTACTGTTGTAGGCATCAACACCAATCAGACAGCCTCTAAACTAAACTGTCAAGATAGATTTTCTGGATAAGCACAATCATTTTCCTTTTAAGTACCAGTCAACATGTATAACTTCCTCGTTCCTGCCTTTCCCCTCTAACCATGAATCATGCCTTCAATTTAACCGCACAGTTATTTATCAGTGTGCATCTTAGCCTTTTATTCTCAAATTGAATTAGAAATGGTTGTTATTATTAAGATATTACTGTTAAGGAAGTGCCAAAATGGTTACAAATCATTTTAATATTATTATTATTATAATATTTGTTTTAGTGTCTCAGTCTTTCTTAGAGTGATATGAAAAGCTTGACACCACCCAGCGATAAAATGTATTGCTCTTTTACTATTGACAGACTAAGTTGTGATTCTCGTTTTCTAGTTTGTCTAATATGTTTCTCTTTCTGATGGTTTCTCTTAAATTGAAACTAGAATTGCTCTTGTTCTTCTTCGGAGGGGAAAATGAGCAACCTAGATAAAACCAATGCTGTATAATAAACGGGCTTATGTTAAGTGTGGAGCTGATGGCTACCAAAACCTGTAACCTGTAACACAGAAACAATTAAACTTAAATATACTTTGACTATTGCAATTATAGAGCAGGACAAAGAAAATAACCAAACACTTCTAAAGTTTAGCAGTAAATCTGCCTATTGTTCATTGTAGCGAAATACAGTGTGTTGAAATAAGTTGCGGTATAATGAGTCATGACATCCTCAAAACGATGCCCTTTTCAGAATTTGTGAAGGGTGCAGCCTTTTCTTTTTCCTGGAGGGCTTTCGCTGTGGAGCACCCACAGAAAATGATGCAGCAACAGGTGTTTATAGTGATAAACTTATCATGGTGACTGTGTTTTTCAGACACGATGAAAGAGAGAGATTGTCCAGTGGAGTAATCTGTAAAATGATACTCTTCAACAGACCAGAAACACACACACACACACACACACACACACACACACACACACACACAGATTCATTTGAGGCCTCGCCACTTCACTAGCTGCCATTTCAGAATGATGAGAGTTTCCAAAATACGTTTAGTCCAGGACAGCCTTATTTTTCAAACTTCTCTGGTGGATGTAATACTTTTACGTACAACTTACAACATACTTTTACCTTTGCATTTAGAATTCCTGTAGACATGCAACCAGTCTCTCCATAATTACACAAACAGATGCTAATTTCAGCTGTAAAACTGATGTATCATGTACAAACTGAGGAATTCTTTTGGAAGTATTCATTCATGGATACTGGGCTCTCTATAATTTAATTTCTTTAATTTTTTTGCGACCCTTCCTGACGCAACCCTCCCCAATTCCTACCAAGCTTGGGACCTGCACTGCGTTCAGTGTGTTGCCCAGGGAAACTTCGAAATGTGGTAGATTGGTAGGCAGCCAATCTACTAAGCCACTATTGGTTATCTGCATATATGGGCAGAGAAATACTACATTTTTATTAAACTGTGAAAATATGAATTCAATTATTATTAACATTCAGAGAGTTATAAGGTTTTTGTAGTTAGCTGTCTATATAAAACATGCACTGTATGTGCCCCTGGCCCCAGCAGCTGTGCCGATGCAGATGTCGGCCAGTATATTTACCACTTGCTTTCAGAGAGGAAGAGAAAACGATGGACAGAGAATGAAAGAGAAACACAGACAGAGAAGAAAACAGTCTTTCACAGCGTTTTTAAATCAAATCCGATGTTGCTCCTAAAGTAGAAGGATTTTCTATAATTTCGCACGCATTAATGGAGGCTCCAACGTAAATGCCCCGTGACTAGTGACCATAGTGACCAGCTATGCCATGTTTAACATCATGAGACCATGTGTATCGATACATCGCAGGGATTCTTTACCTGCAGAACAAGGTGCGTCCACTCTCCCAGCGCAAGCTTGCCCTCTGTTCTGAACCTGGCGGTCAGAGTCTGAGTCTGACTGTTGGACTGACCATAGCGCAAGGTGATCTCCTGCCTGGACACTGTCACAGCAAAGACCAGCCGCCCCCTGGAGCTCTTCTCCAGCAGCATCCTGAGGGAAACAATACACAAGGAAGGACACTTATTCCAGCGGCGGTAGACAGCCCAAGCAGTCTGGTAAATATTTGGCATTGAGGAGCTGTTCTAACTTAATTCAAAAAGCAGAAGCACGAGTGAACTTTGAAATCCCAGGAGTCGAGTGCCACTACACACGGTGTTTCATTCTGACATTTACACATAGAATATCAATATTTTACATGCCTGCCGGGGTTCTGCTGCTACGCTGGGTGCAGGCACCTTCCACGTGTCATATTAACCACCACTACTGATATTTTATTGGAAATCCTGGCTTTTATGAACCCAGAGCACTATACCCTATAAATCAAAGATAGCTGCATGCACGTGACCGAATGCACGTATGTGTGCACATGCGCATCTGCTGCGAGAGACTAGGACATGGAACGGCACAGAACATAGTGAGTGAAAGTAGAAAGTGAGCATGTGTGGACTGAAATATTAGAAGTAGTAAAGTTTTAAACATAGATAACACACATTTGAGAAGCTGGAACAGGGCACTTTGGCATTTCCGCCTTTTATAACCAGTTTCTGGAAGTAAAGCTGCTAAAAAAAAAAAACTAGGGTTTGTAGGAACAGGTGGCTCGCTCTGTTCATTGTTGAGACAAGGGGAGGGATGTGAAATCACAGCAAGAGGGAGAGACAAAAGAGAGAGGGGTGAAGAGAGATGGACAGAGGTGAGGATAGAGACCTCCTTTCATCTGGCGTCTTTGATGGCAGCCATGATCGTCTCTACAACAAAAGACACGGCCAACAACAGCAACGGAGAGAGAGAGTGAGTGTGTGTGTGTGTGTGTGTGTTTGTGTTTGTGTTGGGGGGGTGGGGTGTGTTACTTCCATTAGCTACACAGGTGTCATGTTCAACAGACCAAGACAACAAGACTCGACTGTCATGTGAATCCCCGGGCAGACAACTTCACAAACGCAATCGCAGCGTGAAATTTGAACAGGAGAGATTTGATCTCTGGCTGATTCTCCTTCTTGGAGTTGAATTCAACCGACAGCCACATTTTAAATAAACATTCAGTGAGTTACAACGAAACGCGTGTAACCTGTCTGATGAGGTTAGGTTATGTCAGACCTGTCACCGTCGCACAGAGACCAGTCGCATCGTGTCGGTGCGCTGCTGCATCGGAACTGGAGACAGGACATAACATAATCCTGAAAGCCAAACCATAAGAGTTCACGTTTGTATAAGCCACATGGTGAAAGACTTTATCTTTTTATTGTATATTTTTAACCAATAGGTAGCCAACCATCCCCACTCAGTTTGGTTAGATTTATTATTTAGCTCAAGAGAGTAGCTATACTGCAAAATAGAACCTGTTTCTATTTTAAAATATGACTAAAAAGGATGCGTGAGCATTTTATGTCAAGTGAAAAAATTTGTGTTTCTTCTTGGTTTAGATTTGTCCATTTATGAAACTGTCTGAATTTCTACATTAATGTCACAACAATATGATGTGTAAACTTACGTCTTAATGTGAGCACATGTTGAACACTTTTAACGTTATCGTCCATTTTGAATTTTTCCCTTTCAGCTGCTGCTTTTTACCAGAATCGGAAAAAAACATGTCACGTGACTTTTACTCTGAAGCACCTGCAGGAAACGCTGCAGTGAAGACGAGACGTCTAGTAAGTTTAGCCTATTTTTAGTTACACGACAAAACGTCCCACGTCTGCTTGAAGTGTGGACATATGGCGGAGCAAAGCCAACTGACCTCTTCTCATGTGGATGCATTGTGCTGTGTTTTGTGTAATTGCAAACTGATCCAAGTGCGCGTAACCCTGCACCATCTCAACCCAGGCCGGAACATGCCAGCACACTCTCTTCAATCTTCTAACGAAAAAGTGGACTGAATTCTAGCCCGACACCCTGACAGCACGAACAGCAGGACACACCAACTGTGGAAAACCAAGACCCTTTACAGACCAGGGGACAGAAACTGCATTAGGCCTCAAAGTAAATCCAGTTTCTCCTCCCTGCTCTGGGTTTTTACCTAAACTTTCCATCACACTCGTCATGAACTGGTGGCGCAGACCTGCGTGGACCCTGCCCATCTTTTTCACTGCCATCAGAGCATATCCATCGTCACTACATAGGGTTTCAGGATGTAATAGTCGCTCACGTTTATTAATTATCATGCGTATATTCAGCATTTTTCCATTTATGGCATGCACTGCAAGATGCTTTCAGAGATTAAAAACTCATAACCATAATCAGCATAATATCTGCAAAACTATGACCACTTGCTGAACACATCTGATACACAGCTTATAAATATGTCTCTGTTGTTGTAATTCAGGCCTATTTAATTGGCTTCTACTTAAAATAAGGCGGCGCATTTCCAAGTAACATGGTAAAAAATAAAAACTCACATCTCTCCGAGAGAACTTGGTTTCATCCACAAAGCCAGGGTGAGGGAACCCAGCGGCCCTAGTCTCTGCGACGGAGGGGACACCATGCATCCATCCTGGGCTGGCTGAAAGTGAACTCCACCGGATCCACCAGAACGCCCCTCTGCACTTGCAGTGGTTGCCATGTCTGTGTCAGTCCCAGGATGAGTGTCCTCACGGTCTTCGGTTACACAGGGAACCCTGGTGAAATGATTTAGATTTAGCATCGTCATATCTCCATCCTCTTCAAATGAATATTAGGAGATCAAAGAGGTCTGTGTGTTGTAAATGTTACATTATGAGTGGGGGGTTGTTCATTTGCACGGACTGAGAAGCTACTAGCAGTTCGATCGACCTACCTGTGTGCAGGTAGCAGCAGCGGGGCATATGGAGGCGTGGAAGATCTATAAGGACACTCCTGGATACAGAAGGCCTGATAACATGTCGTCAGCTCAGTCTGGGAGGTTGGCGGCTGACAGTAGCTGCTCCGCTCTGGAATCCCACAGGTGGAACGTGCTGGGGAGGTGGACACGGGTTTGAAGGCCGCGATGTTCTCCATTCGTGGGAAATTTCCCTAAGAGAGAAGGAGTTTTGTCGAGCCTGGGTGTCCTACCAGTCTTACTTAATTGTAGCAGCAGCAATGTACGAGACATAAAACTGACCTACAATGCAATTTAGCAATTTGGAGAATCAAATTTAAAAAAAACATGGCTGTATGATGAAGTACACCAGGGCTGAGGGACCTGTGAACCGATGTCTTACCCCCAAACCTTTACAGTACATTTAGGATGTATTGGACAGGCATTCAACACAACATTTGAATAAAAAAGGGACTTGCTCTTTAATAAATTGTAAATATCCAGTCTTTTTTCCAATTGAAGGGATTTCGACAGGCCAAAGCAGGTGGCAGAAAAATAATTAGCTGCTTCGGGTTTAAGGTCCCGGATCACTGTTGAAATCACTTAGTTTTCTTAGTACTAAAAAAAACTAAACGTCTACTACGACATAACAAAATGTCGGCTCTATGAGAGTCTGTTTAAGAGTCAGAGTGAATGCAGCCCACGGCCCGGTAACAATCACTCCCCCACAGTCTTTGAATCAGACATGAGAAGTGACTCTTGAAAGCCGCTCTTACCTGTGATGAAGCAGGTTTCAGACACAGGCTCAGGAAGACGAGAGCTATCCAGAGGATGGGTTGATGCCGCCTGGCATTCATGAGGTTTTGTCCTTCTTCTTCTTCTTCTTCTTTGGTGACGACTTTCATTCGCAACAGCGGCAAGCACTTGCTTTTGCTCGTCTCCCACTGCTTGATTCCCTCTTCTGTCTCCGCGGCCGATGAATCTGCACAGACTTCACTCTTGCACTCGCCTTTTCCTTGACCACAATTATTCTGGTATTTTCTCATTTTCCTCTTCCAGAAGCTCCACGGCTGCTCTCTCCTTCCTGGTTTTAACTCCTTTCTATCTTCCCTTCTTCTCTCGCTTTGTGAGTTTCCTCCTTTCTCTGTTTTCCAATCTTCCTTGTCTTTAGTCCACTTCTGCCCTTTGACCCCACTGGATCCTAGAATCGGATTCGCAGAGTGGCCCAGCATGGCCTAAGTTTCTAGAATCACGGATAACAGTTCCGGAACACTCCCCTGAGGAAGAGGGATCTTCAAGAACCTGGACTTTTTATAGGAATCCTTCCAGCAGCACTTGAATTAGTGATGACTGTCATGGTTCTGGGGGGTTACACGGATGTGTCTACAGGCCGGTGCCCCTTGGGTGAGGGTATGAAGCTTAGCTCTGTGTTAGACTGTCTCCATCCCTCCCACACACACACACACACAAACCACAACCAAAGCCTTCACATGATAGGTAGGATTTCACAATCTAGACAGGGAGAGAAGGAGAGAAGGAAACAGAGACGTGGTCAGACCAAAAAAAAAAAAAAAAAACTCCAACCGGAGACAAATCGGAGGGGAGTGAAATGCCATGCAGGCTATTCCCTAGCCAAAGCCTATCATGTACAGCTTGATGGAGGCACAGCTCAGCTGATACTGCTACATTGCTTCCCTCTCTTCTTCATTTTCCATTGAATTAAACATGCCCTTTTTCCTCGGGCATTCTGGCCCCCAGGTTTTTATCCGACCGAGTGGGCTTCCGCGCTAGTTTTGTTGGAAATTGAGGCTTAGGCCAAAAGCTGTCTTCATTACAATACCTCTCAGCTTCCATTCCCCGTCCTGACACACACACAAAGAGGCCAGCAGTGGCGTCATCTCCAGTGTTGAATTACCTGGACCCTCTTTCTTGTTAATCAACAAAGAAGTCTCACAGTCTATCTGACAAGGTGTAAATCTATGCAGATACTGTACCATCTGAAATCGGTGGTGGCTCCTCCTGGTTTACCTGTGGTGCTGTGCGCTCCCAGCACAAAGCTCCGTGCATCCCAAGTGCTGCGTCAACAAACATCCCACTTGTTGCTGCGCGTCAGTCGGACGTTTCTCCACACACCGACGCTGCCCTTTGCGGACATGACTTCAATAGTTTTCGCCCCCACTTCGATAATAAAGGGGGAAAAAAAACAGATGAACGTCAGAACAAATGAACTTGACAAAGCTGCTCTTTTTCTTCTTGTCTCTTCTTCACAACACGCGGCGCGCAGGGATAAGCTGATTACCCCGAGTCGCCATCTGGCCAGCAGCGCAGGAGGCGGCAGGATACTGGACTCAGAGTAACGGTGATGCAGCGTTACACTGCTGACAAGCAAGTAACGCAAAGTGCGCGCGGACCAACGCAGTAGCGTGTCCGCTTTGCATGTGTTAGAGAAAACCAAAGATTGTCCGTGACAGCAAGGAATGAACATGCGATTTAGATAATGACCCCCTGCCTGGTTGCAGTTCTTTACCCCCCCACCCTCCTCTCCTCCGACGTGGGATGCGTCTGGGTCTCAAACAAGTGGCTCTTAGACTGAGACGCTACCCCCGTCGCTAGGCAACGGGGACCCGCTCCAGTCGCTGAGACTGTGTGGGCAGGAAATCGTCTGATAGCCTGTCGTTTGAGGAACTTTTGTTTTTTACCAATGTACTGCGTCACTGATGAACAATCATAATTCATAATTCGAAGAAACTGCTGAGGACAGTAAAGTTTACAATTCAGTTTTGCTATCAAACACTGACACAACCCAAACTTTACCCAGACCAATGCTTAACACATACTGGTAAATGCATACACTCATAATAATATAACCCCACCAATAACACCAGTTTTATCCACATAATGCAAATGTGATAAGCGTTTTGAAGCAGTTTTATCTGAGATGCTTTCACAGGCTTGAAGCACCGATAGCCGCCTGCGTTAAGCCTGCTGATTTCAATTAGCACAGGTAAAAGACCTAATTAGTAGAATCTTTTTTTCTGCCCCTTTCACTCCATTTTGATGCACTTTATATTCATTGGAAATCATGATTTAGCTTTGTTAATACACACTTTTAATGAAAAACTTGTAAGTGTTTATTAGTTGTAGAGTCTCCTCATTTCAGATGGATGTTGTTGTGTGGAAATCGGTGGACCTGTTCATTCAATGTCTTTTTTATCCACATTTGAAAACTTACTTACATGAGTTGTGTTTATATAATATAACTGTGTCATGTACACTCAGATTTATCATTCATTGATGTAAAATACAATTTAGGTCATGGAAACTCTTTTGACTTAACACAAAACAACTAGAGGTTGTGTGTCAAAAGCACCTGCTGTACATGACACAAACATGCAAATAAAATACATTTTCAATTTTGCTTTACCAAAAAAAAAATCTATTGTGTCATTTGTGCCAGCGGGAGGCAAAGCATGTCAGAGTTTTTTCTTCTATGCACAAACTAATGGCAAAAACAATTTGGAGCAACTTAATATTTATGACTAGTCAACTTTAAAAACATTTGCTTGTGATGCCAGTAATTAGGTGGACGGTAAATAAAAATGCATTTATTTCTAGCAGAAATGCTTAATTTCACCGGCCATTGTCATAAGTCAAAAAAACAGACAGAAACATGTTATTATTGTTGTTGTTGTTGTTGTTGTTATTGTTGTTGTTGTAGAGGCAAAACATTAGTTTTTGCATGTGTAAGAGAAAATGGCAAATGACTAAATTAAAACTAAATGTTTCCAATTACAATCACAACATATTGTTAATTCCATCTGTTAATTGGTGCTTTCTGTAGTTTATATGTCATTTAGCAGAATAAGTAGAGATTAGCTGAATCGATGGAAACTAATTTTTAATAAGTTTCTCAAATGAGACCCTTTACGTTTCCAAGAATGCCAGAGTGCAAGAGGCGACGGAGCCGGCGCGGTGTTGTTTCATGTCAGCAATTTAATGCCGGTCACTAGGGATGCTCTTCGATGTGTGCTATTAATTGGGACTTGGAAATAATTAACAATGAATGTGTTTGGTATGTGCGTCCATTAATCTGTGTGTGTGAAATTCCGACTTGACTAATGTGTGTCGAATTTGATTATTTAAACCGCATTAAAGAATAAAACACATGTAAATGCATTTTCTATGTCGGTCAAATGTTTACTATGAGTTAAGGCAGGTTTCTTGTACTGCATTCATCTCATAATTTCCTTTTATTTCAGCTTTTAAATCTGCACGTGTCATGTTAGGTTAAGAAGGAAGAGGATCTCATCAGCAAATAAATGTAATTATATGTTTGGCCTGGTCTCTATTTTGTTTGGTCCCATCTTTCCTAGTTTTACTTCAGGTGGATCTAAAGACCAATTTTAAACACATGTTAAATAGTGTTTAACATTTTTTCCTCTGGCGGCCTAAAGCAGTCACATGCATAAATCCTCTGGCTTCGTAAAATCTAACAATCCACTCAACACAGACACACACAGCAGAGGCCAAAGCACTATCTTCAGTATACTGTGGGTTAGACTTCCACTGTGTGCTCAAGCGCTCTGCATTTAAATTGTGTAAACATTTCTACCAAAAAAAAAAAAAAAAAATCCCTCTCTTATATTTTTCCCTGCCGAGAAGTTTTTATGTTATCATACTAATCGCGTTTGAACAGCTGCAATTTGCTTTGGTTGAACAAAGGCATTCTAACTAGGTTTTAATTAAGTGTTCCTAATGACCTTAAGGAGATTAGAGGTTTGCCTTCTAATCAATACCCGGCAGAGAGGAGCAAAGGGAGGGGAGAGGAGGAGAAGGGGGGGCTGGCTAGGGGCTAGGATAGAGGTATAGGGAGGAAAGGGGTGAATGGAAATAAAAGGAGAAAGCAAACGGGGCAGGAGAGAAGAGGAAAAGGAGGTGGCGGAAAGTGGAGGAAGCACGTGAAAAACCAAAAACGTATTGAAAAAGCAAATAATAGTCTTGTAAAAATGTGCTGTTATGCGATTGATGATTATAGATGCATCTTGTAACGCACTCGGACACCAGCAATGGTTTTCTGGGATTTGCTGGACTATTTCTCTCAAGCAGTTGATTGGTCCCTGACTTTTGTCTACAAGCAGCATTTCGCCACCAATGTTGGTGCCTGACCTCCCGCTTCCATGGGGTCTCCGACAACTCTTCTCTCAGGCACCAGCCACTTCCAGTTGACTGGGATCCTGGTGAAGAAACTGCCCAGCTAGACCCTGTACAGCCCACCTCTGAGGGTCAGGACTATGCCCACCACTATTTTCTGCATTTGCAAATATGTTTCTGTAGGGAAAACAGCTACGGTGGCCCCGAGAGCTCACAGCATGCAAAACAAAAACCCCAAATCAGATGCAAATGTATAAAAAAGAACTTCATCAATTTGACAACGCAGGTCCAGCATTAAGAAACGTGCTGCAAAAAGCCACAAAACAACCAAATAAAAAAACGTGCTGCATTTCACAACACACAAGAAACGTCTCCAAGAGACACTAAAAACACACCTACAAATGAAAATGTTTGTCCGTTTTTATCGGTCCCTCGCTATGACAGTTGCCCACAATGGTTCCAGGGGACCTCAGTGGGTTGGGAAATGAGCTGGGTTGTTTATCTTTTTCTTTTTTTTTTCTTTTTTACTATATTGCTGATGAGTCCTGTTAAGCTAGTGTTAGCATTCTGCCAATTATTATGCACCTAAAGTAATTCATCTGATAAAATGCATAGTGTATGCACATAGTTGAGGGAGTTGGCAGGTGATTTTTAGTTGATCCTTGCAGCACATCCTCAATTCGGCCGTGTTGTGGCTTTTGCAGCGCGCTTCTTAATGCTGCTGCCTGTGCTGTCAAATTGATAAAGTTGTGTTTCGTCCATCTCCTGACCATCACGCAACACCCGGAAGACCTCACCCGTCCATCTCAGGGGTGACAAAGAAACTAAAATGTTACCAAATGTCATCAAATATCTGCTGTCACAATAGGTGCAGTTTTGTCACAACGGTTAATATAAATTTTTCGATTACAACTAGGCAACTAACTAATAACTGCTATAATCCATGCACTCATATGGTTAGGAGACAGTGTTGCTTGCAGGGTGATGCTCGGGATCCCTCCAAGACCCTCCAAAGATGCTTAGACACAATGCTCAGGCTGGTGTTTTGCTCCTTTCCCACCAGAGCACATTGAATGGGCTACACATACAGATCAGGTGTAATTCAGGTGGGGTCTCGCTAAAGCTCCAGACAAATGGTGTCTTTTTTTTTCCGTTGTAGGGGCCCGTGTAGAATATTAAGGACAAATGTTGCCGTTTGATGTACTGCACCAGTGTCCATCAGACACCTTGGAAGCACAGCAGCCAGAGCCCAAGGCGGATCTGCAGCATTATGAGTTCTCGGTCTTACAGCCTTGCAAGCTGCTGAACCGAAGTGCCAATTCTTTGGGCGATGCTGCTCCGGCTCTTTATAAGGCCCAACCAAGAGATGTATGCAGATCTTCTCTAGTGATGATAGCAGAATTTTCTACATCAGCGCAGGCCACAGGATTCGAGGCTGAACACTATGTACAGCCAAGGCCTGGAATCTTCACAATAGTGTAGACACGTCCACAGCATCCGAGCACTGCTGCAGTTCTTCAGTTTTAGGGATCGTATAGAAGCCATGTTTCTGAGGTGTGCGTTCTTCTTTGAAAGCACATTCACCGTCAGGGAAAATTCCCCTGCAATTATCCACCTCTGGAACAGATGCGACTTGAGGGGACAGCTCCAGCAACAACTGTGAGACTGAAGTGTTTTTTTTTTTTAATAGTCTGGAATCAGGTCCCTGATTTTGTCTGGAACGTGGTTTTAGCTCAGAACAGTCAGGTCCAGCCGCATCTCGGCAAAGTTATTGCTGACAAATCAGGTTCAACCACTTATGAAACCGAAGGGCTCGAATAGTTTTTCCAAAAAAAAAAAAGTAAAAGCATTTATGTACAACACGAGCATTAGCGGGAAAAAAGGGCATTTTCACGTTTTTTTTTTTTTTTTTAGCCTTTGTCACGTTCCCCTCCCTTTTACCCCGTATTAGGAGAGGTGAAAATGTCGTCATACCACTGCGCCAGGCTGTGATCATCAAGAACTCTGTTAGTCAAGAAGAGTCCCTCTTATCCCGTCCTCATAAGACATTTGCATATATTTGCACAGTGTGTCCACAAGACAAAGAATCAAGTCATACATTGATCGTACTAATTTATTCAGCCAGGCGCATTCAATTCCAGAGATTGAAGTGCTATCACACAAACGGGATTAAAACCGGATGACGATCGCACGATTAATATTGTCTCATTTTCTAAATTACTTATGTATGACTTATATTTGACTAAATTGTGTTTGCCGGTCTAATAACATTAAGGGTAATATGGTAAATGTATCGTCTCTTTGAGTCTCCAGAGTAGCATGAATATGTATGGAGACATCCCAGGCCTCGCTGCTGATTAGGAAAAGTGGAATAAATTGATGGTCGAGCTGTGTGTTTTTAGCAAAATACAATATTAGGGTGTCCATATGGAAATGTTGCACACACACACACACATCTGTTGTAGCCCTGCTGCATTCAAGAGCAATTTTAACTCTTGAATAATTGCATAGTGGTGACTGCAAGCTAGTCGTTTGGCCGATTGTTGTTGCTTTATGTGCGCACATGTATCAGGCCACACACGTATTTATAAGTTAGTTTGGCATTTTGGAGTTTGCTTCTTCTTTAAAAAGAAAAAGTAGGTTGACAGTAATGTGGTCTTGTACCTGGATTAAGTAAGTAAGTAATGTAATTAATTCCACATGTTTCTCTTTCTGTTATTAGATTTTTTTTTTAAAAAAGCCCTAGTTATGTGCCAATGGAGTGTGAAACTTACCGATTCACTTCGTCTTTCCTCTTGTGAGTTGGTATCTTCCAGCTTGTGACTGAACGCACCTGGACAAGGCAATCGGCAGTGGGGAGAGAGGGGACAGCTGGGAAAACAAGACGGGAAGGAGCTCTGGAGGATTAAAGGGCAACATCACCAGTTTTCAACTTGCCTCCTATGGCTTCGGTTTAGGGCGTTTAATGCGTTCAGCTAGAAGTAGAGAGATATTTTTAGGTAAATACCAGTGAGGGCGTCTTTCAATCAGCCCTAATTTTGTAGCACAAAGATACTGGTGGGACATTTTCTTACACAGGGTGATGAATTCTCAGCAGGCGTCTTCACATTTAGAGCCTCAGTTTTCCATCCTGTAGAATAGCTGCTTACTAACACGTGGGGGGATGTGGGGGGAGAAAAAAACATGAAGAGCAGCTCCACCCTTTGAAATGGGCTTTTTTTTTTTTAACTGTATCTTACACGCTGGCGCTTCAATTTCCCACTGCCCCTTGCGTCATCCTACTTTCTATACTTTCTATTTCAGTCACTTCTGTCCTCTACCCATGCACCTCTCCCACACATCCCCGTCTCTTTAGGCACCACTCATTCCTTCATTTGCTCCATTCCCTCCCCTCCCCATGCCCTCAATCTCTCTTACTGTCCTCCATCACTGCTCCTCTCTAAATGTCCTCTTCTTTCTTGTCCTTGTTTTATGCAGCATTTCCTATAAATAGATATATATTTTAATCCATGTTCATCATTTATCCTCCTTGGCTCCAAATGAAATGCACCAGAAACTAGATATAAAAACAATTTGGTTTTTCGTTAGGCTTTTCACATTTTATACCCTCAAGTCACACTGTCCATATTGAGTGTGTGTGTGCAAGCTTTCCGCCCCCTATTGGGGTTGAGGCCAGTGAGACCCTGAGGGCTGTGCCGTCCAATCCCCTCCATGCTGTGTTTCTATAGGATTGAATTAACCTCCTGCCTCTTTTGACAATGCACACACACACACACACACACACACACACGCAGTTTGACTATGCCAATCACCTTTCCCCTGATAGCACTTTGGCAGTTATCACCTTAGATTCACCCGTGAGAATCCACATACTAAATGCACAGGATTTATTTCCTTAAAGAGTGAAGGATATGTTGCATATAGTTATACTATGGAATAAAAGAGATAAGCTAAAGTGGGCCACAGCACACACTGCTGAAACGACTGATTTCTGAACACAGGATGGCAAGATGTGGACGAACACACTGTAAAATGTCTATGACCTGGAAAAAAAAAACACTAGTTCACTTTGGAACTTTGGCTCTTTTAGCTACTGTTGTGTGTTCGTGTGGCAAAATGTGTTGTTATTTCATGTGTTTCCACTCGGGGGCTTTAATGCCAGTGGGTTGTTGGCCTCCTTGGCCTTCAGGTGGAACCACCAGGACTGCATTGTAGCGTGTGTGTCTGATATTTGCTCTTTACTGATAGTAGCTCCATTTTGACAAAGATGGCTTCCTTCCCACAATTTGTCTTCTCTGGCCAGAATGTGTGCCGTGCCGTTCTCAAAGAAGTTCTCCTCGTCCCTCAGATCTTTTTGTAACAGCACTTTTGTAAATACTGTAACCTGGATGACTGAGAATCTCTGCAGAAAAAAATGCATGTTTTCTTTATCTTAACTCTAAAAAAAAAAAAGTGTATTTATTTTTTACTTTTTTATTTTTTTCCCTTATTTTTATTTTACTTTTCTGTATGACATTTAGTGTGGACGGCAAAGTAAGAATTTCATTGTGCAGGGAAACATGCTCTCTGTCTGTGCATATGACAATAAACACTTTGAATCTTTGAATCTTCTGCAGCGCTTCTCACGCAGTCAGCATCGAACAAGAACAGTATTATTTTCACTGCTTCAAAACTAGAAATAATTTGGTCCTGGCCTTTTTTACACATCATCTCTGGAATCATTCTGAAAATTCAACAACTTTAGTGAAGATGTTGTGATGCGTAACGTAAAGTATTTTTACTTAACTACGGTACCCAAGTACAAATTTCAGGTATTTCTACTTGTTTTTTTCATTTTCTGCTACTTCACTTTGACTTTACACTCTGCTATATATGCTGATTATTCAAACCCTATGATCATCAAAACAGTTTGTTTTGATGATCAGGTACTTCTCAGCATTATACTAAAGCAAATACGTGACACACTTTACACAGAGATGAGTTTGTCAAACTGTTTGTGCTTTAAATACTAATGCACGTCATTAACACATATTAGATATGAGAAGCTCTAATTGGTTTTCTGAGAAAGAGTGACCGCTGCATATCAAACCATCCAGCTATCTATTGGCCACTAGTGGGGGATTTAAAGTGCTACTAATTCAGTGGCCAGTGACAGATCAGACTATTTATTAAAGTACACTAACTTAATGAATGGCCCATAGAATGGAGAGTTAAAACATTTACTGTCCTAGGAGAGAGATGGAGAGCAATAGACACAGAGAGAGGACAGGAAGAGGGGAGAGAGGGAGTAAAAAAAGAGGAGAGAGTGAGAATAAATGGCCCATCATATAAAGAGTTAGGACGTTAAAAGTGCAAATAGACAGCTGACCCTCTTATAGCTCGCACATGCAGCTGAGATCTGCACAGACACCTAAACCACTTTACACCCTGTGTGATGAAGAGAGGGATGGGGGGTGGGGTGGGGGGTGGGGATAGAGAATGGGATGACACATGCAGATGGGATGTTAGTGAAATGGACGGCAAGTGAACAAAGGTGATTTATAGTTATGGTGAATGAGATATTAAAAAAAGGAACAAAGGAAAGATCAAAGCTGACTGAGGGGCAGAAAGAAAAAGACAGAGTGACAGAGGGACACAGAACAAGTAAATCACTGAAGGTTTGCAAAAATGAGGGGCCATAAATTACAAGCGGAGTGCTCGGCTAGTTAGCATGTTAGCATGGAGAGAGGGTTAATGGAGAGCAAAGAACAAGGAGTGAAGAAAGAAATGTAACAAAGAAGAAATGAGGAGAGTGAAAGTTTCTCTCAATGTCCTCGTGCCAATGAGCTCATGTTTCCACAGTTGTGCTTTCTTCTTCTTCCTTGGATATTATTTGCTGCCTCACGAGAAGCAAAGCAATGCACGAAGGATGTTGGATAAAATGATTTAGAGATGAGCAAATATTTTATAGCATTTTTTTCTAAATGTGAATTTCTGTGCATTTACTTTTATATCGTCCTACTGTATTTTTATGTATTTTTCTCCATCAGTTACTCCCCTTATCTGTGTGTGTGTGTGTGTGTCATGGGAACTAGATGCTGTGAAAGGCCATTACCACTGTGAGTCCATGCCACTAGGCCTGTGAAACCCAAGGGAACCCCACCACACTGATACAAGCAGATACAGGAATAACACACACACACACACACACACACACACGGACAAATTTAGACAAATACAAATGGTGCTTACACATAACCACATGTGGACCCCACAAGATTGCATTAATATAAATCACACATGTCAAAATGAACCACCTACCCACCTTCCCACACACACACACACGTAAAAAATATATTTAAATATACAGCATATAAAAGCACACAAGAGGGGTTAAATAGACCCCAAATGGGCCCGTGAAACACCATCAGTGTGAAGCTGCCACACATTAGCACTTTACAGATCGCAGCGCCTAAAACAGATATGGTCACCCTCAGAGACCGACCCCGTTTGGCACAGTATTAGAAGGAGAAAATCACATTCAGACTTTCTGTCGAACTCAATAAGCCCCCTGAAATAAAATCAAGACTCCAGCACATCTGAATTAAGAAAATGGTTTATGTACCTGTCACTTAATTCTCCCATGTATTAAAAAAAGGAAGGAAAAGTGCAGAATCTTGACCCAGTAGCACGAGGAACTGCATACTTGTATATCCAGAAGATCCCACAAACTGTGCTCTGGTTTTCTACCTACATCAGACATTGAGTGTGTTTATATGGACCAGGTTACTTTCAGATTTCTCAGCATTTTCTGTCACTATACAGTTCAAATCTGTGAGCCAGGCTTCAAAAATAAGGAAGAGGTGGAGGAGAAATCAAGATACTCTTCTTCCAGTGACCAGGTTTCCAAAGTGCACGTAAACACTGGTCCCCGTTTACCTGAGCAGGCCCGATTTCTCCGAGCATCGTGGTTACTTAAGTGCATGTAAATGCAGCCACTGTCGCTCAATATAGGTGCAGACCATTTACTATTCAATTAGCAACAGACGCAGTAAACACATCTGTCATTGTCATGGACCTAGTCACTATCTATGGTCGTCCACCAATCCCGCAATTGTTGGTTCGATCCCCGGCTCCTCCGGTCAGACTTATTGTTGAGCAAGACACTGAACCCCAACTTAGTTGCTCCCAGTGAGTGTTGTCCTCCATCAGTGTGTGAGTGTAAGGGCAGATGGATGAATTGGGTTTAGAAAAGCACCATATAAGTACAGACCATTTGTATCAACAGATTTTTATTTTATTTTCCTTTTAGGGCTGTGACACACTAAAAAAAAAAATCAACTCTAAAAATCAGCTCAAGTTAGGTTTTGTTTAGGCCCGACTGGCACTTAAACACAGCAGGGGGATGAGAGCCTGTGGGCATGTAACATGTACATTCTACACTTTCTCCACATGACAGGAGGAGAAAGCAGAAGTCACATGACCACGAATGCACAAACCATAAACAAGGTAGTTTTAGCTTATCGTGTTCACGCTGCTCTGGCAGAGCCGTGTTTGGAACCACTCGAAATTGAGGATATGTCTGATAATAAGTTACAAACTGTGCCGGCCGGCAAACAGCTGATCAGAGTGTCAGCACCGATGCAGGTTCATCACGTTGAATCCCTGCAGAAGTTGCCGACAGGGGTCTGACTAGTGCTGATGGTGTGCGGCGCAAAGCAAAAGCTAGGCAGGCAGACCCCCACCAACGGCCCCGAGGACTGCAAGGGAGCGGGGAGCAGGTACCGACTGCCATTGGGCGAGCGGTGGGACACACCATGTACAGGTCTCCAGTTGATCACAGGACCACTCGGGACACCGACAACAACTCACACTCACATTCACACCTATGGCACATTTAGTGTCACCGTTTAGTCTAACATGGATGTCTTTGGACGGTGGGAGCAAACCAGCATCACATGCAAACTCCAGACACTTCTGATAAACACAGGACTCCCACTCAACTTCCTGTGCACTTAAAGAAGGCTGCCAAGTTTAGCACGTTGCCCAAAATTGTCAGTGACCTCCCCCCATTTCTTGTGCCTGAGGAAATATCCAAGAAACTCAACTTTTCCTGATTGTAAAAACTGTGCTTCACTGGTAAACGTCATGCTGCAAATGGTTCATGAAGTAGATCTGTGGGTTAGAGCCCCGAAATTAAGTCTGCTAATGATAAATCTGACCACTGCGTCCATCTCCACACAACTATCAACAGCAACAGAATAACGCTAAATTATCTTTTTAGCGTTAAACATACAGCCACACACATTTGTCAGTAATGATAAGTGTCATTTGAATACCACCGAAAAATGTGTAAAATGCAGAAATGTAGCAGGAGGAGGTTGTAAGGGAAGAGATCGGATAGCAGAGGAGCAAGATAAGGCATGAGAGATGCTCAGAGCGAAACTGAGATTGAAGGAGAGATGTAGATGAAGCCAGAAGGTGGAGGAGGAGAAAAGAGGAGTTAAGTTGGCCATTAGCGATGCAGCATGTGGAGCCCACTCTTACATGCGTTCCACAAGGTTAACGATAAGAGCCCCTCAGCAGCTGAAATGCTCAAGTAGCTTTTATCGTAATATCATAATAATGAATCAAAGATAAAATAAAATAAATGAACTCCAAAAGGCAAGCGAGTAAAATAAAAACGTATGTGCAGGGGCTGGGTGACCAGGCAGCAACCCAAATAGCAAAGCGAGAGAACCAAATGGTAAAAAGAAAGAAGAAAGAGGGGGAAAAAAAAAGAAATAAGATCTTGCTTTCTTTCCGCTAATATCTTCTTATGTCATCTGGTTGAAAAATATTTGCCTGCAGGTCAGGACTCCCCCTGTTAGAAAAAGGCTTCTTAAAACGCTTCACGGCTCCCTGCTACATTAAATATCTGGCCTCTGCATCCCATTTACTGCTGCTGGCTATTCGGGGAAAGAGAGAGAAAAAGAAAGAGAGAAACAAGAATGTGCCAGTGGGATGAAGAATGGGAGAACGAAGGTAAACGGAAAACGGACGAGTTATCTGAAACGGGAAATAAAAGGAGGGAACAGTAATAGTAACACAGCAGGGTCTATACTACAGCATGGACAGAACAAGTACAGTAAGAAGAAGTTATCTTCAGATTTATTTCCTACTCATAGCGGTGACGACTTCATAAAATCAGTTCTTTTCGAAAGATAATTTCAGTCGTTTCCTGAATCGGTCATGTTGTCCACAATCCCCATAACAAAGAAAAAGTTATTCTTTAATGCTGTACTCTCTGTCTTACACCGGTGTGTTTGGGTTTAGGGCCCATGGCAAAAGACCACCTACCGGAGAAGCTGGTACCTCTTCTTCTTTCCTCTTCCCTTCTTCTTCGTCTCCCTTTCCGTTCATTCCTCAGTGCATTTGTCTCATAACGAAGCGATGGCAGCTACAACACAGGTCCATTTATGGCCAACATAGGAACTGCTCTGCTTATGTGGTGCTTGACACACACACACACACCTGACCACCAGGAGCAACTTAGGGTTCCGCGTCTTGCCCGAGGACACTTTGACACATGGCCAGGAGGGACCGTGACTCAAACCCCTGACCCTGTGCTCCACAGCCTGACTAACTGAGCTACAGCTGCCTTTGGACTCAGTAAAGCTGAATTTTTGTGGCTGCTTGAATGCGCCATTTTGGAATTTGGGGTGATGACCACTGCTGTGCTTCAACGAAGCATTAATATGCATTAATATGCACTAATATGCACTAATATGCATTCCTACACATTCCTGCATGCTGCAACACAATTACAAACAAGAGTCCGAAGCTGTGCTAGCGGCTCTATGAAACTGGACTTCACAGCAATGGTTTGAGTTTAATCTAATGGAAGCACAGGTGTCCGAATTACACACACTAAAATAAAAGTGCAGGTGCTACTTAACTCATGTTGAACTACTAAAAATTATCCTCTGAAATCAATCAGAAGGCAAAAGATTGAAATGGATTTATTTGAAACATGATTTGATTTGATGCTGTTAATAATAAAAATCCTATTGTTCTGGAGATGTTTTTAAAAGTTGAAATGATGGCAAAGAAAATACTCGAGTAATTATTTTAAAAATAATGGCCAAAGATTTTTTGGTGGCAAACTTTATCTACTGCCAGGTGGTAAACAAAAAAAAATATATATCATTTCAGAATTTATTATATTTTTTATTTGCAAAGTAACTAAAACGGTCAGCATACATAAAATGACAAAATGAAAATAATCCAGTAAAGTAAAAGTATCTCAATATCTCATAAATAGTACTTGATAGTACATTGAAGTACTTTGCTAGCTAGCACCCCACCATGCTAACGTTTAGCAGTGGTGGATGTTCCCCACGTGCAGCAGCTTCACAGCTTCGTCTCGGTCACTACCTAAACATTTAAGCTTCGGGTTCAGATTTTTAGTTTTTTTCTTCATCTGCTGTATTTTAAAATAAATAACTGCCTCCTTTGGTTCTTACGTTCAGCACTTCCTGGTTTGGCAAAGGGCCCCACCACTGCCGAAGGGGTGGGGGGGTTATGTTTGTGCCTGTGTGGGGGTTTGACTTGGTTATTTCCCTGATGTTAGGAGTCCTATATTATTCGGTTATGTTAAGCGTGTTTGGGCATTTTCATAGGATATAAGTATGTGTTTGTTATGTTATGTTTTGTACAGTCGAGTTTCTGAAATGAAATGTAGTGGTACGATCGAGGGGGAGGAGCCAACCACGTACAAAAAGGGCTTCGGCTTTTAATGGCAGGAAATGTTTACAAGGACTCAAATCTTTTTTTCATACTTTCATAAATGCCCTTTATCCAGAGGGGAACGTGAAAATGTCTAACAAAGTTTCTTCACAAGCCATGCGTCATATGGCAGCACCAGAGAAAAAAAAAAAAAAAAAGTCTGATCCCCAGATCCAGACTCACTTGTCTCGGGACCATGAATGACAACTTCTTGCCAGTCCATCTTGTAATTGTGTAGACGATTAGGTTTGGTGCAGACTGAAGGATCAACAGTAAAAGTTCCTTCACAATTATCCTGTATTTCCCTCGATTAGCTGCTTTACGTTTGGCCAGTGTGGCATTTACCAGGGGGGGAAACCCTCTAAAATGAGGCTGCCTGCATGAATAATAATAATAATAATAATGACATAAATATTTTTATCTTTGACAGCCCCAAAGAGAAGAGATACCAGACAACCCCCATGTCAAATGTGCTTTATGCTATTTCCAGGTATGGGGAGCCTACACCTTTGTTCGTGCCCACTCATTCCCATTTACGGGTGTAATCCGAACTTCTCGGGACAAGAATTCCTCGATCGCTCCGTTAACTTTCGTGGGATTAACGGTTTACAGCAGCAGAAACACATTTAAACAGGAATATGTGAAGAATCAGACAGAAGACAGATTTCAAAACTGGAAGCCTGGTTTTAATTGATATTGCTCTACTGTAATAATCCTGAAAGGCATAGTCTGGAGTAACACATGTAATGTTTCAACCCATAGTAGTTTAAGTTACAGAATCATAGGTCTCTCTTTTTGCATTGAACAATATATACAATGTGAAATAAATACATTTACACAAACGGACATTATTGTTGGAGCACACTTGTATGATACACATCACAAAAATATACAGGTAATTGTTCATTTTTTAGTTTTTTTCATTTACTGATGTGAAGCACATCTAAAATCTACGTTCATGTTTTTATAACACTACAGGGCCTTTCTTTCATCCACAACTCTGACAAAGGATTTGAATCCACGTGTGTCGACATTCTCTGCCCCTTTGATATCATCTTCACATTTGCAAAGTCAGACTGCAGGGTTAGCTGCAGCACAAGTGGCAGTTACATTTGGGGAATAAATACAACTAAATGCCTTAACACTTTTCAGGGGCAGCCGTGAAATGGGGATGAGCAATCCTGCGTCGCCACTTTGGCAAAGTTACTCGTCCGTCTGCTCCAGCATTTGTTACATGGGAGTATTTGCAGCTAATGAACCCAAGTTCCAGAAGAGGGTGATGACATGGTACCGGGAGCACAACTAGGTCTAACTCTTTCTATCAATGTCTCTGGAAACACGCAGTCCTTCCACTGCTCCTCATAGAAGACAACTTTAAGTTTCTTGTCCTTTATAAGGTTTTAACACTGGCTGCAGAATAACGCCAACAGATACATCAGGATTTGGACCCAACACTAACAAGTGCAACTCATCAAAATACTGCTTTTTACCCCCAAAACAAATAAAAATTAAAAAAAATACAGAAAAAGAATACTCCATCGTGGACAATAATATCTTGGGTATGAGCAGCAAGTTACATCAAAGCAAACAATCTCCCTTCTGACTCAAGCTGGCAGATTTTTCCCTTTATACTCATCTGCTTTTATGTATTTATCATTTATTTATAAGCATGGCAGCAATGCAGCGGAACCAAATTAGCAAACCTTTACGCGTAATGCCAGAAATGCTCGCTATTTTAGTGCACGTAAATAATTCTACTTATCGGTATTTAGCTTGTTTAATTCTAAACATGACTTAATGGAATCCAGCTCAGCCTTAAAAAAAAGTGCGATGTGTAGCATCTTGGTGCACAGGCTTGGTTTGACAACTGGCAAATCAATAAAAACAGCAGAAAGTAAGAAAAGAACAGGAAGAAAAAGAGCACAGCACCTTCCTTCCGTTAGTTGTGTGTTGATTAATGTAGAAGTTGTGGAACAAAATACCATATTTCTGACAAAGAGACAGTGATAAAATCAAAATAGGAAATTCAGCATGGTCAGCGGGGGCTTCACTTGCAGATATTCCACGCATGTGTGAAATACTTTATTGTGCATATTGCCCCTCTAAAAATCTCCCGTGGTCATATTTGAGACATTTGTTCAATCATATGCAAAATCTTTGTAGATCTTGGATCGATTAATCGCTATCAAGAAGTACAAATGAGTATAACAACGTTTAAGTTTGTTAAATTTTTGAATTTACGTCTGGATGATGTGCATTAAGTCTGGCACGATGCAGAAACATGCTCCCACAATGCAATAGGAGAAACAGCAAGTGCAACTTAAACAAGTCCTATCCCTTCATTGGTAAAACCACTTTTCACTGTTTGTTGTAAAGCAAGAAATAAGAAACAAGCTGAAAAACAGGAAAATATTCGTGTTTTCTCCTTTCGCCTGCTGAAACTCTGAAGATGATGACTGAGCCGAGCTGCATGGACGGCCGGTATGTACAGCGAGCTTATCAAAAAAGAGTCACCTACAGTTCTGAACTACTCAAATGTCCGTTTTATTTCATCTTTATTTAAACCTAAAGATATACAGTATATTGTTTACTCTACAGGAAAGTTACACAAATGATCCCTTTTTAAATACTTGTAAGGTGTTTCTTCATTTAGATACTAAATATTTAATTAGTTATGTATAGTCTGGTAAGGATGAATGCTGTAATTTGATCCTGGTGTTCTAGTTAAGTTTCTAGAAGAAGAGCCTTATATCCGGTTCGGTTCATTGTGAGAGAATCTGGTGCCCAGACCCCCAGCGGACAGATCCGACAGACAGACAACATGGCCTCTATTCTACTCGGGTGTTGTCTAAAGAAGAAGCACACAGCACAAGGACGGGAATCACCACAAGAAAGAAAAGTACACAGCAACACCTCAGGGGACACAACCGAAGAGGAAAGGATCCAACAGAAACAGGACGTTGAGAAAAAAAATAAAAATAAAAAAAAAACGGAGAAAACTAAAGAAAAAAACGGCAAACGTGAAACGCACATCAAGTTGAAGTAATTTTTTTTCGTCCTTTTTAAGCTTTTGTTTCCAATAAAATGTCTTAAGTTAGAATTATAGTCTTTATAATTTACAATATACAATGTTTAAGAAGGCTGAGAAAATACCCCTCACTACTGTAATAATACTGAGCGTGTGATGTTAGAGATCAAACTACACTTAAACTGCCGCACTCCTCAGCTGTGACAAGTTGCCATTTTATATTAGATTACACCATCATCGTCAGTAGGTTACACATTTTGGCATTAGTACTCGGCTTTAGACATTAAATAAATAATGATATATTAAAAAAACTAAACCAAACTTCAGCTGTCTTCATGTGGAAGTGCTGGACAGCTTCCGGTCAGCTCTGCCTTCCATTCACTGTTTCTAGACACGTGGCTTGAAATCGAATAAGCAACTACTTAAAATTACTACGCTATATTATTAATACTATGACATTTTACATTTCAATGACTTCAGCAACAGCTTATTTGTTCATTTCAAACAGAGGGAACATAAGCTAGGCTGTCAGGTGACTACATATGGGGCACATTTGTGAACATGACTAAAAAATGCATATAATAAAATTCACTATGCAATTTAGTCTGTAGGCCTCTTTACTAATTATACCTATAGTGCACAATAGTGGTCCGGACACCCCAAACTCAGCTCTGGCTCCAGTCTGGCAACCCCTCTGGAAACGGTCCAGAAACCACATAGGATTAAGGATTGAAAGTCATCATTACGGCACCTTCTTAGCTGTTTAATTTCAAAATAAAGTGTCAAAGAACAGGAAGTGGAACAACAAGCTAACACAAAACTGTCTGTGTCATGCTTTTTTTTTTTTTTTTTTAAAAGTGCGGATGATGTTTTGATTTTGCTAAGACTAATGCTGAAGAAACGGACAAATTCTGTGTTTGCTAATTTGAAATATGAAACTGTCTCGCTTTAATCAGATTAAATGTACCTCGTTACATAAAAGGTGCAAAGCTCATAACTGCAAAGTGTATGTTAGATATTTCAGTTTGTTCCTACTTTTCTTACTTATTTCACTCTCACAATAACCACTGTTTACACAGCTTTTCATGTGACAGCAGCATTAACATTTTCTCTTGACATTCCTGGTCCATATTTGTTCCTGCCTCACAAAGGAAAATATTGACTGGTATCTAATAGCCTATGGCAAGTTACACAGAGAGTAAGAGAAGCTACTCTCCTCAAATCCTTATCTCCTCTCTTCCAAATTTAAGACTGGCTGTAATGGTAATATTGCAGACTTAGCCCATATGCACAAACCCCTGCTTTAAAAACGACTATTAATCAGAGTTTTCTAAGATAAACACTGATTTGTTAATACATTATTACATATATATATATATATATATATATATATATATATATATATATATATATATATATATATATATATATATATATATAAATAAATAATTGCAGAAAGTGGCCAAGCCAATAGAAAAAAGGAAAGACATATTGATTGATTCAGTTTTAAGAAGACAATATTAATTACAAAACCAAAGCCGCAGTATATGTCATATACAGGATGACAGTTATTTACAACCCTAATATTGGTATCATCACTAAGATTATTATTAGATTTCAAGATAGAAATTAAGAAAAAAAAGCAAGGAGTTTCAAAGCAACACCGGTTGTTCTTCAGTCAGTTCCTCAGCACACCTTCCCTTCTGGTTTGTAATGCATTTGAGTAACTGAAGCTCCCTCACAACTCCCCGAACGAATCACAAAGATATCTCTGTACGGAAATGAGAACGGAGCAGGGAGAGGAAGCACTGACGTGACACTTTGAAGTTGTCAGAGTTTGGGTGAAGAGCGTGGGCTGGACCATCATTAATGGCACACTGACAAACTGAAATCTCTACTGACTGGTATGTGTGTGTGTGTGTGTGTGTGTGTGTGTGTGTGGAGAGCAGCAAACCTGGGCCACGGAGCAGCTGGAAGGGTTTCAAACAGATGTCCGAACACGAGGGGAGCGTTTCACAGAATGTGAACCATCACAGAGAGAAAATGTGAACTGAACCTACATCCACCAGTAAGGCAAGCATGGATCCATTCAGACAGCGAAGTCTTGTGTTGTCAAATCATTCCTCAAGTGTTCTGAATATTTGAAACCATTTTCAGCCACATCACTAATACTGACTGGTTTGGGAGGCCAGGGCCATTGGTCCTCACCAAAATACAACTATAAGCAAAAGTTGTAACTGAAGTACGGGAGTTATGGGAAACCAGGAAGTGAATTTAGGGTGAACCATTATGTTTACAGCTGTGGGTCACAGTCCTGGGGCATAAAAGGACGAGTCCTGCTGGGTTTTTCTTACACAACCACAACCATTTTAACTGGTGGACCAGAAAACCAGCAGGATTCTTAAGACCCAGGACTGAAGGCCACTGGTAAGATCAGAGCAGAAATAGTTTCGGGTTACGACAGTAAAGTTTGCTGGCATCCTCTGAATGGATAGGCTCCATTCTTTGGCAGGGCGACTTTCCTCTTCTTCTCTTTCTGTCCATCCATCCATCAGCGTTTCAGTGTACACGGAATCTGACAACAATGTCATTAACAACGTCGCGTCATTTAACACTTCTTCAGAGTTCATCGTTTTTTCCACTTGTTTTCTTCTCGAACACTTAAAAAACTCTGTTGGGGGAAAATCGGGGGACAAATGGAGACACTAGTGCAGTCTTCGAGTCTCTCCGAAGCTAAAAGGAGTTTTCAGTTTCTTTAAAATATGTCCTCATTTAAGTGTTTGTCATTAATAACATCTTATTTGTTATTAAATGCATCAAATGCATATTAAGTGACTCCCTTCCCGTCATCGGAGTCACCGTGGTAACTGTCATGTGACTATTAATAGTTTTAAAAAGGAAATCATCTTTCCTTGATAATGGGGGGGGGGTGGGTGGGGGGGGGTTATTACAGTCTTTAAGCATCGTCCCCAAAAGGTTGAGCGAGGGCCCTTTAGTCTGAGACTGTGGAGGTTTACAGGTTCAGGTAAGAGATTTCAGTTGCTTGTTTAATCTTATGGGGATTTGATAACAGACATAAATCAGGGGCATATTTCTGTGTGTGCATGTGTGTAAGAGTGTGTGCGTGTAAAAGAGCAGGAGGTCATTAAAAAGTTGGTCAGAGTTTGAGTCGAAGCTCAGGTGGAGCAGACTGGGGCTAAGCTGTCCCCCCAACTTCCCGTCCTCAGACCTTGGCTTCCAGCAGCTCCAGGAAGAGTTTGTGCATTGGGACTTTGCCATCCTGCTTGATGCTGTAGAAGTGCTGCACAGCTTTGGTGGAGGTCTGGCGGAGCAGGGGGAGAGTCATGAGCAGCTTGCCTGCCCGGCGGGGATCCTCCTGGTGCTGGGAGGCCTCGTAGTCCTGCAGGGCCTCATGGAGCACATCCTGGAGCTTCTGCACTGCTTCCACATCTTCAATGTGCATGGAGTCTGGAGAAGGGTAAAAAAGAACAAAAGTTCTCAAGTGGACAAAAAGATACTTTACATTCTACATTCTAGTGCTGATTACTGGCTGAATCTGATCTCAGTTTTTGATCACTGTGTTTAATTTAAATCTTCCGTGAAAACATTAATAAAAGTAAAATGTGGGGGTGGTATGGGGGTGAATTTATTTGTTGTTGTTAATAGAATATGATGCAGATTCACACATGTATGCAGAAACTTGATGAGATGTTTTAGCATACTTATACTACTTATGTACTATTTTGTCGCTCTGAAAATAATGTTCAGCTTCCTACCGTTCGATAAAGTGGATCCTTTGAGAAATGTAAATATATGTGTTCCGTGTATTTTATCTGACTATAAATCAGCAAATAACATCAGGGTTTTAGTTGCAGACTGAGGAGAATCATGTGGAAAGCCCTAAAAAAATACAAATATGAATTTGCACTTTGCTATTAAACACCCTTTTAAAATGCCCAGACACTTTTAAACAGTGTTTTGATTTAAAACCATCTAGTTAAAGCTGAATCCTGGAATGGGGGCTTTAAATTCATGGGCTACTCCCTTCTCTGTCTTTAAAGTGCTGATCTGTGGGTGTGATGGATGGACAAAGAGACGAGTGGGAGGAGAAAAACGAAATAGACTTTGGGAATGATGGAGAGACGGTGGAACACCTGAGAGAGTGTGTGTGTGTGTGTGTGTGTGCCTGAACACATCTGTAATCTCTCTGTGTGTTTCAGCATATGGGGCACTAAAGGCTGAGAATGTCCCTCAATAATAATGCTGCATATTGCCCCTTGGGGAGGCAAAGTCTTAATGTGAGCTGGCCTTTAGCTCCCAACCTCCGATCAATGATTCTGATCAATGACAACATGCATGTTAAATAATAATCACAAGACAACTATTGATAGAACACCCCCATCACCCCACACCCCTAAATGCTAACAACCCTGCACACACACACAAACAGCAGAGAGCAGTTGTAGGCACATACCTGTACACACTAGGTAACACAACTGCATGTGCCATCGACTGTAATAAACGTGCTGTGGATATGAGCCCGACGCTAAATAACCACACTGATCTCCAAATAACACTGTGCCTACAGTAGAGTGCAGTGAAGAGTTTGTAGGTTTTGGTGGAAAAGAGGCAACATATGTAGCATCTGTGTGTGTTCCACAGTGAAGTGACTATGTCACTGTGTCCGCTAAACAAAACATACAGCTTACAGTGTGTGAAGGCAAAATAAATCCAACGTAACATGTGTGGACACAGCCACATACACACAGTTGTGTACATTTGCACAAACACAATCAAATGCACACCGTCGGATCAATAGAGTGTGATGCATGTATCAGTATGCAAGGCCAGACCAGTGCGCGGGTAGGATTCTATGGGGATCAATAGAAAACTCCATTGGCTTGGTTCTACTTTTACTTACTTTAAGTAAAAGTGGTTCATTTGACTTGTCGGGGTTTTTTCTACATATCTGCCCGGGGAACTATTTTACTGAACTATCTACTGAAATATTTGTTGTATCGTTTCTTGAGGTCAATTTACACACAGAACTTACTAGATACAGTACAATCTGCTGTTTATTATTTTTAATCAGTATTATCATTTGTTGAAAACTATAAGCACCAAAACCAATTTTAAATATTACAGTATTCTCTGTAGTATTATACAAATTTAAGAAGGAATTGAACATTAAAAGCATTAACGATACTATCAATTTGGAAGAAATGTTCTGTGCCGATAGTGGTGAGCTGACGTGTGCAGCATGTTTTAGATGATCCACATTGTGAGCAGAGAAAATGAGGAAGATATTAACTAAGGTTTTTAACACAAATGATTTCTGGCTGTGCAGCATGAACAAACCCTAATATCAGGTTGGTAATTCCCCTATTTACTGAGTGGAGCTCAGGGGAACCGACACTAGGATGCTAAAAGCAACCTTGTTGTGGGGACAGAAAAAAATCACCCAAATCGGCTCTGAATCCACTCTTCTTGGGAGTTTGGATTATGAGTAGAAATGTTTTGAGGCCAAATACGGAACCTCGCCTCATACAGCATTGGTAGAGTTTCTTCTGTAAAGTGCCACTCATGTCATGAGCATGTACAAAATCTACAATCTGATGTCTTCATACTGAAAGAACAGAACACAGAGTCTACAGTGACCATGAGTTCAACACGTTCCAAATGGTGTTTGATTAATATTTTGGGTTTAGTATTTAAGTTGGTAGACAATGCTGCTGCCTGCGCTGTGACCTGCAGTACAACAGCAGATGTTAATGAGCATAAGCACATAAGGCTGTTAAAACACACACGCGCACGCACACACACACACGTGCCTCTCGTTTCCCATGCTGGTCTTTACATGTGGGGCACGTTTGCTAACATTTCTTAAGGCTTGGCTTCATTAATGCAGACGATTAGCATCCTGTGAATTAATTAGTGTCAGTGCCCTTCAAAATGCTAATGCTAGCATTCTGTTGTCTTGAAGAGCAGGGAGAGAGTCTGGCCAGTGATGCAAACTTCTTATTTGGGTGTCAGCTGTTTCGATTTCAATCAGTTAAAGAAAGAGCCAATTTCAGATGGGAGTTTCCTTAGCACTGAGGTGAGCTTGAGAGGGGAAGAAACACTTTCTCCTTTTTTTTTTTTTTTTTTTGTCTTTAATGGTCACAAATTTGAATGGAGCTGAGCAACATGCCTTTTCCACAGGAGCAATAACGTTCCCATTCTACAGTTAGATTTCCAGCTAGCCTATTACTTTTGTAGCATTTCACTTTCATCTGCCTTCAGTAAAAATATTGATTTTGGTAGTATCCTGCCAATCAGGTATTCCTGCCATGGGAGAAACAACCATGATATCATGCAGTAAGTTTGCTTCATGTAAAAAAATAAAAGCATTTCCATAATAATTTAAGTCAATTTTCAAGCAAAACAACTAACCAAACCCGGGTCCAGCTTCTCTAGAATGTCCTCTGTATCTTAAAAAAAAAAAAAAAAGAAGCTTTGTTTTGTTTTGTCTTTGATTGGACTAATCAAACAATTTGAAGCTGTCACATTCGGACACTTTGTAATATTTACAGTCAGGGCTGTGCACAGACACCTTTTTACGACTTTATTAAAAAGAGTTACCTGTATTGGTACAGGTTTTATTTATCTGTTAAAATGAACACACTCACAAAGACGTGAATATGTTAATATTTAAGGTAATCGTTTAAGGTACTGGGAGCAGGGGCAGAGGCAAAGAATCGGAATCAGATCCCATCGCAGCTGCTGGACAGACCAATAGCAACTTTTAGTTGGACGGTGATGCCACAAGTCCCCATTAAAATGGTTTATAAAACTAAACTAAGAACTTTTAAGTAGTTTTTCCTGCGGTACGGGCCCTCATGTCAGAGGGCAGACAGAGAACTGCTTGCACACTGCCAGAGGCCCCTCTGTGCACGTGCTTGTTCATACTTTGATATTTCATGAAACAAGGAATTAAGTAAATAATCAAGGAAATAAGTAAAAGATTAACTTGCCACAAATTTCACCTAGATCATCATCATCATCAGTGCTAGTTAGAAGCAGACAGCTTTGTCAACTTTTAGTCAGCAGCGTCCAAGCACCAACAGACACACCTACACACGTACACTTTCAGAGCCAAGACATTGATTGTCACACAGCCTACAGGGAAACAATATGTCAATATCTTCAGCATAACAGTGTGTGCATATCTTTTCAGTGGGTGTGTGGACAAATTGTATACCAGCATTGCAAGCTTTCCTTTTTTTAACATTGTGGGGACATTTTGACAGGCCTCGATACCTTCAAGGTGGGATTTTACGATTCAGGACAGAAACAGGTTTACAGTAAGGCTGAGTTTAGGTGTTGTGGTTAATGTAAGTTTTACTGCATCAACGAATGTCCCTACAACAACAGAACGAGAGATGTTTTATATGCGGGTCTAGATATTTTTAGTATCTACTAATTTAATTACACACTCATACAGTACATCATCTTTAACTGTGAGATGAAACTGGCATATTTAGGAAAATGTGTGTGTGTCAGTGTGGCAGGATCTGAACAAAAGCCCCCTCCATCCCCATTCAAAGCTCTCCCAATGCATTCTCCCATTTAAACACATTGTATTGACAGCTCCCCCCTTGTAATTAAAGAGTACTGAAGAGCTGGCCGGCTTCCAAGACAAAGTTCAAAAGACGGGTCATGGGAGGAAGAAGGCGCGTGTGTGTGTGCGAGTGTGTGTGTGTTTGAGTGTGTCAGTCAGCTGTCGATGCAGCTGGACACATCAGAGAGGAGGCTTTATCGACAGACTTTGGGTTTTAATGATTTCACCTTATTTAACAGGCATCTGAAGAGGCGACTATGCTAATTGTAAAAGGGATCATCACTTTGTTTGGGGGTGGGTGGGAGGTGGGCTTCAGGTTGAAGATGTGTGTGTTTGTTCGGTCCGTCTGTGTGTGTATGCATGCGTAAAATAATTGCAGGCAAGTGAGATGTTTGAGTATGATGTGAGAAGAGAGCGTTGAAGTGGGAGGTTCGACAGCGGCAGGTGTTGTGAAAAATACCTCTGTTTGTGTAAGTGCGCACTATGTGTAGCAGCACGGAAATCAGTCATTGGATGGTTCCGTTTAAACGAGTCCCATGGGACTGGGGATTCCTACAATTAACTCCTTTCTTCACCAGTCGTGCGTCTGGCGGAAAACGACACACGAACAGAGAAGAAAAGACAAACAGGAGCATTTCTCACCTGAATTAGCCAAAGCGATGGCTTTGAGAGTAACAAATTCCTCCTTCTCTAGTTTCATAGATCTGTATTTCTTGACCAACTGAAGGATGGCGTTATTTAGGTCCAGAAGTCCAGCGAGCTTCGACTGGTCCTCATCCATTATGTAGTCCTCGGCATACACCAACTGGAGGGAAACACAGACATGTGGAGGGGGCTGCGAATAGATGCATGCTTACAGATTTCACGTGAGCAAAGACAAACACAAAGCAAAAGAAGCTAACCTTGTCTTCAAAGGACAGAGAGCGGTACACAACGCGCAGGATCAAGATCTCCATCCATGCACTCTGCAATAGACTCATCTGGTCTGCCAAGGACAGCGTGGAGAATCCTGGGAGCAGATTAAGACAGGGGAAAAACGGGTTTTACTATTGTTTCGCCAAACCAAAGAAAGCTCATGCAACATACAGAAATGAAGTACATGCTGACCTGTTCTTGTAAACGCACATTTGTATTGCTCTTCGTGATGCTGTTTCAAACGTACAGTCATGGCCAGGAATGAATTAGCATTTAAAAGTACTGAACTAACAAGGAAGAAAGGGAATGAAAAGAATAAAGCTTGTTTTGAAGTTAGTGAGAGGGTCAAGATTGGCCCTCCTCCCTTCCAGTCCTCCCTGTCCACCCTTCATCCATCCAGATGACCACAGTCCTCCTCCTCCCTCCTCCTCTCCTCCTCTCCCCTGTGCCCAGGGCTGTTCTCTGGGGAAAGGCAGCCCTTATCTCCCCCTGACACAACCTCCCATAGATCAATTCTGGCCATCGCTGCTGCACCCGCTCAAACACACACACACACACACACAAACACTAATTGCTGCTATGGCCTCAAACTCTTGCTTTCTCCAGTGTCAATCCGTGTCTTTCTATTTGCCTATGTCTAAATCTGTCTGTCTCTACAATCGCAATCCATGTCTTATTATCTCTCAGCGTTGAGCCACCACTAAGCATCTGAGTGTCTGATTCTGGCTTCAGCTTCTTTCATTCCATCAATCATGGTACATCTGTATGTCTGTTGTGTTTGGGTCTCCGTCTGTCTTACGGTTTGTCCTTACACATGTTCTAGTACATCGTCTTTTCTATTCCATTTTTGGTAATAATGTCACTTAATTTCATATCCATTAAATTAAGTGGACCAATCATTTGCTTGTTTCCTCCCTGTCTTCCTTTCTCTGTCGAGCTCTTTAATGGAACACCTGCCCACTCACACCTTTCCTCACAGCTGTCCTCTCTGCACACACCTGTCCATTCACACCTGCCTGTCTCCGTATGCGTGCGTTTTGTGTGTAGTGTTAGGTCTTCATAGGGAAGGCAAACACAGTGGCCCATGTGAGCGCACCTGTCAGACCTCACTGCAGCCCTGCGGTATGTGCTTGTGTGAGTGTGTGCGTGTTGGAGGTGCGGGCAGATGAGGAGGAAGAGATTTCTTTAACAACATCTGCTCCAGTGTGCCTCCTCTTGAGATGGAAAGTGTGTGATACGCTGCTTGTGTGTGCATGTGGTTAGGAGCTCTTATCTCAGAGTGTGTTGATGGGTAATGGCAGGCGTCTCATTATGTGCAGGTTGCAGGCCATTGTTTCTTGTGCTCTAATTCATTCTATATACAACTTTTAACAATTGTCAACAAACACACACACACACATAACACACACACGCATAATCATAGCCATAAATGCATAGGCACATAGTGGACTGAATTCAAATGTGTATGATTGACACGCACGCACGCACGCACACACGCACACACACACACACACACACACACACACACACACACACACACACACACACACACACACACACACACACACACTCAGAGCACAGTGAAGGGAGCAGTATCGTTGCCAACTGGCAGTGTCTTCTTCTACTTAATGAAATCATCAGAAGGGATTAGAGGTGAATTTCTTAAGGGGATCTTCATGCACACACACATGCACACGTACACACACACACAAACTCACACACACAGAGGCAGATGTCTTTAGGGGGTCCTTAGGACTTCACCACTCATTGTGGGCAGGGGAAATAAGCACTGGCATTTCTCAAATTAACACACACACTTAGTGAATCCTTTCAAACCCCAGGGTCAAGTGACGAGTAGTAGACATGGGTGAGGGGCTAATACAAGCTAATGGTATCACTGGTTGTGTGTTTTAACTTTGTTTCCCGAGTGTGTATTTTCAGCACTTTGGCACTGCAGCAACACTGAGCATTTAATTAATACAGACACATCATGACTAGAGAAATAAGCCCACACATGTTACCAAAAACACAAACACACACACACCAATAATTAAAACTCCCATGATTAATTTATTGAGCTGAAAGTGCAGCTTTTCTTATTCAGGTACATCAATGATTTTTATCAGGGTGTGGTCTGCGTTTATGTGTGTGTGTCAATGTGTGCGCGATGGCACTGTGTGTTTAAACATTACATGCATAATTGTACCGTGAATGTGCTGGATGGTCGTTTCATCAGCGTGTTTGTGATCTGTGTGTACGCACACATTCCTATACATACATTACGTTTCTGCGAGTGTCTGCATGTGCGTGTCTGTGTGTATTTCTGTGTATTTGTGTATGTGCCTCCCCGACCCCCTCCGCTCCACTCCTCACCAGCCTGTCTGCACCGTTCAGCCATCCAATGCTTCTTATCTGTCTGATTAATAGGCGGCCGGCTTCAGGACAAATTAATTAACAGATAACGCCATCTCTCCCTTCTTCCCTTCCCCCCCCTTTCTCATGAAGCGATCGATACAGCAGAAGAAAAGAAACATCAATGAGAATTTAGTGCTGATGATAGAGAGAGAGAGGGAGAGAGAGACATATTGATGGAGAGAGAGACCACAAGGAAGAGTGTGATGGAGGTGAGAAGAAAGTAAAGGCAGGAGAGACGTTGGTGGTGGGAGGGGTGGAGACCTTTCTTTCATACCTGTGATTTCACTTGAGAAAAGAAGGTTCCTTATTTGGCTCTAATTACATTTCCTTTCTGCTCATTGTTGATAAGGTATCGCATACTACGTGTGGAAGTGTGCGTGTGTGGACGCTCTACAGCCCGCGTGCTGTTTGCTGTGGCGATGCTGGCGTGAGTGAATACAATAAGGAACAAAGAAAGTCCAAACCTTTCATTGCCATTTTCTCAGTTTTAAGGGGACACTAAGTGTTCTACGCATTTGTCTTCTTAAAGTGTAGACGTCTGTTTACTTGCTACATAAAACATCTCAACCTAAAAACAGACAAGTGACACATTAAAGGAGAAACCTACGTAAAGTTGATTAAAGTGTCCCGGTTGGGCCATCATGTGCCACCACAACAGCTTCAGTTCGTGTTGGCATTGATTCTACAACTCGTATGAGCTCTGCTGAAGGGATGAAACCATTTTTCCAGAAGATATTTCCCCACTTGGTGTGCTGATGATGGTGGTGATGGAGAGCTCAACTGGGTTGAACCTGTGTCCCATGAAATTGTTATACTGGTCCTCTCCTCATTTATTCAGGTTCTCTGTTCATTTGACACCAGCGTGTATTTGGATCTGCAGCCTGCTCAAACATCTGTCACCTCTCGTCATCTGTGTTCTCCTTTCCTATAATGTTACAGTGTAAACCTGTAACCAAGTGCTAAAACATCACTCATGTCTGTTTACCTGTAGAATGGCTTACGTTCATATCTGTTTGGCTAAAAGGTTGTTTAAATTGTTTGAATTTAATGGAGGGGAAGAAGAAAAGGAGCCAGGAGCACTTTTTACAGCTAGCGAATAGCAACATAATAGTAAGGTAATAATTCAGAAAAAAATGAGGTAATATAAGGGTAAGAGCACAGTAATAATGGAGTAATACATTAGTATTAGCATCTTAATAGCTTGGTAATAGATCTGTATTAACAGAGTAATAGAGTGTAACGTTTCTGTGTGATGAGGCTAATTATGTTAACAATGAAATGATTGTTTTAAGTAATATCCTAGTATTTACTGAGGTTATAACTGGGTGATGTATGTATCTGGGTAATAGGACGTCACAACCACATGGAATCTAAGTACCAATGTGGAATCTAACGACTAAGAGCTACATTAACTACCCGGAAACGGACCAGGTCGTTTCTGTGTAATAACCATAAACGATAGCTGTAAAAACTCCCTGTTTCTACTTAACTTCGTGGTACTAAATTGTGGTAATAATGTAATGACCAGACCGCTCTCCAGAAGTGAACTACCGTCGTATCACGACAGGAAATCAGGAGAGTCCTCACAAGACGGCACTGGTATCCCTCAACAGCTGCAAATGGGATGATGTCAATCACACACTGTCTGTAATCTCTCTACATACTACACTACACACTCTCATTCACTGGGTTTTGCAGATTGTTTACCCATCATCCACCACAAGCATTTCTCTTAAGCTGCTGTGTGATGCGAGAATGTTTCTGCATTGAACCTGTTGCTAAGAAAAATATACAAGTGACTCTGTATCTGACAAAACTCCTTATAAGACTTTGTAAGAATCTTTACAAAAACTTGTTAAAATATACATTTTGTTTCTACCACACACACACGATCTAAGGGATGTTAAAGCTCAAGTTCACAACCCAATAGATGCGTTTAGTTTCATAAAGTATGTGTGTATTGTACGGTCTGTACATGTGTCTTGGCCTGTCTGCCAAAATATTAGGACCCTCTATTGTATCTATGAAAGTACAGAAGTGAGAGGGTGTGTGTGTGTGTGTGTGTGTGTGTGCCATACATTGGTCTGACAGAAAGAGGCTATAGTGCAGTCATGCAGACTTAACCTCTACTGCTTGCTCTTGTGCTCCCTTTTTTTTTCCTCTTCCCTTTGCTCTATCAGATACACACATAAAGACAAACAACACACACAAACACACGTCGATTCCCCAGCCACCCCGCAGCCTGTTTGTCTGCCAAATGAGTCCTGACTGCACGTTTACACCCGAGACCGCACAACAGTCTGGCACAGACGTACACACACATACAGAGCAGCCCTCTCTCACGCCCCAGTTGCTACACAGGCGCACACGAACACGCGTGTCCAGGAGGCCTACATTTGTTGTCTTGTGGTTACGGGGGGCAAATGGAAACTGGTGAGAACCGATTGTGATGCTTATGCGTACCTGTGCACTTGGGTGAGAATAGTTTGTGGAATTGGTGAAGCTATTCTTGTGTGTGTGTGTATGTATATAACTGAAACATGCAAGTGTGTGTGCATGTGTGTGTGTGGATTAATGCAACAGGTTTAAAAACTAGTTATTGTGCTGATCTGGTTGCCTCGTCATCATCAAACGTTCAATGTAAACTTGGTGCAGTATGTAAAATAAAATTAGCAGAATTAAAAGTAAGTTATATCTGTAAAAATTAGACACATGCACGTGTGCAAAATGCACATGCGGCGGAGCCATTTAGAATCATTTCATCTTATGACAATATTTTCTTAAACATGACATTGTGAGAGTTCACAACTTCATTAAATTTAGCATTTCTACATATGGCTCAGGAGGTGCCCATTCTACATGCCACTGGGCACAGTAGGTCCTAACCATATGCTGTCATGGTTACAATGCTAATACAAATGTGAGGCTACAACTTCACTACAATATTTGGGTTTAGTTAGACACAGAAATTATGTTATGGTTAGAAAACTGTACTAGTTGGTAGTACCTGGCCTACTGAATTGGGTTGGGATACAGAAGGCAGTGGGATCGCATCCCACCACATCAGGTGTGGCTCCGGCCGGTCCGTGCCGGTCCCGAGCCATGATAAAAACGGGAGGTTTGAGGCATGAAGGGCGTCAGTGCGGAACACATTCCGCTGTGGTGACCCATGAAGAGACAAGCCGAAAGCAGTTGACTTTAATAATGGTCAACGCAAATGAAGTGAGAATGAGTAAGTACGTGGCTGCCAGCAGAGAAACATGTCACCTCAGTGTTAATGAATGACATTTAACCTGAATTTGCCAATTAACAAGTTAACCCTGAGTGTGAAAAAACAATCATAATCTAATCTCCAGATTAGGGAATAGATATGACAGCCAGCTAATTTTTTTAATACTAAATTGTCTCATCAGCACCGTCACACTGGATGTTATTGCACTATCCTGAGGTTTTAGGCTAAGAGTGGACATCATTAAATGTGATCCCGAATACTAATATCTGGACATTATAAGCCCAGTTTTAGACAGAGCAAAATGTTGTGGCTTGTCTTTTAAATATTTCCAAAGGTTGTCACATATAAAAAAAATTTGAACATTTGAGAGGTTTGCGTTAGGGCATAAAATGACAAGCTGAGCGCTTCTTTTATTTTTTTAATTTAAATCAGATTACATATAATACAAAATACAGACAGTATGGTGGTCCCTCTGTAGCAACGGTAGCAGACCCTACTACTGTGTGTCTGACCAGCTGCTTGCTCGGTTACAGTACACTGCGTGCCATCCTATTAGATCGCGGCTTCAGGACACATTTAACAGGAAACTTCTCTGACAGCAAAGATTCACATACTTATCAAGAGTTGTTAGTGCTGAAGTCATAAGAATAAACTTCACACATTGTCACTGAAATGTAACACAGCAGAGCACTATTGAGTTCACACTAAGCACAGTTAGACAAAATTGGACGCCAAAGGACCATTGTGGCCTATAGCATTAAACTGAGTAAAAAGCACCCAGTAATATTATTACAGACAATATGATGCCCAACAATGTTTCAACTGTGCAGGAAATGTGTTAATTGGCCCTCATCATATAAAAGATGACCTACTGTACATACAGTATGAATCAACAGCAGGTCTTCATTCTTTGAAAAAAGTCTCTTTCCAGTTACAACTTATTGCACCAAATGCATTTAAAGGAGGTCATGAGAACTGCGGCGTAAACAGTTTTTGATTGTAGCTGTGGATGAGGGGAGAACAGCGGATTGTCCATGTGCAGCAAGTACACGTATTGTGTTCTGCAGGGGACAGACTTAAGTCTACTGGCCCACTGAGAGAGAGATTGCATTGGGACACGTGAAGTTTCCAACAGTTATCAGCACATCGCTACACTGCATGCGTATGTGTGTGTGTGTTGGTTCTATAGACACACTGTGTTACGTGGCTCCAGTACGGTCTCTCTCAAACCCCTCTTTGTACCGTGTTTGTGTGCACATTGTTGCATGCTGTGCGATGTAAGCGCTCCCTTGTGATGCGTTTTTGGGTGTGTGGTTGTCTGCGCATTTCAAACGGTTTTGTACCATACGGCCAGACGCCGGCCCAAATGAACACAGACCCCCTGTGATGGCTTTGGCCATGCTGAAACAACACACACAAGGTATACACACACAAGAAGCTCATTGGCAATTGCTGTCTCGCTCTCTCACACACACACACACACACACACACACACACACACACACACACACACACACACACACACACACCAGCTGACCCGATTACACAGAGATGTGCAACGAGATGGAAACAAATCTACCCAGAGAACTGGCTAATTTAGAAGGGCTTAAAGACACACACGCAACGCAGGACACACACATGTATACATACAATAAATGCGTGTAAAGTTGGGATGATGACTATATATAAAAGTGCAAAACAAATATTTATCTTTCAATGAGGGAACAATTGAGTTGGTTTATGAAAATCCACTCGGTGTATCAACGTGTCTGTGTGAGAACAGAACAGCATTCCTCTCCATTCTTATTCTGCCTTTTGCCTCGCTATCCTCATTACAGGAAATCGGAAAGTTTTCATGTACAACAATATAAGGATCAGACACCCGCTCATGCTCTGAATGATAACAAATGCACCCTTTCTTACAGTCTGCTAATGCTGTCAACTGTAAACCCGGCAGCTACTGCTGTGAGGGAGCTAGCCGTGAATTTAGAGGACCAATATAAGACTGTAATACGTTCGTTAGGAGTCCTTACAAATTTTTAATTGTTTAGTTTTTTTTTGCTGTTTCTACATAAGTCAATGATCTTGGAAGTACTACAGCTCCTAACCTGTACCCACACTGCAGGTTTAAGTGCTGCTTGATACACTGTCAAATTTTCCAAACAGAAGCTTTATATGTTGTAGAGTGAATGGAGGAAGGAGAGGAGAGAGGAGTGGCAGAAAGACAGAATGCAAACATGAAATGCATGTTTCGGTTAGTTATTGCCTCTGTATTTACAGAGGCAATAACGATATGGTCAAGTTTTTTTTTTTTGTCTCTCAACTCAACAAAATAAAAAAATAAAGAATGGAATCCCAAGTTGTTATTCTTAACACTCCTGTTGAATACTGTTTAGGTTTTAGTTAAAGTTACTCTTACTGAAAAATATCTTCAGAGTATCTTAGAATATCTTACCAGAGTAAAAACAATAAAAATAAAATACACATTTACAGTTCCTTTTCAAATAAACATATTTCACACACAAACACTGGTCATCACTTTCACCTCTGTCCTCTTTCACATTGTTGGCAAAATCCCAGTATCTTTTTTCTGTTCCTTTGCCCCTCCACCCTCTCCCCCTCTCCTTCCACCACCCCCTTTTCTCTGTGCGGCCTCGGGGATAGTAGAGCAGTCATAGGGTTGCGGTAGCCTCTAATCAGTGTGAACAGCTAGCTAATTACCAAACCCTCAGCCCTGGCTGACTGTTAATTGCATACATTAGACAGCATCAGCAGCACTGCAAGATTAACACTTAAAAATTTCCCATTGCTGTAGTGGAGATGAGTGCTTTGTGAGTGTGTGTGTGTGTGAAAGAGAAACACTGGGAAAGAGACAGAGGTGGGGATGAGGGCTGAATTCTCTCAGCGTACGCGTGTGGTATGTGCTGCCAATGTGGTTGCGGGTGCTAACATTTAAGACCTGATTACACCCAAAATGGAGGCGCGGCAACACAGGGATGGCTGTTAAGGGTGATAGCTGTTGCTATGGTGGGGCTGCCCGGGTGGGGGGCAGCTGGTCTTCGAGGGCAACCCCAAGTCTCAGCGGAGACGACAGATGGAGTGACATTAAGAGCATTGCAGCGGAGCCATTTCAAATAATAAAATATCAATATTTACATTTTAATTACCCACTTCTAGCTCTGTCAGAGCTGTGTCAAGGAGTGTGTGTGGATATGTGCCACCAGCAGCTCCAATGGGGCCGTGTCTTCTTGGCTCTATAAAGAGCCCAGAGTGGCCTGCTCTGCTTGAGAACGTAATGGTGAAATAAAAACTGCGTGCAACTAATATATGTGCATTTCCATTACTTTATAATTTTACGTTTTTTTCATTTATTCTATTTGTCTCTGATCCTTTTCCCAGCATTTAGCATTATAATGCTGATGCAGCCAGAAATGACTACTGTGTGTGTAACCATGGAATTAACCATGTATGCACACAATCATAAAGCTCAAATACACCACAAAAAAAACCCACTGGGGTTAATAGTGTGAACACTGTGCGTCTATCGGTCTCAGGACTGGGTAAAAGGCAGCTGGACTTCATTAGGAAACACACTAAGACACTGATTGGACTTCACATCAAAATTCACACCCCGGGGAAAGTCACCTCGTGTCTTTACAGACCCCATGACGCACAAAAAGACGCCTCTCAGGCCTATTATCAGCAGCAACACTGATACTTAGTGAAATGCAATACAAAAATATGTGCAAGATGCTAATTTACAAATAAATCATCTGATCGGTTCGACAGTTCTCAACTAGGAAAGAAGTGGAAAGGAGAACTAAGCTCTTTCTGTCAGTGGTTCAATTAACTGGGTTGTGACAGTAATATTGATCTTTTGGTGGATTAACTTTTCAAAACAACATGCTGCTATAACATATTCCGCTGAAAATCAAAAATCCAAGAAAGAAAAAAGGTCATGCTGCTACCGGGCCAAAGAGATTTTTGTTTTACGGATTAGACTCTTGACGACCATTAACAGTCCAAAAGTAGTAAATTGTGCAATGAGCATGAGACATATTCCTTTCTTTAGTAAAGTTCTACTGGAATATAAATTAGATGAGCTTTAAAACAAAACCCAGTGGTCCCTGTCCAGGCGTGGTGTCTGTATATGAGATTATGAAGTTGGGATGATTCTATCTGCCTAATCCCTCGTAGGTTTCCATAGAGAGAGGACTGCAGAAACTCCACAGGGATTAATTTACCATTCACAGATTAGAGATATGGTCTCCAATATTATCATCGAGGACAAGCATGGAAAGGACGGGCTCAAGAATGAGAGCAGAGAGCGAGGGACAGACAAAAACGCAGACTGAAAAAAAAAAAGAAAGAAAGAAAGAAATGGATATGAATACACACACACACACACACACACAGACACAGCAAGACAGCCCTTGCTACTACACCACCATGCCTTAATGTCCTAGCTCCAAGACAAGAACATTAGACCTCATTCCACCTCCTCATCTGGGCCAGAAAAAGCCTGGGCTGAAAATCTTAATTAATTGTCCAATAGTGCTGTGGGGTCATTATGCATTGCAATAAAGAAGCGTGTAATTATGAGATTTAACAGCCATTACCAGGGCCAGGAACTCATATGTCATCATCAGCAACCAAGCCGATGGTTTGGTACGGCTGTGTGTGTGGTTTGATAGACAGAACACACACAATACACACACTGACATGTATTATAAATACATACAAAGATACTGTTTAGATCTCTAAAAGAGAAATGTTTCCACTCCTCTATAGGTTCAAGGTATAGTTAAAAATATGTATACATGTGCCTTCAGACTAGAAAGAGAAAGCTCAAGAAAGCACATACAGTCTAGAACACACACGCACACACATACCCATCAGTCTGACCCAGACAATAAGGCAGCCAACTGTTACGGCAGCCTGTAGATAAAACATTGCATCAAGATTAAACGGACAAAAAATACACACATTACCACTGCTCTCTCTTTGTGTGTGTGTGTGTGTGTTTTTCACGTGTGCATGGGATTGCGCAGGAATGCCACGGACCACGGTACTTCACCAAACACACGCACAAGCAGTGTCATGACCGACACACGGTGAGAGTGACGGAAAACGAACATGAGTGTGACGAGGTGCCGTGTCGGAAAACAGCACATGTGCAACACCGACAAACACTCCAATAAGCTAATGGAGGATTCCAGGTAAACTCATTTTCAACCTTTGAAAACGTTTGGGTCACACGTGGGTAAAACGGCAGTCACAATATATGACATATCATACAGTACACAGTGTACGATATGTATATGTAATGCCTGTGTGCATGTGTGTGTTGTGTGCACGGACCATAAGTCATCCCCAGGTGGTGACAAGCACGCTCCAATCCCATTTTCCCACCTGCTTATTCTCTGATGGAAAGGATGAATCCTTCAGACTGTTATTTAGTAATAGTGGATAGAGGATGGGATGGAGAGGCAGAGGGAGGCAGAAAATAAAAAGAGGAAGACAGAGAGAACAGAAGGGCTAGGAAGGGAAGTAAGAAGAAGTGAGGCACAGAAAACAAGAAAGACAAGGAAAGGGACAGGAAAGAGGAAGTAAGGAGGTGAAACAGAGAGACTGAATGAGAAAAAACAGGGGAAAAAGGAAAATGTACAGACGGATGTATAGAAAGAGAGAGAGTGGATAGAGAGAGAAGCACCATTTCATGCCTTTCTGTGAACTTTGCATGAACTGGCAGAAATAATGTGATGCCATGACAAGCCTGTCCCTCCTTCCACTAGATTTGCTGCATGCATAGGTGTGTGATATGTGTGAGGAGGATGTCTGTGAATCCCTGTGTCTGTGTGTGTGTGGGTGAACTCTTTATATTGCTTTTTGGCATGGGTGTGTGTGTGTGTGTGCTCCAACAGATAGAATAGGATGATGATGATTTGAAATGGAGTTTGGCCTGTGCGTAATTATGATCATCTATCTTTATGCCCCACCAGCATATCATATCATATCACATCACATCATCTCTCTCCCTCTCTCTCTCTCTTTCGCAGGCAAACACACACACACACACACAAAAGCAAATTGAAAGTAGTGAAAGCTGACTGTTTGCTAGTGATGACTTAGATGATGATGGTCTCAGATGGTGTGCTGATTTATTTGTTACTGCTCGTCTCATGTCACATATTATAAAACTGTGCACGTCTGCATGTGTGTGCATTTGTGCACATTCACTGCGTGTTTGCATTTCTTTATAATGTGGGTGTATACAGTATTTGTTTGGGAGTGTACGCTCTTGTGTTGGCGGCTGTGTGTATGACATGCTATCTCTGTAGATGTGTGTGTAGGATCGCGTGTATGCCAATGTACACGGCGTCTCTCTGGTGTGTGTGACAGTCATTATTTGATGCAGATTAGTCAGTGTACTCAGATTGCAGGCTGTGTCTCAAAGGCTGATAGACAAATGAATTTGATTTGCTAATGTAATCAAACTAATAAGAAAACAGCGATGGGCTGCTGAGCATAAATCTCACAACTTCAATATTTGTGTTTTTTTCCCCCCTCACTTTTACTCGAACTGAAGCACATCCTTCCACTTTTATTAATGATTTGTGTTACATTTTTAGGGATCAGAATCCAAATTATTAAAATTACTTCTAATAAAGGCAGCAATCTGATGATATCTGGTAAAAAGAAAAAACAGCTTTTCATTAGACATCGCTTTTAAAATCCGTGCACTCATCAATATACAGTAATTTAATTGTCACGTGAATTTAGCAGATGTAATGTTAACATCTTGCACAAAACCAGCACCCACAAGCTGTTTTATTAGTTTTAACATGCAAATTGCTCATATTGTAGTGTATGCATAGAAAGAAAGGGAAAAAACGAACAAGGAGACACAAAGAAAGCGATGCCCAGAGAAAGAAAAATGTTTTCCCTCCCGTTTTCTCATATTGATGCAAAGCTTCCACTGCCCACAGGCTTAATCCAATAAAGAAAGCCCAACTTAATCCAAACATTAAGATCAGATATCAAATAGTTTTTTCCTAATTTGATTTCATCAATATTTGTTTTCATCTGCAAACAGAGCTGTGTTTGTTTGGTTTGGTGCACTGGATAATAACACACACACACACACACACACCAAGACATCAACCTCTAAGTATGTTATGTAGCTAAGAGAGAAAAATTCAGATTCTAAATCTAAATCAGATTCTAATAAAGTCATATTTGTGCTGTGAATTTCATTATATAAAGAAGATGGAGTCAGTGATATCGCTTCTAAGCAAGAGATTTTTATTTACGTCCTTGAAATAACTGGAAATTTATGTTAATGTTCAAACAGAATCTGCTCTTAGTCAAAGAATTCTAACATCCTGACGGAAATATTTGGATTTGACAATTTCCTTTAATTTACTCGATTGTTCTGCTTTAAAATTAAACTTTTATCATTCTTTTCACCAATAAATACATAAACATATTTACGCATTTGATTTCTAGAATATGATGCATTCATGAGAAAGACTTCACCAGATAGAGATCATGGCCTACACTAACAAGTTCCTCTTAGTTAGTGATGTGCGGAATCCGATCAAAACCACGAAAAAGAATGAGTCAATTTCATTTTACAATAATACTACAGCTCCTGCGAATAAGAATAAACTGAAAAAATAATAATGATAGTGTGTTTCTGACCTGTGTTTATTGCGGGAAAACATGTCTTGGCCTACCCGACATAGGCTCTATCCAAAAGCCCACAGCTTTTCTGTGTCGATGACAATGTTTTTCAAGACATTGTTTAACAGTGTTTGTCAGATTTTGTGTCTTTTGCAAGACTAAAAAACTGGACTAAATGTTCTCAGGTTGTCCATGATGAATCCTGCTTTAACTTTGCGTTTTTTTTAATTAAATTAACTTAAAAGACGCCTTCACGGATTTTAAACTCCCTTCTTTTGCTTCTAGTTTGAGTAGAACATGTAAATAAATGCCATTAAAGTTTCCTCTGACATTAAAATATCCCTCTACTTCTAACTGAAAAATGCCTCCTGATGACATCACTTCAGTTCCGATTCTGTGGTCTTGTTGCTCACACTATGGAGTTCGTAATCATGGACAACCTGCTTTTCCAGAGCTTCCCCAGATGACTTCATCTGAACTCCTAATGAGGAAAAAGTCTTCTGGGTGATGTCATCTGGAGGAAATTTTTTAGCTAGAAGCAGTGAAATATATTAATATAGGGAAGTCAGAGGCAAGTTTAAAAGCACTCGTGTACAACTAAACTGAACCATAGAAAGCAATCAGAAAATTGATGACGTTGCCCTTTAAGCAATGAGATAATGCCAGCTTATCTCTGTTCAAATGTTTGCTTGGGCAGTGCCATGCATTTAAAAGGTTCCTTACGCGTGTCCACTGGGTGTCTGTGTGAATGAACTGTATATTTGTGTGTTGTGTTCATGTGTTAAGGAGGCACCCAGCATGCTGTGACTGTCAATGTGAACTAGTCTTAGTCGACAGAATGGGGGCAGGTCTGTTTGTACGTCTGCGCGTGTACCCAGACCAGACATTTTATTGCACACGGTAATATTGTTGAGAGGGAGACGCACTGAAAATGAAGTAGGGGGGTGTTCGCTGACCACAGATGGAGGCCGGAAATTGGAACATGAAGAGGGAAATACCGTTTCAGAAGTTTCACGCGAATAAAGCTCAATGACTTAACAATTGGAGAGTGAAAAAGTGTGTTTGTGTGAGTGGTGGTAGAGAGATGTTTTGCTACTGATTTACCACTGTGCTACCAAGCCAACAACCTCTTTGCTGATTGATGACATCACCAGACTTAATGAGGAAGGCTGTAGGGTGATGTCACCACCAGTATGAGCTTTTACATTCCTCTTTCACCCTCTATAGTAACACACACACACACAAACACACACACACACACACACACACACACACACACACACACGGTGCTTTCTGCATCTCTTGGAGCTCATTGTCAAGTGTTAAAATGTGTGTCACTGTTAATTTAGTGAGCTGCACTTTAAGAGTCAAAGATGTGAGTATCCATGTGCATTCGTGTGTGTGTGTGTGTGTGTGTGTGGAGGTTCCCTTAGGTTGCGGAGGCTCAACATTTGATTTGCTAAAAGGAGCAGGACACTTCTATGAATCAATGTTTGCTGACTGACTGTTGTATGGCTGTTTACTTGACTGACTGACAGTCTGAATGGTTAATAACTAATTCTTTATGTGAAAGTCATTCGTAGCAATACAAAGGCAAATCTAAATGACCAATCTTATTGATGAGCAGCCCAACAAATGGTATTAAAGACACGGACACAGACGGAAGCAACGAGAAATACAGCCGGGGGACAAGAGAGAACAGAGGGGGAATGGGGGGGGGTCGGTAGGGGGTATGGGCTGAGAGATGAGGTTGACTTGATAATGAAGAGGTTAAGGACACCATGGAGAGAGAGAGTGGGAGGTCAGGTCAGGAAGAGGGAGAATGGGAGGCAGACTCCGAAAGAGACAGAGGTAGAGAAAGGTTAAAGAGGTGGGGGTATTTAGCCAGGAGGTCAGCACAGTATTGTGTTAACAGCTCTCTGGGAGTATGGAGGTTATACTGAGGTAATGTATGTGACATCTTTGGTTCCCACTTGGCTCCTATTTCATAGTCTTTCTTCTTCTCTCTCTCTCCTTCTTTACTCCAGTACATTTTGTTTAAAAACCTCATCTTCTGCTTAAACATTCTCTTTTTATCCGCTCTCTATCATTTCCCGTCACATACAGGAGGTAAAGGTGTAAAATAATGAAAGATAATTTAACTCTCATCTCTTAGCGAGCGTAGGACTCTAATAATATGTAAGCAAAGAGATCATTGCAGAGAAAAACAGTCCCAGTTCAAGCAGTCGCTTTTGTGGATCTGTGAAAATATCAGGCCGTTTTGAATACTTTTGATTTCACCGTCATATTTCACCTTAAAACGCTCGCTGTCAGTTTTTTTCTTTTTAGCACAACCTCACCTGTTTGACTTTACCGTTATTTTTTTCATTTTGATATACTATATTAACACACTGACTCTAAAACCACATAAGAAACAGAAAATCAGACGAGGAAAATGTTTGATATTTTATCAAGAATAAAGAGAATGTTCGAGACAAACCGTCGCTGGATGCATCCTAATTTGTGCAATTCAACACATGTGAGCCATTTATCATAACTCTGGTTTTACTTGGCCCATCGACACCAAAAAAACTGGCTTAGAGTTTGACATCTGTACTTTCGCTACACAAAAAATTAAGCATCAGCAGCGTTTCGTCTTCTTGCAGCGTGGGATTTGGATGCGCCGGCACGTCCATCAACTCCACCACCGAGCTCCAATGCTAACACGTTAAGCTATTAGTAATATTAGGAATCAAAAGTAAAGCATGACACTTTTTTAAATGCTTGTTTTGTATAGAAATGCTTAATGTGAGGTGCTGTTGACAGTTGACACACAGAAGAGCATCAGGTTTTAAAAAGGTTTTGACTGAGCCTTGTCCTTCAGACCAATCAGAGGATTACAACAATTCCTACCTGATTTTTTATTTTTTTATTTTTAAATCAATAATGACTGGTACCTGAAGGGCTGTGGAGAGGGTTTTAGAGTGTTTCACAGCAGGGAGAGCTGTGCTGAATATGGTGGATTGATCCTGAGTACCATGCTAAGGCTAGCTCCAGGTGCATCTGTTAGCTTTCATAGCCACTCGTCAACAGCAGTAAAAAAGCTTTTGAGCCTTTCCTGCTCGCCCGTCTGGCAACACGAGACAATTCAGCAACCAATTTGCTGACACTGATTATTCTTTGAAACACAGTCCTTGAGAAGGCTAGACACCCCATAAATTCTCAGTACACTGAATTTTACACTATGTTGAATAATTCAAAACAGGAAGTGTACGTCTCAAAATAATAACGCAATTCCAACAGCTTTACAATCACAGTTCCAATGAAAACCAATGAGAGAAGCAGAGAGAATACTGTGCTACCGTGAAGATGAAAGCTACCAATCATCTGGACCTCGATGCCCAAAATTCAGCTAAGACGTACGAAGAACAAAGATAGGAAATAAACGATAAAGAAACTAATAACGGTGGATTGAGACAAATCGAGAGAAGCATGCAGAACATGAAGTAAGAGGACTTCCCCTGTAACCTGCTATCCCACCACCACCACCACCCAAACCCCTTCTCTCGTATCTCCATAAAGGCCGATTAAATGAATAGACCGACTGCACCCCCCACCCCCCCCTCCCCCAACCTCCATCCTCCTCCTCCCATTTTTACAGCTCAATCATACTGCGTTGCTGCAGACACATAAACCGCTTATCCTGAGTGTCAAAATTGAAAGGGGAACGAAAGAAAGATTGGTAGAAAGACTGTAAGAAAAGAAAGAGCAAGTAAGAGGAGATAGGGAGGCCAGAGAATAGCGGAGGGGAAGTGGGGGGGGGGGCAATTTCTTTCTTGAATAAAGAAAGAATGGGGGAGGGGGCTGTAATAAAAAGCACTAATGGCAAGGCCCCTGGTTCTGGTAAAATAGACTGTGTTATAGGTTCTGGCTCTCGTTCGTTGATTCATTCATTTGTTCGTCCCCTGCTCTTTCGTCAAGTGCTGGCCTGTCTGTCTTTGCCTTTTGTGTCCACAAGTCCAGATAAGAGCTGCTAGCATGACTGCCCGCTAGTCATTTAGTTATTATGGGTGAGACAGAGAGAGACAGAGAAAGACGAAGAGTGAGAGCAGATGAGGGAGTAAGAGAAGAGAAAAGAGGATGAAAAGACTAATTCTACGAACAGATAAATGGCTCATTTTTGAATGGTCTTTCTTCTTTCACTCTCCCATTCACCCCCGTTTAAATGTTTGCTGTTCTTCTCCTCCTCCTCCTCATCACCTGACCACTCCTCCTTCAAACACACACACACACACACACCTACAATTACACTCCTGACAATGACAAGCAGCCTAATATGCAACTGGCGTTGTCTCTTGGAGAGCTATTAAAATGAGATCTTTTCACTAATCCATATTATTGGATGCTAAGGCCTTTCATACTTTTTGAATAATACTCCTGTGATATTTCCGTGAACAGTGTTGTGCATAAACGTGCTAAACAGGTTCTTGAACGTGCACATAGCGAATGGTGAATTGGAACATGTTAAAACTGAATAACACAGTCTTAGGCAGCAAAGGCTTCGTTCACCGGTGTGTGTTCCTACACGCTGAACCGCCAGCTCTCCATCAGAGTAGAGTGTGAGGTCAGTGAAATGAATGTGAAATAATTTTTTTGGGACTGTAAACTATGAAGTGGTTCATTTTAATCGTTGTCAACTTTGAAGTGTGAACTTGCAAAAGCACTGACAATGTATGTAAACATGTGGTTGGCTGCATTTCAATATGCTTCCTCTTCTTCAAACACACACACACGTTTCTGAGGAGCATGTGCGTGGTAGTGTTCTGTTCCTTATGGGAAAAGCAGAGACACACACAGTGTCTGAAACCTCATTTTCTCTCCTAATGACATATCAAATGTTTGCATATAGGCCATATCACTATGGAAATGAGCACACAAACACACACATCCACGAACAGCACGTTTTAAAATAAAAGACCCAATCAAAAAGATGTGTTTGTGTGTATATGTGGGAGTGTTGTCACAAGTCTCTAAGGCTGGGGGACTGTGTGTCAAACATGACTTGCAACACACACACACACACACACACACACACACACACGCACACACACACAGGCACACGCGCAGCCTTGTTATCCGGGGGCCTGTCTTGCAGGCAGCCTCTCTAACGCTGAGTGATGTTTAAATTAGTTTACAATTTAGCCTCCTCGCTATCCGCAGACGGCTCTTAACTCAGTGTGTGTATGTGACGTGTTTTCGTGTGTGTGTTTGTGCGTGTGTGAGCGTAACAAATTGTTGCCAGTACGGCAGACATCTAATGACTTCAAATTAGCTGCCTGGCGCTCGCCTTGACACGTTGTTACCACTGTTAGCAGCCTGAGTGTGCGTGTGCGTCCGTGCACGTATGCAGCGCTGCGCAGCCATATCATGAAGCATAAATTGGCTTCACCTCTCCTCCCTCTGCCTCTGTCTTTTTTCTCTTTGTCTCTCTCCATCAATTTGATTAAAAAAATTACTGTACCATGGCGAGCAAAGATGTGTGCGTGTGAGCACACACAGTCATCTCACACAGACATACACACACTTGACATGATGTGAAACAAGACGGCTGCAAAAAGGTTAACAGGTCTATTCTATTCAATCCTGTTCAGGACTTTAGTCATTGTACACTTTTTATTGTTTGCCTTTTGTGTGTGTGTGTGTGTAAGACGCTGATAAAGAATGTTGAGGAGGTGTATTTCTTTCTGACAATCCTTTCCACCCTGAGTGAACAGTAGATCACTTTGTGTGTACATGTATGTGTGTGTGAGTGTGTTAGTGATCAGCGTTCAGTGTTGTAAACAGTGGGGATTTCATAAGGTGTTCACATCACACACACACACACACGCACACACTTGGAAGATGAAGAGTTCTATCTTTTCTCTGTGAGCAGTGGATTGCCTTTCTCGTTCATCTAATCACGCCATCTTCTCTCCTCCGCCAAGCAATCGTTGTGCTTCGCTCCCTCCACACAGAAAGCTACACACACACACGCACAAAATACGCACACACTCAGTCCCAGAACGTAACCTGGCTAACTCAGTCTACTCACCTGTAAAAGTAGTGAGCAAAAAGGAAAATCCAAGCTCAATGCAAAGCAATGCATTGCATATACATCTTGTGAATATTTTGCCATGTTTCTGGGTTCTGTTTATGAATGTGGGTACAGCAAGTGCATCCAGGAGATAAGGGGGTGGGGGGACACAGAGAGTGGGGCCGAGATGTAAATTGATTAAAAAAAAAAAAAAGGGGGTCACTGGGAGATTAGAGGAAATGAGATGCTGTAGTATTGGAATGAGGATATATGTTGTTTTCAAAGGGAAAAACAATATTCAAAGAGCTATACTGTCCATATGGATCAATATATACGTCTGCCTAATTCCCATATAGCAGCACACAGATCAATAGGAAGCAATGTATATTTCCATCTCCAACTCTCCAACACTTTTTTTGCCTTTCTCTAGATTCGTTTCATATTTATTGATATAATACATAACATTTCAAGGAGCTGTTTTCCAGCATCAGTGACTTTATTGTTATAGATACTGTATATGCAACATGAATGAGTGGTATTTATATATCTAACACTGTGTTTCTACCAAAAATTGAGCAGTGGCAACAGGGGTTTTTTCGATTCCATTCTACCCCTCTTCCATTCTGTTCTATTGTATAACCGCATTTCCAGTCGACAACGGGACTAATCTTTGTGCTAATCTGCATTAGTCTGAGACACTGCTCTTCCTCCTCGCTGCTGTCACAGCAGGCTTCCTCACTAAAACCAAAACCAGATTATACTTTTCAGCTCTTCCTCCCTTTTGTTTTGCTTTCTCACTTCTCTTTGTTTCAGCTTCTAGGACCATATGCATAATCATATCTTATTTTCTTGTTCCCAGATTTTTTTTGGGCTCTGTCGTTATTTTAATTCCCATATTGTAGTCCAGATTCAATTTCGAACTGATTAAGAGAGAGAAAGGAGTTAGTTTAAGCCGATTAGGTCAGATTCTGCTTTAGTGACGAACCTGTAGCAGGGCACAGATGTGCTACAGACTAAAACATACATTGTGCTTTGTGATTTTAAAGGGCTATGTGAGATACATGGTATTTTGAGTGCGGGTTAGGACACACACACATTTAAGCCCATTAATGTACTCACATGTTAAAGGTAAGGGGGGATTGGACTGTTCAAAAGGTCAGAATTTGGTGTGTGTGTGTTTGGCGATGTGCTACCAGTCAGGACATTTTGGTTGGTCAGTGGGAGTCAATTGTTTAAACTGTCTGTGTGGAAGGATTCCATGAAAGGTGACGCTTTAGCACCAGCCGTACTTGTGTGTACATGACGTAAGTGTGCCCGAACTGCAACTGTCAGTTTTCAGGCACACGGCATATATGTATGCGTCTATATGGCATTTGTGCGTATGAAATGTGCTCTGTGTCGCAGTGTATCCACGTGGAGCCAAGTGCAAAGCGAAAGTCCTTCCTACCTGGGATATGTTTTGCCCAGCCGATGTTGACCACCAGCTCTCTGTCTGCCAGGTCGCAAAGCGTAGTCAGGGCCTTGATGTCGCTGTCAGGTACTGTTGGGTCAGGCATGGCATAAATCTTCTCTGGCTCGGCCACCAGCAGGTGAGAGACGATTTTGTTATCTGCAAGGCAGCCAAAGGCAACTGACATGACCACCAGACAAGGAGAAAGACACAGAGACAAAGAGATGGTGAATTTTCGCCCTAGAAGGCTGCAAGCTCTTCCACACCAATCCGGTGAAAAATGTGAAAGGTCACATGCAAAGGCCCTGGTAACATATTTAGAGGTATTTTCCTCAAGTAGCACGTTATGTGAAAAGTGAATAAAAAAAGAAAAACCAAAATCACAATGTTAAATGCTACAGTTTCCGTTTATAATGTACCGTGCTTAAGAACAAACTGTCAAACACTTTTCATTAAAAATCCTTAAAACCAAATAAATGACACAAATCAAGTTCTGACATTTTCGAAAGCATTAAATGTTTAATGTTAAGTTTCATTAAAAATATGCAGTGGGAACACAATCTAATAACACAATGCTTGAATACAATGCCTTGGATTATATCCTTTGGAATTTTTCAACAATCAAGTATGAGATAATTGATTAGATTCCAGTAATTTGGCAGGACTCAACATGAAAGCAAAGCATTTGAGAAAAGATCAAGAAATTATTGAAATGTCTCCAGATTAGGAGACGCTCCAAGTTGTGATTAAAGGTGATTACTGCAGGTGATTCAGGTTGCTCAAAATGCCGTCTTTTGTATCACAGCCTTAAGAAGCTTTGCTGACACATACAGAAGGGAAAGATAATACTGAAAGCCAAACAGCTCAGCTGCTAACAGTGACATGTGGTGATGAGATCTCTATGGCCCATTAGTAACAGACTGATACCCTGCTTCCAAATTAATCCACTGACTAATCAAGCATGGGAATAATAACAGAGGATAGAGGAGCAAGAGAGGGGCAAGGCATGGAGGGAAAGGGAGGCAAAGAGAGAGAGAGAGAGAGATAAGCAATGGAAAAATAGAGGAAGACAGATAGGTAGAAACAGAGCCATGGACATATTGTTAAAGACAGACAGGAAGAGCAGAGAGAGCGACATCTAGATAGAGATAAACAGCAAAAGAGAGTGAAACAGAGTTGGGGGGATGGGTTGTGTATTGATCTAACACTCTCCACCACCCCCAGTTCTGTTGCTCATACAAACACACACACACATTTGTACATATTATACTGTGTATGTATATTATATATATATCTCCTTTCCATTCTCTTCCCTCTAGTTCCAGCTCCAGGGTCGTTTCAGCCCAACCAATCCCAGTCACACTGCATTATCTGTGGGTAAATCTTATTTAATGTTTCCCTAATTAGAATCAATGGAAGCCCATTTCCAAACCCTGGGCTATTGTTCTGTTCTCACACAATCAATGAGGACGCTGAGGCTAGGGATTGGGCTACAGATAGATAGACGATGTGCATGTATCTGGGAGGGAGACAGAGGGACAGAAAGAGTTTGTGTGTGTGTGTGTGTCTATTGACGAATGAAAAAATTAGGGGTGTAGGAAGTTTGCATCAAGCTTATGTTTTGTGATGGTTAAATGAGGGTTCGTTTGTTCGTGAGAGACACACACTACTGCATGGTAGGGAAGAGATTTAAATGAGTGAGTAAAACATGAAAAAGTACTTTGAGAGGTCAAGAACATGACTTATTTTTAAACCCTCCTCCAGAAGTTACAACTGGATAAAAAAAATTCAATACTGCTGGAACATATTTAGTTAGTGGAAACGCACATATGCTGTGTGTATGCAAACACTTGCATTACAAACACATGTACAGCGCTCACACGCTCACATTATCCCATCACTTCAATGATTAGTAGGGCAGAAGTCCTGGTAAACTGTGGTGCAGCCATTCAGCATATTGGCCCTAAAGCAGAATATGCTTCAGCTTTAAGCAAAATGGGCTTTAGGGACCAAGGCACTAAACACTTCTCAATCTGCACTACGTGTGGGTGTGTGTGTGTGCGAGCAGACGGTTAGCTAGAGAGCTAACTCCAGTTTTGATGTGGTTGCCAGATTGGATTTAATCCGGATTAGGGTTCGGGCTGGTCAGCCTCCCTCGCTCTCTTTCTCTCTCGCCTCTCTTACTCTCTCCTCTACAGATTTTTACAGGTTCTACAGGTTTTCAAAAGATTAATAAATAAATAAACACATCTACTCTAGACAGACGTAAACAAATACCTTTATACTGAAATATTACACATATAAAGTTTTATGACCCCAAACTGGTAGCAATACACACAGGTAGATAAACTTTGTAACAAAACAGATGGGCCTCTCACCACCCTGTGTCTATTTATGCGTGTGTGTGTGTGAGTGAGAGAGACAGAGAATGTGTTTAAATATTTTTTACCGTGCAACTGTTATATTAGTAAAGAAATGGATGGAAATATTGTTTGTGCATCTGCTTTCCGAACAACAACCTGCCTGCAAACAGTGACGTAACATGTTTTAATCTGAATATCTTCTGCTTATTCCTAGAGAGGGTTTCCATGTGTGCTATCCAATCTGTGTTCGACAGCGATCTTTCTGCATACAATGTCAGATTGTATGCAAATTAACAGAGTCAATTTGTGTATTATGAGTTACAGGGCGCTGAAGAGAGCATGCAAATTTCTGTCCTTGAGAATCACAGTCACAGACAGAGTTGTTTGGTGTGTGTGTGTGTGTGTGTGTGTGTGTGTGCGCTTACATGGCTTCTTGGGGGGCAGGGCCAGCTGTGGGTTCAGGTATGGACTGTTGTCTGCATCTATCCGGCGTTTATACTTCTGTCTCCCACCACGAACCCTGTCCAGGCGAACTCCTGCGAGACATGCCAGAAGAAAGGAGTGTGTCAATATACTGTGCACTGATTTTGGGACAACTTAACAGCAAATCAGCAAGTTTGCAAGCACAATGAAAAGAAAGCACGAATTTAAAAAAGGGTCATAGATGAAACAAAATGGGGGAATGGAAGATGCTTATAAATGACATGAGTGTGAAGAGGTGAAAACTGTGCTGTTTCTGCAGGTTATGCATCTGTGTGTCTGTGCATCTGTCATGCATGCAGGCACTTTTATGTTATTGTCAAGCTTGCTAAACATGCTGCCCTCTTTTGTTTTACAGCAATACAAATTTATGGAGACACCATCTGAGTAAAACAACTCTCTCACTTTGTCTCTCTGGCTTTCTGACTCTTTTAGTGTCTCTTGCCCAATCTCCATCTCTCTATTGCGCTCTCTCTCTCTCTCTGTCTTGTTAATTAATTGACACAAAGGAGTCCTAATTTAATTAGGCCTATCTCTCAAGGGATTGGTTGTTACCGTGGTTACCACTTAAAGATGGATAAGGAAGACAGAGGTGTCATGCACCCTTGGAGGAGAGGAGAGAAGGAGAGGAGGTATCTGAACCGGCTGTCAAACGTTTCCATATTAACTCTAAGTTGTCTATTTTGTACCAAACACTCTGACTAAACAATCTCACTGCTTTTACAAAGTGCAAAATACCTAATGTAACATGATGTGCATTTAAAAAGAGTAATTGTATAGAGAGAAAGATAAAAGAGGAAGAGGAGGACTGAGAACGCAAAATTTGCTTTCACAGATTTAAATCGTCTGAAAAATGCGCTGACTACTTTCTAACACATCTTGTAAAGCAGAGAAAAATGTTGCAGAGCTTGTTTTTGCGTTAGATGTCATTCGTAAGTGATCGTGAGGACACATATTCCCCACTGTATGTGTTTTTTATATGTGAACTTTGGTGGCTGCTTTAATTCAAAATCACCCAGGCAACAATCAACCCAGTGAACTCAACATGACATGCATCTGTGTGTGTGTGTGTCTGTGTGTGTATATCTGCACATGAGAGAGAGACAGAGATAGGTAGACAGAAGGGCTGACAGTCCAGGTACAGTGGGGGGGCCAGTGTCAGCTAACGGTCAAGAAACTCTTAACACCAGGAGGTAAAACTCACTCACACACCCACTCTCAGCTTTCTCAGTCACACACACACACACATCGTATGTGTTTCTCTAACCCACACCCCCGTGTTGTGTTCAGGTAAGCCTCGGCAAGCAGCTTGCTCACTCACTACCCGGGTCAGTAGCTGGTCAGTGGAGGAGAGGGAGAAAGTAAAAAAATTAAAAAAAAAATCAGTGAGCAGACACCTGAATAAAAACTGCTTGTTCCAGTGTTTGCACTGAGACTGGTTTGTGAAATCCTCCTGTTAGCTCATTTAGGAACATGCATGACACCACATATTTTACACACCACACATACCACCAGCCTGCCCATTCATTTTACAAAGGCAACATGTGTGGGAGAAGTTGACCCATAGCATTGTAAGCATGGACAACTACTGCTGCACCCAGAGCACTCTGGACCTCAGTTGCTGCCCCCTTGGTCAGGAGCAATAACTTCATTACTTTGCACGGATGATGAAAATGCTCAGATTCTGAGATAACAATATTCAATATTCATCTAGCAGAACATTTGTCCAAAATGTATGCTACCTAATTACTGACACATTTTAATTCAAGCACTTAAAAACATATAAAAGTTAAAAACAAGTGACCCCAATATACAGATACAATTATTATGCTCCATTCTTTTTATTTAGGTGCCAAAATAGATTTTAAATGAACCTATATGTTAAAACAATCAATCAACTAAACACCTCACATGTGGCTTTTGCAAGTGGAAATCCTCACTGGCAAATTAAGTAAGGTTTTCTTTTATGAGTGTCAAAAGAGATGGCCCCTTTCCTGACATGTGTTGTGCAGCACTTTGCCCTAAAGTAATTCACCTGATTCTCAATGATTTTCAGCAAAGAGAGCACATTGTAAAACAAATATGATAATGGTTAACTGATGTTTAAAGATTTTACACATGGCATTTTGACATGACAAGACCATAAATAAGAATACTTCTTGTCTTCATTTTGCAACACAAAACATATCCTTCCATGCTACTTTTTTGCAAATTGCTTTTTTTCCTCTCACTGACTCTTACATGCACGCTATTACTTTTTCTCTCTTTTTTCCTTATATCTAAAAGATCCAGTGCTGTGCTGAGCTCACTTCATAAAGAGCCCTCTCTAACTACCTCATCTATTTTCCACCAAATTAACTCTCTCTCAGCACTGATTAATGATCAAATATAAATGAATCAAATTAAAAATTGAAAATTATATTTCCAAAGCTCACAAAAAAGAGACAGGAAGAGGCTAAGGAGAGAGCGAGAGTGCTTTACCTCGTCTTAACAAATGAGCCTTCAAATCATAAAGGATGGGCCAGAGGAGTGAGAAGGGAAAGAGGAGTGAGGCTGGGGCAGAGGAAATGTAAGGATTAGAACAGCGTAAATGTAAAAAAGGAACGCGAAGGAAGAACAGAATAATTGAACAGAGAATGGGAAAGAGCTGGAATAAAAGGCGAGAGAAAAGAAATAAAATGTAGATAAAAAAAATGATAAAAAGCCCTAATGGAAGATTGTGGTAGGAGAAAGTGGGAAAGAAAAAGAGAGCGGAGGAGAATTGAGTAGTGCATAAGTTGACACATAAGAGGAGATGGGGACAGGAAAGTAATGGATGAGCTAGAAAACAAAGGAAGAAAGGTGAATGTGAAACAAAGTGAAATGAGAGATAAAAGGACGGATGATGTAAGGGCTAAGAAAAAATATTAAGATAGGAATAGAATAATAAGAGAAGGAGCACGATACAAATAATAGAATAGAAGCCAAAAACCCAGGAGGTAATATGCCCTTATTATAGTCTAAGTATTTATTATTATACCAACTCACAGTACTATAGCACTCAGTGTACTGCTTACACTTGTACACTAACGCACAAACTCATTTCAATAGTTGTCAAGGTATTTTAAACATCTCTGTGACATTCTAATCACCCAAAGTTGTTTAGCTGAACCACATCTATCCTTACCATCAATTTTAAAATAACATTTTTATGAATCATGAGCCCCCTGCTCTGATTGGCTGGAGGTGTGGCCTCTATAATCCCCCTCAGCCAATGGAAGCAGGCCCTAGTTGGTTTGGCATATTCACCTGTACTGCAGCTGCAGCTACCTACAGTAATAGCGGCCAGTGGACACCTTTTATTGCACACTGAGACTTCAACGGGATATTTCAGAACAGTGGGATCTTGTCATTCAAACTAAGTTGAAGGCAGCTAGCTTAGCTTTAGCAAAGGTAACCGATTGTAACCGAATGAAATAATGTTTTCGGATGTGATTGTTTACTGTCAATGTCTTGCTGCTCACCCAGCTGCAATGCAAACTGTCTACAGAAGTTTCGTATGCTGCGTTCACCCTGAGCATGGCGCCGGGTAGGGGTGGGCTTATCCTTGTGTATCCAATTTCATGGTTAGGTGTGACGTCATAGCAGGTGCAGTTTCATCACTGCTCACTCTTAGGGACATGCTAATTTTTAAATACCTTAAAAATACTGCTGTGTTGCAATTTGACAACACAGCAGGGGCCCTGCCATGATCCTAATCCACCCCAAAGCTTTGTGTGTGTGTGTGTGTTTTGTTTTCCAATATATCAGCTCTTTCAAATGAAGTATCCTACAGTAGCTTCAGAGAGGGGTGTCCGAGAACGCAACAGTGAATCCAACAAAGCTTCAGAGGTCCTCAGCCGAGATGAGGGGACCTGCTGGAAGGATGCCCATCACAGTAACAGGCCATTAATCTGGCCTTTATGGTAGATCAGCGAGACAGAAGTCACTCTGAGTAAAAAGGCGTAAGGCCAAAAATCCCAAATCCAGGAGAGCAAAGCTTGCACAGACCAATGAGACTCAAAACTGAAATCGCTGCCAAAAGGGCTAACAAGTATGAAATTCAGGGTATAAACAGTTTTGTAAATAAAAAAAATTAAATAAAAAAACATCCTTTCGTTTGTCTTTATGGGCTGTTGAGTGGAGATGGGCGATATTGGTCATTATATGCATTTTTAACTAGACCTAATATAAAGCCTGAAAAAAGGGGAAGGGGTGCAAGTCATTTCTGAAACCACTTCACTCTCACTTGTATTAATATTGGACCACTTTTGCCATATGCTATACACGCACCCAGTGACAGTGATGAAGGTGAATCATTCCTATTGTGGGAATATCGTTGTCTGTCAATAACAGGATCTGCACTGATCACATCAGCATAGATTTTACACTGCACTGGCGTTACTGTGCCAGCATACGTGTGCGTGTGTGTGTGTGTGTGTGTGTGTGTGTGTGTGCGCTCTCGAACAGTTGAAGGATTGCGAGTGAAATGCCTTTGACACCTAAGTGGTTTTGAAGAGAGAACCTGCAAGCGTGGAAAGAGGGAGGCTAAGAGAAATGGATTGATTTCAGATGGTATGATGATATGATAAGAGAACGAGGGAATGAAAGAGGGCGAGAAGTGTCGGGCTACAGTCGAAAGAGGACGAGGAAGACAAATACAATTTGATCAGAGCAAAGAAAAAGAAGGATGGGAAAAGTACAAGAGGAAGAAAGCATTTAAAGAGGCAGAGACAAGGAGGCAATGAGATGGGGGAGAAGGGAAACAGAGGGAGAGGAGTAACTTTATGGTAACTAAAGTTGTAACAAGGTTGAAGATCTCTCTTCCACCAGGTTATCGCCTTATGTTTATCTGTCTATTAGTGTGTGTGCTCAGTGTAGTGCTGATGTAACAACATAAAAGCTTTTCCTATGTGGATTGAAGAACTGATGGTTGCGGAGGCTGGGAAAGACAGCAGACCCACTTTATCCGATGTGTGTACGTGTATACACGTGCATTTGTGGATAAAAGTTTCATATGAAGGTGGTGTGAAAGAGTCGAGCTTTAAATGTTTGTATACTCAAACTAAATTACACTGAAATAAAGAGAGTGTTTGGAGTGAGTTAGGGGTAGAGGACATTAACGAGAAAGGGTTGTGTGCTGTATGATGTCATGTGGTGACATTTGTTCAGACCAGAACAGATCAGAACAGCAGTGCCCGAGGCAGCGGGCAGGTGGCTGTCGCTGGTGTGTGAATGTGCGAGTTCCTGTGTGTGTTACCTCGTCGGCATTAAAAGACATTTCCTTTGTCATTTTAGGGCAGCGTTGACGACGTGCACTGATACATACTGCACCAGCATTTCCGCAGTGACTTCTTCTTGCCGGTCCAGTGTCCTGAAATAATTTATTTTACCGGAAAAACTTGAGACCTAAAGCTAAACTATACAGTGTATTTTCTGGTTTTTGTAGAAAAATAGTCCAAAATTAAGTTGTAGTTTCGATGGTCACGTTTCAACAATACTACAAAACAATATGATGAATATGCATCTATGGTGTTCATCTAGGTTGACGAAAGGATGACAATGACCTCAAATCGGTTGAAATATTTAAATATTGTGACAGCCCAAACATACTTTAACAAAACTTTAACATTAGTCACTATTTTTTCACTATTACTAGTCATCATAAGCTGATAAAAACATTTGCAACCTGTAGCATGTGTAGCCTGTTTAAAATAAAAGGTTCGGCCCACAGGACAAGAAATATTGGATTTTTTTTTTCTTCTGCTGCGGCTGATATGAAATCAGATGGCTCTGATGTGTCCTTGCAGATGGCATCGCACATAAACCTTGTCACTCTCTCCTCCAGTAGACTTTGGCCTAATTTGATTTTGCAGAAAGACCCCAGTCTCTCCTGACACGTTTGAGACAGACAGAACACAAACAATTTTAGTCAGTGAAGCCCAGTAAAAACTCATAAAGCCTTTGCGAGCAGTTGAAAAAGTTAAGCTGCCGTCATTACCGCCGCTACAAAATGTTTCATTAATAGTTAATAGTTTGTTGTTTTTTTATTTTTTACATTTGACCTGGCAAAAAACATAAACTGGTGACTAATAGATACCATAAACCATATAACCATAAAGCTGGGTGCAAAAATGTGCATGTGTCCACTTTGAAATAGGGCTTCGGTGTTTTGACATGCGAGAGCAGGGCTCAAACATCCGACCCTATGGTCCGTATGCGGCCACACCACAAACTGAGCTGTTGCTGCTCCATCAGAGTATATAAAAAGGTGACATTAGTTCTAAAGTTTGCATCTCCCTTAATAAATACATTTAAAAATCAACTTTTATTAATTTCTAATAATTGTTTATTTATGATAAACAATTGTTTTAACCAAATGTCCAAACCCAAAATCATTTCAAAATACAACACATTTTACACTTTTGATCCCAACTGTACTTTCAACATTTCTGAGAGCAATTCCTGAAATATTCTTGTTTGTCTTTTCTAACAACAAGCTAAAGTAGCCACACTGACAAGGAGCATATGTTTTGATGGAAGCTGCTCAGCACGACCGAAAGCAAAAGCTTAATTTAAAGGATCCCGTTAATAAATAAATGAACACGTAAAAGCTTATTCTCACACAGCTTGATTGGAGCAGTCAAATACTAAAGCGACCAACCACAATCCGTCTCCCTCCATCCCCTCCCACCCGTGCTACAGCTTCTCTCCTTTCCCCCCAAAAGAAACAGAAAGAAAGTGTATCTATTAGAGAGCGAACCACTTAGGCAGATCTCTCGTCACAGTATTTCCATTATCGTTCCTTTTTAGCAGGGATGCAACCAGATGCCGATCACACACACACACACACACACACACACAAACACTCGTTCAGGACAGAAGCTAAAGGGCCAGATTTAGCTACAAGTATCCCATGAGGGAACACCAGACGCCACCAGTTGTCTGGCGCACCCCTCCTCTCCCCTTGTCTCGTGCCCTCTCCCCATCACTCTCCTCCTCTAGTCATTCTCTGCTTTTATTATTCACCTGCTTATTATCTATTATCCCTCATTTCCATCCAAATCACTAATATATTTTAAAAAATGATGTATTAGAGGAAAACATTTCTGTGTGTATTGCATGTAAATATGTTTGGGTCCAGACTTGATTGCGGCTTGCATGCATGTGGTGCAATGAGATTGGATGGCAACAGTCAGGATCATTGAGCTATGAGGAGAGTTATGACACACACCGCCAGCTGTACACACACACACGCACCAGCCCTCGTGCAGACTGGGGCCTTCCACCCGATCTCACTCATTAGGTCTCGGAGGCCGTGGAGAGCGCGGCCAAAGTTGGCACGAGCTGTTAAGTGTGTGTGTGTGTGTGTGTGTGTGCGTGCGGGGCAGTGTGCCAGGGTTTTTATTTGCAGTCCGTGGACTTTTCTCTCCAGTAGCCGTACCATCTGAAACCAGCTGGACATTTACGACATCATAGAGATGGAGACTTTGGTTTTGGATTTAGCATATTCTGACTGTTTAACCACAATTCATCACATGCGCCATCATCAAAACTGCTGTGTTGTAAGGAAGCAAATCTGTCAATATGGCCATGTGCACAGTATATATGCGTACTGAACACTGCTGGCTCCTGGGTCGTGTGCCTCTGCCAAAGCCTTTCATGTTCAAATGTCTGTGTTTCCCAATGTGTTCATGACAATTCTCTGCATTAATGCTGATGTTGAATGTGTTGAATCAGTGTAGCCCTGCCGATTGCATATACATAAATAGAACTGACATCTATGGTGTTATTAGCTTATTAAATAAATCTTTTTCCGGAGGTTAGCATGTGTTAATGTAAAACTCCCTGTCAACCTTCTCATGTTCTATTTTCCTTTATCAGGTCTTTTACCTGCAATTATACCCTTTCTCTCACTCCCCGCTCCCCTCTCTCTAGGCCAGCCCCCTGTGACCTTTTGGTCTTCAGCTGACGCATCATTATGACCTCATTAAAAATGGACAGACAGCCATTGCCAGAGGGGAAGTTCTCATAATATAGTCAGGCCTTTTAATTGCCTTGCTCCAAAAATTAGCTGCTACATATTGGTGGGTGGGTGCCCCATGTTTGCTCGGTAATAAACTCTGCTCGTTTATTCCTCTTTTCTCCTCCTCTCAGTAGTGGGGGAGCAAATCCAATATTTCACACAGGAGGCTTTGCATGTGTGTATTCACACGATCAGGTGTGTGTTTAAGAGAACATGCAAAGTAACAGCTCCACTCTGAGTTGGTTGACTGACCCCTCTGGCCTCTTGTTCTCCCCTCTCTTCATCCCACACACTTCTTGCTGCCTCACTTGCTCCTCATCTCACACTCTCTGTCTCCCTGGGCGACAAAGCTAATTTGAGGCCGATCTTGCCCTTAGGGGTAAACTACAGCATCCATCCATGTGCGCACACGCACACACACACACACACACACACTCTACTCCCTGTCCCCCACCCCACTTTCTCTCCGCTCTTACCACTTTATCTCCACCTTTCTCCTGTGAGCCAGTCCCTGACAACAACAGTTAGCCCTGATGCTAACTGATCCAGCCACTTACGATTATCATCTGTTGGAATGATGCTTACACGCAAAAGGGCATGAAACACGGTAAACAATATACCTAAATGTTGTGTGTGCCAACAGTTTTTAGTTTGTGTGATAACATTTTTAACCTGGTAGAACAGTATTTTTATTTGGCCTTTCGGCTTATCCCCTGAGTTCAGGGTCGCCGCAGCGGATCATTCCTGACGCAACCCTACAACGTGTATAATGTAATATTGTACGGTAAAGTATTTTAGTATTATTCTACACTCAACATGATGTGAATAAACGGGCAAACACATCATTTTAAATGTCTTTTTCAGGTTTCTCAGAGTGTCTACTTTTGTCTAATATAAACAAGCTAAATGACTAAAGATAATTGTGCCGCTAACTACTGGAAACGGTTTGAAGCGTCACTATCGAGTTAGTTATTGTCCTACCTAACAAATAACACATCTGTCTTTTTTATTCGGTGTGATATTTTAAATATTCCGTTGAAACAAAAAAATCAACAAAAAAAATTAGGTCCTTCTTTTCTTTTTATATCAGTTTTTTTCAGAGAAGTTTTTTTCGAGTTGAGTGTGGGTCGACTTGTTGTCTTGTTTGGCAGTTTTTGTATAAACGGATGGGCCAGAGCAACAAGGTAGTAGTGGAAACTCGAGGGTCTAGATGTGGAGGTACACGGTTTCTTACCGTTCTGTGGAATTATTTTGTTATCAGCTTAATTGTGCAACATGAAATTCAATAAATGTTTAGCGTTGTGTCCAACAACGACGTCTCGAGTGGATAATTTGTTGCACCACCGGACATGAGTAAGCCTGCCTCTACATCCTTTTTTGTGAAAGGGAAGCAAAAGTGTTTTCCATGTCTGTATTGCCAGAAGTATATTCACAGTATGGATAGAAAAAACAACATATAGAGTGTTATAAACTAATATTTCTGGTAGTATAAAGCAATTGCAGGCAAATATGTTTAGCTTTTATATAGCTGTTGATCTTCAAATTTCACATTGGTTCAAAAGTGGTGAAAATGAGAATATATAGGAAAATGGATGTATCAGTTTTCCAAATGACCCTTATTCATATGTAGAACGGGACCCCCAGTATTAAATTCCCACCCAGCACAACAAATGGGGTGGCTGTGATCTGTCATGTTGATGTATATATATGCAGGCCAAGGTGTGTGTGCATGATGGGTGTGTGGAGCAGAGAAGCGGTGGCAACAAAGGGCAGCTATTCGTTTACGCACGAATGCACACACACACACACACACACACACACACACACACACAGTGTATTTCTTGACAGTAAAATTGGGAAGCTTTTGTAATCAAGAATCAACGTACAACTTCTGCTCTCTCAGCTCGATGGAGAAACTAGATCCCCAAAATGTAAGAAGACATCTTTAGAATCCACAGAATGTCAACCTACCAAGCTTCACACCGACTGCGAAACAAAATTTAAGCGGAAATAATACATTGGAAAATCTCTTTGGAGTGTGGGGGCAATGAAGTTACTGGAGGCAGTGTGAGCTGTGAGACTGGTGGAGCTGCCAATAATACATGTGCTTACACGTGTGTTTGTGGTCACATACTTCTACATGAGACAAGACGGGAGATGAGACACAGGTTCTGCCTATGTCAGATCAACTGGGAGAACAACTGCTACGACAGCAGCTTGCTGGGAGTGTGTGTGTGCATGTAAAAGACAGAAACTGAGAACAGGATCTCTCTCCTAGCATGCTTTTGCACTGAAGGCAACGACAGTGACCACAAATGTATTTATAAATTTTGTATCGAAGTGTGCGTTTGTGTGTTGAAATATCACAAGTTCTAAGGTTTATGATGAAATGGTTTTCTTACATTATCTTTTATATCACAGCATTACGTTTCTTTAAAGCTGGAAGAAAATGATATTGGATAGATGCAGAGAAGCTGCAGCCAAGTTACAGCTCTGGCATGGTGTAAAGTTCTGGAGCCTTTAACGAGAATATTAGTTTCAGCCAGAAATGTGTGTGATTTACTGTAGTTTGTGTCACAGAAAAACAAAAACATTAACACACGTTAATGTTGCATATGTTTTCGTATTCAGAGACATTCTTAGAAACTTTAGCAACTTTATGCATGTGAAGTTGTTAACGTGTAAAGCTCTTCGTGGTAAAATCCTGTCACGTTACCAACACAACACATCTTATGAAAGCGTTTGAAATTGTTACGGTATCACATAACGATTTCTGAGTGGGTGAACACCTGCAGGTACGACTGTGAGTCGTGGTGGAGAACGGATGGATGAAAGACAGAAGAGAAGCAACAGAAGCAATACAATAACAGTGAGTGGGAGAACTACAGGGAGAGACAGAAACGGGAATGGATGGAGAGAGAGAGCTGCCAGGCGTCGGCTGAAGCACGCTCCCTGACCACTGTGAGGAAGGGGGCGTAGGCCAGGTCTCCCATCAATTACAACCTTGACCCTCCTCTCTTCTCCTTTCTCTCTCACACACTTTCTGCTCCATTCAACCACCCTCCCCCCTGCATCTTCATCCTCCCCTGGTCCCTCTCCTCTGCTCCTATAAATCAATCTCTCCTCCCTCCCTCCCTCCCCCAAGCTTTCTTCCACCTCCCCCTCCGTCTCTGCTCTCTCTCTCCCTCTCTCTCCTCGCCACTCTTCTCCTCCTCCATCGACGCAGTGGGAGTAGGAAAGGTCAGGGGTGGGCAGACAAAAAGGAGAGAAAGTGGCAGAGGCAACGAGGGAGTGGGGAAATTAGAGTGTATTTAATCAAAGTGTTGTGGGGGCAGATAATACAATGGTGTTTTTTTTTTTTGCTTTGTGCTTTTTAACCTCTCACCGCTAAACAACTACCGAATGTAAGGGTTACAGTTATGCTGTATCTCATTTAGGTAACATAAACCGAGTCAGTGTCGGCTCGTGGGTCTGAATGTGTCCTTACACAAAGTGAACACACAGAGGGGAAAAAAAACCAGGAATGTGGCTCAATTGTTACACTATGGTGTGAGGACCAAAAAAAAGAGAGAGACGCTGTACAAAATACAAGGATTCAAACGGAAAAGACTAAGATGGAAACAGCAATAATTGCACATGATGTTAATAAAGACATATAACAAATTATTGTATATACAGTAGAGGGTGTATTAACAATATTAATAATAATAAAAATATAGTGTTACATGTAGCATTTTTCTAGTTTAAAATCGTTTTGACTTTTGTTTCTCAAACTTACAACCAGATTTCCCACAAAGCACTTTGCCTGTCCCAAAAGGGACCATTAAAGCCCCTTTGGGCTTTTGGAGTTGCCTCAACCTATGTCCCGAAGACAAGCCGCAGCAAATTTTAATCTGGCAGATCTTTGTAAACTCAAAGCTAAACTCAACACAGTGGAACGTAATTCAACATGCCGTACCTCTGTTAACTGTATGAATAAAGATTCAGTACGAGTTGAAATGCTACATGTAGCACAGTAAACAGAGGAAGATAAGGAAGAGACCTTTTCCCTTACCCTCCCTCAGCATGCCCACAGTCAGACACTTCATGAAGCGGCAGGCCTGGCACGACTTGCGTCTCCTCTTGGTGATCTCGCACTCGTTGGTGGCTGGACAGCTGTACTCAATGTTGCCTGTGGCATGTAGACATGTTGGAGGATGACAGAAAGAAGGGTTTTATTTCAGACAGATACATCCAACAGACAGATGGACAGACATGTTAGACCATGCATGAAGGCAGAATGCAGAATGTTTGAAGATAGCTTGGCTAACGGACAGCCAGAGATACAAAAATAATAAAATGCCTTAATAAAAATGAGCTCAACTACCTTGATCTTGACCTTTGACCTTTAATATTGCCCTGTGTCCCCATTGTGATCATTTACAGTGCAAAGAACACAACACAAGCAGATAATCTGCTTTGTTTTACATTTTTACTTGAGTATAGACTCAATGCACGGCTTTTATTCTGAAATGAATCCTTGTACATTGAGGTGTTTGTTTGTGTCTAAGAAGACATCTATGTGTCACATGAGTACAAACTATGTGTACATGTGTTGTGACATGGACAAGCGGAGGTTGCGTGACTAGTGGCAGCAGACTCACAATAACACTGGTGCAGAGCTGAGGCTAAGATTCTAACCTGATGTAAGTCTATTAACTTCACAACGCCGGCCAACAAAAACAACACCTAACGTGTGTTGGAGGCCAGCAGCCTTTTTAACCTTTAGCTGTTGCCTCACTATTTTCCTTCTTTCTTATATTACTATTAGCGTATTACCTCAATATATTCAATATTTATTTAAGATCTTCCACTAAATGTTGGCATATTCATATTAGCTATTTCCACCCTGCCTCCCGATCTCCTTCCCTTTCGTTGTGCCCTGTTTGATTCTGTTGCGTTTTCTCCTTAACTTTACTTCTTTACATCACTTCCACCCAGCTCAAACGAGGTTGATTCACAATATAATATTAACTGTGATAAAATGTAAACCCCACCAATAACCCAAACCCCCCTTGTTTCTTTAGCTGGTGTCCCAACCTGACAATTACAGTAACCCAGTAATCCAATGCATCTCCACTGAAACAGAGTAAACAGTGATTGCTATTGACTGCTGCCACGGAGAGGATGTTTCCTGATTACTGGGCTGATTAAAGGGGCTAGTTAGCTTGAGAAAAGGCTAAATGCACAAACACTTCTTAATGGGCAACACGACGCTCATTAATAAGGCTTGTTAGTCAAAGTGAAGGCTAAACGTGCTAAATATTAGGGTGACCATTACAGTGTAATTGACATTACTGATAGCACTGGTTAGCTTACAGCCAACTTTTGCATTTGGGTGACACAGGAGGTGCAGATTAGTTCAGGAATTAGCCAGTAGAATCAGAATCTGGAAGGGTTTACATCACGACGTACTAGCTTTGTGTGGGTCTTTATGTGCCTCACAGAGAGGTCTTCCTGTGCGTAACGTGTGTGTGCATGCGTGCGTGGCGTGAATGAGAGGGATATACTGCATGAGGGCCTGAAATCCTCCTTCCAGATGTGTGCACGTCCACCTGCTGCATGGCAATTGACTCCCATTGTGCAGAATGCGTAAAGTGAACTTCAGTGTGGGCTTTGGCCTGTCTTCCTCTATGCCCTATATCACCTTTTTCTCGCTCTTGGTGCCTTGGCTTTTTTTTTTTTTTAATAAAATAGTTCCAACTGAAGAGCAGCAGGAAAAAAAAGGCAGTGGGCCAGAGAGGTGACAAAGAGGTAGGGACTGTGAGACAGCACGTTGCAGTTACATGGCATATTTTTAGTCAAGTGATTGACCTTAAAATATACAAACATGCAAATATGTTTCTGCATATAGATTTTGTTAGTCAGTATGAACGGAGCTCTCACACAGACGCCAAAGTTTCCTCATCCTACTGTCAATTTCACCGCAGTGCACTACACCTCCTCTTCCCTACGTTGCTATCGCCACTGCCAACTTCTCCTTTCCTGCTCTCCTCCACTTTTCATTTTTGCTCTTGCTCCCTCATCCCTCCATTTCCTTGCCCTATCCCTCCCCCCTCCCACACTTTGCCCTCCCCCTCACTCCCCCTTTATCCCTCTCTCTCTCAATAAGGGAGTGATAGATGCAGGTTGTCAGGTGTCGCTGGACTGATGCCACAGAAACAGCAGCTGCCAGAGTCACTTCCTCCGTGCTGCGACACACACACGCACACACACACACCCACACATACCACTGTGTCCATGTGACCAATCCTCACCTCCCCCTTTTCCCCATTTCTGTCTTTCCTCATCTCAACTTATTGTTTATCCACACAAGTGTACACATCTCTCCTCTCCTCTCCTCTCCCACTCCATGCTCGCCTCCCTGTCCAGCTGGAGGTGTTTTTTTGGTGATTACCTGCGGTTTTATTGGCTAATGGGTTGAAACATACCAATATGTCTGCCGCTGCCCATCTGAGGCTGGCCTTGCTTTCAAGCCAAGGATACACAAACACACACACACACACACACACACACAAACAACTGTGCATAAACACAGGTCTGCGTGCACAAACCTACACATAAACCTGCACTCATTTACATTTGGATGAGCACAAACCCATAAGGCCACACACAGACACACAGGCTAACACGAATCCACACTGTCTGAGGATGAGTTGGGATTGTCTGTTAGCCAAAGACAATGTCATGACCCAGTGGATCTAAGACTGCTCACTCTGCTTCCAAACAAACCTTACCAGTTGCACTGTAGCACAAACAGTGAATTTAATCATTACATTAGTAACTAAAAAAATGACCAAGCTTGGTCTCTCATTGGTGGTCATTTATAGTGCATAGTATGTTTGTGTGTGTGTGTATGTGTACATTCAGCAAAATTAGATTCATTAAGTGTAATTTTGACCAAGAATGTCAATTCCTGACTGTGAATTAGCTGGCTAACCCCCTATTGGCTTAGTTAGGTGATAATGTCTGAATTTGGTATTTTCCTTTCAGCTCATTTTACAGTATCTCTCTCCGTAGGGTCCATTCATAATGCAGATTTCCATCCTTCTGTATTTCATCACAACCTTTGGCGAGAACGGTCCTGTCACTAATTTTGCCTTTAAGTCTTAACCCGTAACCCTCTAACTTCGGCCTTCCTGATCTGCAACATGTCCGCTACAGGAGAAGGGAGGATTACAAACAGAGTGAAACTGAGGGAGCAAGAGCGAGTGGGACAATGTGTTGCTTTAAATCTGTTCAAGGTCATGTTCTGAAGAGGCTCTACTGTCAACATAGCATCATATCTATAGGTTTGCTGGGCTATTGCATTTAATCTGTAACCCCATTCTGACCTATGTATCCTCTGACAGCATCTCTACATAACTGGCCAACTAATAAACATGGCAGTGATGAGAGATGAATTCAGGGTTAAATTCTACACACATATCACACATATGATTACAAGGTCATATGTGTGACGATCCATTGAAGTGTGTTGTGTGCGAGCGTATCTTTATCTCTGCATGTGTGCGCTCCAATCTCTTTGTCAGAATTGCACAGTGTCCTGATCTCATCCCATCATAAACACATACAGGTCATCTCTAGCTAGTGGTGACCATCTAGTGGATGTAAGACTTCCACCCCCCGGCTTCACATCTCCCTGTCTGTCTGTCTCTGGGGCTTTCCTGGGAAAGCTGCTTATCAGACAAAAAAGAAAGCAGTGGCAGATAGGTAGATGGAAAGGCAGATAGATGAATCCTGTCTGATATGACTGACTGACTGATTCAGTGGAGCTATGATGGCCGGCTGGCCGGCTGGTAGCTGTGTTATTGCACAGGAACACTGACCCACAAAAGGCAATCCTGCTTAATGTAAGGTGTTTTAGAGACAGCAACTTTAATCATACAAGATTATTACTAATGCTACTCTGAATTATTCTGCGGCACAAACATTTAGTATTAGGCCTGGACAATAGAAATATCCTAATAATAATAATATCAATGATAAACTGATTAGTTAGTGTCTTTTTTTGCATTCCCATCACCCCTTTGCACACTCAGAGGTGGCAAGTAACTAAATATATTTACTCAAATACTGGTCAATATACAATTTTTAGGGACTTGTACTTTACTAGTGCAATTGTATTTTGTGTTACTTTTAGTCCACTGCAGTGCAGGAGAAAAACGCTACTACATTGATTTTACAATTTTACCTACTAGATATTTTTCACAGGTGAAGATTCCTATGAGAAATATAATCCACTAACACATTATGATGTATCATGTGGTAAAATTAGCTGCAAATTCATTTGTTTCTCATAAAATGAACCCTTTAATGCTACTACAGTGTTACTTTCTGCCTAATTCATAAGAAATTAAGGGAATACTGACTTTTTAAATCAAAAGGTCAAAGTCATTTTGAACATTTACCATTTGTTGAGGCACATGTGGAAACTATATGGACTAAGCTTGAATTCTTAGTATTAACAGCATCAAATTTAGCATTGTAACACTACTGTCTTAGTGGATCAGTTGTTTACAATTTGAAAGTACTTATTTCAATTAAGTATCTTTTAGGCAAGTACTCATGCTTATCTTTCAGCCTGTGTGCTAAAGTTTGTGTGCTTCTGTCACCTCATCCATCACATTGGTGATTTTGAAATGGCTCAACATTCTAAAATTGGCTAAACAATATGTAAAATATGCAGATGATCTGTGCAAATATATATGTAAAAGGAATATCATTACCACAAGCCTTTTGTGGTAATGATAGGTTAAATGTGCAGGGGTCACTCTCCTGTTGGCTTTTTTTAGTCATTACCTGATTTGACAGAAGCTTAAAAAAAAAAAAAAGCCGGGAGCCTACAAAGGCAATTTCATAGTTTATGCTGAAAGACCTAATGTCAGTGGAGAAAAGCCAATGGGAGTGGTTGACTTGGAAAAAACCGTAATAAGCTCAATGTAGTCATCAATTAAGGTGTATATACTGTTTACACCTTAATTGTGTGAAACGTCCTGCTCTGAATGACAATGATTTCCCACTGAATTCGGTGAAACGAGTTAAGAGTTGGACTGGGTGGATTAGTGAACAAATGGCTGACAAACTGTCTCGTATTATGGCTGATTGGCGTCGTGTCGGGCTGACCTGTAGTGCCTCGACAAGGGTAAATGAAGGATACAAGTGTGGTCAAGCTGAACAAAGCAAGCCGTTGAATAAAACCAGCCAAATGTAGGGAGCATAGGCTCAGATACCTTTGGACTGCTTCTAGCGCTAACAAGAGACCAACAAAGGATTACTGAGCCTAAATCCCAGAACTCCTCTCACCACGTGGATTACTGTTCTATCCCTTCTCTTCTCTACCTCATAACATGAACTTCTGACCCCTACACATGACCTCTGACTTTCCACGGACACTATGTTATCTCCTAGACGGCAGGCACACAGCTAACTCTTCCTGCGAAGCATAAGCACATGGATCTAGGAACGCAAACACTACTGGGAAATTGCTCTTTGCCGTTGATGAACAAGAGGTCAAAGTTAAGGGGGGGGGTGTGCATGGACTTGTCTGGATGCATACAGCACGCAGCATTTCAATGTGTGTATGTGCATGCATGATGGAAATAGAAATGTTGAAGGAGAGAGGATAAAATAGACAGTGGCCGGTGTCCTGGTGGCTTACTTAGCAGACAGAGGAGACATGTACCATATAAAAATCTAGGTTCATATCTGGCTTGGGGCTTTTATCATATGTCCTGGATCTGGTATAGTGGTTCAGGGGTATGTGCATGTGGGGGCAAGTGTATTTTGTGTGTGTGCAGGCATTTTATTTGAAAAAATTGAAAGGTTGTGCCTCTTTTTTTCTCTACATATAATATGTAGAGCACTTTATCGCCATCAAAGGCAAACTTGGAATGTGGTCCTTTGTTGTGAAGTGTTTATGACCCTTCATGTACTTTCTTAGCTGCATAACAGACATTTGAATGACAATAATTTAAAATGGCAACTGTCATCGAGTTTAACACCCAACAGATCACAGCCTATAATAACGTCTTCAGGTTTTAACAAATATAATCTACGAACGACAGACATCCCCCCTTTCGCTCGCGTCTACAATTTCTCACAAAAGGTTGGGGTGAAAACAGAGAAACAGGAGGATGGAACAGGACTAATAGAGAAAATCTGAAACTAAACCTGATGCAGCAAGAGACAAGACAATGAGACAGAAATGTAAACAGGAAAACACAAAGTCTAATGGACGCCAACCTTGGATGGTGCGCTTGAAGAAGGCCTTGCAGGCCTCACAGGATGCCACTCCGTAGTGGTACCCTGATGCAATGTCCCCACACACCAGACAAAGCCTCTTGGGCATCGAATTCAACATGTACTCGCACTTAATCTGTGAATCTTCCCCAATAGTTGATGAACAGTCCTCGTAACGCTTTGATCCGGGGCCACCGGCAGGACCCAGGGGCCCTGCGTTGGAGCTGTAAAGACTCGGGGAGTCTAAGCCGTTGGGATGGCCGTTCATCGTGGATGAATATGAGCCTGAGGCGTCACTGGAGCCACCGGGGGAGTGATGATTTAGACTGTCAGTCAGGGAGGCAGGACTAGACGGCTCAGTCTTTATATAAGAGGACGCACAGTTGGACTCAAGGTGGCGCTCCTTACTGGACATTCTGCAGAGAAGCCTGGGGGGAATGAGACAGAAAGAAACAGAAGAACAAGAAAAGCATAAGAAATTGTAAAAATGACAAACATCTATAAAGAAAGGAGAGGAAGGATCAGGGTTTGAGGAAAGGCAGAGCTGCGGGAGGGGAGAGAGGATATACTCAAAGCAATGTTCAACCAAAGAAAAGCATTTGATCGCTGAACTATCACAACTGTTTGTTCTAATGCTGCTGTATTTCCTCTCTGTCACTTTTATGATAGATTTATATTTTTCTACAGAGGCCGGCAACTTCTATACAAGGGACACAATCCATCCATCACTCTTATTGTGACGGAAATGCTAAAGACAGAAGGGGAAAAGGTATCGTCGAGGAGTGTTTGAGCTTTAAATGAAAAACAGAAAAAGACTGCGGTTCATTAGGGGAAAATGTGAAAGAGTGTAGAAGTGTGGATGGGAGGCATCTACGGTAGCACACAGTTGCACAGACGCATACACATGCTCAGGGCCGATGATCATTCGTCACTCTCCAGTCAATAGCAGCTTGTTCTACATGAAGGTAATCAGTAAGCAGCCGCTCTGCTGCTCAATCATCCCAAAGACAGCGTCACACATATGCGTGACGCTCGCATACACACACACACACACAGGTTGATACATGGTCATTCGACAGATCTAGTTTTGCAGAAGCCATACAAAACAAAACCGCACTCCAAAAAAAATCCTCTCTGCCAAAGTACTTCCGCATTCCCCTCCTCATCTTTTGTTCTTCTCTGCTTTCTCTCTTCTCTCTCTTCTTCCACCTGGATTCCCTGGCTTTCTCCCTCCCTCCCTGCTTTTCCTTCTTCCTCTCCCCCAGGAGGCTGACTGGTGTCTTGTTAATGGCAGTTGTAATTAACAGCTATCTTCTCTCTGTCCATATCTCTTCATCCCTTCCTTTGTCTTCCTTAGTATCTATCTGCCTGTCCCCCTATCACTTCCTATTCATTGCCATCTCTCTCTTTCCTCTATCTCTGCACCCTTTTTCTCTTCCTCTTTACATTACTACTCTCTATCCCTCTAACCCTGCCCTCCCTCCTGTCTCTGTCTTTCCATTGTTAAAGGCAGAAAGCACAAAAGGGGTTTTTAATTAAGGCAGGATGCTGCTAAACAAGGGGCTTCTAAAGTCCAGTCGGCCTGTAAAAGATCCCTGCTCTACAGGGACCCATAAAACACAGACAGCGCCTTGACTGAGAACGGAGAGGCGAATGGGTGAAGGAAGAGGCGGGGGGTACTGGGAGAAGAGGGCAGACAAACGGACAGCAAAAGGCAAGATCCAGACATACCGAGAGAAAGTGAGGCTGCAAGACGTGGCTATTTCAGTTTTCTACATGCAGAAAGATGAGACAAAGCATCTGATTTGGCCTTTTTTTTTTTTTTTAATTCATTCTTTTTTTTTATCCCCTTTCATAAAGTGACATGGTATTTATGATTCAGGCTACTTTGGCCTCTTTCCCCCCCTTTCATCACATATTTTATTTCCTCTCACCTCTGCTTCCCTCCCCTCCCTGCAAATTCCTTTAATTCAGTGACTCCATTAATCGTGACTTTGTGGTATTCACCAATGTCTATAAATCCATTTATCTGATGCTACGCTGGCCCGTTAGATTGGAATGAGAGGGACACTGTGAGAAAGGTTTAAACACAAATCAAGAAAGTGGAGAGGCACACAGACAGTCAGAGAAGGCATACAGAGGAAAAGACAGAAAAACTAAAAAGGTGCTAGAATAAGCGAGGGAGAATTAAATGTAAATGTGGGGAAGAGATGAGTGGGATGGAGGGAGATTGAACGGGGGTTGTCTGTGTTCTACTAGAGGGAGAGAAAACACAGCAGTGACGGAATAAAAGAGAGTAGATCCATTTAAGTAGATGATGTGATGGTGATGATTTAATCTCTCCTTTTTCATTCTTTATGCTCTTTTGTGCCCCCTCCCTACGACCGTCAATCCTTCTGAGTGCCATTAAGTGAAAGAGTTTAAGTGCCAAAAGATCTCAGGCGTTTTTTTTTTTTTTTTACGTCTGTCTCTCTCTCAAATTCTCATCTATCTCGCTTTCCCTCTTCCTTTTTCACTCCACCTCTTTGCTCCATCTTTCCCCACTCTTTCCCCTCTGCCATCTCCCTTTCTCTTGCTCTCTCACATCCCCTGTATTCTCTGCTTATGAATGAAAAAATAATGGCAGAGGGAGGAATAAAAAGAATAGAAAAAAAAAAGAAGACATGCGTGCAGAAGAGAGGAGGAGAGAAAAGATTAAGAAATCACAGCCGTTGCGCTGTGCAGAGCGAGAGGTTGAATGCATTTATGTATGTATGTTATCAGTATAATTATGGTGCTATGTGGCGACGGCTCAGTGCTGGAAGAGCAGTCTTATTGTGCCCGTCTGCTCTTCAGACAAGTACAGAGAGGAAGAAAAAGGGGTGAGTCTCATTTTTTTTAAATAAATTCTTTATGTTTTGTTATGTATACAAAAGTGTTTCTTATTGTATTTTCACAAAAACTTAAAGGCACGAGTCATAAAAGAAAAGTAGATTTTACTATTAGCCGTTTCACTTAATGTTTCACTTTAAAAGCCTTTGGGTTCGATTTCCTTCCTGTCATTTGGTTGAAAATCATGCACGTAGCTTTTTCTACTGTCTGAATTATGTGGAATAAAAAGTTTTGAACTTCTCTGATCTCAACTTCCGTTAATGGGGCCACTAGATTCCACAAACTACTGCTTTTATGCAGATTATTTGAGTGATACATGCTTTTGTCATTTCAGATGGATACTTATGGCCAAAGTAGAGAGTTAAGGGCATTTAGTTTGTCTGAATATATAATACTACAAACTAGCAAACACGTACATCCAACATATTTTTTCTTGATTGACCAGCTTTTCTTTCCACTCTTTTAGGTAACTTGGTACCTTTGCTGGGTACCGACAAAAAAAGGACCTTCAATTTGCTTTGAAATATCTTGAAACTGCCAAAGTAATATAAATTAAGAAATAAAGAAATAAAAATCTGACTGTGAACAGAATATTTTAAACTCTATGGCCAAGGCAAATCGCAGAGTGACTGCTTTTTCTCCGGGTTAAATAGGCCAAACCACAAGTTTGAAGACATGCGTTGGTAATTACAGGAAACTAAACTAAAATCAAAAATCCAATTATTTATGATCTTTTCTAACAAATCGGACTTTTTCACAGCAAACATCCAAAGAAAGTAGACAAAAGTGGCTGTTTAGTTTCTGCAGTTATCAAATATTCAGCAGGCCTATTTACAGTGCGAGAACACACACACACACACACACACCCCAGAAATATTACCACCTTTCCTCGTCTCCATTACAAGCTCTATCCCTGTCATTTCCTCTTTGTCTTCATTCCTTTTTCTTTTTTCACTTCTCACCAACTCTCACCATAGAGATAACTATGTGGTGGCATGGAGAGAAAAAGAGTGACAGAAAAGGACTAAATAGAAAAAGAAAGACAGTGAAATGCAGGAAAACAAGATATTTTTTCTGTGTGTTTTGAAGGGAGGTGCACCACTTTAGTATGACAAGCTGTCATTAGAGCGGTGGCCTGATGCAGTGCCCTGACAACTGGCAGGGACAAACGTGCAATCATCGTATTAGAGCAACTACTCTGCCTCACTCCGTGTGCTCTGTCCCTCTGTTTCTGTGCGCACTTTCACATTATGCACTATATTATATACAATTTCGGTGCGGCTGCCTCGCTAGGTGGCAGCCATGAACAAAAACCAATTCTCAAACAACTCCTGTTTTTGCTTTCCCATCCTCGAGGCTGGAGAGGAGACGAGAGGAGGAGAGAAGAGTGACTGGACAGGTGTAACTCTGAGCTGAATTGAAATTGTTACAGCTTGAATTTTATTCAATACCAAGGAAAATGAGTATGGATTTGTTATGTTGCTCTATTAGGAACATGCTACACACTGAACATCAAAGCACCTCACTGCCCTGGCAATATTTGAAAAAAAAAATAAATAAAATGCAGTTCCACGGAATAAGCTATAAAAATAAGGTTAGATAAAGGGGTGAGAGGTATAACAGAGAGGAAAGCAAAGTGGTAGCAACAGACACAGAGAAGAGAGAAGTGCTGACAATGTGGCTACCATGGATTGGCTAATACCTTTCCATCACACCGGGCATTGTGCTCTAGATGCTGATAAGAACACACAGTCCAATAAGCAAAAAGAAAAAAGAGAGGGAAAGAGAGAGTGAGTGAGAGAGGGGGAGCATGTTCCACAATTGTATCTCGAATATTGCAGCAACGCTTTAGGTAGGTGGGGAAGTGAAAGAAGGATGAAAGACAAAAAAGTAAATATAGTGAATTAAACTGCATTTCCATTTTCATAATCCAACGAACGGAATTATTTCATCAACTGACTTTATTGCTTTTTCAGCCCACGCACTCCACTTTTTGTTTGTCTTTCTTCATTACATTCCTCCGTTTTATTCTATTTTCGACATCCCCCAGTTTGTTTAACTGCTCGGCCGCTTGTTAGTCTGATATACGCACGGGTGAGTGTGCACAGAAAAAAAAAAACACACACACTTGTAAACTTGAGCTGTTAGCTGCACCCATCAGTTCAGACTGAGCCGGTTACTGCTGTTGTTAAAAGAATCACAGTAAGTAACAAACTTTCTGTTTTGTGGTGGCTGAATTATGGGACGGGAAAACACACACACACGCTCATTGTTTCCTAAGACATCTTGCGTTGTGTGTATCTGTTTTTAGTTGAACGTTGTGTAAGCTGGGTACATAGTTTAAAAGCTAAGAAACAGTGTAGGATTATAAAGTAATGTGTTGTTGTGTGGTGTTGGTCTGTGGTTGTGAGTTTATCTCCATACAGTCTCAGCGTGCAGATGATTATAGTTGTTTTGTGGGGACAGAAATGAATAAAAAACACAAAACCTCATGCAGAGCCAGTCAATCTAAACCACTCTCCCTCCTACTGAGCTCTCTCCTGCCCTCTCTTTCCTGCTGTCTGTGTGTGTGTGTGTGTGTCATCATTTCTACTTCTCGCAAACAAACACACACTGCTTTTCAGTCTTTCTTGTACATCCAAACCCCACCTCTCTCTTTCTCTCTCTCTCTCACACACACACACACACACACACACACACACACACACACACACACACACACACACACACACACACACACACACACCAGGGAGCAGATCAATTGTTACAGTGTTAGTCGGGCAGGAAACCTGTAATTCACTTCATTGGCTGCAGAATAAACCCCTGATTACATACAATCAATGTGATAATGGCTAAAACACATTCTGCCCAATGGTCTGTCGGGCTGTAAAGACCGGCACAGGAGAGGAGACGCGAGTGTGTGTCTATATTCCAGAGTATGTGTTTTTGACAGTGCGCGCGCATGTTTTGTCACAAATACACCGTCTCCAGTTGGTCTGAATTGTATTGTGCCAAACACATACCTGCACACGTTTGCCGTGCATACATATCCCCTTAGAGTACACACACACGCACACACACAGGGTGAGACGTTCAGAGACACACTAGTGGGGCTAAAGCGGTGGGGTTTATAAACTTTACACACAAAGCCCCCCTCCCTCCCTCCCTCTCTCTCTCTCTCTCTCTAGATGTGGGGCAGGCTCAGCCAAACAGCATTGATCCAGCATTACGTGCTTTTCAAACTGCAAAGTATTTAGGAATATCCTGTTGAGCCTGGTGAAATCAATGCAACCCACGTGTCTCAGGCTGTTGTTAGAACTCCACTATTTCCTTCTTGCTTTTTTCCCTTGCTGTTTTCCTCTTTAATCCTAAAACTTGATGGGAATTCCTTTTGCTGTCAAACTCCCGTGCGCTGGGTTTGACGGATGATTAGGATTTGAGAACTCCGGCTGCGTTGATGTGGTTATTTAGGTAAAAAGATATGAAGAGGGTAAGTGTGTTCAGGGTAAAAACGGAAGGCGGTGCACCGCTAACCTCGTGAGTGTGTGTGTGTCAGATGGGAATCTTGATGATTTAGGTCATTTTCTCGCGGAGCAGTAGCTGATAAGTGTGTTGCTGCCAGGCACTATCTTTGCCACCATGTCTCTCTCTCTCCATACCTTTCTCTTTGTCTCTCTCTCTCTCTTCCTGTGTCCTTTATCTGATGTGTGTCATTGTATTTGTAAGGGTGGTTGTCTACTGTACGAACGGTGCTTCAGACCTCTAAAACAGCTCCATTCCATGCACAGCACATCAGGGCAGACAACAGTTAACACACTCTAGATATAATGCACTTTATACTAAATGAACAATAGCATAAATTACTGCAAATTGTTGGTCTAAATCAGCTCTGTTTTTGTTTGGCAGACTAAATTGCATACCATGCACCTGTATTGACCTCCAGCTTTTTACTGGAAAGCCTGGAGAGTGGAAATCAATGACATTACTGAATGCATCCTATTGTTAGGTAAAGCTTTTATAGAAGATGCTGCATGTGACAAACATGAAATTCCTTTCTCACATGAAAAAACTTTGTAAAGAAAAGAAAGGTTATTGATCGTTGAGAGTTTATTTCTCCATGTGCGGATTAGCAGGGTTAATGTGGTGCAGGAGGCCTCGCAAACAATTATGATTGTGGTTGAGAGACATACAATCTCACACAGGCATATGCACTGTAAACATTTAACGCTGATGTACAGAGAGATGTACATCTGTCTCCCGTGCTCCCATGAGTTACAGAGACCTGGGAAATGTGCTGTATCAAATTAAATTGTGCAGAAATTTATTTTAAAAAAAGTTGGAAAAAAAAAAAGCCTCAATCAGATTAAAAACACATTTTATTAAGCAGGTGGTGAAAGAGGATTTCCACTCTAGTAAATATGACAGGGCTTTCAAATGTGACATGGAAGGGAGGCCAGGAGAGAGAGGCAGACAAGAAGGGAATGAGAAAAGAGAATGTAGGTCTGCAGAGAAGAGGAGAGGGGGGGGAGAGAGAGAGAGAGAGAGACAGAAAGACTAGTGTGTATATGTGGAATAAAATGGCACTCTGGATCCCAGAGTGAAGGGGAAAAGGAGAGGAGAGGAGAGGAGGCACGAGTGAGTAGGGTGTCAAAACTGCATTCTTTAAGCAGATCAGATTTGGGGAAATTGGACTGTCACTACAGGATTGTGATGATTTACACCTATCCATCACTGGGACGGGAAGAGAAGCCGAGCCAAAGTATGTACAGTGATGCACAGCATGTGTGGAAAGATGCTCTAAACAGGCTCCGTCCACTGCTTAACTTTGCAGTTCAATCCTCAGTATTCGACAGGAAAAAGGAAGAACACGCTTCGGCCAGGCTTTGATTATTACCCATTTCAATTCCCGGCAACATGCACGTGAATGAATGATTTCAACATGGGACTCCGCCCCACACAAAGATTTTGAACTGAATTGATCTGTATTGTCACCAGATGCTGTTGACACTCGCCTCCCTCTGTCCTCCTTCCTCTCCCTCCCCTCACTGCTGGCTGATGCACCTTACAGCCTCGCTTCTGGACCATCTGTTAGGGAATCTAATTCACATCCAGTCATAATCAGGTTTGCTGGAGTGCCCAGTGTCTCTGCCGGTCTCTGTGTTTGTTGCTGCCTGCTGCTGTGCATTTCATTTGTGTGTTTTTTGTTTTTTTAACTGAAGTTTCCATGTAAGTCTGTGTCAGTCCAGTGTTGTTTATTTGACCACTTCACCATCACCTGACTCTCTGATTGTCCTGTCTTTACTTCGTCATATGAAAAACGTGGCACCTCGGTGTGAACAGGTAATGACTGGCAGCCAGTTCACATGGTTTTAACTTTGTGTCAATTATTACGTATGCATGAAATTACTTATGACTACTGCGCGTCTCTGCAGCACTGTCTTCCCTTTCACATAAAACTAATTGCAAATTACAAGAATTTAAATACTGCTTCAGCATTTTTACAGGGAAATTGATTAACAGGCATCAATTTGATGATGCAGGGAGAAAAACAAATCAGGTGCTGCATCGACACAGAAACTAAAAAAAACATGTATGTTTGTGTGCGTGTGTGTGTGTGTGTGTGTGTGTGTTCATGACTGAGGCAAGTTAAGGTGAAGGGGGTGGAAGTTAATGAGAGGTGGTCTGACCCCCCCTCTTTCTCTCTCTCGTCCTCTCGCTCTGCTCTTGCAGTAATCCTCTTCTATAAATCTGCAATCCAATCAGCGTTGTCCACACTTACACAAACACACACACAGAGTGCTTTTGGGAGGCCCATCTGTGTGTTAAGGCAATCTGCTTTATCATTATGATTACATTGGGCTCAGTTTACAACAAAGTGTGTGTGTGTGTCTGTGTGTGTGTATCCAAGCACACTCTGGCTGTCTGACATTAATCACATTCCCATGGTTTGATGGCCTAAATAAAAAGAGGAATAATATTGTAGCTGTCCAATGAAAATGGTGGACCTCCAAAGACAAATATAGAATTTCTTGAGACTTTGTGCAGGTTTTCATTCCAGAAAACAAAGTAAATAATTGTTTTACTTGTTGTTCTTATACAAAAGGATTTATAGTGAAAATACTAAATCTGTATGAACAGTAATGGCATATAATAAAAATGTAAGAAACCAAAATTAGGTCTAATTCACATGGATTATAAAATCTTTTACTAAATTCACTGTATGAATACTGTTGATCGGCGGTGGAAGAAATAATCAGATCGTTTACTTAAGTAAAACTGTCTTTAACGCATTGTAGAACCACTCGACTATAATTAAAAATCTTGAATTCAATATGTTACTAAGAACTGAATGGTTTATTTCACATCAGCGTATGTGATATTACTGTGGTGGCTGATGTCTTTGACCGCTCCTGATGATCGTATGCTTTGAATGTCGTGATCGTAATTTCAATTACTTTACCTACTCGGTACCTTGTCAAATTCATGCACTGATCAAAAGTCTCATGTCTCATGATTATGCTGTGAAATTTAAAAATAAATGTAGCAAAGTATGAAACAGAAGAAAATATTAATACTATAAATACTATAAACTACTATATACTATAAATACTATAATATTTTACTCAAGTACAATAATTTACTCAAATACATTACTTAAATATTACTCTAATTACTTTTTATACCACTGCTGTTTATAACAAATAAACTTGAGTTGTTTTCCCCAAAGGTGTGTCAAGTGTGTGTGTGTGTGTGTGTGTGTGTGTGTGTGTGTGTGTGTGTGTGTGTGTGTGTTTATGTTAGTAGTGGGACTTAATCCCATCAACAACAGCTGGAGGTTTGATACTCTGGAGCAATAGTTCATCTGATCTTACACTGGATGTGTATAAAACGAAATGTGGAAAATTTTATGAAAAATAAATCACAGATGAATTTAATGTAGTCACTTCCCTTTAAGGATCCCAAAGTTGTGCCACTGCCACACTGACATGACTTACAGGAACATTTTTTAAAAAACGCTATACATACATATTTTATTATCATTTGGAAATTAATTTTTTAGTTCTGGGTTTCTGCAGAAATAAATGTGACCCTCAGTGAGTGTAATTATTATCTGCTAATCACCCACTTTATGGCATCTGAAATCATTGTTTTATCTCGGTGCAAAACTTGAACTAGTGGAAACAAGGTTACCTAATTCAGTGCAACATGTGCACATATCTGTGTGTGCATGCATAGTGTGATACTTCGAGCCATGGCGTGACTCCCTAGACCCTGGCAAACCTTTACACCTCTCATCACCAGACTTCACTGGCTGCCAATATACTGTGCACACACACGCACACACACACTCTTTCTCATTGTGCTAGTAACACTCCTGTTCGTGATTGGCTGAGAGGCTGCGTGAGAATGGCGTGCCAGACCTCTAATTGGCTTGACCCAGACTAACCCTGAAATCCTATTGGACTAAGACTTCCTAGTCTACAGCACGGACAGACACACACACACACACACACACACACTTAGGTCTTTGCAAAATGCACTAATCAATAGTGTTCAAATAAAGTGTGCAGTAACACAACAACAATAATGACATCATAACTGATGGAAAAATTCATTAAGATATTAATCTCAACTAGCAAAACTAAAACCATAGTTGAACAGATGATCTGTATAATGTTCAGGTACGTGCGTAGGTTTTTGTAACACTGGAATCTAATAATGTCAGTTCAAAACATAAGTAGCGTTTGGTCCGGTGTCTCAACTTTTACGCATTACATCATACGAGGGCTAAAACAAAGAGGAGGATGGAGGAGTATGAAGACGGGGAACCTGTGTCAAACTTGCACTGTTTGAACATGAAAATAGCAGCATTATTCCCAGACCTGCAACCACCTACATAAACCTAGAACTGAATTCTACGGGACAGCTTTAAATGGAATTCTAACTTTGGATAAAGCTTTTCATGCTTTACGTTGCATTGCACATGCAGATGGCGTGTTGGATTACAGTATCGATAAACGTGACCGTCCTTCAGCAGAATGATATGATCTAAAGCCCCTAAGTCGCAACGCATTCGCACTACTGAAGTGTCCCTGAGCCGGAAGTTGAATCCTGCTTCCCTGTGATAGTAAATGTACTGTAAAAAAACTAAACAAATTGTAGGATTTATAGGAATTATAGGTGCTATAGGTGAAGAAAATCAACAGCAATGTTCTCTAAATATTAGCCCATTTCCTGATTACATTTCTGCCTTTGAACAGTGAATTAGCCACAATTTGTAGCAACTACATCTCATAAACACACAAACATACACATGCACAAACTATTTACAGGGAAAACCCACAAGAGACTAAACCTTAGATTTTAGACTGGGCCGCAACACGGACAACTCGTTCTCCTTAACATCCGTCACCGCAAATGTGAAGGTGTGATAATAATGTAATAATGTAAAGGTTTTTTTATTAATGAGAAAGCTTATCAGTCCATCGGTAACCTGATAATTAACATATCTATGGTAGAAAATACAGGACTATTCAACTTGTTTTGTTATTTGCAAGTGGTTAAAAAAAAAAGCTGCTAATCTAAAGCAAAGAATGCAAAACAAAACTGTGCCAAGATTAGAAAATATAGCCTAAAGAAATAGAAACAATAGAATAAATTGGGATCAAATTTAAAATCCAATTAGACACAAGCACCCACACAGACCACATGAAACCCTCCGATGTCATAAAGTAGTAGCCTTTCATTTTATTTTTCATCTGATGTTTACAGAGTTCAAGAGCAGCTTTTGCATAAAACCAAACCTAACATTAACCTACCACTGTCCCTCTGTCGTTTCGTGTCTTTGGCCCTCGTCATTTTGACTAACCTGGGGTTGTAGAGGGCATGTGCGTCTCTCATGTGGTTGGCCTCCAGTGGATCGTAGCTCTGGTGCATCCTCCAGGCGCCAGCGCCACATTTACCATAGACTGACTTGGAGTTATCTTCACTGCTGCTGTTCACCAATGGCCCCTTCGATAAGTTCATTCTGTGGGCAGAGGCAAAGAAGGGGAGTACAGACGTGAGTGCGGCAGAAAGATAGGCGGACAAACAGCAGGTGAGAGGAGGCTTTTCCCAGGTTACCTCAGAGGTGTTTCATTAACAAACTATTAAACGCAAAATCTGTTCAAAGGAATGAAAACATTTATAAAGTGCAAACAGGAGAACACTTTCCTATATGAAACTAGTTTGGTGTTTACATTTTCATAATAAAAAGACACAGTGAACAGTATGTCCTATTCAGTTAATTACATTTTCATTTTTTAAATGTCCCCATGGTGGAGGACACTACTAAATAGGTACCATGGCAACTAAATGCAGATGCACAAGGGTAAAATTCAAATAACAGAACACAACACAAAGTAATTTTAAATTGCATACGGGGGGAGATGAGTAAATTAAACCAAACGCCTTGAAATGTAGTGTTACAAATGACGGTGTTTGACACACGCACACACATCCAGACTCATTGGTCTTATTTTGTTTTAGGGCTGTACTCTGGCAGCACACACTACACGCAAACTTCTTATATGTCACGATTCAGCACGGACACAGAGACAGGAATGTATGCAGGCATCGAGGGCGACGACATGTAGAAAGCCAGGCTGATATAAAGGCCGACATGCTGTGAGGACTGACGACAGGCAGACAAACAGATTGACAGAGGACGGGGTCGCGACATAAACCAGTATGTGTCCTGGAATGTGCCAACAAATTTCAGGCAAACGTAACTGTGCACACATGCATCGGTGGACGCATCTGGCGTTTAACACCGGAGACGTTTTACAAGTTTGAACTTGAAAAAAATAAAATAAAATAAAATAAAAAGGCTCCCAGATGTGGGTAAGGTAAGAGTATAAGCAGCAGAACAGGGACTGCTATCCTGCATCCATCCATCAAACCCAAATCAAAAATGTGTTCCTAAATGAACGAAACAACAAGTACTGAGAGTGGGGGGGAAAAAAAGGACAGAACTTGTGGCTGATTCAAGGTCTGCATTCAAACAGAACTCCCAGGGGGGAGCAGAGCGGTGCTGACGGTTTCCTGCAGAAACCAATTCAGACTGGGCGACAGATGTCAGTACACATTTGGAAATAAAGTGAACCTTCTAAAATTCCATCAACACATCAAAGATACCCGTTGGTGAGGCCCGGTGGCATTCTGAGCATTTCTGCGTTTACGTATTTGCAGGTAAGGTCAAAGAATACACTTGTAAGTTTTATTGCACGTCTACTTTTTGTTTTGTTTTTTATTTTCAAGCACAGGTAGTTTTGTCAAGCCAAACTAGCTGGGACCACTTTTCCACGCCTTGGTGCTAAAGGGCCGCTAAATAAATGTGTGTTTTTCTGGTAAATAAATTCATCTTTAGCTTTTGCTTGTTATTGCCATTATCACCGTGCCTGTGTGTGTCTTTTTCCAATGCAGTGTTGACAGTCCAGTGTGATTTCCCACTGTGGACGCCCTGTTTAGGTGAGGGCCAGGTAGACAGACAGGTAGACAGACCAATCAGTCATCTGACAGCCATCCCTCCATCCACCCACAGAGATGGGTCGGCTCAGTGAGAGGTGGAGGGCCAGGGTGTGTAATATGTAGGTTTTAGTTCCACTCTGGTGAATAGGAGGAATCGATATCTTGCTGCTGCTGCTGCTGCTGCTGCATGAGACACTTATTGGCTTTGGTTGCTGTGTCGCAATGCTATATAGACAGGTAACACTTAATACTGGTTTTTTTATTGGGGAGTGCCCTGGTGTCACACTGGACTAAGGTACATTCAGAACCATCGTGTACATGTTATGTTAGTGTGAAGCCCTTTGCCAGCCTTTGCAGTTGCACACAACGGAATTCTTTCACAGGCCCAAGTGAAAAATGTAGAATATACAGATGAATAGTGGGCCGAATAAAATGACTGGACTGAGCTGGCTGACGGGTGAGGTAGCTTATTTCGTTTACATCATTATTATGAACCATGAGATGCGGTTATAACACGAAAACCGGAGATCCGGTCGTTTTATGCTTTTCCGAATTGGGAGATAAGTCACTATTACTTGATTTAAGCCAAACGGCAAAAGCTTTTTGATTTTGCAGAAGTCGTTGCCAGTCTGCCACGGGCATTAACTCAGACACTAAAACTGTTTAGGGATTACTAAGAGAGATTTTGTTTTATTACATTATACCTTATGGCAAGGTAATCGGATATTGGGGTTTTTTTTTTCCTCCTTGTCTTTATTCATTCTAGAAGATTAGATTTAGGCTAAACGGCATCTTAAAAATCAGCAGACAATCCTTTGAAGCAGGCATTAGCAGAGGTTTGTGATTTCGTTCATAAAAATCTTACGAATACATTTTTATTTTGATTCATTTGAATAGATTATAATTCTGTGAAAAACCACAGAAAGGTTTGAACACGCAGAAGAAAGAAATAATTAGATGTGTTCAAAGCAAAAAGAGAGAATATTAACCTATGTGATTCTACCTATTTTGCACTCCTGTCAGTACATGTGCAGCACCAGCACCCATGGAAACGTGTGTGTGTGTGTGTGTGTGTGTGTGTGTGTGTGTGTGTGTGTGTGTGTGTGTGTGTGTGTGTGTGTGTGTGTGTGTGTGTGTGTGTGTAGAAGCAGGGACATTGTGGGTGTATTTCTGATGCTCAGTGACTCGCTCATGTGTTGCTGGCCCATCTGTGAACAGAATGACCATGGCACTGTGTGTGTGTGTGTGTCTGCATGTGTGTGTGTGTGTGTGTATGAGTCTGTGTGTGTGTGTATGTGTGTGTGTGTGACATGGTGATGCAGTGATTGATGAGACAGTTGCCATTCTTGCTAATGCAAAACGCACCTATCCCTGAAGGGAGAAAATGCCACAACACACACACACACACACACACACACACAAACACACGACTACAACTGCCCTCCCTAATTACCCTTCTAGTCAGGGCAGATTGAAGTCTTTCAGTCACATGTGCAATAAATATCCATAAATATGCATAAACATAGATTCATAAACACAGTTACACACTGTAGGTGCCATATACACACATAAGCACTAATAGAGGCCCAGAAAAACTAAACTAAGACTTCAAATTTAAGTGCAGGACTATGGTGAAAATGAACAAACCATCTATTTAAACATAGCATTTTAATTTCTCCTCTATAATCTTTCTGGTACAAGAGTCTGCACAAACACAAACCAGAGCAAAGTGAAAAAAGAAGAAAATCCTGTCCAATTCTTGTGTTTGCGAAAAAAATGTAAATTTGTGTCTCATCAGCAGGCTCTTTCAAAAGCTGGTGTCGTAAAGGATCCATAAAGCCTAGTTATTAGGGAAAACGATGTCATGTAGCAGAAAAAATGTGAATGGAAAATATGAACTCATGACACAATTGTGAACTTGTTCAAGTTTTATAAAATTACTGTACATACAAATGTGTGCCAGGATGTTTCTCTGCATGTCTGCATGTGCATCGGGGCAGGTGGGGTTTGACGCAGCCCTGTGTGTGAGCAGACGTGCGCGTGTGTGTGTATGTGTGCGTTAGCGTTAGCGACGGGAGCTGTTAGCGGGGCAGGCGGCAGATGGGCTGTCGGCCTTAATAGGGACTGAGCGGGTGCAGAAAGGTGACAGCTTCAAAAGGGTGGGGCGGGTGGGGAGAGAAAGGAGGACTGTGTGTATTGGGGAGGTGGACGCATGGTGAAGGAAGATCAGGGATAAAGGGGAAATGAATTATCTGTGGTGCTGAAGAAAAGTGTGGATCAGCCGGTAGAAGCGCTTATACGGTTTCATTTATGCAAATTGTTTGTATAAATTCATATATAGAATATATGCACATTGTGAAAAACAAAAAGAAACTGCAGTCCAAAGAATACCTGAAAAAGTCTAAAGAATATGATGGAAACTGTGGACACTTTTAAATAACTACGTGCCGTCTTCTGTCTCGCCGGATATTTTCTTGTGTATGGTGACTAAAGTGCGGCACTCCCTATTCAAAAACATAATTCAAACATTAACGCCGTACAAATGAAAGATGCTGTTTATTTGCATCATCAAAAGTACAGCTTAAACATACACACAAACGAACCCCATGTACACACACTGTATTGTAACATGGATGATGTATTACATTTTTTATTACACATCTTTCACAAACACACATTGCATAGAAATATATGTGACCTAAAAGGTTAGCGTTTGTTTCCTTTTTTAAAAATAGAACACACTATTTAAGTTAAAAAAATATTTTAGGTAAATTTTAAAAAATCCCTTGCATTTTTGAAAAATTCAGGTAATTTCGAAAATTTCAATCTGCAAAATGTGTAAAAATGAATTCAATGTTTAGGGCCAATAAGCAGACTTCAAGCGCATAAAAGACATTTTAAAAACCGATGCACTGTCATTGTGTGGATGAACAATCAGGAAATCCAAGAGAAAAAGCTACATTTGTGTTTAATAAGTCAATGCCAGGGGATGGTTTATTGTAAGGTGCATTTAAAACCGAAGGAAAAAAGTGGAGGAAAAGGCCAACTTCAAAAAAAACAAAAAAAACAAACTAAAGAGATAAGTGGGGTGGTGGGCTGGCCTGTCATTCCCTCTCCAGCAGCCACACACATGAAGCAGGATAGGAAGATGAGAGTAGGAATATTTCACTGTCAGTCGGGAGGTGGCACGGTCATTCATTTCTTTCTCTCTCTTTTAGTTTCCATCCTCTTCCCCTTTTACATTGTCTTTCCTTTTATTGTCGTTTCGAATCCCCCCGCTTACACACAGTTGAAACAATGACAATTTAATCATCCCACAGTCCTGGGAGTGTAAAGGGAGAGAGCTACCCAAGCGGCCAATCTATAGGGTTCTCCCCACAGAGACAGAGGGAGAAAGAAACAGCAGACAGAAAAAGTAAGACACACAAGACTTTTGAAACGGCATCATTTTCTCTCGATCCTCCTTGTGGGCACACTCTCTCTCTCTCTCTCTCTCTCACACACACACGTTACCTCTCCATCTAAATCTGTTCTATTGTGGACTGGTCTCCGCTGTCTCCTCCCATTAAGAGTGAGAGGCAGCATTAGAAGCCCTGAGCACAACACGATGGGCAGACACAGGTCTCCTGATCTAATACACAGCTCAATAGTTTAACCAGTGAACACCTAAAATCACATTGTAGTGACTCCCTTTAACCTAAACAATAAAAAGGCACAACATGGACAATAACCAGTTCACGTAAGGCATAAACAATAAAAAAATATTCTCAAAAATCAATTGGACACAGCTGATAAAAGACTTGTTAAGTCAGGTGAATCCACATCGCTTAAATTTGCACAGTGGCAACAAAACTCTAGTCTGCACAGCTTTAAAAAAAAAAAAAAGGTCCAGAACGTCCAGAATAAGAGAGAAAAGTCAGCGTGCAGTAGTAAGTAGAATAATTAAATGGCAGATTTTCATAATGGTAATAACTGATGAAGGCACATTTTGATGTATGGATGACAAACACGAGGAATGAATGGATGAGTGGCGTGTGTGTGTGTGTGTGTGTGTGTGTGTGTGTGTGTCTGTGCTGGGGGGCCATAAGAGATGAGGCGAAATGAGCAGCATTGCCTCTCACTATATATCACTCTCTCTCTTCTTTCAATCAGCGCTTTGGCATTCAATCACACACACACACACACACACTTAGCTTCACCACCAGCGTGGTGTAATGGCTGATTGCAGTGTGTGTGTATGTGTGTGTCACAGCTGGTACAGTCTTTCTTACTGCTCTTTCAACACATAAAGGCCATCACTGACCCGTGACACAGTCTTTCCCTCTCTCTCTCTCTCTCTCTCTCTCTCACACACACACACACACACACACACACAGCACTCATGGACTGAGCATAAATCAGAGGAATTCACATCATCAAGGCTCATCCCATTTTGCTCTGTCATCTCTCTGTGGCTTTGTGTACAAATGTGTGTTTGTGTGTGCGGTGGCTAGTCAGTAACCGCATACTGTGTGGGTCCCAGTGCATCTCAATGTGTAATTGCATTTTTGACAGTATTTGGCTGATTTTCTAGTTGCAAAAGCTCCAAGAATGTGTGTGAATTCAGTGCTGGGCATGTGCAAGAGCGTGCGTTTCCATGCATGTATGTGTGCGTTCATGCGTAAACGTGTGTCCAGCGGAGCCCTAAGTGCTGGTGTCAGACAAAAGCACCCCCCCCCCACACACACACACACACACACAGACTCCCTGTCTCTCTCATTGCATCTCTCACTCTTTACGGGACTAAATTACCGCTGGAATGTACGGACCCTTCACACGAGAGAGAGGAGCCACCGTATACACAAGTCTGTGTGTGTGTGTGTGTGTGTGTGTGTGTGTGTGTGTGTGTGTAGTGTTAGACAAAGCAAAAGCGCACACACAACGAACTGGGCCGTGGGGACGTACAAACAGACACACAAAAAGAAAGACACCTCTTCTATGCTGGCCACCAATAGGTCACACACAGACACACACAAACCCATGCATGACAACAAACAGATGCAAATACACACACACACACACACACACACACACACACACACACAGCCAACAAATCAGCACGGCCCATATTGACATGCTTTGACAGATGAATTAAGTAAATGATTTTATAAGGAGATTAAAAGGATTTTAATTTACGCAATCTCTCTTTGAGTCCCCCCCACCCCACCCCACCCCACCCAGATTCTCCCTGCAGCTTTACCTCTCTACCACCCCCCCCTCCCTCTATGCTGCTTTCTCTCCTTCATGGCCTCAGAAAAACTAAAAAAATAAAGAAAAATGCACAAGAGCCCGGCAAAAGAAAAAGGCCAAAAGAAAAATGTTAATCCTTATTTTTTTTTAGCTGATTAATATTTTCTTTTCATTTTTCTTCACCACACTGTAAAACAACACTAAAGGCTCATTATCAGCTATTATTACAAAATGTCTACATTTGTAATGTCTTTTCAAGTCAAAAACAGTCTGGACACTTGATATTTTCGAACTAGCAGAGTGTAAGCAGAATGATTTGGCCTTTGAGTTTCAAGAAAGACATTTTCTTCAGTTAATTCAACCAAATTAGGGCATATCTGCAGGAAAATCATATTTTAGGTGTGGCCCCAAAGTAAAACAGTTGAATTTACCTTTACACAGTGAGCGTTATCTACCAGATTATTCATGGAATCCTCATCCAATTCGTCGAATACATATCTGTAGCTTAACAATATTATTTTTCTGGCACACGTGCATTTAGTTGGATGAATTAAAAATGTTCTTCTTTGCACACTTTGATTTCAAACAAACATGTACCAAAGTGACGTGCAGAGAAGACTGGATTTTTCTTACTTAAATATACAAAGAATATATTTGCATAACATGTCCATGTAATGAAAAAAAAAAGAACCTATACAAAAATGAGAATTAAGAATAATTCTGGCTGAATTGATTTATGGTGCCTTTCATCCGTCTCTCACGCTGCAAACCTGTTCCTGAATGATGTGTGTGGCGGCCGTGCGGTTCTCGCCACCCGTCTCCTTCACACCCGCTGACAAAAAAAAACCTCACCAGATTCACTAAAGTCACAGTAGAAAGTATATCCTAATGATATGCAAATGGTATGTATATGATGGCATGAAGGGAATGCAATTATGTTAACAGCTTAAGCTGTACTTGTTGTTGTTATTATTATTATTATTATTATTGGTATGATCATCATTATCCCTAATATTTTAATTGGAGTAGGAAAGCAGTGCCTGAGTGTAAAAGAGGGGAAGCCTGAGCAGAGAAGAGCGAACGGTGGATAAATGGGTGGAGGTAGAAGCGGACAGATGGACGAAAAGGACCAGAGGGTTCTCTTAAAATTGTGAAAGCAGTCCAAGCTTTCATACACTCATAGAAACACACACACAAATCGGTAAAGCAGCCACATTCCACAGCTCAACATGGAAAAGCAAAGGGTATTTTTCCATATGCATATTTTCCCTTTTTCTTTACAGCTGTGTGCACTTGGACCAAACCCTGGTTGAAGAGTGCTCACCTTTACCATTTCAAGCACCGTGTCATGTTTTAATCCTGAACCGTCCTGAAATACACCACAGTGTTTTGCAGAGGACAGTGTTCAGAAACGGTCTACAGTTAATATGTACTGAATTCAGACTTTGCTCTAGTCATTACAGGTAATTACCAAAAAGAAATGTTTTGTGCAAAAAGCCTGATTTACAAATGGATTTTAAAAAACGGGGTTTATGTTTTATTTAATTGTTTATGCTTAGAAACGCTGTAAGAGGGCAGTCTTTAGACGTTTGCACATTTCCATTTTTTGTGCTAAATATAATTATACTGAAACACCTGCAAAAACTTTTGGTAAAGAAGTGGGGGTTTTTTTTCCCCCTATCTGCCCCTTTTATTAAAAATGTCTACATGCTGTGCAGGTGACAGGGTCTCTGAATGGAAAAGCCACACAGGCACAAACGATGGTGGAAATCAAACACACAAATGTCAGCTTTGTTTAAAAATGTTAAATGAAGATATATTTGGGCAACACATCAGTTTGCCATTCTGCATCAGCTTGTTCTCTGGCTTTTCTAGTTCTTTTAGTTCATCATCACCGACTTTGTTCCGTGAAGACACTTTCACTGTGGCTGTGACACAGTGTAACTCATTTAAACGCATTTACTCTCAAGCCACAACCACTTAGAACTAAATTAACCTGTGTGCTTTTTTTGTTTTTTATTTCTATACAGATTTACTGTGAAACGCTTCAATAATCAATTGCAAATTTGCCTAAATCAGCCAATTAGTCCTTAGGTAATTCAAAATGCAAAGACTGAGTTAGGTAAATTACACTCAGCAGACTGAGTGCATGTGTATACGAGTTTGTTTGCCAAATTCGCATTAAAAGCACCTTACATGCACAATAAGACACTCACACACAGACACACTCCTCCAATCAGTTAATCTGGATTTTCAATAGCGTCTTCAACAAACCCCTAAAAGAGCAAAGCGTCGGCGAAAGGAGCAGCTTAGCGGCACTCACTTGTGTGTCTGTAACTGTCTCTAATTCCTGTGCGGGGCCACACGCTGAGTTGCCCGTCTGAAATTCTAGCTCCTCTGGCATTTAAGAGCGCCGCGCTCCCCCTGTCCTCCTCCCTCCTCTCTTATGGGCCTTCTCCTGCTGTCTCTCCACGCTATTCCTGTAACCTCAATGCCCTGTTACCTCGCTGATTGTCTGCTTGAACCATCACACATTTACAAAAACACACCTTGCATGAGTCCAAGCACATGGACGTATGTACACACATGTGGACACACTCTGACCCATTCAAAGTAAAACAATGTGGGAAAATCTAAGAAAGTGAAGGAAAGTGTCTTTCTGTGGCTGTGTTAACCAGTGTGTGTGTGTGTGTGTGTGTCTGTGTGCAGGTGTCTCACTCCCAGGTGGATGGACAGAAATTCCACTCCCCTACCCACTGAGTAAGAGTCCAGCCGCGCACACACACAAACACACACACAAACACACACATGCAGACAGACAGACAGACAGTTAACGCGTGCTACCTGACAGCAGAAACAACCTTGACATGGTGCCGGCCACCTCCACTGCATACCAGCACACACACACTCCCTCACACACTCATATACACAGTGGAGGTAAATGACAATGACAAGTTAGATAATGAATAAAAGGTAAATCAAAAGGTAAAATTTACCTACTCTTGTTCAGAGTGCATTAAAAAACACTCGGATAAGGGGTGTCCTACCGAATCCATCGGCGATACCGGGTCATTTTCATGTCAAGCTCCTCCAAGGGGGAAAAAAAAAAAACAAAGCAAAACAAGAAAATTTAAAAGAATCAAAGTTTTTGTATCTCTTCTGTGTCGTCCTCCTCCTCCTCTTCTTCTTCTTCTTCTTCTTCCTCTGGCTTTACTCTCTCTCAGTCCTTCCTTCCGTTTAGAGGGAGCAATACAATTACCAGGCTCTGCGCTGCCTGCACTGATCGGCTCTGCGAGTGTGTGTAGATGTGAGAGAGCGTGTGTGTTTGTGTGTGTGCGCGCCGTGTGTATGGGAGAGCCAGTGACAGGGGGCTATAGACACACGCAGCCAGCTAGTCAGGCAGTTGGGACGGAAAGCTGTGCCGCTGTCCTAATCAACGACTTAAAGCCCCGATAGCAGCTCATGAATATTAAGCAGCACTTTGCATATGCAGTCCCTCAGGCCCCGGTTCTGCTGTGATTGGTGAGTGCTTGACCAATGGCTGTGTCGAGGGGCGGGGTGAGGGGTGGAGACAAGGAGGCAGAGCAAGAGAGAGGGAGAAGAGCAGGTGGAGAGGGAGGGATCGGACAAAGAGCGATAGAGGGGAAGAAGGAGGGTGGATGAAAGGGGAGTGAGAGGAGAGGAGAAAGGGACAGGTGAGGGGAAAGATTTAAAGCAAGACAACACGTTCTCCTTTTCGCTTGCTTTCTCTCCTGCTTTGTCTCTTTGTAAGCCAATCTTTCCGTTTCTGTCTGTCAGGCCAAGTCGCCTCACAAGTCTCCCAACACTGCTTCCTCCTGCACCCATCACATACCTACACCGCAAAATCTCATTCCGGCGAAAAGAACCCCGCAAAGACAACGGGGTAGAAAATTCGTTTTGTTTGCTTTTTTGAATAAAATTTGAAAAAAAAAATAAAAAATGTTCTCAAAAATAAAAACACAAACCAAAGTGGCTTTGGACTTACGCTGTGTTTTGCAATGTTCTTCACATAAACAGGGTGGATTTGCATCAGCTCAGCCGCAAAACTGAAAATTGACCTGATCAAATCCAGAGATTTACAAGATGAAAGGAAAAAGTGTAAGTATGACCTTAAACCCTAAACAACGTGTCACACTGTGCACACACACACACACACACACACACACACACACACACACACACACAGAGCCACAGCACAGCAGAGCCCATCACTGCTCAGCAGTAAAATGCGGGATTATGGCAATTCCAAGGCCCTTGTCCATTGTTGTGGAATGATTTAGGAATGATTGCGACAGGGCTCTCCCTGCTGCTTGCCGTTTTGTTGGGCCACCTGCCATCTTTGCTGCATAGGCCCAAAATTTCCAATATTTCAAACATGTTTGAATTTTCAGCACATGATGGGGTTCTCCAGCAGAATTAGCTCACTGCCCCTCGGCCCGCGAGAGGAGGAGGAGGAGGAGGAGGAGGAGGAGACAGAGGGGGGGAGAGAGGGTAGGGTCTTTCCTCCAAAAAGGGGAAATAGGAAAACTATGGGGAGGACTGTGCTGCATTGATGCGCGCACGCTCTCCTTCTCTCTTAAATTTTCCGCCTTTCCGTCTGACTTTTCAAACACTCCCTCCGAACAGGAACAGAGAGAGAGAGAGGCGGGCAACAGAGAGGGAGATAGAGGAAAAGAAATCGTAGGGGTGGGGGATGAAAAGATGAAAGAGAGAGTTTGTGATTAGCAGCTTTGGAGGAGAACAGATAATAAAACATTTCCTGAAACCAATGTCTGCTTTGATGTACGTGTGTGTGTGTGTGTGTGTGTGAGCATCAGTAACAACAACGACTGTTTCCTCTCTCTTTAGTTCATCTACATTCACAAACATGTGTAAACACAGAGTGAAATGTTTGCTGGTTCACAGTGAATCGTCCATGTATGTATGAAGTCTCAGCATGCTTCTCTGTGTAGGATGTGCACATTGCATTTGTAAGCTGACTGAGCATCTGTGTGAAGCCACAGAGAACTCAGAAGTATGTGGCCAACAATTCTGTGTATGGCTTAGACATTTAATCTATTCTACGTAAGTAAAAACATCCTCTCACAAAACTGGCGTGGAGAAGCATGAAACAACACCAAACAATAACAATACAGATGTGTGTATAATCCTACTAAAACTTACTTTTGCTGCAATTGGAGAAAAATGTCAAACAGTTAATAATTTTAGTTGCAACATGGAAGACAAGAAAGAAGCATATATGGCATTTACAAGGACACCACACACACACACACACACACACTCACAGACAGACAATGCTGCGTACAATTACACAGAAGAACATGTATTCACAGATACTATGAGGCTCATGTACACACACACACACACACACACACAGAGTTATGATGTATCCAGGGGCTTATAAGCATCGACAAAGATGAGTGTGAATCAATGTTGCCATCACTACTGAGCAAACAAATACTTTAGCAAAACCTCGGCTTCAGTAACACACACACACATAGAAACACACACATCTGTTATCGCTGTATCTGTGCAGAAAGATTAAGATAGAAACATATCAAACCTGTTTGTGAATATAAAAATATTTGTATGCATTTAAGCACCATCTCCTTTTTTCTACATCCACTCAATTCACTTTTTTTTAGACTGTATTAATTCATAGAAAGTACATTTTATTTACGGGAGCAAATTATTACAAATTCGTTATTTTTAATAATAATAAAAAAAGGAGTAAGGAGTAGTGAGGAGTATTTGCAGAATTTATAAAAGATGTAAATTTACTGGACTTCAGTGCTGAATTATAAACGGAACATTTGAAAACAAACATGAATGCAGCTCTCTGGGAAACAGATTATGTTTATGAAGACAAACTTGGTATTGCATTACTTTCCTTTTGAATTCTACATTCTGTACTTTATGCACTAACTCTGTGCAGGTTGTGTTGAAAAACGAACGTTAGGACACTGGAAGTTCTGGTACGAACAGCAGCGTGTTTGAAAGAAAATGCATAAAAACCTAGAATGAAAGAATCAAATCTAAGTATCAGATTTTCTTCCCCATATTTGCTGTTATGGGAAAACAGCAGAGCCCTGCACACAAAAAGACACACAAGGCACATATGTTTGAAATGTCCAATGTTTAGGTGAACTGTAAAATAAACTCATTTTTTTCATTCTGCCTCACACATCTTTTCTGTATCTGACCCTAATCCTCACTCCCCCTGCCCCCTGACTGGTTCTGGTCTGTGTGTATGTTGACAGTGACCCCTTTAGGCCACTTCTCTCTTTCTCCCTGGACAAACCTGGCTGACATACATGCCTCTTGTGTGTAAACCTACTGCAGTAAAATCCAGAAGCAATACCTTGAGAATTTACCAGCGTGTCCATCTGTGTTGTGCTACAGTCCTGGAAATCTCATTCTCATCAATTCTGGCCGACGGAGAAAAAAAAAAAAATCACAATGAGTTAAAAACTCAATTAAACTGAATAATTTAAATTTGCAGTTTGCATGTGTGGTTGGTTTTGCCTGGTCCAGTTCAGCTATGATGTGAAAGCCATTGTACTGAGCTAATCTTTCACTCCTATCTATAGTCTGTGACTGTTATATGTGTGTGAGTGTGTGTTTTGACCCTGTCGTGGCAGCCTGTTGACATCTGTAGAAGAATTATCTGTTGTAACTCTCACCGACATCAATCACACCACTCAATAGGCCACAGAAAGTTCACTGAGGGCAGTGTGTGTGTTTTCACTGTACACAGTATGTGTGTGTGTGCATGTGAGTCTGTGCTGGTCAAAACTGTCTTTAACAAATTCAAGAGGTTGGTCACTTATGCAGCTGACCTCAGACCGCCCGTCGACACATGTGCCAGTCACACACACACCGAGCGCCGGACTGAAGAAACACAACTGCAAACAAGACTGATTAGCAAAAAAGTGACTTTTTGTGTTGAGAATGAAACTGAAGTAGATTATTGCATTTGTTATGGCTATTTCATAAAAGGAACTTAAAGTGCACAACTTTGCTTTTTACAACGTGCAAACACAGGACTATATGAGAGAGAGAGAGAGAGAGAGAGAGAGAGAGAGAGAGAGAGAGAGAGAGAGAGAGAGAGAGAGAGAGAGAGAGAGAGAGAGAGAGAGAGAGAGAGAGAGAGAGAGAGAGAGAGAGGGGCTGTAGTTCACTCCTTGCCAACAGAGGGAGCTCTGGACTCTGGTCAGTTTCCAGCCTTCCTAGTTGTGTGAGTATGGGTGTTTGTGTGTGTATGAGTGTGTGTGCTTGTTTTCCTGAAAACACCTTAAATTCAATAATCATACCAATAATACACATTGATATATCACGTTGAATTGTCTCAAAAATATACTTGTGTGTATATGACATACACACTGACGCGCTCACACCAGCGGTTACACTGCCAGCAGGGACAGGAGAGATGGAGCTAAGTTATCTGAGAGCTCTGTCAGCAGGTACAGCAGAACACAGTGTGGAAACGGCCAATTTGACCACAGACCCCCTGCCTGGCCATCCAAGCAGCTACCCACTGAAGCTAGAGAGAAAAGGAAGGGAAAGGGAGCAAAACAGGGAGGGTGATAAGGAGAGATATACTGTGTGTGTGTGTGTGTGTGTGTGTGACAGAGAGAGAATCTCAAAGCTGGGAGGAAAAATTGAGACTTGAAAAGACATCTCTGTCTCCAAAGTGACCATTTGGTGTAATAGCAGTCAGAGGTTTTGCAGTCACAGGCTGTTATTAGATAAACACTGACTACACTTTAGCCCCAGTTCATTTCAGGCTGAGTGAGAGTCTGTGTTGCATTGCTTTTGTTAGGACTGTGTTCATACTGTAAGTCATGTTAAACATGCAGCATTTAACAGCAAGACATTTTTTAAATCTAAAAACACAAGAGTGACAATATGAAAATCAGTAATACATAAATTGTTAATGGCTTTCTATTGTTCTAATTTAGGTTTATATAAAGTGGATAACTAACAAATATTGATAAATGTCATGCATTTTTAATTTAACCCAATTTCTACAATGACTGCATAATATTTGTGTCAATATCTACTTTTGTTGGATTAAACTGTCCCAGAATTACTTACAGTCTGCACTGTCCCTGAACCACTTTCCCTTTTTCTTGATAAAACATTGACCTACACTATGAAGTTACTTACAAGACACAGCAGACATGAAGCTTTTGACAGATGCAGACACTGTGCGATGTTTCTTTAATGTATATCCACTGGTGACAAAAATAAAAGAATAATCAATCACAACTACCATCCCGAGTTGACAGCACAAGAATCCAATCTGTCTGATTAGCTTAACAATTAGCATCTATCACACGCCAGCCTGTTTTAGATTAGGTAACTAGACAATCATCGTCAAAGTTAAACAGTGTCAATGCAAAACCACTGGCTCCACCACTGACACACTGGCTAATATGTTATGCAATTCTTATGTTAACAAACACGCATAAAAAAGAAACAGGAAACAGGGGTCAGCAGCTCGACAGCACATCGAAGAAGGAAGCAAAGCTTTTCTCTGAGCCACACCTCCTCTGAACAGCACGGGCAGCATCAGTCTCTGTTCACTTCATGAGGAAAAGACTTCATGTGTTCACAAAAATCCTGACACGCCAGTGTGTTGGCTTCTTTAAGTCCAACTTGCTCCAAATTCACTGCAAGTACATTTGGTCCTTACAAAGATAAGAGAGTACACACACACACATACACACACTGTATAATGCTGATGAACAGTTTTAAGGAGGGTCCTTCCAAAACATTAATGCATCAGGACACAGCAGTTAGTGCATGCTGGGGAAAACAATAATAACTGGTTGATATATCAATAGCAATGAGCTGTAACCCTGGATAACATTTTGCGACACCATGGCTGTGGTTACGACACTTTCTTCTGTGCATGTATGTGGACAAGTGTGTCGACAACCAAGTACCTCCAGGGAGGTGAGGGGAAATGATGGCAATCAAGGCCAAGGAGAGAACACCAGCTGCTGGGAAAATCTGCAGGGTTTAGGGGGCTTTCTGGAACCTGTCACCAAAATTCTGTCGGGGTAACCTTTGGAGGTGGGTGCATTAAAGTTACACACACTAACACACACATACACACACACACGCAGAGCACTCCAAAGATTTTACATCCTACATTTACAATCATGCAATCATATAATTCGAGACAACCTGTATAGATCAGTTTAGCACAGGATGACAGGTTTGTGTGGAGGTTTGTGCTCAATTTTGAGTGGGTAAAAAATAAATAAATAAATAAATAAAAACATGCTTAATATTACAATATAACAAAAAGAAGCACGTGCTTTTAATTTTAGTGGCTGTATGTTTTGTTTTCTTCAGAACAGAGAGACATGTGACAGCCCTGCTATTCCATGCAAAGGTCAGGCAGGATTCACAGCTAAGAAGGCAGAGGTGGTGCATATGTGTGTGGGAGAGAAAGAGTGAGGGGGAGAGAGAGGGAAGAGTACAGTATGAGTACAATTAGTGGAAAAAAGAGGGGGAGAAATGGGGTCGTATTAGAAGGTGACCCTAGGGTTTATAAAAAGGGATCATATAACCTCCAAACATTTTATTTAATTTGAATTTAAATGTACATATAAATACATTTAAACAAGTCGAAAGGCACAAAGGACAAACATTAAGGGGTCTTTTGTTCAAAATGTAAGAATCTCACTCAGATAAATGATTTCCATGATAGTATGTTTCCGCTTGCACCGAGTCCAGTGAAAAACACTTAATACACCCTCACTGTGTCACACACATTAGGTCAGGTGTGGTCACCATCCTGTCAGTGGTCAGACTGAAGGTTTGCTGGAAAGCACCTCATCAAAGAGTGAAGAGTGCGACCTCATCATACAGGGACAGGCGAAACGGGCAAGCTCTGGGCTGGACTGAGGTGTAACCTCGTCAAACGTGGACGGACAGGGCAGACACACTAGATGTCAATGTTGAAGCTGTGTGTGTGTGTGTGTGTGTGTGTGTGTGTGTGTGTGTGTGTGTGTGTGTGTGTGTGTGTCTGCGCGCACACCCACACCCACACTAATGAGCCACAACATTAAAGCCTAAACCTGATATTGTGCAGTTTCCCCTCGTGCTCCCAGAACAGCTCTGACCCGCTGACGATGGCACGAGACCACAAAAGTGTCCTCTGATATCTGACACCAAGATATCTTCAGCATATTCTTTATGACGCAAGCAGTATTTCCAGCATATCCCACTGATGCTCAATTGAATTAAAATCTAGGAACCTTGGAATCTTTGTCACAGTCCTTTAACTCTTCCTAAACAGCCTTTCAGATGGTGGGTTCTTCCAGTTGTCCATCATAGCCAGTATTACATTTTTCAACAATTTGTGCTACAGTACTGAAGCTCTTCTGTGGGATCAGAGCAGAAGGGCTACACTTCACTCCTCATGTGCATCAAGCCACGACCCCGGTACTGGTTCACCGGTTGTCCTTCCTTTTAAGTCTTTTGGTAGGTACTGGACACTGCGTACTGAGGAAACCTCACAAGATGCGCAGTTTTAGAGATGATCTGATCACCTACAATAACCCTTGGCCCCTCTGACCCTTATTCTTGCCATTCCTCCTGCTTCTAACACACTGCTGCATAATATATTCCAACCACTCACAGGTGCCTTTGCAATAAAACACCTGACAGGTTTCAATGTTATGGCTTGGTATTGTAATTTCCATGCAGACAGTCCTTTCCAAATACGCTGTGCACAGAGAAACGTGTCTATCCTCGTAGTCCACAAGAGTTTTAACTCATCACAACTATCATTTGTATGCATCCGCCTGTTCTGAAAACATTTTCAACTTATTCAGTAATAAGTGAAAAAAAGCGGAAAAGTCTTAGAACTTGTGGTGGAGAAAGACAAATATATCAGATTTTCTGCACTTTAAAAGTCAAAGTTAAGGTCGGTGGAAAATCTGGTCAGAAAAAGAATATAGCATGTTTAGGAGTCTAACAATAAACCATACTGTACAGAACATATAGATTTCTTTTAATTACCGCGGCTTCTATCATTTTCTTTCATTCTCCTGACCTAATGATCTCACCAAACCTTACGGCTACCACCGTGCTCTCCATCTCTCCCTCCCTCCCTTCCTCCCTCCCTCTCATGCGCGGGTTTTGATATATTCCCAAGGATAAATTAGAACCACGATGTAATTATATACAGAGTGAGTTTTGCCCGGGTAAGACAGCACAAAATGTGCGTGTGTGTGTGTGCGCATCTATGTGTCTCGCTGCCTGTGTGTCTGTATAAATCAGTGTTTTGTATTGAAATAGGTGACTTCGGAGAGGTGCGCTTCTTTAATTACGCCGCTCTCAAACAGAACATGAGTGGACTATTCCACCGGGATTAGTCGTCTCTCAATGCCGTGTCTTAGTCAACACAACACACACATAACACACACGTATACCCAGACACAAATGTATGCCTGCCAAAAAAGCCCCTCTCTCCAATAGTTCAACACTCAATTTATTCACACTGAGGTGCAAGCCAAGTGAATAATTCCACTACTAATAAAGACGGTAAGAGAGAGGATGCATACAGAAGAGATAAAGGAAGGGAGAGGGATAAAACAGCAACAGTAAAGAGGAGAGAGTGAAGTGTTGGGAAGAAAAGTAAGCCTACATTAAAAAACTGATTTTCAAGGACAACAAGATCTCAAATCTAACCTCAACCTCAGCTGCCAATTTCAAAATGGTATATGTGGATATTTGATATGTTTGTGAGTCAGTAAGATGAAGCTTCACAAACTCGACATGAGTTTACGACGGGAGGAGTGGGATGCAGCGTGCGCCCAGGACAGTCCAGCCAAAGGGGCTGACGCATGGGGACAGACAAACCATCACACTTACTGGCAATTTAAAGTCACCAAATAACTCGACTGCGTATCTTTACACCGTGGTCGAATACAGAGCACCTGGAGGAAAGTAACGCAAACACATGAAGAGCTGCACACACCAAACAGAAAAGCCTTCATCAGCTATGAGGCTGAAAGGCCAGGCCACAACCACTGAGGGGTTTCAGATGAATCAATTTTAAATTTTATTTATGATTCTGGCTTATAACAATTATGAAAACTAAATTATTGTGCCCCATTCCATTTCACAATGACTCGTTTTGTCATGTGTTATAAATCCAGTGCACTCATTTCCTTTACAATGACGCCCGTTTGCCCCTCACTAAAAGCCCAAACTCTCTCTCATCCTGCGGCATGTTCAACAACAATACAGTAAAGATTACATCCCAAGGGTCTGGAGTAGGCACACATACTGTAACTTGTTATGGTAGGGCTGGGATGTAGAGGGCAGCGGGTTCGAATCCCAGCCCAGTCCCGGGCAAAAATGAGAAGTTGCGACAGGAGGGACATCTGGCGTAAAAACTTATGCCAACTCAATGTGCAGAACATGTTCTGCTGTGGCGACCCCTGAATCAACGCCGACGACGTTACATTATGCTCTGAACAGTGCTGCACGCAGCATCTAATATTCATGTTGGAGCTGACATTAGCGCATGATTATGTAAAATAAATTGATACATCCTCTAAATAGCTTTATGTGGCCTGCCTTGTTATTGTTTCACAAATGGTAAATTTGTCACCCAAAACTCACAAAGGTATCATCACATCAATTGCTGTTATCTAATGCTATGTTAAATCAGGTCACATGTGCACCAAGCTGGGTGACAAATAGCTGGCAAACAACTGAAACTGGCAACCTGAAACATACAGTATAGACACGGTTGGCTAATATGTATAGCTAATATTGGCAAAATCTCTTTTGGTGCGGAATGAAGATATTTTCTAGGTGTTTTGCGGCGGAGGCACATTGCTAACGCTAGGTAGCTAGCTTTGCTAGCACTACTGAGCGTTCCTTTATTTCTGCTTCCTTTGTGCCAATAAAAATTTGTCATCGTCCCTCAGCAATCGTGGTTTATCTTAATGTTATTACAGATGATTTAGCTGACATCTTTTCCCAGATGTAGGAGGGAAAGGGGGCAGGGAAGGGTGACAAGACAATAATTTACAATCAGAAAAGAAGTGAGGTAATTGGCTGCATGTGAAGCTGGACATGTTAAATCGAATCACAATACAACTGCTTTTCATTTACACGAAAAAAATGGAGCTTTTCACACATCTAAAACCTGGGATGCATCAAGGAATGGATCTCAAATGAGAAATGTTTTGAAGCAATTGTAAGACGCTGTATTTAGGACACTGGCTCGCATACGACCAAGAGTTAAATCTGAAAACATAATGCATTTGCGCACTTGCCATTTTTAAACCAATTCAGGCTTCAGAGGAAACATCACTAAATCGACATAAGGAGTGTTAATGTAAGGAATTTCCTTTTGATTTCTATATTTTCTCTGACGTTGTTGAAGTACACCCCAGTGCTCTGCCAAATTGCCAAACCATAATCAAAATGTCAATAGCATCATTTAAACTTAGGTTTCCTATCAGCTTGCGTGGTGCCACTTCTTTTACCCTGAAGTGTAAAACTGTAAAATGACTTAATTTGTTATACTAGATGAATGATCTCGTATCTAAAATATAAAGGGAACTACAATAGTCCACACTGGAAGATACACAGGACACAAACACAGTCCACTTCATCTGTGTCCGTGTCTAATGACGTGTGTGAGTAATTGCTTTAAAGCCATGTGTGCGGGCCTGTAAGTGTGCTCATGTATGTTTTTATCTGGGCTTTTTTTTTCTGTGTCTGTGCCAGCAATGAGCGTGTTTAATGGTGTGTGTGGAAATAATCACTTAATCGTGGTGCTGCCTCCATTTGAGGAGTGTGTGTGTGTGTGTGTGTGTGTGTGTGTGTGTGTCTCTGTCTTGATGCTATGGTTTCAGTGTAAAATAAGCTGTGAGAAGAAGACTTAACGGGCCTGGACACAGAAATAGAGTTAAAAGCATGAGAATGATTGGTGAGAGGAAAGGAAGACAGCGATTTAAATGAGAAAAAAGAGAAAGCAGCAGGAAAACCAAACGGCAGAGACCTAGAGAACACACAGACCTCTACCCTTTATCTCTATGTCTAATTCTCCACAATAACACTTCTTCCCATGTTGCTCTCCACACTGTAGCCCTGTGAATTTATAGTTGGCCCAATGATTGCTTCTCGGGCCATGATGGCTGTAAATTGCTTTGCCATTTGGTAAATGCTGGCAGTTAGAAGGTATACAAGTAATTATTTCCGCTAGTGCTGATTGAGACATAATTCCAAGACGAGGGCCTGGAAAAATGACAGCATTTTGAAACAACTCTGTTTTAATTTCCCAGCATTCCTAATTAGAATCTGTATGAACATGGGGAGTTTTTTATGTGGTTTCCTCCAATGGGGCCAGAAATAATTAAACTGTCAAGGGGAAATAAATACGTATAAACAAGGCATAATTTTTACAGCGCACAGCACCTTGTCAGGCCATGACTTTTTGTGAAGAAAAACAATGAGGGGAACAATGCAGGGGCATAGAGGACACACTGAAGGTGCACACGCACACACACACACACACACACACACACACACACACACACACACACACACAGGGTTTACATTTTTATAGTTAGGACATAACGCATTCCCCAAAGCACTAAATAGTTTGGGTATATAGCATCGATTTAGTCAAAAATAAACTTTTGTGACATAAGAGGAAATATTAAAATCATCTTACATGCCAATCCGTAAGCATAACATAGATACATCATCACATCATGGAAGGAACACTTCACAGTGTGGAGGTCAATCTTGAAGTTTCCATTCTAACATGATAATCTGTTATTACACAGAAACATGGAAGTTAATTCTGCTGTCCGAATAACTGTTGAGTTCTATTCTAAATGGCCTCTTCTAAGTCATGCTGCCTTGATCCTAGAGCTTAGTAGTATGTTTATTTAATAAAAGCCCACTGCCACCAAGACCTGGACCTGAAAGAGTGGCAGAAAATGGATCAAAAGTGTGGAGGCTGAATGTGAGCACATAATTACACTTCATGATTCTCATGGATCAAGTTCAAAAGATGCAATGCCATGATTCAAAGAGAAAGATTTCTTTTCACAATCAATATTCGACTAACAGCTACATGACACTGACGCCACTTCAGCGACAGAAGCAAAGTTTATTGCAGCAAAAGATGCATATAAAATGCACATTAGATGGCTTTCTGTTCAGCACCACCAAGCCCAAATACCCCCACTGTAAGAACTGCATCATTCTTGACAAAGGTAACAAAGCACAAATGTTCTTATTTCAGCCCTTCTGTAATCTTTAACATATTTGATCTTAAATCTAATTTATTAGTATAAATTCTGCTGTAACCAGTCATGGATGGAAAAACATTTCCATTTGAACCACCTGGCAGATGCTTTTTCCAAAGACTTACAATTAAGGTACAATAAAAAAAACCTCTAAGTCAAGAAAAAGAACTAAAGCAAGGTGCTATGAGAAGACATTTTTCTATTTATTAGACATAAGTGCAAAATAGGACAGATAGGAAAATGAGGGTGCTGCTGAGGGTGCTGCTGAGGGTGCAGAGTTTGGTAGCTATTTCTTGTCAGGGCCCAGGACTTGGGCTTCTCCTTTCAAGATATTGGACTCACCAGTGAGATGAATAGGGATACAATAGTTCTCCTTTAGCTCGTTGTAATAAAGAAAGTGAATTAGTAGGATTTAAAGTGTTTAGAAACAAGTATTCATTGTTGTATAGCCATTATTTTAAAGCCATTCTCTATAGTCAAATGCCTATTGGGCCAGAGTCCATCATGTGATCAATATGGAAATTTTACTAATGTTGTGTGGCAACTATGGAAAAAAATTATTCACTACTTATGGAGCCCTAAAACAAAGTTGCAGAGGGTCTGCATGAAGCCACCACTTAATTAAATCAGAATTTCAGGAGTTTCATAGTGGCATTAAGTGCATTTTTAAAAACATGACATAGAAGCGATCTTTTCTAGCGACTCAGGTCCATGTTAGGTCGAACGTGGACATAAGAATGAGCCTAAGAACTTCAGAGTTCAGCTTTGATAATGGGAGTCTCCCTGGCAAAAGAGTTAGCAACACTAGGTGAATCAGAGGCTCAGAATGAGCTCATACTGATGGGGAGAGCTAATGGAGATGCATTCGAACTGGAGTTACTCAATTACAATCTGACATCAGCTTGTAGACCCCAGCTTTGCCTGAATACACACACACACACACACACACACACTAAGCACTTAACACACCAGCCTAAATGAATCTAGTAACACAGCAGATATCACTGGCTTCATCAGGCTCTCAGTGAAAGCAGTATCTAACAAAAAGTGTATATTCTGGTGCAACCTGGTAATTCCATTTACTACTAAGCATTTAGGTGACATTTTTATCTAGTGTGTAACAATAAATTGTACAAATTGCTTAAATCCTTTTTTTTTGCCAACACACAAGCAAACAGCAAAAACAAGTGCAAACTGCCACATACCTGTACAGACTGATGACTTTTGAGTGTTGCACTGACAAATTGCTACTTTATTAAAAAATATATTCTTTAAATGCCAACGAGGAGATTTATGCATGTATGGATGTAGTGAGAGAGGACATGAAGTTAGTTGGTGTGAGAGAAGAGCATGCAGAGGACAGAGTTAGATGAGCTGCTGAGTAGTAGTTTGTATACCTGTTTCTATACCGTATACGTACATGTATATTTTAGAAATAAGACTTTTTAATAGGAGATTTTATATTTGTTTGTATGTTTATCTTTTCCTTCCTCTTTTATTTTAGGGTGTAAAGTCAAAAGGGACTTTTGAACTTACACAGTAACATCCACTGTGACAAATTCTGAAAGCAGAGGCATTTAGTGTGAAGACATGCAAATACACATGTACTCCACATGCCTCCACAGACAAAGGTCAATGGAGCTCTCAGATACAAATGATTCTCATCTAATATTAATAGGATATGCTAAATGTTAACACAGAGTCAGCACAGAATAGAACAGCCTCTCTGAGTCTCCATGTGTGTTCACTATCATGTTTTTTCCTGCCGTGCAGGGAAACAAATGCCACTGGGACTAAAAAGTCCCAAAAGCCCACTTTGTTAATAAGCTGGAGCACTATAAGTTTGTGTGTTAAAATTTTTCCAAGGAGTCCATTCTTTAAAAACTTAAAAGACCCTCATGCTGTTGAAAAAGGTGGACGCAGAGTTAAACGTACACATTTTAATGCAGGAGGTCAAGTTCACTGTTTGGGCAAATAATATGTCCAACGTTGACACTTGAAGCCAGTACTCACAATTCGGGGTTCCATTAAATCCTGTTTGGAATCGCTCCCTATACTTTCAGCTGTTTAATGATGTCTACAGTAGCCAACTCGTGTTTTGCAAATAGTAATCTGCAATGAACGCAGCTTAGTGTGTCACGATAAAACACCAGCAAATGTGATCACAAATTTCCCTTGCTGAATCTGATGCACACTGGTATCATATAGGGCAGCATTCATATTTATTTATATTTTTTATTTTTATATTCATTTTATTTAAGAAATAAACAGCAGTCGGCAGCAGAAGTCCCAATGGACCTGTGCCGGCACGAAGCTGTATTCACAAACGCCAAGTGCTGTTTGCAATGGTGTTTAGAACCAGCCCCACTATCTGTGTTGACCAGGGGTGGGGTGAGGGGTTTAAATCACAATGCTGGCTCAGCATTATGGTGTCTGGCAGCTATTGGCTCAAAACTACTTTTGGAGCTAACCACAATGGCAGTAACAGATCAGAAAAAGAGTGGAATTTCTAACAGTTCTGTAAATCAGTGACAACTGATGGAGTGCAGCTGGAACACCTGATCCGAAAATGTTCGAGGTTCAGTGAGCAAACACAATTCTCTGTTAGGCCGTTGTTGTTTGGAGCAGTGGTAAAATCGGAATAATTTTAGAGCAGGGATGTCCCGATCCAGTTCATCTGTGTCTGATACCAATCTGTTCTGCTGAGGACATAGCACTCCAGGATATAACTCAGGCATTATCAAGTGAGCGCACAGGTCATATCTTGTCTCAAATACTGCAATGCCCAGATGACGCGGCTACCAGCATGCACAATCAAACCCCTCCAGATGATCCAAAATGCAGCACCAGGTCTCATTTCTGATCAGACAAGAAGGACACAATGCTCTTCAGATCTCTGCACTGGCTTCAGGTTCAAAGCTCTGACTCTTGCCTGCAGAGTGGTCAAGTCAACAGTACCTGCCCACCCAGACTCCCTCCTCTAATGTACAATCCCTCACGCCCACTGCCCTCTGGCAAAAAACGGCATCTGGTGGTCCCTTCATCACACCAAGGATCCCAAGCAAAACTCTTCAGTAAAATGGTGGAATGACCAACTAAATTGTACACCTTCAAAAAGCTATTTTGTGACTTCCTACACACTTAATGCTAAAAAAAAAAAGTCCTATTTTGCACTTGCAGACTCATAGCACTTTGCTTTAATGGTTTTTTTTATTTTATTTATTTATTTTTTTACTTGCATTGTACCACACTTGTAAGTTGCTTTGGATAAAAGCATCTGCCAAATGACTAAATGTAAATCTAAGTGAAGTACATCAGGAAGAAGAGGGGAAATCTATGTGGAACTTTCACATCAGTTGGTAAAATCGACCCAAAATGTCCACGTCAGACTAACCATTTCAGGTAACTGCACTGGTAAAGAAATCAGAGGGAAATCAAAGTTAGCAATAAAGGGAATACAAGTAGTTGATGAAATAAAAGGCAGAGAGAGAGAGAGAGAGACCGCAGTGTAAAAACGGTCAAAATCCAGTAACAGCACACAAGATCAGTGCAATAGATAACCAGCTCTGCTCAGTGACGTAACTCACACTCATCAATCTGGTCATTGGGATTGGTAAGATTTGTAACCAGGTTATGTGTCATACAGGCTTTCAAATAATTGAATTGAATTGAATTTTGACTTCATCTAAAACTATAAGTGTGTGTTAAAATATTTAATCTTCCTGGTCAGTAGATTATTTTTCACACGACATAGGTCCTTGTTCAAGTCACACTGTGGCAATAAAAACTCCATAGAACAGACAAAAAGCAACGTTTTCAACCACAGAAACCTACTGGTCACAGACATTCCACCTCTCTCTTCCTTGAGACCCCAGCAAATCACACACTATCGCAAAAATGAGATATTTCCTCTTCGATGGACTGTTCCAGCACGGTGGACCGGCTGACCAGATGAGGTGAGTCAGGTGTCGTCCGATGTCTTCGTTTAGCCGGGATCCAGGCCTCCTGTGTCGGAGCGGGCCACTGTCCAACAGGCCCATAAGAGCACAGGTTTGGAACTGTGTCTCCAGCGGAGGTTACAGACCACAGCAGCGTAACATCAGGGTCCTGGGTCACTTAAGAAACAGGCGGCTGGATAGAGACCGTTTGGTCCATGTAGCTCGGGGTATTTAGAGCTGCGAGGTGCTTCCAATGGTGGAAAACTCCAAGATATGTTCATTGTTTTTGCTTAGTTCGTTTTCCAAATGCGTCCGTTAGGATTAGGTTAGGGTAACGTTTACTGTAGGGCTTTTAGCTGTGACGGTTAGGGTAAGGGGCTAGGGAATGCATCGAGTCAGTGAAAGTCCTAACAAGAATAGAAATACAAAACTTGTGTGTGTGTGTATGAAACAGTCACCCGTTCTTTGAAACAAAAACAACCACTTAGGCATGAACAGCAGTGCTTTGGAGGCATCAATATTTCAGTCAGGTGTGTCGAGAAAAAGAGAGAGAGAAACATAAAAGCGGGAATGAGGGGGGACCCTTGCCATTCTAAGGCATTCCTATGACTGACGGAGAGTCAGAGGTGTGTGTGTGTGTGTGTGTGTGTGTGCGCCTGTGTACCATTCCCCCATCCTCACCCCACCCGTACACTCACCATTGTGTGTACCACCTCTGTCACCTTTCCTCTAATCAGGAGTTTAAATCAATGACGTTGTCCAAAACTATAATTGCCACTCCTTAAACTGCTTCTCTCGCAATATGCTTTCACCAAGAAACCACTCGGCAGCAGAAATACGCCTCTGTGGGTGTCTGTGTGTGTGTGAGAGAGCTGGATTAAGAGTATTTTCTCATTACGGCATTGTCTGAACAAGTAGAAAGTGCTTCTCACATTGTTTTACAGCATCCTGAAACCTCAAAGCTCAGCACTGAGCAGCATAATAGCCTGTAGTTCCACATTGATGCCTTAGCCTGGAACCCTGTTGTCATGAACTGCTCATGAGCCACTGCACACTGGACATCAATTATCAAGCTATTACACTTTACACTATCCACATATAATGGCATTTCAAAAACTCTGAACTAGTCTTGGTATCTGTGCGTCTAATGTTTCTGGGAGAAGAGACCCTGTGGTCTTCTGAAGAGCTACCACAAAAAGGCACAGACCTACGCATTAGGAGAAATCAAAGTTCAGTATCTCGCTTAAGGAGGCTTCAACACACTGACAGGAGGGTTCAGGCATCAAACCAGATCCACTCCAATAAAACCAGTCCACCTACTCCTAAGAGTGGCACTTTTATGAATACTTTTCTCAAAATCTGATTCACAAATCATACATCATTTCTTAGAAGAGCAATATTGCCACATGCTATATACTTTAGCCCACTGAGTTTAGTCTGTTAACTATGGCTAAATTAATTTATAAACCATGTAAATGTTAATAAAAGAAAGCCCCTCAAAAAGGAATAAATTATTTACCTTAATCAGTAGATGGGACTTGCCTTGGGAAATGCATCAATGGGCCATTTTCTGTTAGACTGGACAATATATTTTGACACTGTGAAGTGTGTGTGTGTGTGTGTGTGTGTGTGTGTGTGTGTGTGTGTGTGTGTGTGTGTGTGTGTGTGTGTGTGTGTTAGCGCTTGCACATTAGCTGCCAGTCTGTGTTAACCTTGGCTGATGTGGCATTAACTATACACAGGACTTTTCTTAACCTGACAATGCAGTGACAACAGGAAAACAAACACACGCGCACACACACTCTCTTACAGACAGACAGACAGACAAGAATGGTGGGACTGACAACAGTAGCAAAACAGCCTGCTTAATACAACTGACAGAAACAGATGGGGGGAGAGAGAGAGAGAGAGAGAGCAAGAGAGAGAGAGAGAGAGAATGGGGAAGACAGTGACACTGTGACAGAGGGGGGAGAAAGGGAGGAAAAGGTGGAAAGAGAGATGGAAATCGAGATGGAACCAGAGATGTCTGGTTAACAAGGTGCTGAGCACGACAAGCCCTGGGGAGTCCACACTCCCTTACCCTCTAAGATTAGACATCTCTCTCTCTGTCGATCCCACTCTGTCTCATGTTGCAACACAAGGGGAACATGCCACAATCACAGGGGGACGCCCAGGGAAGCATCTCTGTCCTCTCTTCTCTTGCTCTCGTATTTTTTCATCCATTGTGTTTCCGGCTTAGTTGGGTTCGTTTTAAAGTTTACTTTGGGTCATATGGCGTAAACACACAAAAAAATGAATGAATGTTAGAGACTGACAGTTTCCATGACATAGTAAAGGCCGTGACAGGTCTACTCAAGTCCTGGTGACTAAAAACTAGACCGGGTCTAGGGATGTGGAAGACAAATTTCTCTTCTGTAGTGACCTGAATGATATCTGAACCCAGTGTTTAAGCATGGAGGATGTCGTAAAGATCCGATGGCTTTGTTCTTAAACCTAGTCCTCACACAGGTGGAGGGCGTCAGCAAACATCTTGTTTTATTATCCCTGCACCAAGTCTGAACCTAGTCTGACTTGTTTCTTTTTCTTCTGGTGTGTTTTCTAAGTAAGAATATTTAATCAAGTTTGAAATTTCAATGCAACCACACACAGCTGCCTGCATTTTGGCAAGATATACTGTACATAAGCTTTCTCTACCTCTACCATTCTCCTGCTCTTGCCTTCCACATCTTAAATCCTCTCTTCCCCTTCATACAAGCCTGTCTCTTGCCCTCTCTTTAAGTTGTTTGACACCTCTCTCCCACCTGAGCATCTGTATGTGTCAGGACAAATTGGCCGAGACTCACATCTCTCTCTCTCTCTCTCTCTCTCTCTCTCTCTCTCTCTCCTTGTCTGCTCACCACTCAACCTGAGAGAAAGAAAGAGCAAGAGACGCCGAGAGAGTGAGGGTGAAGGAACAATATGCATCAGAGAAAAGACAGGGATGGTGAAGACAGTAAAAAAAAAATCTTGTGGTGCAATGTAAATAAGCAAAAGAGGGGAAAGCGGTTCCTTCACCCTTCCACAGCCATTGAACAAGCTCACTATTTATTGAACAGTGAACTGAACAGCTCATTCATTCTGCAACTAAAGTGCATGAAAGTGAGTGTAGTTCACACTGTCTGTGAATGTGAGCAGCTTATCGATATACGGCCCTTCAATCGGAGCCACCAGTGCTCCCCCACTTTTCCCCCCAGAGCAAAGGTCTGCTAAGTTCAAACGGTGTACTTTATCTACCAATCCCCTGAATTTGAAGCATATATGTCATCGAGTCAGGAGTCTGATGAGGTTTAATTTTGGGACGGTGAACTTTGTTTAAAATTCAAAATTGTGAACTACAAAACGTGGACTAGTTCATTTTACTCTGTGTGAAGTGAACTTTGAGCTAGCGCTTGTGAAGTGCACAGCACTTTGGACTCCCATCAAAATTTAATGTATTTCAAGTAACCATGGGAAATGCCACAAGAATAAAACTTCAATTAGTGAGAACGCCTGGTCAATAACTCTCCACTAAAATACCCAGAAGTTAACTGGTCATATTGCAGTTCATCCACAGATTCCATTTATTTATTTAACATTTTCTTCTTAAACCTAAATAGTTGTTACGGAGCCTCTTGGTGTATTGTATCCAGGCTCTGTCACTGTGCACACTGCATATTCAGAATATTTACCTGGTTAGGGTGTTTTAGCTAAAGGTTCCCTGATGCTCCATTTTGATAATAAATCACTGTATTATTAGAAAATCAATGGTTGACCAAGTTCAGTGCCAACTATTAGTGAGAGAGTGAAGAAACAGCGAGTGACTCGGTGTGTGTGTGTGTTTAGAGTACAGTATGTTAATAACAAACTTCTAACACTTGGTATTCAGTCTATAATTTATCTAAACTTAACAACTCTCCCACACTTTTGTACCTTCCCAAACACCTACAATACACTCAAACTGACACATTTTCTCACAGTCATTCTCCTCAAATTAATTTTGGCTGTACGATGATGTCAAACATTGCTTTCACACACACACACACACACACGCACGCACGCACAAGCAATGTTCAAACACATACAGACTTCACATAAGCAAATAGGTTCTCTCTGTCGCAGTCCTGCACTTTCTCTAGCATACCTTAACACACACACACACACACACACACACACACACACAGGCCTATAGCATTGTGACAAAGAGATCAGAGAATCGGGCAGAAAATAATAGAATCTTCATCCCAGTAATCCATATTCATTCTTCTCATCCCTCTTCGCCTCATCCGTCCCTCCCTGCACACCACGCTTCCCTGTATCTGACATTCAAATGAGTTGTCTTTTCTCCCTTGTTAGACACACGCGCACATACACACTCACAAATGCATAAACACTCACAGTCATTCATTCTAACACACACACACACGCACGCACACACACTCTCTTTCTTGGATACTTTCTGCCCCGTTGCACCCGTGATGGCAAATTGAGCGCCTCCCGTCTCTCTCCTTCTCTCACTCACTCCCTTTCTGTTGATTCCTCTCATCTTTCCCTCTATCTTCTTCTCTCCTCTGCACCCCCCAACCCCCTGCCTCCTAACCCCCTCCAGACCCTGCTCCATTTCTCTTCATTCTCCCCTCTTTCCCTTTCTCTGTGATTTGACTATAGTGGCAGGTAGAGTTGGATCACAAACCAATGAAAGGGGAGAAAAAGCCTTTATGTGGTGAACACTTAAGACATCTCACTCACTGTAATACATTTTAAGAGGAACACAATGTACAGAGAAAAGAGGAAATCCAGCAAGAATCCAACAAGAACAAGATTTTTACGACAAAGATAGGAAACAATCGTTCTTCCAGTCCATCTTTCTGTTTTCTATCTATATTTGCTCTCCATCCATCTGTCGTGGTCCTATTAGTCGAAGATGAGATGAAGAGGTGTGATCATGGTAACTGTGTGCTAACAGGGAGCGTCCTGCCACGGATGACAAATACTACACGCACACACACACACACACACACACACACACACACACACACAGGTAGCCATGCAGGGAGAAAACACTTGGTAGATTTCATCACTGCTCGTAATTATGATCCTGTCAAGTCCACAATGTGGCAATCCATAACGACACACGCACGTGGGCCCACACGCGCACACATGCTCGCACACACACACACACAGTAAACAGACACATCTTAACATCAGACGTGTCCACTCATATGTTTTAATATACACACTCGTCATAAATACTGAAAACTTACTTAACAAACCCTGAGATAACATCCATACAGATTATTTACGGCCGTATATTAATTAATACAGTCTCTCTAACACAAACTTACACAGTGCAGCACTGTGATGACTGATATGCACCTGCTTACTGTGGGCTACATGTAATGGCACAAAATGTGTGGCTGTGTGAATTTAACTGCATTTATGTTTGACTGTGTGTATGCGAGTGTGTGTGTGTATGCCAGTGAGTGTGTGATGACATGTGTGTCTCAACCGTTGACACCGCATGTGTCAGGGGAACCTATTAGAGACCCTCACCACCTAACCTCATACCTGACCCCTGCCCTCATGTTTGTGTGTGTGTGTGTGTGTGTGTGTGTGTGTGTGTGTGTGTGTGTGTGTGTGTGTGTGTGTGTGTGTGTGTGTGTGTGTGTGTGTGAGAGAGTCTTTAAGCTCAATAACCTCAAAAGTGTTTTGTTTTTTACTCCTTCCTTTTTTCTTACTAAATTTCATCCTTTCATTGACGTTTGATGTCATGTGGGGTTTAGGAAGCGTTAGAGAACATTTCTAAAAGCAACAGAATTTAAAGCTAGTACTGTCTGTCCTGCAGATGATATGTGTGCGTTAAATTGTTACTGTGTATGTAAGCATGTGCCCCAAACTCCCATATAAACCAGGGGGTCAGGCCTCTGGTTACCCCTTGATATCTGACCCAAAGACCCCATTGCCCCATCTAAGTCTAATGGGGAATGCGGTGTGTGTTTGAGAGTGTGTGCTTTCTGTAAGAACACGTTTTTTGTGTGTGTGTGTGTGTGCAGAGAAAGAGACTGAAAGAACGAAGCAGGTCTTTCTCTCTATTGTTCATCCTCATGTAAGTTCATCCTCAGTGTTTCTGTTGTCCCTGCTCTGCTCCCTTTTGTTTCCTTTCCTGTCTACATCATCTCTCCTTAACATTTACTATGGTACAGTTTGTTTGCCTTTCAGAGATTTGCAGAAGCACAGTCCTTTATGGCCATTAAATAAAAGTTGATGAAAAGAGCATCAAAATAAACAATGAGTAACAAGACAGAAATAATGATTGTGTATATTATTAATAGTAGTCAAACCTAATGAATATTTGCTCACTCTGATCCCAAAAAAAAAAAAACAAGTGCTCTTTTTTCGTGGCATTGTTATGTCTTTTTCCCTCCATTGCATGCTCTTCTTGTGAAGGTCACTGAAGAATAAATTCCAGTTAGTAAAAGCTTGCTGCTTGTACCTTAATGCAGCTGGCAGAGGAGAATAAACAGCATTTTTACCACGTGTAGATAGTGTGTAGGGCTTAATGTGTTGAATGTCAGTGGATATCAGTTAGCAGGTCTTGTGCTTCACTCTGCTCTACACAGTCAACACTGCTTTTAACCTCTAGATGACATTGAGCAAACCTACATTCACACATGCACTGTTTTGTAAGCTAGTGTTTTGCTTTCAGAACCACTTTTATAATTAAAAAAAGAACAGAAAAGTGTACATAAGCTGTAAGAGATATGATTATTAAACATCACTCAAAGACATCTACTAGAATATCAAAAGTAGAAATAAGATCTGTGTCAAACAGGGTCACTGTTAAAAGAAAGATCACGTAATTATATAGTTTCATCAATCCTCAACTTATACATAGAGCCTCAGGAATATGGTACACAATACCAGGAACATCAGAACACTCCTTCAAGCACAGCACAACAATCACAGACACAACAGGGATCCGTGGGCTTCCCAAAAGACGTCAGGGCTTCTTAAACCAAGACTTGACCTCGGCCATCCAGCTGGCATTTGAAAGTTTCACCCCCCAAACACATTTTAATCTCAGGTATCATTTTGCTCCTAGGAAACAGGACGTTGTCATGAGGGGGTTGCTTTCAGGTAATAGATCAGTGACGAATCCCTTATGTAAATTCAAATGTTCGATCCTAATAAGAACTTTAAATATTAAATGTCAAGATTGAAGAACAGAACAAATAACTCAAACTTCCTGCTGTTTGCAAATGTCATAACCTGCAAATCCCCACACCCCCCTCCCCTACCCCCCTTTCTTTTCTTGACATATCCCTCTCACTCTGAACTTAAACATCTACTAAGGCTGATTTCCTCTCTCCTTCTCCATCACTCATCCAAACTAATTCACTCCCACCCACTCTCCCCTGTCCCCTTGTCTCTCCCAGTTCCCCTTGTCTTCTTCCTCTCTCCCTCCCTCAGTCTGTGTCTCTCTCTCTCTCTCTTTTACTCGCACACACACACACACACACACACACACACATCTCCTGCTACCTCTCTTGTCTCTCCAAACTCACTCAAGCACAACTAAGCTGGGGGTTTGAGTCCCAATGAGGGCGGTTAGGAGCAATCAGTGCTTTTCACACTCTCTGATGTTCTTAAAAGGTGGAGGGATCAGACGCCCCTGCTGTACCACCGCTCTGCACCAACACATCACACACATGCACACAGTCTTACATACGCACTCACAGACACGTACATGCGTTTGTACACAAGTGATTGCACACATATGCACATACTCACAACGGGTTCAGATACACTGACAAATCCACACTTACTTGAACACCCACAATTCTCAAACACACACAGATCCACAATACACAGGGAACCTCCCACGATGTGCTAAATCGAGCTGGTTATTAGAGTCAAAGCCACCACACCAGTGGATGAGTGATCAGAAGCGTCGCTGTGCACCAGCTTAAAAAGACAACAATACTTGTGACAGGATATTCCAGGGAAATCAGTTCCACAGTTGGATTTTTATAAACCCTCGTAACCCAAAGAGGTCACTGTACTACAGTTTAAGAAAGTCCATGCAAAAAGACAAAACACAAGAAAATTAAAGTTGCAATACGCAATTTTTGGGAATCAAGCTAGCTGTAGCATGAGCTTTAATAGCAATCCACACAGGGTTACAAATACTGACATTGCTGTGTCAAAGACAGCATACCCTTCCAAGTCAGAAAGTGATCCCCGGGGTTTAACCGTTTCTGACTGGTTGGGTTACCCTTGCTCAAAAACCTTTAGAAAGGAGTATCTCTGTCTGTTTCACGGGGAGGCAACACCTCTAATACACAAACACATTGAACAAAGAACAATGTTTGTGGAAATGTTTTAAAGTCAGGATAATTTGAGAAGCATCTCATTCAAACATTTGCATTTTCACATACACCACCTCCAGTTAAAGTCAGGAGATCTTCATTATTCCAGTGCATGTGTGAATGAGGATATAAACTGGCTCATGTACCAGTCAACTCTAGCAGCTTAAAAAGACAAAATAGCTTCAACATGGATGCCTGGCACGTTTTGTGACACTGCACACTTGTTGCATTGGTGTCTTATTAGGCAACTGAAGTGGTGTTAGGAAGTGAACTGACATGTAGATTTCCTTATAGTTTTAACTTTGGCATATTTACCTTTCTGCATTTGCAGAATCTTTATTATTCTAGTAAAGGTTGCACATGTGCTGTCAAATTGGTAAAGCTGTGTTAATTGTTGTTTTGTCAAGCTGCAGTATGTTGAGCCATGGTCAAGGAACAAATCCGCATAAAACATGCTTTTCATTTGTTATCTACAGTTGCTTAAAAACTAGAAGACATGGTAAAAGGATGACAAGCTGTGATTTTATTGTATTTGTCGATAAAATAATTGGTCGATTAGTCTTCTAGCAATACTAATTGGTATTAATTGGTATTATTTTATGATATTTAAGCTGAATGGAGTTGTTAGTGGGAGGACTTTTCCGGGCCTTGCTCTGGTCTCCAAGACATTCCGGCTGAATTACTACGGGGCAGACAGCAAGGGATTTGACCTGGAGCGACGAGAAATAGGTATCAGAGGGGTAGAGCCTGGAGAGAGACTTATGATCAGTTCTACAACAACTGGACAACAAGATGGAAGAGCTTGAGACCCTCATCAGGAGCCAGAAAGCATACCGGGAGAGCAGCCTCATGTGTTTTACAGAGAGGTTCTGGTGAGCAATACCGGCATTAGCAGCTTTCTGATGATACGAGTGGACAAGGACGCCAAAGCAAGCAGCAAGCGGAAACTGCCTGTGACATAGTTCACGAAACTATCCTAAGAAAACAAACAAGGTATCTGGACTCTTTCGTGCTCCTATCCGGTGATTTCGACCCCCTGGGATGTTTTCCGTGAGTCACATGGGGATGACATCGACCGACTCACAGACATCAATTCTGATTACGTCAATTTCTGTGTTGATGTAAGCGTACTGAGTAAAAGTATTCTCTGCTTCCCTAATAAAAAACCATTGGTCACTAGCAATCTGAAAGGTCTGTTAAACCAAAAAAAAAAAGGCCTACAGGGAGGGTGACAGGGTCAGAGTAAGGGCACTGCATAAAGAACAAAAGAACACCAGCAGCAGCAGGATGAAGTGAAGGAGATCTGGTGAGGCATATGAAAGATCATGGGTCCTGTTAGAAAAGGTGGTCCACTGCCCGATGGAGACCAGGGACAGGCTGACGGCATGAATGACTTTTTCAACAGATAAGACAGCCCCTCCTCTTCCAGTCAGCTGCCTGTGGTGCTTAACCCCCCTTCCAACAGATAAGTCCTTTGTTTTCACTTCCTCTCCCTTGACACAGACCCCGTCCTAGCTCAGTCTCGTCATGGCACCACTCCCCTGTCCAGAACCCTCCTACACTTCTACCCCTTCTTTCACCCCAGTCTTCCCCCTCCACCTCTTCACCCATAACATTTCAGTCATTTCAGGTGAAGAAAGAACTGGACAGACTCAAGCATGGAAAAGCAGCTGGTCCTGATGGTATTAGCCCAAGACTCCTCAGAACCTGCTCCAGTAAGCTATGTAGCATCCTCACCCACCTCTTCAACCTGAGCTTGCAGCTTTAGAGAATACCTGCACTGTGAAAATCTTGTGCATAGTTCCTGTGCCCAAAAACAGTCTCCCTGCTCACTCCAACGACTACAGGCCGGTAGCCCTCACTTCTCACACTATGAAGATTCTCAAGAGGCTGGCCCACTCCTCCTTAAGACCCAGGGTAAGGATGTACATGGATCCTCTGCAGTTTGCATATCAGCCTCACATCGGTGTGGACATTGAACTGAATTGCAGAGGACCTATAACCACCTGGACTTCTCTGATGAGACGGTGAGGATCATGTTCTTTAACTTCTCAAGTGCCTTCAACACAATCCAGCCAGAGCTGCTTGATGAGAAGATGAGGATGATGCAGGTGGAGCCTGACTTGTCTCTTTGACAATGGATTTCTTGACCTGCAGACCACTTTTCTCTTCACGATCTACACACTGGAATTCTAGTACGACTCAGACGCCAACTTTCTTCAGAAATTTTCTGATGATTCAGCAGTTGTTAGTTTTTATCAGAGGAGGATGGGAGGAGGTGTATACTGTCACGATAATGGACTAGTGCAAACTCACTTGCCATCATCAGCTTAACATCTACAGGAAGGAAGGAAGGAAGTTGGGATTTCGTGAGCAGGGAGTTGGAGATCGTCTCCAGCTACAGGTACCTGGGAGTGCAGCTGGATGACAAGCTGGACTGGTCCAGCCACTTGGAGGCAGTGTACAGGTAGGGTTAAAACAGACTGTACTTTCTGAGAAGGCTAAAATCAATCAATATTTGCAGACCTCTGCTGTGCACCTTTTATCAGACTGTGTAGGCCAGTGCACTGTTCTTTGGTGTGGTGTGCCAGGGGGAGGGATTGAACCACCTGATAAAGAGACTGAGCTCCACTCCATTGGGGCTGAATTGGACTACGTTTTAGTAGGTGGCTGAGGGGAGGATGCTCAGGAAACTGAAGTGTATCCTGAGTAATGGGACTCACCCATTGCACAACCTGAAGGTGTTTCGGCAGAGCAATTTCAGCCATAGACTGACAGTACAAAGCAAGATTGAATGCCGCCGTAAGTCCTTCCTGCCAGCGGCCATAAGACGTTTTAATAAAGAATAAAAATTGTCCATTGCACATGTTACATTGATCATTTGGCTGTAACAAAGTAATTTCCTGCAAAGGATCACTTGTATTCTATAAGCTATTCTATTCTACTGTCCAAACTTTTATTTTCTATCCATGCACATTTCCCCAACACATGTCAATTACAGAGCACCTAATTGGAGTCTTCACTGGTTGGTTTTAATCAAGAATCATAAACATATCATGTATTAAAATGGAGCAAACAAAACCTCCTAAAACTACTCAGTAAGGTGATATAATTAACTACTTGAAAAGTGCATCAAAAGAGAATAAATACATACAAAAGAAGTGTGAATGTGTTACCAGCGAGGTTTCAAGTTGAAATGCTTCGAAATAGCCCAGTCCCTGCAGGTGTATCATTCAGGCCTGTGGGATCAGGTGTGCATAATGGTGTGATATAGAATGCAGTTAGGAAACTGAATGTACAGCTCCACGCTCCCCGTAATGCGGCAAAGAGCAGTGACGCTATCAATTTACACCGTAACGGACAACACAGTCACTTTGCACCAAAGTGAAAGACACCAACACACACACACACACGCGGTGCCCAGGCACAAAGTTCAGGGGGATTAATTCACTGCATCATGTCATCAATCCTACCTTACCCCCTATTGTCAAAAAGGAAAGAATAACTGAAAAAAAGTGTCCTCAGCACTGTGCTAATATTGCCATTGTCACTGTTGCAGTTCTTCTCCTCTCTTCTTTTATTTTGACTCAACATCATTCTCTTTTTCCTCTCTTCTACTTTCCTATCCTCTCTTCATCAATCTATCCTCTCCCTCCAGCATCAGCCAACCCACCTTGATGAGGAGAGGCTCTTAGTCACATTAAGGTCAGTCTGCACACACACACAAAGACACACACATATCTGCTTGTGCACAAGCACACACACAGGGAAAGGGTCATCCTGGCAGGGTTACGCTGCACAAAGTCAGCTTCCCATAATGTGGCTACTGTCGCCTGCATCACACCCTCATGATCCAATTAGGAGCCTCGAGTCGTCCAATCAGCTGCTGTGGCAACCAACGGGTAGACAAGCAGGCAGAGGCAAGCAGGCAATCTTCTAAGTGCTTTTAAGGGATTAGATGGTGGGTGGAAAGTAGGAAGGGAGGGAAACACCCCCCTCCTCTCTATCCTTGGTGCTTGTTTTTTGTTGCTGAGGCCAGAACACTACAATATATTTTAACTGGCCTAACAAATTAATGTTGCGCAATACAAATCAACAGAGTAGGGAAGGAATCGGGGCTGGACTAGGAAAATCATTACAATTTTAGATAGACATGGGACAGACTGGCGGGGGGGGGGGGGGGGGGGGGGGACAAAGGAAAGAGAGGTAAGAGAGAGGAATGATGAATTTTGGGTGAACAAGTGTAGAGAATAATGTATTAGGAAAAGATGGATAGTTTATAATGGGTGGAGAGAGGAAAGTAAAATAAAAAAAAGAACAAAAAGGAATGAAGGAAATATTAATTTAAATGCCAGAGAACCAGCACTTCCTCTTCAGGCATCTATGCAGAAAACAGTCGATCAGTTGGGTGAATTTAACACACATATGTACCAGGTCTGTCGACTGAATAAAAATTTTAATCACGATCGTTTGCATTCTGTCTTTAATTAATCGCGATTAATGTCTTATGTGTTATTGGCTTAAAAGGGGAATTTGTTTATCTGTTTAACATTAGATTTGCGTAGGTGGTCGCAGTGTAGCAGAAATCAAAGAACATTAATTTTTTTTCGGGTTTTACGCCAGATGCCTTTTCTTTCCGGAAGCCTCCCATTTTATCCGGGCTCGGGACCAGCACCAAGATGGGCCTTGGTGGTACCAAGTAAAATAAATATGTTTTTCTTACAGTCGCCTAAACATTGTGGTTTTCTTTCACCTTCATATTCTCCTGTGTGTGTTTTGCTTATAATGGGACACAAAGGCATAGACAATGGAGCAAAATATGATACAAAACATGATACATTTGTCCTATCATCACATGATATATTCTGTCATGTCGCACACCAGGCATTAGACAGCATCAGAAACATCGCAACTGTAACTTCACATTCATTCAAAAAAATAAAAATACAAAATAAAAAACAATGCTGAGAATCGATCAGGAATCCCACTCACAATCAGTCGCACTGTCGAGCTCTGCACACGCAAGGCAACAGGTTTGAAAACAGAACCCAAAGCATAGAATTGGCCAATAGAAGTACTTTTTTAAATTGACAAACCAAGGCCAATACAGTGTATTTGAATAATTGTGACATAAATGTGGTAGAACCATCATTCTGCATAATGAGCATTCACCTTTTTTGTCCTACCTAGTAAAATTACCCCAAGCTTCGCTTTGTTTGGCCGAGTCTGCTGCTGACATGTCGCCCACCTGCCCATGCGCTCGTCTGTAGCACACGACATTTCAACTTCTAGTATTCAACAACATGTGTCACGGCGTTATCATGTTAATATTGACAGCCCTAATTGTTACATAGCATACTTCAAAGTGTGAGGAAGATTTCTTTTTCTGTATGAAGTGACTACACGTCATGTGCGCGCTTTCATGGATGTATTTGTTTGATCCTTTGGATTTTGTGAGAGAGACAGAGGGACACAGGAAAGAGAGAAAAAAGATCTTGAGAATGTTTAGTCACCTGGCTGCATGAAAACCTGTTATCAGAGCTCCTGCTGTAAAAACCACACACACTCGTTTGGCTTACGACAGCATACACTTATTACACACGCAATAAAAATACAAAAACAACCTAAATCGAAGTGTGAAAAACATACAAAAATCTAACAGGCCACGCCTTCGGTCTCGCCTCACTCGATATCAGTGCAACAAGACAAAGTGTTAAAAAGGCAGAAGTATTATCTTCAATAAACACTAGTAAAGGCTAATATTTAGACCTCTTAAGAAACAAAAGGTCTAGTCATGATCCACAGATCTCATCCACACAAGGAGAGTTGTGTGAGAAAGAACAGCAACATGTGTATGTGTGTTATAATAGCTTTAGTCAAACATTGAATATTTGTACTTCTGATATGGAGAAAAGACCACGAGGCCTGTGCTTTTAGTGAGGTGGGCTTATCCAGTCTGTGTCAAGCAAGCACACAGAAACACAAACAAGACCACAGACTTGATAATGTACTGTTTATAGTTCTTTTATGTAATCTGTGACCTCTGCTGGTTTGGAGAAATCCAGCAGGAAATGTAACTACACTGGCAACAGCGCACCAAACCATTTACCCCTTGTGACCATCGAGTTACAGCGGTCTTTAGTCGACTCACTTAATCAAGTCACATATAAGAATACAGTGCTATTGAGTTGAGGAAGAAATCCAACAGAAATGTCAAGTAGGTGCCATTTTATGCATTTGAGTAAAACAGGCAGTAGATGTGAGTTGGTACACGATGGTAATCTGTGGTCTCTCATACCCAAAGTCCTTTCAGCCGCGTCTCATTCGCCCATTCACAGTCACAATCACTCATACACCAATGAGGGAGCTGCGATGTAGCTGGCCTGCATTAACCAGGAGCAGCTCATTTGGGTTCGGTGTCTTGGTCAACTTGTGACAGGACGAACCAGAAATTAAACCAACGACCCTGAGATTGAAGGCCTGAAGGAACTGCTCTGAGCTTCTGATCCACACTCACCACAAAATAACTGCTTTCTGTTCCAAAGCCAAAGTTGTTCTTAAAACCAAAATTAAACTCTTTCTTTTGGGCCGGATTATAACATGTTGTATTACATAAAAACCCTGACAACAGTGAAGAAAATCATGCCCATGGTGGTCAGACATGTAAAATCCAATTAATAACTAACACATTAATAGGGTTTTCGTTCACAGGCACTGGTCAGCATGTAGCCTGCATCATATCAACGCTGACTGCCTGATAACCAACTTTTAGTTTTTAAGGTCAACATTGCAGTATTAGTTTGTGTGTGTGCCTGTGTGTGTGTGCGGCCACCCACAGCTCTGCAGGTTTTATCTTTCTCCTAAGCATTTTGCTTGAGGCGTCAGGACCTCAATTAAAGAGAACTGCTTGTAGCAGCCATGAGCTTGACACACATACGCGTTCACAGAATCGCGCACACATTCGCAGAAACACACACACACACACACACACACACACACACAGTACCTCTAAAGTATGAATATTTCACTATATCTAAGTCCTTTTACCTTGGAATGACCTGATTGTCCTGTCGTGTGTGTGTGTGTGTGTGTGTGTGTGTGTGTGTGTGTGTGTGTGTGTGTGTGTGTGTGTCACTTCATTTCCATAGAGGTATGTGGAAGTGCATTCAATCTACTGCTCGAGTAACGACATGGACTCTAATACAGGCGCAGAGGACTTGGTGCAATGACACAGAATATGCCGAACATTAACGTCCTTTTTGTTAGTTTTTACACCCTAAAAGGCGTCTTGGTGAACAAGGTTGTCCTTTATGCACCATACTGTGACATATATCACAACCATAATCACATCGCATTTTCTACTCAACATGTTTGCTTTAACTATTTCCTGAATAACATGTCTTTATCAACTATTGATGTAAAGAGATAAATCACACTCCTCTGATGTGCAGCAGAAAAATTATCAAACCATTTTACGATCTATGCCTAGAGTTCAACTCCACACCAGGTCCACTGGATAGCAAATGGCAGTGTTCTTCAATCAGCAACAGTGCTCAAACTATCAGCCTTTCATGAAAAACAACTCGTTTCACTTAATTCGACTCCAGCCCTATGCTCAGCTGCATGAGTAGCTTGTGTGCATTTGCAGAGTTGCATGTTTTTTTGCCTTCCAAAACCAAATTAAATTATGGCTGTTTTATACAGCTGTCATCTCCTTTAATAGGAACAGTGAGGTAGTGTAAACATACAAAACACACACAGGAAGACACACACACACACATATAAAATGAGAGCAATGCGGGAATTGCTTTTTCTTGCGCTGTCTCTCCTTCTCTTTCTCAGTGGTCAGTTAAGAGGTCCATTTAAAACTCTGTAAAAATGCTGCACATATTCAGCGTGCATTAATCAACTGTGGCAGCATCTCTCTTAGTTCTCAGCCCTGCATCAATTACCAGGCTCTTTAAACAAATTCACCTTGCTGAGGTGACTTGCAGCACACATTGAAGAACCAGGCAGGCAGTAAAGCAACATACAGGAAGGAAGCTACATATTATACGAAAAATGCTAAAAATGGTGCTACAACATATTCACTCTTACATCAATAAAAGAGGAAATTCCCTTGAAGTACACTGGACTGGATTATTTCCATAACTTTTATTATTTTATTAACAATTAATGTTTTTAACAATCCCCATACTGCTACTAAAATCAACATTCAATTGCCTCTACTCATATATTGCAAACTAATGTAGTTTGTGTGTGTGTGTGTGTACCATAAACCTTTTTTGTTGTCCAAAAATGATTCAAAACACATAACATACACACTGCTCCAATAGGTAACATATTTTTTCATTACGAAAATGCTTGGTTGAGAACTATTTCTTTTTTTTTTTTTAAACAAATGTTGATTGACAGACATAAACAGTGAGTGGAAATAAGAGAAATGTGTTATTTGATGTTACAAAAAGACGCAGATATAAGCTAATTGGGCCACAGATATACGGACTATCATCAACATGTGTGTTTGTGAGGTCTGTGCTGATTTAGAGCATTTGTTGCAGAGTTTATTCCAGCTTGATCTTAAACTAAGCCTCCTCTAGCGTTGCCATGGAGTCTGTTTTTAATGTGGAAAAGTGGAATTTTCTGCAGACAATGCTGTTATTGGTTGACGTATATTCAAGCTAATGCTAACGCTTCCTAATTTAATGAGAAATAATGACGGTAATTGATGTTGCTGGTCCTGATAACTTCATGAATGAAAAGTAGGTCCATGAACATAAAACGTAGTAATGAAACTTACTGTCCCAACAAAGCCAGAATCAGGCCTTTCCTCTGCCATTCTGCCACACAGGGTCCGGTGGAGCGGTTGGGGAGGTCCCTTTATTAAACCACTGCAAAGAGAAACAAGATCACTGAGCAAAACAAGTACGGTTATTGTTTCAGAAACTTACAGCGAACTGGAAACGAGGAGAAGTCGCAAGGCTCTTCCCATGTCACTCTCATCTCTCTCTAAAATGTTTCTAATCATACTGCAAATAAGTTTAAAATACTGTAAACGCGTATGCTCTTAACAGAACAATTAGGCTACTGATGAATCCAGCTTTTCTCATACAATTGTCAATTTTTCGTAGGTTATCAAGGGGATTACTGCCCATAATGAGTTGTATATTTTGAGTAGCATCAAAAGTGATCAGGTATTGATTTTAGTCTGTCTTACTGTCTTATTGTTCAAACATTATTCTGAAAGAAAATGAATGCTTTTTTAATAATTAATGAATTAATTAATAATTCATATTTATAATTATTAGATAGTTCATATTTGTTTTTTGTTTTTTGTCGATTATCCCATCCGCTTTGGTGTGACAATCAGTCAAATGTGGCACACAAAAAGACAGAGGTTACTCCAAACACACACACACAAAACTGAGTGGTGGGAAGGGAAACCTGAGCTGGACCAGAAGTGGGATAACAGAAGTCCAGGAATAGTGGCAATCGATGGATGGATAGATTGGTAGATGGATAGAAGGGAGGGGGGCTGAAGGGAGACATGAGTGGTCTCTTGGGTGGAGCGGTGATAGTCTTGCTGAGTGTCTGTGAGAACAAATCCTTTCCAAACTGAGGGGAGTATGATAGGAGGAGAGCGAGAACAGAATAGAAGGTGGAGGAAAAGAGGCAGGTAGCGAAGCTAAAAGAGGAGAGAACTGAAACCAGATGCAACCACGAGAAAGAGGAATGAACTGAGAAGAATTGTCAAGAAATGCGTGAAGAGGGGGCAGGGGAGAGAGGAAGCTGAGCTTGATCCAATGATAGTTTAATGAAATGTAATATCATCCCTCAGCACGTACTGAGTGAAGAAGTAGTTTTAACTACCATATATTTACTACATTTTTAATGCAATAGGTGACAGCTGGTTAATGGTTCGTTGTTCACAACGGAAAAGACTCTGCAGCATTTACATCTGTTCCTAAACGATATCTTACATTAAAACAGAAAAGTAACACGGATGTCCGGTGACATCGTAGGTAGCATGCAGAACTACACACATGGATTTTCCAAATCTTTGAGGGCTCTCACACCCATAATTCATTCCCTGGCCCTTTGCCCAACAACATTTCTAAATCCAACATTTACGCTTTTTTAGTCCTAGAACCCTAAAACCATGTCTGAACCCTCACACGGTCCTTTGAACTTGTGAGGACCGGCCATATTGTACTCAAAATGGTGGCTGTGGACTTTAATCTGTCTAAATAAATAGATGTGCAGACATAGAGACACACACACACACACACACACACAGCTCTAGAATAGCTGTAAAAACAGCTATTGATGAGGAGGCCTAGTCAGTGACCATCAGAGGAAAACAGAGAACGCCATTAGCCAGCCAGTCAATTGCTAAAGCATTCTGGGTAATTCTAGCACACATACACACCCAGACACGGGGATATACACACATCAGACACACATACACACAGCAAGAGGACACCTCTCAGGGGCATCTTCAACACACACACACACGCACAGAAACTTCCGCACACATTCACGTAAAAATTAAGACAGTTAAGCACTTTTTCCATTAAAAATGAGGCATTTCTTCCTGCTTTACACCTTCCATCTTGATATCTCTCTCTCTTTTTCCATTCATGCTGTTCAGCCTTTTTCTCCTCCCCTACTGTGTGCTCTCGCATTTTTCACACCCCCATGTTGCTCTCAGGGGTAAACTGGTGGTCGGTTGTTTCTGGGGGGTCTCAAGCAACTCTCATTAGCGCAGCGCAGTAGTTTGTGTGGGTGTGTGTGTGTGTGTATGTACACTTGTATTTGCTGTTTAGTTTAGGCCAAAAAAAAAAAACTATTTCCTAACCATGTTAGCACCTTTTCATGAGTTCAGGGCATGTTGCCTGTCCTTGTAGGCCTGTTTGAGGGTTAAGACTATGTTTCTGGTTAGTTTTAAAATTGGGTCTGTGTGTGTGTGTGTGTGTGTGTGTGTGTCCGCACGCCAAACATTGGGTACAGACAAGTGGTGGGGATGATTGTGCATTAGAAAGCCAGCTAATCAATGGGGGAAGAAACACTGTGCCCAGAACCTTGCTTATGTTACCATGAGCTCTATTTATAGGCAAAAGCACACACACACACACACACACACACACACACACACACACATCACAGACGAGCGTATGCTGCGTGACACACTGTTAACACAGAAAATCTGACTTGGGTCTTTAAATTCAAACAAAACTAAATCCTGATTACGGAACAGAAGCTAAACTATTCTCGCTATGCAGTGCATAACCGTAAGAAAAGGAACACATACTACTGACTCAAGTCCTGCAAACCTGGTCCTCTTCCACCCGTCAACTCTAGGTTAACACTGTGAACCCGGAAACTTAAGTGCATTCATTCATTTTTGAGTCATTTGGGGACTGCTATTAACACAGTTCACTGCTAATGTTCAATTCATTCTCATATACTTTGATGCTGCTTGGTTTCAAATGTTTACAAATCAGACACTTTAAACTCTAAAAACTCAAAAAATTATAGCACATAGTTATTGTTTCCATGATTTGAATCGAGTCAGGACCTTTGCACCATGGCGCCTCCTCTTCACACTCTCCCTTTTCTTTTCTCTATTACTAAGCAGTAAACACAATAACCCCCCCAAAAAATACTCCTGAAATGTGTCAAATGTATATTAAAAAAAATGATTATGGTTTATTCCAAAGCAAACAATAAAAGTTTTTCTCTTAGACCCTTTCTACTGCCTCACTCTGCTTCTGCCTTTTCCCTTGCTTCTCCCTCCTTATCTGTCTTTCCTAATGGGAGCGAGACACATTAACATCAACCCTGGTTCTACTTATCATACTGTAGCCAGCACAACCCTGCAAGGGATAGAGTGGAGCAAACCTCATCCTCAATCAACACGGGGCACCAACATTACAGTACTGCAACTGCATGCACACGCACTGTACTTGGACACATTAGTTGTTACTTTGCGCATGTACTACATGTCCAACTGGTGGCGTTGCCAGACTCATATCAGAATGTCTGTTTTGTTTTCTTAGAATCGAAATTAATCAGATGGATCAATGGGCAGAAATGGAATTTATCATTCCTAATACTCCATCATTCTGTAATATAATTATTATGGACAAATGTTACAAACAGGTGCAGCTAAAATAAAACCCAGTTACTGTACATTACTGAACATGGAGCTGACTGCAGAGTATTGTAAACTCATTCAGGTCATTAAAGAGGCTACGAACACAGTTAATATATCTGTTACCAATCGAAAGGCCTGAAACACCCAGAAACTACACTATATGAATGTCAGATGACCAAAAGACAGGTAACGTAATGTTACTGGCAGATAGGTGATACAGCTCATTAAACAACACATCTGGTTTAAGATCAGTGGTTGAGATTATCAAAAGCCTGGAAATTAACTCACCCTCTTCTTTTCGTTTCAGGGGTCTCCACAGCAAATCGTGTGGCTCCATCTAACCCTGTCCTCTGCATCCTCTTCTCTCACACCAACTAACTTCATGTCCTCTCTCACTGCATAACTCACCAATGTATCAAAAGTCACAGAAGTACAACAAGGACACATGGCTAAACACAAATGGTAAGTAATTAAACACACATCTGAACAAAAACGTATGCCAGCAAACCAGTAGCATGCCTGTGGTTAACTAGCATAACAATGATAATATTTGTAGAGTTCACCTTGGTTAATTAATAACCGTAAGTGTGGTTAGTTGCACCACTAGTGGCATTTCTTCTTCTTCAGTTTGTGTCAGGTAGGAGTAGGCCCACACTAGCTACATTCCAGTCTCACTGGTTTGGGAAACAGCACTAGAAAAATTGTGTTGCTGTCTTGTAAAGTAAAGTGTAAGGCGTTCAGAACTTTGCTTTCACTCAAATGGGTCCAATCTGCAACTAGATGCTGATACGCCTTCCACATCACACCTTAAGCAACAACTGTTTTCCTCAATATCTTGAGTTTTATGTTTTCATCCCTGGAGACTAGTGCCCAAGCTTATACTTTGTATTAATGTTAATACATATAAGGCTGATCAGTGAATGTGAATTGCATGAATGAATGTGTTATGCTGCCTGTGCAGCAAACAAACATCCCCCCCACCCCCACCCCCCTCCCCACCACAGGTTTGCATCTGTGAAAATTAATGGGCACCTATCTTTGTCTGTTATTCAGCGGTTTGCCCGCCCTCTGATACACCAAACACACACAAACACAAACATTCACACACAACCAGTTGAAGCTTAATGAAGCAGAACTCAGCCTGGTGCCCATTAGCCTGATAATTAATAATTTCTCCCTGCCTCCTAACACACTTATCAACTTGAGAAAGAGTTTGTGCGTGTGGGAGGTTTGTGTGTCTGCCGGTGTTTGGGCTCTTTGGGTTCAGGTAGGAGACATGG